>NW_026623195.1:2470688-3706033 GCF_028827665.1 Penicillium hispanicum
GCCTATATTTAGAGGAGTGAGGAGATTCAAAATGGAATTTCCTGGTGTCAAAGCCTGCGCGAGCTCAACCTGTCATTTTGCTCTTCCACGAGCACTGACGCTGCGGTGCAACATTGCGATCGTGAAGATTCCAATACTGGAGAAGCGGGAAACATGAATTGCCCTAAGAACCACCGGCAACCTGCATGTTCCAGTCAATGCGGCCACGATATTGGCCGGCATGATGGGGCCCTAGGACACCTTTCCAATGGGATTCCTCTGCTCCCGAGTGCAAGATTGGTGTAGCCTTTCAGCTTAGAGACCCAGCCCGACCTCGCGATAATTTGAACCAAGAAAGTGGGCTCGGTTGTTAGGATCTCGCTTCTCTGTCATCTGCTCAATGTATAAATGAATGTACTGTCCCGAAGCACCTGATGATCAGGGACTGCTCCTTGCGGTGGTTGTGATTCTGTCCTTCCATAGTAGTCGCGTTTGAGGCACTATCCATCCTCATCTATGAGCAGACCGGGAGGGACAATATCAAAACACGTAGATGTTGATAATATGGAGATGGCAGGCTGGAGGTAAGCGACTAGGCACTAGTCGGGCCGGATGTTCTTTGCGGGAGTGCTAGGCATCGCTGTCTTCCCTAGCTGGAATCACGCCGTGCAGCAAGAAATCATCCATTTCAATCTGATCAACAATGAATTGACCGAATTATTCTGAAATCTGCAGAGGCGGGCTGGTGCTTTGTCAGCGTGGACCAGAACGTGGAAGGTTCCAAGGTTGGAAGGACCTGGTGTTGTTGTTTCACGATCGCCAATCTCCATATATGTCACAGCCCGACACAATGGCATCCGATCCCAGCTACAAGCTCTCCCCGGAGCAGATCACTCACTTCATGCGATATGGATACGTGCGCGTGCCAGCGTGTTTCTCACGGGACAAAGCTGCCGAGTGGACGGCCGACGTGTGGACTCGACTCGGCTACTCCCCTACAGACAAGACAACCTGGACCTCCGAGTGCACCTGGATGCCCGAGCACAAGGAGGAGCCGGTCAAGAGCTTCGCACCCAAAGCATGGGCGGCGATCTGCGAGCTGCTGGGCGGCGAGGACCGCGTGGCGGAGCATTCGGCCACCTGGAACGACGCGTTCATCGTGAACCTCGGCACGCCCGAGTCGGAGGGAAAGTGGCCTCATCCGTCTGATTTGCCCGGGTGGCATGTGGATGGCGACTTCTTCGTGCACTTTCTGGATTCGCCGGAGCAGGCGTTGCTGGTGATCCCGCTGTTTACGGATATCCAGGACCACGCGGGTGGCACGATGGTTTGTTGCGATGCAATCAAGGCGATTGCCCGGCATTTGGTGGGTAGGCTTCTTTCTTTGTGTGTGGACCTGTCTGATGCCTTCGATGCAGTACGATCATCCCGAGGGCGTGTCCCCGTATATGGTCCCGCGTGGCGGAAGGATCAAATCCAACGATGACTTCTACACGTCAATTGTCAAAAAGTGCACCGAGTTCCATGAGATGACCGGCAACGTGGGAGATGTCATCCTCCTCCATCCACTGATGGTCCACTCGGTGTCGGTCAATAGCCTGAGAAACCCACGGATCATCACGAATCCTCCGGTCCAGTTGAAAGAGCCGTTCAATTTCAGCCGCAAGGACCGCGGTCAGCTCAGCATCGTGGAAAGAAAGACGCTCCAGGATCTAGGGAAAGATCGGCTGCGATGGTGGAAGATCAAGGGCGGCAGGGAATTCGTGGTCCCTGATCGACTCAAGACGCAGGAGCAATTGAAAGAGCAGGAGCTGGAGAGACTGAAGGCATGAGATTGGAGACGCCGCGGCGTGCAGAAAGTATTTCTATCCTTATGTGACATGAACACCGTTGACGAGCTCCTGTATTCTTTAGCTTACATACCCTTTTTGTCTCTCTCACGACGATTCGCTTCTTTTGGCTGGCTGTATGAGACAACAACTCTTTTCTATGCTTCACTCACTATACTAGAGTCCAGTACTCGGGGCAAAAGAATAATGCAGTTCACGAAATCAATTACGGACATCAATTCGCATTTCATCGCTTTCTCCATAGAAAAATTGAGGAGATCCCACCGACGGCAGACACACCCGCAATCACCTCCCATACCACTCGCAAAGCTAGTACAGAGACATCGTTGATCACTTCTCTCTGGCTATGGGACATTTTGCCCTGGTCGGTCAGAACAAGATAGTCCTGAGTTGCAACCAAATCTGCGTCAAGACCAATATTCCGAAGTTCCTGATCGAACATGTTCAAAAATACGACGGCTCCGACAGGGACGGCGACAGCCATGCCCCACACCCGCATAAAAAGCGACATATGGATCGGCTTGGTCGAAAGATCATCATCTCCTTCCTGTGCAACGCCATGGATGCGAATGTTATAGCTCGACAGCAGAAGACCATGGCCTAGTCCCGCAGTAAAGAATAGAAACACCCATCCCACCGTTGGTGTGTCTGTGTCGAGGAGAATGGAACATCCAGCTGAAAGCGTGGCCAAAATCCAGCCACTGGGAACGATCCATTTGGAGTACTGAGACTCCCTCGCAAGAAGAATCCCCACCACTGCGGCTGGTGTGACAGCGAGACCGGTGATGGCGAGTAGAGCGACGCTAGAGAGAGTGGCAGAGAAGGACTTGGTCGAGACGAAGTACAACGCGAAGAATTGTAACTGGCAGAAGACCTGGACCGTGGTTAGCCAATTAACTGGTAAGGCTGGGTCTTCACGACTTACCACAAACCCATGGCAGAAGATGCCGAGATACATCATCGCGAGAGACCGAGTCCGGAAGACTTGACCTCCAAAATACGGGTGCAATGCCCATTTAGCTTCATAGAAGCCAAGCGCAGCCATTACTGCCAGGCCGACTGCGATGGGCATCAGTGTCTGCCATTCATCCCACCCATACGAAATCCCACCCCAGGCCAGGCCGACGAGAACACTCCCCGGCCCCAGGAACGCCATCACGGCCCCCGGCCAATCCAACGTCCGCAACTTGTGAAGCGCGACATTCTTTGCGGCGCGCAGATCGACCGCGAAAGGGAGCAAAAGCAGTCCGAGGACGCAGAATATAAAGTTGAAATAGAACGCCCAGGTCCACCGCGCGTTGTCGGCAAACAAGCCACCAATAATCGGGCCTAGGATGAATCCAAACATGCGCGTCAGCTGGATGTAACACGAATATCGGGAGTGGATCGACACCGGGGCTGACTCGGCCATGGCCACCAAGCAAAGGCTCATCGCACCGCCTCCGCCGATACCCTGGACCAGGCGGCCGATGATCAGCTCGGTCAAGCTCATGGAGCCGCTGCAGATCCCCGTGCCGATGGTGGTACACAAGACGGCGATGATCCACACGAGGCCGTGGCTGAAGACATCGCAGATCATCGTGAAAAACGGTTGACTCGCTGCGCTGACAATGAGGTAGGCCGTGTTCACCCAGAAGGTACTGACGAGCGGCGCATCGAAGGAAAAAGCCAAATACTTTGCCGTTTCGTCAGCGATGCCCCCGAACCTGGGGATTTCATGGTGGTCAATCAGGACCTACAGGCAAGATGGGGAGCAAGACGGTCGCATCAAATGTGTCCATCATTGCTAGAATGACGATGCAAATGAATACTAGCCGGTCGCGCACGGTAGGATGCCATTTTTGTTCGTCCAGGGAAGGCCGGTCGTGGAATAGGTGGATTGTGCTGTCCTGCGCTGCGGTAGGAGTCACATCGTCGATACTGTTGACACTCGCGTACGGAACCAGATCCCCCTTGGACTCATTGCCAAAACTCTCCAGATAAATGACTGGGTGTCCCATCTGCGGTTGCTGTGCGCTGGATCGTGTCTGATGGTCGAGTTATACGCAGGCGATCACCCAGGGCACTGCAACGGACTGCACGGTAGAAGGTGGATAGCGCAGGAGGTCATGGCCGACGTAGTGAAGACCCGTGACAATCATTTTTTTTTTTTTGCAGACTTGACTTTGCAAGTCGTGTGGGAACAACGTCAAGGGCGTCGATGCCGTGAGCCTTGAAAGGGAGTCTGTGCTTGGATTCCAGGGCCTCAAGGGGTGTGTGGCTGCTCAACAAGGGATGCTCCCAGCCAGGGAATATCGGGATCAAAGGCATCCCACTGGTGAGGTCCTGCTTGTATTCCGGTTGAGCGCGTGTCTATTGAGAATGTCGATGATTTCAGAATTGCTCAGGTCGCTGTCCGTCACGTGGATATACGACGTACTATAACACTGATGCCAGACAAGACTCGGATCTCTACACGGGAGTTGATCCGGATCGTTTCGCATCATAGCATTCCAGTCATTGATGTGCCTGTTTGGCCCAGGTAAAGAAAATGCGAGGGCATGCTCTCCTGGTCTCCTTGAAAAGGGCCCCTGCCAGAGCTACGCCCTCTCAGCTGCACCTAGATGCCCCTCGCCCGTTCATTTATTAGGAGTTACGGTGGCTTTTTCAGACTAGTGAGAGCTTAGGATGTAGGATGATCCCTATACATAGAGCATGGCTCGTTTCACCCTGTTTATAGGTGCAACCGGCCATGGCCAATGTGGGTCCATAGTGCAAGTACGAGATCAGCCCGACTATGACAGTTAACATAGATGAGTTGGGCGAGACCCGGGCAAATTGAGTGAAGGCGATTGGGCAAGCTACTGTCAATATCCAAGGCCTGCTGCCCGTTAGCGCCAATCATCATAGATCGCTATGCTGACTGCAAAGATTCAAGAGTGGGCCTTTCACGCTATTGGTATCTGTGATAGGCCGGGCTCCTTTCTCAAAAAAAAAGACCAATTGTTGGTTCGATATCCGTAACAACAAGCCGTATAACATGTGCAGTACATATCTAGTCGTATTGACATTCAGGTGAAAACGTGAGGTCTCATGCGAGCCGACTAGCCTCTGTTGAACGACATTGATGTCCATGACCACTGCCGATTTCCCTAGAACCAGGAACAGTCCACACAGTCAGGGGGTAGAACTGGTCTAGAGATGTCAGAGATGCTTGATATAGTTAGGCACGGGCGCCGATGTAACCCGCAAGCATGCGGTTCCGCACGGAGTGGATCTTGGTAGCCCGGGGTCCTTGGGGGTTTCCAATTTTCGGCGTCAAACTGTAAATAGCTTGTAAATTGAGGACACATGAGATGGGTCGAGCGGGGGATATCAAGATAGGGCTGTAGATTCCATTCCGGTCTGCACGATTTTGTTCCTTGCCTGGCCATACAGCCCTAAATAGTCGGTCGGATAAACGAGACCCCTGAAACCAGGACATAAGTAGCGCTATATACATTTAGACTACCACTGTAATCAAATCAGTATGATTAGTCGGCACTGGCATCGTTCGCCCTCTCCGAGTAGCAGGGATGGCTCTCTCCGTCCTTCCCCCAGGCCATACATAGCAATCTAGTAACCGACGGGCATATTCCGCGACCGCAGGATCAGTTACAGGCAATGTTAAATGATCCTGTCTAGTGAGTTTCGCAGGCCTTATAGCTCGGCAATGACCAACTCATAGCGCGGCCGGTAAATCTTATACATAGTACATTCATAGTAGCGGTAACGACTACTCCTACTCAGTCAAATTGCGGTACATAGGAGATCGACGCCCTGGGCAATTTCCGGATCGACGGCCCCCAACGTGGAGTTGATATAGCGCCGGTACTAGTGCTGGCCCGGTGGCCTAACCTGTCGCCACGCAACGGCCTGGGCAAAGCGACACTGCCATTCTCGTTGCAATTGGCACTGACTCGGAAATAAAAGGCCTGGAACAAGTTAATCTGTGCACATGCTAAGAAAGAATCTCCTTCTGTGTCCAAGTGTAATCGTTCTGATTTTAGTCATGGCGCTAGGTAGTCCCACGCCTTGGAGGTTGCGAATGAATATCGCCCAGGTCGCCCGGTGGAAATCCTGCAACGACAGCGCTATTAGGGGCGAGAATGATCACTTGATAATTTCTCCAACTTGCTTAAGCTTTTAAGATTTGGGCCACAATAACCGTTCGTGGATTAGTGCGCTGAAGTACGCGAGAGATGATTGGGGGCGTTTTTGCCGTGGACTATAAGGCTCTCGCTTATGGGCTCCGGGCAGCGCGTAAGGCTAACGACTCTGCGTTTCTCTTTCTGCACCTCAAATACCGTCTTTGATCATGCTTCGCGAGAGGAGATCCCGCTGCAAACCAATGAAGTATGGCCGATTCCTTAAATCCTCACACCAAAGATCCTGATCACATCCACCTGCAGTGTGATTGCCAGAGCCCCTGTAATCAACGCACGAGTGGCGGGGTCAAACATCTCTGCGTTTACACCAATCTCTCCCATCCGAAAAGCACCTCCAGTGCCAGAAGTCGCCGTGTTCGTCAGGCTGTACAGCTATCCAGCCCACCACAGGACAAAGTCAAAGCATCAGAACCTTTGACAGCCATCCCATCATACGATTCAGACTCCAGAAAAGTCGCGACTGACGAGCTAGAGGCTCTGGGATACATCTTGCCTCGGGTGGACTACAGTTTTCTATCTAACCGTCTGTCCGTGGCCTTCCATTGACTCCGGCACCCACACAGCCTGCTAACTGTTGCGTATTCAGGTGTCTGCCTTCGACCGGAATTGCATCCAATGGATCCTCTCATGTCTGTCCAATCCCTCGCCGAGTCTGGCCCGAGCGATCGGTAGCGGACTTCCTGGTGAAGATGTTCATGGATGAATTCAATCGCGCCTACCAGATCCTCCACCCCTTCACCTTTCAGTCCAAGTATGCGGCGTGGTGGGCCGCACAAGAGAGCAACGACAGAGCCAGCGTGCGGGAGATATCGGATGAAGACCTCGATTTTGGCTTGCTGATTCTACGTCTCTGTCTGCTTTGCATGCAGTGCCTTCCACACCCGAAATACCCTACCACGGGCATCTTGCAGTTGTATCCCAATCTTTTGGAGGCATGGCTGGATTCCACGGCCGATGAGCTCGACAAGTCTCGCCCGTCCAGGAGGCCCTCGCTTTACACCATCCAGCACCGATTCTATCATGTGAACTACCTGAAGAGTTATGCCCGAATCCGAGAATGCTGGTCTGTTCTGGCCACGACGATTAAGGATGCGCATGAGCTGAAATTGCATCGAAAAACCCCCGGCGTGTCTTTGAGTGAGTTGGAAATGGAACTCCGCCGACGGACCTTCTGGAGCCTGTACGTTTGGGACCGGTAGGTGCGCTCTACGACTAGTCAACTTCGACTGCCACCCAGCTCACATCTGGCGCAGCGTCATGGCGACAACCTTCGGACATTGGCCGTTGATCCCGGAAGGTTATTTCGACATTGATCCTCCCCACGACAACCTCGAAGCCTTCACCGTCTATCCCTACGTCCTCACCCCGTTCAGCGACCGAGTCTTCCATGTGAAGATATGTCGATACTTGACGGCCTTCATGAGCCCTCCCTCCTGGCAAATTGACCAATACAGCCCAGTCGTGGTCGCCGACTTTGCGCAGCGATTTCAACAGGTGATTGTCGACCAATTGCCCCCGGCCTTCTGGCTCCATCACCCCGATACTGCATGGGACGCCATATGCCCAGCCCTTCCCATCAAAAGGCAAATGCTCCATGTGCTCATCTATAACATCCGAGCCGATCTCTACAAAGGCTTCGTAGACCCCTGCCACAGTCTGCAACCGGGTCAGCCGATCCAGACTCAACATCCAGCCGACCCCCTCGCCCTGTCTCACCGTCGGACTCTCATACATACGACCTGTCAGGCAATCCATGCCATCCTCGGGTTCTACACGATGACCGCGGACAAAGAAGGCGCAATGCCCGAGCACCACTTCCTGTTACCCATCCTGCTGGTTGAGGCCCTCGCGAGCCTCGGGGTGTGTTTACTGTCCATCCATAGGGACACATGCAGTCTGGCGATGGATGGAATCCAAATCAGTCCGGATCCACACCTACAATACAGCTATGCAGCCTTCTTCGACGGCCACAGGCTGCTCTGCCAAGAAGCAACACACCGTGCCATTGCCAAGCAAGGCTTGGAAATCCTCGAAAGCCTCCACAACACCCTGTGCGTCTCTCATCCTAGACCGGGCCCCACGGAAAGCAACGGTGGCGCGGCGGTGCCCATGGGGGCCTATATCATCAGCCCGGGATCGGGCGCTGTCGCCTTCCCGCTCGAGCATGCGTTGGCGTCACTATATAGCAAGGGTGGCAGGATACACCGCGGGACGGTGGTCTCGCTGCCCAAGTGGTTGCCGTCGCTGCTGGACTACCCTAATCGATCGTGGCTGTTTCAGGATCCGGCCGCCTTTGGCGCGCTGATAATGTAGCTTGTATTTTGGAGTAATTGATGAGGGAGCTCGTGCATTCCATTTAGCAGGACTGGTGTATTCGGATATAGTTTGGCCTTAATGATGATTGCATGGTTGATAGTGAGGGCTCTCGGGATGTCGATTATTACTATATACCACTACCGCTACCTAGATATCGTTATTATTATTGATGAACATGTGATACTGATCTGAATCATGTAGTATTGTCAGGGGGCTTGGTTCCATCTTTCAGCTGGAAATATGATCTGACTCCTTGGCACATCGAGTCATTGCCTATATAGTATGAGGCATGTCGACTAGATGAGAAAACTGACCTTAAGTCAAAACCTACTAGTACCTAGGGACACCAGCATCTACAGATCAAGGACACTTGTGGATTGACCAAACATAGAGCCAGTCAATTCAAGGCCAACCTTACCTAGGCAGAATTGTTTATCGATACTAATCTAAAGCCAGAATACCGGATAAACAAAGGACCGAATCTCCCCGATCCGGCGTGGAGTCATGCCTAAGGCCGCCATTCCTGGAAGCCGTCGCGAAAAACTCCGCCGAGTCAAGCTTCGCGGGGACATTCCAGATAGTATACCGCAGTCCGCGTGGAATTGATCGTGTCAGTGTCAGAGCCAACGGCATCCGCTAGAGATGTCGTGGCATCATGCAGCGTAGGCGTCATACAAGCGCGCGCGACGGTTGCGGCCGTTGCAGCGACAGTTGCCAGTGCGACGTCATTCGACGGCAAAACGAAGCAACCACATCGTGACTTCCTCGGGCTGCGCAATCGCCCTCTTTCCCTCCGCTTCATTGTTTCCGAATCCTCGCATTTGATCGGCGCGGGGGAACATCTCGGTTCTCCCTCTTTCATCACGGTGGCGCGCTAGTGCCGTTTCCTGCTGCCTGGGGCCACCGGTCCAGTTCCAGCCCCGTGAAGAACCACTCCGTTCTTGGTGACTACGCCGCGCCCTTCCCCCATGGCATATCCAAGACCGCGTCTGCTGCTGCCTGGATCCTAAGCCTTCGTTGTCGAGCAATCTTCGGCGCCAATCGGCCAGTGTGGATGATGCGTCCCGGCTTGGATAAACCGGGCGCCCTCCCACTCCTGGCCCTGATTGTTTTCTCATTGCTCACCCTCGTCCCTTCGCTGTCGAGCATCTACAATATCAAGTTCACCGACTTCACCTACTACGCCCGTGGCGTTCACCGTACGTCCACTGCCCTGGAAATCCGCGTGGGATTCGCATCCAGTCGACCATCAAGCATGTCCAGCTAATCCATTGCGACCCCCAGAAGTCCCGCTCATCCAAGACAGCGCCGTCGAGTTCTCTGCCGACACCCCCCTGAGTGATTCTCGCAAGTCATGGATAGTGGCTGCCCAGCACCGGCCGCGTGGGAACCGTTCGCCGCGGCCATCCTCGCGCCTTGGGAACGGCGCGCCCGCCGTCGCTGGTGAGACCGCGCCCGTCGAGAACAAAAGCCGTCTCTCCTATGCCGCTGCGGAATCCTCGATCCTGTTCAGCCGTCGAGCTCGCGCTTTTCGAGCATATTTCACCCAGCAGTTGGACGAGTACCAACTCCTCGCCCCCTTTTCCAACCGCAGCCTCGCGCCCGAGGCTGCAAATCTCGATTCCGTCACTTCCACCTCAAACCCATTGCCTCCAACGAACCCCTTGGGCGGTAGTTCGTCTGACACCACGCCCGTTTCACATAATGAGTCGGCCCTCTCCTATACCGCCTCGGCGGACAATTTGGGACTGCAGTTCCCTTCCACGAGCGACATCTGGCAGCAGGCCTGCCAGCGCGCCGTGGACATCTTGGAATGGACCAGAGACACGCTATATGTGTTTCCATTCCAATCAATAATGCAATTGGCGTCGCATTGTCTCCAGACGATATTCCCCGCCCACAACACAACCTCGATACCCCGCCCCCAGGACCCCCAGTCTCGCAGGGAATCGAACTCTGGCTCGGAGACTTTCGCCCCGGTGGACAAGTCACACAAAATGCTGAGTGACGGGTCGACAGACGCTGCTGGCCGGCACTCGTCGGAGCTCCGGGGTAGCTGCATGGCGGTGGTAATCGGGCTGGTGGCGGGGATTATTTGGTTCTAAAAAGCCATTTGCATCTTCATTTGTGTCTTGTATTGGAGTGAGAGCATCGCCTGATTGGCGCGAACATGTGATGTGCACATGTACTAGGTACCTCTTGCCGTGGCAGAGTCCCTGCTATGCCATTTATGTCGCACGCCCGTAACGAGCTCTTTTATTGTCTTATTTGGGCGGGCATGTATTGGGGCATTATAAGCAAACGGCCCTAGTTTAGCCTCTAGTGGGTTTTAATAATATCTACCATCTCACACCAGCATTTTGATGTAACATTGCTCGTAGTGGCGACCCTGGAATATATAAGAATCCAAGGCAGATGATAGGAGACCACTGCCTGTAGACTGTACGTCCCTATTCAGACGAGCAGTCAATGTTGTCGGAGAACTTGTTATCAAGACGCACCGCCCAACGCCCAATTCCAGTTCGACACAATAGTGTCAAGACCATAGATATCGACCATATAAAGTAAGTAGATAAGAAAGAGGACACAAGAAAAAATAAATAAAATTAACCAACAACGAACGACCGGCTACTTGGACAGCGCCACCGGCTCCCACTCAGTCAACGGAACATGATCCGCAGTCTCATCAGCCAGCGGCTGATGAAACTCCATCGCCGCCCCCATCTTAACAGCCTGCTTAATGAGCTTCCCCGGATGATACACCATCAACGCCAACATAGCCGCAAACATCAAAAACGCATCAAATACGTAGATATACGCCTCCTGCGTATTCAACGCCGACCCCATCGGCGCCCCAAACTGTATCGTCCGCACCAGATTCCGCAGCGAAACCGCAAAACACGCCCCGTACAGCACCCACATATACCGGCGCCAGTGCAGCTCCGGATTCAGGATGAGCAGCGAGGTCGGCGCCGCCGCGAGCCGGCGGTGGAAGACCACCGCGAGCAGGACGAAGATGCCGAAGACGACCAGCGAGAAGATCAGGCCGCCCAGCACGACTTTCTCGCCGATCTTCATGATCTGCGCGCTGCCGGTGACTTGGACGCCGGCGCCGCCGAGCTGCGTGCAGAAGCAGAGGATGTCGTTGAGGACGAAGAGGGGTGTCATGCGTTTGGTGCGCATGCTGGAGAGGTGTTCGGCGTCGAAGGCGCGGATGATGCGGCCGAGGACCATGTAGATGGTTGCGGAGATGAGGGGGGGTGCGCAGAGGATGAGGAGCTCTTGGAGGGCCCAGGAGCTGATTTCTGTTCGGGATTCGTGGGACCATGCCCGGCCGTAGTAGCCGAAGGTTTCGCCTGGATGGGGGGTTAGGATGAGTGTTGGATTGGGTTCTGGGGTGGTAGGAGGCGAGTAGCATGGGACGGCATGGGATGGTTCGTACAGATGCCGCCTAATACCAGCGGGATGAAGTAGGCTGCTCGGAAGGGAAACATCAAGACAATGTGGATGAGGGTGGAAATCCCGAATATCGCCATAAAGGCATAACCGGCGGTGGCGGAGGGCGTGTAGGGATAGAAATCGACGTAGGGGTCAGAGCCGTTGACGCCGGGGTGGAAGACGATGTCCATCTTGACAGAGTATGTCCGATGGGTATTGGAGGGATTTCTTCATGAGCCATCATTGAGAGACCGGGCCATATTTATGATCGAGGGCGAGTCGGCGCTTCGCTGACGATCTATATGCTTATTACCGGATGAGGCAATCCTCGAACGAATACGCGTGGAGACGGGTGGGACCAATTCACTTGGATCGCTGCCAAAGGCTTCTTTCTTGATCGAGTTGGAGTGATCTGTTTCATCGTCCAGGCAGATATATACCTAGGCTAAATTTAGAGAACGTCAAGGGGTGGCTCGCTATACTCTACATCCTACAAGACTCCTGATTAGGGTTACGCTTGGCCCGTTTCCTATCTTGGATGTTCGCGACCTAGAGATAGGCCCCTTTCGTAGCTGGATTATCACCGTTGACGCTCCGGAAGCGAACCATGAAACCGTCAAGCGAGTTGATATTTACTTTATTAGTCCATTTATTCCCACTTACGACCAGACTCACCGGAGCATAGTCTGATCTAACCGACTCGCGGCAGGTCTCGAAAATTGTCTGTTTCTATACTGTATGGGAGAACAGAGGAAAGCAGGAATATTGCAATTCCTGCTTTTTTTTTTTTTTTTCATGTTACGCACCTAGTCCAGCGCGGTCTTTATACCAGTTGCGCCCTTCCAGCACTAGGGCGAATGCAAATAAATGCACATGCTGATGAAAAGGGAAATCTAGAGCAAGACAAGAAGAAAATATGACCATCGCAGCATCGATGGAATTAACTCCTGTGCACAAGTTGCGCCCGTTCGTAGACTCAGCGTGGCGAAGAGCAAAAACCCAGCAATTGAATTGACCACCCACATTCAGGCCGCTTCCGGTCGCGACCCAAACATGCGTCGCTGGCAGATGTCATCGACGGACGGCCATCGGGTTTCTTTGCCGACGCCGCGCGAGCCCTACATTTGATAAAGCGAGAGCTAGCCAACGTCCGCGGTTCCTATCTTTGCGAATGCAAAGCAACCAGAAGCGCTCACTAACATATCCCAAGATCTCCAGCGATGGTCTTTGGCGTATTCGACCTCTTCTACCGTGTCTATGCGGGCTTCATCAACCCCCCACCAGCCAAGAAGCGTGATGATGCCATCCGCTTCGGCGTCCTGGGCGCATCTAGCATTGCGTATCCGGTCCCTTTCCTAGATTCGTTGTCGCAATGACTCGAACAATACTAACACACACAAATACAGCCCCGTGGCATTAATTGCTCCCGCAAAGGCACATCCGGGCGTCGTGGTCGCCGCAGTCGCAGCCAGAGACCGGACGCGCGCCGAGGCATACGCAAAGAAGCACAATATCCCCATTGTCCATTCCAACTACGAAGGTATCCCCGAATCCGGATTGCATGTCCCAGCAAGAAGAAGGAAAGAGAACAAACACATAACTAACAACGAACCCACCAGACCTCCTCCAAGACCCCGCCATCGACGCAGTCTACATCGCCCTCCCCAACGCCCTCCACTACGAATGGGCACTGCGCTCCCTCCGCGCCGGCAAGCACGTCCTCCTAGAAAAACCTTCCTGTGCCAACGCCGACGAAGCCCGCGCGCTCTTCACCCACCCGCTCCTTAAACCCGCCGGCGCGCCCGTTCTCCTCGAGGCATTCCACTACCGCTTCCACCCCGCGTGGCAGACCTTCCTGGCGCGCATCCGCGATCCGGATACGGGGGCATGCGTGCGCCATGCCGCTGTCCGGCAGTACGCGCCCAAGGGCATGTTGCGCGCCAATGATATCCGCTGGCGCTTCGAGCTGGCTGGCGGCGCGATGATGGATTTTGGGACGTATGCGGTGAACTGTCTCCGGCAGATTTGCGGCGCGGAGCCGGCGGAGGTGCTCGAGGCGCGATTCCGGGGGCTGGCGGGCGCGGAGCAGGTCGATCAGGCGATCTGGGCGAGGTACCGGATGGCGGGTGGTGCGACGGGGTCGCTGGTTGCTGATCTGGCGGCAGCGGGTGAGTGGCCGGTGCTGCCGGGTGGGTGGACGAGGAGATTGCCGCGGATGGGCTGGCCGAAGTGCGAGGTCGAGCTGGAAGAGCACGTCGTGGAGGACTCGGGGGCACAGGTGCACACGGTGACGCGGACGGTGGTTCTTTGGAATCACTTGGCGCCGAGCGTTTACCATCGGGTGGACGTCGAGGATGTGCATGCGATTCGGCGTGGTGAGCAGGTGGTGAAGACGTGGACGGAGTCGAAGCGGGAGAAGGCGTATGTATGGCCGGTTGGTGATGCGCGGGCTGGGAGTGAGAAGGAATGGTGGACGAGCTACTCCTATCAGCTGAGTGAGTTTGTCAATAAGATCAAAGGACTTGAGGGATCGGGGGTCTGGGTCGATGTGCAGGACAGCATCAGGCAGATGGAGGCTATTGATAAGACCTACCGGAAAGCCGGGCTCAAGGTGCGGCCTAGATCTGATTTCAAGTTGTGATGTGTAGGGCGAATGCGAACCAGTTCTCTCCAAGCAAGTGATTTTGAATTGGCCAACGTATTGAGGAATCGTAAAATAAGAGCCCGTAGGCCTCGTCGCTCTGGCATGCATTCTCATTTAGCATGCTGCACCTTTTGCAGCGGCCATTCAATCCACGACCGGAACTCCGAAGGCAAAGAACCCGAAATTCCCGTAAGTACATGCCCAGCCCAGCCTTCCATAAACCAAGTCGACTCCATATACTTCAGAAGAACCGCCCAAGAAGCCAGGACGGCGAGGGCAGGCGGCTCTTTCTGCTCCAGCGCGTGCACGAACTCTTCCGGTCGGCGATACAGCCACCCGATCACCCAGTGCATCAACCTCACTCCGGTCTTCCCAGCAGAGACTGTTTCGTAGATTTGGCGCAGAACCTCGAGGAGATCTTCCATGGCAGCCAGGTACATCGCACGACAAGTCTCGTCCCGCACCAGGTCATCGACCACCCGGCGCACATCTACTATATGCAGCGTGTGTTCTTGCAACTCACGACTCATTTCTGGTACAATAGTACACACATCCTCCTCCGCAGCGGAATGAGGGTCCAGTATCCCGGTAAAGACCTGCGCGTAATACGAAGCCAGAATCAGCCGCACGCCGCGCATGAGAACGAGCCACTCGGACGGCCCGTGGTCACTGAAGATGAGGTACTCGCCCTCGCGCGGCCCGCGGCCAAAGTAAACAAAGCAGATCAACACGGCTGCCATGTAGATTCTCTGACAGTTCTCAGCGTCCAGTTGAGAGAGCACGCTTGTCACGGAGCGAATGCCAAACGTGAAATGATCGTCTGCTTGTTGAATATACTGTGCGCGCGAGGCGGGTTGGTCGTGGGCAAGATGGAGAGCCGAAAGGGCGAGGATCAGGTGGAGAATCGATGGGAACTGGATGCCCCATTGGACGAGGTGGTCTTGCCATATATTGTGGGGGTCCTCATCCCGCATAGTTTTGTAAGTAGATATGGTGTAGTGATGGAAGAGTTGTAGGTCGGCTAGTGAGATGGTGGCCGGGAAGGTTGATGGAGGGTCGCATTGCGCGCTGTCTGATTCTGGTAATGATTGTGGCGAGTTGTTCTTCTTCTTCGCCTTGGATAGTTTGAAGGTTTGCCGTAACTCGCCGGTCGAGTACTTGTATGGTTGGAATCGACGTGGACGGGATCTCTCTGCGCCCACGCTTTCTGGCGACAGTGCTGCTGGAGAGGGTGTTTCCGAAGCGGGATCCGTCGCAAAGGTGCAGTTGATATCGTGGTTGGCGCAGTTGGTGCATACTGGCCGCTTCTCATCGCACTGCAGACGATTAGCACGTTCGTCGTCAGACTTCGAATCCAGGCTACTCCATCGCCGACGCGGCAAACAAAGCAGCGAGTGCAGGATGCGTATCATGATAGATAGGAACCGGGGAATAAAACAATGTAGATACAGGGGATGATCCATCCAAGTCAATGAAGGAATGAAGGACGGGACTACGCGGGAGAAGGCAGAGACCACTCACTTTTATCCGACGTCGCTTACAGTTGGCGCAGCCTAGGCGGGACTTTCGATGTGTGCGCCTCGCTCTGATAGCTTTTGAGCCCATGATATCCATCTCCCTCGGGCGAAGTGGAAGACGCGAGAATCAGATGTCGTATTCGTTCTCTTTATGCCATTCCGGGCTGCCAGCGATCGACAACTGCAAGAGGCCCACTTCTCCGGCTTGAAATAGGCAGAAGAAATCTAAAGAGATCGACAGAACACAGCCATCGATGGTGACTGGAGTTGGGGATATTTTCGGAATGCGTTGTTGGAGCGGGAGATGCGAATACGCAGAAATTGCCCGATGCGGACGGGGTGGCAAACAATTTTGATGCCTGTGCACCAAGGCAGAAACGATTATGGAATCGAAGAGTCCAGACTGCGAGAATGAAAAGAGATTTGATTTGAAAGCTCAATGCACATTGCGTCAATCTTCGTAAGCTAATTTGGATACAGGAAAAAATTAGGTACTATACTATGAAACACTATACGTGATTTTCGTCGCAACCGTCCCAGGTTAGAGCCGAGCAGGACGGCTAGTCGGGGCCGAGTAGACCAGGTCGAAGCGGTCCAGGTTCATGACCTTGTCCCAGGCGGCCACAAAGTCCCGGACAAACTGCGACTGTCCATCATAGCTGCCGTACAGCTCGGCCAGAGCACGCAGCTCGGCGTGGTGACCGAAGATCAGATCCACGCGCGTGGCGTCCCACTTCTTGCTGCCGGTCTTGCGGTCGAAGCCCTCGAAGCTCTCGTTGTCGGCGCCGGTAGGCTTCCAGACCGTGTTCATGTCCAGCAGGTTGACGAAGAAGTCGTTGGTCAGTTGGCCGGGCCGCCGGGTGAAGACACCGGCGGTGGAGCGGTTCCAGTTGGCGTTCAGTACGCGGAGGCCGCCGACCAGTACGGTCATCTCTGGCGCGGATAGGGTCAGCAGCTGAGCGCGGTCCACGAGGAATTGCTCGCTGCGCACACGTGCAGAGGATTTCCCGTAGTTGCGGAAGCCGTCGGCATATGGCTCCATATAACTGAAGGACTCGACGTCCGTCTCTTCCGGGCTCGCGTCCATGCGGCCCGGGGTGAAAGGGACGGGAATGCCAGCGGCCTTCTCGAGCGCGGCAGCACCAGCCAGCACAATGAGGTCGGCCAGTGAAACTCGCTTATTGCCAGTCTGAGAGGTGTTGTACCGGCTCTGCACATCCTCCAGGGCCTTCAGAACTTCACGCAGTTGAGCGGGGTTGTTGACCTCCCAGCCGTTCTGCGGAGCGAGGCGAATGCGGGCTCCATTGGCACCACCACGCTTGTCGCCACCACGGAAAGTCGAGGCAGAAGCCCACGCAACCGCGATGAACTTGGTGGGTTCCACGCCGGAGGCAAGAATCTCACGCTTCAGCTCAGCGACGTCCTCGACGTCCACCAGAGGGTGGTTGGGGGCCGGGATGGGGTCCTCCCACAGGAGCGTCTCGCTGGGCACCTCGGGGCCAAGCCAGCGGACACGCGGGCCCATGTCACGGTGCAGCAGCTTGAACCAAGCGCGCGAGAAGGCGTCGGCAAGCTGGTCGGGGTTGGCGAGGAAGCGACGGGAGATCTTCTCATAGATGGGGTCGAAGCGCAGAGACAGATCGGTGGTCAGCATCCGCGGCTTGTGCTTCTTGCTGGGGTCGTAGGCATCGGGAATGATGTCGTCGGCGTTCTTGGCCACCCATTGGTTGGCGCCGGCGGGAGACTTGGTGAGCTCCCAGTCAAACTTGAACAGATACTCGAGGAAGTCGTTGCTCCACCGAGTGGGTGTTTTGGTCCAGGTCACCTCCAGGCCGCTAGTGATGGTGTCGGGGCCCTTGCCAGACTGGTGCTTGTTGCCCCAGCCGAGACCCTGCTGCTCGAGGCCAGCAGCCTCGGGTTCGGCACCCACGTTGGCCGCGGGAGCAGCACCGTGGGTCTTGCCGAAGGTGTGGCCACCGGCAATCAGCGCGACAGTCTCCTCGTCGTTCATCGCCATGCGGCCAAAAGTGACACGGATGTCGCGACCGGCCGCGACGGGGTCAGGGATGCTATTGGGGCCCTCGGGGTTGACGTAGATCAGACCCATGACAACCGCGGCCAGGGGGTCCTCCAGGTCGCGAGTGCGAATATCGCTTTGTTTTTCCTTCTGCGAGTCATTCTCGGGCAGATAGCGCACGTTGTTGCCGAACCACTCGGTCTCGCCGCCCCAGTAGACTGACTCGTCCGCCTCCCAGGTGTCGGGTCGGCCACCCGCGAAACCGAAGGTCTTGAGCCCCATGGACTCCAGGGCCACATTGCCCGTCAACAGAATCAGGTCGGCCCACGAGATCTTGCTGCCGTACTTCTGCTTGATTGGCCACAGCAGACGGCGAGCCTTGTCCAGACTGACATTGTCGGGCCAGCTGTTCAAGGGAGCGAAGCGCTGCTGCCCCTGGCCGCCGCCACCGCGGCCATCGTACACACGGTAGGTACCGGCACTGTGCCAGGCCATCCGGATGAACAGACCACCGTAGTGGCCAAAGTCGGCAGGCCACCACTCCTGGGAGTCGGTCATCAGGTCGTGGAGGTCCTTCTTGAGTGCGTAGTAGTCAAGGCTCTTGAAGGCGGCCGCGTAGTCGTAGTCTTTATTCATGGGGTTGGTCGCCTCGGTGTGCTGGCGCAGGATGTTGAGCTTCAAGCCATTGGGCCACCAGTCTTGGTTGCGAGTGCCTCCGCCAGCAACGTTGGCGGATGTGTTGTGAACGGGACATCCACCCATGACTGTGGTGTACTTCTCAATATGTGCAATATGTGCAAGGGGAAGAGAGGGAAGTGTAGAACAAGCCCAGCCCAGCTCGAGGGCACCCCCGCGTTTTAAGAGCGAATGGCGAGAATCGCATTACGCCGGAAAAGTTGTTTGTCATCGACGGTCTGGCCCGTGATTCCTAAGCTCGCGTTTGTCATTGGGCCAGACCGTGTCGTAAGGTTTGGTACGAGTGGGGCACACGTGTTCTGCGGAATGCGGGGAGATTACCTAACTGATTACTGATTACTCAGTATATTCGATAGGTCAGCGGATTCCAAGTGAGAGCCCACGGTCACTTCGACGATCTCTGACTGGTGCAGAGAAAATCTCCCCGCACTTTCAGCTTTCCAGGTACATCCATCCTAGCGAATCATAACGCAGTGAATACCTGGTCCTTCTCATATATGTAAACCTCTGCTAGCACTGGAGATCGTCTGGTTTTCTAACAGCTTTGCCTCGTCCGGTACTAGAACCCGGTCATCCCTATAGCTGTGGCTCTAGTACTGGCCCTACTCATAATCCCTTTAGGCACTTGGACCGGATACCCAGCGATAGCTTGTTTTCCTGACAATCATGAATTTTCTGCTATTGCTTCTACAGGGGTCCCAAGGAATGGTTGCGGCGGGTATATCAGGCAGAAGTTAACTGATATCTTGGAAATCGTTGTGGCGGTATAATGCTTTGAAACTCTTTTGCAGTAGGCTATTGATGGCAGGGAAATATACTGGTTCGCTGTTATAAATGAGCCCCTTTTTGGATATTCATGGGAGCTTGAATGCTTTAATACCAGCGTCGAATAGATCATTCAACACGCCCCAGTATCTACTTGCCCTCTTCTTTGACATCGTTCTCTGTCGGCTTCGTTTGAGAAACAATAAACAATGCCGAGATGAATCCAGCAGCCGCAAACCCCAACGCCAATTGATACGCAGCACGAAGCGAGTTCAAACGACACTCCGCAGAATCAACACAGTCTGGTACCCCGATCGGCGTCGGTTGGCGGAGTCGACTGTCAAACGCGATACTCGCGGCCGCAAGGCCAACCGTGGCCCCGGTTGATCGAAAAGCGTACAGGGCCGACGTAGCGGTCGCATGCTTGTCATGCGGCACTGCATGCAGCAACGCGAGGATCAGCATGGTCAACGCCCCGCCCATCCCGAAGCCTTTGCCGAACAGATAGACTTCGGGCAGGATCCACGGCGTGTGCGTCGAGATCACGACGAAGCCGAGCGACGCCCCAACCAGCAGCAGCGTCATTGTGTAGCGGAAGATATTGTACTTGCCCGTCACGCGGATTACGAGGCCGACGAGGAATGAGCCCAGGCCGGCGCCGATCGAGTCGGGCAGGAGCCGCAGACCAATTTGGCTGGTGGAATGTCCCATCAGCTGGAAATACAGCGGGACGTAGAAGGTGAGCGCGTAAAAGGCCATGGACATGAACCAGGCAGCCAGGCACGCGGCCACGACGGTCCGTTGCTGGAAGAGTGATAGGGGAATAATGGGCTCCCTCGCCCAGCGCCATTCGATGACTATGAATAGCGCAAAGAGCATGGTGCCCAGCAGGACCACAACGGCGGACATGGGAGTGGCGGGTTGGGATCCGTCGTGGTTGAGGCCGGTCAACAGCAACACCAGAGATGACACCAAGGTCACGGCGCCGGCAAAATCAATGCGACCTAGCATCGTGGCCCAGCCCTGTCGGGTGTCGGGGTGGCTTGGTAAGAAGATCGCAACGCCCAGCCCCGCGAGGAGAGACACGGGGGCGATGCCAATGAAAGCCCAGCGCCAGCCGAGGGCATCGTTAATCGCGCCTCCGATCACGGCTCCCAGGCCCATTCCCGAGGTATACACCACCGCCCCAACGCCCTGCCAGATCCCGCGGCGGCGAAGAGGGATGTTATCCGACGCAATGAAGGTAGCGATGGAGATGCAGCCGCCGCCGCCAATGCCCGTGCAGACCCGCGCCGCAATGAGAACGAATTTCGAGCGGGCGAAGCCACAGACGAGGTTTCCGATGGTGAACATGGCGGTCGCGAAGCAGAAACTAGCGCGTCGGCCGAAAATGTCACTCAACTTCCCACTGAGCGGTTGCGTGGCCGTGAGGCCGACGAGATACCCGGAGCCGAGCCATGAGATGATGGCCAAGGAGTCGAATTCAGTTGCGATTGTCGCCGAGAGGGTGGAGGTGATCGTGCTGTCGGCAGCAGCGAGGAACGTGGCCACCCAGGTGGAAATGATGCTGGCGACAATCACCGGCGGGACGCGCTCGTCCATGGCTGGGGAGAGTAAAGGTGTTCGCTCCGACGCCATTTTGCCGGCTGCTCGTTACTGCTGGGAAACAAGGGAGGCTTGGTATGGCAGAAATGGCATGTTTGTGGGGCCTCTCGTCTTATAGGGAGCGCAAGGTACATCGGAGTTTAGTCGATCGATGTACGTAAGGGATGCCGAACAAGGCTATTGTTGCATTGTAAATCACGAACCAGTCGGCGACGACCATGCTGGCATATATCCAGTAGTTATATTACTTTGTGGCAAGTGGGATGGGGATAGGCCAATGATTGCTTCTTCGGACTGCGAGGTTCAGCTGAGCGCGGATTGACGTGCAGACGGCAGGGCGCCAAGACAATAGTTCGTGCTTCGGTCATGTCGATCGGACCTATGAATAATATTTCTATGAATATGTAAACAGAGGTGCGTCGATAGTGACGTCTGGCGCAAAGAAACGCTGACAACAATCTAACCGAGAAGGGAAGGTGACAGTGGGGCGATCGAGACTTCGGATTCGCCGGTGATTCGCTCGACCAGATATATACTACTATGTGTGAGTAGCAGTATTATGTCCATCCAGGACAGTATGATATCGTGGAATAAATTCACTAGCGGGATTACTAACCCGTAGACTCAACTCGGCATAGCTATATAGTTGTTCAATGACAGGGGATCGCCCCCAAAGACCGTGGATCAGAAGTGGCTTCTGCATGCTTCCTCGGAGATGGACATGATAGCCATAACGGACATCTCTTGTAGCTGCTTAGAAAGATATAAAAAGACTCGCCTGTCCTGCAAGTCTTGCTTATGAGCCCATCGGTTCTTCGAAGATTCTCTAAAGACTCGTCACTGTTCTTCCTCAATCCTATACAATGTCCGTCAAGCAAGTTCTTCGCTCCGAGGTCATTCTGGAAAAATATGGCCAAGTACTTACGGGAAAGACGGGTACGTTGAGCCTCAAAGACCCTCATGGCTCCCAATCGTACTGATATTCTCCGAAAGTGCTCATCACGGGTGTTTCTAGCGAGTCAATTGCCGGAGAGCTGGCCGTACAACTTTCGGCGGTCAGCCCTAAGCTCCTCATCCTCAGTGCTCGAGCCGAATCGAAAGTGGCCCCGGTCATTAAAAAGATCAACGAGACCAATCCAAAGGTGGCAACTCTTTTCCTCAACATGGAGCTCGGTGACATGGGTGCTATTCGCAGAGCCGTCGACAATGGCCTTGCAGATGTGCCCCAGATTGACCACCTGGTCTGTGTGGCTGCAGTGATGGCATGTCCATACAGCAAGACCGCGGATGGGATGGAGATGCAGTTTGGTGTCAACTACTTGGCCAACTTTCTCCTGGTAAAGCTCCTACTGCCCAAGGTCAAAGCTGCGGGTCCATCTTCATCAGCCATTATCGTGTCCAGTTCTGTTGTCAGGCAGGGCAAGATGCATTTTGAGGATCTTGACTTCAGTGTAAGTCGCTGCAGTCACGCCAGTTGAAGAATGGCACTGAATATATCTATAGAATGGCAACACCTACGATCCCATGGCTGCCTACGGCCAGTCCAGTGTGGCGAGGGTGATGTTTGCCAAGCGACTCGGCGATAAGTTGAATGACCAAGGAATCCGTGTTTATAGTATTGATCCGGGTGGTATGTCTCCTCGCCATGTTCTTTCCGCTGCAGGGCTTCTGACACAAACAGCTGTTGCAACCGGACTTCAAAGACACTTCACCCCGGAGTTCGTACAACAGATCGAGGAATGGACGAAGGCCGGCCGTAAGTCATCAGAACCGCCATCGTGTGGCCTTAGCTAATACGCAAATAGTTCTCGTCGACATGGACGGGGTCCCATACGAAATTCCGCCATGGACCAGCCGTTCTGAGGGCGCAGCGACCATCATCACTGGCATGATTGATCCCACCATCGCGGCCCATAACGGATCATTTTTGAAGCAGAATGCCATTGCCGATGACGAGCTGCACTCCCATGTCCGCGAGGAAAGCAACTGGACCCGTCTCTGGGATTTGAGCGAAGATTTGATCGGGGAAAAGTATACATTCTGAGGAATGCAGCGGCGTCTCGACTGGTGGGGATTGATTATTCTTCAACTTCCGTGATTTGGAGATTGCTCGATCCGTCGAATCTCAATGGCTTCTCACCGCGTTTCTCCCGCCAGTAATTTGTAGACACCAAGATCTCTGGACACTGCTTCAACATCCAGCTCCATTTTTTGACCGCTGGCTCAGAGAACTCGTAGGCTGTCGGGTCCCATGCCTCGCCCCAAACCACGAGGCCGACTTCCGAGGATCCACCACAAAGGCCATAGAGGTCAGTGCAGAGCTCTTCCTCGTCATACTGGTGCCTTCTTGACAGGAGGGTGTTGCGAAGAGAGGAAATCGGGATAAGATCAATCCACGGGTGGTGGATAATCTGTTTTTGCGTAGAGCTTGGCTGAAGGCTTGGTGGGAGATGGAATGTCATCGGTCCGGTGGTGTTAAAATGAGACGCGATGTCTTCACTCAAGACCTCCATTGTCAGACCCATGGTTGCTGCGTTGACGAACATGGCGCGCAGGATATTAAATTGAGTGGCAAGCAGCAGGAAATCAAAAGAATACAGGTTGTTCACCATGCCGTGGATGACGTGAGCCTGTAGTTGAGTCCAAAACTGTTCGCGCCTTAATTGGGTGGCGGCGCAAAAATGAGACGCGCCGGTGTCTTCAATGTTGTTCGAATTCGCTGGTCGCAGGATACATGTTGCCTCCATTTGGTTCTGGATGCCTTCATGCGGAGTGCAGGGCGTGGCTTCTCCGGTATAGAAGACCCATTTTCTTTTTGGGCTTTGACCGTGGTTCAGGGCCCGCCTCTTCCCTATATTGCAGACATGCAAGTTAGGAAAGGAGTCGTGACGACGTGGAAAAGTGGCACTTACGGCTCGCTCTCTGATTCAGGCGATTTTGGAGTCGTCGTCTCGACGCCGCATCTAATTTTGCCGGGCTCTCCTCAGTGCCCATTTCGCCATTTGGGAAAGATTTTCCTGGGTAGGAAAATGGTTGTTGACGAGGAAAAGTGAGTACAGGCCTGAACCTAAGCGGCTCAGCACGGGATTTCGGAAATAAGGGACTAAACGCCGCATCGACAACCAAGGCTGCAGAAATGGCTATGTATTTCACTCACTATGTATTGACAGCAGATCAGCCACCGAATGACATCACATCTAATATCCCCCTTTGAATGACAGAAACTATGCAAGAAGAGATTTTACTAGATCCATGTGTTAAGGAAGTTCTGATCCTCGTGGTGGCACAACGGAGACACTTTTTCGATGACCATTCCTACTCAGCTTGCAATTGATTGCTCCATCAAGTCTCACGTCTACTTCGTAAGATATCTATGGATAAAATTAATTTGCGGAATCGCTCTACCTTTGGGTATTAATCATCCAAATCCACCGGCAGACTTTCCAGCCACCCAAAGAGCATAGATGCGTTCGTAGGTGAAGGAGACCAAGGGGACACCGGCGAATCAGTGGAAGTCTGAGATGGGAGCTGTACCTTAATTCTGACATATAATCTGCTCCATGCGTCAGGGTCGAGGCCCACATCGCCCGAAATGATACCAGGATTGTTCGCGTCACCAGCAGCTTCTGAAAGTCGCATCAAAGCAGTCGTGCAGCGGTTGAATTGCATATGCATATCTTGATTCTGGCGGGAACTCTGTTCGAACTTCCTGAAAAGCAGATGCAACACATTTAATTGTGCGTTGATGTATTTGATTGAATCGGACCTTCCTTTACCGCGATCCATGAGGAATGGAATCATGCGAGCTGCTATGAGAACAAGTCCACTTGCGTAGAGATGGTCAAGGTTTTCGCGGGCTGCAGAGGCATTTCCACAACAGCCCTCACTCCGTGAGTTTCCCATGTATCTCCAGAGCATCTTAATAATGCCGTGGGCGGCATCCAAGCATTTGAATGATGCATCCCGAATCAGTCCGAGCAGCAAAGGCGCATCCAAGGAAGCATATTCTCGTCCAGTCATGTGTGCTTCTCCGGGCGAGGTACATTCGCATCTTAGTGAAAGAGAAAAGGCTTGGATAAGGAGGGGACGGTAAAGTCGAAGACGGATATACAGGTGTCGAAGCTGTAGGCTGAGGCGCAAGCGGTGGATGATAGGATTTTGGTCATTTCCATAGTCTCCCATGTTCTTTTCTTGCAGAAACCCCGGGAGGGCTGCTTTCCAGGAGATGAGAGTCTTATCAACTTTCCTCACGTCATCGAGGTCTGCATCATGCATTTGTTCGAGTGGGCATCCAGTCTTAGTAATACGAAATTCTGTCTCCACGTCCATAACATCGTCGACGACTTGGTAAAGCTCAGCGTTAGCTTTCAAGAAAGCAATCAGTGAAGTAGATGGGCTCCCGTCGCTAATCTCCGGCATACCATTGGCCCAGTCATCGGCGATAGACAAAGGCAGAGGAGCATCGCAGGTTGAATCCAATGATCGAAAACATAGACCAAGATGCAAGGCCAAAGAACGTTCGACGATCTGTATGGTGTGCCAGATTCGTCGTGTTATTTGCTGGGTTTCCATCACCGAGCCACCGCTATTTTTCAAGTGTATGCCCAGAGCTTGCGCCCTGCGAATTGTCAGACCGATTAACTCCCATGCGGCTCTGAGGTTCCCAGTTGCGTGGAGGTATTGGACTTGGAGGATGTAGCATTGAAGTAAAGACAAGGAATCCCCAGATTCTTCAATGGAATGAAGTAAGGAACGGCCATGTTTGTAGAAATAGATAGCCTTGGGGAAGACAGGCGCCCTAGGTCCCACACAGACGAGGGCAAAACAAAGATTCAATATCGCGGTCTGCGATTCCGTCATGGTGTTTTCGGTGCATTTGGATGTCTCATGAATCGAGCTCAGGAGCGGCAAGTGGAATATAGGGATAAATGGGAACTCGTTGTTCGTGTAATTGTTGAAGAGACGGTCTGAGAGAGCAGAATTTGGTGTAGGGGCTCTCTCTGGCTGTACAGCTGGCACGTTGGCGGCAAATATCGAGGCCTGTTTTACATGCATACCGGCAATCTGTTCGACAGGCTGCTCTGTTGCAATAACCGAAAGATCTTCGGTAGGAGATGATGTCTGTGGTGTCAAAGGATGGCTCGTCTCAGTTGTGTGATTTTGTTCGAGAACACGGGTTTGACCAGCTGGTACTTTGTCCAGGTCCAAAGTCTCCAAACAGGTTCTCAAAAGGCTTTTCCGTAATTCAACTTCCTTTCCCTGGAAAGATTTTATCTCATCGATGAGCGAGGTGATGTTGGATCGCTTTTCTGTTGAGGAATAGCGGAGGGCTCTTCTTAGCAAACGCTCAAGGCGTCTTTCCGATGCAGAGGGAAAAGTTCGTCGGCCCTGGAGTGTTGCCTTGACTTCGTCTTGGCAAATTAACAACTCCTGGGATTCCTTTTCCGCAAAATCGAGGAAGGGAGTGTTCAGGATCAACTCAAGGGAGCTGATCTCGGCCCAGTTAAGCGCACCAGAAGCAGTCCCGGTGATCCGGCCATGAATTGCCTCCGAGAGTTTCGATTTTTCCTGTAGATCCTCATCAGAATAGCTGGGATGCTCTTCTTGTAGGGCTTGATAAAGCCGCACCAATGTTGAAACAGAAAATACGCCACTTCCTTGACTGCGAGGTCTTGATTGAATCATCTTCACCAACTCCCAACGAGCATGCTCGGTTTCGCTCTTGAATTTGGAGGGCATTTGCTGAGTAATGGGGTGTCCAGCAAATGTAGTGTGTGGAGATATGGTCTCACTTGTTTGATGGGAAATTGAGATCCTCTCGCTTTGCCTTCGGGGTCGGAAAGTCGAGTCATCCTGAATGCGGAGCCCTGATGCAGGCGCTGACACCCTCACCCGCTTCGAGGGCTGCGTCTCGAAATCAATCTGTGAAAGTGGTAAACGGGCAGACCTTGAGCCTGATCTGGAATCAGTGAGCACCCGGGATTTATTGGATACAATGGCAGCGCTCGAACTCACTTTTTGGGAGGCCTGTCCTCCAGCCGGTAGGAGCATTGAGCTTCAACTGCAGACTCCTGGCATGCCCCGCAAACTATATATCTTCAATTAGAATTGCATCTTGGAGCGGCATGGATCACCTCGGATGTCACCGAAAAGCAATGCTTAATTGAGATTGGGGAGCTCACCTGGCTGAGCTCTGTTGCAAGCTCGTCTTTTGAGCCGGCAAACACAGCACGGTGTTGGTGCCAGTGACTCCTCGTGGAAGCCATTTTCAAGCGATGGCCCATCTGACATGGCCACCGACGTTATTCCAGTCGCCCCGGAATAAAAAGCGCTGTTGTAACCGGTTGAGGCAAGGGTAATACTGCGATCAGGCATAGGGTGATAATGGGAGCCGTCCCAAACACAATCTTTCTCAGGCTCCTTTTCCGCTGTGAGGTGTCTAGTGTTAGCGCCAATAGCACAATCTGGCAGTAAATGCCGTGGATGAACGCGTCAAATGTGTTGAAGGCCCGAGAGCGGAGAGTGGGAACTGTGGGGAAGTCTGAGAGACTTGGAGAATGACATACCCGTGCTGCTTTCAGTGGATTTGATGGGTTGCAATTGAATTGGGTAGAATTGGAAGGAGTCTGAGTGGCAAGGTAGAGGAGCAAGTCGCCGTGTGTTGAAACAAAGAAATGATGGCACCGGGAGATTCCAGCCTAATCCGTCAGGCAACCACAACGGTTATCCGCGAATTAACAAGAAGTCGAAACCTGAGAAAGGAGGCAGAAACGCAGAAACGGGTATACTAGGGGGAGAAGCAGAAGAGGATAGAAGATCCTCTAAACTAAGCTATACAGCCTCTGCTCCTCAGGCATCCTGCCATCATCATCCACAAAGGCGTCTGAGATGGATAACTAACTAGTTAGTTAGGGAACACACTATTGCATCATTTTGCCTGCCTAGTTAGTTAACTAGTTACCTAAATTGATTTTTTATATCATCATGATTTTGTGACGTGAGAATACTACTTTCCCACATAAAACAAAAATACTAATAAGGCGAATACAGAGGAACAATCATATAACTTGACGTATGAAACATACTACCACCGCTAAACAGAATTAGAGGTTTCCCTTAAAAAAATATAGGCCATAATAACTATACATGTGCCATGCTCATATAGTAAACATTGTAGTAGATAAGTCGGTCGATTATCATGAGCCCAGAGCCCCAAAGGAGATATGATCATTTCCAGTAAGCTATTTGGAATACGGGTAAACTCGCATCACGGTCGTATAGCTTTACTCGTCACGTATTTATCGTTCCACTGGATTGATAGCCTTCGGGACATAGGGTTCTTCAAGGTACTGAATCTCTTCTGGTGTCAGCTTGATCTCGACACTCGCAACAGCCTCATCGATACGATCCTTAGTGTTCAGCCCGACGATAGGGTACTCGCTGGGGTGACTCAGTGACCATGCGATTGCAACTTGGGCCATGCTGATTCCCTTCTTGCCAGCCAATTCTTCCACACGGTCAATGATAGCTTTGTCGGATTCGGACTCGCGGGCACGAACGAGAAGACTTAGCCCAACATCGGTGTTTTCGCGCAAGGTAGAGCGAGAATCCCAAGGTCTGGTGAGAGCTCCACGTGCGATAGGAGACCAAGGGATAAGAGATACACCGCTGTCGAGGCAATAAGGGATCATTTCACGTTCCTCTTCACGGGCAATAAGATTGTGGTAGTTTTGCATAGAGATAAACTTGTGCCAGCCATTGCGAATGGCAATGTTTTGTAGGGTCTGGAATTCCCAAGCGGCCATCTATAAGAAAGGTATTAGTGCTTGCTTGTTCATATTTGAGGGTCAAGCATACCGAACTAGCACCAATGTATCGAACCTTGCCGCTCTCAACCACGTCATTCAGGGCCCTCATGATTTCCTCGCGTGGTGTCTCACGATCAAGTCGGTGAATTTGAAGCACATCAATATAAGTTCCCAGTCGTTCAACACTGGCATCAACGGCCTCCAAGATATGTCTGCGAGAAAGACCGACGCGGTTCAAGAAGTCACCCGCGTTCTGTCTCCCAGTCGAGAGAGGGGGGGGGGAAGTTCCCCTGATCGTCCACACCAAAGAAACATTTAGTCAAGATTACCACTCGTGAACGAGGGATGTTGTATTTCTTCAGAGCTTTTCCCACAATTTCTTCGGATTTGCCATCGGAGTACATATCGGCCTGGCAAAAATCGGTTAGAACTCGTGTGTTTGCTCCCGCATTTCTCTGCTTACAGTGTCCCAGGTTCTGATGCCTTTCTTGTAGGCGTGTTCAATAAGTGGAAGGGATTCTTCTTCATTCAGCACCCAGCCCTGCCATTCTGGGGCGCCAAATCCCATGGTACCCAGTATCACCTTGGAGACCTTGAGGCCCGAATCCCCCAGACTGTGTCATATTGTCATCGCAAGTCAGCAATTGGATCAACCTTTGAAAGGCACTTGGGTCAATGCTACCAAGGTGGATGTGGAGAACCTTACCGTGCGTATTCCATTTGTCTGGAGATTGTAGTACTGGTCAGCGAGAACTGTGGCAGACTTGTGAGAAGCTTCAACGGTCATGAAACACATCGATGAATGAAAACTGTAGGTTGAGGGTGAGGGTGAGAAACCTCTTTATTCTCATCCCATAATAATCTATAGTTGCCGATGGCAAGCCTAACATGCCTAGAACGGAGTTAACTAATGTAAGTCCGGACTGCAGGAGTCTTGATCTACCATTTAGGCTCATTGTTAGCCTACATTGACATAGCAACACTGGCAATTATATGCTCCGCAACGGAGTTAATAAAAGGCAGCTCCGAATTATAGCGGAGTTATCGGCTATCGAATCCGCGATCTGTCTCATACTTGGCCCGAGGTCTGGCTCTACTTGAAGATCCAAGTCGATCTCTTCAAGTTGAGTCTATATTTTAGTGGCCTCTATGAGCCAGGCCCACTTATTTCTGGCATTCGACTATTCTTATTAGCTATTATTCTATATAACCTCTCAGCAGCGTATTTAGATTCTTGATTCCTCTAAGATATCTATATATATACTTACATGCGTAGCTACATCGCTCGAAGTAGCTATTGAGAAGGGTATTCAGCACTTCTACCTAACATAATATTACAATTTTGCTTCCCTTTAATACTATTCAAAAGGGGATATGCTGCACCAGACGTATTATATTAAGGGATGTTCTATTAAGCCCCACCGCGCCTTGCGCGGCGGCAACACTTGTTATAGAGTTACTCCGATTCGATTATATGTCCTCAAGTTGTACTAGCGGCACCTGGAGTGCCAAGCGTGCTAACGCATGATATGGACAGCAGAAAGAAGTAGTCGAAAAAGGGCGCCAAACAATAAAAAGTATACAAGTATTATCGTGAGCATAATGGAGTTCATAAAAGTTTCACTATCCACGGATGCCGGAGCAGCACTTCCCAAGCCGGAAATGGACCGAGGTAACTCGCGCCCGGAGCCCACACATCCTCTCTCAACCAACCCGCGCCTCCCAACCGCAACGTCTCCAGTTGAGATTCCAGAATCTGCCTGGAACAATGATCCGTCCGGCGCTCCCGTTATCTTGGTCTTCTTTCTCCTCTCTTGACCTTGTAGCCCGATCCCACCCTTCTCCAGCCCGATTACTGCAGCGCCGTTCGGCTTCATATCCACGCCGACGCCCTCTCGCCCCCTCCCGGTGTTCTCAGCGGTCTTATTCCACCGGTCAGTCACTCTACTCTACGTGCGTTGGTATATTGGTAACTCATAGCATATGCCGACCAACCCGGGCAAATCAACAAATCTCTGACACCCTATTGCAGAACCAAACACATCCACCACCCATCCTCCTCCGCCCCCTCCACCTAAGCAGCGTTCGCGATTCCGCCGCTTCGCCGGTTTCACATCAATAGCAGTCCTCGCCTTCAGCGCCGGCCTTTTCTGGCAAACCCAACGCACAGTAGCCCGCATCATGGCCGCCCCCATCCCAACCGACGAGGAAACCCTAGCCGCCTTCACGCCGCCCGATGCGACAGCCCAGGAGATCGACGACCATCTTCGCACCCACCCGGAAGCCGTCAAGCTGCGCGAGAACCCCGACTTCAAGGAGGCGCGCCCGCACCTGAAGATTCCCGAGTCGCTGCGCGCCCGCAGCCTGACGGCCGGGACGCTGGCCGGCCCGAACAAGATCGTCGTGCCGCCGTACGTCTTCGGCGAGCGCGACGGCAAGAGCATGGTCTCGCTGATGTTCCTGGGCTCCGATATCTGCGGCCACCCCGGCATCGTGCACGGCGGTCTGCTTGCGACGCTGTTGGATGAGGGGCTGGCGCGGTGCTGCTTCCCTGCGCTGCCTAACAAGGTCGGCGTCACGGCGAACCTGAACATTGACTACCGAGCGCCCGCGATGGCAGACTCGTATGTTGCGCTCCGCGCGGAGACGGTCAAGGTCGAGGGCCGCAAGGCGTGGGTCGAGGGTCGCATTGAGACTCTCCCCGAGGACGGTAAGGAGCCCGTGGTGCTGGTCGAGGCCAAGGCGCTCTTCATTGAGCCTAAGCAGGCTGCTGTAAGTTGATTCTTTTCACTCCTTCTCACCTTGTTTCCTGTGTCTACTCAAATTACACCGGTGTGGCTAACTGGCGTTTCCAGGCCCTTTCCAGCCTGTACCGTGGCGCGAACGAATAGAAATCTCTGCCCGGTTAAGCGTGTGGCAAAGTACTGGTTCCTGGTTCCTGGCGTCTGGGAGAAATCGATGACGGTTTCTATGTGGCATGTGGCATCGGCCCCATTGTATAGTATAGAGGGCATCTGCATAGGTTATTTCAAGCAAGCATTATAGAGTGCGCTCAATTATTCCGCTCTGCCAGAGCCAAATTCGTATAGACCGAGAAATTCGTATCGGCCGCGCCAAGAGCGCCGAACCCCCCGCGATCAGCGCTCGTTTCCGCTCTTACGCGGCCCCGTTTTACACCATCTCCTGCCCCTCCCTCCCTCATTCTTCTTCAGCTCCAACACACATCCACCATGGCCACGTACGTGAATTGAGTCCCCGTCCCGAAGCCCAAAGATCCCAAATGTCCAAGGATCACTCCACGAGCAAAGAGATATGAAGGGGGAAAAGAAAAAGAAGAGAACCAATGCTAACTCTGCTCCCCATGCAGCAACATCACCTACCACGCCGCCGCCCTGACCCGCGACGAGCGCAGCACGCTGCGCAACCAGCGCGGCCTGACCATCTGGCTGACCGGCCTGTCGGCCTCGGGCAAGTCCACGCTGGCCGTGGAACTGGAGCACCAGCTCCTGCGCGACCGCGGCGTGGCCGCGTACCGGCTGGACGGCGACAACATCCGCTTCGGCCTGAACAAGGACCTGGGCTTCAGCGAGGCCGACCGCAATGAGAACATCCGCCGCATCGCCGAGGTCGCCAAGCTGTTCGCCGACAGCGCGGCCATCGCCATCACCTCGTTCATCTCGCCCTACCGCAAGGACCGCGACACGGCCCGCCAGCTGCACGAGGTGGCCACCCCCGGCGAGGCCACGGGCCTGCCTTTCGTCGAGGTCTATGTCGATGTCCCCGTCGAGGTCGCGGAGCAGCGTGACCCCAAGGGTCTGTACAAGAAGGCTCGTGAGGGCGTTATCAAGGAGTTCACCGGTATCAGTGCCCCCTACGAGGCGCCGGCGAACCCCGAGGTCCACATTAAGAACCACGAGACCCCGATCCAGGAGGCTGTCAAGCAGATCATTGATTACATGGACTCCAAGGGTTACCTGCCTCCCAAGAAGGAGTAAAATGGGAGCGCGCGTGTAAGTAAAAATGGGGACAAGGGTCGTGTACAGCAGTGGAGATTCTGGAGATGTCACGGCAAGGTTGTTTTCTGATTCCCCGCATTCAGGCGCCGTAAATACCGGCCAAATGATAGATCGCTCTTGTGCATGAACCAAAAAACGAGGGAAAAAAATGATAGATTTGTGCTTGATAAGACCTCGATGGTATATATACGCAACGTCTCCCATCCCTGCATACACCGGGGAGATTCTTAGTTGAACTCGAATTCGTAGAACACATACGGCGTGTACTCTGTTGCGCCCTCGCCGGCGCCATGCATCTCGCTAGGGTCGTCGCGCTTGACGCGGCCCTTCTTGTCTCGCCCAAACGCATTCCCAGCCAGGTAAGAGTACTTATCCTCGAGATTTTGCTTGGCCTTGTCCGCTTGCTTCGATGACGGTGCCTAGAGGAACAGGAGGTCGAATTAGCTGCCATTCCATGGACCCTGCAATCGCAGCCGCAATCAAGAAAAGAGAGGAAGAGAGACGCCATACCCGAATCAAGGCCGAGACAAAGTCCAACGGTAGACCGTACCGCAGAACTGTTTCAACAAATACCCGCAGGACTAACACATGCATCCAGACCATGACAGCCTCACTCCAAGCCGTCCGGCCCAAACGCAGCGTCTCACCCCACAGCTTGCGCTCATCGCCGCCGACTCGCTCGACTTCTTTGCGTTCCTCCTCCTTGCCGCCCTCGACGTACTTGAAGTCGCGCGGAATCCACTTTTGCTCTCGACATCGGTGCACGAATTCGACGCTGTACTTCTTGAAGGTGGTCACTGCGTACAGCGAGAACTCGTTGTCCTCGGCGACCAATTGCGCAGAGCGCGGGACCACCATCGGCGCGACAGTCTCGTAGCCCTTAAGAAATTCCTTTACTTGCTGCGACGGCACGGCAACCAGATGTGTCTCAATGTACTCGGAGTCTTGAACGATGATGCGGGGGTCCACCACGGAGGCGAGTGATTTTGTGGAGAGGTTGCCTCTGGCCCGGAAGTTAGCTCTTCACTGATCTGAATCGCGGCACTGTCGTAGGTGAAATGCAAGGGACGCACGTTTGTTTCCGCTGAAGCGTAGCCAGCGTGTTCTTAACCTGGTTGTATTGCGAGTATTTGGTCCGGATGTCGCTGTCGATGCTAGCAGCTTCCTGTGGCAGGCGTCAGCGTAACTGCGCGCTGGCTCATGCTCTTGCTTTGGCCTGCTGTTTAGGGAACCACCCACCTTCTGCAGCAAATCAATCAACTCTGACAGCGCCTTCTCCGAGCGGTACTTGACCTTATTCCACGAGAAAGTCCGCAGGTACTGATCAACGGGCTCTGCAGACAGCATTGTCAGCTACACTGATTGGCCCAACTATCGGCACCTGGCAGGAGATACTCATCGAGGGAGAGACATACTGTCATTCACTACCTTCATCCGCTCAATCTGGTCTTCGTCGCCGTCAAGGATATTCCGTAAGGCATCACCGACCTTCGCAACGACACCCTGGCACTGACCCTCGAGCTTGGAAAGCTCGTCCGCCTGCTGCACGAGGGCATCTAGTGTGCCAATTTTAAATTCCGGAATGGGGAAGGAGGCCGCCGAGCCATTCTCGGGGCCGATGGTCGTCGATACGGCGTCGAGGGCGTCGTCGCGGTGGTGCGAGGGGACGATGGAGTTGGGGAGGGACAGGAGGAGGTACTTGCTGGGCTTGGACATGGTGGAGACGACCAGAGCACAACAAATATAGCCAAGTTGAAGAAGCGGGGAAAGAGTGACCGCAAAGACAATGTAGGGAATGGCCCTCGACGCGGGCTTGGGATGTGGGTTGCGGACAGTTGGAGCTCGGGAGGTGATGTCGTAGGCGGTCGGCAGTGATTGGTGCGGGATGCGGGATTCGCAGTGGTACTGCTAGCTTCCATGTATATCTAGCTTTATTGACAAGGAGACTTTGCGACTGGCCTGCAAGAGTTGTATCGCATAAACTATGTCAAGTTCTTGGGCTATTACGAATGGAAAGTGAACATTTTCCAGTCAATCTACACAAGTCTGTATTCGGCCGGCGACGAAGATGCATAACGCTAGACACACGATCCAATGCTCGCTCAACATGGAAAACCAAACATTTAAAACACACAGAGACAGGACAACAATATCCACCCACGAGAATAATTTTGACACCCGCTCAGACACCTGATAAGCGCTTTTCTGGCAAGACCGCGCAGGCCGGAGGGGTTGACTAGCTTCGAACCTGCGGAATATGTGATAGAAGACAAAATGGGGAATGAACACAACCTCGGAGAAAAGGGGAATGACATGGCGGGGTATCTGTATCGAGCGAACAATGCTGATCGTGAACAGTGTGTAGAGAGATGGGGGATACGAGGGCAGGACAAATGGGCAAAGGAAAACGTTGGTATCTGTAGAACAAGAAAGTCGACAGAAAATCAGACATCGGAGTGGAAACGTCAAACAAGTTCCACAGATCTTGCACTGCAGTATACCAGGCAGTCTCAAGAAGGATGCGCGATAGCAATAACGCGAAGGGATAGATAAAAATCAGAACAGGGCGAGACAAGGAGCCACAACTAGCCTTGCATGTTCATGAACACGTCTTGGCAATTCTCCACCAGGAACTTGAGGATGTCATTCTTCTTTTGCACGTCTGTCATCTCCCGAGCCAGACTCTCGGGTCTCATGATAGTGGGAGCGAAGACGACTGCAACATTCTGGCTGGTCATCAGGTTCTCTTCCTGGCGCTCAACCACACGCTTGAGATGGAAGATAAGGAATTCCAGAACATCCTGATGCACTCGAGGGAGTTCCCGCAGGCCTTTCTGCAAGACATCAACCCGAGCAGCAGTGTCGGTGATTTCCCCAGATTCAATGATCTCCTCATAGACCTCGTAGGTAATTAAAGGGGTGGGCAGTTTACGGAAATACTGCTTCAGCGCAGAGGTAACCGCATGAATATCGAGATCAGGATCTGAAATGTCATAGTCGAATGGAGACCGCTCAAACCCATCCCGGATGCCTTGGATGACAGAGGCAGCGCCGGATTTGCGGTAGATTCCTTCCATATCCATGCCTGGACTAAGTTAGTGACAAAGTGGGGCCAGAGAGTAAAGAAGGGGACCGACCTCGCAATTCAACCTCTTGGATGCACCGAGTGACAATGGACGGGATAATGCTCTTTTCATGCTCCATGCGAGCTTCCAGATCGGTGCCGAAGAGACCTGGCAGAGGAATTAGTGAGCGAACGCTGAAACAACAATGACTTTCAACATACCACCTCCGGCAGCTTCAGCCAGGACCGGTACGCTGTCGGCCTGCGACATCTTCCCACCCTGCTTGTTCCTTTGGTTTCCAAAGAAACCAAAGCCCTGGCGACTAGGATCCTGAGTTTGCGAGCGGGGGAGGCCGCCACCACCTTCGGCGTTCTCGCTGGACATGAAGGCTCCCTTGAGACCTTTGACACCCTTCGCGACATTTTGACCACCCTTCTTCCAATTGAACTTGCGGGGCTGGCCCTTGCGGATGCTCACCACCTGCGGCCCAGGCACAATGGTAGCAGTCGCGGGCTCGCCATCCTCGGAGATGTGAGCGGTCGAGACTGACGGTGGGAAGTCATTGAGCGTAGACTTTAGGGTTTCAACGGACGGAATAGATTTCTCTTTATGATGTGAGATGCCAAGACCGTTGGCACCACGCTGGCCATCTGTGTTAGCCTTGTAAAGTCCTTGAATCTGGTGCACAAGTTGGTTGTTCAGCTCAGCCAACTGAGCATTCTTTGACGACAGCTGTTCGAATTCCTGGAAAGTCTTTTCCTTCTGTCGGTTCAAATTGCCAAGCTCCTCCGACAGCTCGTTGCGTTTCTGAATGAGATCCTCAATTTGTGGGGCATAGGACTCCTTCAATTTGTGGATCGATTCGGCAAGCTCGCGCAGAACATGGTTGGAAAGCTTCCCGAGATCCAGCGGCCCACCGACAGCTCCACGCTTTTCAGCTTCCAGGTGGTCAGTAAGCACCGTAAGCTCACGCAGAACAATCTCCCTCTGCGCATCCAGTACAACCATGGTTGATCGCTTCTCCGAAAGTTCGGTGTTCATTTGCTTCACATCGGCAGTGGCGCGAAGAGCGGCTTCCATCTCTGTGACATGCTGGCGTTCTTTGCGTAGTTCATTTCGAAGCCACGCGATTTCCTCAGCCTGAGAAGTGCTGGTGGTGGGACTCCCAACGTCTGTACCGGCCGAACTTCCATTGACCGGCGATCTTAAATTTTTTCCGTCCTTGCCAACCCGCACACTCTTGTCGCTGAAGCTGCGGCCATGGCGAACAGAGTTTGAGACGCGGCGCAAGAACGAGTCGCTAGTCTGGCCTGCTCCGGGCTCATCGGTACCAATCCGTGTCGACTCGTCATTCCAAAAGAAATCACCTCCATTGTTCTGTGGCAAGGACGGCGAGCCTGCGCTGTCCAGCTGCCGCTGGGAATCGGGTAGTGACGTGTTGACTGAAGTGATCTGCTTTTGCTGTTCGGGAACGTTGTTGGGTAGCTGGGGCGATCCTCCGTAGGCTGAGGTCCCAGGAGATGCCCCAACATCCTTCCGCTGGGTTTGATGGTGCTTGCTTTCCAGCGAGTCACCCCGCTTGGGTGGGTAGACCAGGTTGGATGTGGGCTGGGAACGTGCCGAGTCCACCGAGCCATGCTCGTGAAGCCTACGCAACTCATTGGAGGGTCGAGCAGAGGCAGCGCCATCCAGAGGCATTTGGCCATGGGCCTCTTTCGAGCGGCTGCTGTCAGGACTAGTTGCTCTCGAGAAGGCACTTGCTTCCCGCTCCCTCAGCGCTGTTGGCAGATCAGACCTGGAACTGCGCGCAGACTCGGACTTGCCGAATCTGCTATTGTCGAGATTTGAAGGGAAGGATTTGACTGCAGACCCATTCGTTTCTTCCAAATTACGGCGAGATGCATCCGTCTCGTTGCGTTCCCACCCCTTCTCCTGGTATGCAATATGGGGTGACGGGTGCTCTGACGAAGTGCGGGAGGGGGGCTCGAGGCCATCACGAGAGGTCCTGAGTGATGACTCGCCTGACGCGATATGGCCAAAGTAATCCCGAGCTTGTTCCTGCATGGTCTGTGGCTGTGTGCGAGAAGTTGATCGTGGACCCTCGGAGGGATCGAAAGCGAGAGGAATGAGGAATTCTCCTGCGTCTGCGTCGTTATTGCGTTGTCCACCGAGTTGACGACTGCTTCGGTAGGTGCTCGAGGGCAAAATAAGATCGTCTACCGCAAAAATTCAATCAGTCATTGCCTCTGTATGTGAATGCATCGTGGTTTCCTTACCTGTCGCCGCTGCCTGGCGGGAAGGCGAGCTGGACGGGCGACTATCGTCACCAGTACCATCCATTCTGCCGTGGGAAAGATCGGGAGGTACCTCCGCGTATGTTTCACTCGGAGTATCGTCCATTGAACGTGTTTCTTCCATGCCTGGGGGCAGAGATGGCAACGACTTGTCTAGCTTCACCCCCGGCCCACCCGGCCGTTTGGCCGCAGCACTGGCCTTTTTCTTCCGCCGTCGCTGCATTAAGGACTCGTGACAGTCCATACAAAATATACCCTGCGAGGTACGGGCGTAGCGTAGGTTCTCAATCTTTCTTTTGCAGTTTCGACACCGGAAACATTGTGCACAAAAAGCCTGGTCGCCCGTGAGGATGGCCAGGTCTTCAATCTTGTTGCCACATGAGTTGCAACTGTAAGTGCAATTACTGCAAATCAACGAGCCATCGCCCAGAAGTAGAAGATGTGCATCGGAATCGAGGAGGGTGTTGCAAGTGCTGCACCGGAAACAATCGATGTGCCATCTCTGTCCAGCTTTAAGGAGTTAGCAGCTATATTCATGGGAGAGAAAGATGAGAGGGACGACAATACATACAGAGCTCAAAAGCTTTTCCTTCCTCCAAAACCTGGGAGATGGATAGTTAGTTTGCGACATCACTGGGGACCCCACGCAGTGCATACCTCTCCGCAACCCATACATGGGTAGGGGATCTCTTCTTGCTCCATAGGAGACTCTGGGTGAACTGCTGGAGATTCCATCATGAAACCACTGATATCCAAAACCAAGTCACCACCAGCACAGCGTCTCTCCACCCGGATCTTTTCTCTCGAAGGGAGAATGCGAACAAGGCTTAGCGAATCAACGAAGGTGTAAGCGAGTCAGGGTCGCGGCGGGGAACAGAATAGGAACACGCGTGCGCGCACATCCAGCGTTCGCGCTCTTCAGTCCAACGCCGTCGAATGTTCCTGACGGTGGAGGGTGTGTGGGCGAGATCGGAGGGGAATGCGACAAGGGGGGCTGAAAGAGGGAAGTGGCTGAAATAGAACTGAGGCGTCGTTAGCCAACACGAAAAGGACCAAGAGAACCATCGGTTTAAGCGTGAGACATCCGCCTGGGGCCCGGCAAAGCCAAGCACAGCTGAGCTGACGGGGTGATGAGGCTGGACTGCGGGTCTGGTCGAAATTGGCCATAGAACCAGCAACAATTGTCTCTGGGACGAGCGAGAAATTTGCAGGCTTTAGAAAGGCATCCAACATACCAGACTCTTTTCGCACCGAGTGCTACACGGTGTTTCAGGGAGATAGGCGCGGGCGTTGGAACAAGCGCCTCAGGCGAAGCGGACTGGGGGGGTTGCCCCTCGCGGGCGCTGCGTCGCGATGCGGTGGCCGATGGGGCGGAAATGGTGCCCGGGACGAGCGAAGGGGAACGGTTGATATCGTGGGGGGAGGAATCGGTCGTCACTCACAGAACAATTGGAATGGAGACAAAAGGAGACTAGAACAAAAACCAACGAGAAACCAAAAAAAAGCGAAGGTGATGTAGGGCAGGGGGGGAGAAAGAAGAGACGAAACAGGAGGGAAGGAGGTTTCGAGAAATGAAAGTGGCAGAACTGAAGTCTGGAACTGCGGTTTCCCCACGCACGGCAGATTTCCCACCTTTGCATCACACGCTTCTGCTGGTCTCCCGATCCTTCAATTTACAACCTCCAGCACGTTGAGATACGCACGTCTACGTCTACGTGGATGCTCGACCTGACGACGCCCAGAACGTGCGGGCCGCATTGCTGCCCATGAGTAGGGGCGCACGGCCCAATCAGATCCCCCTTGGGATTTAATTAGGGTGATCTGCACGCTGCTGCGAAGAGGGGACTGGACGATCTATCTACAGATGGAGTCATGGTGAGGATGGACCGTCCTCGGCCTCTCCCGAGTCTCCTTCAAGTCTCTAACGCGACAAGGTAGAGGCTTCGAGGCGCGTTGCACCAGGTGCGACCTCGTTCACTTCCTTAAGTCCCGCGCGATCTGACACGGCAGTTCTCCCAGCATCCACTCGCGAGGCATCCGCTCCGGATCTACAGCCGATTTGGGCATGGAGTCTCCGCCCCGGCGCAGTTTGCACCCGTGGAACGGCTCGTCTGTCTCAAACAGTTGGCGGTGCGCCCCCTTCCCCTAGAGATCGGGTCATCACCGCTGGAGCATCGACTGTATTATAGGGCTTGGCGGAAGATGATTCCCGGTCGAGACTGGCACAGAAGCCTGGGCATCCTGCTCATGTACCGAAGGGCCTAGTGTGCCGGTCGGGCGAGATGCATTCAGCCCCCCTACGAATCCTGCCGCAGCTCAGGCCGCGCTGGCGTTTCAGAATTCTGAAACGTCTTCGCGTGGTGACAAAAGTCCTGGTTTAACGTTGCTCAAATCGGTAGAATCTTTCATTTGAGCATGTCATATCATCCTGCAGGTGATCGCTTGCGCCGCAGGATTGTCGGGCGCCGGGCTAGAGCAATCTATCGTGCGTTATTGCTCCCTCGAGGAATGTTCGATCGGCTATCTAAGTGCCATCGACGGAGTTTTAGCCTCCTGCAGAAAAGCCTCTCCTGTTCCGAATTTTGCACACGGTCCCGGTCTCAGCAACTCTCGATTCCGAGGCCCTTGCAGCGGTGCATAGTCCTACCCTCCAAGGCCGCAGCCAATAACCTTACCAAGTTTGCTGCGTCGATCGATCCAGCCGGACGGGTGAAGAGAGAGATAGGGTACTACACTATCTTTGTACAGGGCCCTGCATCGTCTTGTTGGACTCGTTTGCCGCGTCTGACCACTGGGGATTGTCTGGAGACTGTACCCGGCTTAGCTCTGACCTATCGGATCGTGTGAAGCATGTACACCCACGCAGACCGGCCTTGGCGAAGCAGGGACTGATACGTCGATAGTCAGGCGTGAGGAACCCCAGGCTCTAGACCGGCAATCTGAAACTTTACCGTCTACGAGGCCGAGTAACATGTTGTGGCCAGGCTCGGAGCAATGTCGATCTTCACAGCACTACGCTGCTCAGCCTCATGTAGGTTCGACAAGAAGGGCCTTAATGGTGTCGTACTCCGCCAAGTAGTTCGTAGCCTAGAAGCTGTTCGTAATATACATTTCCCGTTCATAAAGCTCAGCAATCGGAAGTGGTTATCTTCCACGCCAAGCAATGGCTTGTTTTCGTCACATATATTCGGGAGCAGGTACCCCCTGGAAGCACCGCAAAGCCAGATATAGAGTGACATTCCATATTGATTGGTCCCGACAAGGTCGAAGCTCAATCACCAGAGCCTCCAAGAATAATTCGCACGGACCTGGTTCAGAGCACCTAGGTTCGTCAAACGATGGCAAAGATTGCCAAATTAGAGCCAGAAGACAAAAGTCTAGCTTCCGAAGCTGGTGGTTGGATTTCGGATCCATAGCCGCCACACGGGCAAAGTAATAATGGCAGCGAAGTCCTGAGACACTCGCCGATCCCTCAAGTAGGTTGTCCATCCAGATTCTGCAGTCGGTACCGGATAGAACTGGGATCGTCGTGCCCTTCCTCCTCGACGTATTTTTGGAGGACGATGGTTCGCATCAAGCGACGTGGAGCGCGACGGCCGGTGAACAGCTCAAATTGAGCAAAACCTTGTTCCGGAAGAACGTCAAGACCGTCCAGAGCGACCCATCCGCGGTGAGATAAACTCCTAATCTGCTTCATAAGAGGGGTATTGAGAGGTTTATATGCCAACTGAACCGCGAGTTAGTTGAAGAGTCAGGTATGGTTTAAAACAGATGTACTTGCATCGACGACCACGCCGCCGGTTGGGCTTTCGAGCCACTGAGACGGCACATGGAAATTGGGTGCGGGTTGACCACCAAGACTATGAGCTGGGATACCGGACACGATAATCGTTGGTTGCTTATAAGATGTCGGCCATGGTTCGTCCAAGGAAGTGAGAGTGCTGACTCTAGGGCGCTCATTAACCCGGCTTGGTTCGGTGGAAAAGATATCTTGGCGATTGTAATGATGAGCAAGCTTCTCTGCGTTGCCTGGAGTGCGATTGTAAACGAAGATGTTCTGCACCCCAAGATGGATCATTGAGTAGATAGCAGCACGCGCCATACCACCGGACCCAATAACGAGACCACTTGAAGAGGGTCGCACTGCATTTGCGGGTGAGAGGCCTCGACGGATACAATTGCAGATCCCAATCCAGTCGGTATTATCCCCGTGTAAACCCTTGATGGGACCGGCGCGGCTCTTCTCAAGATAGATAGAGGATTCCTGTGACAAGCGAGGATCTGAGTCGTCATTATTTCGGATTGGGATCAAAGTGTTGACGGCGCCGATGGCCCGAGCGTGCGGTGACATGGAGTGGAGAAGGGGAATCACTTCTGTCTTGTAAGGAAGACTGACACTTGACCCCCCAAAGAATTGATTTTCAACAAGGTCGTTGAGGCCGCGGATGGTAGGTGATTGAAATATCGAGTAGACGTGAGGCATTCCGCACAGCTTGAAGGCGGTGTTGTGCATTGCAGGTGACATACTGTAGGTGACATTGGCACCAAAGACAAAGTACTGCATCGGGTCCAGAGCAAATGAGCTGAACAGCGCTTGTTGAGCTTCATGACCAGTAATATAGGGGCGCATTTGAGATGGTCTTTGATGGATGAGAGATGAATGTGTGACTGGGGTCAAGATAGGATTAAAGCACCGCGACATGCGTCCAAGAGGACCAGTATTATAAGCGATCAGAGGTATTCCAGAGACTGGAAGGCTCTGAATACGTTGTCGGAATCGTTGCACCGCAAGATTATCGTCCATAGTTTCCGCTGGCTGGCAGATTCGCACCATATCACACCCAATCCGTTTGGCTCGTTCATAGATTGTCATATACTCATCACCATCCCAGCCTCCACGCAGTGGCTGGAATGTTTCAAAGTGACCAATGATACGAGTGAATCCTCGGACGCTGAAAATTTGAAAGAGCAGGCTGTCATCCCGAGATAGGTCAACTGTGAGAAACTCTGGGGCAAGCCGCAGGCCATGTCGAACTAGGTTGAGGTAGGTTTCATCGGTCGATCGTGCGCTCTGAGCGGGGGAGAGAGGTCCTCTAGGCGTGGCATAGCTTTCGACATGATAGATCAATGGCACAATAATATTCCGACGAATGGTTGACACTATCTGACTGATGCCGTCCGCCAGATTCGAGTCGGCTCCCAGCTGATCAGAAGGACTGGTGACGTCGATTGCCAGCTCGAAGGCATCGGTGCCAAACTCGAGCTCTTCAATATCCAACCCCTTCTCACATAGTGCGGAAAAGGGGACTGATACTGCGGATGTGTATGTTCGAGACTCAACCGGCAGTAGCGACAAGGGAAATGATGCATGCTGGCGGGTCAACTCGGCGTGGTCGCCGGTCACAGAAGCAATGAAACGGAGGAAGTCTCGCTGAACACGCTTTAAAGTCAAGAACGGAGTGGGCGTATGTGATCTCTGGTCTAACTTAGGTCCCGGTGACGAATCCTGGCCATCCTTGATCCAGTGCTCGCTGCTGGCGGCCTCGGACAGGTTGAAGAATTCTAGGTTCGAACAGGCTCGGTATATCGGACCGGATATCTCCAAAAAGTGGCGCACCTTCTGCGTATCCCAGGCTTTGAGGTATGACTGGATACTATCGGGGTCTCGGATGACGTGAATGACCGGGTGTGTCTGCGCATATTCCCTCAGGAGTCTTTGCCCACTGGGCTCCATCGAGCCCGCACCGCAGGCAATGACACAACCTTCTTGGTTGTCAGCCAGCATCAACTCAAACACTCGCGCCTCCTGCTGTCGGTATTGGGCATGGGCGTTGTCTTTCTTAAATGCGGCGCGGGAGCAGCCGGTTATCTGGTGGAAGTACCGATCGGCATCGATCAAGCGCCGTCCAGATGATGCTGCGAGGATGACTGCCAGACTAGATTTTCCAGTGCCCCGAATCCCAATGAGAACCACGGAGGCGCTGGGGCTGAACCTGCGCGGGGTCTGCAGGTGGCCCTTGTCGAAGAGGACCGGCGAGGCACGGTTGGAGTGTAACTCTCGTAGGGAGGTTGCGTTCGGATGGGTCTCGCCATGTGTTTCTGACTGTTCGCTCGGTCGGCATGAGCTGGACAGTGATTGCGAGCAGTTGGGTGACCCCCACGAGGCGAGGCTAGCAGCGCTGTGTTTCCGAGGCCCCTCGTCGGCATCGTCGTGTAATTTGCGCTTGGGCGGGCGCACCAGGAGAGACATGTCGCATTCGAGCCGTTAGGCGAAGAAAATACCAGGGTCCATAACCCCCAGCAACGTCGGGCAACAGGGTGGGCAGACGTGGAAGCTTGGGACTTTCGAGAGAAGGAGCTGGGGCAGTTAGCGTCGATGGGAAGAGAACGCAGTTGGCTGGTGCGGTGGAGAGTTTTGCGGGGAGAGAAAATGAATGCTTATGGAACGGGTCGTTACATTACTAGATCGGTACGCCGGTACCGCCGGACATTTGCTCAGCCGGCAATGCGGTTTTCCCCGCGGGGTACATGCGAGTTCGCGCGTATTGTATAGTGGCTGCTGTGGTGTATTGGGCTTGGAAGCAGGAGAGAAACGAGGTAGTAATTGCAATAGAATTTGGCATTCTCACTATTGACCATTGCTCTGCGCACTCCAAGTCCCCTAGTTAACTCCGAAGGCACCACTACAATCATAGTGGCAGCTCTTCAACCAGTCTCCAGCAGCACTCGCGGCGCCCCGCCCAGCCTGACATTTTGCCCAATCGCGACTGGCTCACCGACTGAGCGGGTATCCGTGACCTTCCCCGGAACGCAGAATCCTGTCCTCCTCGTACGACCTCGGCAGTGCCCTCTGCTTTCTCTGTGTGCAACCTTCCTTTTTATTCCTCCGATCTCTGCGTGCCTCTACCCCAGTGCTCTTGTGGCATCGTTTCGCACGGTCCATCTATCGACAGTGGGGGCGGACTCTTTCATGGCGTAGCTCGCCTGCTGGTCTACGCTGCCCCCGTCGGCAAAAGATTCACACCCTTTCTTGCCTACGATCGCGTCACAGAAACATGCGCCCGAAACTGCCTTGTCGATCATCGTATCAATCATCATGAGCGCCGACCCTCGCCAAGCCGCCGGGGCGAGCGGTAAATCGAAGCGACGTTGGCCAGATCCGGACGACGATGGCAAATCGATTGGGCCGGAGGACCTGGCCGCCCAGCGGAAGCGACAACGCGTGTCGCGAGCGTGCGACAGTTGCCGATCCAAGAAGGACAAATGCGATGGCATTCAGCCGGTGTGCTCGACCTGCGCGTCGCTATGCCGACCCTGTACCTACAAGGCCAATCCTAAGAAGCGAGGCCTTCCCACAGGATACATTCGATCACTCGAGCTGCTTTGGGGGCTGGTCTTCCAGAAGATCCAGGGTAGCGAAGATGTGATGCGAGCTCTAATGAGATCAGTCAATTTGCCGAGTCACCTGGCCACGATGGGGAAGGAAGCCGAGGGATTGGACACCTTAATGTCTTCCTTCAAGAACAGTACCGTGCTGCGGGACATCGAGCGGATGCTGGTCGTCTTGGAGCAGCCGGAAGAGGAGAAAGAGCGGAGTCTCCAGGCGTACGGTGACGGCGATACCCCGTTAGATGTCGATGGGATTCTCGCCTCTTCCGAGGCCCAGGAATGGCAGGTCCCGGAAGGACTGGACCATCGTGAGGCACCTCTGCCGGGAGTATCGCCACCGCGTGCCTCGATGATCAGCTCAGTCCCTCAGAGGACTCCAGTGTATCGTACGCGTGACTCTGGAGCTCAAACGATCTCAAGCGAGTTTACCTCGCCCACCATCACCATATCTCTTAATCCCAACGACCCTCGATCGACCTCTACCGATACTTCTCTCCAACTCCCTTGCAATGCATGGCCTCTCCTTGACATCTACTTCTCATATACGCAATGCTGGTTTCCTATTCTGGAGAAGCATGACATACTTCGAACGGCGTTCCAGTATACCGAGGGTGACGTATACACGTCTCGGGCCGCATCTGGGTCTGGGGATCACGCTTCACTCTGGGCCGCTTTGACCCTTGCCTCACTCCAAAATGCCTCTATTAGCGCTACTTGTGAAGTTGATGGTCAATCAGATGGTCGGTTTAATTCATCACAATTGTACAACACTGCCAGGGGCCTGATTCCTTCAGAGAATGGTCCCTATGAACTTGGACATGTTCAGGCATTACTGATTCTGTCCCTCATCAAGTTTGGCCAACAGGAGTGGACTGCGGCCTGGATGCTTGTTGGACATGCAGTTCGAATCGCACAGACTTTGGGCCTGGATCAACCTTCTTTCCCTTCGCCATCGGGAACCTCTGAACAACGCAAGCAGCAGGGACGAGCCAGACACGTCTTTTTAGGGTGTTTTGTGCTTGAGACTCTCATTGCAGAGCAGACCTCGCAGTGCCCTTCCCTGCGGAAAGACGATCTAGCTCGAGTTGGATTTATAAATGAGGATGGGCTGGAGGAGTGGCATCCCTGGGAGGACCAAACCGGTCTCCGGCCTACACAGTCATCCCGGGCGTCCATGCAACGCGGACCGCTTCATGCACTCAGCACGTTCAATCGTCTCGTCTCCCTGGTCTCTATTCTTAATGACCTCTGCTGCTACAAACAAGACCCCACGATCTCCAGGTCACAACTAGAGTCACTGGAGCTTCATTTACAGCGATGGGCATCGTCCCTTTCAAAGAGCTACCGAGTTGACTTGCAAAGCCGGCCCGTGAAGCTGGCATCTCCACACATCTTCGCACTTGAGATGACACACCAGAGCATCTGCTCGGCAGTAAGCTTGCAGATCGCTGCGCGTGAGAGCGACCAAAACATTCCGGAAATGCCCCACAGAGCTCGCGCGATTGAAAGCTCCCAGCGATTGTTACAGCTATTGCAGGTATATATGGAAACATACAGCTTCTCAGCCACTATTCCAACCTTTGGAATGATCTTGAAACACGCCATTCCCCGTTCCTTCTCTCGGGAACTTGCATCTGATCTTGAAATGGGTATACGAAGCAAGATTCAGTCATTTTCATCCCACCTTGGGCAGCTCTGGTCTGTGCCAGATCGGCTGTCTACCTCTTCTGCAACAACCCACTATACCCAGGGAACCGTGGTATCTCCTACGTCACGACAACCAGAAATTCCAGCAGCCGAAGAGTCCACTATGCATATTGTTATGCCAGCCACTAGCACCCCTCGTCACCTTGTCTCTTCAACAGAAGGCCACGGTCCCACTGACAACAGCCACCCCTCATCGACATCCGATCCGTTCGTTTCCACTCCCTGGCTCAGAGCCACACAAAGCATTGACGATGGAGCTTCCTTGCTTCCTACTCCCACTCCATCTTTGACAACCGTGGGTGGTGCTTCGGAAGTCTCGGCACAACCAGGACAATTAGATGCAGGTGGAATGGGTAGTGGACTTCGTCAGACTACTTCAGCTCCGTCCAAATCCCACAAGGGCCCGGCGATGATCCCCGAACTCACACCGAACTTCCCCCCAGGCTCTCAGTACCATGCACCATATCAAGACCCTTCTCTCGGTCTTAGTCCTTTTGTCGACATGGATGGATATGGGCCACCGCGCCGACAGCCGCGAATTGCCCCGGATCTGGATGCTTTGTTTGATGAGCTGGCATCACTGGACGGTGCTGAGAAGTAAGTTTTTGTATTCTTTAATACGATGCACATCTTGGTAGGTCAATCACTCACGACCTTCCCTAGAGCCGACAACCAACCCGAGTTTATGCAAAACCTTGGCTTCGTCTCAGAATCGGGGGTGCCGGAGATGTACTCGTTTTCAAGTCAAATCGAGCCTTTCCTGCTAGCGCAGACCCAACAACTACCTGTCAATGGATCCTCGTCTGGCGTTCGGAGAGAATCCCAGTCACTTAACATGTCAGGGACACCGAAGCGATAACCTAGACTCAGCAGCTTGATGCTTCAGAGTAAAAGCCGCTGGTCGGCGCGTCGCCCCGGGCTGATGGTTGATTGCAAATCAGATTATTCGGGGCACTCGGGTCTTTGAGAGGCCTTCCACGCCTGTCAGTGAGCGATCAAGTCTGGGTGGGCAAGGCCCTGAGATGACTAGGTAATGTACGAGACCATGTTGTACGATCGCTTTTTTGGGAACAACGGCTCTGGACGGTTGGGAGATCTATTGTCACTTTTCTTTTCGCACCGCAACACATACATAAGCGGTCTACTAAGCCCTAGAGGGATCCAGACTCTGCAGCAACACTCAAATCAAAAGTATCCATGTGTGTATAGATACCGTTGGCAGCAGCTGAAACCAATTCATGCACATAATACCATTTCTCATTTGTATAACTATTTACACATCAAGGCACTTTTCTTCCCAACCGAAGACATCAACCGAGAGATCGGAAGATCCCATTACAGCACAGCCTTAGTCTCCTTCTCCTTCTCCTCGAAATTCAACGCGACATGCTCAACCGCAACCTTATACCCATGCACGCCCAACCCAACGATAATCCCCGCCGCCTTGTCGCTAAAGTACGAGTGGTGTCTCCACGGCTCGCGCGCATGCACGTTGCTCACATGGAGCTCGATAAACGGGATCCCCACGCCGAGCAACGCATCGCGGATGGCAACGGAAGTATGCGTGTACGCGCCGGGGTTGATCACGATGCCATCGACGCGGCCGCGTGCTGCCTGGATACGGTCCACAATTGCGCCCTCGTGGTTCGACTGGAAGGCGTCCAGAGAGGCGTTCAGGCCGGCGGCGACAGTCTTGCAGTTCACCTCGACGTCGGCAAGAGTGGTTGAGCCGTAGATGTGGGGTTCGCGGGTGCCCAGCAGGTTGAGGTTGGGGCCGTTGATGAGGAGGATGGACTTGCCCATTTTGTGAATGTGAGATGTAGAAGGTCGAGGTGGAATTAGAATTGGACTGGGACTTGGAATGGTGGCATTGGGGATGATTAAGTTGCTGGTTTAGTGATCCGCGTGCGTAGTTCTCCGCATTTTGCGGTTGAGCGCTTTGCCGTGGGGGACGGTAATTTACTCCATTGCGGGTGATTCGGGTATTCGATCGTCATGGCGTGGTGAGTGCCATCTTCCAGACTAACCATCCACCAGGATAGATTGGATGGATACTCAGACCAAGGAGGACAACAGTCGATGCAATAGCCAAAGGCAGAGAGAAAGCTAGAAATTAATAGCAGGAATTCAAGCTCGAGGCCCCACATAATCCACTCCTACTTATTTGTATGTAGGAGTTCCTAACCATCATCTCGACCCAACTCGTCTCTGTTTCTCTTCCTGTGTGGGATTCGACCACTTGTCAGCGGTCTGCTCATCCACCTTCCCGAGGAAATCTTAATCCGCATCCATAATTCCACTTCGTGCTGGGTAACGGATGAATTAGCTACACCTCTCTTGCCCACTCGGGCAGTTCTTCCCACTCCATGGATATAGGTCTTGCTGTCCTGAGGTAGATCGAAGCGGGAAGAACAGCATTAAAATGATTTCTTTTTTAGAAACTTGTGGGTTTATATACATCTAACATCCAGACTGATCAGCAATCATTTCTGATAATTCAGTGAAGTATTGTGATTTTTCACAGACCAGTGCTACTCTGTACAAGCGATACTACGGTCAGAGACATCATCTAGATCACCATTTGCAGGACACATGATCATCTACCTGCGTTCAATTTGCAGTCTCGCCAGCCTGGTCCTCTTTTGCCTTCTCTGCTCTTCTTCTCCTCAGCTCCTAGCGAAATTCTTCAGTATACTCATCCGGGTCCCATGCCAAGATCCTGTCTTCCATCTCCCCAAGTTTCTTCGTCACCAGCTGTTCCATCTCACTCCTTTGGATGTCATCCAGTAGGTCCAATCGCTCTTTCCATGCCTCGCTGGGATCGTCAGTCTCCGTAGGCCCAAAGAATCGTCGATCGATCTTCTGCCAGTAGATCGCGTCGAATGCAAAGCTGTGCAAAATCGCATACACCACCCAGAAGTCACCACTCTCCCAGCTCCGTTGCATCTGATCCGAGAGCCGTCGCTGGCCATGCTGAACGTCCATATCTTCACAATGCCTCATTGCCGCGAGGAGCGTCTTTAGGCGGCGATCGAATACTTGGGTCCAGTCCTCGATGCCTCTAGACCAGTACTCAGGCTTCTCGATAAGGAGCCACCATGGTGGTGCGTACGAAAACTCCACCGGTGCTGCATAAGTGAACTCCCAATCCACCACGCCGGCAATATGCATATCTTCATTGAGAAGAACATTGGCTGGCCGGAAATCATCACACCAGAGTTTAAATGGACCATTCTCATAATCTGGCAGAGACAGTTTCTTGTCCCTAGCAAGCTTGTAAAACAACTGTCTTGCTACAAACTTCCGGCGACAATCGTCGGCAGAATGTACTGCATCATTTCGTTGATGGAGTAAATGCTGGATGTTGAGCTGTGCCAGGGTCTCGATATATGAAGACGCTGTGTTAAAAGTACCATCGAGAGATGGAAGTTTTGATCGAGGTAGTGTCCCTAAACGCACGAGCTCATTCATATTCATTGATAATGGTCGGCTGGCCACTTCCCAGGAAAAATCATCCACCTGATTAAGGGACCCTATTCTGGGAAAGTCTGGCTTAGAAAGCTGAAGTAGGGTCTTTGCTAGCTCTGTGTATAGCAACCCAAGTTGATCTTTATCAATATTTGGATCAAGGAAACCCCTCCGGTCATTCGGACATTCGGGTATATTAAGAGCATCATACATGGTTGTTGTATGCTCAATATAGCTCATCATAATAAAAGGGCCTAGGTTAAGGGGGCTGTCGTCCTTTGTGCCCGAGTGAAGAACGAATGGAACCGGGATTGATGTCTGATCCGATATATATCGCATCACAGCAACTTCGTTCTTCACTTTCTCCTCGGGAAAAAGAATAGCGCCAGGCTGTGAGAAGCGGATATTGGTTGCGTTGTATGTATACTTCATTCGTAACGTGATGTTGAAAGATCCCTTTCGAAAAATCGTAAACTCTGGATCATCTCCAGTATCATGTTTCAGGATAAATTTCGCAATCGGTTTCTTGACATTGATATCAAGAAACTGAAGCAGCCAATTGTCAGAGACGTCGTCGGATTGCTCCCATGCTACGTCATCGTAACACATCTGGGGCTCCATATTTCAGATTCAGGAAGATTGGTCGTCGGCTGTTTCTCGTGACGAGGCGATTTGTTTGGGGATAGGAAGGTTGTGGGTGGAAAGAGGTGTAGTGAGTTCCCTCAATCTGATAGAGTCGACAGGAAGGCTACTCTCAATAGAGATCGAGAACTGTAGTCCGTAGACAATCTAGAGAGAGAGAAACGAGAGATCTATGTGTCTTCAGAAATCAGGAACAATCGTGTTGAGGTGGAGAAGGCAACATCAGCCGCTCCACCGAAGTGGGGGATGCGCGGATAAGGCAAATCGGCTAGCGACGGTAGTTTTCGCTGCTCCATCTTTCACCGAGTGACTCAATTGACCGAGCTCACGCGATCTCAACTCTACAACTCCCACTCACCTCCCTTCCAATCCCGCCATGGCCATCGGAATCTTCTCCCAGAATGAGCTCGACGAGATATACGCCTTCGCCGTGGATCTAGGTCGCAAGGCCGGCGAGCTGCTGATGGAGCGTGTTGAGCAGCGTATCTCCGGGAGCGAAGGCCACTCGCAGAAGTTCGAGGAGAAGGACAGTTCTGTCGATATCGTGACTCAGACCGACGAAGGTACGTTGAGATAAACCGGATCAGACGAGGCGGCGATCCTGTAGCTGGAGCTGACTGTCTTGCGATAGACGTCGAAGTATTTATTCGGAATACACTTCAAAGCAAATACCCCACGCACAAGTCCGTCTCCCACCTCGCATCCAAGAGGCCAGCGATGCTGACGTGCCCAGGTTCCTCGGCGAAGAGAGCTACGCCAAAGGCCAGTCGCGCGACTATCTGATTGACGAACAGCCGACGTGGTGCATTGATCCGCTCGATGGTAGACCTCCCCCCGTCCCGGTACTGTTTCTCCGACTTGCATTGACCCGTGCATCTCAGGCACTGTCAACTACACCCACCTCTTCCCCATGTTCTGCATCTCGATCGGCTTCATCGTGCAGCACCGTCCCGTGATCGGTGTCATCTACGCCCCCTTCCAAGATCAGCTCTTCTCCGCCTGCAGTGGTCGCGGTGCCTGGCTCAACGAGAAGCGCCAGCTCCCACTCATCCGCAAACCTTCCATTCCGCCGATGCCGGCTAATGCACCCTCGCAATGCATATTCTCATTTGAATGGGGCAAGGATCGCCGCGACACACCGGATGGTAATATGAGTCGCAAGATCGAGAGTTTCACGAATATGGCGGCCGAGCTGGGCGGCCGAGATGGTAAGGGCGGAATGGTGCATGGGATGCGCAGTCTGGGCAGTGCGACGCTGGATCTGGCGTATACGGCTATGGGGTCATTTGATATCTGGTGGGAAGGTGGTTGCTGGGAGTGGTGAGTGCTCTTGATGTAATTGACTGCTTTTTAGCGCAGATCTGCTGACTCCTTGACTTAGGGACGTCGCTGCTGGTGTTGCGATTCTCCTCGAAGCTGGTGGGCTCGTTACTACTGCTAATGCGCCCGAGGACCCGGATACGGCACCTATTGAAGATGTGCGACTGGGGAGCCGGCTCTATCTTGCTATTCGGTAGGTTTCTCGCTCATACTTCTCATGGGTAGTGCTAATTGATTTGATTCTAGACCCGCTGGTCCCTCCGCGACTGAGACTGGCCGCGAGTCGCAGGAGCGCACTGTGCGTGAGGTCTGGCGGCGGGTCCGCCAGCTGTCATATTCACGGCCCGGTGCATAAGCGTCCATTGGAAGGTACCTATAACCATATATTAGGGTATTTCACTCTTCTAGAGCGGCTCAAGGTCACAGGCTTGTATAGCCTTTTCGGTATAATATTGGACATTTAAATATGCATCTAGTTATATACACACTTGACACGTCCTGTATATGTAGATTCAGAGTTATGTATCGCACAACCGACGCCATTCATAATACAAGAAATTTTGATCTATACAATCGTTAATAGAGCATTAAGAAACACGGAGACATCAATCACAGGCTGGATTTGTTGGCTGCCCGCTCGGCAACCGTCTTGGCCGCTATATCCTTAACATGCTGCACCAGGCCAGACATGCCGACAATATCACGCCCTGTCCAGAGACGGGTTTACTCAAGATATTGCCAGACCAGGGCCTCTGAGCCTAAAATCCCGTCCCAGCCGCCGATGGGGGCTAATTAGGCGATCACTATCCAGGGAACATGGTAGTAGCATACCTCCAGGATAACACCTTACTAGTTCGGTGCGTCGGCCGTAGTGCCTAGGAAGGCCTAGATCATAGCGCGGGTGAAAAGTTCTTTGGGGGTTTTGGTGGGTAGTTGGGGATACCGGAGACGATGGCGGCGAGTAAGTGGCAGATATGCCATAGACGCTGAATAGTGGGATTTGTGTCTAGACCCAGAGTGTTATAGATAGTCTAGTGTAGAGGGGGCGATAGCGAGTTTAAGAGGGTAGCTGTATAGATACGCTATGCTATTGCGGTTAGAGGGGATGGTAATAAGCTCCTCTGATAGGGTCTAGGCAATTGTGACGGAGGGCATAGCTATAGTTGGGTGCATAGGATAGGAATAAGGATGAGGAATATGAAAATAGCAATCGGTACTATCGGTACTTGTGCGGAGGAAACGAGGGGGGATATAAATATCGCGAGTAGTCGTAAATGTGTCGACGTTGGCCGGGCGGCATCAGGTGAAACTATATTCAGGTTTTTACCGTCGCAAGTTGTCATCGTAGAGCGGCCGGTGGAAAAACCTTTTCCATCGTTTTCGCCTCCCACATCCCCCGGCTTCCACTCTGATCATTCCCCCCTCAGTTTCAATCTTAAGATTTAGGGACTTGTACGAATGTTCTCTTCATTACAGCCCTCGACCTTCTCAAATGCTCCTCAGGATTTTTGTCGCCAGGCCAATCTACATCCCTGTGTCCGAGGGTTGAATGCTTTGCTAGGCCACCTCGCCTCCCCCCTGGGGAATCCGCTTTGTTTCTATGCAAAGTTTACGCCAATGAGATAGATGGCCTTATAATAGCCGACAGGTCAATGCCTCCATGCAACCAATGCGTTGCGTCCGATCTGAACCGAGCGAGACCACCGGGGGAGTGCTTTTCCCCGCCATACAGAACATTGCTGGCAACCATTGGTTGTTCCCGCGACGACTCGCGCATGGCTCCATTCAGCTCTGCGAATCAGATGCAACGTGATTCTTGCAATCCACGACCCGTCCCGACTGGATCGTGCACTTCGTTGCCCCCTGGGGTACCCCGTATTCGCTACTGTCTCAAGCTGGGGACGTCTCCCGGGCCAGAATGCTCCCCTCCACGGCGACATCGGCCATCCCCACAATTTCACATAGACTCACCCAACCAGCAGAGATTTTCAGCCCGTCGGTCCAATCGCCCATCAGGAGAAACGCCATCGCAACTCTCAAGAGCCATAAGATTTTTGCAAACTCTCCGGGGAAGACTGCCTTTAACCTACTGCGCTTTGTTCTCTTCGTCACGAGCGCCCTCCATATCGTTTTGCCGCCTTGGCCTCCATTCTCAAGAGCGTTGAGCGTGGAATTTGTGTTATACTCTTCTCCGCCTCCGCATCCCCACAATTTTCGCCCTCCCCATGGAGTCGACCCCGGATTCCTTCTCTTTCCCCCCAGGGTAGGATAAGCTCTATTCATCCGGGGAGACGCGTGGCTATTTAGATCGCGCCTGTCCCCCGGATCAATCCTTCTACCCCATTACCCCATACTTCCCATCCCCCCACAGTACGATACCTGCACTCTCACTGCAGACGTGACGACTTTCTCTTCGAGGGAGATCCAATTGCCCCCTTGCCCACTGCATTGGCAGTCCAGGTGAAGCGCATCCCCGCAGCTCTATCTAACCGCTTTATTGCTTCTGTCACCTGCCATTCTTGAGTCGTCGCCATGTCCATCCTGAAGCTGGTCGAGGACCGGCCTACGCCCAAGGCTGTCTACAACTGGAAGATCTATCTCCTGGCCGCGGTGGCATCCTGCATCTCATGCATGATCGGTTACGATAGTGCCTTCATCGGCACGACGCTAGCCCTACAGTCGTTCAAGGATGAATTCAACTTCGCTGCCATGAGTCCGGACACTCAGGATCTACTCAGCGCCAACATTGTCTCCTGCTACCAAGCCGGTGCCTTCTTCGGCGCCTTCTTTGCGTACCCAGTGGGTCATTTCTGGGGCCGGAAGATTGCCCTGATTGTTTCCGCTCTGGTGTTTACTCTTGGTGCTGGTCTCATGTTAGGTGCCAACGGCGAGCGCGGTCTGGGTTTAATCTACGCTGGGCGAGTCCTAGCCGGCCTGGGCGTCGGCGCGGGCTCCAATATTACTCCTATTTACATTTCCGAACTATCTCCCCCGGCGATCCGAGGTAGACTGGTCGGTGTGTACGAACTTGGCTGGCAGATTGGTGGTTTGGTAGGCTTCTGGATCAACGTGAGTGTTCATTTCTCTCCCCACTGACCCCACTGACCCCACTGACCCCCACACACTATGGCTTTAGAGTGCTAACAGTATAACCTTAGTACGGCGTCAGCGAGACGATGCCTCCTAGCCACAAGCAATGGATCATCCCCTTTGCCATCCAGTTAATTCCTGCTGGCCTCTTGGTGATCGGAGGGGTCTTCATCCGCGAGTCACCTCGTTGGTTGTTCCTCCGTGGCCGCCGCGAGCAGGCCATCAAGAATCTCTGCTGGATGCGTAACCTGCCGGAGGACGACATCTATATGATCGAGGAGATTGGAGCCATTGACCAGGCCTTGGAAGAGCAGCGCACGAGCATTGGCCTTGGTTTCTGGAAGCCGTTTAAGGCTGCTGGTACCAGCAAGAAGGTGATGTGGCGTTTATTCCTCGGTAGTATGCTTTTCTTCTGGCAAAATGGCTCCGGTATCAATGCCATTAATTACTATTCCCCGACTGTGTTCAAGGTGAGTGGTGATACATCAAATAGTCCCCGGTTTGCGTGTGAGTGGGCGAGTTACTGATTCCTTTTCAGAGCATTGGTGTCACTGGTACCAACACCAGCCTATTCACCACGGGCATTTTCGGAGTCGTCAAGACCGTTGTCACTTTCGTGTGGCTGCTGTACCTGATCGACCGCGTCGGTCGCCGTATGTTGCTGCTGGTTGGCGCTGCAGGTGGCTCCGTCTGCTTGTGGATTGTTGGCGCGTATATCAAGATTGCTGAGCCGGAGAAGCACAAGAAGACACGCATGGATGGCGGTGGCATCGCTGCCATGTTCTTCTTTTACCTGTGGACGGTGTTCTATACTCCGACCTGGAACGGTACTCCCTGGGTTTTGAACTCGGTAAGCACCCGGCCTCGCAATACAACGATCACCTATCAAGGAATCGCTAACAACTGCCCCAGGAAATGTTCGACCCAAATATGCGTTCCCTTGCTCAGTCCTGCGCAGCTGCGTCAAACTGGCTTTGGAACTTCCTCGTCTCGCGTTTCACGCCACAGATGTTCTCCGCCATGAGCTATGGCGTGTACTTCTTTTTTGCGTCCCTGATGCTCTGCTCCATCGTGTTTGTGTACTTCCTAGTCCCAGAGACCAAGGGCGTTCCGCTCGAGAGTATGGACCAGCTTTTCGAGATCAAGCCTGTCTGGCGCGCGCACGGCGAGATGGTCTCGAAGCTGCGCGAGGAGGAGGAGCGGTTCCGTCGCGATATAGAAGAGTCGGGTCTCGCGGCAAGCAAGATTGGCGCTGAGCAGGTGGAGAATGTTGGTGCACATGATGGTGCCAAGTACGCCTGATGAGTTTAGGCGGGATTCGATATTTCACGGCTTGTATTTTGAAATTAAATAGTGTTTCAGTGGGGGGTTGACAATGAACGGAAAGGTTGCTGTTTTTGCCACGCATGATATAATCGCGAATACCAGCATTTGATGACAATCCGATCAATTCCGTGCGAGAAGTGTGATCCTCCGTATTGTAGAGAGCGCAAGAATGAAGACAAAAGCATAGCGCAATTCGACGGTCGTCGATCCCTCCTGCTCGGAAATGGTAAGTACAACATCTTCTTTCGATTCCCCTCTCATGATAATAATAACTAATCTCGACTCGTACTTGCCAACTCTCACTGAGCAGCATTTGCCAACAAGTCAACGTCAATATCGACCGGCTGGCCCGTCTCCATCGCCCTCTGAACAGCCTCACAGACGACCAGGGCACGCAAGCCCTCTTCTCCCGAACAGCTCGGGCTCGCGTCTCCCCGGATAACCTCCACGAAGTGCGTCAGCTGGAGATCAAATGGAGCCGCATAATCCGGCACCGCAATCTTCTCCGCCTGCAAAGGCTGCGACCAGCTCTTCTCCGGTCGACCATCGTAACTCCAGCGGGTCAAATCTGGCACACTGAGCGAAGCCTCCGAGCCAAAGATACGATAAAAGTCCGACGCCTCGCCCGCCGGCACACGCGGGATCATCGGGTTCTCGCCGGTCCCCGTCTCGAAATTATGCGGCGACGGCGCCGCGTCGCAGACCAGGAACGTCCCGACCACGCCCGAGGCAAAGCGTAGCGTGAGCGCGGCGCCCTCGTCCGCGTTGTGTGGCGGGCTCGGACGCTGCGGGAGCGTCCGCTCGGCGTGCACGCGCACCACCGCGCCGAAGAAGTGGTGCATCAAGTCGATGTCGTGGACGAGGTTGATGGGGATGACGCCGCCCCCGCGGGCCCGCGAGGCGCGCCAGTCAGCCGGGGCTGCGAAGTATGCGTCGGGCTTATAGAGCGTCCACAGGCCGTTGACGGCGATGGGGCGGCCCAGCGATCCCGCGTCTAGGACGGCCTTGGTGGCGCGCACGTAGGGGTTGAAACGGCGGTGATGGCCAACGAGGAGCTTGAGGTGAGCGCAGGCTGGGGACTGAGCGAACTCGAGCAGTGAGCGCCCGTTTTCGAGGGTGTCGCTCACGGGCTTCTCCAGGAGGACGTGGACGCCGCCTGCTAGTAGCTCTTTGGCTATCGGAACGTGGGTGTGGTTGGGCGTGCACACGATTGCGGCGTTGGGTCGGTGGAAGGATTCCAGTAGGGCAGCCACCGAGGGGAAATAGTTGGTCTTCAGCTGGGATGCTGTAACTTTGCCTGATGGCGCAGGGTCGACGAATCCAACCAGCTCTGTGGATGGATTGGCGATGACCGACTGTGCATGGCGGGGCCCGATGAGACCTGCCCCGATGACGGCGACTTTGATTGAGACAGACATAGTGGTTTGAAAGATCCGAGAGGTTGAAACGGAAGCAACCTCGAAGAGCTGAATCTGGGGTAGATTGCAGGCAGCGTCCGGGGCCTCAGAGGGGTATGTGCAGATTGATCCCCGCGGAGCACTCTCCGCGGGGAGACTGAATTGGCGGCCATATCGGGGTCAATGACCTTGGCAATGACCAGAATTCAGAAGGTCATACCCGGGGCCCACGCTCATTATGTTTCGAAAGAGCTGGGGAAAGTGGGTTGGCAACAACCGACGAGGCATTTGCAAGCCGGCAGACCGCGCGAAGCAGCGGATACCCGCGGCCGGGAATAGCACTTACCCGGTCAGGTGACGGGGCCAGGCGTCGTCATGTCAAGACAAAACTGGGAAGCCGGAAAGTGAGCAAGAGGCAGAACGCAAAACCACTCATGGCGTGGGGATAATGTTTTGTCGCCCCCTCTTATCGCGCTGAAATTCGTCCTCGGTAGCTGGCCTACCCGTCTTCTTCTCTATCCTCCTCATTTTGCATTTACCTTGCAGCGCTCATTCCCGCTTGAAAAAAGGTCCAGCGGCAGGTACAGCTGTGAAGGGTGTTGTATATCTTATCCCATGCACATTCCAACTACGCAATACTCCGATAATAATCGCCAGAATGGTATTCAATCGCCCGGCCATTGCCTCCATGTCCCTGGGCCGGCCTTGGACTCACGACTTGCCCGGCAAGTTGATGCAGGCCGCTGCCCATGGGTTCGAGGGCATCGAGCTCTTCTTCGACGATCTAGACTGTTATGCGCAACGCACATTCAACGGCGATCACCTCGAAGCCGCACGCCAGGTGAATCGACTCTGCGAGCGGCTCAGCATGACGATCATCTGCTTGCAGCCCTTTTCCATGTACGAAGGTCTGCTGGACCGGGCCGAGTCCGACCGGCTTGTGAATGAGAAGCTGCCCAAGTGGTTCACGCTGGCGCGGGCACTGGGCACAGACATGATCCAAATACCCTCGAACTTCCTGGGACCAGACCCCAAGACCGGGGCTCCGCGGACGACCGGTGATCGCGCGGTGATCGTCCGCGATCTCCAGCGCGTCGCTGATCTGGGCGCCGGCGCCGGCTTCCGGTTCGTCTACGAGGCCCTCTGCTGGGGCGATCACGTCAACACTTGGGAGGCGTCGTGGGAGGTGGTGCGCGACGTCGACCGTTCCAACTTCGGTCTGTGTCTGGACTCCTTCAACATTGCTGGTCGTGTCTACGCCGACCCGGCGGCGCCTTCGGGCCGCACCCCCAATGCCGCGGCGGATCTGGCGGCCTCCTTGGACCGTCTGCGGACGGCGAAGATTGACCCCGCCAAGGTCTTCTATGTGCAGCTTGTCGACGGCGAGCGCCTCGATGCTCCTCTCGACGAGCTGCACCCCTTTTACGTGCCGGGCCAGCCGGTCCGCATGAACTGGTCGCGTAACGCTCGCCTGTTCCCCTTCGAGGAGTCGCGCGGCGGCTACCTGCCCATCCTGGACGTTGCGCGCGTCTTCTTCGACGACCTGGGTTTCCGTGGCTGGGTCTCTCTGGAGCTCTTCAGCCGCACTCTGGCCGATCCTGACCCGTTTACCCCGGCTGACCATGCGCGCCGTGGTATCGACTCATATTACAAGATGGCACGTGTCCTGCACTGGGAGGGCCAGCAGGAGAAAACCACTCCTGTCCCGGTGTCTTCATCTCCGCTCCAGCACCGTCTGTAAAAGCGTAGAAAGAATGGCCGGGGATAGCCAATTGTGAAATCTCGTCCAAACACCCACTCATAACATGAATCCCAGGCCCAGTCTAGATTGCTATGCTTGTCTCCATAATCCCCTTTCTGCTGGGTCAAGCCAAAAAATCAGAACTGAAATGAGAAGGCGAAACTGTTCATCAATTAGACTGATAACCCTAAAAGCTTAAGGTGTACTGGGGTAAAAAAAGAGTCTTGACAAAATGAAATTCTTTTTGGGTATAAAACTAAACAAAGCATAACCATAACCAGGTTATATAAGAAACCAAAAGAAAAGAAAAGGCAGAGGTTCCATATCACCCTGCCAGAGATATAAAAATGGTCACAGGGGGGGCGTTCTGTGCCAGGAAAAGGATGAGCGGAAAGCCTCTCTTGGGCTTGTGAGCCAGGGGAGGCCGGCCTGGGTGAGGAAAAAGGTAATCGAAAGAGAGAGAAACAACCTTCACTGCCCCTTGCTATCCTTGGCTAGGAAGGCCGCCCTTTCTGCCATCCTAGACATCCATCGTTGTCGCCGAGGATGTTGACGGCCAGGGTCGTCTTCAGAACGCTCTTGCGGAGTGGGAGCCAATCTGAAGTTGGCAGGGGCCAACAGAAAACGGATACCATCTGCTTCCAAAGATGGTATTTCCGGCATATTGCTGCTGGGATTAGCAGCACCGGAGGCCTTGGGGTCCACGACGACGGGGGCAGCGGGACGCTTGGGATCGGCGGCGACAGCAGGGGCAGCGATATTCTCGGAGATGATACACAGTGGTGTATCTTTTTGGCTGTATCCTAGAGACACATCATTTGTTTAGCACAGGCGTTATTCATTATACTCCCAAAGATTGTGCCTTACTATCTTCTGCGCCTCGCAGCCACGCGTAGTTCATGGCGCGCTGCGGCGTCTGGGACGCCGCCAAAGCTGCTCGTTCCCTGTAGAGTGGTCAATATCAGCACAGTGGTCTAGTATAGTACTACAAGAATAAACACTTACCCAGCCATCTTCCTCTTTGCTGGGATCCAGAGAAAGGGTGGCCAGCCCTGCGATCACGGCCGTTCCAGCAAAGCCGATCGCCAGCCAAGCACCAAAAGGAACAGCAGCAGCGCCACTGGGCGCTGCGGAGGGGGTTGTGGTGGCCGCAGCCACAATGATGGTGGTGATGGTCGTGGTAAGAGGGGCAGCAGGCATGGTGGGCGGGCGGATGTAGAATGTGATGATTTACAGAACTACGCTCCTGGGCGAGGGATGGGCTCTATTAAATGCACACGAATCTGGTGTAGGTCGCAGCTTCTCTTTCTGTTGGTTTATGCTTTTTCATGTATTTACTCGGATGGTGAGTTGGCCTTTGATTTCTACAAGGGAATCTTCTGCCTGTTTATGATTTTAGTGAAACTCATAATCTTTGCTTATTTAGTATCAATTTTTCAACTCATATACAAGATAGCTATTCTATATCCTATAAGATCAGATATCTGAGAATCAGGCTGTTCTTATCAGACCAAGTTATGGTCACAACCAAACCATGGTTTAGTCTGGAGGAGAGCTGGTACTTTGGAATCAGACCAATCACAATTAGTAGCACACCGGGCTTGATCTCTTCCGCCTTACATCGATTCTGAAGGCATCATTTAACAGGCCCTATCAGCAGCCTATTTAGATTCTTAATTCCTCTAATACATTCATAAAGATATATATATACACATGAATCTATATATACAGCTACATATGTAGCTACATTTGTAGCTACTTAGCTTAAAGTAGTTTTAAGAAAGGGTATTCATATTCAGCACTTCTGCCTAATATAATACTACAATTTTACTTCCCTTTTCAATACTGATCAAAAGGGGATTTGCTGCAACAGATGTATTATTTTAGGGGTTGCTTTGTTAAGCCCCGCGGCAGCAACCCGTGGACCCTTGTACTAGGCTACTTTGGGAGGCGGCCCAATAGACATCACCTCTTAATTCACAAGAGATTTTTCTAGTCAACTTCTCATCACGCTGTGTGATAAGCCCAATACTTGCCTTGCCTATCAAAACACCCAATACCCAGGATATTTCCGTCTGCCCGAAAATGTTTAAGCGTCCGCGATTTATGCCATCTCACGGCTATGGATTTGGAACCAGACAGCTCAAATATGGCGAAAACCTGAAATTCGATCGGGATATTATTGCTGATGTTATCTGTGCTGATTATGGCCTCCGAATGGAAGCACAGCGAATCGAGACGCTGAAAAAAGCTGCTACTTTGTGCGAAAAGGAAGGTAAACCTGAGCTTGTCGAAATTAATGCAGAGCTTAATATACATCGACAAGAAATAAGCCTAATAGAGCTAGAGCTTTATGAAGCTGAGTCGATGGTTCCCCAGAAGCCTTTGAAAAGGAATTACGATACTTTGCGACGATATCCCCGATGGTATATGCGAAAAGAGCTTGTTCAAGACTGTGTCGACCGTGGTGGCTGTTGTAGTCGCGGCTGTGGATGCTGCGGCCAACGCTCTCTGAATTCCGACAGAAAGGATGGCATTGGACACTGTACGTTTGAGTGCTACTGCTGTCTTACCTACCGAGGATTTGACCTGCCGGCGGAAGAAAAATTGAATGCTGCGAGGAGGTTTGATGATCGACTTCGGAGTCGTAACCCGTCTTACTTGTTGAATATGGCCGAGGCTTATTTCTCAAAGCCTAGTTTATGGACGGTGTGGACTCGTTTGAAATAATTCCGATCGCCAAGCTGGCTTTTCTTTGTAGCTAGGACGAGGGAAGCTTCATTTTCTACCGATATAGCTTTATTGGCTTGAGAATATTGTTAAAGATTGATATTGCTGGATCAATGTTCTCTTCTCGGTGAGGGGTGGAATCCCAGTCTGCAAAAAGCGTGAAGGCATGTTGGAAGGAATCGACGGCGCAGCGACAACGAGCGGGTGCGGACGCCTCCATATAAGGTCGGAGCAGGCGATGATTGAGAGAAGCAAGACAGGAGTCTGTCTAGCAAGAGGTATGACTAGTTGACGATATTTGTTGTCGTCAGAGTCAAGCCACATATTGAGGCCCGCTATTCTCGCTGAATAATAGTTCAGCAAGAACCCAACCATATCAGGACTGGGAAGTTTTGGCATAGAGGGAACTAGATCTTGCAGCTGGGTCTGCCACGGAGCGAACAACATTGCCGAGATATCTACGCTGTTATCGAAGATCCTTGCGCCAGGACTTCACTGTGCTTGGAAAGCTGGCCCGGAAAAGCTGATCAACCACTTCCTCGAGCTCCACGATGTCAGCTGGCTGCGCGCTTTGCAGCAAGAATACTTGCTCAAGGCACCAGGGATGGACGCTGCGCTTGCGCCAAGTATCTGCCTCAAGACATACGTAGTTGGAAGGCACCCGAAGCTGGCATGTTCTCCAGTGTTTACATCGATTAGAAAAGGTGGCCGATTGATTCTCCAGCTAGCCTAGGCCAGTATATGCAGCCCCCGCAGGCTATTCTTCGACTTGAGGAAATGGTTTATGGCAAAGCGCTCTCGGAGGGGGTCCTTTGCTGCAAAGGCAGCCATTTCAATGCCGAGGGTCAGGATGCGGTCACTGGGTTGTACTTCCGATTGACTCTGGCGACAGAATCGACGGAGATGATCGAGGAGGGGATCAAGAGGTTTAAGATTGCTGTAAGAAGTGTCTTCAGCGTGGAATAGATACATAGTACAGGAGTGGGATGACCACTGAATGTGAGCTGCATATATTCCATCGCTCCTTTGGCCTGGATTAGTGGATGTCACTATGGTAGCTACAGCTCCAACCTCTTCCGCGGTTGTTATCAGCTGGTTCGGCACCAATGATGGCCTGATGCTGTTGGAAAGCGAGGCTTGACCGGATTCAGGAACGACTGGCACCTTATGAAGTGCCGCTTCACTGACGTAGATCGTGATAGAATGCACAGATGGACGTGAGACATGCTGAGCAGGCGTTGGAAGTTCCAGTGGGCGGGCGTGTAGGCATCCCAGTCTGGTATAGTCCGGAGACATTCATTTCTCAGCTTCATCCACCAATCGCTCAACTTCTTGCTCGGTCCATCGATGGAACAATTTCCGCGCATCAGAGAGTTCAGCCTGCCTGGGAAGCCCATTCTCCACCGATTGGACGTGGAGAACAGGGACGTCAAAATCGTAGACTTCCTTCCATTGCTTATTCCCGGGCGCCATGATGTCCGTCTCGACGTATTCGAAGGGCCGTCGATTGTTGAGTTGGACAACGGTGTGTTTGGCCGTATCGCAGAGGCCGCAGCCGGCGCGTGTAAATAGGGTGACGCGCGCCTGGCCGAAGAGGATCCGCGTGGGAAGCATGAGAGCGAGCGAACGCGAGTGGGTGGAACGAAGTCAGCGCAGTACTCGACGGAGTCTGCAGCTGTCAGCGTCAAGAGTGGCGGGATCGACAGCAAAACGCGGTCAGACTGCGCGATGGAACCTTCGAGCTTCGCGGGGCTAAACCACGTTCGGCAACCAGTCTGGGCTGCTCAGGCCCGAATACCAATATCACCTCTAATTCTCCCCTCAGACACCCTGTGCCCCGACGATCCCCTGTATACTTCTCGGCGCGCCGCTCGTTACACACCATGGCCGGCAAGTGCGTCCACAAGGGATGTGGGAAGACCTTCTCCGACCCGGAGGAAGACTGCGTGTATCATCCGGGCCCTCCAGTGTTCCACGAAGGGCAAAAAGGTAGGTACCTTGGTGCTTGAGCTATTCCTTATCTGTGCCGAGTCGGCGCTGCGTCTTCAACGTGTCTTGGTCCACTGCAGAGGCTGGTTTATTCGGATACAGCTCTCTAGCTTGCTACACTGAATGCTAACGGCTTAGGCTGGAAATGCTGCAAGCCCCGCGTCTTGACCTTTGAGGAATTCCTCGCCATCCCGCCATGCACTACCGGCAAGCATTCCACCGTCGATGACACGCCTGCCCCAGAACCGCCCAAGGTCACCGAAGAACCGCCGGCACCTGTTCCCGTTGCTGCGAAGTCGTCGCTGCCGGAGCGGCCGGCCCTCTCAACCTCCGCCATCGCACCTGCAACGCCCCCGGCCAAACCGGCACCAGAAGAGCCTGATTCCGACGACCCTTCGCTAGAGATCCCGGCCAATGCGACCTGCCGTCGGAGAGGATGCGGGTCTACTTATACCGGGTCAACTGCCCGGGACGATGAGAAATGCGTGCATCACCCCGGCCAGCCGGTCTTCCACGAGGGCAGCAAAGGATGGTCCTGCTGTAAGCGCCGGGTGCTCGAGTTTGACCAGTTCCTCAAGATCCCGGGTTGCACAGAGAAGACAAGGCATATGTTTGTGGGCAAGGCCAAGCCGCCAGGTGAAGAGAAGGTCGAATCAGTCAGGTGGGTGGCCCAAAGGATCAGATCACCTCCTGGAGCGCCCGTCGTATGGTGCTCTACTGCAGCAGCTTGCTAATCCAGATCTGTATCCGCAGGAACGATTTCTACCAGACCTCCTCTTCCGTGAATGTCTCCCTCTACCTGAAAAAGATCGACAAAGAGCGTGCCAAGGTCGATCTCTCCACGAACTCGATTACCTTTGACCTTCCCACCACCGACAGCAAGCGCTATCAGGACACCTACAGTCTGTTCGCGCCCATTGATGCCGAGAAGTCGTCGTTTCGCGTGCTGGGCACCAAGCTCGAGCTGACGCTGGTCAAGGCGGATGGCACCAGCTGGCCGGTGCTGCGGAGCGACGACAAGTGGTCTGGCCAGCGGATCCAGATTGGCAATGCGGGACGGGCATGAGGATTGGACATATAGACGGGAGTCATCAAAAACGCAGTTATGTGGTTATGCAGTTTACACTCCGCCGATATGGCGATGACGAGGTAGCTAAGAGCTGCCTGCGACGAAAAATGCCTTGCAATGCAGTCCACAATGGGACAGTTTCTCGAAGACACCAGCATATAGGAAATGCAGACTCCGTACATGTAGAGCTGAGTAGCATCCTCAACTGGTGGCTGTACTGAGGGCATACAGCCACAGCCCAGTCTACCCGAGTCCACTGTCTAGATACTCATCTAAACAATCAAGGCTAAGAAAAAAAAAAAGTATGTAACGCCCCCTCCACAGCTGAAGCGCATGGAGCTCCCCAGAAGGGGAACCCTAGCCCAGCCATATGTGATTGGGAAAAAGGGAGACGCACGTCGCTCTCCAGGGCCGGGAACGGAAGGAAACCCATAGGGAGAAAAACCACAAGGATAACCCTCAGCAAGCCATCGGTGATGGAGCCCCAGGATTGAATAATTTACATATGGTATGTAAACCTCTACTGATGATGAAGAAAGAAAAAGAAAATCAAGCAAGGCCCGGCGACGTGGCCGCTATTTAAGCAAAAAAATTGGGACCAGCGCTAGTTCTGATTGGGCCCGGAGAAACACTGCCGCCGGGAGGCCGGAGTTAATCCGAGGGATCCGAGTGTGGGACTTCACCAGGAATCCTATTTGGGAAACCAGGGCTGTCATCTCAGGGCTCGGGGCTGTCAGGTGATACTCCTTTCCACATCGCGCATGTGACGGCCCCGCTTCGTGGAGACCGGTGAAGGTGTAGTTACTTTTTCCCAGCAGCGTAGCATAAGTACTTTGTATAGTAGAAGTAGACATGGAAGAGTATCATTATGGCAGGCCTTAATAATCGGTGCTATACTCTACGGTGATGACCTGATCCATTACATAGCGGTTGCATTGGGACCTGGAAGGAGATGGAGGCACAGAGCGTTCTATTTGTTTCAACAAGTGATGGCACCTCATCCTATTTGTCTGACCTTTTTCTACTTGGCCTCTTTGTATATGCGCGACCTTGACAGTTTGCCACTGGAGACCTCGAAAACCAGTCACGGCGGTTGTTCCCTGGATCCCCAGGCCGCCATTCTCTTCCAATCACGGAGCGGAAGCACGAGACCATCCATTCCTCTTTGGTCTCATCCATTCCCCTCCGTAAGGCCTGAAACCTTCGCTCGTTATGATTGCGTCTTTTCTTTGAATTGCGCCAGGCTCCAGTCGCAACACCCATGCGATCACTTGCCCCATAGGAGAGGCTAGCAAATTACTCGGGTGCGTGCCGCTGTATTTAGTGCCCCTGTCTTCTCCCCTTTCAACCTTGCAGATCTTCCGCTCCATCTTTCTCGAAGGAATTGTTGAGGCGCTTCAAAGACACCCTCTAATTCCAGACTAACCTTGTCACTCACCAATAGTTCCAAGCCTTCTTAAAGCCCTGCGAGCTCCCGACTCCAGTGGTCTCAACATTGCCTCCTGTTTTCCCCTATTCCTGCCCCACCATGGGTTCCTACGACCACCAGAACGGCACCACGCCCGCCCTGCGATACATCCCCCTTTCATACTCCCCGGCGGACTCCCAGTCATCAGCTCTCCGACTAATTCTGACTCTCATTCCGGATTGGGAGGGCCCAGGCAACAAGATTGAGTTCGTGCGATTCACCGACGGCATCACCAATACTGTGCGTCCCTCCGCCGGCGCTGCCTGTGTCCGACCCGACAAGGCTGATTTCTTGATTGAATCTGACTAACTCGCCCCTTCAGCTCCTCAAAATCATCAATCGCAAACCCGGATTGACGGAAGAGCAGATAGACAATGACGCGGTGCTGATGCGAGCGTATGGAAATGGCACCGAAATCCTGATAGACCGCGAAAGTACGAACCTCCGGGGCTTCTTCCATGAGCTCACGTCCCCCCTGTCTCTTTCTTTGTCAACCCCCTCGGATTTCCTGGTCCCTCGCCTCTTCTGCCCAGTGCGACCCATGCTGAAGTAGAACCTTTGTGCCATTCTAGGAGAGACCACGTCCCACGCCCTCCTCGCTAGCCGCGGCCTTGCGCCTCCCCTCCTCGCACGCTTCAAGAACGGCCTTCTCTATCGGTTTATCCGGGGGAAGCCCTGCGGACACGAGGATCTGGTTGCCCCTCGTATCTTCCGCGGTGTTGCGCGGCGACTTGCGCAGTGGCACGCCGTGCTCCCCAGCAATGGCACCAGCTCCACGCTCTCCGACGAGGCCTCGATTGTAGCCAACGCCAATGCCGAGAGTAAGAAACAGGATGAAGAGTTTACGGTCATCCAACCGCGGCACCCAGGACCCTCCATGTGGGCTGTCCTCCAGAAATGGATTCTGGCTCTGCCGGTGGCTACGCCCGAGCAGCGCTCTCAGCGGTTACACCTCCAGAAAGAGCTTCAGTGGGTAGTGAGCCAGCTCGATGATGGAAAAGGTGTCGGTGAAGACGGGGTGAGTTGCCCCTGCAGGCACGATCTCTGCCCGGTGATTAACTTCTGGTACAGCTCGTGTTCTCGCACGGCGACCTCCTGTGCGCCAATGTGATCGTGCTGCCCAGTGACGACGGTTCCCAGACGTCCGACGCGGACATCGCCCTGGTCAACTTCATTGACTACGAGTATGCAGTCCCCGCCCCGGCGGCCTTCGACATCGCCAACCACCTGGCGGAGTGGATCGGCTATGACTGCGACTACAACATGATCCCCACACAATCCATGCGCCGCCAATTCCTGACCGAGTACACCAAGAGCTACTGCCAGCACCGTGGTCTCGGTGCATCATCGGAAGCCGAGATTGTCGCCAGATTATATGAAGACGTCGATCGATTCCGTGGTATTCCCGGTCTCTACTGGTAAGTCTTTGCAATGAGCCAGCCCTGCAGCTCCACCTACAACTCGCGCCAGAGACACCCGTGCTGACTGCCAACACAGGGGGGTGTGGTCACTCATCCAGGCCCAGATTTCCCAGATAGACTTTGACTACGCCAGCTACGCGGAGCTGCGCCTCGGCGAGTACTGGGCGTGGAAGCGCGAAATCGACGGCAGCCGGCAGAGCGCTGGCGAAGAGATGCCCCTCCGCGAGCGGCGCTGGGCGCAGCAGGCATGAAACGCCTTCGGCCGCCCTTTTCCTTTGCCTCCCCCCCTCCCAGCGGAACTCTACAGCTCTCAACAGCACGCGATTGGCGATGCTTGCCTTGCTCGACTAGCGGACCTGCCACCCGGCCCACAATTTGCCGTGCTCATCAGGACCCGCATCAGTTCTTGGGAAATTACGGCGCACGGCTTTTTGCCGCTGGGCCGGCACTTCAACTGTGTACCGGAGGCAAGTCGAGCTGCGTCTACGTCTACGCTTTGCCAGGCCAATGGGTGCGATCAAGGGGAACCACGTGCATGTGTGGGAACTCACGATGCAGATCGATCTGCATCGCAACGTCATCGTCATCGGGTGTTGTTGTCTCTTTTTTTTTTCTCTTCGTCGGATCTACTTTTCTCTGTCTATACAAAATGGGTGTCTCCCACTTTGCTGATCATCTCTATTTACTGCACATAGCTTGAGAGCGTCTCGATCATATCCAGTTCCAGCAATCAATTGGATGTCAAAACCTAGCTAGTTCTTCTAATCTTAATGTGTTCTTTCTGCCGTGGCCTGATTGACAACGATGCATGTCGTGTTCTTGGCAGCTGGACCCCACGTCATCTTGGATGTCAGTGGACCAACTCCAGTAACGAAACCTGCTCAACTCCATAATTCCATCGGGTCTCTGTGTTCCGGGCTCTAGCCACGGCGAGTCATAGGCGACCATTCACTGCGTCGAGGGCGCCGAGTCTGGGCCAAGGTCAAACATGTCACGTTCGATTAGACTCACATCCGAATGGACGAATGGTATAGGGCTGGGATCCGAGCATCCTGCAGTTCCCTCCGGGATATCCTCGCTGTTCGGTGCGGTACTCTCTTTTCGATGAACCCACAGGCATTGAGAAGTCTGGCGTATCGCGAGGCAATGCAACTTGCATCGATAACAACCATGTTTTACAATACATATACTAGAGATGCCTCTGCGGATGAAAGATTTCTCTGAATACATTTAGTCAAGTCCCTGCTATAGATGCCGCGCATTTAGGCACTGCGGTGGGAGTTTTTCCCCGTCGATCCCTTTAGATGTGTTGTCGGCACGCAGATCCAACGATTAAACTCAATATCGACTATGCAGTCCGTGTGAACAAGCGCAACGAGTTTCCTTTAAGTCTATTTTCAAGCATAATAGTGTCTGCAAGATCCTAGACTAATTGTTCCATGTTGCACCAATCCATATGGGTCAACGTCTTTTCATCCAAAGTGCTTCTAGACGGCTGGCGATTCTGCGTATACTCGCGCGGCCGGCTCTATAGAATGTCGTAGATATGCTGTATACTACTGGCAGTCTTCAGAATCACGGCGAGGTCAATTGGGCTCCAAATGACAACCCACTCTAGCTCCACCATTCACATATTGCGCATTTGAACCCATGTACCGCCAGCTGCTGACGATGGGAAGTGGTGGATGAAGGCGTATCAGCCACGAGATGGGCTGTCAGCGACATAGGCATATACATCTCGTGCAAGTGAGCGCCGCTGCATAATACGTAGGTAATCAGGATATCTGTCAAGCCGTCGCCGCCCGGAATCTGATTGAATCCTTTCGACTTCTTATCTGCCTCCTGGATGCATTAGTGGCCTGACATAATCTCAGCCTCGGAGAAAGCCGACAGTGATAACGATCGTGATAAGAACAATCGCGGGGATTTCAACAAAAAAAAAAGCCGGCTATAAGCGTTCCTTCTTCACGCTCGGTCGCCTAGACTATGGTCGCTTGAATTCGACGTCTTCGTAGCGACATGAATTGTGTCTCGATCGATCATCTTCGGTAAATAGCATGCACAAATGAACATTCACACTAGTACCTAAAATCTTCTTCATTGCCACCACCGTTACATGGTAGCTTTAGCGTTGGGCGGGCCAGATAGCGCGCCCATCCAATGGGCGCTTCGCGTGGCTCACTACTTGGGAAGCGAAGTCCAGATAGGCAGGCAATTGTCGCGTGTGCACGATGGGAGACCGATGGGCGTGAAGTCTTATCTCGCTCCCCCACACTGGCCTCGTGCGCCGCTGAAATTCCAACTTAAACCTCAATTGCTCCGCCGAGGGCCCGCGGACTTTTCTTTCTGCAATTGCCCTGTCTCTCGCTCTCGTCGCGACCACCGCCCTCCCTGCCATGGCTTTCGATCCAGAAAAAGGAATGGCCACGGCCAACTACGCGGCCGACAAACAGAGCGCATCCGAGGTGACTCCGGTCGACGGCGATGTCGCGATCGCGCACGAGACGGGCGTCCTGGCCAGCCTTCGCGCCTTCGAGGCCCGCATGGACAAGAAACTCGGGATCGAGTCCGAGGCCATCACGCGCAAGCGTCCCGAGGACAAGAAGAAGGTGCATTGGGTGGAAGAGCTGTCGATGGCGCTGCTGTGGGCCAGCGGCACCATGAACACCTCCTGCTTTGCGACGGGCTTCCTCGGGTGGGAGTTCGGCTTGAGTCTGAAGCAGTCGCTCGTCATCACCATCTTTGCCTCGATTCTGGCTGCCGCGTTGAGCGGATACTGTGCCACCTTTGGTGCGGCAACCGGTCTGCGCCAGATCAGTGTCGGTCGATACAGCTTCGGTTGGTGGCCGAATAAGCTGGTCGCCCTGCTCAACGGCATCCAACAGCTGGGCTGGGCCGCTGTCTCGTGCATCACCGGAGGTCTCGCGTTGACGGCCGTGTCCGACGGCCGCATCTCGCTGGTCGTTGGCATCGTCATCCTGGCGGTGGTGGCGCTGCTCATCTCGTTCGTCGGGCTGAACGCCATTCTGATCTACGAGCGATGGGCATGGGTGGTCTTCTTCGTCATCTTCCTGATCATCTTCGGCGAGACCGGCAAGTATGCCGACAACTCGGCTCCGGCCACCGTGACAGGCCTCACCTTCTCCGGTGCCGTTCTCAACCTGATCGCGGTAGTCTACGGGTCCAGCGCGTCCTGGTGCACGATGGCGAGCGACTACTATGTCCACTACCCAATCAACGTGAGTCGCGTGAAAGTTTTCCTCATGACCACCTTCGGTATTGCCATCCCCACCTCGATCGGCATGATGGCCGGCTGCGTGGTGGCCTCCGCTCTGAACAACAAGCCCGAGTGGAGCGACGCGTACGATCAAGGCATTGGCTATCTCATCCAGGACATGCTGTATCCCCGCGGGTTCGCCAAGTTCCTCCTCACTCTCCTCGTCTTGTCCGGCATCAACGTCAACGTCATTAGCATATACAGTTCCGCCATTTCGTTCCAGCAACTTTCACGGCCGTTTTCTCGCATTCCCCGGTTCTTGTGGACGTTACTCTGCTTCGCGTGCATTCTTGCCCTGGCCATTGGCGGCCGCCAGAAGCTGAACACATATCTCCAGGATTTCCTGAGCTTGTTGGGATACTGGTGTACGAGTTACGCCGTCATTCTCTTCGAGGAGCACTACATCTTCCGCAAGGGCAACTTTGCCAACTACGACTTGGAAGGATGGAATGACCCGGCCAGGCTGCCACTGGGCATTGGCGCGGCAGTGGCATTTGCGCTGGGGGTGGTGGCGTGGTGCATGGGAATGGACGAGACCTGGTTCATCGGTCCTCTGGCTAATGTGATCGGATCGGATGGTGGTGATGTCGCCAATGAGTTTACCTTTGTGGTCACGGCTTTGAGCTATATACCAGCGAGGTATTGGGAGCTGAAGTACTTTGGGCGCTAAGGTCGACTAACTGGGTGAATTCTTAGCAGTTGTCAATATTATCCTAAGACCTGCGTCAAATAATCAAGCAGCATATCGAGTCCCACCATTTGAGGTCTTACGGATTCTCCGTCTGTAGTCGTGATTTCGCAAGGTTTGTGTCTGAAGCCAGTCGCGCCGGCGCAGATCTCGCGCCCCATTGCCGCATAGTTCGGCATCTCACCTTCCTTCTGGCCAAGGTCGTAAATACGGAAGGAATAGGTCCAATATAGACAAAGGGGAATGCGCAATTCCGGTGTTTCTTCTGGTGTGTGCAACCTCATTCTCAACTTCCCTTCCTCTTGTGTCATTCAGTAATAACAAACCTCACCCCATGAAACACAGAGTGATAGGAGAGTACATAGATGCAGAAAAGGTGTTTTCTTGGGCTTATGCCCTGTGGTATGAAGCCTGACCTCATGACATATCGAAGCGAGGCCAGGCTGAAGATCGTAAGTACATCCACTGAGATGCAAATAGGAGAGCGATCAGATGAAGGAATGCTAGACGGCAGGAAATAAAATGAGGCAGGCCCGTCACACCTCTCGTTCGCTAGTTCCCTCCACGCAAATGGAGCCGTGCATCTCCAATCCCACCAACCCTCCTCCAACCGCCTATCACAGATGAGATCGTGTGCAACAGATAAAGGGATTCAATGCAACCCAGCGACGCGGGGTTGATCGACAGGGGGGAACTTGCATGCCGCAGCGCGCCAGGGGCGCCGAGGGAATCTAAATACTCCAGATTCCCTGCTGCTGCGGCTTCACGCGCCAACCTCTACACGCTCTTTTTTGATCGGCCATGCTGTCGCCGACTTGGTTTCTGTCGCTCTTTCTGGCCAGCAGTCGCGTGCTGGTCAAAGCTGCCAATCCTGCTCCAGTGGAGGACTACGATGTGCTGCAATATATTGACCCGCTGGTCGGCAGCGCCAACGGAGGTATGCGGAAGCTCTACTGGACGATGCGCCATGAACGAGCGGGATGCACTGCTAACAATTACTGGTCGAATTTAAGGCAATGTTTTCGCTGGAGCTTCGTTGCCATACGGCATGGCCAAGGCCGTCGCCGACACCGATTCGGAAAGCAACCAAGGCGGCTTTGCCTACGATGGCAGCAATGTCACTGGCTTTTCGAGCATGCACGACTCCGGCACTGGAGGAAGCCCTTCTCTCGGCAATTTCCCTCTTTTCCCCTATGCTAAATGCGCTGGCGACACTGTCGATGGCTGTGTATACCCGAAGAAATCGCGAAAGACCAAGTATACACCAGGCTCCGTCCAATCAAGCCCTGGCTATTTTGCGCTGTCGCTAGCATCCGGGGTACATGTTGATATGACCGCCGCGCAACACACAACACTGTTTCGTTTCAATTTCTCCAGTGACAGCAGCAGCAGCCCGCTGGTTCTACTGGACCTTTCGGACCTCTCTGATTCGCGACAGGATAATGCGTCCATCTCGATTAACAACTCTACTGGGCGAATGACCGGTAGTGCTAGATTCTTGCCCAGTTTTGGTAGTGGATCATACATTCTTCACTTTTGCGCGGACTTTCAGAGCTCGGCTGCCTTGCGTGATAGCGGCATTTTCGTTGATGCCCGGGCGAGTCCAGATGTGCACGACCTGAAGATCTCACGAAGCATCAATGGCTACCCTCTCCCGGTGAGTGATTTATTTGTCAAACTTGTCCGTTCGCTTCTCTAACCATCTTCAGGGAGGCGGATTTGTCCGTTTCAACGCCCCGCGGGATGGAATAGTTCAAGCCCGCGTTGCAGTGAGCTTCATCAGTCCCGAGCAAGCCTGCACCCATGCCGAATCGGAGATTGGCGATTTTGACTTTGCGGCCACTCGTCAGAATGCGGTCGAGAAGTGGACAGAGAAGATGACTCCAATCCGCGTGTCGCGAAAAGGTGTTAACTCGTCTGTCCTCACCAATTTCTATAGCGGTATCTACCGGACAATGGTGAATCCTCAGAACTATACAGGCGAGAACCCGCTGTGGACAAGTTCGGAGCCGTACTTTGACTCCTTCTACTGGTTTGTTCATCTCCCCCATATCAATGAATAGTGGCTGACGACCAAAAGCCTTTGGGACTCGTTTCGCTCCCAGATTCCTTTCCTCACGATTTTCGATCCTAACGCGGTGGCTCAGATGGTGCGCTCTCTCATCGATACCCAGCGCCACCTGGGATGGCTTCCCGATTGCCGCATGTCACTGTGCAAAGGATACACGCAGGGCGGGTCAAATGCCGACAACATTCTCGTCGATGCTTACATCAAGGGTCTGACTAACGGCATTGACTGGGAGGACGGCTATGCAGCTGTCCGTAAAGACGCCGAAGAGGAGCCATACGACTGGTCTAATGAGGGCCGCGGTGGCCTCAAAAGCTGGAAAGAGCTGCAATATATCCCCGTCGAGGACTTTGATTACTGGGGCTTCGGCACGATGACGCGCAGCATCTCCCGCACTCTCGAATATTCGTATAACGACTATGTCATCGCCCAGATGGCCCGTGGCATGAACAAGACTGACGATGCCGAAAGATATGAGAAGAACTCCCATTTCTGGCGGAACCTGTTCAAGGAGGACCAGACCTCTTATCTGAATGGCACGGATACCGGGTTCAAGGGCTTCTTTCAACCGAAGTACTTGAATGGCACTTGGGGTTACCAAGATCCTCTTGAGTGCTCCAATATCGACATTAGCGGGGGGGCATGCTCTCTGCAGAACAATGCCGCCGAGACCTTTGAATCCAGCATCTGGGAATACCAGTTGTAAGTTCCACTTCGACTCTTCCTACACAAGCCCAGATACATTAACATCTATCACCAGCTTTGTACCTCACGACATGGCCGCCCTTATCGCCCTTCTCGGTGGCGCAAAGAGCTTCGTCAAGCGCCTCGACTACCTCCACGACAACCAAATCACTTATATCGGCAACGAGCCCTCCTTCCTTACAGTTTACCAATACCATTATGCCGGCCGTCCCGCCAAATCGACCGCCCGAGCCCGTACCTATATTCCGGGCTCTTTTTCTCCTACCCCGGCAGGTCTCCCAGGCAACGACGACTCGGGTGCCATGGGCTCATTCGTCGCAATGACCATGATGGGCCTATTTCCAAACCCAGGACAAAGCGTGTACCTACTAACAGTCCCCTTCTTCGAGTCCGTGAGCATCGTTTCCCCGGTCACCGGGAAAACTGCCACTCTGCGTGTATCAAACTGGGATAAATTCAACTCGGCGAACAACATCGGCGCCACGGGGTATATCCAATCCGCCACCCTGAACGGCAAGCCGTATACGCGCAGTTGGGTGGACCATGACTTCTTCACTCAGGGCCAGGACCTCGTTATTGTGCTCGGCAGGAATGAAAGTAGCTGGGGCACGAAGCCGGACGATCTTCCGCCTTCGCTGTCGCAGACGACATCCTCGAGTCTTCAGGCTCGCGGGCTGGATGGATTCTTTGCTGATTTGGAGGAGCCTGTTCCTCCCGCTGGTGCGCAAAGGAATGTCAATGTCGCCCGGCGTGCTTTGCATGTAGATCACCATGTACGCTTCGGTCGGGAGGGTCATGGCCTGAAGGGTTGAGAATACCGGTTTGGTGGTTGCATTATTATAGGCCATGATCTAGTAATGCAATTGATCTGGTAGATTCTGCTTGAATATACCCTACTTCAAGTGCCTCGTGTTTAAATCAGTGCGGTGCGTCGGTCAAGTAAGGAGGTAACTTCTGCTCATGTTCCCGTTAGTTTGGTTTGGTTATATATATCGAGGTCGGTACGTATGCTTTAGGGAGACTTCTTGTGCTTTTCCTTGAGAAATTTTCTTTTCCCACTTAGCCCCAGTACAGGGCATAAGATCATACGATCATGATCCGTTTGCTGAATCGCCCCTATAGTTCACGGTATTAACGCCCATGAAAACGGAGCCTAATCAAAACCCTTCCATGTCTTAGAAAAAGTTAGAGTTATGGTTTCCAATTCTGCTCGGGAAGATATCAACCTAGCCTTGATGGTGTAATGGTAACACGGGTCACTAGTAATGACTTGCTCTCAGTTCGATTCTGGGTCGAGGCACTTGCCTTATCTTTTTTCCTTTTTTTCCTTCTGCCTATTTTACCTCCACTCTCATATTCTGGTGAAATTGAACTGAGATGTGTATCATACTACAAGTCCTTATGCTGCGACTAAAAGATACCATCAATAACTCTATTTCCAGCGCATACCATGCTTCTTGTTATCGCACAAAACGAGCAGAGAGCAATGGTTGAATAAAGGGGACTCACTCAGGAGTGGCAGAGTACTTTGATGCTTATGATAAAGTGGGCGTCTCTTGGAACTGAATACTTGCCTAGATACATGGATGTCAGTAACCCCTAGGCGTTGTGACGACAATGCTAGCAAATTTAATGGATATGTTGATCGTTCTATGCCAGCTGTTGAAGTATACCATACAGCAAGTAAACAGACACAAAAGTGTTGAAAAAACCAAACGAGACCATGGTCGCGGTAAAATAACTTGTATATACAGGTGCAACCTCTCGATCGTATTCCCAACGGCACTCCGATTTCCCAAGAAAAGAAACAAGAACAAGAATTCATAATCGTGATGCACTGGGAAGGCTCAGACCACATAAACGGGCTTCAATGGAGACGAATAGACAGAAGAAAAGAAAAAAGAAAATCTACTGCGGGCGGTGGAACTTGCTCTCGACCCACGGCATGCCGACAACACTGGCCTTGCGCACCTTGTTGCGCACCTGGATACCCACTTCGGTGCCCTTCTTGTGCAGACCCTGTTTCACGTAGGCCATGGCGATGTTCGCGCCGCCGAGAGATGGGCTGGGAAGCCCGGAGGTGACGACGCCGACCGGGACGGGGTTAGCCGGGTCAGCCAGGTCCACGACGACGGCGCCCTCACGGGCTGGCGGGCCTTTCTCAACTGAAAGACCGACACGGCGCTCCTTGAGGGTCTTGGCCGGGCTGGAGATCTGGGGGAGGATGGCAGACGCGCCGTTGAAGGTGGCAGTTGCTGCATCGCGGCGGTCCCGACCCACGACCCAGCCCAGGGCGGCGGCCGGAGGTGTCTGCGCGGTCGAGATGTCGTGGCCGTATAGACACATGCCAGCCTCGAGGCGGAGGGAGTCACGCGCGGCTAGACCGGCTAGGCGGACGGAGTCGCTGTCGCTGAGTAGGAGATCGACGACTTGTTGCGGGAGCGACGCAGCGGCGGAGGTCGGGATTGAAATCTCGAATCCGTCTTCGCCGGTATAGCCAGTGCGCGAGATCAGAAGGGGCTGTGGGGTGGCAGTACCATCGGGCAGGGTGAGGTGCAGCTCACGGCATTGGCCAAAGTAGAGGGTGCTCAGGTCGGTTTCGGCGGTAGAGGCGCTGGTGTTAATGAGAGGCTGGAGAGCGCTTGCGGCGAGAGGGCCCTGGAGCGCGACCAGCGCGCGGTCCTCGAGAATATCCCACTTGATACTGTCGGCGCCATGCTTCGCGCGGTACGCCTCAATTTCAGCCTGCAGGAAAGCCAGGTCTTCAGTACGGCGGCCGGCATTGGTGACGAAATAGAAGGTGTCTTCGCCACGGCGGGTGATGACAGTGTCGTCGACAATGCCCCCAGTACCTTCCTCAAGCAGACAGGACAGGGTGGAGGTGTTCGGAGCCAATTTATCGAGAGATGAGGGAGTCACTTTCATCAGCAGCTCGAGGGCGCCGGGGCCGCTTAGCTGGTGTTGCACCCTGTATAGTAAGGTTAGTGCCGATTGAGCAGCGAGTCCGGGGAAGCTCTCACTCACATATGACTGACATCAAACAAACTGGCCTTCTCGCGGGTCCACATATGGCTTTCCACATGGCTTAGGTCTGCGTATTGTAGAGGCATAGAATACCCAGCAAAGGGCACCATTTTGGCGCCGTGGGCCAGGTGGAGGTCATAGAGTTGCGTCTTGCTCAGCGACTCGGCTGAGTTTGATGCATATCGCACATCTTGTGCCTTGAACGGCGTAATTGCGGCAGGTGCAGCAATTCTTAAGCTGGGAACCCGGGTTGTTGGCCGCACCGAGGCGGAGGAGAGCTCCCGCCGCAATAGTGTGGAGCCGATAGAGGCGCGGGGAGCGTGAAGGGCGGCTGCTCTCGCGGCGACTAGGTCGACGCCTTTCTTGAGGGTACGGACGCTAGCCATGGCGACTCAATTCTTTGGATGATCAGGAATGACAAGAGAAGAAGAAAGGAAGAGAAGAAAAGCGGCCACGAGAAGTCCTTCCTCCGCCGTCGGAGAAGCACAGCGGGAAAATCACGTGGCGATAGGGGGATACCGGGTGAGTAAGCAGACAGCTGTTTTCCCGATTCGGTAGCGGTGCCTTTGACGGTCTATGGAGTGCCTATCCATGGGAGCAATAATAAGAGGAAAGGAATGGATATAGCGATAGCGGAAATTAACCGGAAACAGTCCTGGAAGGAATTGTTCCCGATGCCAGCCGCCTGTATTCAATTGAGGCCGTCGTTATGTGCAAGGAATGCTGGCGCGGCGTATAGAAAGTAAGCAGTCCAACATCCCCCGAGAGATCACCAAAATTATACAAAGTTCCTCCAAATCCCACCTGTCCATATCTACTGAGTCCCGTAAAGAGTAATAATAGTTCATAGCCAAACATCGTGCGAACCTGAAACAGGAGTGCTAGCAATGGCCAACTTCTGTCTCTTGGTCGTCACATCATTGAAGATCCATCCAGGTCAATATCTCATTTGTCCGAGACAAGAATGCACAAAAAGATAATAGTATATGCGACAGAGCAAGCAGTGTCCCGCCCCGCGGGGTTTACAGTCCATTGCTGGCGCAGGTGAAGACGCCGCCGACGGTGCCTGCCTGGTAGCTCTGGACAACAGCCATGACGGAAGCCTGTAGTAAGATAGGAATAAGCATGCAGCCGCTATGTGAGGGGGGAAAGAAAATGTCCACGGAGAGACTTACGTAGGTACCAGGTCCTAGGAAGAATAGACCTATAAAAATCAAGCTGATGTTGAAAAGGAAGCCGAGCCAGCCACGGATACCACGCTTCTTGTAGAAGTCGGGACCGTGGTCGGCACTTCGCATGCGAATGTAGGCCACGCCCCAGAAGATGAAACCAAAGAAGGAATCAAACAAAGAGCTCATGATAGACTCCAAGTCCGAGAAGAAGGGGATCACCTCGGCAATGATCCAGGCAAAGACCCACAGAACGGCCAGAATGGCAGCCCATGAGGCCCAACCCACCACAGTGTTGTTGGCCTTGTGGCGGGTTCCCTCGAACAGACGGAAGAAAATGAAGCGAGCCGAGACGGACGCGTACAGAACTCCCAAAAAGATCAGGGTCGGGATCATGAACGAGAATGACACCTTCTTGTAGACTTCATCCGAAAGAGCGCCGAAGGCAGGCGAAGTCATGTATTGCGTGCCGGTGTAAGCATAGATAATGGAACCGACCAAGCTGAACAAGATAATCTCCGCAATGGTCACAGCAGTCACGGACTTCCAGAAATCGCGCGGCTCCTTCATCTCCGCGATGAAACTGGGCAGAGTGATCTGGCCAATGAAAGTGTAGCTGATGTTGAGGAAAGCGCTCATTCCGGACACGAAGCTCGTGCCTTTCTGGGGAATGGCCAGCACAAGCGGCTCGCCGTCCTTGGGATAACCGGCCGGGTGGGCCTCAATGCCGGTGAAAATCATGGCGAGCAGCACCGAGAGGAAGGTGAAGAAGGCCGACAACGTGGCAAGGTGGGACAGGGCGCTGAAGGTACGCGGCAGCGACACGAAGAATGAAATGATGGCGACAATCAGCGAGAAGACCACCGTACATACTGCACCGTTGGACATGGTGTTGAGGTACTCGGCGCCGACTACGCAATGCAAACCCTGGATGAAGGTGTTGTTCAAGATAAACATGATTGCCGTAACCCACCAGGCGATCTTGGAGTCCCAGAACAGGTACTGGCCAATATCACACACGTCGCGGATTTCCGGATGGCGGAGGCAGAATCGCCTACAGGTTTTATTGTTAGCATTGCATACGACTTGCTCTTTCCACGCAGAAGAGACACGTACCAGATCGTCAGCGAGGTGTACAAGACCACACCGGCGATAAAGACCGTGAGGATCAAGCCCGGCACAAGACCGAGAACGGAGTACGACCAAGGGAACGACATCATGGCCAGACAGATGTACTCGGAGAAGAGCAGGGCCGCGGTCTATGGGGTATCAGCATTCTCATTCTCACTTTCCGTTTTTACGCGCTCCCCACAACTCTGGATGCTCTTACCTTTTGCCAACTGCACGTGCGATACTTGATCGTATTCTCCGATTCCATCTCAATCTGGCGCCCGACACTCTCGGTGGTGGACGAGGCATCGACGGCGGTGACATGATGATGCGACAGGCGGCGGCCCTGGTTCTCGACGTCGAAATCCTTCTTGGGATCCTGGTCGAGTTTATCGCTCAAGTCGGGGGAGCGATCACCGTCCCCGGGGAGAGTGTCCATTGCCGGGATGTCTGCTGGCCGAGCCATTTTAATCTTAATGAGCGGGCGAACCGCTTTTGACGATACTCGGCGGAGAGGAACGAAATGGTGCCGAACGACCTCGAATCCATAAAACGGAGATGCTCAGGGATGGACGGGGTGCACCGGACACAGACTGAGGGGTTTTTAGCAAGTTTAAACTTCTGGAGGATGGTTGCTGTCGATGCGCTCGAGGTGGCGAGAGCTGGAGCTGTGAAATGCTCACCTGCGACACGGAGGGTGGAGAGCTGGGCTGTCCTGCTCGGCGCAAATTAGGGCAACGGGATCTACGACGGAAGAAGGCGAGATCAACAGTCGCAAATGGGCGGCGAAGTGTAGGAGATTTCGACGGGACGAGAAACCGGACAGTAGAAAAGAAAAAAAAGGGAACAGGGAAAAGAACCAGACAGAAAGGGTAAAGTACTCAGAGGGCCGCAATGGTATCTGGTATACCTGCGATCGCGGCGCCCATGGGGGCGGCGGTGGTAATTATGGTTATTCTCGTTCGACGGGGTACTCCCCCCGTCATTTTAGAATGCTCGGCTCCACTCTGCGATGCATATTTTCATATGGTCATATTTTCACATTTTCATATTTCAGATTTTTCAGATTAATACGATCATTCCATCACTCGAATCAGCCGGACCCAGCGACCATGGATGGCGTCTGCGTCAGCCGCAAATGGACGAGCTCGACGCCCGGGAGAGGCGTACGCCCTCTGCGATCGGACCACCGCCAGAGTGATCGTATCGCCACAGGACGGCGCAAATGAATCCATCGTTACTAGTGTCATCTAGGATAGGGGATAGAGGATGAAGACGCCAAAGGGCCGTTGATAGCGCTGACACTGGCCACTCCGAGGGCGTAGAGGAAGACGAATGATAGTGATCTCAACGACTCTTGCAATAACCAACTATCCAACTAATAATGCGCGCGACAACCTGCCCCGGTGGGCCTGGGCTCCGCGCCCCGCAAGCAGCGGTCGAATAAGGCTCCCGCGCAGCGCAGCGCTCTCCCTCGGTCGGGAGTAGAAAACCCATGCAGCCAGCGCCCCGAAAACATGGATGGCGTGCGCAGTGGTCGTTTGACTGCCGCTGATTCGATCGCGGGCGGATGTGAGACGAGATGTTGGTAAACACTAACCGCATGCGGGGGGTGTGGGTGGAGAGGCGGATCGTGTCGTGAAGTGATGGATAAGTTGGGGGCCTTTGGGCCTGTTGTAGAAGGAATTGGCTGGAGTCGAGTTGATAACGAGGTAGGAGTATTTAGTATCGTTCTACAGTATATGGAGCCATAGTCGACAACGATCAATGACTGGAAGACGTCCTGTCTGTATGGTAAGATTCAATCCATGCATCGAGAGTGGGTCCGTCAGTTCCGAGTGCAGGGGGATCCTGGTCTTAACCAAGTTCGGCCAGGCAAGCGGAAGGCGCGGTAACGCTGGAAACGGTTCTTTCCATCGTTGCCCGGCAAAAGACGAGCCCTGCGTGGTACGCAAAGTAATGCATTTACCGTACAGGGGAGCACGTGCGCTGACTCAGCCACCCACAGGATATCCATGGTCAATTCGTGGATATCAGCAACTACGTGAGTAGTAGAGTAGTACGCGCTTTGCATCGTCCGTCGAATGCACGAGAGACCGATATCGCAGTCATGGGATAATAAGAACAATAACACGAATTAAATGGGCCCTCCCACCACGAAGGAATCAGCATCGTGGACAAAGTTACTCGTGGCCGAGACTCCGGTTCGCCGCCTGGCCCAGCGTTCCCGCTCTTGCGTGCGAACCCACTCTGATAACCTCATGTCGAGTCCATTGAGCACCGCGCCCTCGAGGCATTTTTCTCTCTAACACCGCCCTCAGAACTCAAAATTTCTCATCGCGCGTCGGGCAACCATTCGCGATGGCGTGCGAGCTCCATACCCGTGCTACCCGGGCCTTCGAGAAGCCTTTAGTGCCCGCGTGGCGGATTTGCCCTGCGTCTATTGTGACATTACATATGTATAACTACCTATAAGCAGGGATGGTCATTCCATCTGGCGTCTGGGCCCATTTGAAACGTAGCCCATGGTGACCATTTACCTTGTTTTGACATCGATCGGCCGATTCTGATGTCCCTCCCCTGGAGCCAAGCACAAGAGTTCGGATCTGGATTCCGAGGGTTAAAAGTGGTATGTATATGTATTGACACTCGAGAGAACCCCGGCACATGCGTGTGGAGAGAGAAAATGATCCCTGTCCCCATATACAAAACAGATAAATAGACAGATGAGAAACCGTAGAACGCCTGCGACAAAGATCGATGCTGATTGTCGGCGCGACATGACTTTTGGAAGCTGCAAGACAAAAAAAAAAGAGCGAAAAGAAATTATGCCCAACCGAATCATTCCCCCACTTACATTCCATCGTCCTCGTCCGCCAGAAGCGCCGCGTAGTCGTCTGCCGAGGCAAACGTTGGCAGGTGCTTGAGCTTGCGCTTCTTGCTCTTCGACGGCGCGGCGGTGGTCTCGGCCGCAGGAAGGTCCACACCACCAAACTCCATGTCGGACGGCAGGTCCTCATCGCTGTCGACGAAGGCTTCGTCGTCCGAGACATCCATGTCGAATGTATCCTCGTCCTCTTCTGTCGCCTTGTCTTCCTTCGCGGACTTCTTGGCTGCCTTCTTCGACGCGGTGGGGGGAGGTGCGGCCCCTTCTTCCTCGTCCTCGAAGCCACTGAACTCGGCCATCTCCTCGTCGGACGGCTCGTCTGACTCGTCGTTGAAGATGACTTCGTCATCGCCACTGCCTTCACCTTCGCCCTCGAGATCATCCTCATCATCATCGTAGGCAGACTCCAGGTCATCCATGTCCAGATCGTCGTCGCTATCCTCATCCGCCTCCAGATCCGGTCGCGAGTCCACGAGGGCCTTCCAGATCTCGTCCTCGTTGTCGCTGAGACCCTCGACATCTTCCTCATCATGTGCGACGGGCTCACCCGCGCCCTTACCCTTCTTACCACGTGCCTTGTCCTTGTTGACGCGGTTGAAGTATTCGTGGAAGAACACATCTTCCGCGGCCACGTCACCGGCCTTCTTCTTCCAGAAGTTCTCAGAATTGAGAGGACCTTGCTGCGCCGCCACCTTGCCGGCCTCGACCAGTCGGTCAGCAGTGTCGGCACCAGCAAGGGGCTGCATGATCGAGGCACCGCGTGCAGCAGCGCCTGCCTTTGGCGTGCGATACACAAAGCGATCGAGGAAATGGGTCAGGGTGTGCAGAGTCATATCGGGCTTGCCGCTCATGGGCTCATGCTGCAGCAGATGTGTGGCATTTACAGAGACAGAGGGGTGGAAGTGGGAAGTGTAAGGGAGCTGCACAGAGCATTAGCGATTGGGCTTCTCGGACGGCAAGACATAGTAGACTTACCAATTCCCAGAGACAGGTTTTTTCCGCGTTGCTGTGTTCAGGATCACGCTTGCGAGGATCATATCCGTTGGAAACCTTCGAGGGCTTGGCCTCCACGGCAGGTGCGGGCTGGGGTTGCTCGTCATCCTCATCAGGCACGTCCCGGAACACTTCTTCTTCATCGCTGTCGTTCTCTTCGGGCTGGTCAAACAGAGACTGGAGACTAGGGAATGTCTTCTCCAGCTCGCGGATTAAGTATAAGACACCGCAGACAAAGGAAGGTTGGTGCAATCCAAGCACCTGGACGATACGCTTGACGAACGCCTTGACCCGGCGGACATTCAGATCATTCTTGAGTGCCTTGAACAACAGGTTGAGGTAGAGAGACTGCTTCGAGGAGGTGGCCACACGAGGATCCAGAAGAGACTCATACAGGGTCCGGTAGAAACGATCGCTGGCAACTTGATGAGATGCGGTCAGCTGCTGGATCAGCATCAAAGCCTGGATGCTGGTGTTGAAGTTGGAGGAGTGAGTAATCCGGAAAAGCGTATCAATGTGCTTCGACATACTGTAAAGTATTGTTAGCATAAAGCGTAGTATTCTCGTTTTCCGTATACAAAACATACCGATCGGAGTCAGTGTCCGAGAAAGGGTATGCGCGGTTCACACCAGTCAAGACGCCAGATGTTAATTTCTCCCGCAACTCGTCCTCTTGAGCCTGTCCCTTGGCAGGCTGGTTTCCGCCCTTGCCTTTGGGGCCCTTGCCATGCTTGCCCTTGAAACCTGGCTTGCTGGACTGAGAAGGTTTCAGAAAGGTGACAAACAGCGAAAAGTAGATATCGAGGAGTTGCGCGGCGACCTTCTCCTCCTGCGAGCGAAGAACCGTCTGGTTCAGAGTGATGATGGCATAGTACTTAGCATGCTGGCTTTGGCCAGGCCGGAAAAGTAGCTCCTCCACGGCCTTGATGATCAGGGGTTTCATCATCGGATGTGTCTGCTCAAGTTGAAGGAGGAGGTAAGATGCACGCGACGCAATCTTCTTTCCGGGGTCACCAAGCTTGTTGACAAGAAGTCGGAGTAAATTCGCCTCTTGCTCCGGCTTCTCCTTCAGAAGCTCGTAGACATAACTGACTGCACGAGATCGAGAGAACTCAATCTCGTCGTTGCACCAGATCTCCAGGATCTTGAGAACTTCAAAGTACTGTTCCTTGAGGAAATCCTCGAGGGCCCAAACCATCAAGTGGCCCTTCTGCAAGCCACCAGGCAGTGGGTCGCGCTCCGTCCAGCGGCCCCCGGCACCTTGGAATGCCGCAACGAGTGCGGGCTGGTTGGCGAAAGATTTTAATCGTCGATCGCTTGGTAATAGAGTACCCTGAGCGAACATATCCTTCAGCGAACGCAGGACTTCGACTGCCTGCGCACGACTGCGCTTGCGTCCCAGACCGATGAGAGTCTCCAGAGACTTGGTGTTGTGCAGCGGCGACTCTTGTACAGCGAGCGTCAACGCGGAAATCTTATCGCTCAAGGTACCAGATGACATGATAGTTGTGTAGAACTTGTGGGAGGAAGAGGCTGATGCTTGTTGCGCTTCGGCGTACTTGTCGCTCTCCTCTTGAAGGAGCGTGTTGGCCAGCTCGTGGATTCGGTCGACCAAATGACGGGGCAGAGCGTTCATTTGCTTCGCGGTGGCGATGGAAGGAAGGGGAATGGCATACCAATCGGACCGAGGAAGCACAGTCTATAAGTATTGTATTAGCACATTGAGCAGCAAGATGGAGCGCATGTACAACTCACAAGTTTTGCGTATTCCTTGGGAACGACAACCTCCGATTCTTTTGTCTTCGAATTGGCCTTTGGCGCAGGTACTTCATCCATGTCGGAGATATCAGAAACATCCTGCTCTGATTCGCTGTGCTCCTCGTCGTTGCCGTTATCTTCATTCTCGTCGTTCTCAATATCGTCTTCGGCGTCTTCCTCCTCGGCCTCATCTGCAAGGTCATCTGGCACAACATGACCAGCGGCCTCGAGCATTTTCGAAAGCTCTTTTCGCAGATCATCGTCGCCGCCCTTGCCCTTCGGCTTGGAAGGTGCGCCCTCAACCTCGGACTCCGAGTCGATGCCGGCAAGCAGATCGAGGTCCTCCTCAGTGCCGCCCAATTCCAGAATCTCCTGGCGCAGAGTATCGTCACTATTTCCCTTCTGCTCAGGTTGTATCTTCTCCGGCTGGCCACGCTTGTCCTTTCCTCCCTTCTTTTCACGAGCGATCACGTCTCCATTGCGGTCCCGCTTCTTGCCTTGCGCAGATTCCGGAGATTTGTCGGCCTTGCGAGCGACATCCTTTGCTTTCTTCGTAGGGGTATCCTCAGCAGATGCAACCGGCTTGCCGGTCTTCTTCGACTTTCCCTTGCCGGAGCTCTGGTCTTTCAACCGTTGCTCGATTTTCTGTCGTAGGCCGGCGAAAGCACTCTCGTCGATCTGGGGCACACCCGGTGTGTTCTGGGGGTCGGAAACCGAGACGCCGCCGTTAGGAAGAGCCTCCTTTGCTCCGGAAGAACGCTTGCCTTTCCCTTTGGCCATTGTGGCGTGTCTGGGGTAGAGGTTTGTATTTTTGGACGGAGTGAAAAATGAACGGAGAAATCTTTTGCGGCGGGCCGGTTATCAGGACGCTCGGACCAATGCGATAAGAAAGTCCCAGGAGTGACCTCGACGAGTTCTCGAGATTCCTATTCGTTGCTTGAATATTGTTCTCTACCTCTTGTCATCTTGGAACCGTCCCCTCGATGATTTGTGGGCTGCACCCCGTAACCGGTCGGCAGTCGGGGAAACGGCTGGTGCTGGGACTTCGTGCCCAGCATCGCGGACTCCATGTACGCGCCCCCGGGAAAAATCGAGACCAACCGGCTGAGTCGCAGGTGCTAATAGGTGGTAGTACGATGGTCGTAACCGGATCTCAAACTTCTGGATCCCCACTGGAGGTATCTCCAAGAAGCCCGTAGACGGAGAAAAGGGTAGGTTCGCCTGCAATTGAAGGACTACCGAAATGCTAATGGAATAATAGAAGATGCGAATGATCTCCTGATCAGAGGTGGCTTTCTTCGCCAGGTTAGTGTCCAACGGCCCATCGAGGACTTGCTTTTCTGACAGTAGAGACAGGCATATTCTGGAGTGTTCCATCTACTCCCACTTGGGTTGCGAGTGCAAGATAAGCTAGAGCGTCTTATCGACAAGCATATGCGCTCATTGGGTATGCATCTTCTACTCAAAATTTACGGAAGCCTATGCTTATGCTTCTTAGGCGCTTCAAAGGTGTCACTATCCTCAATATCCTCTCAAGAACTCTGGGAGCAGTCTGGCCGGTTGACTGAGGGCTCTGAGGTGTGTACTGTGTAGGAATACCGACGACGCGGTTGATAACTAACAGCACTCAGGTTTTCCGATTTCATGATAGAAAAGAGACACGATTTCTTCTCGCCCCAACACATGAGGAGGAAATTACCTCTCTTGTCGGAGGCCTCACAAAGTCCTATAAGAACCTCCCACTACGAGTCTACCAGATAAGTAAGCTGCGTTCTTTTCTTCATTTGGACACGGAGCATTAATATTCTCCAAGCAAGGAAATACCGGGATGAGCCCCGCCCACGACAAGGCCTTCTCCGTGGGCGAGAGTTCATCATGAAAGATTTGTACACATTCGACTACAGTGTCAAAGAAGCACTTAAGACTTACCAATCTGTCAAACATACTTACACACAATTGTTCGATGAACTGAAGATTCCCTATCTGGTTGCCGCAGCAGATTCAGGAAACATGGGTGGCAGTCTTAGCCATGAATTCCACTTCATCAGCAACAAGGGTGAAGACCGCGTGGTGAGCTGTTCCAGCTGCGAGCATGTGTACAATGAGGAGCTTGCAGATGGGAAGACACACAGTTTCCACGAATTAGAGAACAGTGCTGTACCTGGTTTCCGGACTGAGGATGCGCATGTTGAAGGGGGTTCCACGGTCTCCAATGGCATGTGGATGGCCATCTCCCACGATGGCAACACTCTTCTCCGGGGCTGGTACCCGAAGTACTCGATGCAAAACGGCTCAACTGAGCCGGTTGAGCGACATGTTAACTCGCATGCTGTGAAGGCAATTGCCACTGCGATAGGTGTCGATCTCGATCTAAGCGTGGAGAATCCATTGGAAAAGTGGTCTTCACACGTCAAGGCAAACAAGAATTTCGAGAAACCGCGTGTGTTGGATTTATATGATTCACAGGTACGAGTATACCAGCGACCTCCATTGAGTGATCTTCTTGAAGAGGTTGGCTGTACCGCCGCGGATATTGAATATTTGATGCTGGACCGGTTCCCTGGCACTTCAAACAGGCTTAGTCTTGTTCGCGTTCATGACGGGGACCGCTGCTCTCGGTGTGCGGATGGAGAATTGACGAGTCACTCGGCCGTTGAGCTGGGCCATACCTTCCATCTAGGGACGCGGTATAGCGAAGTGCTTAATGCTTCGGTGTCGGTAAATCCGGCTGTGCTTGAGGATTCTTCTTCATCAGGCTCCCAGACTGGTAAAGAGGTAATCGTGCCAATGCAGATGGGCTGCCATGGCATTGGTGTCTCCCGAATGATTTCCGCCGTGGCAAACCGTTTGGCTGACTCCAAGGGTCTTAACTGGCCCCGGGTGATCGCCCCATACGAAGTCGTTGTGGTCCCCGGTAAGGGACTGGATGCTGTTGCAGAACAAGTCTATGATAGTCTTGCCTCAAAAGCATCGACGCCCGTCGATACCATCATCGACGACCGAGATAAAGGTATGGGCTGGAAGCTGGGAGATGCAGACCTTATTGGATATCCGGTGATTATCGTCGTCGGCAACGGCTGGAAGAAAAATCAGACACTGGAAGTCCAATGTCGGCTGTTGGGCGTGAAGCAGGATGTGCCTTTGGATCAGCTGCTCGGGGTTGTGGAGAATCTGCTCTCGCAGCTATAGCATGGTGGCAGATGCAGACATTATCTCTTGCTGCTGTACTCATATGTATCATTAGTCATTAGCATAGTGTCATCCCTAGGTAGCATGTACATAATCCCTCTCTCATGCTTGTTATCGACTTGTCGTATAGTGCGTGCACGTACCACAGCCCTGACCACCCGTGGCGCAGCGATCTCCACTACTGCCACTATTTCCACCGCCCAGCACTTTTCTCGAGCTCGACTCCCCCACCTCCGCCCGCATACCAGAGCCTCAGTCTCATGCGCGCCAGCACTCGCGCATGATCTTTTCACAATCTCCAGTCCCCAATTCCCACCCACAATGCCGCCATCAGACTCAGAATCCTCCGGTCCCGGCGGAGCTCCCCCGGGCACAGGTACGCTCCCATCCGACATAGCTCCGCACCCCGCCGATGAGTCCAAAGCCCCAAAATCGACTTGGCTAATACATGATTTTCTTGGGATGAAGTGAACCTGGCCACCCTCTCCGTGCCCCAGCTCCGCGCCCTCCAGACCCGTCTCACTTCCGAGCTGGAGCACCTCACTTCCTCGCACGCGAAGCTGCGCGCCGCGCAAGCCAAGTTCCGTGACTGTGTGCGCTCGATCAACGATGGCGTCACTGGGTCTGAGCAGAAAGGCACGAATGGCCGCGAGGAGATTCTGGTTCCCCTGACCAGCTCGCTGTATGTCAAGGGGCGGTTGACGGATCGGGAGAAGGTGCTTGTTGATGTGGGCACTGGGTTCTATGTTGAGAAGGTACGCGTCATTGGACTAAAATGAACTCCTGCGGCGAAGTGAAATTATTGACGATTATTTCTCTGGATACAGACAGCGGCGAAGGCGATTGCGTTTTACGATGATAAGATCAAGGGGCTGGACTCCAATCTGCATGAGCTGGAGAAGATTGTACAGGGCAAGAGCTCGCAGTTGCGAGTTGTCGAGGAATGTGAGTTATCTTGTCTTGCTGGGCCATTGCGTGCATTTACTGATCCCCTGCAGTTCTCCGACAGAAGATGCTTAGTGGCGAGGGTGTGCCGTCGCAGGCCGCAGCCGCCAGTGCAGGCTGATTTCCATACTCTACGTATGAGTTCGACTACGGCTTGGGAAAAGCCAGTAAATAAAAACAAAAAGAGCTTTTCGTTTTATTTTATCTCACTGCCCTCGCTATCATTGGGATTCTCGACTTGATAGATGAAATACAGTCAATCGACTTGCTCCTAGACCCCAAAGCACCGGAAATAGTCACAGACCTTTACGTCTTCCCACCTGCACGCACTACCAAGATTAGGTAGTAATAGAAGAAGACATAAAATGACAAGGCCAGTGCATATCGAAGGCGAGTGGAAGGTCTAGTTGGATCATACTTCTGCTGGTAATGGCCTCGGCAGAAGTGGATAACAATTCCGGTAGGCACCATCCAGAGTAAGAGTTCAAAACTGCCCGATAGGGCTGTGAGAAAGACGTGGAATCGGGAGAAGGCGGATACCCATTGGCTAGCTAGAAAAGCGTGCCAAGCTCCGTATCAAGCCTTGCAGTCATGTTCTCCTTCCTAGGGCTTCCTGGAGATGAATCTTGACCCGGCCCAAGCAGCGCAGAGACTCTGCTGACAATCTTCATGAATTCCTCAAACCCATGGCTGTCATCTTCAGACTCTGAGCTCTTGGATGAAGGGAAAAATGCCGTGAGCCCTCTTTCATGTTGTGCTGCTGCTCTCTTGAGAGCCTCCTCGCTGTCGCTATCAAGTTTGCTGCTGTACCCCAGAGCGGCGTCCCATGTTAGATTGTAAAGTGTCGCGCCCCAGGAAGTGATCGGATTCTTCGTCCATCCCGAGTAATTTGGGCTGATGGTAGTGTACTCGTCGAATCGAGCGAGTTCAAGAATGTAGTCTGTGCCTTTGATCTTGAATTGGAGAGCGGCCTTTTCAACGTATTTGGCAATAGGAATACTGGTAGAGAAGGCTACCTTTCTGAATGGGGCCGCCCCGATCAAACGTTCGTTCATCGGCGCAGTCAATCTGACCGTCTTGACAAATTCGGCCTGGGTCGAGTTGATGTCTCCCAGCCCCAGCGGTTCGAATAACTCCATATCGTACTGCCAGTCAGTTCTAGGTGGAAACGTAAGCGACCGGGACATGGAATAAAGAGGTGATGCAAGATTACCTCGCAAAGTCTATCATGCCTAACTGCAATGGCAGCCGGCGGGGGATTTCTTCGTCTCCGCAGCGTGCTTTGAACCACCGGTGTCGACTTCTCTCCAGCTCAAGGCCTCCAATCGGCTTATCAAAACACACCTCTAGTCGAAATTGAGAATCCATCTTGCCTGAAAACTCAAATTTTGCAGAATAGAGGGGTCTCATGCTTTTAAGCGATGAGAGGGGTTGAATAGTATTCGTCGGTTCTAGGAAGTGTTCCGCACCGGCGCATCGATCAAGAAGCTCTTCCTGTTGAAGCCTTAAGCTGAAGGAGACAGACTCTTCGATTAGTTTGTCTATGTATTTTGAAGGAGAAGAGGTCCGCATACCCGGGAACGAGTCGCCCCTTGGCCTGGTCAGCCTGGATCATCTGCTGAAATTCCTCTATGTTGAATGTCTGCTTGCCGCCCGAGGGATGTCGAAATATGTCGAATATGAAGGACCCAAAATGAACTCGCATTCGCAGATAGCCGGAGTAAAAATTAATCATGGTCAACAATCGGCGCACGCTGCTCAATATGAGCTGATGGTTGCTCCTGCGAATCACACCCATTGTAAGCTGCCAGAGTGGCACTCTAAGTGGTGCTATCTGGTTTCCATGAAGGAAAGGCTGGGCGAAGCTATCTCCTTGTACGAGAGTAATCCCATCTTTCATGATGCTGAGAGGCGGTGGTTCGACCATATAGGACTTGATGCGAATGTCAAACTTGGCCACAGCCTGCTGCCACAACTCTCGAAGCTGAGAGATGATTGGTTCCATCTCAATATCCTCGGTGCTCGCTGCACAAATACAGTCTTTGATATTTTTGTGCAGGTATAAGTAAACATTGAATTCCTCACGGAGAGTATCCAGTTTCTCTAGCTCGTCTCCGAGAACTTCCTGCGCTGATGGACCCTCTGAGGGCCAGAGGAAAAGCATCTAGGCAAGCCCAAATCAAAACCAGAGCTCAGCGTTAAGAGCAAATCTTACATATCTCACATACCTTTGAAGAGACATTGGACGATGCAGGCTCCTTGCGTAGGTCTTCCCGGATAAAATTTTTCGTTTTCTTGGACTGCATTTGCTCATGCTTTTCCGTTGAGTATGGGTGAATCTTTGTCCATGGACCAGGCAATCCAGCACCTCGGCTCTCGATCCATTTGTTCACCAAAGACAGCAACATTTCCTGTGCCTGTAGTACTTGGCTGGAATCTCCCCAAATATGAAGCTCCTTCGAAAATATTAGCTGGCCAAGTCATACACTCAAAACATGCAATCAGCTTACCCGCTCATTACCAATGCTTGGTTTGATGAAAGCTCCTGTCTTGCGACAAATCCCATCAATAACCTCGTCTCGACCAGGAAAACCAGAAGGGCCTTTGTCAAGAGAAATAAATTGGGCGATTCCCGCTGTTTGTCTTTGATATGTCAGTGGAAAGGGAAAAAAGCGTTGCTTTTTGTGGGGTTGTTTTACGCTGGTCTTCTGTTCCCGAATGCAGCCGGTAAACGAACTACACCTATTCGAAAATTAGCAAGAAGATTTAAAATTTACACCCCAAGAGATCCGGAGCTAACCTCCAGGCTCTTCGTTTTGCCGCCATTGCGCTTTCGCCGGCGAGTCCTGGAATAGCCTGCTCGCCCTTTCCAATGACTCGGTATGTCTATGTGAGCCGCGAGTCTCAGAACGCTCGCGCCAGGCCGCTCCACTCGCTGGTGGGAGAGTAGCTCGACGTGGCGTGGGTTCTTCCTGAGCCGCCGGCGTGGCTGCGCCTGCCACTTCATGCTCAGCCACAGGCTGCTCCGTATCAGATCGACCTGACCAGCGTACTACCGTCACTGCAGGAGAAGGTGTTCTTGTCAATTCCCTGCCGGCCTCATCGGAAGGAGATTCATGCGGTGTAGCCTCTGTCTCAAGGCCATACCCAGGCAGGTACCAGGCTGGAACATGTTAGCCATCCTTTAAGGACATGTCGGTGTATCAGGGCATGGTGGGGGTATGAGAAGAACGATACCCTCGGCAGCTTCCTTTTCCCATCTAGTACAGCAATCAATTAACACTGTTCGCAGAGTTATCAACTTTGGGATATACTCACGACATGATGAATGGTTGCAAACAACTTCGACGACGCTGATATTCGCTGGGCAACGCCAGCTGATACCAGAGCCAAAACAAAAATTGGAAGGATAGCAGGCAATAAGAAACGGGCATACGGGTAAAAGAGGAATGAGATATTGAGATGGACGCGAGTGGAGAGAGGGAAACGCGGGCATGGCGTGCATTCACTCTCGATCTCTCACTCTCGCAATGCGGGGAAGCTCGGGGGATCTGAAGAGTCCGGGAAGACCCGGAGAGCCCGGTGTGTTTGAAGTGGTTGTGGACTGTTTAGGGTCTATAACAGCAAGTCCCTCTTCGCGTGGATTACAGCTTCCTTGGTTTATTCACGCAAGACCCAAGAGAGAGAAAAAAAGGTGAGACCCAGTTTAGTCCATTGCTTAGTATAGGGCTTTTGGGACCAGTACCGAGGGAGAACAATGAACCCCAACTCATTGAGGAGGTTATGCACTCTACAAAATCATTAGTGCATCGGTGTTCTCATCTAATCTGACGGAGTAGACTGTAGATTCTCGCATCGTGATTGGCCAGAGTGACTTCGAAATGCGCTAAACTACAATTGGAGTAAAGTGGACAACGCGTTCCCGCAACGCGCGCTTGCGATTTTCGCCCTTGGCAGCCATTGACCATCTCGATTGCAGCTGCCAATACGTGCGATGGCCGTCGACTCCGATTTTTCTAGCGACCACGAGGCTCAGCAACACCGCACTGCCCGGCAGCGTCGTACTCAACAATGGATGACCAAGGGAGCTCTCATTCGTGACGATTCCGACGATGAGCTGGGAGACGAGGACCACCCGTGGGATTGGATCTACGATGCCGAGGCAGAGCACCAGGGTGAAGCAGAGGCGGCTAGCCCTGAGAAACCCAATCGGCGGCGCTCATCGCGCCCGGCCAGGAAGAAGCGAGCGATCATCGGAGCACGCATGGGAACATTCGAATGCAGACTTGGCCAGATCGTCCTGTTGAAGTCACCGGAGGCAGGCAAAGACTGGGTCGGCATCATTACCGAATTTGTCGAAGAGGAGGATGAAGAGGAAGAAGGCGAGACACTCAAGTCTGCCAACATCATGTGGTTCGCCTCTCCCGATGAGTTTCTGTCGACGAGAAACAAACGACGGGCAGACGCCCTGCCCAACGAGCAGTATCTCACTGCAGATTTCAACACCAATCCTTTGAATTCCATCAACGGCAAGGCCACTGTAATGTCCAAGGGCGCTTTCTATGCAAAATACCCCAACGGCACTCCTCCCAAAGACAAAGCCGAGCGCGCAGAGTACAACAAATGTATTATCTGCCGCAGAGGTGTGAGTCAAGTGCAAGGGCGGTACACGGATGAGTTCGTGTGGGAGGAGGTCTATCGCGAGGATAATATTCACGAGCTCATCAACATGGTTAAGGACAACCTCAAAGCGGCCAGGAAGCGCAAGGCCGCGGACACTGATGTAAGAGACCTTACTCTGATTAAAAGAAAAAAGAGAATTATTCAAGGAATGCTAACCATCATTTAATTCTCTAGTACGTCGATGTCAAGGAAGAGAGCGTGGCCCCTGCAACCCCGAGGAAGAAACAGAGAATGGCTTCGACCAATGCGACTCCAACGAAATCCCAGCGCAAAAAGGCTTTGACGACGCCGACTCATAAGAGGTATCGATGCCCTTAATTTTGGCATTCCTATCAGCCCTAAAGCTCATCATGATACAGAATTGCGGTCAAGAAGCCTCTTGAATTTACGCCGCTGGGCACTCGTGTGCTTTCCCCGTCCCATTTTGCCTCACCATATCGCCAAGCACGTACATTGCTTCACGTCTCGACGGTCCCAGAATCCTTGCCATGCCGAAAGACCGAGTTTAATACAGTATACAATCACCTGAGTGCGGCTATCATGGAGGGAACAGGCGCCTGTATATACATATCAGGCACCCCTGGTACCGGCAAGACAGCCACTGTACGAGAAGTAGTCGCCCAGCTCAACGCTGCCGTTCTCGCCGAAGAGATGGATGATTTCATCTTCGTTGAGATCAACGGCATGAAGGTCACCGACCCACACCAATCATACTCGCTGCTGTGGGAGGCTTTGAAGGGAGATCGAGTGTCACCTTCCCATGCGTTGGACCTTCTAGAGAACGAATTCTCTCACCCTTCACCTCGCCGAGTCTCCTGTGTCGTGCTTATGGATGAACTGGATCAGCTTGTCACTAAGAACCAGTCGGTCATGTACAATTTCTTCAACTGGCCCGCACTTCGACACTCCCGTCTTATCGTCCTGGCTGTGGCGAATACCATGGATCTTCCAGAACGAACGCTGAGCAACAAGATATCGAGTCGTCTTGGACTGACCCGCATTACCTTCCCCGGATATCGACACACTGATCTCATGGAGATCATTAGTACACGTCTTGCAAATGTACCAGGTAACATCGTCGACGCGGATGCTATCCAATTTGCAAGCCGTAAAGTTGCCGCTGTTAGCGGCGACGCCCGGCGTGCCCTAGACATTTGTCGCCGCGCTGTCGAACTCGCCGAGCAAGAAGCTGATGAAGCTGCTGCGTCCGAACCAACAACGAAAGACGAACCGGAATCTCTCCCTCCCACACCTAGCAAGACACCCGCGCGGCAGAACAAGGCCCTAGCTAGCCAAAAGACAGCAGATTCCGCAGCCACAAAGTCCTTGCCAGGCAAGGGACAGCCTGGACGGGTCACAATTGCCAAAATCAAGCAAGCCATCCAGGAGGCTACGTCCACTCCCCTTCAGCAATCCCTACGCTGCCTCCCATTATCAGGAAAGCTTTTTCTGGCGGCCCTCTTGGCGCGTGTTCAACGAACAGGCATCACCGAATCGACGTTTGGGGATGTTCTGGATGAGGCACGCCGCATTGCGGATGCTGCGGTCGCTGTGGCTGGTGCAGCTGGTGCGGGCGTGAAGGATTTTCTTCTTCACGGAGGCGCCGGTGCTCGAGTACGTGCATTAGGATTCGCGGCCATGGAGCTAATGAACTCGGGCGTTCTGGCCTTGGAGCAGGGTGCTGGGTCGAAGAGCCTGCTAGGTGGTTCGACCATTCCTTCTCGAGGTGATCGGAGTAGTAAGATTCGGCTAAGGGTTGGGGCCGAGGATATACGGTCTGCATTCCGCGAGGATGTGGAAGCTAAAGGCTTCGGGCTGGGAATTGACCAGTAAATTTGCTGCAACCTTATTGATATGCATATCTGGTGTTTGTAATTTCCCGTTTTAGATCACTAGTGAGATAGTGTGGATGGCATATGATACCCGTTTAATGAAGCGAATCGCTCATGTTGTATGGATCATTCTAAAGATCGAAGAAGTTGATAGGAAAGCGCCAACTCAATGAAAGCTTCGTATAATTTGATTGATACTTGTACAGGGAACCATTTTTTCCCAGAGAACATAATAATTCCCCAGCGCCCTTGGATTTCAATGCCAGGGCCCCGAACCCACGCTGAACTCCACAAAACTGCCCTCAAAAGATCAAACATGATGAAGGGTATTAACGACTTTGAACAGACGAGTTGAGCACTTGTGTAGCCATGCGACATCCTCGAGTCTAAAAACGCTGTCTGCCCAGAGTAGGGGCCCATTGAACAGGGTGAGTCTCAGGCGTAGCTTCATCATCTTCCTTCCAGACCTTGATAGTTTTATCGGCCTCGCCAGTGATCAAACGTAGACCGGTCCGATCGAAAGTTGAGGCCATGATACCCGCTTCAGCCTGAAGCGAACCGGGCTGAGCAGTAGTGTCTTCAGACTGGAAGCGATAGCCGGTTTTCCAGTCCCAGAACGACATCGAACCGTCGTCACCGCCGGAGAACATAACATTGTCCTCGTTGACAGAAAGCGTGTTGATAACACTGTTCTGCCCCTCGAAGTTTTGCATGAAGGCACCTTCCGGACACTTCCACTGCTTGATGCTGCCGGTACTGGCACTGGCAAATGTGAACTCACTTGGGTGGGTGGCCAGGCTGCGGACACCCTTCTTGTGGTGGGTCAGAACGCCCATTGACTTGCCAGCAGCCAGATCCCAAAGTCGCACTGTGGCATCTAGCGAGCCGGAGATGACCTGTGGGTCGGCTTCCTGGCACTTGATGTCGGCGACAGTGCCCTTGTGCCCAGCCAGGACGTGGATATTGCTTCTCGTGCGCATATCCCACACACGGCAAACGCCATCACGGCCGCCGGTGACAAGCAGATCCAGGTGAGGATGCACGGCCAGAGTGTACACACCACTGAGATGGCCGTGGTAGTGTCGAATAACCTTATTGGTCTCCAAATCCCAGCACTTGACCATCTTATCCTCACCACACGAGAAAAGGTACGGATGCCGGGGCGACACAGCCAGGCCGCGCACTGTCGAGATATGACCCGTGAGCGTCAACTTTAACCGGCCGCTCGCCAAATCCCAAATCTTGATTGTCCGATCTCCTGCTCCACTGGCAAACCATTGGTTATCTGGCTCGACAGCCAGACTCCGCACCCATCCCAGATGTCCCGAAATCACACGCATCAGCTTCCACGGCTTGTGCCAGTCTGGTTTCTGTTGCTTTGTCGCCGAAGGTCTTGCAATCAGGCTCTTGGGCTGGTCCTCGCCAGCTGCCGTGCCTGCACCGGCACCCCCGCGCGGTCCGCTCTTGATAAGCGCCGTCGATGAGCCATTTTGGCCATTGGGAGCCTGTGCCTGGATCTTGGGCCGTTTTGTGCGTCCTGCAGCCGCCTTGGCTTGCTTCTCTGCTAGTACTGGTGGCAATTCTTTCACGTCCTCGTATTCAGCTTTCCGCCGGTAGGAGACGCCGATTGAACCGTCTGTCGAAGTCGATGGGGATACCATCAGATAGTCCGTTCCGAAAAGGTCAGCGGTACGCTTGGCTGAAGCGCGCACGGCCGCATCTGCGGTTTGGGAGGGAAGGTGGTCCATTGTCGTCGTGGGATCGGAGGAAGAGACGAGAGCGCGTGGCGTCAAAACTGTGCTGGAAAGATTCGAAGGAACTCCGAGCGGAAAAGCTCCAGAGCCTTGGTAGGTCGCGGGCGCGTGGAAGCCAGCGCCTGATTTGGAATTGGCACTGTGAGCTCAGCACATATAAAGACGCCGGTAGGCAGCTCTGGATTTGAAAGCGCGCCTCAAGAGGGTGTACAGTGAAGATGTCCGTGCCGGCGCGAATCTCTGCGGGCGGAAGAAGGTGCAGTTGCGGCCTGAGGTGTCGGTATCAGGTGTCAACCGCGCTTCACTTATCGCAGCTCTTATCGTTCTATCTTTCTTCTGCATCGCCATGGATCCTAGCCAGAACGCCAAGTTCCCTCTACATGAGGCTGCTCGAGAGGGGAGAAGTAGGTCTGACACCTCCAGGCTTTATTGTAGTGTCACTGACCGCTTATGACAGCCCAGATTGCCGAATCCCTTCTCAACGTAAGTGACACACCTGTGGATCCGGCTGCCCCGCCAGAACTCCCATACACAATGGACAAATGCTGGCTTTGCGCTAGCTGGCATCAAGACACCAAGACATACTGACAGGGCAAGTAGGCCAACCCAAAGTCGGCTTTCATTAAAGATGACGACGAACGCCTCCCCATCCACTGGGCTGTGGCGTACAGCCGGCTACCCATCGTGGAGATGCTAGTCGCAAGCAAGAAGTTTGATCCAGACGTCGAAGTAAGTAACTGCACTCTACTCCTCATTCTATGAGAAAATTGGATGTTAAGATCATATTGCTGACAAGTATACATAGGATGGCTCTGGCTGGACTCCACTCATGATCGCTGCGAGCCTCAAGGGGGCCGAGGGTGATCAAATCATCGAGCTTCTCTTGAGGAAAGGCGCCGATGTCAGCGTTAAGAGCGTATCAGGGCAGGCAGGTGTCCCCCGAACCTTCACGCGGGGGTTTCAGGACTAACATGACAACAGAATGCTCTCCATTTTGCAAGCTCCAAGTCCAATATCTCCACTGTCCGTACTTTGATCGCCAACAAATGTAGTGCTCGGGTAAAGGACATTCGGGGACAGTTACCCCTTCACCGAGCAGCGGCAGTCGGCTCTGTGCCGATTATCAAGAACCTCCTGGAAGAGGGGAAGAGCCCTATCAATGCAACGGACAATGACGGTTTGACAGCGTTACATCACGCCATCTCCGAGGGACATGGCGATGCTGCAATTCTCTTGTTAAAATCCGGCGCTGAAGCAGAAAAGAGAGATGGCGATGGGAGGCTGGCGATTGATCTGGTCCCGGATGACAAGGTATGCGGTCCCGTGTCATTTTTCTCTCATCGGGTGGTCGGCCGGTATCTAATTCCCCTTTCTAGGTTAAACAGTACATCTTGCAGACTGCGGAACGAGAAGGAATTGAGCTTCCTTAATAAGAATCTCCCTCGAACAAAATATTCCTGGTGCTCTCGGCCGATTGGACCACTTTCTAATATTTCATCTTCCACATGTTAAATCTCGCTTGATGATCCCTGGGGGGAGATCGGCCCAAAAGGATTCTCAGTTTTTATGCTGGTTTTGCTGTCTTTTCTATTTCTCAGTCGAGCGTGGAAGTACTTGAAGGACTGACTACCCAACACGGAAATATCTAAACGCTATTTGTTTATCGACGTCGCTATGGCAGCCACAATTGGCGCATACATACAAGTAAAAATCGAGATATCTCGACAAGGAGGGCAAATATGGCAGTTATAGCTCCCATCGGTGACGCTGGGTACTGAGCTGTCCATCATTCCGCAGTCCCCATCCACGAATATGAGCGCGGTATGGAGTATCATCCTGGATTTGGATAGCCCGACTCCCTCCAAGCTCGTGACCAGCCGGATCCAAAGCTTTCGCCACAATGGAAAATTGCCGAAGCCTTTCAAGTGACCATCCCAGATCAATTTTAGATTGAGTTTCAAAGCCCGTCCTGGGGTGAGCGCCAAGGGAAGCCACGATTTCGCCGCCGGCATTATCTAAAAGGTAGAAATGCCACGATGAGGTCTCTGTGTCACCATTCCAGGAAACCCAGACGGAGACACTGCCATCCTCATGGCCTAGAGCCAGGACAGCAGGCTCTTCACTAGAAAGACCAGTCCAGTTGGACCGGAACCCCCGGTAGCTTTGGACGTTCTTGTTCGGGTTTGAGTCGAGATAGGCGTGGAAAAGAGTGGTACCATCATCAGCAAATTCCGTGACAGCACCCGCCTGGCCCCAGTTGACAAACTTGTTTCCACTTGGTAAGAATTGGAAGTTTCCTTGGGAATGGGCGAGGAGGCCGTCCGGGGCGTGATAAGTGCGAATCTCGGTTGCCGTCCCTGCAGTGTGGTTCAACTGCACATATCTAGCCCTGGAGAACGGGTTGATCGAGTAGTCTGGAACGGTGTAAGCGGAGTTGTCGAAGAAAGAGATTCTCTCAATAGTGCCGTCTGGGGACCGATAACGGAATCGGGCATCGTGCTGGAATGCGAACTCCAGGCTTGCTGGGATATCGAAATCCGACCCGTGCGACCCTCCGAGTTGCCAAATGATTTCCCCGTTGCTGCCATTGATTTTGAACAAGGCTGAGTAATGACGAGCTGATATGAGGTAGTTGCCTTCGTCATCCTTGTCCACGCTGTTGAGGTGGAAGTAGTTCCAGGCGTCAAGGGCAGTACGGCCAGAGTAGACGCCGTCCGGCTTGAGAGGGACAGCGCTGTCTGAAAGAGTATGAGTGAGAGATCGATTTCTTAATCAACTAAACTCACGTTTTGGATCAACATGGTCTAAACTATACCACTCAAAGAGCAGCTCTCCAGTATGGATATCAAGCTCTTTTGTCTCGCGTTAGTCTGGATAGAATAACTATCTTCGGTGATCTCAGTTGCCCACCTTGAAAGCCGTTTGAAACAATCCATTGCTGTTGTTCATCACCTCCATAGCTGCTCAAATCTGCAGGGACAGACACGGGGACCTCAATCAAGACGGATTTACCATCGATCAAGTTGAACTCGTGAGTCGACACCAAGCGATGTGATGCGGCACGAACAATGCTAATCGTTTGATACCGATCGTTGAGCACGGCATGGTGTCCATACATCCGACCGTGAGAAGCATCGAGTGATCCTTGGAATGCACGCAGAACTGGTTTGTTGTCCAGCAGACCCGGGCTGAAGTCCGCCACGAAGCCGGCCAGGTATCCTACACCAGACCACACCAGTTCCCCATCGTCACGGAAGATGTAGGCACCTGGCTGCTCAGGACCAACACTCCCATTCACGAATCCCGCAGAAGGCGTGATGAAGATGTACCCGGACTCTGTTTGCGGGGAGGCGACGGTGATGTTGAGCTTGGGAGGGGCCAAATCTGGACGCGACAAGTATTGCCAGTCTGCCGATACGCAGCGCAGAACGGCAGTCAGCCACAGGAAGCGCCTGAGATCCATTGCAGTCAAATTCCTCTGGAGAGGTTCAGGAGAGGTGGTCGGTCTCCTATGCACCGCATGGTTGCGATGAGAATGCGGAGGGAGCTGGGGTGTGACGTACGCCCCAGTCACGCCAATCGCGCTATAATAACATCAAACCACAGCGGTCGAATCAACTTTCAATTGACTCTCCAATCAGTGTTTCTAATAGGGATTGGTGCCTCGGTCTGTCCTTTGGCTTTTCTGCATCGGCGCGTTCTCCTTGTACTACTGTGCCTTGGGCCACGGTGACTGTCTACCTCGACATCTTGACAGCGCGAGTAGTCAACCATAGTCTGATCGAGAACGGAGATATACTATTTGAAACAAATGAGCGATGTGTGTTGATATTCAATGAATATAGTAGGACAGGTAACGAGCCTCGCAGACGCCCATGTAGAATGACTGGCAATCACGCAATGCTATCCGTTTCATCGTAGGGATCGTTTGGATCGTAAGGGAACTTCCTCACTACCACGTCTCCTACATAATCCCACAGACTGGCTTCCTTTGGAGTAAAGTCCAATCCACATTGATCATCATGCTGTCCAAATGTGACCACCGCTGACACATTGCCGTCGTCATAGTCGACCCTAACCATGTTGACCGTCTCCCGACTCGGGTCCCCCAGGAGATAATTTAACGGCATGAACTGAACGCCCGAATGAGCGGTTGTGAATACCGTGTTGGGCAGATCACCAGTGTGTGGAATGTGGTGCATGCCGAGGTTCAGCCACACCACGAGATCCTGCTGCGTGAGATTTTCGCCATTGAAAAAGTCATTGAAGTTGATGGGCGGATTGTTCACGTCCTGGGAGTTCTTGGGATGCGCGGATCGGGGCTCGGTGTCGTGCTGCCGGGTCACTTGGATATCGTGATTTGCCCACTGCGCAGCGTTGCGGAGGTTAGTCGAGTTTTGCACCGTAAGGTGAATCGTTCCGGTCGAGGGTAAGATGCGGTATCCGCGATGCTCTCCGTACGGCGTTGTTTCGTCCAAGTTGGTCACTTTCACCTGTGTGGCGGAGTTGGCTGCCCAGTTGAATCGACTCTCGTCCTCGCTTTCCACCAGGGAGTGTTGAAGCTTCATGGTGTTGCGAGTCTGGTTAGACCACGTGAAGCTTTGGGTGGTTGGAATCTGATGGGTCAGCTCAATGGTATTGTTAAGACCCAAAATGTCAAAATCGGCCTTGACGTTGAGGACATGGTCGTGCATGGAGCCTGAAAGGGCATCGTGGATCTGGTAGCCGAAGTCCTGGTTGTGGGCATAATAGGCAGATTGGATATATCCAGAAGCCCTCACTTCCACTCCAATCGATCCATCCATATGGAAAGAGTAACTTAAAGAATAGGATTTAGTTTCAGAACATTCATCGACGTGTGACCGAGGCCTTTTCTCACCTGAACATGTAGTCATAGTTGCCCACCGTGGACACCGAGCGAACCGTGAAGTAGACATTCTTCGTAACAGAAACGTAGTTGGAACTGCTATGTCGTTGGATAGGATAGTCTGCATCATATTCAAAAAGACAAATGCTGCCGATATGCGTATGGGTTGTCTCGTCTTCATAGAACGTGCTGTTGAGATAAGTTGCGTATGTTGGGCAGTCATACCCCTTTGCCAGCTCAAAAGCATAGGGGCCAAATCCATAGTATGTATCGAGATAGCTTGTCATTGACTGCACCGGGTCATTTCCTGCCTTTATTAGCGGAGTTCTGGACAGATTCCGGGAGCCAAAGACCTACCTGCATAGTGGGCAAGAGCCTCTTGCAGTCCCAATTCATAAAGCACGCGTTGGCCCTTGTACCTGATATCATGAAGTGCCATTCCCGTATCATGGGAGAAACTGATGTAGAACGAGAAATCCATCCACTCGACATACTTTTGCTTCACATCAACGGCAAACCGAGATCCCGACGGGGCGATGGAAGTAGGAGGATAGGATCGATCATGGGGCAGAATCTTTCCTCGCTGGTCTGTCTGCGCCCACACGCCATCTGCATTTGGCTTGAGCTTCTCGAAACCGGGGCTGTAATACGCTTCTCGAAAATCTTCGGTTGTGGGATAGAACACATCGTTATATAACCAGCCCAAGATTTTCCATTTGGACGGATCTCGTCCGGTGACATCCGAATAGACATAAAGACCCAAAGGAAGCAACGTCGAGTCATCAAAGTCACTAGTGGGCTCATTCCAAAACTGATCCCAGCGTCTGATACGGCCGTCTTCCTGGGAAAGAGGGTCAATCCCCCAGAGGCTGATCGAGTCATTATCGAGGCCTAGAGCAGTCGCATTCCAAAGATCTCGGGTAATGTCAGCGACCGAGGTGCTGATATTCAACAGCCAGATATCATTAATTGCATCCTCATCGGGGTCGACGTTCCGGACTCTTCCTTGTGTCTTGCGCGTGAAGGGATACTCGAGTGGCACCCACTGGGTGGTCCCATTGATGATGGGCAGAGGACCGACAAGAATATCTGCGTAGTAAGGTTCAGTCGTCGCTCGATGGTCAATAACTACGTGAGCGTAGCGAGAAGGAGCTTTGCCCCCTTCATCGATATATCCCAGAACGTCCGTTTTGTTAGGTTGCATGAGCTCCACCAGTTCACTGTCAACTCATTAGTCCAAGTGATCGAGGACAATGCCTGTATGACATACATTGTATTGTCCCAGTTCCCCGCCTCCTTGGTGGTCGTCAGATTCAAGTCTGGCTGTTTGAACAGCCACGACAAGACGCTTGCTGCTTCGGGATCTGTCAGGCCGCTCCAAATATTCTGTCGTGGAGCCTGAATTTGGGTGTAATTGGATTTCAGACAGGATTCAGCGCTAGAGGATCTAGTCCCATGATGGAAATTTCTATCATCCAGTTTCTGACCTAGTCCGCGAAACAAAGCTCGTCTGCTGTCATGGCTCTGCTTTGGCGATGGTTTTCTGTGATCCATGTGGAGTCTACCAGCAGCAGGACTGACCACGAATGCCAGCCCTACGGCTAGCAGAAGGAAATGAGAGAAGCATTCAGAAATTGGTGGCTTCATATTAATTGTTCAGTAGAGGACGGTTCTGTTTTCAACAGACGAAGGTGGCACCGATCTATTATGGGCCTTTTATACTCGACCTTCGCACCCGCTGTGACCGGTGTGAGTTGCACAGACTCACTCCCAACATGTTATTTCCTTTCCTATCAGGACAAAACTCCTCGGATATTCTGAGCAGTGATTTAGTGTTATCCGCGAAGACCTGCCGGAAAGAGATATCTTTCAGATCTATGTAGCGGGGTCTTAGACGGACATTGCCGCGTCGTCCTGCTTGTTCTGGAGATGTGGTTGGAGACTAAACAGACTAGACGGCAGGATCCACAAGATGAGCTGCCATGGCAGGTCGAGATGTTGCTAGCCTTGTCTTATCAATCGAAGTATGCAAATCGGATATCTAGGCGACGGCCGTGACGCCGAAGCGATGCCGTCCCCCTCATCTACTAGATCTTGGCGTTGTCAGCCACGAGGCTCTTATTGGCGCAGGCCTTATCTTCCATGTCGGATCGAGCTCCATGCACCTCTTTCTATGCATTCATGTTTACTTCGTTTGATCCAACCGACGCCAAGTGGCTCACGCGGTTCATAATTGCATCCACTGCTCCGGCGGGGGAGTAAAATATTGCTGCTTATCTTCATAGTCTCCGCTAATACAAGTCACCTTATAATTTGTTTATCAGGGCATTCTTACGAAATATTGCCCATCAATACGGTTATTCGAGTCATTGTCTCGGTCATTCGGATCCTTAGGAGGATTGAATATTGACAGCTCCGAGCACAATGGGTCGTCCGGATTTACCAACTCCAAGTGCCAAAGAACCTCAACTCCCCCTCTGTTGAAATGACACGGAGCTCACCCAAAATCTTTGTCTTGCGGTTCGAGCCAACCATGGATTTTTCGTGCTAGGAGTTGATCCTTCCATGAAGTCGTTTCTTCCCGCCAACGGTCGAGTGTTAATAACCATGTCGAAATAATTGTACCTAGTTTCGAAATAAAGAACGAGAAAAAAACCATAGCGATGTCATTCTGTCATGATATCAATCCGTGTATCCTTAGAAGAAGCTTCTTGAAAAGATGTTGTCGCTAATGATGATGTTGTTCTTCCCGGCGGGTAGAGAGATGTTGACTAGCGGCCAGAATCCGAGCATGTATCAAATTTGCCAGCATTCCCTCGCTTCATGAGTAGATCATCGACACCCATGATATACTTATCCCATATTCCACTAGAGCCCAGGGCCAACAGCTTCTTAAATCGTGAGTAGTGCCGAACAGGCTCATCCTCCGCTTCCGTTTCAATCTTTTCCTGATAATCAGGGCCCCAGACCTTCCATGATGTAGGCTCTGTTCCATTTCCCCACGGTTCCTGACCGTGAACAAATCTGATCCAGGACGAGGCAAATCTGCGGGCCATTGTGCGCTCCTGATCGTTGAACTTGTTAAATAAATTCATGAAAAGAAACAAAATATCAAATCCATGGTATGCTGTTCCTTCCAGGATATTCTTCAGATGGGAGCGCTGGTCAAAATGGTACTTGAAGAGCGCGTGTTCTTTGATCTGCAGTCGTGTGTTGACTAGTGCTGTCTTGTAATTTGAGATTTGGAACACAGCTTCTGCCCCAAGGACGCACACTTTTACGATGAGATCGTATCCTGAAAGATCCGGGGTGATGCCATACTCCTCCAGGGCAGTATTGACAAACTCCTCGTCTTGTACGTGTCGCAATATGGTTTCTCGAACGGTGGCATATGTGTCTTTTAGAAGGTTTGTGAAAAAAATAACCTCTTCATCGTGCATATCACCTATCATAAATGTCTTGAGCCAAGACGGCGTCTCAGTGATGATTAGTGGATCGTGTGCATAGAACCAACCATCAAGACAAGGATTGCCCGTACCGGACGGGGCACCCTGAATGACGTGGTCTGCATCGGCGAGTATCTGCTCCGGTATCTTACGCAACCGGTCCAGGGCATCGGTAGCCTGGGCATCGATCAAGAAATAACGACAAGTGGCGTTGAACAAGAACTCATGTTTCTCTAGGCTCAAAGCGCGGAGCGTACTTCCTAGACCGGACATGCAAACTGCTCGTTTGAATCTCATGGGCTCGTTTGCGGCTAGATGGTGGCCAATCGACACGGCTCCAGCAGACTGACCGACGACAGTGACATTATCCGGGTCGCCTCCGAACTGCGCGATGTATTTCTGGACCCACTCCATGGCCACTTTCTGATCGGTGAACCCGAAGTTACCGTTGCCAGAGAAGCCATCTGCTTTCAGTTCATCGGCGATTTTTGAACTCGCAAGAAATCCCCCCAGTCCCAGTCGGTAGTTGAAACTAACCATGACAATGGGGAGCCCGATGGCGAGGCTGTGAGAGACCAGATTTACGCCATCGTAGATACCGTAGCTGGAACTGCCGTACAGAAGCGAGCCGCCATGAACGAATGCCAGCACTGGGAATTTCTTCGTATCTGCTGTTGGACCAAGGGGCTCGGGAATGACGACGTTGATGACGAGGGCCGTCTTCTCATCGGTTGTTGGCTGGCGAGGAAAGTTCGGGTTTGGAGGAACCGGAATGAACGGGTTCAGAGGACTTGAATCAGGAATCCCTGGGGCGAGTGGACGGGGACAATTGTTGCTGCAATGATATAACTGTTAGTAGTCCTAAACTCATGCTGAACACGCTGGAGGGCATACCCAAGCTGAGTTCCGTCGTGATACCCGTTTTCCCAAGATGTATTCAGAAGTGAGCGAGTCCAGCGCTTCGACAGCGTTGCATATGGGATGCCGCAGAATTGTTCCACGCCGTCTGCGTATTGAAAGCCATCCAATCGGCCGAGGCCGTTGATTTGAGTTGAGACCGTGGACGTAGGGGTTTGAAAAGACATTCTGGTTTGCGTGGACGGAGATGGTGAGGAATGGTGAACCGTTGGCACTCCATTGACAATGCATTGATTGCCCAGTCCTATGGCTGAGTCCCTATGCCTAGTGCGTAACCAAGGACCCCAGATGCAACCTTGGGAGGTACAAAGCATCTGGAGTGACAACCTTGGAAGAATCTTGCATTATATCAGCCGTATATTGCTCGGTCTATTGCTTTGTGCAACTTCATGGCCCATCAGTCTATGCGTACTGATGCACCACCACCTAGGCGATTTACTTGAGGACGATGGTTATTTGACCGTGGAGAGAATGATATATTAATCGGCCGTTGGCGTCGTTTGGACATCGAAACATCCAGATCTATGAAATGACGTATGTGAAACCTATATTGTATCTTGGTATTCGTGATGTCGTCCGAACTCCTTGGGGACCGAAGGGAAGCCAAATGCCGGACATGGTTAGAATGCAACAAACGCCATTGTGAACCACCGAATGATTGGCCGCCATGAGAAACGATGCTGATAGGGAAGACAAGGCTCGCTGGATGCCTTTATAGTTGACACGTATGGAGACGCATTGATAAAACCAAAATCGAAAACGCCGTCATGGAAAATGCATGTAGGCCTATGGCCAGCTTAGACATGAAGGGTGTCTTATAGGTCCATTTCGTCATCATCCCAGCCTAGCTGCTCGTAGATCGACTTTGTCTGCGATTTGTCCGGCGTTACTGGCACAGCAGCGGGTTCTTTGACCGGCGTGCCCATAACAGCTGGTGGAGATTGCGCTCTCGCTTGACTAGGTGCCATTACCGGGACTATAGGCACAGAGCGGGGAGCACGTGCGAAGTCAAGGCCACACTGTCGTGGAGGCGTCTCCATAATGGGCGACTGGGTGACATCAAAAGATCTTTTGAGGGGATTTGACGAAGTGGGAGTGGATGTTGGGATGGCTTTGCGACGAGATGACACTGGAGTGGAGGGTGCCGTGGGTTGTGAAAAGGGGCCAGTGGTGGAAGAATTTGTAGAACGGGGCGCAGGAAGATCTGGCACTCGGAATAGACCTTTTCCTCTGTGCGCAGACGAAAACATCTGCCCAGTCGAGCCGGCGCTCTTGTTATCCTCGAGAAACAGTTTAGGAGGAGGCCGAGTGGGTGTTTCTTGTATGGATCCAAGTTCTGCGGACGGGGCCTGTCGGGTACTATTGACCCTGCTGACAGGGCGACGAGACGTAAACGGGTCTGAATCGGGACCAGAGAAGGATATTGCCCTTCGACCAGAGGAAGGAATCATGACGGGAGACTCGGCGAGAGAGTGGTCTTCCATCTCGCCCGCAAATGACCGAGAAGGAGCAAGAGATCGAGGCAATGGAGGCAGTCCGACTACCGCGTCCTTCTTGCGATTTCCTCGAGGAGTTGCCATTACCTGGACACCCTGGCCGTTTGGATTGCGGGTAGGATTCTTCGGCTTCCGGGAGCTACCTCCCCCTGTAGAGACGCGTTTAACAGCGTCATCGGCAATGTCTCGGGCGACCAGTTCACGATTCGGCTTCCGAAGGGTATGGATGGCGGCATCAAGTTCTTTCTTCTGGTCAACCAGCATTTGGACCTTCCGCAACTTGGTCTCATGCTGCCTGGCAACTGCATGGAGGTCTACCTCGCGGTTTTCTACACGCTTGGCCTGTTGAATACCGCCGCGGACGCTGGAGCTGAGAAGAGTTGGTAGTAAGGGCTCCATGGAGCCACGTTTGGCCTCGTGTTTGCTTGGCGCAGTATTAGAACGGGTTAGCGACGGATGGCGGTTTTGAGACGCTGCCGCCGTTTTCTCATCCGTCAGCACGCGCTGCAACGAGCGCCGAGATTTCTGCGGCGGAGGTTGTCGTTTGACCTCGGATCCTGGCTCCGCTCGTTGTGTCTTACCGGAGGACTTCTTGCCAGCTGGGGATATACCACCAGATACTCCAAATTTGCGAGTAATCAGCTTACATTTGTCGGGCAGTCGCGATGCGTAGAATGGGATGATGACTTCTGTGCAGAAGTCGCGCACCGCATCGCTCTCAACTTTCTTCCCAGACATATGGCTATCACTGAAAGATGACGTCTTTGCCGAGTCGGCGGCAGCCGATTCTTCTGAGCTGACAGCGTGCCAGATGCACAAACGGTCAAGATGTAGTTCAAGAAGCACATTAAGATCCTGAGGTTTCTTGGCTCGTGTCTTCTTGGTGGTATTCTCCTCGCCAGTCACCTTCTCAGTTTCGGACTTGGTCTTGTCGTTGGCAGTGGTTAATTCCAAAGACATGACCTCCAGGATCAGAAGGATTTGAAGCTGAGTCTCGCGTAGCCGAAGATCGGAAATATGCTTCTTGGTTTCTGTTTCACGGGAGGTTTCTTGAGCTGATGATTCCATCATACTCCGATCTTTCCACCATTTGCGGATGAAATCGTTCTCCTCGGCATACAGTCCATTCTTGCCCAGATTTTTCTTCCTGCTTTTGCGCTTCTTGGATTTCGATTGGCCTTCACTATCAGAGACATCGAGTACTGCATCACGGATAGCTGTGGGAAGGGTCTCTCGGTATTTGAGGTCCATTTTCTTCGCAGCCAAAATCGCCTCGCGATAGTATTCGATAAGATCAGCCGGCGAGTGCGGTTGCTCGGAGCCAGTCGTCTGGAATGACGTTCGGCAGCGGGTCAACGGACCCTTGGCAAAGTAGGCCACAGACGTCTATGGTCATATAGTCAGATACAGCATTCCAGATATATCCAGAAGCTACGCTTACCTTTGATATGTAGAGAGCCTGTAAGTAATGGTCCCTCATCCCACTCAGTAGTTCCTCAGGTGACTGCTTCATGCCCGTTTCATTCGAGTCGGCGGTTCCATCAACATCCATGGCGTCGCCACCAAGAAGCTGAGATTCTGGAAGCCTGAACAAAGCTTCGACATCGTGATGGTCCCCTTTTGAGACGGGCACAAGCGACTGACTCCGGCGTTCGACCACATCCACAAAGGGTGGCTCATCTGGACTGGCCTCTGGCTCTGACTGCCCGAAGACAACCTCTACCTGCAACCCACCAAATTCCTCGCCCAAACCAATGTCAGAAGTCGGCTCCTCAATCTGTGCAGATTGCCACCAGCTGGCCGCATCGAGGGGAGCGCAAGCCTTGTCCTCGGGCTCGACATTTCTGTCCGCCGCTCGAGAGGTATGCCATCCCTTGGCGGCGACCACGACATCACCCTCATGCACACATCGTGCAAGCCTCGACAGCGAGTAAATGCCCCGCTTCACTCTCTCAACAAGGTACAGTCCCCCATCACTGACCAGACGCACCGCCAGCACCGTCGGCTCAGCGTATCCACATAGATCAGTCTCCAAAGCGGGGATATCTGCGACAAACAGGCCGCCTGGCTGTGTGTCTGAACGCGACAATGACGCGTCTTCAAGCCATGATAACGGGAGTCGAGATCGGGGAAGAGCAGTGAGTGGGTCGAGGACTAGTGGTTCATCCGATAATGAGGCAGCATGGGCCTGCACAAGTGGCGCGACAGTGTGTTAGCAAGGGAGGTGGTTCCAGGTGTACCGTTGAGAAATAAGGGATCACGACGCACTTTGATGACTATTGAACTGGTAGCAAGCTGGCCAGCAGCGTTGTCGGTCCCAATTCTGCGCTTTTTCGAGGGCGGTTGGGCTACCTCATGCACCTTGCTCAGCGTGGACGAACTGAGGGGATCCAAGGCGCTAGGAATAGTGCGCGCGGTCATGGTCGTGTCTAGAGGATTGTTCGCATCGTGTCTTCGGAAGTGATGCAAGGCGAGCAAGAGCAATGTAAAGGAACGCGAAAACGAGGCAACGCTGATGCAATTGGAGTAAGCCGGTGGTGAAAGATCGCGAGTCGAGGGACGCGTCGGGGTCCGTTCACTTCCCCACTTCCATCACCGCCCGAGGAACCATATGGTATGAACTGCCCTGCAATGCAATGCATCTGTCTATCGCATGTTTTACGTCTCTAATGCAATTTTGAGAATGGTTGAAATTGTTTGATTATTATTCTATTGCTAATGTTTAGATTAGCAAACCCGCGGACGACGGAAGAGTCAAATGTTGAAAACATTGTCGACTCGCGTGGCCCAGAACACTCCAAAGCCCGACAGCCAGGACTGCACGCAGTGCGAGTCGCCGTCACCGAGTTCTGGGGCATGTTGGGGTGGTAAAGGTGGTTGTGGTTGTTGAAGACTTTCGCTCCCGAAAAAACGCCAAAATACATCCCGTCCCAGCCGATGAAAGTGGTATCATGTTGAATTTTGTCTTCGCCGAGGCCCGTCGCTTTGTAGGGCGACCATGCAGATAATGAAACAAGAGAGGTTGATTCCGGATGGAAACCAAACTTTTGAGGATTTGTCGTTTTTTATAGGTCTATGCACGTGCTTTGAGTTGTTGAAAACAAAGCAAACTCATCAAATTCGTCAGAACGTCTCCGGGGTCACCGGACGGAGGGATCCGTTTAGAACTTAAGAGCCTTGGGCTTCTCCCAGCTGAAGCTCTGGTTGGTGAAGTGACCGTTCTTGGCAGTCTGGGCGTAGATAGGCTTAGCCAGGTCCAGGTCCTTGACGATCACACCAGGGCGGAGGTCGAAGTTGTTGCGGATGATTTGCACCAACTCGTCGGAAGACTTGTCAGAGGTGCCGTAGGTCTCAACGAAGATGGAGAGAGGCTCGGCAACACCGATGGCGTACGACAGCTGAACGAGCGCACGGCGGGCCAGCTTGGCGTTGACCAGAGACTTGGCGATCCAGCGGGCAACGTAGGCAGCCGAGCGATCGACCTTCGAGTAGTCCTTGCCAGAGAAGGCACCACCACCGTGGGCACCCCAGCCACCGTAGGTGTCGACAATGATCTTACGGCCGGTGAGACCGGCGTCACCCTGAGGACCACCAATGACGAAGCGGCCGGAAGGCTGCAGGTGGTAGACAGTGCGGTCATCCAGCAGGTTGGCAGGGATGACCTTGCGGACGATCTTCTCCTTAAGGACGTTGCGAAGCTCCTCAGTGGAGACATCGTCGGTGTGTTGGGCAGAGATGACGACGGTGTCAACGCGCAGCGGCTTGACGGCACCGTTGTCGTGGGCGTACTCAATGGTCACCTGGGTCTTGGTGTCCGGGAGCAACCAGGGGATGGAGCCATCCTGACGGGCGGCCTTCATGGAAGCGTTAAGCTTGTGGGAGAGCAGAATGGTGAGGGGCAGGAGCTCAGGGGTCTCGTCGGTAGCATAGCCGAACATGATACCCTGGTCACCGGCACCGAGCTTCTCCAGAGCCTCATCGTAGTGAAGACCCTGGGCGATATCGGGCGACTGCTGCTCAATGGCAACCAAGACATTGCAGGTCTTGTAGTCGAAGCCCTTCTCGGAGGCATCGTAGCCAATGTCCTTAATGGCGCCACGAATGACCTTTTGGTAGTCGAGCTTGGCCTGGGTGGTGATCTCACCAAAGACCATGATCATACCTGGAGAACCTCATGTCAGACTTGGGGGCCGGTGGTCTACATGATGAATTGCTTCAGGAGGCACCTACCAGTCTTGGTGGCAGTCTCGCAAGCGACCTTGGAGAGGGGGTCCTCAGCAAGGCAGGCATCGAGAATGGCATCAGAAACCTGGTCACTGTCCTCGGGAGGTTCGATTAGAAGGTGGAAAAAGGAGAGCGGGACGTATTCCCTCACGGGAGGGGTAACGTCGACTCACGCAATCTTATCGGGGTGACCCTCGCCGACAGACTCGGAAGTGAAGAGGAAAGTGCTGGGCTGGCCGTTCGCGAGAGAACCCATTGTGACGAAGAATGACTGTGAAAGTCTTGATTAGGGGGGAGAGGGAAAAGGAGGATGGGGAAAGGAAGAGAAGAGAATGGGAGGGGAAGAAAATATGGGCTGGGGCGGGGCGTTTTCTGTTCGGCCCAGTACCGTTCGAGTACCGGTCGTCCTATAGTGGGCATGCAGCCCGGTGGAGTACCACGGGCGTACCAAGGCTGCCTGTCAGCAATAACGCCATCGCGGGCGCTCACCGCCCGGCAAATGGGAAAATTCTCCTTGCCGATAAGATATACAGGATTAGTGGAAAGGCGCGTAGGAAGCTTCCCACGTTCAACCGATTCAACACAGCGCCATGTCCAAGTTCGGTGTCCTGGTCATGGGCCCCGCGGGCGCGGGTAAAACCACCTTCAGCAATGCAATCATTCAACACCTCCAGAATACCCGCCGCAGCTGCTTCTACGTGAACCTCGACCCCGCCGCCGAATCCTTCAGCTACCAGCCCGACCTTGACATCCGTGAGCTCATCACTTTGGAAGATGTGATGGAGGAGCTGGGTTTAGGACCGAACGGTGGTCTCATCTACTGCTTCGAGTTCCTACTGCAAAATCTTGAGTTCTTATCCGAAGCGCTCGATCCGTTAAGCGAAGAATACCTCATTATCTTCGACATGCCCGGCCAGATCGAGCTCTACACACACATCCCACTCCTCCCATCATTAGTTCAATTTTTGTCTCGACAGGGTCCTTTGAATGTCAACCTCTGTGCGGCCTACCTCCTCGAGAGCACCTTCGTCGTCGACAAGGCCAAATTTTTCGCCGGCACACTGAGCGCCATGTCAGCCATGCTGATGTTGGAGATCCCCCATGTGAACATCCTCAGCAAGATGGACCAGGTGCGAGAGATGGTGACACGTCGGGAATTGAGACGGTTCGCAAATGTGGATGTGCAATTATTGCAAACCGATGAAGATGACCCGGCCGCGAGCGCCAATCCTATGGCCAAGGATGCACTCATGAGTGGGGGCTCCTTCAAGCAGTTGAACCGGGCTGTTGCACAGCTCATTGACGACTTTAGCATGGTCTCATTCCTGCAGCTGGATGTCCAGGATGAGGACAGCGTCGCGGCGGTCCTGAGCCACATTGACGACGCCATTCAGTACCACGAGGCTCAGGAGCCACGAGAACCCAAGGATAAGCAGGAGGTGAATTACGAGGAAGATTAAGTCCCCGGTGGTTGGAATCGTTGCCGCACCGAGCAGCATCGGAACCCGACACAAAGCCAACTCGGCCGCCGACCCCCAAGCCATTCGGAGATACCTACAGCCCACGTGTATGGCCACGTCGAAACTCACTTCCATTATATCTGACCAGCAACACCCATTGAACCATATTCTGTCACACTACTGGAGTATTATTCGGCGATTCGAATTACATGGGCGGCGAAAAAAGATCGGCAAGACATTTCCCTCGGCCACAAGGCGAGTCATCCTGGAAGCGCGAAATAGGCGTTACATCGGGATATGACACTGAGTACAATTCCTGAATATCCCATCAGTGTCAATTTTTTTTGGAAGCGCGGAGGTGGGATATGGACAAACGCCCCGGACCCAGGAGACTCCAATAAGAAACCTATGAATAATGACCTGTGCACAAGAGCCAAGCTCAAGTGCGAATCCAAACCCAAACCCAACTAGCCAGCCCGGTAGACAAACAAAAACTAGAAACTAACCGGCGACCAACACCCCGTGGCCAATATATCACTCCAGGGAAATCAAGTAACCGAGACAAGCGTCAAAGACCCAATCACCAACCCCAAGCATTCCCCCCACTCTTCCCTTTCCTCCCAGCCCCGGCTCCGGCACCAGCATCCCAACCCGCACCAGCAGCGTTGGAATAAGCATTTGGATTCGCATACGCACTCGCAGCAGCGGCGCTCCGCGCCTGGAAATCCTGCACAAACCCCTCGACAACACCCCACAACCACCCAGCGTCCCTCCCCGCATTCTCCACCCCGACGCGGTACACGTACCAGCCGATGCCCAGAATCGAGCTCCAGAAGACCAGCCTGAAGGCCAGCGTCACCCAGAACATGATCATGCGGCGCGTGTAGTCGAGGACTTTCAGGGAGATGAGCAGGACCAGCGCGAGCAGGACGATCGAGAAGAGATCTGGCATGGCGACGGTCGAGGTGCTGGCAAGGAGGGAGGAGAGAGGTTCGATGATGTAGGGCTGGACATAGGTGCTGCGCAGGTGCGCGAGGTGTTCTGTGAGGTGGTCTTGTGTTGAGGTGCGGAGGAAGGATACTGTTGGGTGTTGGAGGAGGGTTTGCACGTTTTCTGAGTGGTGTCAGTATCTCGAGTGGCATTTACGCCAGTCCTGGAGAAGCGGGCGTACCTGGAAGAAAATCCATGGCGAAGGATATTGAGAGAAACTTGACTCGTTGTTTTTGCGACAGCAGTGCAGGAGAGAGAAATTTATGTTTCACGCTGTCAACGAGGCTGGCTTTCGCTTGGGGATTTTGAAAGCCGCTTTGTTTGGGAGGGGCGCAGTGGATGGCTGGGGATCTCCCTTGCGGAAAGGGAGGTTCTCGAGCCAAACAGCGCTGGGAATAGTTCCTGGTGCTAATGAAAGCCGATTTGGAAGCAAGGGTTCGGGGTTTATAGCAGTGCGACGAGAAAGTTGGACAGTTGTTGCGCGCATTCGATAAGAGGGCGGGTGCAAAACAAACAAACAGCCCGAGGACGGGAATGCGGGCCGAGTCGATTGGGTTCCGCCTCTATTGGGGACTAGAGTGAGATTTCCGTTCAGACTCAGATCATATCTCCAAGATAAGATAGAGTAAAAGCTCATAGTATAACGATTCTCGCGAACGAGTACTGTACATCAGATTATTTACCGAGGGAGAAAGAAGCGGTCGTCTATATATACAAACGCGACCAATGAAACGAACCCGGTCTCTTCATGACCCGCTGAGCGTTTGGGCGCAAGCAGGGTCTGCGCATAATCCAAGCATTCAAAGACAAAAATAATCAACTCCGAGTCCAAACTCCAAGACACGGTACTCAAACATCGATCCGGATGCGAGTACTATGCCGATGCAGATGCAGATGGAAGGGGTGGTATATGAGAACAATTAGAAAGTAAAATGTGACACGCCGGATTTTGCGGCTCATGCATTAGGTCCTCAGAGCCTTGAATGCGTCGCGCTCGCTTTGGATCTCCGACTGAAGCCGTCGGGTCTCACGGAGGGCCTCGTCTCTGTGTGAACCAGTAAGGTTAGTCTCCGCGATCTGAAACACGATCTGTCAATTTTCTCCGAAGGTCAAAACTTACCGGTCAGATTGAAGCTGGACCACATCGACCTGAGCGCGATTCATCCGTCCCACCACTTCCTCCATCTCCATGTCTGCATCACGAAGGAGTTTCTCCAGATCCTTGACTCGCTTCTCAAGCGCTTCAGCCTGGACAACCTCTGCTAGTGGGACACCGTCACCGCTGGTGGTCTTGTCCAGGCGAGGGGAGCGCACACTGAAAGGTGCGTTCGGTGGCCGGGGCGAGAGGTTTACCGGTGTGCGAGCCCCGGTCTTCATGCGCATCAGCTGGGCATTGTGGCTTTCCTTCAGCTGGCGGATCTCTTCTTCGTGCTTGGCCATCTCTTCCTCCGAGTGTTGCTGGGCGACTAGGAGAGTCTCTTCCGTCTCCCTCAAGCGGTTTTGCAGCACGTTGATGCGTTCGACTGACAGGTGTTGATCCCGTTCACCCTTGTCGATGGCAGCCGCCAGACGGCCACGCAGGGAGCTGTTTATCTGCAGCTGCTTGTGAACGCTGGTGGCGAGACCCTCTGTGCGGCTAATAGATGCCGCTATTTCACTGGAAGGCCCAGCACTCTCAGCTTGTTGCCGGTCGGCCTGGAGTAGCTGGTAGGCAGATTCCAAGGAAGACGATGTCGCCATCACTTCAGCAAAGCTTTCTTGGTCTGCCTCCAGACCATCGGGTGCAACAGTGTCGTGTTCTTGCAGCAGTGCCCTAAGAGAGCTAGTCTCCTGTTCGGCACGATCAAGATCCATCTTGAGGCCTGCTAGGTTCTTCTCGCACTGCCACTTGCCATCCAAGGCATCCTCAGCGCGCATACGGAGATGATTCACCTCTTCTCGCAGGCTCCGCACATCCCTCTCGTAACCGAGCTTACGCGGTGGGCCGGACTCCTGAGCCTGTGCAAGCTCGATTTCCATGACCCGCTGCCGTTTCTCGAATTCGCGGCTCTGATAGGCATGACGATCGAGAAGGCTCTTCAATGTTCGGTGGAGAGCATCTCGTTGTACTTCAATATCCTTCACCTTGTCGACCAACGACTCACGGCTCTCGCGTTCCTTGCCACCCGAAATTGAGTTCGATCGCGACAAAGAGCCAGATCGTGCTAATCCACTAGGTTTACGAGCAAGAGAGTTTGATCGTGAGAGGCTGAATGTGGAGTTACGCTTCGCTGAGACGCCGTCTTCTTCCGCGATCGACGCAAATCGTCCTCCTTGGAGTTGTGCCAAAGATGCGTTCTCAATCTTGAGGGCTTCGATCTCCTCGATTAGCCGTTGCATCTCCGCGGGAGGTGCTTTCCCTTCCCGAAGGTTATCGCGCTCATTCCGCAGCTGTTCCAATTCCACGCGCATGGCCGTCAGAAGATCTTCAAAGTTATCTTTTGATTGTCGCTCTTCAATCAGCTTGCGTCGAGTCTCCTCCAACGCAATTTCGAGCTCCTTGGTTTTAGATGACAAGTCGGACAAATCCACTCGTTCACGGCGGAGCTGTTAACAACCATTAGCAACCCCACGAACCAAGTGGTATTTCAATCGCCTTACCTGCTGCACCTGATTCTCCAATATCTGGACATGAGACTCGGACGCCGTTCGCTGCATCCGCTCTTCTTGCAGCCTCTGTGAGAGTTCCACTTTCAACTGCGCGCGTTCTTGCTCCGCCCCTCGACGAATCTTCTCAACATCTTCCGCCTGCGCAGCAGGGTTGGAGGCATATCGGATCGAACTGGTGCCCGAATCGGAAAAATAGTCACTCGTACGACGGTTGGCATCAGGGCCTTCTGATTGTAACCGTTCAATCAGGTCTTCCAATTCCATTTCCCGGCGAATGGAGCCCGCCAGCTCGGAACTGATTTCTCGTAATTCATTTTCCAGGTCTGAAATCTTCGACGCAAAGATAGCATCTTGGGCACTGGCACCTCCCAATGAAGGTGTCCGCGCCGGGGGCCCAAAGCCAGGGGCCTTGGTGTCATAGGGGGAGGGTGGTTTCATGGGTACGTTGGCTAAGGGAGGCATGGGGGAGGAGGGCATGGGGGAGCGGCCGCCGTCCGATATCTCGGTGCTAGACGATTCGCCCCCGGGAGAGGTCGCAGTTGCGCCTTTCCAGCCGAAGAAGGAACTGATCTTGTTTCCAGGAGTCTTGGGTTGCCGAGGATCTGTTGGGCCCATCGACATCGACCGTCCAGCCACGTCAATCTGTAGGGGTGGTGGCCGATTGAGAGGTGGGTGCAAGGCCATACTCGCCGCGCGCCGTTGAGTTGGAGGAGGTGAGTTGAGGACCGGGATGAAAGGCTCGCTCACTAGACGACTGTGCAGGGGAGTTCCGATTCCATTCGTGAACTGGTGCTCGTAATCTTCATCAAAATAATCGGCGGCGTCTTCCTCGTCTTCGTCCTCGTCCTCGTCCTCAACCACGGATCTCAGGAATGGGGCAGAGGCTGCGGTGTCGATGCGGAGGGGCTTTGCCGGGTGCCGTCCACGGGAGTATCTGGGAATGCGCGACAACGGTAAGCGATGATGGGTCTTCCAGACACTGGGGAAGCGGGACAGCATGTAGAGGCCATGCCACTGTGGAACAAAGAGACCGCAGGCCCGGGCTGGTCACGCGAATCGGAATAGGGGATGGAGAGGGAGGTCTTCTAGATCGCAATGGGGACCAGCGCGCATACCTATTGGGATTCCTTGGCGGCGATATAAAGGAGTCTTCCTCCACCGACGAAAGGGAGGACCGTCTGGCCGCAGGAGGGGGAAGAACAGTAGGTATATCAGGTTTGTCCGGTTGACCACCCTGAGTCGACGAGGGAGAGGGGTGCACAGGGCCGGGGATTACTGGACTGGCATGCTGCGGCAGAGGTTTCCTGCGCACCGGAGCGGTCGTGGAGGTCGCGGGGGAGGTTGCGACGGGGATCGAGGGGGGCGGGGATGAGGGAGAAGGAGAAGGAGAGTAAGAGTAGAGCGAATAGTGCGAGTCGCGACTGCCACTATGCTCCGACAAAGCGGGAGAGCCGCCGGCCGGTAGAGACGCCATGAAACAGCCCTGATCAATATGGGACGATAGCCATCGATCGACAGTCGCTCATTGCCGATTCGCACGGGAGCAGGCGCCAACGGGAGACCAAACGGGAAAGGATGCTTTAGGGGATATCGCGACGATACAGATAGAGGAGGGAAGAAAAAGGAGGTTCACGAACGGGGGCGATTGGCGCAAACCCGTGGTTCCAGACACCAAACTGCAGTAGCGCCGCCGCGGTGGAGTTGCAGGGGGCGCGCCTTCGATGGGGCCGAGTGGTTGCTTTCAATTGGCGACGCTTGACAAAAGTTGATGGCGCCGCCAAGCAGCGCTCTGGCCGTGATCGACGAGGTGAACGTGTGAAGGATGATTTCGGGTGTGCGACAGGCGTTGCGTCTCTATACTCGTATATACTCTTCCGGCCTCCTCTCCGTCTCTCCAACCACCTCGATTCCTGCCTTCGCAAAGAGCAAATAAAAAAGACATCGCAGCTGGGCTCTCTCATTTCCTGACTCCCAGTCTCCCTCAACCAAGCCTTTTGAACGGCTTTCTGGCAAAAATAGCAACTAGAATCAATAGTCCTCGGAACCCCTTGAGTCGTAAATATGGAGAGGTTGGGTCCCGCGCTAGTGGCGGTGGATTCAGGGGTAGCGGGAGGTTGCGGCCTGGTACCCCTTGAGTACCCGCGTCAGACGAATTGCGTGCGGGTGGTACCTGAGGGAAACCTCGACACTACCCGCCCCAATCCTTGTGTTCCTGGCCACGCAAGGCTGCGTCAGTGCTGAACCCTGGACGGAATCGAGGGTGTTGACTTATACTACTACTGTTTGTGGAATCAAGTACGAAGCAAGTGTGCAAGTACAGCGTATGTATATATATAGTATCCACAGTCTACCTAGGTAGGTATAACGAGAGCGTGCAACTCCCGTGTTCTTGCTGTGATGGTTCTCTGTATAGTAGATGCACAGTTTCCAGTCCCTCGAGACCTGCGACGATTTACCTTTCTCGGCCACACCCTGCTCAATAATCAGTTCATAAACCAGAATTCTGAGAAGATGCAATCCATGGCACGAGTCGGCCCTGGGTATCTCCTGAATAGATTAAGGGGTGGTTCTTAATGTATTTACATAGGTGTCATTTAAGGATAGTCACTTTTCTTACTCCGATCGTATCTCCCCGAGTGGACCTCGGTAGCGTACGGCTACATATATGTACCGTATAGTTACTCACGCGAATAACATGCACCCTCCGTACCGCCCCCTTTTCCACCACTTGCTTTGTCGGCCCATCTCAGAGGGCATGACGTGCCGCCCCTTCTCCTCTTCTCCGCCCACAGGCGAGTAAACGTGCTGAGTGACCTGCATCCCAACCGTAGCGCAGTAGTGTGCCGTGGTGCCATGCCCGCCACCAATCACCACGGCGCCTCCCCGGGCACTCGGGCCATTGCGTGGCCGCCGTATATTTCTTCATCCGGCAAGGCGACTGGCCTTAGTCGTCCCCCGTCACATCGACACGGCTGAGCTTCGATGTGCGTGTGCAACGGGGCTGATTCTTAGGGGGTTGGTCGTTACGCAATCAAGCCGGTAGCTACCGATCGTCTGAAAGAAGCTGGAAAACAACTATACTCCACGCGGAAAAGCCGGGCGAACACCCTGGTTGAATCCATGCAGTAGGGCACAGTTCACGGTTTACACTCCACCCCTGGCCGGGCTGATGAACCTGGCAAGGTTAATGATCATATTTGCTCTTGTTCCCGAAGCCTTTTTAGCGTAGACCGAAAACGCCAAAAAGGCCAACTTGCGCCCCAATTTGAGAGACGGAACATGCGGATCTGACAGCTGCGTGCCTGGTCTTCATTTTGTCGTTGAACCATATATTAATATGGACTCGATATTGCATGTCTCGGGACTCGCGGGTGAAACCATACCGGTTTGACACCGATTGATTCATGCCAACCTCGAGTCTAGACCGTGCTTCGGCTTTATTTTTGGTCTTTCTTTGATGCGGGCCCGATCGGGTCGGGATCCACCCCCTTATTTTTTGGCACCTTGACAGCCATCGGTCTTGACGCTCTGGTCGAAAATCAAACATACGTTCCCGGCCCCGGGTTCGCTTTGAAGAATAAATATAAATAGCTGCCACCTATGGCGCTTGGTGGCTTGGGGCTATTGTTACACCGTCAGGGCTTGTCTTACAGTTGGGGATACAGGGCGCGAAAGCTGTCACATATCGAACGCAATTGAAAATTCCACATTTCATAACTCCATATACACCGAGTGGGAATTGCTCTTCTGTCTAGTAGCGGGGTACTCTATATATTGATGTATAAATTCAGCACCCAGATACCTACAATCATCGATCCGCGAACCGCTTGGGCCTTGCCGATGACATTTAATCAGGAATGTCAGCAAGATTCACGTTGTGGTCATTGTTGATTAGAACTGAGGAGCCTGGGAAAGAGTATCTGCTTATCAGAACAATAGGACTGCAGCATTCAATCAGACCATGCTTAGCAGATTGGCCATCTTTCTATATAGTCTATTTGCTTTGCCCAAGATCCATGCCCTCAACGTCCTCCCCCAATGGCCGGCTACCACCAACTTCAACAGGCTGACATGGAGAAAGTACAAAAAGCATTCTGGCCCAGGCCCTCACCATTTCCCCATTCTCCTCAACGTCCGGCGTGACATTCTTCCATGCATGACTGGTTCCCCGTTGAACGGCAACGTCGCCCCGTTTCAATAGCCTTGTCTCCCCGCTATCCAAGATGAGCTTGACCTCGCCTTCCAACACCACACCATAATCTAACGAGACTGTGCGGTGCATAGTGGATGCCGCTCCCGGGGATATGTCAACAATGCGACAGACTGTGCCGGTTGGAATGGCAAGCCCGGGCGGGCTATTCAAGTTTTTCTCGTAGAGCGAGATATCCTCATCCCGATTAAGGTTGACAGGGAATGTCTCTGAGGTATATGCGAGACCGAAGGAGTACTCGCCATCGTTGAGCATTGTCGCCGGCAACTCCTCGGGCAGTTTGGTCGAGAAGCGCGCCTGGCCGGAGGAGTCATGGGTGGTGATGAAGCGTGATAAGGGGCGGATATCCTTGGAGGTTGCCATGCTGAGCAGTAGGGGGAGCTTGATTAAATGAATAGAGAATCGAAGAGATTTGTAGGGAAAACGCAAGAATAAATGCCCTGAATCTGCGTCAAACCCCGCAGTAGATACCAGTGTGTAACGTGCCTCGAATTGCCGCCAATTCCGAATCTCCGAATATTCGACCACCGAAGTTGACAATTGACTGGTACAGCTTATGTTCAACCCTTGATAATAAGTAGTTAAGGTCTTTTGCGGAGAGAATTAGCTTTGTTACTAAGCCTGACAACATATCCATGGATGGATAACTATCATAGTTGTATGCCAACGTCTCCACATAAAACTCTAGATGCGTCAACCAAACAATTACAATTGGAACCTTTAACTCAGACTACGCTACAAGTGGCTTGGGATTTTTCTCCTTTCATGTAGGGGAAGGTCCGGTTAGACGTGATATCAAAATTCAATTGAAATACACGTCTGATGGGGCATTCTTGGAGTGACAGAAGCCATAGCACTATCACAACTACAAGGCGCGACGGAAGTTAAAAGCGAGCTTTGATGCTTGACCAACAAATGTTGGGAGCTAGCACAATTCGAGGAAATCGCAGAAGAAAATCGCAGAACCTGGTATCACCCTTGAAAACGCCTATGCACCCGCTCATTCAGCGAGAAGCAAAACACCTCCCAAAAAGCAAACCCTTCTCCTAAGCCCAGTGTCACCATGCCAGCCACTCCATGGTTTCGCTCATCCTGCGGGAAAAAAAAAACAAAACCCTCCCAACTTCAAGCATTGGCCTCGACATCCTGGCTCTAACCCTCCTTCTTCTCGTCTTTCTTCCCATCTTTCTGCTTGAGATTCTCAACCTGCTTCTTCAATTCCTCAAGCACTTCATCGCCGCTGGGAACCGTGTTTTTGGGCATTTTGAACTCGAGGACCCCCACATGGCGGTGCTCAACCTTGACCCAATACTCGATGTTCTCGCCCGAGGTGGCCATCGTCTTCATGCGGTATAGACTTTGCGACATCGAACGGTGTGTGCCATGTGCCGCGTGGTAGACACCAGCCGGGCCCCAGAAACATCCAAGACTGTCAGGCTTGATGTTGTTGACATAAGCCTCCAAGCCTTTGAGAGTCTGCTTACCAGCCTGGTGTCCACCACGCGGAAGATTCTTTGTTTTCTGAGCACGAGGCTTCGAGAAAATCATGGATTAGCACAGTTGTTCCTCAGAATAGCTCGAATGGTGCCATACCATTGGGATCAGCTCTCTGTGGCTGGATGAGGTCGCACGTTGATATCAAACGAGGGTAGTTTCTGTGATGCACGAAGCTGTCAGGTCCTGATATGTAGCTCTGGTAATATGATTTTGCTGATCTGCCTACCTAGGATGGCTTATCAGCTTGGGGTGATGCTTCTGTGATGGTAATACTGATGGAGGGGTGAGAGGGAAGAGGAAGAAGGCGAAGAAGTGGTGGTATGCAAAGACCAGTTCATATGTTGAGGCTACTTGTATTCACTTCAGTATTGAATGAACCAAGTTAGCCACTCACTGAATGAGCGAGTGAATATTTGATGGGAATATTCGCATACTAACCATAATATTCTGCATACGGATATCATACTCCAAGTTGATGAAAGATAGTCCTGCAATGTACAAGACAATATAGCTATCAACATCCCATCGCACTAGAAATGGACAATTTATTAGGCATATCTTGCCCAGGTGGTCTCAGGAGTTTACACCATGCGAAATTGGGTTATATACCCATCCATCTCTCCAATGCACCCAGTATTTCAGATTCAGATACATATATGATGAATGTCGGCAGATTTGGAGCTGTGTGCTGGCATGTATGGGATTCCAAACATTCTATAATGCGTTGCTGAAGTACAAAGTTCAAAATAATGATTTAAAGTTGACTGCTGCGTGTGGCGTTCCAAGTGAGTTATGCCTGGGGGATCGGGCCAATATCGCAGCTCGCGCGGTCTTTCCCTTCTTAGCCTTCGATAATTCACTCCGTCTTAAAGTGCGAGAGTGGGCGGCACCTTTGGACTTTGGAACTTTCCTTCTCACCGTCTCCAACCCTTCGACCCTTTCCTCTTCTGTTGCCTTTCTACCTTCACCATCTACCCTGCCCTGCCACAGCTACCAGGACCATTTACAAAACCCACGAGCCATCCAGACAGTCTTTTCAGAATCTTCGCTTTACAGGTTGCAACTCCCAAGCTTTAGCCTCGGCCCCATCTGACCTTGTCAAAAGCCCATCAGGTTTGTGCCCACTGAGAGAAGCGTGATGGGTGGTTCATGGATATCCCGCCGAGACAACCTCTGCTGACAGTCCTTATAGTATTCCTGTGGTTTCCACTAGGCCATCGCCCCTCCTTGCTACAATGGCTGACGCTTTAACCCCGAAGGAGTTAACCGAATACATGGCCGAGTGCGTGTTCCATTCCTTTGTGTATTAGACGCATTACTGACGTGTTTAGATGCCCCTACAAGCCCGGCAACCGTCTGAAGTTGCATCTTGAAGAGCCTTATGCTGGTATGACAGCAGTGGCCACAATCATCAAGGCTTTTGAGCCCTTTACTTTGTCGTGTGCGATGGTTGTCTCGGTCGATTCAGATATCCCAGAACTGCAGGGCGAAATGGTGCTCAAACTTTTCGATCGGCGTTTTGCAATCGAACACAGGCTCAATCAGCTAGCCCCTCCATGGGAGTGGAAAACCGAGCTGCAATTCTATTTGGACATTTTGAACGGCGTTGTGCCGGAGTTCATTGCGAGCTACGACCCCAACAAGAGCAAGGCTGAAACATGGAACAATGCACAACACGAAGCCTTTGTCAGCGCGCTGATTAAACAGTACCACGAGGTTGAGATTCATGCATACGAGCTCATGAAGGATCTCCAGGGGAAATACATTCCTCGGGTATTCGCGCAAGTCACAACCCGTGTTGCAGAGGACCGCCTAGATTCCATCGGGGACTATGCCGATATTGAGGGGATCCTTATGAGTCACATCGAGGGTTTCTCGCTGGAAAACCTCCCTGTCCAAGCACCAAGAGAGAAATGGCAAAACATTGGCGAAGAGGCCATTCAGATCATTCACTTTGTCATGGACCGAGGAGTTTTGAACAAGGATGTCCATCGCAGAAGCTTCCTGGTCAACCCCCATACCTTTGCAGTGTACATGATCGATTTTGGAGATTGTGTTTTTCGCCATGCTTTTCGCACTGAAGACTCCTGGAGAAAGGCTCAAGCAGAGATTGATGAGGAGGGGGCTGTGGGAATCACACTGCAAAAGCACACGAAGGGTGGCTTCAAATGGCGTCAATCTAACCGATTTTTGGCTCTTGAGGAGTATCGACGGGAAAGTTTTGGGGAGGTAGTGTCCGATGAGAGTTTTATGGAGGAGGATTCACCTCCTCAGAGTCCTTAAAGTTGCACTGATGGGGCTGCGACGATCCTGCATGGTCCTGATGGGCAGGTGGAACAAAGCATCTTTTGGAGCCATGATATCCTTATTACGAGATTGCTTCCTGTTGCGTGCATTTTGAATTGCTTTTGCATCGACTCGACTCAATGGTCCGAATCATGGGCGTACTACACAGAAATCAAATTCTCAATTTGCATTTCCATTAGTAATAATCGACTGTAGTTCCACCGCAGTTGTCTCTAGATTCTCGAAAACCCACGACATGAAGCGCTTTTGATTCGCCCTTGATCGAGAGACACATCCAGGGAAACATCAATTGCGTACCTTGCATTAGTGGCCATACCCGGCCGCTGATGTCATATGGATCAGAAAAGGATTATCCGACACACGAAGACACACAAATGGTTGGCTATACCCGCTAGCTGATCGAGCCATACGCCTCTAGCATGATCGAATTGCTATCCTCCTGCGCTGTTCCCAAAAGCCGAGTCACCATAGCGTGTGCTGCTGCCAGTTCGAATCGTAGCCCGATACCGACCCAAATATATTCGTTGTAGAGTAGTGACCATTGATCAAGTTTGTTGTTGTTATTCCAGCCATGCATCCAAGGAAGGTATGGAAAAAGACCCGTAATAACACCATAGACGGCTTCAGCGGCAGCGGCGACATTGTATAGGCAGATGCCGTGACCTTCAGGGAGATGACTCTTAGCTATGTCAAATCTAATGATCGATGAGGTCCAACAACTCACCTTCATTATGGGCCATTCGCGCGAACACATAACCCCCAAGCGCGTCGAGTCCGGCGATGAAGATCTGGGCCGTCGGTTTGCCACCAGTCAATTCTCCGGCCGTTGTGGACAGAAGTCAGAGTCTTGGTTTCCTTCTTGACGTGCTCGTAGCCCCCCTGATGAAAGCAGGAGAGCAACTTGCACTGATATATTCCGATGCATTCACCTCCCAACGGAATGGCGGCGACAACGGCTGCGACGAGTAGTTCGCTCGGTGCTATGAATGGAAGAGAAAGAGGTCAGTTCTGCTCATTCTGAGCCTTCGCGAGGTGGAAACAATGGCGCTCGCTTTCATACACTCGCTAAGGACCAAGTTGCTAATCTCTCCTGTGACCAGCACGCAGATCCCAAAGCTGATCGCCAGCAAGAGCAACAGGACCCATGCCTGTGTTGGCAAGCCTGCCCAGCCAGCAAACTCCACGAATGCTAGGGCTCCGGGCTTGGTGGCACCTGCCAGAGCGCCGAGCCACAGCGCTCTTGTGGTGAGCTCACTGCCGTTGACGTGCATCGCTGTTGCCACGGCAGCTGGGCCAGCTGCAGCATTGACCGCGATGTCGAGAGCGGCAAGGGCGAAAAATGTCCAGACTATGAAGAATTGACAGCCAGAGAAGAGAAGGATACAGATCGGTGACTTTCCAGGCAATCCATACCCCTTCTGTGGGAGAGGCGCGAGTTGGGACTCACCATTGAACGCAGGAAGCGGAAACTCCGAGCTCATCTTGACAACAAATTGGAGAATTACAGACAACGATACTCATAAACAGACCACACTCCTCGCAAATCATTGATTGTCTGGAAACCTACTCTGGGCACGTGTCCGGTCACTCTATATACACAGCGGGGCCGCTGGGCAGGATGATATTGAAGCTAGGGCAAAAAGAGGCGATCCAATAAATTCCCGATGACCACTCGGGGGAGCCGATAGGATTGTCCTACAAGGGCCGCCTTTGGCTGCGTTCTGGAGCCAAAGGCTTTGCTCTGGCGATTCCAGTCGATCTGGCTGTGGCATAATGTCTTAGCCACCCCTGAACGCCGGGAAGTCTTGATGGGGGCGTGCTTTATGCTGAATTTGCATGGGGGCGGGGGGGGGGGGGGGGGGGGGGGAGTACTTGGGACGCGTATCAGGATAAGCAGAGCTGCCTGTCTACTTCCTCGTGCTCTTGGTCCATACCAGGGGTTTTATTATATATCGGATCATAATGAGCTCTGCAACGTGTCATTCAAGCCAACCCAGAGACATCTGGGATCGGGGTATGTTTCGACAGATATCTTTCCGGTAGATTGCCACCAACTAACCCCAGCTGTGTTAGATTCGAGCCTCTATATACACTATTTGTCTCGGCGGCACAGTCGTAAGCTATGTCTTGCGAGTCATCTCCCCAGGTGAAGACGAAGAAGAGTTCTCTCGCAGCGTCTCTTCCGCACTGGGTATACAGGGCCTAGCGCTCCTCTGCACAGCCATCTACCAGACCTTCCGCAACGAGCTCACTCTTTTCCACGACATTTGCGTGGTTCATTTTCTGGCTTTGCTGGGCCTCAATCTCGTCAGCAAAGGCCGATATGCCGGCTTCGGAGCCTGGCGGCTGTGGTGTTTCGCGGTGATCCATGTCCTCTCCATGGCTGCTTTTATTGCCTTCAATGTCTACCTCTGGATCACATCACCGCACTTTGGTAGTCAGCCTACATGCAACGCGGATACAGTCTACGTTGTCTTCGGCGTCAGTATTATTGCCACGTCGCCTGTTTTTCGGTATATCACTGCCGCGGGTTTTATTCTGGTTTTCAGTGGTATGCTGCCGTGCCTATGTGGAGTGCTAGTTAGCCGGCGACGACGTCCGAGGAGAGGTGCACAGTCGCATGGCAAGAGAGGCTGTATCCAGTACTTCGTACGGACGTCAATCAGTGCCAAGGTTCAACATCATGGGGCCGAAAAGAGGCTACCGCGGGAAACATTGCTCAACTTCACCTGGAGCAAGATGGGATATTGTGGGTTCTGCATTTACCTGATTGCCTCACTGGAGTAGACCATTGCGCGCAACAATCCCGACCCTAAAGAGAAAGGGTGGATGTTTGGGTAGGTCATTGCAATCTTTCGGCTGTTGGGTGTCGCGAATGAGTTGCTGAATGTGGTTTTGGTGAGCTGAGATCGAAAGATCGGTCAAAATTATAGCGAAGAGCTGGTTGGGTCGAGACCAGCGTCCAGTGATGCAAATTCAATGCATTCGGTTTAGAAACTGTTGTTGGGTATCATACTACAAATGGCACATTGTGATCAAAGGTGCAACCGCACTTTCAAAATGAATTCAATAATTCTCAGAAAAGAGAAAAGAGGAGATCTGTAATTCTTATAATGAAAACCTACACAATGTTGCTAATCGACAGTCATGATGCCCCAGCCTAAACGCCGTGGCAGTAAATGTATACCCAAAGGACCCTGCCGCCCTCGCTGCGCCTTGAGCTTGTTGAAAATAAGAAGAAAGAAGACGAGAAAAGGTACAGGAAATCCAGATAAACCTGGCAAGTCTTGAAAGCGTAACTCATCACACATCAGGCGTAGCGGGAAGGTGTCAATAAGGAATGAAGTCGAATTTCATGCGGTCTGTATCGACAGTTAGCGGTCTTGGAGGAATTAAAAACAAGTTGGACTGTATTCCACTTACCCAGGAAATGGCTCCAATCTTCATCCTCGCCCGATTGATTGACCCAGTATTGTTCGAGGAAATTCAGGGACTGCAACACATTGGGAACTCGAATTGTGTCATGTAGCAACGCCAGTAAATTTCGTACGGTATTGCGATCTTCTCCACGAGCTTCGCAGCCCGCAATGAACAATGGAGTAGTGAGCATAACCCACGGACTCAGACCGGATGATGGTCCAATCTGAGCTGTGCATTCCAGAATCCGCTGAACCGACTGCTGTACGTTGGCAGAGGTGGTGGGTGCTTTCCGAAGACGCCTGTTGATCTGGATGAGAGCACTGTGTTGAAATGCTTCATTGCAAAGCATAAGTTGCTGCACACTCTCCGCGGACAATCCTTCAGCGACTCCGGGGTAGAGCGAGGGCTGCGAACTAGCGCCTCGGTCCATTAGCTGTCGCACAGACAACTCAAGCAGAGTGGCTTCATCCTCCGCATCGCTTTCAACCTCTTCTTCGATGAATCCCTGGCCATCTTTCTCCAGCTGGTGATTTCGCCAAGCAGCAGCGCCGATCTGACGAAAAACTGCGGCCAAGTCAACCGTAAAGCCCCAGTAGTCATCAAGATAGTCCAGCGACTCGTTCTGACCAGCGAAATCGGCCAATACAAAATCCGAGGCACCTCCGATTGGGGGACCATTCCCAGTTAACGCGGTGAGGGATACAATTGACCGGTACCAGCGATCCAGATACCGGCGAAACCCGTTCGCTGACCCAATCGAGTCCTCTCCTGCCCTATCTGAGGCCTTCATCAACACTCGTGCACCTTCAATGTGTGCTCGCCATGAATTTGGATGGATCGCTCCCGAGTGGATCTCTGCAAGACAAAGTGTCCGTGCAGTCGCAATGAGCGCCTCGGAGTCCTTGGTGGATGGATTCTGAAGTTCCTTGCGAAAATGTTCAAGGCTGAGTGCCATCCATCGAGCAATATCTGGTGCCGACTTGACGCTCTCGGACTGGTTACGCAGAGCCTGGAGATGGATCGCAGAGAGGGCAGTGGTGGCGTAAAGCAAGGACGGAGTCTGCAGAGCCATGGGGACGAGCATCCGGCAAATATCCTGCTGCATACCCGAGTGGCAGGCGGTAATCTGCGACGCATCATTGATAAAATGGTGTAGCAGGGCTTTCTGATCGGGCGACAGAGAGGAGAAGGGATCAATGGGTTGCGTCAAGGTCAGACTTAAGTCCGACCCTAAGCCTTGGGCGGACTTGGTGGTGTAGATGAACTCTCCTGGAGAATATTCTGGTGCTGGTCAGCGCATTCCAGTCTGACAAGGCCTCTCTCCAGTCCATACCGAGTCTCTGCATGTCTCCGGTGCCCACGCAGGCACCAAATCGCGATCGCGAGAACGCCCGTCCTCCCCATTGCAGCTGCATCGCATACTTGCACTGCACGCCAGCAGTCTGGCAGCGCCCACACGTTGGTTTCTGCTCGTCACATTTCTGGCGCCGCGCTTTACATCTTGTGCAGCCAGTAAACGATCTCGACATGGGTGCTAGGCACGGTGGGAGTGGAGTGGGTGATCCCACGGAGAATTTCTGCGGGGAATGCGAGATCTCCGAGAGTCCCGCTTGGCAAATTCGAACAACGGGGGGATTCCGGGGGAAGCAATTCAAGAGAAAGAGGCATGAAGGGAGGTTGGAGAGGACATGGGAAATTTAACACCCTTCCTGCGCGATCGCAGACATTGTCAATTGCCCTCTAGCGGCCAATCTTTACGGGTCCACCGATCAGCGGGGTTTATCAGTGCGGATTTGATCCAATGCGCTTCTAGTACGAGGCAGATGGATGAAATGGATACATCTGTGAATAGTTGCCGCCTGAGACAATGGGGAAAAAAGGTATGCGCTATGGCAAGAAATACACAGTACATGTCAACAGAGTATATGTTCATCCTGGGGTTGGGAACCCCTCAAAGTTGCGCGGAAAGAGTAACGAAACGCCGTAGAGAGCGGCACTTCACCCGTCGAAGGTATACCGAAGCCATTCTCCCACGGCTCGCAGGCTTTCCCATCGCACTGATTCATCCTTGTCGGCCATCAATTCCATAACCCGAGTCTTCAACCCGAGGCGTTCTAGTTGCGACCGGCGTTCAGGGAGCTCCTTGACGAGATGCCCTACGTCGTTACAGGCAATCGCAAGAACCTGCTTGTCATTGTCCCAGCTCTTAGAGAGAATCTCCGCCAGTTTCTTGGGCAAAGATCCGTTTGCCTCATCGAGAATCCGCCGAGCATTTTCCTTCCAGAATGTGGGGTTCTTGTGCGGGGGCGACCAGCGCAGGTGGCCCGACTGGACTTCGGCAGCGTATTCGTCAAAAGTCGTCTGGGTCTTGGTATATTCCTCCAGCATTCCGGAGACAGCGCTCAAATCCTCGAGGAGGTCGGGATCGGTCAAATGGCGACCAGACAGGTTGGTCAATAGAGCCGGCAGTCGAACAAACACTGCAACGGGTAACAGGGTCGTTCGGTTGTTAAGGAAGAGGTTGTATAAGGTCGCAAGAAGGAGGCGAGTAGTTTTCTCCTTAGGTGAGAGACGTAGAAGCTGGGTGTAAAGTTGAATGATCTCGTAATTTCTAAGGTGATATCAGTGACCGAATGCGTCATTGAGACTTTCTCGAGTGACTTACTCCTGTAGCTCTTCACCAACCAGCGCACCCTCAAAGGTGAGCTGCCACACCACGAGAAGCACCCGATAAAGCAGTTGAAGACCGACACCACCGGCAAGGCCAGGCTCGATACCACGAGTGCTGCTTCCTAGTGCGCCACCGTTACCGTTACCGTTCTCCTTAGCCCCTGCGGCTGCACGGAGAGTATCAATCAGAGGGTCTAAGGTCTCTTTTCGCTGATTCCAGAAAGTCTCTCGCGAGCGTGTCGTCCGGAGCAGCTCTGAGAATCCTTGTACTCCGATGTCCTGAAGTCCGCTGTCCTGGTTCTTCGTCAGGGTGGAGATATAAGTGTACAGCTGCGGAAGAGCTTCGTCATCGCGGGGAGCTGGTTTGGATGAAGAGAGAAGGCTGTGCGACACGAGTGCCGTGAGGAAGGTAGATGTGAGTAGCGGGATTGGGTCTTCGGCATTTGTAGAGTGGTGCAGGAACGGCAAGAATGGCTTGTACGGTTCGGGATGTGAAATGAGCGCATCGGCCAGCGAGGGAACATCTGTCCAGAAGAAATCCAATAATCAGCACAAGAATAGACAGCTATGTCGGAGCAAGTACGAAGCCCGTACCCTGGATCAAGTCCGATGCCAACACCAAGATATATTGAACGATATCTGTTCTCCGGGAGGCCGACTCTAGGACACTCTTGCCCTGAGCACCACCAGCAAGCAGGCTCGTATATCCATCAAGGTCGGCCTCTATTGTCTGACAACGCTGTTCCTTGCGCACCTTGTCCACTGCCTTGATCTTCTTGAGGTGGTCGTCGGTGATGTTACCGGCTCGAACAGCACCCTCCCATGGAATTGGCCGAGCACGGATATTGTTCTGCAGAGAGCTGAGGTAGGTGGGCGGGTCCAGCGACATGGTGATCCGTTGCAGCTCCGAGGGAGTGGGAGTGCGCGCCGTGGTGGTAGTGAAGGGGGGGTGAGGAGGGAGGGAGCTTGGAAGGATGACGGAAGCTTCGCCAAGACCGACCTGTCGCTCCCAACGGGCCGTCGCTAATTGTTTCATCTTTACTAGGCCTCGATCTTCCCTCGCCTCTCGCTTCTCCTTTTCGCAGATTTCCTCGTGCTCGATGGATTTTGTCTCTCAGTTGTGACCTTCGATACCTCAATTTCCCAGCCCAATCTCAGCTGTGCGACTGCTACTTTGCAACGTGGCCGTAGCTGTCCTGTACTTCTAGCTTTGCTTTGGGTCCGGCTCCCAGTCCTTCATTTCTGTCTGTCACTATCAGCCCTGAAGGAGAATTGAAACCATTGCGCCCCTGGTTTCGCAGCACACCCTCTGCCGAGTTCCAACGTACGAATTGCCATCCGAGCGCAGCCCCCACCGAACTCATGCAAAGTGAACACGAGGCATAAGCTGCCTACTAGACGAGCCGCATTCCTTCCAGTGTACCTGTCACCATGGCGCAGAATTCGCAACCAACCAAGCCCAAATGGGGAGTCGGGTCTTTCTTCCAACAAGCTGTGGCAGGTGTCGAATCTCGCCTAGACAATATTTTGTTAGATCCGGAAGAGCAGGCGAAAGCCTCAAGCGCGAAACCTCAGGAGAGCGAAAGTAAGGAGACACCATTGACGAAATCTCCTGCCGGCTGTAAGGATTCCGAATTGATTACCATGCCGTTGGGTCCAGCCTCGGCTAACAGATGTTCAGCAATTTCACGCAATTCTTCCAATGCGCGCAAAAATGATCGGCTTCAGGAGCGCCTGGCGCGGGCCATGGTGAAATCAAATACAGGCAATCGGACTTCGCAATCCTCACCGAGTCGGGTCTCGTCGCCAGCCGCGAGCCCGGTCCCGAGCAATGATGCGAGATCCAGTATGGATATCGACTCTAGCCTTGCGTCCGCTGCAGGTGTCCCCGACGACCCCAAAATTCCTCTGCCGAATGACGCCACGGCTACAACAGAAGCGATTGCGTCGAGGTCTAGCTACGACTCTGGCATATCTACACGCAAATCTGCCGATATCAGTGTCTCAGAATCGCTGCCTCGAGCCTCCAGCGAACTCGCCGAGCGGCCTTCCGATCCGGAGAAGACAGGCAAAGAGTCTACAGATCCGCAGCCAGACGAAACACTGAGCGCTCGGCCCTCGGTAGATGATGTACGCACAAATGTGGATCTTCCATCGCAGACAGGTGCTGGTGAAGACAATCCAGCGGAGGCGCAGCGACAGGAAGAGATTTATGGCTATATCGAGCGTATTGACGCACTGCAGTCAAAGCTGAAATATCTCGCCAAGGAAGCGGCGGAGTCAGCCCGTGATGCCGCTGCTAGTGCCTCACCTGGAAGTGCCAAGAAACAGCTACTCGAAAAGGATGAACGGATTGCCTTGCTTTTGGAAGAAGGACAGAAGCTCTCGAAATCCGAAATGGACCATCGCACTGTAATCAAGAAGCTTCGCCAACAGCTTACCGAAAACACAAAGACACAGACGGAAATAAAGAAAAAGACAGACAAGCTGGAAAGGGACTTGGCCACTTCCGAAGCCAGAGCAAAGCGAGCCGAAGCTGCAGAAAAACGTGCAAATGATTCACTGTCTTCTCAGACGAAAGTGGCGAAGGATCTTGAAGCTGTGACTAACGAGCGGAATGCTCTAGGTCAAACTGTTCAAGAAATGAAGGCACAGCTTAATCGAGCCCTTGAACGCGCAGAAACGGCGGAGTCTAAGGCCCAGTCAGATGCTCTGGAGCAGGAAAAGCGCAGAGCGGAGGACCTGGAAGAAGAGCTGTCGAACACGAAAATCGAACGCGATATCAGTGAAGAAAAGGCAAAGAAGGAAATTGACGAGTGGAAGGACAAGGTTGATCAGGAGAAAGAAAGAGCCCGTATGCTCGAGTCTGAGCTGAAGGGTGAACAATCTGTTCTGGAAAGTAAGATGGAGAGCCTCCGGTCGCGTGCTGAAGAAGCGTCATCTGGAGCAACTGGAGAGACCCAGGCCAAGCTCCTGCGGCAAATTGAGACCCTGCAGACCCAGTATTCCGTCGCCAGCGAAAACTGGCACACCTTAGAGGGCTCTTTGCTTTCTCGGCTCGCCAACGTGGAGAAGGAGCGAGATGATGCGGGACGAAGGGAGGCGGATTTGCGAAAGAAGATTCGGGAACTGGTAAGATGCCCCAAGATGTCTGTTCTAAGTCCCGCCTAACCAAATGCATTCAGAATCTCAAGGCAAAGAAGCTGGAAGAAGACGTGGAGGCTGCTAAAGAAGCTGAGCAAGACCTCGACGTCAAGCTGGAAGAGCGCATGCAAGAATTGCAGAGGGCGCAGCAAAAACTTCAAAAGACATCCGATGAACTCTCTGCTCTCCGAAAAGATCTGGCCGAGCAGAGAAAGGTTTCGGATGCGACCTGGGCACAGAAGTTGGAGGAGGAACGTGCGAAGTGGCGAGAGCAGGTCAACAATCTACAGCAATCTCGAGGCGTGTCCCCTGTCCCGTCTACACGGCGGTCGAGCAATCTCGATGCGATCCCATCTGGGTTCCTCGATTACCGACCTGCTAGTCGACGCTCATCCACACTCCCTTCCGCCTCGCCTGACATCGGCACACCACCGCGTCAGAACTCCTACCCGGCTTCAATCACCCAGGGAACTCTCTCCCCACCCCCAATCAATACTACAACCCCATCCATGATCATGGAGACCCCTTCGATCACCTTCGAGCCTGATGAGTTTTTCTCTGGCACCCCTGCTACTCCTTCTGCGTATGGTGGTCCCCAGGCATCGCCGTCCCGCGGCATCAACGACATTATCTCCGAATCAACCGTTGGAGCAGGCCCGTCTGTCCAACTAGTTGAACGCATGAGCGCAACAGTCCGTCGGTTAGAAAGTGAACGTGCTGGCTCCAAGGACGAATTGACGCGTGTCACCACCCAGCGTGACGAGGCCCGGCAACAAGTTGTTGACCTCATGCGCGAACTGGAGGAGAAAAAGCTTTCCGACACTCGCGTGCAAGAACTTGATGAGAAGCTCTCTGATCTCGACAAGCGGTACCAAACCACCCTCGAGATGCTTGGCGAGAAGAGTGAGCAAGTTGAAGAGCTGCAAGCCGATATTGCTGATCTGAAGAAGATTTACCGCGAGCTGGTCGACAGCACGATGAAATGAGGAACGACGTGTGTTTCTAGCTGGCTCCACTGGGCTCAGACTGGATTCTGAAAGGGAAACCGCCAACGCTTTCTATAATTCCAATATTTAGATGTGTATATAGATTTATCAATGTGTCAAGGATTTCTACGAAAAGGCTGTATGTCCACAGTTGATGCTCCCCGGGTTTTGCGGGCGTCGGAGTTAGACCTCTAAATCCGCCGTTGACCGGCTTATTCCCTCCTTGGCTTTCTTCAACGCGTAACCAACCATAGCAGATATTGCAGACATTACAGATAATTATGGTCTTCCCAAGTCCTGGCTGCATCACTTGTAAGAGCCGCCGAGTCAAGGTAAGTAACCATCTATGTGCACCAGGTTCGGGAACTGACCACGCGTCCAGTGCGATTCTGCGCGGCCCACTTGTGGCCGATGTCGCAAAGCAAGCAAGCATTGCGAATGGACATCAACTGACGTGGAGTTCTGGCCTTTCAAAAGTGAGAACCAATATGCAGAAGGTCAACGACGGCGTCCTGGCAGACGCCAAGTAGGCCACTGCTCGCAGATAATCGCCGACACACCGTCGCCGCGCACATCACTCGTTCTTTCCTTGCCATTGGAAGACCATGCCCTCAACTACTGGGTACGAAATTATACAGCTTGGCCCAATGATTTGAACGGCATTGATTACGAGTATGGTGTCTATGCCCTCCACTATTTCAACTCCACAGCCTCAGACTCGACACTTCAACTTGCTGTGTCGGCTTTTTCGCTGGCTATATTTGGTCGAGCCATGCATTTCGACAAGGCCCTGAAGAACTCACAAGTATCCTACTCGAGAAGTATCAGAAGAATGCGAGCAGACATTACGACTCTGTCAAATGAAACCGTTGGCCAGCTTCTTGTTGCCACTCTGCTCATGGCTACCTACGATGTACGCTGTATGTCGCTTGATGTCATGAACACTAGTAACTAATGAGACCTAGAATATCATGCATCCAGAGGGCTCAAAATCCACACTTGGCTTGCCGGCTTCTGCGGGCGGTCCCCGGTCATCAATGGACATCGGTCACTGTCAAGGGACTGTGGGCCTTCTGCAAGTCCAACAGCATCAGGGCTGGTCACAAAGCAAATCTCTCGAAAGCGCAATTCGGCGCCCCATAGTAAGCAATGCCTTCACTAAGAGGCGTTGGAAATTCGCAACTGACGTGCTGGCCAGGTCCGATCTTGTCTACTGCAGGGCGTTGCAGTTCCCGAATGGCTCCGGGACGACAAGTTGTACATTGGAGAAGACCCAATGTTGCAGCTTGACTATTTACTTGTTAACCTCACCATTCTCAGATCAAACGCGCTGGACATACTACAGGAGAATGATAAAACTATTCAAGATCGAGCCGAGCGACTACAGACTATCTCAACAGAAGCTCAAGAATTGGATCTTGCATTTGAGAACTGGTCCAGGGCTATTCCCGACAAATGGAAATTCTCCGTCTTATACTCTCACCATGCTGCCAACCAAACGGCAAATGATCTCCTGTACGAAGGCTCCATCCATATCTATTCATCCCATGGCCATGCAACAGTCTGGAATCGATATCGTGCCGGGCGCCTCATACTCAACAACATGCACATGCGACTCCTTCTTGCATTGGCAGAGTATTCAACTCAAGTGGCGCTTACAACGACGCAGATCCACAAGTGCAGGACAACTATCTGCTCAACTACTACCGATCTATGTTGTAGTGTCTTTTTCTTCTACGACTGCAAGGCCAATTTCGAGGACGGACTGTCGCCAATGATGGCGACTCTTTTAGCTTGGCCGTTGGCCATAGCTATCAGCTCAGAGTATGCTCCGAGGGCCCAGAAGCAATGGCTCAAACGCAAATTGGAAGCGGTTTCAAGAGTTTTAGGAGCTAATTTGCTGGTGTCTATTGCGGAGGAAGAGAGTCTTGCATTATAGACTCGATGTATTCAATCAATATCTCAAAATGAGAAGTTGTATTTGAGTGAAAACATCACCACTAATCCTTTACAAGCGAGGATCTCGAATGGGCGTGCGGAATCCACTCATTTCCTCATTTATTGCATACAAAATAATCATATGAATTTGACTTCACGCAATTTCTTATCGGAAACAGATCCATCTGGCGAAGCTCCCAGTGGTATCAGCTCACCACACTTCTTGACACAAAACATGAAGCCTCACTCATCTTGGTAGCCTAGGAAGTTCGTTCTTCCTTGATCGAAGCCTGAGAGCCAGTCCCCTTCGCCGCTGTGGAGCTGGAAGGTCCCTCGGTGGAAGCAATTGGTTTGCTTGTGTCTTGTCTGGGTCCTTCAATTGCCTTTAAATTTCCACAGCCAGCTTCCACCTCTATAACATCAACAACACTGCCGAAACTGCGCATATTGCCAGTGTTTCCAGAATTAGCGAAATTTGCGAAGCCGTTTGCCCGGAGGCCATCTGAAATTAAACTTGCAAGACGAGGACGCTTCGCCAACGGTTCTGTCAAGCATGATCAGCAGCTTGTAGGTTGCTTATGCCAAGCTTTTGGGGCTCTTACCAGTTGTACTCATGCTTCTCGCCTTTTTTCGAGTACTCAAGTCTTTAGATATGCACGACGGCGTTACCCCTAAATCGTGTGTTCTATTAGACTGAAATGCAAGCTGGTTTACTGAAACGTCAAATTACCGCAGTGTGATGGATGTGGCAACAGTGAACAGTTACTGTTGTGGATACTAATGCGCTGCAGGCCAGTGTGAAGCTTTTCTAGTTCTCTGTTCAAGCGCGCTCTCTCCGTTTGAACGTGGTCTGGCTCTGTGGCAAGCTCCCGAATGGTGGCATCATCCATATTGTTGACGGTTTGGCATGTGAAGACCTGTCCAAGAGGTGCAAGAAGACAGTTCTCAATTGCCAGTATTTCAACATTGTCGGCAAATGTCACAATGGCAGACTATACAAAGAAGGCTGTTAGAGAATGACCGTGAGGTGGATTGAGTCGAACTTGCATCATAGTAAGCCTGCATCTGATCAATGACTTCTGCTGCTGCAAGTCGTTCCCTGGATTCTTGTAGCTTTGTTGCAGCTCGTTCAAGATCATCTGCATTAATGGGTCTCTGAAGTTGGTCGCTAGATTTATCTAGTGACTCTCCCAGCCCGAGATCTCCTTTGAGAATTTCAAGCTGACGACCCATCCGCAATCTCTGGATCCTTCCAAGAAAACTCTTGTTCAGTCGCAATGGATTTCCACCTCTCGAGAATAAAGTAAGCTCACTGAGCTTGCTCAGCAAGGCCAGCCTCATGTTCTCCAGTGCCGGCATGAATATGGAGCACATGAGTGAGTTGTACGTGTCTTCGTCGGCGAGGTAGTTGAGAACCAGGCAAACGAAGCTCTTTGAGGATTCCCATGTCTTCATTAAATGCATACGAGCCAGTCCCTCCCACGGACCTGACTGATCTCGAAAAAGGTCACCCACAAGTAGTTGGTCGGCAACGCCAGGAAGTTCGCCACCCCAATTCTTCCGCGCTTGATCGGCGATTTTCGTTTCCAGTGCCTCGCGCTTGATACATTCTGGGGTCCAGTCGTCCATGTATCGGTTCGAATTTGACTGGAATATGTAAATGGAGTCCTCCGGGTGTCCTGCCGGTAGAATTACTCGCTTTCGACCACGAATACTGATAGCTTCAATAAAGTCGTTACTCAGCTCTCGAATCAGGGTTCGAAGCTGGCGAGTCTCCGCCACGTCAGATCTCTCCTTTTCGAAGTCGCCGAAGAAGTCGTGGGTATACATTCCACTCAGGGCTTGGCTTGTGATGCGTTCGAAGTCACTACTGATTTTGAGAAGGAACCCTCTTTGCTGTTGGAGATTCGATCGCTCGGCACCCAGCTCTTCTAGTCTTTGCTGAATCCCGGTAATCTGTTCTTCGATGTCCGCAATGATATTTGGGATGTTGCGACTCACGTGTTTGAACATGATCTTGCTCAAACAGCCTCGCAAACTGTCGATTCCCACACAGTCATAGGATAGTGAAGCCCATGGTCTTGACTCAAAAAATGTGCTCTCTTGCTTGTCCCGAACTTGGTCTGAAACACCACGAGTCTCAACGGATCGGTTGCGCAAAGCATGCCATCCTAGCAACAGTGGTATTTTCTCATTTCGCAACATCTGCAGAATGGTCTCTTCATTTTCAGAGCCCGCTTCGAGAAGATCGGGATGGGTTATGATACCCAAAACCCTCTCGTGGTTTGGATCAAATTGCCGCACAATGTTCAACAGGTTCTGGGGGTTGTGATTCAAATTGGCGCTGACAACTGCCAGAATGATACTGCTGGGGTTCCTGATGTATTTCTCAGTGATACGGCGGACAAGGGCTGCTCCCCTCGCGTCTTGGTCATTGCCTGTCGAGTCATAAAGCCCCGGGAGGTCCACGATGGCCATATCCAGCTGCCCCGGCCCAGATATCTCGACTTTGAGCACGTCATCACTGAAACCCATCATGGAGGGATAAGAATCGGTAATTCCCATGCACTTCCTTGCTTGGTCAATCAAGCTGGGAAGATCATCCCACTCAAAAAGACTGTTGGTTGCAAAGGCTCGGAGTTTCTGTTTGTTACTTTCATTGGTTCTCGACTCTCCAGGTTCGATCGAAACGTTGACTTTTGTCTGGGCGCACCGTCGAAGAACGACTTCAATCGCAAAACGCGTGCAGACTTGGGTGTTTGCTGGAAAACGGACCCTGGAAATGGCCTCAAGAACTGAGCTTTTTCCGCTTGACTGGGCACCGCACACAACCAACTGGGGCAGCTCAACTTCATTTCCCACCCCAATCTTGCGAAGCTCATCGATCGTGTTCAGTAGGCTCATTTGATGCGACTGCAGCTGATTGATGACCGTCGCCCAAGGCGAGGGAGACATGTCGAGGATACGCAAGAGTTTGTAGGCGATCAGAGTCAGGCAGCAGTTCAAAGCGCAGATTGAAAGGAACGAGATGTGACCGGAGGACGACTGTGAAAGGGTAAAAGAGGGTGAGTGGGAAAGGGATGGATGGAAGGGTGAGAGAATCCAATAGAGGAAGTTGCCGCACAACCTCCAACGCGCCTGTCAGTTGGTGACTGCAATGCTTGTGAGTGGAGATGAATTATCATGCTTATCCTTATTTACATCTTAGGAGTGTCCAGCAACAGGTCTCGCCTGGTACGGCTCCTCCAGATACTTCACCTCCTCATCCGTTAACGCTTTGCCTCGCAACTCGCAAACATCCTGGACCTTCTCGACCGAGTTCAGACCGACGATAGGCACGGTACCTTTGCTCTTCAGCCAGACCAAAGCCACATGGCTCATCTTCCAACCCTTCTTCTTGGCCACCTCCTCAACTCGTCTGATGATAGCCTCGTCGGATGCGATTGTACCCGGGTGATGGGGCGAGGGCCGCTTAGATCGGAGTGAAGTCTCTTCGCCGACGGGACGCGCCAATCTTCCGGCGAACAGAGGCGACCACGGAACAAGACCCACGCCGGTCTCCTTACAGAAACGGTTCATCTCGCGCTCCTCCTCACGGTAGCAGAGATTGTAGTAGTTCTGCATGCTGATGAACTTGGTCCAGCCATTCTTCTCGGCGATGAACTGCAGCTGGGCGAACTGTGTAGCCCACATCGAGCTCGCCCCGATGTATCGGACCTTGCCAGACTGCACGACCTCATGAAGAGCTCGCATGGTCTCTTCCGGGGTCGTCAGAGGATCGAAGCGCTGAATTTGCAGCACATCAATGTATGTGGTTCCTAGACGTGCCAGGGAATTCTCAACGGCGTTAAAGATGCCGTTGCGCGTCAACCCTAAATTAATATTGTCAGCTAGAGCCTTTCTCAGAAACCTCAGGGCAGCAATTTACCTCCTTGGTTGACATAGTCTTTATTCTGGTTCAGCTCGTTGACGAAAAGAGGACCGAAGATATCGTTCTCCTCTCCCACATGGAAGGCACACTTGGTCATGATCACCACCTTCTGGCGAGGGATGTTGAGCTTTTTGATGGCTTTGCCAATAATCTCTTCGCTAATTCCATTGGAGTAGGAGTCTGCAGTATCCCAGGTATTGATACCCCGGTCGTACGCAGCCTTCAGGACAGCGATTGATGCCTCTTCGTCCAGGAGCCACGGCACCAATGGTGTCGGGGCTCCCATAGCCAAAGCACCCAAGATGGGCCAGGACACTCGCAGACCTGAAGCACCAAGTTGGGTATACTCAACTTGAGTCGAGTCGAGCGACTTTTGGAGAGAAGGGGGGATTGGGAGTCCGTTCATTGTCGAGACAGGCGGGAGAATTATTCAATGAATAGTCAACAGAGTGGATGTTCTTGTGTGATTGTTCCCACACAAGAGCAGTGCGCCCTCCTCTTATACCCATCTTCCACGGCTCTATCGGTGTCATGGAGCAGTTGAGGCCTCGGCTTTAAGCATTCAAAATCCGGCGAGCGATGCCAGTCAGGCTTTTTGTCGGAAGCGGAACGAGAGCCCCACGAGCTTAATTCGCCCTCGCGGGTTTTCCCCAACCGGGTTTAGCGCTGACTCGATCGGGGTCCTCATACCTCATTTAGGCTCGTGCCTCTATCACTGACGCGATATGAAAATGAATATAGATACCATCTGCAGCAAGGTGAGAAGCGCTTCGAGATACTCGACAAAGACAGTATTGGACGGACTGATCTGGAGATGTTGAATTGCTGCTCTGCCGCCCCCGACCGCCTGGTGGATTCCCTCTTTGGGTAAGGCGTCGCCCTCCGTTGCCTCGACTCGTCGATGCACTTGGCCTCTCTTTGTCCTTCGCTGCTATCTTTCGGTTTGTGGCATATTGACTCAATACAATAATTTCTGTTTCAACAGTGCTTCCTTGAGGAATTCCATTTCACCGTTGGGTTTCATTACACCAGATCATCCCGTGATGCCCCTTGGAGCTGCCGGAAGCTATAGGCTGCTTTCTGGATTTCTGAAAGAATCTGTATCTCAAATCACATCTCGCTCATTAACTACGCCATCTAGCAGATTGAGTGTGTCTGAAACTATTCTCTCTGGTAGCTTTCCTTCTGTATCATGAGGAGTGTACGGCTAATCAAATGACAGGTTGTGACGCAGAGGCATTTTACATTTATTCTGCGCAGAAATGGCTGTGGAATGAGCCAGCACAGCTACTGCGCAGATATATCCAGTTTAACCTGCATGCTCTCGCCCATGTTGCCGAACAAGCTGCAGGACATGGTGCAGTCTGTGTGAACATATCAAAGCTGCCAGAGGGAAACTTCAATAAAGCCTTTCTTGTGGCGATGCAAGATGGAAAACAGCTGATTGTCAAGATTCCGAATCCCAATGCAGGACCCGTTCATTATACTACAGCATCTGAGATGGCAACCATGCAATTTGTGAGAATCCATTTAAACCATTCTTGGCTGTCATTTTGAGAAGACCGAATGCATGACATACTAATAATATCCCAAGGCCCGAGAAAAGCTTAATATTCCTGTTCCAAAGGTGCTTGGATATTGCTCCAAGGCTGGCGATAGTGAGCTTGGGGCAGAATATATCGTGATGGAGAAAGCTCCTGGGGTGGAACTTGGCCGAATTTGGGGAGACCTCAAGGCCCGTGACAAGCTTTCTATTGTGAAACAAATCGCCGATATCACCTGCAAGCTCGCTCAATATCAGTTTCCATGCCATGGCGCGTTGTACAGAAGACAAGATGTTTCTCCATCTGAGAGTACCATCGTTGACGATGAGTTTGCCATTGGGCCCACAGTTGGACGAGCATGGTTCGATGATAGGAGAGCAGAAGTCGATGTTCCTCGGGGCCCTTGTATGTGTCTTTCTTATCTTGCGCATTAACCCTTCTAATGATTGTCTTTTAGGGACCTCGGCAGAGGATCTTATGAAGGCACTGGTTCAGCGAGAAACAGCATGTCTGGAAAAATTCCCAACCTTCCCCCGAGATTGCCAACAAGGTATATTCGGCGGGCCTCGTGGCTATCACCCAACAAAAGAAGCGAAGCTATCTGTCTTGCGGGACTTCCTCAAAATCTGTCCTCATATTATGCCCAAAAACGAAAGACTCTCTGCTGGCGTTATGTGGCACAATGATCTCCACACAGATAACATATTCGTCGATGTCCAAAACCCGTCTCAGATTACAAGCATTATAGACTGGCAAGGCGTGCCTGTCTATCCGATGTTCCTGATTGCCCATCACCCTTCCCTAATTGAGTATGAGGGGCCGAAACTGAGCGGTTTCGCTCAGCCCGCTCTCCCCGAGAAGTTCGAAACACTTGATCCTGAAGCCAAAAATGCCGCCAAGGAGTTGTTCCTTTCCCAATCCCTCTGGCTTTCCTATGAAATTGAGGTCCAGAGAGCTGCGCCTGAGCTATTGCATACGTTCCGGCATAGGGAGACATTGCCGGGTCAAATCCTGGGAACGATCGGATCCATTTACGATGATGGAGAGCCATACGTACAGAGCCTCCTTGCCGATATAACGCAGGGAAATGTATGGAAAAAGGTGGTCGGCACAGATGAAAATGGCAATGCTATTGTGCCATGCCCCTTGAGTTATTCCGAGCAAGATATGGCAAAGCAGAAGACGGAGTATGCCAAGTGGGAAAGGGATGTTGAAAGAAAGACACGAGTGCTTGAAGAGATCGGAGTCTACATAGGTTGGAACGGTGCAGTGTCTCCTCAGGATTATGACGAAGTATCTAGGAGACTCTCAGCGGCGAAGCAGAACTTTCTGGCTCGAGAATCAACAAACCAACACGAGAGAGCGATATGGGAGAAGGTTTGGCCTTTTCAAGATTCCACTGGGAAATAATCCCAAGCTTCTCGGTGACTGTCGTGTGGCACACGATATTATCATGGACGATGGCTAACTGAAAATCACTCCGACTTCTGAAGCTGGTGAACCTGCCACGTACAGGCTTTTTAATTTTCTGTCATGAAGAATATTCGAAGGGGGACGAAAAGTGAGCAGAGATCTAAGAGCTGATCTAAAAGAGGGTGTCTAAGGCACTGTACTGCCCTCCAGGATGCTGTGCTGGTATCCAAGAGACGCGATCTATCCCGGGTGTCTCGACTTTCATAAATCCCTGTTGTTTTCATCCCCCACTAGCGGTCTATATTCCTCCTCAGCCCAGACTCCGACCCCCTTCTTAGTCAGATGTCTGTCCTTCCCGAGGTCCCAGTTTCATCTTGCATGTCTCCAAGAAGTTGCCAACGGCTTGGAACCCACCACTAATTCACCAACATGCCGTCACCCCTGGATGGAACCACCCACGATAATGGCAGCCCTCTTTTGTCAATACCAAATGAAATCATTCTGGAGATTTTCTGTTGCCTCTCATCCTTTTCACAAGTCTTTGCTTTCGCAGCCACCAGTCGCCGAATCAGGCGGGTCTGGCTCGACCATGCAAGTCGAGTATACCATCAAGTGGCCCCCCGGTGCATCCCGGGAGAACCTCATGCCCGCAAGTTTCGCGAGATTCAACGCCGATGCTCGATCCGACATTCCCATCTATCGAACGGCGACACGATCTGCATAACGCGAAATGCACAGATAGTGGAGAAGGCAATCGTGCAATTTGAAAACGAAGTGGTCTGCAACGTCAAGGGTGTGTCTCCACGCCACACCGAAGACACTTGAGCTCTTGACCTAACAGTTGCCCTCTAGCTCCTGGATATGATCTCGCAAAGTTCTACGGTGCAGGGGCTCGCAGACACCCGCCACGTCTGACAGGCACCGAGCGCCGCCGATTTATTCGGTCATATTACCAGACCTGGGGCCTGCTGAGATCAGACTCGGCAGGAGTGCAGCGGATCCTAGAATCCACCACGTTGAAACAGCTATACCAGCTATACGAGATGTGCGAGCTTTTGCAGAATATTGGACGAGACGAGGTCCTCCCTAGCCTCCAGAATACGGGCGCGGCCCCCACTTCGGGTGTCATGCTTACTCTTCAACGACCGAAGGCGCGCAAGACTGTACAATCCCAAATCTGGAAGCGCCTCCAACATGTCTCTAAGCGGGTTCGTAACGAGCATGCTGAGGATGTCACTCTCTATGCGAAAGAGGATGGGTTCCTGTTCTTTGTCGTGATTTGGGATCATTGGCAGCCAACTCTTAAGGAAATGGTGTGTGGCCGACAACTAACGGATCCAAGTCCGGATGTGGAACTGGAGAAGACCTATTTGTGGGATGACAGTTCGGACGAAGAGGCGTAAAGAGGAGGCGCTGTCTGGAAATAGCTGGTGTCGTTCATGGTCGGAACACGATGAATTGCCACTATCTGACGACGATGATGATTCTATCTATACCCTCATGCAGCCTAGCTAGTGTCAGAAGTCTCCACGACGGACATAACTAGTGAGTGATTATAAGATCAACCTAAACAGGAAGGTTCTACATATGCATATTACGAGCAAGAGATTGCTGCTTAAGATTTCTCCGACGTTATGTCAATTGATAGGTCTGACTATATCCCTTCGGGTTTTACCTATGTAGCGGATTTCCTATGCCACTTCTTGGCTTTCCCGTTCCGATTTAGTGCTCACCCCTCGCCGCTTTTTGCTCCCTGAGTAAAATTGAGCATGCCTGGTGCCCAACGAAGCCGCGAGGCGGATGCTTTGCCTCCGAGACTTATGTAAGTGAATTATATAAGCCCAACGCAACTCATGTGATCTGGTGGATCTGGTTGACCCCGCATTATCGAGCCTCAACCATGGTTACCTGCTCCCAACCTTACTGCAGTGGTGAACCTAGTGAAGCAACTAGGGATGGCAACTCAAACACAAACACTTCTGCAGTACCTCTCTGTTGCCCTCCCAACGATACCGACCCAGGGGACGACTCCGGGCCCAAACACGACAAATCCTCAATACGATGCGGATGATATAACCCAAGTCGTTCTGTGGCCGGAGTTCAGTTATTCCTCCGTCATTCAACGCTACGGGCAAGTCCTAAATACGAAGCAAATTCGGCCCGACCCCTTTATGTCTCCCCCTGCTCCGCTTAAAGACGAGCCATAGAAACCGATCTCTCTTTGCATTCATTCATCCTCTGCCGACAGATGAGAAACGAGATCCCGGCGGAGAATGAATAGGACCGGATATTAACGTAGTCTCTTGCCTTGGCGAACCAGTGCGACGCGCCAGCTGGGTCAAGGGCCTGATGTAAGACTGTCGGAGGCGAGTATTTACAGGGCGTGCAATTTGGACGGTCAAGATTGGTTCGCGGCAGGTCATACTTGGGATGCCGCAGGTGGAAACGGACCCTGCAGAATGACCGGACAATCTTCCAACCAGCGAAGTGGTGCGTGAATGACCTCTTTAATGCCCATTTTGCATAGCCTAAGTCTTTCATTTAGTCCGGGGTCCGCTGACAGGATTTCTTTCCCTTCTGCAACCCCATGCATGGAGAACAGGCGACGCCCTCGGGGTTGCATTTACCCATGTGGATGAATCACCGGGGACGAGGGGCACACCAGTGCTCTGACACGAGGAAATTTAAGCGGCATCAGCCTAATCATTTCCCATTCATCCACCGTCTGATCAGGCGGGGCAAGGACGGTGCCTAACCGGTGTCCAATCGCCACCGAGAGGGGCGCCTGGCCGATGCCGAGCTTCTGTGGCGGTCCCGGTGCTGGCCCAAGGCGATGAGAGGCTGGCGGCAATGAGTTCAACATCAACTCTCTAAAGCCGGGCTGCACGACGCATCTGGGGATTGAATCCCAGGCACAATGGTGGAGAGGGACGAGCAGAGTATGAGATGTGCATCCACCATGCATTTCCACCGGGTTCAGGGAGCGCCATCAGACGCATGCAACGCTAATTTCGGTCTGCGTTTCTTCATGAAGAAGACCAGGGTGGCAAAGCCGTATGCTCCCAAACTCTGGGGAGACCAGCGATCATTGGCTCGGTTAGAAAAAGGCTTGGCTGAGCAGGATCACTAGAGCAGAGACCGTTCGGGGTCCGGAGGTTCATGGCCCAACACCAGCGCGAGTCAATTTAGTCTTGTTGATATCAAGTTCCAGTTGACATCTATAATGGCAGAGGACAATAGAGTGGACTGGGGTCATCTGGTGACGGCAGAGAGACCACACCGAGAGTCCTGATTGCTGGAGTTGTGGGTTGCAGAGCGAGCCGAGAGTACAAGCTTGACGGGGAGAGCTCCGTGTCCGATCGGGTGGAGTCGAGTTGTTTAAGCCGTGAAAAATGCCACGTCGCAAATCCATGAATGATTGAAGACGAGAATCTCACAATGCTCAGGGACGCAAGTGCGAAGAGATGCAAAGCGAACAACCCACGGAGCTTCCCAGAACGAAACACAGGCTGCCTTGTTGGTCAGGCATCCTCTCTGATTCCTCGATATATCACTATGGATTCCGTGTTATAGAGTCTCAGTATGACTCATTTTGATTAGTAGTCATATAAATCGCCCCGTAGGCCCCGGTTCTGGATTAACACAAACGCACATCAAGATCGCTACCCCCGTTGCTGGAATACACTAATTTCGTGTAGACTTCTTCCTGCGGGATTTTACGCTTATGGAATGTCTTAGGCCATATGTTACGTACGTTAGATGAGGCTGAACTCTTCATCGTGTCCACACTCGGCGAGCGGCCATCCCAAGTGGACCCACGAAGGTTTGTTTCGGTATAAAATACCGAGACCCACGACTCTTTTCTTGATTTCAGACTGGATTGCACGTTAAATAAGACTACAACTAGGAAACGATAGGGCCAAAAGATGATCTCGCAGGCTCCGGACTTCTCGCTTCACCAACATCGGGTTTCTAGCTATGGCTGCACGATGTCTTGAAGTCATGTAATTAGGTAGATATACGTATATGAAGCCCGTGTTGGGGGCTGCTTTTGGAGGCCATTACTTGGTTACGTCACAGGAGCATTTCAAAATTATCGAGGGGGATGGACCAGAGCTGGTATATTGCGGAGCGAGGCGGAGTGTATACCATCCATGGATACTGGAAAAAAGTCTTACGTACATAGTAGCGGAAATGTAGCGGAAATCAATCAGGCAGGTCTGACGCCGTAACAAAAATGGGCCCTGCTTCGCAGCTGGGGGCGATGTATTCAGCAATTCTGCCTGTCATATGTAGGTGTCCCTGTTGATTGGCTATATGTATGTGTGTCTGCACCTTAGTTACACTTTTTGGCTATAGTTAACTGCGAGCATAGCAGCTACGCGCATCCCGTCTATAGGAGGATGACAAATGGACACCCCCTACTTTCTACTTAGGAAAGGCTCTGTTTTTGTATTACCCAAGCAGTATCAGCCCATTTTAAAATGTTACTGCTTTCTCTAGCCCTTCAGAGAGGCCGGAGGTATCCATTTAACGCTACCCTATCTATCATCGGGTAGGTGAGATACAGCAAAAAGTGAGACCTGAGCCGGTAGATATGTATATACGTATGTCCGCCCCGCTTATGGGGCGGCCCCCGGGTTGCCTGAGCCTAGAGTGTAAGTGCATTTGGGGCACCTCGGGGTGGGGTCAGGGGCACCTGACTAGCCTATTTGGGAACGGAGTTAAGAGGTGGTTGTAACATCCCCAAATTCACATTTTGCATTGCATGGACTGCCATTACCGAAGTCATGGTCCTTCTCGCAGCTTTCAGTCTCTTCTTGGCCGTTACCAGGGCCCTCCCCGGCCCGGCTTTCGAAGCCCGTTCTGTCGTCGATCTCACTCCAGCTGCATGGCAAACCGACTCCGAGCAATCCATTACCTCTCCTGCGGCGTTCATTGAGGATTCGCCCCACGAGCTACATGAAAGAGATGTCGATGAAGGTGAAGGTGAAGGTGAAGGTGAAGGTGAAGATGAAGATGAAATGAACCATGTACTTCTTTCATTCGTTCGCAGGGGAAAAGACAGAGACTCGTTTTCGGTACTCGGCAGCTGCACCTTGAAGAAGACAATCACCACTCCCGACTATCCTGGCCCAGGTCGCCTTCAGCAGCAACAAGAGGCAAAAGGATACAAGTTCGAGGGCTGGTTTATTCCTCAGGTCCAGCAGTGTGGTGCGAACAGCTACTGGGCCTACGAAACAGTGGGTGCTGATTTGACCAACTATGTGGCCCCTTACAACAAGAAGAACTACGGGGCCCCGGGAACTGGCAACCCTCCCTACGTCAACTCAGACCATGTCTGTGAGTTTTCCGAAGATTGGCTTAAGCATCAAATCAGCGAATAACTAACAGCCACCACAAAATAACAGATGAACTGCAGACCCTCAAGGCATTCTTCAAGGACCTTCTCAGCGATAGCTCAATCACCTGCGACAACTTGAACACCGCGCTATTTGGAAAGAATGGGGACCAGGATATAGGATCCAACCTGTGGGCGTTGGTGAGCTTGGCATACTTTCTTCATGATGCGTTTCTAGGAAATTGATGACTAACGCTGGTGATTTTCAGCTTCCTAGTGACGACTACCCCGATCTAATTGGCATGGACTCCGAGCTCAATCGAATCAAGGCGGATGTGAGTGGGCATTTTCCGATGACGACGACACCAAACTCGAGATCTCACAAATGAATAGATGTTCAGTCCAGGAACCAGCATTCAGCCAGCCGAAAAGCTAAGCGAGCGCATCCAGCGGCTGAACGAACTTGCCGTTGTTTTCGACATGATGCGGGACGACAATGTGGTGGCCATGTTTACCAAGACCAACCTGAGAATCTATGAAGCTCTGCAGAAGCTGGACTCCAATGCTGCTCCGCAAGGCGGTTGGGGTCCAGCATACACTAGCTGGATGAACACATATATTCGCACCCAGGGACAAGCGGTATCTCGGACAATGTCGTCACACGCTGCGGAGGCGAGTAGGGGGGTGAAGCCAAAGAAGCAAAAGCAAAACTCCCAGTCTTTTGCCGGATTTGTGGCGGCGTACCCGACGGATATGTGGTCCTTTGACGAGAGCAAACTGCTGAACTGGGGTGCTGCCAAGAAGCGCGCCGTCGAATTTGCGACTGCTACCATCACGGAAACAAAGCCGGATGAGACTCGAACGGCCACAATTACGGCTATATACTCCGACGAGTCCCCAACCGCAGATGCAGCAGCTACACCTACAGCTTAGACGTTTAAATCGTGGGATCTGCTTCCAAGGTAAGCGGGGATTACTGCAATATCTTTCTCAACTACCTAGGGCCATATAGATGGCCTCGATGGATGTATTTATATAATATATGGACATGTAGAAAAGTTGATCACTTCACACACGATACTTGTACACCCAGCATGCACATGAAGCATCTTGGTAAGGTCGAATGGGATCTTGGACATGGTCAATCGAAAGATCGACCCCTAGCTCCTTGAACGCGTTCGCGAATAATGCCATATTCTTCTCGCGCTTCTTGCCCGTCGGAAAGTCGGGGTCATAAATATCATCTTCGTCATCGCTTTCCTCCTCATCGGAAGATACCTCATCATCCTCATCCTCATCCTCAAAAGGAGAAAAGTGACATGAAACATGTTTCAGGTGTGGTAGCTCTCCGCGTACCACCTTATCGCGAATAGCAGCCAAGGGAAATATCCCTAACCGGTCTCGTAAAATCAGCCGCTGGAGACTGGATGGTAGAACATCGCCGAGACGACCATCTCGTTTATTCTCATCCCCCACCAGCTCAGATGTACCGATAGCAAACTCTTTCAAGACGGGAAATGGACGAAGATCCACGCTTTCGCCGCGCGTGTAGTACAAATCAAGGTCGAGGAATTCCAAAGAATGTGCGTGTGACTGCAGCGCATCAACGTAGTCTCGTCGACTCTTAGTGTGCTCGTAACCGTATTCTGAAAAGGGTATCTGACCCTTCAAGGTAAACCGCTTTAAGGCCCGTGGAGGCAGAAGAACTTGACTGAGACCTGTAGGGCTGATATCGCAGTTGAGCAGAATAAGCTCCTCCAACACAGTGGATCGTGTCAGATCTTTTGCAGGAAGTTCCTTGTCTCCAAATTGTTGAAAGAACAGATTCGTGATCGAGAGAGACTGTAGTCCCGGGTGGTGAAAGATAGGCTCGTTGGTGTTGAAATTGCACCCCTTCTCAGGCATAAAATCATACCCAATATTGCCTATTGAATGTGAGAATCAGGAGAATTAACAGCGCCCCGCAACTTTCGAAAAATACATACAACTTTTGAGTTTGGGGAGAGGTTGCAAGTGTGTTGGTCTTCCTAGCTCCCAGGACAGGGTTGCATCTTGCCATTTCTCCTGTGCTCTTCGCAGCTCAGGTGGCAGTGTCCGACGACAACTCGGCGAGCTTTGAAACCAATCGCTCCTCATTGCCAGGAATTCCAGGTTGAATAGCTGCGCAATGGTTGCCTCCCAATCTTCGGGGCAAGGAAATGGCGGTTTTTTGTCGTCATCGTATTCATAATTTCTATGATTATGAATTTGGACATCCCGTACATGGGGGATCAGCCCCGGCCGGTTGGCTATGGTTGCTGCAAAAATATCCCCAGCCGTTGAGTCGCGAAGCCAGACACTGCGATAGATCATGGGGTTGACGATCTCATGCAATCGACGGCAGACTCGGGCTACCGCGAGAAAACGAGATGATGAATGACCATCTGTTCCCAAAGGGAGGACAACCGATTCAATCAATTCATCAGGAAGATCAAGTAAACTGGGGTGTCCAACGGAGCATGCCATTAGAGATATATGTGGTGTACAGCCAAGAGTGAATCACGGCGAATGACGTGCCTTGGGTCTTCTGATTCAGTGAAGGATGAAGCTGAGTCCAGCAGCCAAGGGGCACTAAAAGCGCAATGACGTAGAATTTCAACCGGGCCGACCAGGGATCGCCGAGTATAGGGACCGGGTCCGATTAGCCTTGGATGTATTGCCTGTTACGCAACTAGAATCATCTATCCGGCGAACATTATTTCCTCTCCCACGACCAAGGCGGATTTGGGGCGATGCGGGCTAGCGTGACGATGTTTTTGCCGCTTCCAAACTAGGTTGACGCTCACCCGCGTGTATAGCAGAACCCAGCGCGGCCCCCGGGGCCCCCGAGGCCCACTTTGTCTTGTGCCGGAAGGCGCGTTTCAGCACCGGGAGAGAACAGCTGGTACTAGCCCCAAGCCATCCGGTTCCTGACATGCCCATAACTATGTATGACGGACTCTCTAGACAGGGACAGGCCAATCTATCCATTCTTCTATAAACCATCAAGCGGAGAAGCAAGAACTGAATGAATGATATTGTGTCGGGGACTACAGATACAAAAGCCCCACAATCAGAGACTCATCACCTCCATATGATTTAAACCTCGATTCTTTCCTCAACAGGTTTCTCAATCGTCTCCGTGTTCACGGTGCGATTAATAAAATCTAAACTAGATTTATTAGTAGGACTTAGAATAGAAGATTATAATTATATCCCTTTAATAAAAGACTTATTCTTGGTTTTACTTTTAGAAGAGAGATTAAGTGAATCTAGCTGAATATGTTAGGACTGGCTCTGCGAGGCAGTCCGAGGAGATGGTAAAAGGATTAGAGTGAAGAAACCAATGACTCGATTCTGAGTGTAAACTAATCGCTGGCGTGCTATCTGGGTGTGCGTAGGGGTGTAAGTCCCTGCGCGGTACGGCGGCCCATATAGACCATGGGTGCGTGCGGTAGGACCATAGAGACCATGTGTGCGGTCCCTGCGAGGGCCAGGGTCGTAACCTTGGAACACACTAAGTGCTTATTAGGCACCACTGATCTGTTATGTGATGGTACTGAGTGGCTCACTGAGGCTGAGCCCGGACTAGAATTTACTCAGGGAGCCTGAGCCTGAGCGCCCTCATAAAAGCGGCGGCAGCTAAAATAGGAAAGCCCCATCCGGCAGAGGAAATCCGCTATGTAGAGTGACCTAGGTAGATACTTATGAGGGGTTTGGCTCATCGGGTGACCGGGTGAACGGGTGGCAGGGTGAAACCCGGTCACCCGGTCAGCTTATTCTTAGTAGCTACCAGTGTTTACCAGTCTTTACTAGAGGGTTATAGTAAACATTCTGATCTGATATTTTTATATCACATGATCTAAGCTGGCCGGGTGGAAAAACCTGACCGGGTGGCCGGGTGGCTAAAAAATCAGTGGTAAATAGTAGGAATCTATAGGAATCAGTGGTAATTTTAACCACCCAGTCACCCGGTGAGTTCTATTCACCCGGTCAGCTAAGTAGGATTTATTAATATATACTAGTAATTACTAGTAGATATATAATAATCTAAAAAGTTTTAGTGGTAAAAAGTAGTAAGAAAAGGAAATTGTTAGTAAGAAAAACTAGTTCACCCGGTCAGCTAAATAAGATTTATTAGTATATACTAGTAATTATTAGTAGCTATTAATAGCTATAATAATTACTAGTATATACTAATAAATTCTATATAGGATTAGATAGAAAAAAAAACTAGAATTCTAGCTAATAAACTCACCAGATGACTGGGTTGTCACACACCGGCCGATCGTCCACTGCTGTGTTAGCCTTGCTGCCTCAAAGGTAATACTTCTCTTGGTAGCCACAGTCCCTCCAAGCTTGCCTGTCTCTTGTCACTGCTGCCGCTCTGGCCTTATATAGGTCTAGAGTCCTTGAGGTGTTTGTCCTGAAAGGTGTGTTGATTAGGAGCGCCGACTAAGTCAGTCGCTTAGAGGTTGCTATCTCTAAATAAGCTCCTAAGGTCGTTAGATATAGTTTAGGGTATTGAGCAATATAAAGTTAAATAAAGATAAGTCGTATTCTAGTCTAGGTATTCTAAATAACAGTAAGATAATTAAACGCGAAGAACTAAATATATACTAATAAATAAGCGTCTTTATATATCTAGTCTATTATATTGCTAATAAGTTTAGGTCTTATCACTAATATCTTCTAAGCTTATCACTGATAAGTTTACTTCTTATTACTAATAAGTCCTAGTTATATAATCTAGTCTTTCTTTATTATAACTTAAAGGTTCCCTTTATATAACTTCTAAGTTAATTAGTTATCACTTCTCTATCTTTATACCTTAGTATATTACTGGTACTAGGTCTATAATATCATCCCCTCCTTTTAAGTCTTCATCCTAAAGACTCTTAAGTATAGCCGCCCTATAAATATATATTCCTATTTTCTGCTTTCTTAGTTTTTTTACTATATTATTCTAACTATATCTTCCAAAACTTCTATTCATAAAAACGCCTTATCCTATTATATCAAAGACAAAGATTATTAGTCTATTATTCCTTACAATTATTATATTCGCCTTAACTAAATATATATCTATTCTAATTATTCTAATTATTATAGTGATTATATAATAGATAGAGATAGTATAAAATATACTATATTAAACCCTACCTTCTCTAATATAAAATAGCACTGTCTAGTTAAGTCCTAAAATTCTATTAAAGAGGAAGAGGAGGCTATTCTAGCTAAACTTCTTTATTTTTAAAAGCAAAAATATTTACTATAAAAATATATTAGCAATTTTATAGTATATAATTTTAAAGAGATTTCCAAACTAGAAAATCTTAAATATTATAAAAAAGAAAAGTTAGATTATCTTAAAAAAGAGTATATTAAGCCTATCTATTTAAAAGATTATCCTACAAAGAATACTTATACTATAAATAAGTTTACTCTATTTACTATTTATAACCCTAATAGGATCTTTATAGCTATATTAAAGGGTCTTACTCTAACGTAGTTAATTATATCTATTAATCCAATAAGCCCTATAGACTAGACTAATATTAATTTTAATACTTTCTTTACTTCTATCCCTAAGACGTCTTCTTTACCTTATAATAATACTATTAAACCAGCTAATAATAGCCCCTTAGATTTACAATAGATTCCTATATATTTTCTAAGATAAGATACCCTTTTTATTTAATCAGGAATTACTACTAACTATTAAACTAGCTATCTTTTATAATAGTTTTAACCTTATATTTATCTTCTATTTCTTTAACTTTAATATTAGTAGTAATTTATATATCTTTTAGCACTAATTCTAATAATAATATATAGAATATTAGATAAATTTACTTTATACTTTCTAGTAATTTTAAACAGTAATTAACTAATCCTATTTTTTCTTTAATTATAAATAGCCCTAGTTTCTTATAATCTAACTTCTTACTTAGTCACTTTATTTTAATATTTTATTATAGTAGATAGACCTTCTCCTTTTTTTTAAGATTAGACCCCTCTTTATAGTCTTAGTTATAGTATATTTTTATATATAGATTAAGAAACTTAATATCTCTTATTATCTATAAATATAGTTACTATACACTAATTACTAATAATTATACTAATTCTATAACTATATAATCACTTTATAGTTCACTAATCAATAAAAGATTATACCTATAGTTAATATAAAATAGTAATTCTCCTATAATTAAGTGCATTATATTGTTATATATAAATTACACAATTAGCAACAGTCCTACTTAGTCATCTTATTAATAGTTTATATAATATTATAGATACTATTCTAGTATTTAGTTTATTTATTCTATTTATCTATTTATTTATAGATAGTAAGCCGTTAAAAATCTATAATTAATACCTATCTAATCTATAAATAATTACTATATCTTACTAATAAATAGCTTATTTTTATCTAATATAATCTTCTTCAGAGTCCTATAATTTATAAATATATATTATAAAAGAATATTTACTATCTCTTCTATAATAATCTTTTCTATTATCAGGATTATATATATATACTTAGTTAACTTATCTATAATAACTATAATTATATTATATCCTTAGGATTCTAGTAGCTTAGTGATAAAATCTATTATAATCTATTCCTATAAATATATTAATACTTCACTTTTCTATATTTCTCTATATAACTAATATCTTACTAACTTATCTTACTAATAAGTATTATAAATTACAATATACTACTAAACTTTCTAATATATATTTAGAAAGTAGTAATTATATAAGATATACTTAATTATTTTCTTAATTCCTATATACTTATATATTAGTATATTATAATATTATTGAATAACTTCCTTTTTTAATACTTAAGGTATATAGATTAATCTATAAATCAAAATTAATCTATTATCTTATTTTCTAATTATTTCCTCTAAGTCTATATCTAAAATTTCTTATATCTTTATATTATTTTTAGTTACTTCTCTGATCTATTTAATCTATTTATTATCTATAATTTTACTAGTTACTAAGAGAATTTAATAATTATATATAAAATTCCTTTTAGTATCTATAGTTAAAATCATAAGTACCACTTTCTTAGTCTTTTTTTTATAGTCTAGTTATTAACTTAAAATATCTATTTAGCTATTGCTTCTCCTATCACAGTATTTAATTCTATAATTATACTATAAAAGGACTTTTACTTATTTTATCTATCTATAAATAAGTTCTTTTATTATTATAAAAAATATTAAATTCTTATAATCTAATTTCACTATTATAGTATATTTTACTCCTTCTAGATATAGTCTTTAGACCTTAAATACTAACACTATAACTAATAATTCTTTATTATAGATATTATAATTAAACTCTACTTAGATTATCTTTCTTAACTAAAATATAATTAATTATAGTTTTTTATTATCTCTTAGTTAAATTATCTTTACTCCTAATATATAATCTAACATATCTATTTTAATAGTTATTAACTTATCTAGATTATAAACTACTAATATTATTTATTCTATAAATAATTACTTTAATTTATTAAATAATTCCTAAGCCTTATTATTCTATTCCTAATATTTATTTTTTTTTATTATCTTATTAAGTCTAACTATAATCTTACTAAAATTATAGATATAATTTTAATAGTAGTTATATAATCCTATAAACTATTATACTTCTTTAAAGTTTTTTAATATTAACTACTTAATAATACTTTATACTTTCTCTTCTTCTATACTAAATCCTTTATTACTAATTATATATCCTAAAAACCTAGTTTCTTAGATATAAAATTCATATTTCTTTAGTTTAAAAGTTACTATAGCCTCTCTAAGCTTTTAAAGGACTTTCTTATTATATTTAATATATTCTTCTATAGTCTTAAAAAATACTAAGATATTATTAAGGTATACTACCACAAAAATATCTAGATACTCTTCTAATACACTAAAGATAAATCACTAAAATACAGCTAATATATTAATAAACCTAAACAGTATTACCCTATATTTAAAATATCTATATTTTATTTAGAATACTATTTTCTATTTATCACTTACTTTAATCTATAGTTAATTATATATATTAATAATATTATACTTTATAAAATATTTTATTTTATAGATTTAATTTTAGATCTCCTTAATTAAAGGCAATAAATATTAGTCTTTAATAGTAATTAAATTTAATTATTAATAGTCTATATAAAGTCGCAAACTTTTATCTTTTTTTTTTATAAAAATAATAGGGTATCTAGTTAGTAATAATAACTTTTAGATATAACCCTTCTTTAGGTTTTTATCAATATAAGCTTATAATATTTCTGATTTAAGCTTTAATAGCTAATAGATTAATCAGAATATAGACTCTTTACCTTTTTTAATCTTAATCTTATAGTTAAATAGACTATACTTTAGTAGCTTATCATCTTTTAGTGGCTTAAATATATCCTAGTACTTATAGTACTCCTTAAATATCTATATTTCTTCCTTAGTTATATAAAGGGTTTTTAATTTATAGTTTATTATAATATATTCTTTTAGCTTATTATTAGTTATTTTTAGTAACTATTTTACTATTATAATAATATTAATATCTATAGTTTTATTCTATATCTTACCTTTAAGCTACTAACTCTATTTAGCTTTATACTTATATAGGTTACAATAGATTCCTACCTCCTTAAAGCTAAGCCCTTTATTGCTTAATATCTTTTATTTAGTCTATCTCACTTCAGTTTACTTATACTTATAGTTTTCAAAGTAAATATTATTATACTATTAGTTAATCTTTAAATTATATTATCTTAGCTATAGTACTCTAATTACTATATTATATTATTCTAATCTAATAATATTAAAATATATTTCTTCTTTATAGTTTCCAATAATTATCTAAATCTATTCTATATAGTAAGTAATTCCTAGTCCTAGTTCTTATCTATATAGCCTAATAATTAATATAACTTAACTCTTCTAGACTATTAGTACTTAGTATTTAGCACTAAACTATAGGCTTATAAAATTTCTTATAGCTCTAAAGTTAAATATAATTTAAATAGGAATACTATTTTCCTTAAAAGTCACTATTAAGGCTTTAGCCTTTATATATTTTCTTTATATAATAGCTACTAAATATTATTTTCTCTAGTATAGCTTTTATATATACTATAGTAACTTTAGATTAATTCCACTATAATCTAACTTACTAATTATATAGATTATATATAATTTATTATAGTATTTAATTATAGCTCTTAGATTATACTTTAGATATCTTATATATCTAATATATATATAGTCTTCTTATATATATAAATATATTCCTTTTATATCTTTAATATATAATACTAGCTTATCACTATTAGATTTATTATAGGGCACCCTTTATAAGTCTCCTATATATAGTATACTATCTAGATTACTCTTCTAGCTAAATTACTCCTAAGTTCCTAAATATTTATTTCTAAAGGATTTTTAAGATATTAAAAGCACTTTATTAGTTCTTTAGGATAGTAGAGTTTCTTAGATCTCTAGGGTTCCTAGTACCTCTATAGATATCTTTAAGATATTTATTCCCTATCTTTTAGATTCTTTTTTTAATAGCTCTTAGGAATCAATTATCTAATAATTATCTTAGACCTCTTCTTAATCCACTTCTATTTCTTAGCTTATCTATAAAAACTATTCTTATTTATTATACTTTTTAAACTATAAATTAATTAAGATTTTAAAGCTTATTCTTTTTTAAGCCTCTATCTCCTATTTATACTTAAAGTCTAGCTATATTATTTATTTCTCTCTAGTATTATAATCTCTATCACTTTTAGATATAGATTATCTATTATCTAGTATTTTATTAGTGGCTTATAGCTTTTATAGCTTAGCCTCTTTATTAAATAATTTATAAAATTATCTAAAGATATTAATATACTCTTTAACTTTTTTATAGGCTAATTCTATTTTTTATTGCTTAGTTAACTACCTTAAATTAATAATATTAATACCTTTATATACTAAGGTTTTTAGTTAATCTATATCTTTTATTTATTTTTAATATATTTCTTTAATTCAGTTAATATCCTTATTAATCTTATCTAGGCTCTTTTTAATTTCCTAGGCACTTTTACTTACTATTATAGTAGCTTCTTATTATAAACTTTTATAGTTCTATAGTTTATTTATCTAATCACTCTAGACTATATCTAGCAGTTATTCTATATTATTTAGTGCTATTTACTTAATTCTAGGCTTTAGTGCCTCTTTTAAGAACTTCTTATTTATCTAGATTTATCTATTTATTAACTCGTCTTTTATATAATATCTTTTCTTTTAGATCTTATATAATACTTATTTAGCCTTTCTAGCTTTCTCTACTCTATTCCTAGAGCCTTTATAGATTTAGTCTAGTACTTCCTACACTTCTATAGTATATCTTTCTAATATCTAGTATATTAGTTTTAAGCCCTATTTTAGATTTTATTTAGTATTAAGTCCTTAATTTAGTTTATTTTATATTATATAAAACGTCTTTACTTTTATAGTTCTAGTTATATTATATACTCCTTTTTTTTAGGTAGTATAAATCTACTATAGCTTTTAGTTATTTACTTTATTTTTATATTTTTTTATTATATAGCCTAGTTTACTATATTTAAAATAAAGCTTTTTTTCTTTACACTATTTCTGTTCTTTAACAGAGAGCCTTACTATATCAAGCTTTATTAGTTATAAGCTATAAAAGTCGCTATAGATCTTTTTAGACTATTATAGTCTTTGTTTACCTTTTTAGCAGTAGTATCTATTATTCTAATATTATCTACTATATTATATTTTACTCTACTAAAGCTTCTATTTATATAGTTAGTTATTAAATTTAACTACTATTTTAATTATCTTTAATAATTTAGTAGATTAATCAATTTATATTAATTTATCTTTAATTTCTTCCTTAAGACCTTATTTAAATAACTAGATATATATATTATTATTGTAGTTTAGATATAATATAATCTATTAAAATTTAGTAGTATATATATTTACTAAGCTAGTTTATTAGATTTATTTAAGTCTTTTTTTAGCTATTTACTAAATATTAATATTTTTAAAAGTCTATTTAAGCTTCTTTTTAAAGATTTAGTATACTATAAATATTTCTCTTATTATATTACCTTAATCTCCTATAGGCTTCTTATTGAATTCTTAAATATAAAGCTTAAACTATTTAAAGGCCTATCTTTAGAGGTATATAGATATATATATTACTTTGTCTGCTTCTTCTACACAGTTAATAATATATAATTATATATCTATTTATATAAAGAACAATTATAATTTAGCTTGATCTTTATAGAAAAAGTCTAATTTAGGTGGTTTCACTGCTAATAGCTATCTATATATTAGTTAATCTTATAGCTAAGAAACTATCTCTATTAATTCTATATTAGTAGGAGGCGGCAATAATATATATCTAATCTGTCCTCTCCCTATATTACTAGTACTGTTATTTCTTACTATTATTAGATTATAGTTAGTAATAAAGCGTTAATTATTTTATTAACTTCACTTAAATCCTAAACTTAGTATTTAATATATTATATATTGGCTGATTATCTACTGCTGTGTTAGCTTTACTGTTTTAAAGGTAATACTTCTCTTAGTAGCTATAGTCCCTCTAAGCTTATCTATTTTTTATTACTACTACTACTTTGGCCTTATATAGGTCTAGAGTCCTTAAGGTGCTTATCCTAAAAGGTGTGTTGATTAAGGGCGCCAACTAAATTAGTCGCTTAGAGGTTGCTATCTCTAAGTAAGCTCCTAAGGTCGTTAGATATAGTTTAGGGTATCGAGCAATATAAAGTTGAATAAAGATAAGTTATATTCTAGTCTGGGTGTTCCAAGTAATAGTAAGATAATTGAACGCGAAGAACTAAATATATACTGGTGAATAAGCGTCCTTATATATCCAGTCCGTCGCATCACTGATGAGTTTGGGTCTTATTGCTGATATCTTCCGAGCTTATTACTGATAAGTCTGCTCTTTATCACCGATGAGTCCTAGTCACATGATCTGGTCCTTCCTTATTATAACCCGAAGGTTCCCTTCACGTGACTTCTAAGTTGATTGGTTATCACTTCTCCATCTTCATGCCTTAGCGTGTTGCTGGTGCTAGGTCCGTAACATGGGTGAATTTTACTAAGAAGTTCTAGTAATTACTATAAATTCCTATTTAGCTAATCTAATAATCACCTGGTCAGCTTTTTTAGATTTTCACCCGGTCACCCAGTCAGGTTATTTATAGTAGCTACTAGTAATTTTTAGTAGTTAATAATTATATCTATATCTATATCTATATCTATATCTATATCTATATATTATACTATTAGTTACTAGAAATTACTAGATATATATATATAACTAGTAGTTACTAGAAATTACTAGATATATATATATATCTAGTAGTTACTAATAATTTCTAGTTAATATTAGAGATATATAAATCTATAGATTATATAGTTATATAGATAGATAGATTTTACTATTAGCTACTAGATATTACTAGATATAGATTTATAACTATATAATCTATAGATATAACTATTAACTACTATAAATTACTAAGAATTACTAATAGCTATTATAAATAACCTGACCGGGTGAATGAAGCTCGCCGGGTGACCGGGTGAGAAAAAAAGAAGTGATAAAAAGTGGTAAACAACACAGAGCTACTAGTAAATACTAGTAAAACCATTTCCACCCGGTCACCCGGTCAGTTTTTTCCACCCGGCCAGCTTAGATCATGTGATCTATAAAAAAAATTTACTATAACCCTCTAGTAAAGACTGGTAAACACTGGTAACTACTAAAAATGACCTGACCGGGTGACCGGGTGCCACCCGGTCACCCGTTCACCCGGTCACCCGGTCAGCCCTATACTCATACTTATGTAGCTAGGATCGGCAATGGTAAGCCGACGCTTCCAACCCGCGTCCAAGCACCAGAATTATTTACGCTCTCTTTTCCACTAAACCCTACGCTGATCAACTCCGTTAACTATCTGATATGCGCAATTATCACAAATAGTAGACTCTGAGGATGTTCTTAAAATTAGGAGTCGCTGGAACGTTGCGTATAGGTAATCATGCGAGCAGACCGATTAAATTTCGGCCGTACTAGGTACGGTTCCTAGATGGCCTAAATGGCCTGAGTACAACGTGGGGGCTCGGCTATACATGACAGGATTTAGAGTAGTCTGCAAGGTCAGATAGTCGATACGAGCAGATCTACGTCAGCTTACTGAGACACCCGTGGACGTCTACATTTATACCCGAAATGCCCGAAAGTGATCCCGCGGAATACGAGTTCAGGGCAGACTATTTATTATTACTCTAAAAGCTCATACATGGATTGTACACACAAATATGTGGACGTGATGTAGTGGGCATGTTAGGAAGGGTGCGACAAGGCCAGGGAGAATCGCAAGTTTCATCAACGCCCGTCAAAGGCAAAGTCTAGATCATGGAAATTGATATTATACAGTATATAATTAGAACGCCTCATTTCCGTTTGTCTAAAAAGGGCCGATTGACTTGCTTACGGCCGTGTAGTGTAAAAATATGGATCCATATGGATCCAATAGGGAATCCTATCCTTCCCCAGGAACCTCTCGATACCTCTGTATCGACCTCTGACTTGTTTTAGGAGTTGACTACTTACTGGGGGCCAGAACATGAAGCAAATACGACTCGTAGGTCTGTCAGGGGGCATCCGGTCGTGCGTGTCAATGCTTATATTCTAGATTCTACGTGTGCTCAAAAGGTACCACATCTCCCTGCCTAGATAGCTATACCAGCTTCAGCCAGTTTCCAGCATGCGTTTCCTGACGCTATCCGCCAATCAGGCGGCTCTTCTGCTTCCGTTTTTTCTCTCACTGCCTCTTCATGTTCTATCGTTGCCTTTTGATGGTCCATTTGCGGATCTTGCTAGACGTGGCGATGACGACGATGATTGCGATGACGGTGAAGGGCTTGGGATGACCCCTATCCTGGATGGCCCAACCAGCAACAAGGCGGCAGGTATGGGTGTGGAATTTGAAAGCGCGGGACTCAGATTCAACTCCGCTAAGTGCTCCATCCCGGACACGAATTCGGCCAAAGGAGCAGTTATCGGTGGACGCAAGGGCACCAACTGGGAACTCACTGGCGATGTGCTCGCCGCAGGAGTGCTGTCTGCTGAATATATTTTGGACGGCCAAACGATCCTACTGGGTACTGATGATGCGGTGAATGCCGCGAAAGCGGTTGTCAATGATATCGTAAGCTTCACTGCCAACCACCTAAGGTAGCCTTACTGCTGGTCATTTACTAACGTGTAGTGGGTGTTTACTTAGACATCATGGAATCCCTCCGCCGAGATGACCGATAACACCGTCGATGTTGCCGACAGTCCATGCAACCCTTGGACCATCACGGAACCAAGCGAAGGAAAAGATATCAAGGACGTCACTTGGGCACCCCAGATCACAGTTGCGATGCCGCTCAAGGCTATCAACTATATCTTTACACAGCGAACGGCCTCAAATTTGCCGTTGTTGCCCAAGATAGCCCGTGCCAACCAGAACATGGTTACGGTGACATCGGAATTCTTCCAAGCGAGCCCGAATGGCATTTCCGCCAGCAGTGTGGGGGATGACGTGCTTGGATTCTTTTCGCTGGTCTTGACCTATGCCAAAGCGGCAGATAAAATGGACAACGAGAGTCCCAAATATCTCTCGTCGATCATGCCGCGCACAGATTTCACAACTATGTTCAGTCTCGTCAAGTCGAAGGTCCCTGGCACACTTTATGACCTTGTTAATACGCTCGCTTGCTACAAGAACAACGGGGATAGTGTTGAGTGAGTGCAAGCCCGGCGCTGGGACAATTGAACTTGAACGACCCTGGGCTAAACTGGACAGGCTTGATACCGAATTTTGCTCGGGAACCGCCGCATCGCCCACACCGAATGGGAAAATGGACAAGCAAACATTCTATCTGGAGTATAATGACAAAGAGGATTCTTGCACGGTCAAGGAGTGGATGGAAAGTATCCAGGACAGCAAATCCCCCGACCGACTTTCTGAGGTCGACCAAGTCTTGAACGGGCAGGTTGGTGGTCTGAAGAAGAAATTGGAGAACCTTGTCGGCACCACTATATCGGCGCCCCTACTGGAATTCAGGCGTCTCCCTAGTGTCACCGTTTCTGGTATGGAAAGTATGGTGAGTTCGGCAGAGGCTGCAGTGGTGAGCCTCCAAAAGACGTATAAGTGAGAACGTCTATTGTCAACGATATCGTGTTCTTGGCCGTTGTATAGTTCCTGGTCATAACCATGAAGATAAGATTAATTGAGTGTTTATACGTACAGCTGTCGCGCTTGGGTCTAAAGTATCATTTACCGAGATAGCGAGAAAAGGATGGCCCATTTGCCAAAGCCCGAGAGTGAGATCACGACAGATTATTAGGCCAATAGAGACTCCCATTCTGGTAAGCCACGAATGAGAGTATTCGTACAAGGGTTGACAATATATGATGACATGCTTATTGACGTGAGTACTAGTTCCCTAGGTAGTTATCTGCCAAATCTAGCAGTCCCTGCAGTCTGTCAGATCAATGCATGAAATTGACGTATATCAAAAGCGAGAGGCAATCAAATTGCGTCAAACCATCACCAAAAAAACCCTGTAGGCAGTGACGTCCAGTTGCCCCGTCCAATCGAGGTCGAAATCCCACGATGTTGAAGTCGCGGCGGATGAGATCCCAGCCAGTCATATCGCGCCCCAGTTTAACTGTGCGAGTAGAGTGGAGCCCGCTGTGGCGACCATACAAGTATGTGGAGTGGAGACTGTTGAACATATGTATGCTGCAGGTTAGCGTTAGGAGCCGAGGCCAAAAGTACGACGCGGCTGACTCCAACAAAGCTCACAAGTCTTGATCTGCGTCCGCAATGCTGTAGTTATGAGATAACATGGCAGATTATGACAGAGCACCCAAGGTATACCTCACTTCCAAGTACAAGCGACGCGCGCCCGTTCGCTGGGCTCTGCGCCCATGAATGAGGATCAATTGGACCCATTTCAACACCTTGCGGGTGGAGTCGAGGGATGTCATGGCGAAACCCAGTCTGAGTGTATCGTCGCTGGTGCGCTTGAGACTACATATCTGCGCGGTGGGTAAACATGACATTGGCATGATGACATTCAGTGGATCGGCAGCCCTGGAGTGGTTCGCCACTGCACTTGCGCTGCCCTGACAGCCCTGCGGCCATACAGCTTTCATTTTTGAATTTCACTTTGTGATATTGGTTTGGAAGAATGGATGCGATCCACGGTTCCGAATCTTTGGGTTCTTGTTTGCAGGTGTTCCCCAGAGGATGACATCCCAACCCGGCGATCGGCGCCCGTCGTGCCTCGCTAGGGGGGGTGGGGGTCAGGTGACCCAGGGCTTTTGAGTCACAATGCGCAGTACGATGCGGGCAGGAACAATCCATTAGAAACCAAGCAGGCAATAAGGTAGGCGAAGTAGAGAATAGTGAGTTTGGTGGGCAGATGTACAAGAAATTCAACTTGTCCAGCAAAATGATTTTTTTTGATCATTAGATGTAGAGCTATATACAGGATTCATTTTGTGGGCTATCGTTACAATCATCATTTCGGCGTAAATTCATTAAAAGCGGTTGAGGACGTGTCGGGTCCCAAGTATCGGAAGGATAGAGTGGCGGCGAGTGGTGAGAGGTGAGGTTGTGGTTCAATATAATATAGTCGGCTCAGTCCGACTTAACCGGCGACGGGCCCGACGGAGATGCAGCAGATGTTTTTCGAAGACATGTCCATGGTATCCTCCATGAGACCATTATCGGCGGATAGCTGGGGGTTGGCAGGTGTGGCATTGACCTCGGTCTCGGTGATTTCGACCTTGACGAAGGCCTCTGGTGTGGTGGATTGGTCCTTCTTGTCTTCGGACTCATCCTCTTCGTCGGTTTCTTCAAAGTCGAACGAGCTGATGCGTGACTTCATGTCGTTCTCCGTCCACATCACCGAGCCGCAGTGTAGCCGAAAGTGAGCCACGCAGCGGCGGAGGCTGGGATCGGGAGCGGTGGCTTCCCGGGCCAGCTTCTCCTTGGAGATGACGGTGAGCTTGTATGGGAGAGTGTTGCGGTTTGCCATTGGGGGCCAGCGTTTATTGGAGTTTTTTTGGAGAAGTGGAACGGCAGGAGTGGGTGATGGTGTCTTTGGAGGGTTGCTGCCAATGGCAACAGTCATAATTGAGCCAAGGGCCGATGTGCAAAAATGGTAGTTGAAGTATAAATTATAGCTGTTGCAAGCCGGTAATGGGAGCGCAGCTTTGATCCACCGAGTGATATTATAGCGGTATGGAGGTGACGGGGGAAAAATCTGGGGGAGTCAAAGGGAGGGAGAAGGGGAAGGTAGAGGGCGTCGTGCCAGGCAGTTTTATAGGGAGACGGGGATCTGCAGAGGAAGGCAAAAAGTCTGCCGGGTCACCAGGCCAGCGCGTCCGGATCTAGACTCACAACTCGCCCGATCGCGTTAGTCCGGACTCGGCACTAGGACTGTTAGGGACGTGCAAGTGCCCAGTCTAGGCGGGCCCAGCAATAAGGGATGCTTCCACCCCTTCCATTCTCTTTCCATGATTCATCAGACGATTATACTCAAACCTATTTAGTCATCGACGCGGGGATGAAAGCTTTTTTTTCCGCGGAGAATTCCCTCTCCCCCAATGCCTTGCAAAAGAAATTTCAATTGCTTTCACAATGCTGAATGCAGGAGGGAAAGGGCGGGTAAATCAGAGCCTCCACCCAGAGAGGGGCCCCAGTTTTTTCGTGATCAGTTGATGCTTCGAAATTTTTCGGTGGAGACCCTGCGGCCGTAGCTTATCGTCCTTTATTCCACACACGGTACATGACGCTACATTGACTATATAGGAATATCGTGCTTGGGAGGGGTACCTCGAGGTACTTCCTCTACTCGAGTGGTGGGATGAACAATACATATATAGAAACGTCGCTTAGGGAAAACTCACGATCCCCACGGATTACCGAGTCAGGAAATCCGAATCCCCTCATCCGGATATTCAGCATTGCCAACATGTCCAACTTGAACGGGCGACTCGACGATGCCAACCGGGCTAAACTCCTGTAGCGTGGTTCCTCCCATTTCATCTCTTTCCGATGTCTGTGATGACTGCGACCATTGATCTCAATCCATACGGAGCAAATAAACTTGTATTCATGCTTTGCAACGCGTCACGCCAGGCAGTGCGGTGACTCAGCGAAGGCCTAGCATCCACCTCCATCCCGAGCGTGGATTCTTCCAACCGCTTCCAAGGTTCCAAGGTTCCAAGGTTCCCAGGTTCTTACCGAGCTTCACCTGCTCCTTTCAGCACTTCCGTCCAAGTTCCACTGCAGGTTCTGACTCGACGATCTTCGATCCTCCAACTCCCTCGCCCTGCCTTTGGTGCTTTCTCCGCATTTCCGTGCGGCGCCCCGTGGCACACCTGCAAGATCCGAGTTTGAGCACATGGAAACGTGTCTCTCCCTCGCTCGCCACCACCGCCCTCGTTGCTTCTTGCTCATCTTTGTCATCCCAGACCTTCCGGCTCCGGACCCGGACTTATACTCACTCTCTCCACCTGGCGTTGCGCCCGAGCTCTGTACTCCACTGACCTCTGTTCCGCGAACGGAATTGGGTCTAGCCATGGGGTGCCAGAGCTTGGCGGTGGGCGGTGACCCGTGAGCGGTTCTCGCCAGAGTCCTTCCCTTCCTCCACCGTTGTCTCGCTCCTCCACTCAATCAGCGTTCGCGATGAACGTATCACTCCCTCCTCTTAAATGCAGCGGGCGGTACGCATCGACAAGATCACCCCGCCGCACCATTTTGAGCTTCGGGACATCTTTGCACCTGCGAAAGACGGCACGATGTCGACGTAAAACGCTAACATGCCAGGTCACAGAGCAGATCCAGTGCAGCAAGAATTGTTGAACCCATGCGGTTGACGTGCAATTCTACTTCGACTAACAAGCGACTCGCCCCGTGTCCTATCGCTGCAGCTTCGGAGATTTGATGCGCGATACCCGAGATTCCGCCCCCTCGAGTATCGCACGCTTCCTGCGGTCGCGTTCCGCGGGATCCGCGACGAGCCCACTGGAGATGCGAATAACCAACCGGCGATGGTGGCATGGTGGCCAAATGAGAAAAAATCGTGAGTTGTCAGATGAGATTATTCAGCCCTGGGCCTATCGCCGTAGCATATAGATTAGGTCTGGACCTTGATCGATCTCATTCTTGTCGAGGGCTAGGGTTTATGGTTGCTGTTGATACGGGCTACTTGATCATCATCATTCACTGTGACAACGCCGATCCTCTGTCCCGAATCAGTCCATATTATGCCGACAGTGCCGATATGTCGAGGAGCGCCGATGCCGATTGCTTGATGATCTTGAGAAGCGGCGGATTCGAAGTGGCTGCTATGGGCCACGTTTTCGACCCTGGTTGGTTTTGCGATACACTTGGCTGAGAAGACCTTCATGCATCGGTCCTCACTAGTAGCTGGGCGCGCTTGACAGGGCTAGGTCGATAAAAGGGAAGATACTGAGTTCTGGCCTGAAATTGAGGCTGCATTGAGCAAAGGTCGACCATGGATTCGGCGTGAATTGACTTGGAGCAGTTCATCTGTTTCTGTCCTCTTCTCGAGGCTCGAGGCCAGTCTCGGTCTTGATGCAGGCAAATTACCTCTAGCGATATTGTTCTGAGCGTAGGGCAGTAAATAACACACTCGACAGTGGTATTTTTCCTTTGTTTGAATCCCTGCAATCAACCAAGGACCTGCGGACCTGATCTGGTAAGGCACCATCAGCCTCCAATACCAGGTGACTCCCAGCGACCGAATCCATCCATAGATGGATCCTTCCGACATAGTCATTTCCCTTTTCTCCTTGCCCACTGCGCCACAATCTGCCAACCTGCTCATTCCAACGCTCTCGGGAGCTACTGCATGACAGCCGATGACTCTCCCTGCGCGTCGCGATCACGGCCATCGCAGTCATGGGTTCACGCCGCTCCGTGCGCAGCAATGCACGTTACGTCGCACCCCGGCTCATGCAGTCTGAAACACTCCTGGCACCTGCTAATGCATGGACGCGACCGATACTTCGACTTCGTATCTCGGCATTGAACCGAGATTCTGCATCCGAGTTGCTGGATCCTTCGGGAAATCATGGACATGAGCTTTTACCTTCTTGACCCTGACACAAGTACTCGGAGAGAATGCGCGATCCAGCAAGTGGTCATCATAAAATCCCTCGTTCCAATTTCCGACATCAGAACTCAATCCAAGGCCCTGGGCCGCGTCGGCAATGCCTCTCTTTGGTTTGATTGTTACATTCGAGGAATGGAAGAACGGAGCGCCACCACAGACTTGAATTTCTTGTACGATTGATGCCCAGGGCTTTTCGCTCCTTTGGACCAAAGATCTGCACGCCATCCACAGTGATTGGTCGGCGGTAACAAGACAAGACCCCCTCGTCTGGTCTCATCCGGCGGTTGGCATTGCTCGAGCCAGGTGACCGAGTCTCCCGCCCAGCAGTTGAGGCTATCTCAGCGTCCCGGGCTGGACCCGACAGGCTGTGATAGATCGCCTCCTCATCCCACGTCTGGAAGCTGCGTCTGTCTCCAAACGGCATCTACATCTGTGCAACGCGCGGCTTTCCCCCGACGCGCAACGCCCTGGGCAACAGCCCAAGGTATGTATGCCCGTTTTAGGAACCAACTCAAGCGGACCGTCTGACGAACCTGCGACAGCCTGCCTGTGATGCGTGTGATGGTTCTGTCCACATGCCACAGGTTCTTGGTCTGCATATCGTTTCCTGTCGAATCAGGCTGCGTTCCGCTCTTCGAGCTGCTCGTCAGCAGCGCTAGAGATACCTTGCGATAGGACCGGCTGTATGTGCCTTCCCCCTCCTTTGCTTGGCGAGGCAGTTACCTCACGATTTGGTTCTCAGACCCGGTTTGAGGGTTAGCCTTTGTGATGGGAGCTTCTTGTCGTTGCCATCAACTTTTTCGATTTGTCTTTTTCGCCACCGGTTGCTTGGTGCCTGATGTTGCCGTTGCATCGAGGTCCAGGCACCAGAAGCTCTTACGTGAATTTTGAGTCTGGGCCGGAGTGGAAGGAATGCGATGACTCGGGCTATCAACCTGTCATTGTGATTCAGATCGTGCTGACGAATGTGGCTATTCCCCTTCTGGGCCAATCGATGGGCCAACCCCCGCTAGGCCTAGATAGGGGAGCGTTCCCTTGGACAGAGAGACGGCTGGCATCCACGTCTATGCCGTCTAGTCACAGTGAAGTTCCCGGTTGATGGAAGAACCGCCAACATGGGTGCTCGGATCACGAAGCTCGCCTCAGCCATGGCAGGAAAAGCGCAATCAGATAAACAAGGATAACCCCATGATTGGGGCTATATGCGTCGTGCTGAGGAGCATATCTGCATGGCGATGCATAGCTACGAACAGCTACCCACAGCAGCGCTTTGCGTCGCAGATACCTATCCAAACCCCGTGTATATCAAGGGGGCGGAAAGAGAACTATTCCATATAGGTTACATCCGAAGGCGCGGGTAAAGATCGGTGATGATCCTGCTACTGCCGTGCACAGTCGGGAGCACCTCGCACAAGAGATCCCACCCTTACCCATTCGGGTCTGCAGAGTTACCCTGGTGCCTTGACTGTTTAGTCTTGGCAACGATTCCCCAAGCTACGCTCTCGCGGTGTGACGGTGGGCGTGAGGAAACTCGAACCAGAGAGTGCCACTAGAACCACCGCAGCCGAGCGTGTAAACGGCAGGACTGCAGGCTGCTGTGAGACCTGGACCAGCATGTACGATGCTGAGCAGGGGCCATTTTCCCTACTTCCCTTTCGGACGGCGTACATAGGCTTGAGGTTGGTCGATAGTCATTGATTGTGCGCCGCTGTAACCTGCTCAAGCTCGTACAGCCGGCGGAGACGGCGAGGGGTTCGACGGAGAAGGGTGAACGGTCTCTCAGGGCTCGCGCAGATCGCGCGTCTACAGACCGCTGGGTATTTGGAATTCGGCGTCCTATTCGCGCGCATGGGCCGTTGATCTCTCTTTCCTTTCTCAAATGACCGTCGACGGGGGGGTCATCTGCTTGGTGAGGAACGCATTAGGCCCGGCGGGGGCTGCAGATTCAGAAAACGACCATTTCAACCCCGGGGTGTTACTTGTCGACTTGCGAGATCTAAGGAAAGAGGGAAGGGTTGCGACAAAATGAACTATGATTGCATCCGTCTTCGCTCGCATCTATACGCATCCATCTGGCCTTCGGACTGGTCATGCATTCGGGATTGAGGGGTCCGATATCTACCGAAAACTAGTTCCACCCCGTCGCTCTTCTCGTCCTTGAAGATTCGGGACGGGAAAGGAAACCCAAGTTAGAAATGCCTCGGCTTCACCGAGCCATTGTTCGCTCTTTGCTGCCATCCGCTAACCCCGATATACTCGTCGGATTGGTCTGCGGCGCCTTCTAGCCTGCAGAAATGCGGCGTTTGGACCCATTGCAGGACTACTGCATCTTGCGCGTAGCTCGAGAGAGATGATGCCGACGTTATCATCCCTAGCGGCTTTTCACAGTCAGTTATCTTTTCCCCCTCATCCAACCTTCCTAGTTCCCCCATTCCGGATGGTCGACACTGGTAGAATCCCACTTTCAACTCATTAGTCTTTTTTTTCTTTTCGCGTTCTCCCATCCCCCCGCGCCATCTATTTCAGACCGCTCAAGTTACACAATCCACACTCGTCCAGGTTGGGGGAAAGTTTGGAAGGCCTATCACACTGGGCGGAGTCCTGTGTGATGGAAACGTGAAGGACAGAGGGGAAGCGGGCCTTTATAGCCCTATACTCGATATATGATCATCGTCATCATCACGACGAGCTCGCGAGTAGGACGACGATGACTGATGCTTGGCCCTGTTGAGTGACGAATGCCTTTTTTTTTAAAAAAAAATATCTGATGGGTTCCCGCGTGATTGGCGTCGCTTCCAAATCGCACCTGTACGACGGTTACGCTGTAGAGTCTTTCTTCGTTCTCCTTCGCCCCTCACGCAGGGTCCAATCCTTTGCACCGCATTATCTATTATCTCGGCCATCCCCGTCCTGCGATCGCCGTGGCACCTCGGGGAAATCGCTCGAGGCATACTCCGTCTAGGTCCCAGGCGTGATACCCGCTCTCGATTCCCTTCAGGATCAAAAAGAACATCTCCTCTCTCCATTTTCTACCCCAGATCGGATTTACCGACGTCTGCGAGATCTTGCAACCCATTGCAACGGTGACTTGGCGTTTCGGCCCCTCCGCGGGACATCCCGAGCCTACAGGAACCGGCGAACCAGAACCGGTGCGTGATTTGCTGATTTGCGTATTTGCGCGCCATCTCGGTGATCTCGAGTGTTCCCCGGAAGCCACTGATTCTTCTGCGGACAAGTCTTTGTCCTCAAGAGAAATCCGGACGCTTTTTAGTCCCTTTTGGGCGTGTATCATCTGCTTCCCCCGTGACCAATCACGCGACGCCCGCTTTTTTTCCTTCTTGGGCTTTGATTTTTTTTTTTTTTTCTTTTTCTTTTTCTTTTTCTTTTTCTTTTCCCTTTTCTATTGCGTGTTTTTGCTTCCGCTTTTCGCTCTGCAGCTTTGCAGTTTTTCCCGGCTGCTCTTCTCCTGAGGTGACTGCTGCCCCCCCCCCCCCTTCATGTCCCGAGTTGTGATGGCGTCAACGAACTTGATCTTCTCTTGACTCCACGCTTGCTACGGCCTCACGTGGTACTGATTCCTCAGGCTCCTAGGCTGCCCATCCTCGTACACCGCCTCGCCCCTCTCAAAGTCCATCCGCAGCTCCAGAGTTCATCACTCTTTCCCGCCGATCGACCATCGAAAGGGCCCCCCCGGAAAAAGCCCCTCTGCATGCAAGCCTAGTCGACCCGACTTGCGCCACCCGTCCTTTGTCGCTCCATCGCGACTCTTGGATCCCCGGCGCGTTCCACTCCTCCCTCCTCGACGCGCCTTGTCGCGGCCTCACTTCACGCTCTGTCGACTATGTATGGCACGTCTCACTCCCTCGCGACGATGAACGGCCTGGGAGAGATCGTCGATGCCGCCGGGACCATCGACCCGGCCAACCTGAGCAACTCCGGTATGTCTGTCTATCTTGTTCGCGCTCTTCTGCTCGCATGTTTCTGCCTATCCGTGTCGTCGTCGCTGCCCTCGTCTTGTTTTGCGTTTCGTCTCATCGCGAACCCATCTCATGTGCGAAACCTTCCGGCGCGCGACCGCTCGCCCTTGGGCGATCGGTCGGCGATACCTTTCGCCCGCATGTTGCTTCCCCTAGTCGCCTTCCTTCAAACTGATGCCCCTCCTAGTCTCTGTTATGCCGGCTCCATCCCCTGCAGAAACAAGCCCCCGTGGTGTCAAGCGTAGTCGCACCCCAGATCACAGTGGGAATGGCCATACAGAAGGAGATCAGGATGATGGTACGTGCGCGATGGAGGAGACATCTTGTGTCTTTGATGCTTTTGTATTCTTGGCCGAATCCATCTCCCCGAATTCGCCGTTGCCCATCCGCTTTGTTCCGTCTTTCGCTCGGTCGCATTTGGACACTGTCTTTGTTGGACAGAGTGTGCTGACCCGTACTGTTTCCTGTAGAGGACCAGGGTCGTCGCAAGCGCGGCCGTCCCCCAAAGACGCCTCGGGCAAGTTCCAACGACCAGGCCGCGAGTACCCCGGTGCAAACGCCTCAGATGCAATCCCGCCCGCTTCCGCAGCAGACCGCTGGCTCGCCGCCTCTCGCCTCGCCTCCCGATAAGACCACGCCGACCAAAACCCTGGTCAAGGCCCTGCCGACCGTGCGAGACCACACCTCGGATCAGCTTAACGATGAGGGCGACGAATATATCCCCAAGGAGTTTGACGACGCCGGCGAGACAAAGGTGGATATGATGGGGTACCTGCAAGGCAACCGCGACTACAAATGTCGAACTTTCCGTGTACCCAACCGTGGCACCAAGCTCTTCATGTTGGCGACGGAGTGTGCAAGGGTCTTAAATTACCGTGATTCTTACCTCCTCTTCAACAAGAACCGGTCTTTGCACAAGATCATCGCGTCCCAGATCGAGAAGGATGACCTGATTCAGCAAGATATTCTGCCGTATTCATATCGGTCTCGCCAGATCGCCATCGTGTCCGCCCGATCCATGTTCCGCCAGTTCGGGAGCCGCGTCATCGTCAATGGCCGACGAGTCCGAGATGACTACTGGGAAAGCAAGGCGAGGAAGCAAGGTTTCACCGAGGAGGACATGGCCGGCGAGAAGCGACCCGGTGCCACCAAAGCTCGGGACGGGACAGCGACGGAGACCACGTCCTCCAGTCTTCTCCCAGCGCTCCCTCACAACGATGTCATTTTCAGCACCACCGTCGAGCCGTTGCCTCCGGGTCTTTCCCTGGACGTATCAGACTCGTCGCCCTCCCTTGCCCACCTTCCCATGCTCCACATGGCGACCACGGATGACCCGCGGCTTCGAGACTACAGTAATCTGGCCCGGACTCGCCAGGAGTTGACCGGTCAGCCGTATCATGATCGCACGCAATCCAGCTCTGGAGCAGAGATCATTAACCAGGCGTCACATGCCGCGGAATTCAACAAGATTCTTGGTTCGCAGCGGAGCTATCGCCAGAAAGGGTTGGAGGAATTCTATACGAAACCTCGCGAGGTACCTGAAACGGAGGCCCAATCTACGACTGCTCTTGATTCGGGTCTTTCTGTGTCGCAGCCCATCCAAGCTGCTCAGGTTCCCCCGGCGGGACTGACAAACCCTGGTCATGCGCCGCATGTCCTCCCTCCTCAAGCAATGATGGGTGGTCAGCCGGCTTTTGCCCAGCAGGCACATCCACAATCCATTGGCCAGTCTCCTGTCCGGGGGATGCCAACAGGCATGCGGCCGGATCTCATGCACCAGCGATCTAATCCGTCCATGTCCGCCAGCGTGCCCCAGCCGACTTATGCATACCCCTCCCAGCAGCAACAGATATGGGGGCAACCACCTCCACAGCCACAGCCCTCACCGCTGCCTTCGGCAGGCCCGCAGGGTGTGGCGATGCCTCAGTACGGTCAGCAGATGCCTGTGGCTCCGCAGCAAGCACCATCGCCTCTGCACCATGGCCAGCAGCCACAACAGTCTCCCCGCAACCAACACCGCCCGCAGGTGCCTCAGATACCGCAGCAATACCACCCAATGCAACATGCCCAGGCACAACAACAAGCAATGGGGTCTATGACATTCCCTGGAGGAAATCCAGCCGCTTACCAAGGTATGGCCCGAGCCATGTACCCCGCCACCCAAGGTCCGGGTGGTCAGGCTTTCATGACGGGCAATCCCCAGCAGGCAGGTATGGCAATGGGAATGAGTGCGGGCGGTATGCCGGGGTGGCCCGCTGGGCCTAACACGCCGATGCAACCGGGCCAGCCGCAGCCCGGTCAGTCCGGCAGCCCGTTGGGTGGATGGTCGGGCTACTAGATTGTGGTTTGGCGTTGTCTAGAATGGGCGTTGTTTTTTATGGGACTGTTTACCTCCAGCATCATCAGAGACGTCTTCGGTCGTTTTGGTTCCTTGTTGCCTCCTTGATCCCCAATGGTTTTTTTCTCGACTTACGGTTTTCATTTCTCTTCCGCCCCTTGCATCTCGCCTGTGTGACTCTTTCCCGTCGGGGGAGTCTTTGGTAATGTTAATCTGGGCCAGTCTTCCAATACCCTTTTTTGTACTCCGTTAGGCTCGGTTTCTCGATCGATGCCTCGTGTGATCTTTTTCTGATCCTTGTCTTTGTGTCTACTGTGATTATTGACTTCTGGGAATACTCCAGGCGTTGTTCCCTGCTTGATCTGGCGTTTATGTTTCTGCCAGTTGTTGAGACTATGAGTATGTACGTTCTTATCTTGATTCTCTTGAACTTATCCTGTGTTTCTATTTCTATTGTTTTCCCTCCATACATGATTGATAGAAGGGTCCCTTCTGTGCGGCATCTAACGGTTTGTTTCATGCGCTTGACAATGGATCGTCTCTCGCATATTTCTCTCTCCCCACTCGTCTTGTGTTGTGTGTGCTTCTCATGTATTACGTCTGGACCTGAAGATGTGGGTATCATTTTATGGCTGAAATCCCCCCCCCCCGGTTGCTGTTGGTTCTGCTGTTAGTTCCTCGTCTCCTTGTGAATGGCATTTCCTCTTCTCTACTCTCTCCCTGGTCTCCTCTTCTGCTGTTTATATTTTGTCTTGTGTTACTTTTCGTGGCAAGTCTGGTGCCTTTGATATCTGCTCCTGTATCCCCTCTTGGTCCCGATTAGCTTCAAATTGACAATGATACCTTGCTGCAATGCTGCTATACTTTTAGATATACTAGATTATACTGGACCAGTTGGTCAACCGCCTACACTACCGGTTAGAAATAATTTAGAACCCATCGGAGCAGGGGAAAAGCATCCCGGGAAGCCTCGAACTCCCTATCTCCTGATTCACGAAAGGACGCGCTAGCCTGTTCCTTGAACAAACACTGACTTTCGGAACACACCCAGTTCTGTGCTCCTTGGTAGAGAGCATACTAGCCTAGATATGGAATTGGACAGTTCAACAGATTTGTCCTGCCGGGTATGGTGCAAGAATTCCTCGATTGAGATTAACAAAGGTGACTTAGTATAAACAAATCGGTTGGAAGGTAAGGCGAGAGTGGCGTGTGTGGTAAAGCCATAAAGACCCCATGCATCATTCTCCCACCAGTCGTACGGATCCCTCTGTCGGGCTGAAGTCGCAGGAGTTTCGGGGGGAGATCGACTGCTCCCAACTCTGGGTACTCTACGTGAGTAACGCATTCTATGACAGGGTCATGGAGAAGCGTGAAGCGATTTCGATACCAGTTTCGGTGGTCGGCCAGGTGGGAGGAGTGTCGCAATAGCCCCCGATAGTTAACGGTTGAGCATGATTGCCGACTGGTGTTGCTGTCCGGATAGCAAGGCACGTCTCTGGCATGGAGCTCGAAACAGGCAGGTCAGACATGCGTATTTCTGGGGATCGTTGGTATCACGCTCTGCCAGATAAATCATTTCGAGTTGTCCATCTGCGAGTGCAGGTGTGGTGTAATCCTCGTGGGCGATCAATCTCCGATGTGGGTGTGCTCTTGTTGCACATGTCCTTTATAATTCTTATGGGCGGCACCCCAAGGTTCCAGTACCCCCTGAATGAGTAATACACAGAGTATACTGGCATATCCACGAGTAAAACTGCCCATTTGAGTGTAGCTGGGCCGTCTGCTTCGGCCGGAACGTTTTCTCGCAATCCAGTGTCTCCGCATGCTTGCAGGAATCTTTTGCCATGTAATCGCCGGCCTTCCTGTAGCTTGTTTAGCGGGTGTTTAGCGGAAGCAGCCTTTTGTAGACTGCGGGTCTTTCCATGGACTCACTGCACACGTACTCTGGAAGATCCCATGGAGCTTGTCGACCAGGGATGAAGAGACATCGCTGGCAGACAGAATTCCCAGCCGAGAGGATATACCCGGCGTTTTATATAATTTGGGGCGCTGTTCTGAAGCCTGGGAACGTCTGCATCGACGACATGGTGGTTCAGTTGCGACAACTAGAGCTGCGTTGCGCGGGAGTTTAGGTATAAGGCATTTCCAGTGGTCACGAACGAAGCCATGGAAGGTCTGGTAGTTGTAAAGTCTCTTGGAGGACTACCTGCGTTTCGCCACGGTATGCAGTCAGTATTAGTGCCGGTAGGTGATGGCGGTGGGGCAGTGTCATACTCGAGATGCCTAGACTGGCTCTCATCACGACGGCGAATAATCTCCGTGGGACAGCGTCATAGCTAGAGAGAGGGGGGGAGAGAGAGAGAAGAGAGAGAGATGAAGGCAAAGATGCAATCTGCTTTGATAAGAGAGGTTTTGAAGGCCCCATACTCTACGAGCAATGAGCATGGCATGACAGGGGCCTGAAGAGGGCTTCTCGTCAGGGAAACCAAGAGACTGAATACATGGCAAAAGGCAGGTATAAATATAAAAGGAAGTGAATAGTGAGGGATGGAGAAATATTTATGGTAGCAGGAGGCACCGATGGCATTGGCGTGTTTTATACTCTAGGTACTCTGGGAACGGTTCATTCCGCCCGAGAAAGACCCAATCGATGTCAGTCAGGGGTTTTCCTAGGATGTTCTTTTTGCTTCTCCCCTTCTCTGTTGACTTGTCGATTGATCATTTCGATTCTTTGAAAAAAAAAAAAAAATATGGTTTTGCTCGTCGTTTCTTGAATCTGCATATCGCCTATACTTGTGCCCACATTCGGGGGTTATCACCATGTCCAATGAACAGCATAATATACCTCAAGATACACAGGTTGATGCCACACCTACATGTTATCCGAACATGTCACCTGGCCATCAATATTCCACGCCCTCGAACATTGACTTGGTATTGAGCATCAAAAAGTTAATCTAACAGATGCCCAGCCAGGCAGTATCATCCTAGACAAGCATAACTAGGAAATCGACCATACAGCCAAACACCAAACCAAACATCAAACATTCGTCACCAGCGGCGTCGCAACGGGCGCCGCACTCGATGGACAAACACAAGCCGAAACAGACGTGACCGGCGGCTTCGTACAATGCGCACTCGTCGTCCAGGCCACACTCGTCGCCGACGCAGCACCACCCTTCTGCTCCGCACGCACCAGCACGGGGATCACCGCGCCCGTCTTCAAGCCGAATGTGCGGTGCCCGACCACGCGCAGAATCGACGCGATTTCGCCGGAGTGGCTGGTAATGGACACGAACATGTCCCTCTTGCCGCTGGCCGCGCTGAAGAAGACCTCGTCTAGCGCCTTGGTGCTGCGCACGTCCTGCGCGGCACTGGTCTCGGCGGTTACGCCGTTCCAGAGTTCGTCCGAGTCGGTGAAGCCGGGTTCTATGGGCCAGAAGGGGAAGAGCGCGTGGATATAGGCGCGGTCGTGGCGGTGGTCACAGGTGTGGATGCTGATGCCTTCGCGGAAGAGCTCCTTGACGAGGGGCTTGAAGGCGGCGCTGCCGGGGGGCAGGCGGAGGTTGGTGAATGTGTAGTTGGCTGTTTGGAGGGTGCGGGTGAGTGGGCTGACGAAGTAGCTGTCTGGTGTGTGGATGCGTTGCTCGTTGATCTCTTTTTGCCAGAAGTCGTGGGCGACCAGTGCTTGGTTGATGCCGTTGGTGGTGAGGGCGGCGTCGTACCAGGTTGCTGTGCCGTTGCCGTTTAGTTCGGCCCAGTAGCACTATTGCACCGGGTTAGTGGGAATTGTCGGGCTGGGTCCTGATAGATTGGTCGAGGAGAGACTGGCAACTTACATTCCAGGCCGGAGTGCCGTAGTACGTCTCGGCGGCATTATGCCACCCTTCGCCATGACGGCCTAGGAAGAGCACCTTGTACTCGACATTCTTGGGTGAATTAACATTCAACTGCTGAACTTGATGGTAGAAGCGCTCCCACGGGGTATGCTCCACATGTTTCTGAAGCTCGCGGTCTGCTGGGTAGGTGCGGTTGATGAGGCCGAAGTTGACCGCGGTCTATACAATAAAGCAGTTAGCTTATGGGGTACCCGCATAGCCAGGGCCGATTATATGGAAAGGTCCACGATCCATACATAGTCGAAATTCGAGGCATCTGTCGAGCTCTCGTCCTGCAGGAAATATCCCGGCACGGTGGTGTACTCGACGGTTGAAGCGCGGACGCAGGCGGCGAGACCCAGCAGGGCCGGGCTGAGGGCCAACACTTTCATTGGGTGAGAGGGTGGGGATTGGCAATGAGGATGAAGAGAGAATGGAACTGGTTGATTCTGCAGGGATCGACATGGCTCTCTTATAGAAAGACATCTGGGTAGGAGGCAAGTACTTCAGTACTCGCAAGTAGAGAGCGCAGTGGAGCCGCGCGGAGAGACAACCTTGTCCTATCGAGTGACACACGTGGTTCGCCCGCCATCACCAGCTCCAGTCGGACTCGCGCCGAGCATCCAGCCGCTTTGAGAAAAGGAAAACAGAAGCCGATCATCGGGGTGTGGCAGCGGTGGGCGACTAGGTGGCTTTGCTTGCCCGCTAGAGCTGTCGGTGACGATGGGTTCTACTCTGGCACAGACTGGATGAACTCGAAAAAATGTAGACGTCGCTCCCTTTTTTGGATTGTGAAAAGAGTACCAAGAGAAACAAGAAAGAAAGTTCTAGAAACGTGACAGTATGTATCAGATAGCCAAATGCTGCCGAATATGCAAATCCAAATCCCAATCCCATCCAAAACCGAACCGAGTTCCAGTAATAACCAACCAAGAAGAAAAAAAGCGAAGAGAAGGCCAAAAAAATCGAGCACCAAGCCCGAGAAAATTAAAAGGTCGTATCGCGCGGCAAATATATAAGTCCCAGGCCAATAAGCACAATGCAAAGAATGCTCCGAATATGTAAGAACCCCGGTGGAACCACACCAAATTAAGAGACAAGAGAAAGGAAACAGAGAATAGAGAGAAGGTATGTAGGGGAAAGAAGGAGAAGAGTAAATAGTGACAGTAAGCCTCCGGCTATGGAGTGCTGGGAATAGACAAGCCACCCGTGGGTGGATGAAATCGCAAGACAGGAAAAAAAAAAAGGTGAGGAACGAGAAGATGCATAGCAGTTCATCCCAGACCAACACAAGCGTATGTATGGCAGTACATTTCTCATTCATCCATCGCAACGGAAACGCCGTCAGGACGCGTAGTGACTCGCCGTCGCGGTGTTCGCGTAAGCATAGCCCTTGGACTTGTGTGCCGACGCCATCTGGTGAGCAGCGAAACGGTGGGGGGCCTGCTGCTCATGGTAATCGTGAAAGTTGAAATCGGCCGGCTTCCTCTCTCCCGTTACTACCGAGCTGCGCAGGTCCGCATCGTCAATCGAGTAGATAAGAGAGGGTGTTCCGGAAACCGCCTCCATTCCAAACGCTTGTCCAGTCTGGTCAACAGATGCGTCGAACCCGATTGGAGAGACAGTGGTGGAATGTGGCACCTGCAGGCCGCTCTGAAAGTCCGGAGAGGACAGAGACCCGGTGTCGGCCCAGCTCCGGGCCGTCAAGGGGACCGGGTCACAGCTGACATACTCGGAGAAGGTACTGGCCTGAGCCGGGGCCGACATCGGCGGGGCCACGTTTTGATAGGGGAAGGGAGAGTAGATGTCCAGAGGCGTGGTGGGAGGGGACGCAATGTTCACCTGCATCGGCTGGGAAGAAGGGAAGAACTGAGTGGTCGAGTGTGCCGACAAGCAGTAGGCGCTCTCCGTCGGCGAGGCAGGCATGAAGTGCTGGAAGTCCTGAGGCGTCAAGGGGGTCGGCGGGGCCAGAGAAGTAGACGAGACTGACGGCCGCAGCATTTCGGCTTTGCTGGATTTCATGGATCCAGATTCGGCAAAAGTGAAGTTCAGAGGGGAGCGCTGAGCAGCCGATGCCTTGCGAACACCCGCATAACGAGAGTTAAGACTCTGCGTCGACTTGGATTGCCTCATCGAGTTGCCGGCACCGGAGCTGGGGATGCGGCTAGTAGGGGAGAGCGAAGACATTGAGGTCGAGGGAGCTAGGGGTCGAGCATTGGAGGTGCCGATGGCGGCAGGACGTGGACGCTTCCTTCTCGCAGCAAGGTCGAGTTCCTTGCTCGGCTCTTTCCATGATGCACTTCCCCGCCGGCTGGAAGGCCGCGACATCCCAGAGCCAGTAGTGCAGATCCCGATGCCATCCAAGGAAGCCGCCAGCGCATCCGACGACTCACGCCGGGAGACTGAGATATCTGGAGTGCGCATGTGCATCGGATAGTGGATGTTGTTGTATCCAAGACCCGCATCAGAGCCCACACCATGGGCAGAAAGCTGTTCATTGGGGGACTCGTCCCACTCCTCAGCATGAGGGAACTGAGCACCCGGGAACGCATCCACGTTGTGATGCACGGCGTGTGAAGAGCTTGGCACCTCAGGGATGGTTTGGCTGGTTGACGGGAACGACGCAACCTCCGCATGATCGTGAGAGGCCGACCACGCGGCCGGCTCCTCCTTCATTTCCGACCATTTTGAATAAGCAGAATTGAGGGCCTCGCGCGTCTTGCTGTCGTGTGCCTTGGCCGTGCTTGGCGGTGCCATCGAGGTCGGAGAGATCGGCTCCTCCTCAAGCGGCGACTCGTGCTTGCTGCGCGAGTCCCGTCGAGTGAAACGATCCCGAGCAGCACAGGCAGCATTCAGTGCTCGCTGCAGCGAGGCAAACGTTGCCTCGCGGGCCGACTCACTCTTCGTCTTGTTGTGTTTTCGGTTGGCGGCGGCCTCGGCCTTTGCACAGGCCTGGGATTTGGCAGCCGGGGCTGACTTGGGGGTAGGGGATCTCTCAGGTTCCTCTTTGGCGGCTGAAGATTGCCTCGACTCAGATCGAGTGTCTACAGTCTCTGATTTTCGCCGGGCGGCCTCCTCCGCTTCAGCCTTGTCTTTCTGCATCTTCTCAAACTCCTCCTGGCGTTTTTGTTGTTTGGCCTTTGCACGACGATTCTGGAACCAGTTCTGTGCAGGAGGGCATTAGCTTCGCTTCTATTCGGGAGCCATATGCAAGGCGAAGATAAAAAAAAAATAAATAAATAAAAAAACTTATCGGGCCACATACTGCAACACGGGGCAGGCTCAGGTTTGTTTGAGCTGCTAGTTGACGCTTGACGTTGCTGCTCGGCTTTGGGTGGGCCTGGAATTGGGCCTCTAGGGTTTCGACTTGTTCCTTCGTCAAGCGTGGCCGTGACAGGTTCTCTGTGTATTCGTCGTAGTCCATGATGGGTTGGTGATAGTAGTCAATCATCTCCATGGGCGGGTGCGGGTAAAGGTAGCCATCCATTGGGTGCATCATGGGTGGAGGCACTATGGTCGGGTCGTAAGCCATGGTATGGTCCATTGGAAGACCCGAGTGGCCTGGGTAGTTCCATGAGGGGTGGATGTAGCTCATGGCGCAATAGAAAGGGAGGGCGGGAGTGAGAGGAAGCGGATATAGCGGACGAGACGCGAGGACTGGAGGAACGAGGATGGAGGGCCGGGGAGGAGAATAATGACGGAAAAGAGACGGGGATGGCTGCACGAGAAGAGTCGCCGCGACGAGGGGGGGACGGCTATATCATCGAGATGAAGGGCGAATTTGGAGGCGTGTGATGACGGGTGGTGATGGGAGAATTGGGGCGAGAAGAGTGTCTGGAAAGAGCGGAAGGGCAGAGAAAAAGAAAGGAAGGCATATACAGGCCCGGCGTTAAAGGAGAGACGGGGGCCAATCAACAAGCAGCAGGCAAGAGAAAAAGAAAAGAGCGAAGGAACGTCAAGATGAAGAAGCACAAGATGAAGGGAAAAGGAAGAGAAGGTGTTGGGGGGTCAAGGGCGGCGCTGGGTGGATGGCTGTGATTGGGCGTGGGGACTGCGTGTTCCTGGCTGGGTATACTTAGGATACCTGGGTATTACGGGGCCGATGGGCGATGATAATATCTAATTCTGATAATCACGCTAAATAGGGTAATCTCGGAATTTCAATTCTGTTCGTTCGGGATTGCAGAGTGGGCCATCCGTAGGAAACATGGATTTCCAGCTCATTACTCGGACGATTCCACGCCGTCCTTCACGGGTCGGGGGATTTCCAGCGCTCGGGGCATCACGCTGTGAGATCTGATCGTCTACCCTTCCTGGCTTAGTGGTATTTTCGAAGACGCCGTGGCTCGACGGGAAAAACGGGCTGAAAATAAAATCATCTCCATCATACATCACCATCTCCACTCGGGACTTGGCCGCGCTACCGCCCGCGCGGTTCTAGGGGGTGGCGGCCTGGAGTATACATGCGGTACTTACAGAGTCGCACCTTCTACCTAGTATATAGGGAATTCCCTCTGCAGGTGACATCGGGCCCAGCCAATTCCGATCCTGCCTGGACTCGGGCATCACATCCTGTACTTCTCGTGTCTGCTGGGCCAAATCCGAGGGCGAATGTGTACTTCGGACTCAGAGAAGCACGGAAAAGCAGCCCTAGGTCCATTGGATCTCTCCAAAAAGCATCGCCCTAGCCAATCATCATCGCCCGATCAGCTCTTCGGGCTCCACCAGGGTTGAATTTGTTTTTCTCCCGTGCCAAACACACCCAATCCGGGTCGATTCCGAAGAGTAATCATGTTCCATACCGAGTATCAACAAAGCGAACCGAGTTCCACGGTTCCGCCCATGCGGAGAGACTGCGGGTTCCGTGGACGGCTCCCGCGGTAATTTTGCCCCTATCGCTGCAACAGCGTAAAGGAACAGACAGGATGTCCTTTGCACGTCCCACACCAGCCAACCCGCGCTGTGGCAGTACCTGCATTAGTGCCATGTCTGATCCTAGAAAGAGTGGCCCGTCCGGGAGCCGAGAGGAAAGAGGGGCGCGCTGCAAAGGAAATCATGTCCAGCCGGGATTGTGTATAGTGCCACACACCCTCGATCCATTCAGGTGCCCGCGTAAAAAGTCCGTGAGGATCCAGCATTATGGTCGGCTGCAAGTGCATCGGTCTGGCCAATCTGTCACTCGGGTGATCCCACCTGCAGGCGGTGTTAGGACGTTCCCGTAAATAATCTGTACTTTCGAAATGTTTCGTCCTAGAGGACCGAGGCTCTGGTCCGGATGAGGTTCCCCGGTCCGTACCTCGCTGCGGTGCCCCTCAAATCGGGGGAGATCGACATGGATGGAGGCCCGATGATGTTGACCACAACGCGCTATTGAGGCCTGAAGCAAGACAGGGCTGTGGAGGAGCGAGGGAGTGGCAGGTGCCAAGCCCGCCTAAACATCAATAGTCGGCGATCCCCAAAGGATCTGCCGAGCTTTGTTTTTTGTCACTCCCCCGACCCCGAGTCCCCGAGATGCCGATGGAAAAGAAAGGGTAAAGAAGCAAAGGAAAAAGAAAAGAGAAAAGAGAAAAGAGAAAAGAAAAAAGAAAAGTTGAAGCCTTCAAGAGGATCCGCCGAGTTACTCCCGGCAGTTTGGTCATGCTTGACGGCGCCAAACCTGTGCGATCGAGAGGCTGCATGCACGCGAGTCACGAGGGTTCCGCTGTACTGCGCCGCTTGGATGCTGTGATGCTCGAGCTCTAGTGCTACTTGCTATACCCTGACCAGGAGGTTGCTATGCTCGCTGTGACGATGGAGCATATCCTGGTGCTGCAACCCTCAAGCTGTTGTGTACCCTGCAGTTTGAGCCACATCTCGACGCAGCCCTTTTCCGATCGATTCTCTAACGGTCCCGAGACGAGAGGTTGTTCCCTTTGCCGGGACATCCTCTGCCCAAGACAGGAAAATCTTTCAGTCTCTACACCGCAAAGACTAAATGATAGAGAGTCCTAGCACATCGCGGGCGCAATCCACACAGCCTAACTCTGTTTCTCAAATTGGAGATAGACGACAGCAGTCGGGCAGCTTCCGACCCAACGGAAGCCCTGCCCTAATCCACCAAGCCAGGTTGGATGGAGTACATACACCGGGCTAGACTATGATGACCTCGATGATTCCCCTCTTTGACCCCCCTCCCCCTCCATCTCACTTCCTAGTGATCGGCATCTTGCACTACCCAGCCTGGAGTAGGATCTGACCCGACCAAAGTGTCCAACGCTCCAATCCTCGACTTCTCGTTGGCGATGAACCACTCAAGGTCCTTTCGGCGAAAGTGGGGATGATCGAGGATCCCGACACAAAACGGACCTGGGGGCGATTTCCTCGCCGGAGAGAAGATCATCAGACACGCCAAAGCAGGTAACTAGTTCCTGAGATTTGGGGCCTGCTCCACGCCCCCGTCCTTCGGTAGCAACACAACGTGGCCATCGCTGCCAGGAAAACCTTGTCTGCGAGATGGAGCATCGTCGGCAAACGCATCATCCCATCCAGGAATGCCTGGATCGAGTCTGCGCTCGTGATGATCCTAGTGCGGGTCAAAGCTTGGTGGGAAAGCTTCACGTGCAGGAGGGCGCCTATCAGCGTTGCAAATCACATTTCGGGGAGACATTCACGCAGACACCCGGTGTGGGAGGGAGCTGTTCTTCCCACCCATTTGATCTTCGAGCGGCACTCGGTCGCCAGGGATGTATGGCGTGCATGGTAATTCCCAGGCCATACCGTAACTGACGGATGGATCTCCGTCATCTCCGTCATTTATAGCGCTTAGTCAGTTCTTAGTACGCAGTGCATGGCGTTCGAGGAGAGAAGGATGAGCAGGATCGGCCTTTGACGTGCCCCTGGAGTGATCTGCAACGCGTATCCGCACGGATCCCCTTGGCCCCATCCGACTATTGATTGGATCTGGCGTGGACCGTTGTGGTGGAACGAAAATCTCAAATACTGGAAGGGCGACCATGGCAGGAGGGGGGGAGGAGGGACGGGAAATTCCCCGACTGCTCCCAGTGGTAATCAAGCGCGAAGGGAAGGATCACTCCAGTCCGTACCTTCTCCATCTGGACTTCTCGGGTCGTGCAACTGTCGGGATTGAATCTTGGCAGCCTGGGGGATCCTCAAGATCGACCTCAGCCGATTCCCGCTGTCCCCGCTTTTCGCCAGATGGTGTCATGGATGTGCTGGAGGACGGAGAAGGCGCACAGGAGAGTAGAGGTGCTTGGTACACTCCTCAGAGCTGACTCGTCCGGATTCCCCTTTCGGGCGTGCACTCGGAATTTCTCAGTGCACACTTGGTGGCTGAAGCTGAGGCTGAAGCTGAGGCTGAGGGCGGTTGGGTTGTTTGGTTCATTCCCGTGCTCGACCTGATCTTGAACCGTGGCTCTCCAATGTGACAGGTCCACACGGCGACCCCCTTCTCCTTTCCCTTCTCCTTCCTCTTCCTCCCTTGATGTGGCTCACCTGAAACAGACAGCTGTGGCGGTGCGAGATGACGCTCACCGCAGGAGACTTGACCTGCAACCCGCGCGGTATTTGTCACCGTGGGCCAATGGCTTCCTGATCTGCTGCATCCAGGTGATCTCAAGGGCGGCCACACCCTCGGAACCGTTCGCAGGATCTCTCGCCCCCGGCCGTTCGATTTCACTGCGTCCCGATGCTGTGGTCAAGATCGGAATCAGGGAAAAGAAAACCAAACCTGCTCCTGTGCGTGATAATCCTGCGTCCGCCACCGTCGCCATCACGCATACCGTTGGGAGTCGCGAGGCTGAACTGATCACACCCAACGGAAACATAGAATGAGATAGACGCTTGATGTCACCGGAATTCTCAAATCCCTCGACGTGTGCTTTGAAGTGCGAATCACGGCCCGGGATTGCCATCTGCAGGAGAAGCTACATACACCGAAGCAACAGCTTCCCCCGACCCGTGCACAGGCAACCGGCTCCCTGACCCCCTTGCCTGGGGCTTTCCACCGGGATATGAGGAGTTGCTGCGTCAGGACCATTAGGGAAGCTCCATCCATCTAGCTTGTTCCACTCTCTGCTCCCCACTCAGGCCCCGTCGTGTCATCAGCAGGACCTGTATCATCCCAGTAATCGCCGCGGGACAATGCGCTTTGTTACCGGGGATGATTTCCACCTCGTGAGCGTGTCCTTGTACAAGGTGCAGCGCTCTGCAGGCGGTCAGACGATGGACGCGGTATTTTCTGCTATCGCCTACGTCGCCGCAGCATAGCATCAGCGATTAAGTCGTCCAGATCTCAACTCGGGGCTTGTATCGTTGTACTCTACCGATCAAGACTGGCTGCCCGGATGTGTCGGTGGTCAAACATGCATGAACAGTGGTTCGCAGCTTGTTGCCGGGGTAGTTGGTGCGCAAAGTGCAGAGCTTGGCCGCATGTATAATCCACTCCCTCGTACATGCCGCCACGCCCTTAGCTCTTGTGTACGCCATGCCATGCCCGGCATCGGAAGTACCGACTTGTATGTAGTTATGGTACTTGGGTTGGAAGAACTGGGACATGCGACCTGCAAGGACTCGGACCGCGTCCACCTCGCAGGTTTTGCCTATACGTTAGAGGCGTTTGCTTGGGTTTCGAATGCCTCCTAGTGCAACCACACTGGAAAGGAGTCTGCTGTTATCACGTAAGATGCGGTGCATGTGCATCCTGCAACGAGGTTCCCACGGCGGAATGACCACCTTCATCCCGGACCGCAAGACGTTCGTCCATCCCATCACACCTCCTTCCGGGAGGAAGACGTGGATTGAGGGCCCATGGTTCGATCGATATGGCTGGAGCACGAGCCAACTGGCTGTGGCCACCGTGCTACCCTCATACCGTCAGATGGGAGACCAGTGTTCGATGGGCCAATGGAAAGGACAACAGCTAGCAGTCGTCTATCGGTCGATCCGCCCCAGCATAACTCGAAACACGACAATCCATGCTCTTTCCAGCACACCCCCCTGCAGTCTCAACTCTCTATCTGCATGAGGTGTAGCTTGTTGAAGACGGGTGAAATTACAGTATGTACAGCATGATCCGTAAACAATGGACATGAACCATAGACGATGAACTATGGACCGTCTCAAGAAGCAGGGCCTAGACTACCTGCAGATGTACAGCCTGTGTGCACGTTTATCTCAAAAAGCTCCCCCTGGTCGTTCCTTCGATGCTGTGCAACATAACGCCGGCTCATCTCGAGAAAGCCGCACTCCTCAATCCCTGACCCCTGCAGTGAGCGCCATGTACCGACCACCTGGGACCTATTGGAAAGCATTCGTGATCTCAATCTGGACCTGGCCATCCACCACGCCCTTCACCGAGATGCTGCGCAGGTCCTCCACGATCCAGTCTGCGCCCGCCTCCTTCAGTTTATCCAGTGAGTGCGTCGTCGTCAATGCAACCACCTTGAAGCCAGCCGCCTTGCCTGCTTTGATCCCTGATGGTGCATCCTCCAGCACCAGGATGGAGTTCGAGTCCTCGATACCCAGTCGCTTTCGCCCCAGCAGGTAGCACCGTGGATCGGGCTTGCCCAGCTCCACGTCCTGTGCCACCACCAGGACCTTTGGGTGTGCCAGCTTCAGGACACCCAACCAACCATCGATCAGGGCGCGTGTGCCGGATGTCACCACACCCCATCGGGCGCCGGCGTTCTCGAGTGCCGTGAGAAGGTCACGGCCACCGGGAATTTCGACAGCGTCCGAGCCGTACTTCTGTGGGATACGACCTTCGACGTAGTTGACATCTATGTCCATACGGCGAGACATTAGCGGGTTCTTTCAGCCTGCCTGCGCTACTGGAGAAGAACGTACATTCCCAGTTGGCCTTGGTCTTGTCGTATAGTTGCATTACATCAATGCTTCGCCGCCCGTGGGACGTGGCCAAGATGGTCTTTGGGTCCACGCCCAGCTCGGCGCCGATCCTATTGCGCCATTCGAGTTAGCTCCATGCTTTGAAGAAAGTCGTCAAGGTTTCGCTGTTGACTAACTCGTGCCAGTGCTTCACGATAGCTGGCCGCAGAAAATAGACCCGTCAGCTTCTAATATCACTCAATACTCATAAATGTAGCACTGCAGGACGTTACTCACCATCTGTTGAGTCGACAATTGTACCATCAAAGTCCGACAGGACACCGTCAAAAGTGTGCACCTGCGGGGGCGCAGAGAAGGATCCCGTTGCAGAAGTCATGGTGGGGTTGGTGATGAGGGGTGAGGCAGCGGATGTGTGCGGGTGTTGATCTTGTCAAGGGAGAAGCAATGAGCAATAAGCAGAAAGGACACTCGGGAATGTACAGAGAATGATTCTAGAGTCTATATCTTTGAGAAGAGAAGCAATTCCACAAAAGAAAGGCGAGGACGAGCTTAATCCTCTTTGCGGCGGCTGTCATACTCGATCGCGTAGTTGATCCGACGGTTGCTCGGTGATCGGCGCAACCAGTTTTTCCGCTTATCGAAATCTTGGCGCTCAACTTTTTCGAATCGGTTCGTCGGAGCATCAGTGCGATCAACAGTTCACCTTCTCGTCTCCACTCGTTTGAACTCTTGTGTGCAGACAAAATGGTCAAGCTGGGTGAGTGTATTATTTCCCTCGGGCGGCCCGCGTTTTTTATGACCGTCTTGCTAATCCATTGCAGGCAAGAACTCCAAGCGGACGCCCGTCCGTTTGAGACACAAGATTGAAAAGGCCTCTGTTGCCAAGCAAAGGAAGCAGAGAAAGCTCGCGAAGAAGGTGATTTGCCCACAGTTTACATCCTACATTTCAATCCGCTGTTTCTGACCCTCTTCTCCCCAGAACCCGGAATGGCGGTCTAAGATCAAGAAGGACCCGGGCATTCCCAGTCTGTTCCCGTTCAAGGATAAGGTCCTCCACGACATCGAGGAGAGAAAGCGCCTAAAGACAGAGGAGCAAGAACGGGTGCGGGAGGAAGCTCGCGTTCGCCGGGCTGAGGCCAAGCAGGCCAAGGGTGGTGGTGATCAGCAGGTGGATATCATGGCCGACGACGACGATCTCGACGAGGATATGGGTGTGGACGGTGATGACTCGAACCCTATGGCGGCTCTTCTTGCCTCCGCACGAGCCCGCGCTGTTGAATACGATGAAGAGCACGAAAGCGAGGATGACGAGATGGACGAGGACGACGACGATGAAATGGACGACGACGAGGAGGGCGGAGCCATGCTTGATGGCTCTGCTCCCGAGCTCGTCACTGCCACATCTTCTTCAAAAGAGGGCTCACGGCGCGCCTTCGACAAGGTCTTCAAGTCTGTCACCGAGGCCGCCGATGTGGTCCTGTACGTGCTCGACGCTCGTGACCCCGAGGGAACTCGGTCGAAGGAGGTGGAGCGAGAGATCATGGCTGCCGACGCCGGCTCGAAGCGTCTGATCCTCATTCTGAACAAGATCGATCTGGTCCCACCGCCTGTCCTCAAGGCCTGGCTGCTGCATCTGCGCCGATACTTCCCCACTCTCCCACTGAAGGCATCCAACGGAACCGCCAATGCCCACAGTTTTGACCACAAGCAATTGACTGTCAAGGGGACTGCGGAGACCCTTTTCCGGGCGCTCAAGTCGTACGCTCACAGCAAGCAGCTGAAGCGATCCATCTCTGTCGGCGTCATCGGGTATCCCAACGTCGGCAAGTCGTCCGTGATCAACGCGCTGACTGCACGCCTCAACAAGGGCTCGAGCAATGCTTGCCCGACCGGTGCTGAGGCCGGTGTGACCACCAATCTACGTGAGGTGAAGCTCGACAACAAGCTGAAGCTGATCGACTCGCCTGGTATTGTTTTCCCCAGTGCCAACGGCAAGACCGGCAAGAAGTCCAAGGAGAACGAGCAAGCCCGCCTTGTTCTGCTGAACGCCATCCCACCCAAGCAGATCGAAGACCCCATTCCTGCTGTCAAACTCCTCATCAAGCGTCTTTCCTCGTCCGAGAACCTGATCAACAAGATGCTCGAGGTGTACGGCATTACATCCCTCTTCCCGACAAATGGCGACAAGACCACCGATTTACTGATCCAGATCGCTCGCAAGCGCGGTCGTCTCGGAAAGGGTGGTGTCCCCAATATCGAGAGCGCCGCCATGACTGTCATCAACGACTGGAGAGACGGACGCATCCAGGGTTGGGCAAATGCTCCTGTGCTCCCCGTCATCGCCTCTTCGGATGCTGCTACCGCCACTGCCCCCGGCCCTGGAGTCGACACCGCTCAGGTCGTCACTGAATGGGCGAAGGAATTCAAGATCGAGGGCCTCTGGGGCAACGGAGAGGGCGACGACGAGGAGATGGCCGAGTAAGCGGTCACCTCTCTCTCCAGTCACCCACCGTCACGAAGTCATCGGTTCTCATTTTCGATTCTTTGGATACCAAAAAGTCGGCGTTTTAGATGTTTGGATGTTTTACTTGCTCGATCGAGGCACTTGTCAATATTTCTAGAATAAGCGAATTTACATCAGACAAATACACACAAGTCCATTCCAATTAAATCTCCAACGAGGTTTTCAATTCAATTTCCAAGACCAACAAGCATATAGAAAGATATGCGATTCTATTTGCGTTCGAAGTCAACAATCTGGAAGGTGGAAGAGCCCTGCATCAAGTCAGTACCCACACCGCGCGCTCCCCGAGCTCACAATCCGCGTCGCGGATTTCGCGTTCTCACCCTCTCGCCACTACACCCAATCTCATCTCCAACACAATCCCACCGGCCGATATCGAGACCGGCGGTCGCATCATAACCAATCCACTGCTGACGTCTGCTCCGTTCCCTGGAGAAACGGCACATCGTCCAGCGTCCCCGTCAATTCGACCGCAAGTAACCGTCCACGGCCACCGAGAAACGAAAGACCCAACCACACAACACCTACAGCCATGCCGCCACGCAAATCCACCTCATCGGTGACGCCCGCCGACATGGATGAGCCCTCGCAGCTTTCACCGCAGGCACCGAGCACCGCCGACAAGCCCATCACCGCGACGGAGCAGCAGATCAAGGCCCGGGCTGAGCTGGGCGTCAGCGTCGAGGTAAGCATCCAATCCCGAGCCCGGAGAGCCTACGAATCCAATGAGATATGGGACGAAGCGATGGCTGCGCCCAAAGAAGACACAGCCAGCAAGAGGACGAGCGTGGGCGCAGATGACAAGAAACCAAAGCTGACGCATCCCTCCCTTCCTCGTCTCGATATAGGACTATCTCCTCCCGCGCTCGCTGACCGTGCGTCTCGCAAAGGCGGTTCTCCCGCCCAACACTACCATCCAGAAAGACGCCGTGCTGGCCATCCAGAAGGCGGCCACGGTGTTCGTCTCGTATCTCTCTTCACAGTATGGACCCCGACAATAGCCCTTGCCTCGTCCCGGTTTCCTTCCAGCCCTTTCCAAACACACTACTCAGTCTTTGCTGCTCAAGATTGCGGGCTCAGGGTGGATGGGTGGGGGTATGAACGAGTCATGAGCTTGACTGACACGTTTCCCAGCGCGAACGACGCTACCCTTAAACGCACCCTCGCCCCCTCCGACGTCTTCAATGCACTCTCAGAACTCGAATTCGACTCCTTCCGCGCTCGTCTTGAGCAAGAGCTGGACGCGTATACGGAGATCAAGGCTGGTAAGCGGAAGGCGAAGAAGTCCGACGTTGACGGCGGCGCGGATGCGGAGGTCTCTGGCGCTGGCGCGTCGGGCGATGGTACTGCAGGCGCTGCCGATGATGATGTCGAGATGGTGGATAACCCTGCTAAGAGGGTGAAGCGCGATTCCGAGGGGGGCGCGGAGAATGTCGGTGCGGGTGGGGGTGATGGGGATGAGACGCAGGAGGAAGAGGATGAGCACGAAGAGGAAGAGGAAGATGAGCATGAAGACGACGAGGAGGATGAGGAAGATGAGGGTCATGAAGAGCAGAGGGCGGACGAGGATATTGATCGTGTTGAGGATTTGGATGATGCCTCCAGGCCGATGGATCCTGATGCGGATGAGACGGATGATGATGACGGGCCTGCTAGCCAGCTGCGTGATGACTTGGGGCTTGGTTAGGTGTTCTAAAGGGTACTTCATGAACATATCTGCTGTGGCGATTGGAAAAGTATTGCGAGTCGGATTGCTGTGGCTGTATAATATACATAACGACGAATGGATTCATGCGCTCTAGTCGGAAAGAGATGAGTATCTTGGGAGTGGGAACAATATGTAGAATATGTAAAACACTTGGAACGCCATTAGATTATAACAATCCAGGTATAGGTGAGATACCCCGACATGGAGTATTTATGTAACCAATCCTAGGTACCTAAGTACGGACACACGATATATCGGCACATGACAGTCATATTATTAGAGCAGCAATGCTCAAGCTAGACCAGGCCTCATCACCCTCGAATATCAGACACCACACTATGCATTCCCACAACCACGACGCTGGTGAGCAGGTACAGTAGCCGTCGCACGTACATGAAACCGAAAAAGACACCCGACCCGAAAATACAGAAGCCACCTGAGCCCGAAAACGCCAACACCACCTCATGCAACAAACCGTAGTCTATCGTTGGTATCTTTCGAGAAGGACGGATGGAGACAAAAAGCTGACATCTCGGACAAATCCTTGGAGGAGGCAGCTGAGAAAAAAAAAAGAAAGGGGACCATCAAGAAAGTAGGTGAGAAATATGAGGTATGAAAATAGCCAGTGAAACCGAAACCAGGACGCCATCTTGAACATCAATGGACCATTATGCCATGATGTATCATTGGAAGGAGGAAAGTTGTCGAAGAGAAGTCGTAACCATAACAAAAGGGTATCAGGAAGATGGAACGCTGACCAGTCCGGGAACAGTAGGATCGCTGGGAGCATCTTCTGTAGGCGCATCGACACCTGGTTTGCTGGCAAGTCCGGGGAAGATGAGTCCGTTGTTGCGCGCAGCACCGGCCGGCAGAGGGTGCATAGGCTTGCCTGTGGCAGTCTTCTTCTCTGTAGCAGCGTGGACCTTGGTCGACTTAGTGACACGGCTGAAGGCCTCGATCCTCGCAGACTTGGCTGGCTCGGCCTTGCTGCCGCGTTTCTTCGGGGCAGCAGTAGTGCCGGCCTTCTTGCGGCCTGGCTTGGCTGAAGCAGCAGCCTTCGATCCTTTGAGCACATCGTTGATGTTGCGCCCACGACTGGCTGGGTTGGCCAGCTTGCCGACTGCCGGCTTTTTGGCAGGCTTCTCGTCGTGGCTGGAGGAAGGCGTGATAAGGCCGATCTCGCTGCGAGGTCGCTTCTTGGGGGTGTTGATGACCACTGCAATGCCACTGGCAGTTTTCTCTGCCTCATTGTCGGACGATGAGAGCTCCGTGTCTGATCCTGGCTTGGATCCGAATTGTGGCTCTGGCAACATCTCGTATGGGGTGGAATCCTCCCAATGTTTCAGCTGCACCAAGTCCGCGACGTCGTCAGTGGATCCTTGCACGATGAGATCAAAGCAATCCTCGAACTCCTTGCCGACCGGCGGCTCGTTGTTGATGAACATGGTAACTCCATCCTTGCGGCCGCGGATCACGGTGCACAGACTCTTTACAAGACGACGAACACCAGGAATCTTTAAACTAGTGCCGGCAACAACCAGAACACGGGGGCGGGACCGGACATCAGCATTCATAACGGAAGTGATGGCTTCTTCATCCGGGTTGTGTTCGTTGTAGAGGACAATGCGGGGTCGCATGCGGCCTATTCCATGACTGCGCTGGCCAACTGTTTGGCGGATATCATCTTTTTGGCAGCACTCATGACACTCAGGCGGGTCGGCTTGACAGAACTCATTCGGGTTGAGATCACAGAGAAAGCGGCACTTCTGACACACCATCTTTTGAATACTGCCGTGGAGCTGGATAGTGACGGGCCAGCGACCCTTCACATTCAGCGGGACCTCAGTTTCCAGTGGCTTCATGGATGTTTCGAGGCCATCGATGTTTTGGGTGTAGAGGCGCTTGAGCCGGTTTTCCTTGCCCAGACGGGCGAGCATTTCGTGAAATTTGGTGGGCTTGGTCTTGGTCGACTCAATGGACAGCGATCGCACTAGTTCATGGAAGGGCGCCATCAACGCCTCATCTTGGTAGACGGCGGCATCAAAGAGAAGCTTGCCGGACGCCTTTAGGTTATGCTTCTTGGGCAGTGACTGGAATAGACCATCCTTGGAACGGAAGTCCGGGACTATATGCACGGTTAATATGGGGAGTCGATGTGGAGCAGGGAAGAGAAAAACTCACTACCGGCGGAGGTGGAAATTCCCGCGCCCGCGATGACGACAATATCTTTTTGGTGGCGGAGAGTTTCTACAAGCAATTTGGTCTGGTCTGGTTGTTCGTAGGACGATTTGGCCAGGGAGAGATATTGGGTGGTGCGCTCCTTGGGAAGGGGGTTACGTCTCCTCTTCTTCGCGGGTGGGCAGTCTTGGCGCGTAGAATCCTCAGCTTCCTGGGATGACGGCGTCAGGTACCGCTTCGCCGGCTCGGGCGAGGACCGCGGCGATGAGGGCACGGAGCTCAAATCCGAGAAGTCGGACAGGTCGAAATCCATGATGAGCTTCTTTTCCGCCTTCTGCTTTGTCGTTTTCTCCGGCAGACGAGTGGTCGGAGAGCCGGATACGACAAAGAAAGACGTGAACTGCGCCCCAGGGGTTGGGCAGATGGCGGGGGCAAGACGGCGTGCCTATTCAGCACGGAACAGCTCACGGAAAAGAGAAAGAACGAATTTCCGAATCATATAAGATAGCACAATGGTACAACAGGTCAATGGACGGTAGCGGGTCGCCCGAAGCTGGAGTTCAATGGTGGAAGGGAGAGATGCGGAGGAGAGAAGGAAAGGGGAGCGTTGTAGATGAGGTCAGCTGTCGGGAGGGATAGTAATTAAAGAAGTTGGGAAAAAAGGAATTCCAAGCAGACGGCCCGCAGCCGGCAACGTTTGTTTTGGCCCACGGCGTCCGAGCTAGGATTGGGAGGGAGTCGAGGGCGAGTCGAGGAATGTGGTTGATGTGAAGAAAGACGCCGTGCGGGAGATCGCAAAAACCCCCGGTATGTCGGGCGAATAAGAAGTGCGGGCGGCAGATTCGATGATGCGGTTGTTTTGATGCAAAGTAACCTCGACTGATGCTCCTTTTGATGCTGTATTTCTCCGAGGGGCCGGGGGCGGTCCAGCAGGGGCATTGATGATAGCGGATTCTACGAGTCATGGACATTGAATGTGATTGAACCTATTCCCATGCACTACATCGATTTTCGCTTCGCATGATCCGCATTCATCATGCATCGACCGATGTCTTCGAGGGTTTTTTTTTCTTCTGGCAGTTTTGGATGTTGCGGGCGACGACGTTGATTGGCGGAACCTGCAGTGGGGCACGGAACACTCGATGATTGGCTGATCCCCGTTGGCAGGGCTACCGTCACCTGACTGATGACTAAGCCAGCGAGGGCGAGTCCAGCAGGAGCACATTCCAAGAGCGGAAGCTGCGCAGCGGGATATACATCCATTAGTTAGGCTAGAAGCTATAGGCTCTGTGATCGGTGAGTGTGGGATCTGATCTATACACCCGATCGCCCTTTCGCCAGCCCGCAATTCACCCGCCATTACCCTTCTCCGATCCGGTTGCGGCTTATCCGACCTCGGGACCCGCGCCAATATCAACACCGCCAACTTGGGGGCCTAGATCGACACTCAGTATCCAAGTCATGCGGCATTGGATTGTCACATCCCTATGCATGACGAGTGGCCACTTCTCGACGTTGTGAATCTCTGACGATGCCGTTGATCATGGAAGAGGGTATCAATGTGGATGACCTCTTCGGCGAGGCCAATTCCCTGGAGTTGGGCCTGCCTGCCGCACCGCCGCCCCCCACCAAAGGCCTAGCACAATGTTTGGATGAAATGCGTCTCCTGGGATGCCGCCAGTGAGTTTCTTCCCTGTCTCGACTCTGGATTTTTTTTTCCCGGCTTGGATTCGACTGACAAGTCCCTTTCAGGAAGGTGGGCTGGTCCCGGCTGGGGTGCATCGCATATATCTCCCCGGACGGACTGCGCGTTATTGTCCGCAATCTCCAGTGTCGTCCATCGGATGGTAAATGGGTGCTGAGTGAAGAGTCTTCTCTGACTCCTGTTACCGAATCCCATGGCGGGAATCCGCTGGTCCATTTGTCCTGGAATGAATCCGGGACTGATCTGGCCGTGGTAGACTGCCTGGGCCGAATTTCTATCTACTCCATCTCTATGGCTCTCAATAGCATCACAGGTTCACGACAAGCTGCATTCGACTCTAGCGATGATAGCAACCAGATTGTTGGTATGATGTGGCTCAACACGCAACGCTCGGTAGGTCTTGTTTTTGCTCCCCGGTATCTGCCATCTTCAACCCCCCTGACGTAGTTATCCAGGTCCATGCCTTTCAGCAAGCAGCCAAGGTAAATGGTCGATGGGCCTACACGCCATTTCGCCGGCGCCCAATTGGTCCTTTCAACCCTTCCAACAAAGGTGGACTAGTCTGTGTGACCCGGGCGGGCCAGATTCGCCTCATATACCAGAACCCGGACAGCAAGTGGGCTGAGTTGCCTGCCGAATTGAAGAACACCGGATATTCTGACCGGTTATTGACCCATGCCTCCATTGTTGCAACACCAGGTAGTTCTCCCTGTACCCGGATCTGGGATGCGGGCTCTTTGCTGATCACCCAATGTAGCTGGAATTATGATTGCCACCTATTCAGTATGCCGGAAGATTTGCTTGTACCGGGTCAATATTACCTGGAACCCGGCACAATGGGACCCCAGTCAGATCAAGCAGATGCACCAATTTCCCATCCCTACTTTCCATTTTCTCCACTGCAAGATTGAGATGCCCAGCAGTCTTCTGAGTGTGAACGGTGGTATTGAAGATCATGCAGACCAGCCATTGCCGTTCCCAAACTCGGTTTATTCATTGACTCGGCTGGAGATCCTGCCGGGACAGATTGACAGTCCAGCGGGATCAACCACCAGTCCATGGATCCTTGCAGTTTTTTCTAAACCCCTTCACGCCACATCTGAATATCCTGAACAACAAGGGCCTCCAAGTGTAATTGTCCGATGGCATATGGAATCTGCGCCTCAAGCTTTTCACCCCAAGTTTGACGAGGTTACGTCGAAGAAAAGTAATGCTCAAGCCAAGGTATGAACTTGTTGAGCATCTATCGCCGACTATGGGCTAACTTTGAGTAGTCAAAAATGGAACTGCGCCGACTAGAGGATATCCACTGTCAAAAGTATATTATTTCAGTTGATCTTGTGGAACATGGCACTGCCTTGGCCATCACCCATGATGACAGCTCAATTGCACTTTATGACACAAGGTCAATGGCTGTCTTCAATGGACTGGATGATGCGAACACTGTGACTTGCCTAGGCCAGGCAGGGTTCCAGTATCCAATGGACGTACCAGGTACATTCGCACCCATTTGTGATATATGCATATGTGCTCATCATAACTCATTCACACAGGTCTTTCGATAAGCTTCTCTCCAAACTCCTGTGCTGCAGTGGTGCTGGACACAGAAGGTCAAGCACAGCTGAGATTAATGGAGCACACATTCGGGTCAGCCGGTGGTCTCTATGACGAGAGTAAGGCTGTCACTGTTCTTTGGGCAAGACACTGGGTGCTAACACAAAGACATTAGCCAAATTTTCCGCTGCAATTGCGGCGTTGACCCTCGCCTTTAGCCGTGGCTGCGGCAGTGATGTTAACACAGATGATATTTTGACAGTAGCCTTGAGACAACTTTCATCCGGTAAGCTGCGGTGAATTTTCTATTCGGGTTGTGACCAGTTGCTCACTGACAACAGAGGCTCAAGCAACATTCAGCAGCGAAGTATATCGTGCACTGCCCGTCAACTGCAATTTCACCGTCGAGCAGGAAAAGCTCATGACCCATCCATATATACCCCGGTGTCTAAGTTTACAGGCTGCTCTGGGCTACAAAGGCAGAATGAAGCGCCGAGACCTCGCGTCTGCCGTACCATGGGCGATCATCCAACTTCGCCATGCCTCTGTCCTATTTGCATACTTTTTCCAGCATTGCAAAGCAGGGCAAGGCGACGCACATGATTCTGGTGAGTTGAAACCCACCGTTGTCACCAACAACTGCTGATGCCCGGCAAAGAAATCCTGCGCATGATTCTAGGTAATACCAAGTGGACTCTCAGCTTCTCCCATTTCATCTTGAGTGAGATCTTCGATCTTGCCGATGACTTTGATGGTCTTCTCAACGACCAAGAGGCATTCACTCAGAAACGTAAGGACATGCCGTCTAACAACTCATGAAACTTGTTGACAATCTGGATACCAGTCAAAAATATCAACTCTCTCCCCATCCTCATACTCCTGTCTAGCATGTCCCGGGCTTTCCTCCGTTTTATTTGCCGCGGGCTACGTGGTGTACACGCCGGCTTCGCAAACACAAACCCGGCAACTCTCTCCGGGGACTCGCGCATATACTACACAGAAATTTGCCAGATCCTAGAAACCTCCCCAGTCAAGATAGACGTCTACGAAAAATTCCTCGCAGGCGTTGATTCCGCCGTGAAACACGCCTATCAAGGCGCGGGCTTTGGGGACGCCGAACGACCCGGTCCAGAGAAGGAAATGCTCGTCAACGCACGTATCCCTCCAGTCCTCACTACGGCCGTGGCCACCCTCCTCCAACAAACAGTTCCCGCTCTCAAAGCAGAAATCAGCCGCAAGGACATCATTCTCGGCGACTACAGCTGGCTCGGATTCGGCACCGACGCCCGCACCGCTATGTACCGCAAACGCCGGGACGTCGATATCCTCAAAAAGTGCCCGCTCCGGCCGCCGCTGCCTATTGGAATGAACGGGCGTATCGTCCAGCCGCAGAAGCGGCGGAGGTGTGTGCGCTGCTGTGAGGTCTCGGGGGACACGGCGCTGCCCAGGTCGCTGCCGTATTTCAAGATGATTGCGAAGCTGAATTTGCTGCGTACTTGTCCTTGTGGGGGGATGTGGATGATGGAGACGGATGGTGAGCCTGCGGCTGGGCAGGGTATTGGGAATTTGGTGCAAGCGCATGGGGGCACAGCGAGGACGCCGGCTGGCATGGCTGTTGCGATGGGGTCTACCTAGTTTGAGATATCGACAGTCTTAGAAGAGTCAATCAAGCAATCTACCCATTTTCCATCCTAAGCTTTTTATGTCGGGCAAGGGTTTCTAAGTCAAGTGTGTGTCAAGCGAGGCACCATGGTGCCTTGGTGTTGAGACTATAGAACAAGGCGAGGCAATACGCCAGAGAAGGTGCCTGATTCTGCACATTCAGGTACTGTCCATCTCAACGACACCTGGGCAAATGTGATATGCGAAGCCGTATGAAGAATCGACTACGTTCTAGTCCAATCCGGTCCACTGAGCCTCCACACTAAGCACAAATCCACAGGTGTGGGGGGAAAGACGGGTCAAAATGTCATGTCATGTCAAGAGTCGATTTGCATCCATCTAAGATACATAATCAAGTTCCATTTTTTGGATGTAAAAATAAGAAAAGAGAAAATCGACCCCGCCTGGTTTCAGGTCCACACGCTAATGTGTCCAAGGGCAAGTACGTCTTCCCACAGAACTCCAGATCCAAGCAAGTTTTTCACTTAAGCCTGTTGTACCCGAACGTCAGCGGTTGTTGGTCAAGTTGGGGCGTATTGAAATGCATTGTAGCAGTGATGTTCCGCATCGAGTCCTGGAGAGAATCCTCGATGGCGACATCACCACTGCCACGGTCTAATTGTCATACCTTAACGGCGTACTTCCGCTGGGGGAAGTGGATCTGGCGCTTCCGCTGCTTCTCGGTGATGCGGGTGGCCTCGTGCTTGGTGAGACGGCGGCGCAGCTCACGGGTGAGCTTGGGGCGGAGGTCGAGAGGGAGGTACTTCTTGTTCTTGTAGAACAGACGCAGCTGAGCGCGCTGGTTGGCGTTGATGACGGTGAGAATACGAGCGATCGACTTGCGAACGTCGTGGCTGTAGATAGGGAAAAAAGTCCAGTTAGCATTCTGATGCGCCCATAAATTGTGAAATTTCCTCCTGCGAATGATTGCCGTTGGGATGTGCGTCGAGTGTGCGAGTTGATTATCGTCATTCCTCGCGGTTGCCTCGACCCTTTAATTTTTTTTTCCCCGATTGTCGCCCCCCGATCGCACAATCCCATATCGGCCCCTTTCCCATCGCAAATCCATTCGTAGGAAGTAATAATGTCGGGATCGAATACGCACATTCTCTGGGTCTTGGTCGAAGCGCCGCTGGCGATCTTCTGGACGCGGAGCTGGTTCAGCTCGGTCTTCAACTCCTCGAGCTGCTTGGAGAGCTCATCCTTGTTCTTGCCCCAGAGCTGACCAGCCTTGACCTTGGACGACTGTAGACAACACCGTCAGTGCGGGATTCAGGCGTATCGATGGCGGACAAACATACCATGGTGGCGGCTTTGTTGTGTATGCTGGGTTGTCGGCGTTGAGAATTGAAGATGTCCGAGGGTCGAATTGTGGTTGTGGGACTAGGGCTAAGCGAGTTTGTCGCACTAGCCGGGCACGTGATGCCCCAACTCGATTAATTTACGCCTTATATAACAGGCATCAATAAATTGCTTAATCGGGTTAGTCTCCTGGTGCACTTACGTCGACGCAAGGCCCCAGCCTGTCGTTGGCATGCTTCATGTCCGGGGCGAGACCGATTGATTCGAAGTCGATTTGGACATTCTTGTGTCCCTTGACTTTTTCTGCCTCTCATGACGTCCACCGGCTCCGGATGGGCGCAACTCCGCCAACAAGCCCGCTCGCTTGAGACTCAGGTACCGTTATCTGCTGGCCGGGGTGGTATATCCCCAGACTCAACCAACGCTGACTGGAAGTTACGGAATAGACAGAGAGCCTTTTCCACACATACGCACAATTTGCCTCGCTCACCAAACCGCCGAAAGAACCTACAGAAGAGGAGCTGCGGATCGAGTCGCAGCTGAAAGACCTCCTTGAAAGGGTATACTCTGTCCATCCATCTCAACATCCTCGGCGAACAGCTGGCTTACCGATACACAGCGTGAATCTCTCATCGCCCAGCTCTCCCGTCTCCTTGACTCTGAAGCTACCCTCACATCCTCCGCGCTCAAGCAAAACAATCTCTCCCGCCACCGGGAGGTCCTCCAAGACCACCGCCGCGAACTCCAGCGACTTAACTCCGCCATCGCCGAATCGCGCGACCGCGCTAACCTGCTCTCCAATGTCCGCTCTGACATCGATGCCTACCGCGCATCGAACCCAAGCGCCGCCGAGGCCGAGTACATGCTCGAGGAGCGGGGGCGGGTAGAGAACAGCCACAACATGATGGACGGCGTGCTCAGCCAAGCCTATGCTATCAACGAGAACTTCGGTGTGCAGCGGGAGACCCTGGCCAGTATCAACCGGCGTATTGTCGGTGCAGCTAGCCAGGTCCCCGGCATGAACTACCTGATGGCAAAAATCGGGACCAAGAAGAGGAGAGACGCTATTATCCTCGGCTGCTTTATTGGGTTTTGTTTCCTGATGCTTCTCTTCTTCCGGTAAGATGGGCTGGCTCACCTTACAACTTGGTATCTTCTTTTCTTCCGTTTTTTATAGCGCCTCCACCGCGTTGCAGGTGTCCAGCGACTTAGTGTATTGTTGATTTTTCCAAGGCGTTCGGAGTTGAGCATTTCTCTATGGGAGCTTTGCTTGACAGGAATGATGATAATACTGCACCCGTTGCAATGGCGTCTTGTGCTATATGCTATTATACACATTCTCTACTATATGTACAAATTGAGAGGGAATCGCATCGCAATGTACACTCCGATAAACCACCACAAATGCCTCCAACTCGGCCATGAGCATGTCAACGACGAGCCCTGGTCTCCGACTCAAGAGCCTTTTGCTCGGCAATTAGCTTCTGCACCCCGGCGTTCAGGATCTCAATCTCTGACGGCTCGGCCGGACCACTGCCTGCCCACCGTATCCGGCACTCCGCATCGAGAAGGTAGACATAGCCAACGAAGTTGTTCATCACACAAATTGACTCCTTCAATTCGTCTGTCAGCCCCTTCTCCACCAAGAAGTACCGCGTATGCTCGTGTTCGGGGATCAAACTCCGAGGTTTGGCCATAAACTTCTTCACGAGCCAGGCCTTTAAGCGGTTCTCCTCCAGATTGATATAAACATTCTGCGCATAGTCGCCATTGTTCGTAAGTACCTCGGCTAGCCCCGGGTTGTGTTCGGCACTGGTAAAGGACTTATATTGTTCCTCTGCCCACACACTAGAGAACAGGTTCACGATGCTGATCTTTCCGCGGAGAGCTGTCGTTGTGTCTTGTGCGTCTTTGGGGGAGGCAAGTGTGATGCCGTGCATATTCGGGAAGTAGAGGGCCTTGTCGGCTCGGAAAAGTCGCGGATTGGATCTGAAGACCTTGCCCTTGTGGTGTCGGAGGTTTGACCAGTCACGGAAATAGGGTTTTGCGACCTGTCTCGTTCTGTAGAGTGTCACCATTTGTTAGCTTCTTGATCGTTTTGCTGTGCTTCGATTGCGATCTGAAAGGGCGAGACATACAATTCCTTCCGCCGGGCAAGGTGTTTGTCGTAGTCGACGAAGTCATCCCGCCGCTGGCGTATGGAGCGCGTATCAATGCCTGTATTCTGACCTTCCTCCGGGGCATACATCGTGCCTATCGGACGGATTAACTCCGGTGGTTCTTCGGATTGCTCGCTGGATTGTTCCCCGGCCGTGTTGGATTGGAATTGAACTTGGCGCTGTAAAGGAGCCGCCTGCTCTTTAGAGGGCAGCCGAGAGGTTATAGTGGGGGCACCATTGCTGGTAGCACTCCCGGGTTCGCCTCCTTTGTTTTGGCTAGCATAGAAGCGAAGTGAAGAGGGATTGGCATGGAGGTGTGAGAGCGGCACGGCATTGCGGAATTGGCAGCTCAGATAGCGACCCGTTCGAAGGGGAAGGTGTTCGGACACCAAGTATGTTGGAATCGATGGCTTCCACATTTTGAAGACGAGTAACAGTGACAGGCTCACTGCTACTGGTTAAGAAGTTGGATCGTGGCAAGTCTGCATCGGGGAGCAGTTCTAGCCTCGAAATCCCAAACGGGAACGCGGAGTCACATGATATGTGTGTAGTTTTGCTTTTTCTTTACGACAGGGATCTACAGGCAGTGCATGTACATTATTTATATACCACAGTAATTAATTGGTGCTGATATGGGCAGAAATCGCTCAAAAAAATGGATTTCAATCTCATTATTCTGACATTCCTACACAAACGTGTCGGAATATATATTTGTTGCCCACCGCTCTCTACGTTAACCATTGGGATTCTGACAAGTTCTTACTATACTACCCGACAATCTCGAATTCAATGCATCCCCAAGTCGTAGAACCAGATACTTGCACCGAGGCTTTACGTTGTAGAACTACATTCTTGACCTCCGACGAATATGGTTAAATAGACTCGGGGTCCCGTGATCAGGCGGCGTTTTCGCGCGTCTCCGCGTCCACGGATGCCTCGACCTTGGCTTCCCGTTTGCCCATTGCAGAGTCGGAGGTGGCCTGCAGTGACACCCTGACTATACCAAGCCACATTTTGTCAACAGGCAGCTACGATGAATCATCCGGGGCTCAACCGCACATTCCCTTATCGCACACCAGACTAGCCCGACCAGCCCATCATGGCGGGCAAGAGTAGCAAGGCGAGTTTCTTCGCTGCCCTTGAGCAGCTGGATTACCTGGATGATTCCCAGGATGAATATGAAGACCCTCTGGAACATCTCTTTGCCGGGACAGACCTTCCTGGAATTATAAACGCAACTGCGTCAGCTGTCTCAGGACACCCAGAACCTCCGATGCCAATTACACTCCCTCGAGCAAACTCTGAACCCCAGCCCTCGTCAGAGGAAAAAGAGACACAAAGGCTTTATTTGATGAAAGATCGGATTCCTACCAAGAGCAGTGAATCTACCGATCTCAAAGTGAGGGGCGTCAAACGCTCTCAGACAACTGGGGCCATGCTCGGAACAAAGAGTGGAGGCCTTGCCTCAAAGAAAAGAAAGCGCGCAAACAGCATCAAGGTCGTGCCTGAGGAGCAGCAGATCTTCAAGAATCTCGTCTTCTGTGAGTAAAGTGAGCAGCTCTCTGTGGGCCCTGACTTGGCTGACTTCAAGCCTTCAGTCTTTTTCCCGAATAACGACGTCTCGCCTTCGCGCCGGCTCCGGATACAACGAGTGCAGGAATATGGGGGTCAATGGGCCCGGGAGTGGACAAGCAACATAACTCATGTTGTAGTAGATAAGGGCCTACTGTTCCAAGATCTCATCGCTCATCTCAAGCTTGAGTCTTTTCCTGTGAGTGAACAAACTAGCTCTGCAGTTTTCTTAGCGCTGCTAACCAGGTCCTAGACAAACCTTGCTCTTGTAAACGAATCCTACCCATCTGATTGTATCCGATTTCGCTCAGTTATCAGTCCGACATATGCCAGATTCCGTGTCGACGGCATGCCCCTGGTAACCGAAGATGAAAATCCGACTGCTGAACCGGCAGCTGAGCCAAGCTCTGCCGAGTCATTGCAAGTTAAGCCTTCCAGAAGGGAACAGCGGTCTGCTGAAACCTCTCAGTCCACACAGGAGGCCAATGCACTTGATGATGCTGCCGTCGCGAAGGTGAACACTGCTGAGCAGACAAAGGAGACAGGCGGTGGTACCGCAAGCCGTGATCGGGATGCCCTCGATGATGTGATTGATGAGACCAGAGCTGTGATGCATTTGGTGAGGAACGCTTGAAGAAGTCAGCTGGAGGCTTGTTGCTGACTATTACACAGCCGCTTGACATAGACGACTTTCCCGAAGAGGAGTCAAACGTGGGTGAAGATGAATCCGAGAATGAGTCTGTTCAGTCCTCGGAGTCTGATCCACGAAGGAAGACGCGCCAAACCCCCCAAGACCCCAAAGGAGTAGATTCATGGACATTAAGGTTCGCATGCATGCAAAAGTTTGACCCTGATGCACAGCACAACAATCCCAACAGTAGAACCATTGATATGCTGCAACAGATGCTGGATTACTACACGCGTACTGCAGATCACTGGCGAACGTTCGCTTATCGCAAGGCAATAAATGCACTCCGCAGGCAGACCGAGCAGATCTCCACGCGAACACAAGCTTTGAATATTCCTGGCATTGGGTCTCGGCTGGCGGACAAAATCGAGGAAATTGTTCTCACTGACCACCTCCGTCAGCTCGACCACACAAATGACACCCCGGAAGACCGCATAATCCAAGAATTTCTTGGTATATACGGAGTTGGGTTGTCGCAAGCATCTAAATGGGTTGCACAAGGTTATCGATCATTAGGCGATCTGCTCGACAAAGCGCCCCTGACCAAAAACCAGCGCATCGGGGTGGAGCGGTACCACGACTTTGCGCAGCGAATTCCACGCAAGGAGGTTGAGGCCCACGGGGCGATCGTCCGACAAGCTGTTCAGACAGTCGACAGTACCCTGCAGGTGATCATCGCAGGCTCTTACCGCCGCGGGGCACCAGACTCGGGAGACATTGATCTTCTTATTACCAAGCCCGATGCCTCCCTCGAGCAGATTCGGTCGGTAGTTCTTGACGCCGTGGTTCCGCAGCTGTTCCGGAATGGCTTTCTGCAAGTCGGACTGGCCACTTCACAGCGCCACGATCATGACGGATCGAAATGGCATGGGGCATCGGCTTTGCCTGGAAGTAATCCGTGGCGACGAATCGACCTGCTCTTTGTGCCGGGAGCCGAGTTTGGCGCGGCTCTGATATATTTCACCGGTAACGATATTTTTAATCGAAGTATGCGACTACTGGCTCGCAAGAAAGGCCTGTGTCTAAATCAGCGCGGGCTCTGGGCGAACGTGCTACGCAATGCACGACAAGAGAAGATCAACCCGGGCCGCCTGGTGGAAGGTCGCGATGAGCGTCGGATCTTTGAGTTGCTTGGAGTGCCCTGGCGGCCTCCTGAGCACCGGATCTGTTGATGGATTTGCTATTTAAATTAGACCATCAAAATGGCCATTGGTTTCTAGAAGAAAATCCCAGATCTCGGTTTAGTAGATTTAATGGTGGGATGCAGCGAGAACTGAGGCCAAAGTCAAATAGCAAAAAAGCTGCATATTTGCTGGTGCCGCCGTAAGAGATTTTTCTCCCACCAGAGTGACCTCACCTCCAACTTCGCCTTCGCCATCGCCTTCGTCCTTTCCCACCCAACCCCATCATCGAACGCGCGACTCTCGAGCATTTCCCCCGATTTACTCGTCTCCATCACCGCCTCGACCGCCTCCCCTTCCGCTCTTCGTCCGCCATCACCGCCTTGGGCGCGCATCACCGCCTTTTCCCTCGCCGCCTTGCGTGCGGTGAAGCCGTCGTGTTTTGCTCTGCGAATCCTCCAGACCGCCCTCTACTGCCCCCTCCGTTTTGCCGCACATCGCATTTACTGCGTGAATATCTTCCGTGTTGACTCGGGCTTTGCCTGATCTCCTCTGGCTCTGCCCCTTCGCGGTCGTGGTGCCGAGTGCCACGTTGACCGTTTGTGTTCCTGTGTTTCGTGTCCAATCCCCCCACCAACCTGTCGAAATCCGAATCGCGTGCGACGCTTGTTTGTGGACGTGATCGCGTCTCTTGCCCCGACTACCTTTGGATATACTGAGCGTGCCTTTGGCAATAACCAATTAGCGCTGTGGTGTGAACATTTTGGACCCGATTCTTCGACGACTCTGCGCCGTATCTCTCTACCCTTGCCTTCATAATGGGTCGCAAACCCAACCAGCTCATCCTCGAGTTCTTCATTCGAGGCCCCAAGCTCGAGGACTCCAGCAACCGCTACCAACATACCTGCAAGGCCTGTGGCGAAAAATTCCCCAAGGGTCGCATCGACAGCCTCACCAACCACCTCGTGAAAAAATGCCAGGCAATTCCTCTCCGTGACCGCCAGCGCGTGCTCTTGCGACTCCACGAGCTTCCCGACCTGACAGAGGGCGAGGGCAACAAAGATTCGAACGCAGCTGGGAAGGGTAAATCGTCAGAATCAGGCTTTCCCAATCGCCCCAATTTCGATGGTTTGAACGTGCTGGCAGAGGCTTCTCGTCAAGTGGGTGCTTCAGACACAACCAAGCGAGGCCCCGCATACACCCAGTCTGTGACTGTTGGTGGCAAGACCGTTGTTGTTGATCCAGCACTGGAGGCCGAGGGCTTTCAGGGTCAGGCCCAGCAGAGTGAGGTCAAGCAAGAAGATGGAACCAGCGTGCAAGGTACGTTACCCCCAAAACTGAATCCGGGGAAGCTTGTATCTTAACAGATCGATGCATAGGATCCTCCCAACCTCCTAACCCGCCGCCCATTCCTGCTCTCCCCAGTAACACGTCCGGTGATCACACATCCATGTCTCCGCCACTCGGTGATACATCCCTGACACCCGAATCGACCTCGAATGCGCGCCAGTCACATCTCTCCCTGATCGCAGCCTCCGCCAGTGAAATGGTCCCACAAGGGCTTACAATGGATGGGGATGGCCTCGGTGATGGGTTGAAAATGGGCCAATGGAACCAACAACTGTCAACTCACGAGCAGCTGCTCTTTGATAGTTTGCAGGAGCATGATCCCTCGTTGACTGCTGCTACCCAGAGGGCTGCATCTTACCCCCGTCCGATTGCCATAAACCCTAACACACAAGCCAAAGGGTTTGTGAATGAGTTCGGTAATTCAACCAAGCCCACTAAACCCAAGGTGCGCGGCCGCTTCAGTGCCGAGCGACGACGTGAGGTTCAGGAAGTACGCAAGCGCGGCGCCTGTATTCGTTGCAGGATGCTGAAGAAACCCGTATGATACTCTTATTCCCTCATGATCTCGAAGGCTGCTAATCATATTCAGTGTTCTGGTGATACGCCCTGCACAACTTGTGCCAGCGTGGAGAGCGCTCGTCTCTGGAAACACCCCTGCATACGTACTCGCCTGTCAGAAGAATTCGAGCTCTACAATGCCAGTAGGTTTCCCGATATGAGGCTCATTGTTCTTATAAGAACCATAGACTAACCCATTGAAGACCTACATGCCACGCTTGCGTACCATGATACCAGTGCCATCAGGAATCAGGTTAAATTTGAGCACTATGCTGGCCGCATTGAAGTGACTCATCTTGAAGAAAGCATGATTTATGTGACTATCACCGCTGTTCAAGGTCACAGGGCTTCGGTCTCTGCACTTGACCCACAACTTCAGGGCCTAGGTGATGATCACTTCTCTGGCCCACCGCAGGAAATCTACCTCTTGGACAGTGATGCAGATGACATTCCAGGAAAGCTGGAAGTGTACATCAAAAAGACTGCTCCGTTCTTCTTTGAGCGCGAGACCTCACCTTTCATGAAGCCCACCTTGTTACTGGCCTCCGAGTTGAGCCAGTCGAAGAAGGTTAGTTACCTCGCCGAAGCTGACCAATCTTGTCTGCTGACATTTTAATAGGACACTCTCCTCGAGCGAGCTGTTGAGCTGTGGGTTGCTACGCACATCCTGGTGGATACCGAAATCGCTTGGAAGACCTACTGTAACCCGACTCTCCCCCCTACTTCCATGCACTCTTTTTCCCAGCCCAGCGACGAGGGCCGTCTGCCCATTGAAGAGGTCGCCGACCCCGAGTCTTATGCCCTGCTGTGCAGCCAACTGCGCGCCGCCATGGAGAGGCGCGCCATGCAGCTAAGCAAGTCGGTCATCAACGACCTAGAACGCCGTCTACTTCAGCGCCAGAAGACCGGCTGGTTCGAGACCTTCCTCGTGGCCGTCGTCCTGCTGAACTGTGTTGAGCGTACATGTTGGCTGTTCCGCTCGTGGGACAACGAGACATTCGCCCAGCGAGTAAGTGCCTTGTTCACGCATCCCCAACGGGGTCTCTATGCTAACCATTCTCAGTGGCCCCTTGACAAGCGCCCTCCATACTACTACAACCAGTCTGAACGCTTTGCCGATATTCTGCACATGCTGCTGCGGATGCGTAGTCTCCCACCCAAGACCACCGTCCGTCCCGATAACGGCACCCTTAAGGCCGCGGATGGTAGCGATGAGGACGCCATGCGCTGGTTTGACATGATCCAAGTCTCTCGTATGTTGCAGCCGCACCCTCCTTTTTATGATAACCCCGCTAACGCAGCGACTCCAGCTTACTACCTTGAAGAACGAGCGAACGCAGTCTTCGACCCCTCTGACTCGCGCTCCCTTGACCTCCGCCACAGCGCCCAGCTACTGCAGCCATCCAATGCTTAAATTGTCTGAGCGTTACTGTCCGAAATGAGACCGAGAAAGTGTGATGTATGATTTACGGGGACGGATTGTTCTTCACGTTGATTTGGTGGACACATCGTCACGAAAAAAGGGCAAACATGCAAAAGCCCCAGAGACAAATCGGGCAAGCTATACACTTGCGTGTCCATCATTCGGTAATCGGTGTCTTTGCAATTTTCTTTTCGTGGTGTCGAGGAGCTTGGGTTTTGATGATTGTCAGGTTGCTTTGCGTGGTTTGAATATCTGTTAGGAATGAATGTCTTAATACTTGCTATGGTCTGCTGCTACCACTCTACCGTAGACACTTAAGTGGTTTCAACAACGCAGATACGGTCTTGGAAGCTCCGACTACACAGATCCATAGCACGTATATGTTATCCGCGAGGTGAGACATCGCTGGATTAGAGTTGTACTATTCCTGGGTGACTATATCAGAGCCCGCTCTAGCGCCCACTTCGCATGCATGTTGCTAATCAGCCCCATAACCTTCTTCCATGCATTCATTCCTTCTGGAAAAGATTTGGTTTCGAATGCTTCTCATTCCACCTCAAGTCCCACTAGGTTGATTGCGCCCAGTGTATCAAGTGACACGAGTCCTTCGGAGCGAATTCGTGGATGGCGGCGAGCTACGTCGAAGAAGGGGGAGAGAATCGATATCCGCCGCAGAACTAGGCGCAAGAGTAGAGTTGCAAGTACGGCGAGTCACAGCTGGAGCAGTGACGGTGTTGGCAAAAGGAAGAAAGATGTCAGAATCTCCCGCCACTCGAACATCGGGAGCCGCAAAACAAGGCGTAGTAGCGGTGGCAGCAGGGAAACTAGATGCAGGTGGAGACGCAGTGTTGGGAATCTCGACCGGGGCAGTCGGTAAAGCGCGGCTGAGAAGGACGCAGTGATGTCTCGGCATGGACTGGCTTTTCCAGCTGCGGAAGAAGACACTGGTTGGATGGTGCTGGTTAGTTGAAGTCGTCGCTGATCATGCATGGGAACGTACTAGTCCTTCAGCAGGTCGTGTGTACCCATGTCGGCGCTCAGGGCCGCTAGGAGAGGTGCGATGGTGGTGGGTGATAGACTGATTTCCTTTTGGATCACGGGCGAACCCTCTGCGATGGGGAGGCCGGGTTTGTTCTTCAGGACCCATTGGCTGTGCTCCCGCTTATAGATCAGGAGTATCATAGTTGAAGCCATGGTGGATGGATTAGCTTTGGGGTGAATGAGAGAGTTCGAGTCAGAATCGGCACCGGGATTGTCTTGTTGTTGAAGCCCCATTTAAGAGTTGGAGTCGAAATGTCAAGGTGATGAATATATGAAGGATGATGTTGCATTCGTTTGGATGTCGTATCTTGAAGCGCTGGCTCAGAGAGAAGGGTATACTAAAGGAAAGACAAGCAGAGTAGATGTGACCAAAGACATAGAGTCAAGATGAAAGAAAGAAGAGGAGGGATGGAACGATAGAGGTGCAAGCAAATCGAGAAGACCTTCTCGTCAAGGCCCTGGGCTGGTGCAGATTGATGATGTTGGATCAGGGTGAATGTATAAACCACCGACAGCATGACAGAATTGATGAACGGTCTGGATGATAGCTTGCGTGTTAGAGGACAACATAGTATGCCTTCTCAGCGAAGACATACCCGAAATATTCGTGGCCATCACTCCCTTCGAATCTGCTTGAATCGCATATAGTCACTCTCATCATGGCCACGCGTCTCGCGCAGATAATCCTTGAACTCTTCCGAAGTGGCAATGACATCGGTCAAATGTTCATAACATAGACGCTTTTTCCGAAACTGTGCCAAAAGAGTTGCTGTCTGGATCGTATTCCTGATTTCTCGCCCATTCAATTCAAACTGACTGAGATCACCAATCCGCTCTTGTAGCTCCGTGATACGCGCCTTCACGCGCGAGTTCTGCAATCCTGTGATAAAGTTCGACCAAACTCGCCGGCGCTCATCTTGCTGGAGGGCTGGGTAGTGGACGATGAGCTGCACGCGCGACTTGAATGCCTCGTCAAAGGTCCCAATTCGGTTCGATGTCAGTACTAGAATCCCATCATAGTACTCTATCACCCGCAGGAAGACCGACACGAGCGCGTTTCGTTTGAGGTCCTGTTGCGTGCGCTCCTCCAGGAACACATCTGCCTCGTCCAGAAGCACCACACAGCGCCATATCTTCCCTAGGTGTAGCACAGACTCCAGATACTCTTCAACTTCCTCTGCGTTTGTTCCAACGTCTCCACAGGTCACCCGATACAGAGGCCGGCGTGTCAGTTCTGCAACTGACTCCGCTGTTAATGTTTTGCCAGTGCCAGGCCCACCGTGTAGTAAAAGTATAAGGCCGTTTCCCTTGCCCTCGATGACGTCGGTTGACTCGCTCGTGGCATTGTGTTTTTTGACAAGGGCCCGGATGAGCTCCTTTTTCGTAGACTGAAGCACAAGATGGTCGAATGCTTTCTTGTTCCACTTGATAGCGCTGATCTGGGAGACATGTAGTAGGCCTGAACCAGAGATTCAACATGAGTTAAGCTTGCTCTCGAGGCCGAAAGAGAATACATACGCCATTTTTTATCCTGGAATCCATACCCGTGTATAGTGGCGGGCAACAGAAGGAGAAAGTTCCCATCAGGGGGTTCGTCTGCTTCCATTGCCTCGGCACTCAGATATTCACGTTCTCGGTCTGAATCATGCGAATTCCTCGAAGAGTGTAGCTCTTGATAGGTGGTCACGTCGACCATGTATCGTGGTTTGTTCTGCCGTGGCGATGGTTCAGTCATTGAACGTATTAGAATCGATGCCGGTACTCATGACTTACAGTCTGAGTGTCTTTGCGTATACCGGTGGGCGTGTATGAAACATAACCCCCATTGCGGAGGGACCAGAATTGACGACCACGGCTCTGGAGTAGCTCCTGCACGTCGGTCGTAGCATATTTGAGCGGATAGACAGGTAGATCTGTAATGTCGATTGGATCCTCCGTGTCTGGTGATTCAACACTCAGCACGATACGATGTCGCCAAAATTGACCGTCAAATCCCCATGCCCAGCAAAATAGTTTCAGCGAGTCTCCTGGAAAGGAGTCTAACGTATAAGCACAGAGCTGGCCTTGCTCCGTGGTGACGAGCAGATCCTGTGCGGTGAATAATTTTGGGACATGAGACCTGGTCACCAACCCCTTGGAGAACAGCGCATCGGCCTCGTCGTACTCCTGGCCAAAAATGGTTTCCATAAATTCAATCAGAGATATCACAAGGTCGCGGCTCTGCTGATCAAGGCTTTTTGCGGTTGTTGGGTCTTCGCGAAGCGAGCGATAGTGGTATATACGAGTGACCAGTTCCCGCATATTCTCCGGGTTATCAAGCTCGGAGAGTACATTCAAGTCTATATCCGTCAACTCATGAAGCGCATAGCGAAGGTCTTCGGATGCGATGACCATCGCTTCCTCGTGGGAGTCGGCAGGCATGCCATCTTCGTCTAGTCGGTAGAAGTATGGTAGCAGCAATCTGATTACCGGGTCACTCGGCCTTTCGAGAGCGCGGAATTGAGGCTCGATGTCGTCATGATAGGAGTGGCAATTATAGATTCGATAAAGGACAAATCCCAAGTGGGAATGGGCTTCGAGGAAATCCGACACATCGACGATTTGGTGCTTGCCGCGAAGAGCGCTTGCTTGGCTGTCTCCCGTGAACAATCGAGGGGTGTCTTGGTAAAATGCGACAGTTGGGTGACCTGCGTGATTTCCCCCCTATTACAGTGAACGCGATGGATGGTGCAGGTCTCCAGTAGGGGTGAAGGGCGCGAGGTGGCTCTTATTTTGGCGGGCGATTGACTGGGTTGATTCTCCTCTAAGCCCTTGTCGACCACGGCAATCATGGCGCTTTTTCTCTTCCGCATTGTTGAAGGCCCCATCACATTTAGACTGAGAACCGAGGTCAACCTGGGTGAGAAGACAGGGGTTCGGATCGAGCTGCGAATTAATAGCAGAAGTTGGCGAGCGCAGCGCAACGAGGGTGAAAGATAGCAAGCGCTTTGCTACGCCGATCGTTGGGGCCGAGCTGCAATGACTGCATTAGTTGCATCCAGCTGAAACAGCCACCAATGGCAAAAGCACTTCGGCGATAATTATAGACTGTCTAGTCGTCTTGTTTGACCAGAAGTTTTACGATGGTTTGGTTGTCGCAGATTCACCCATATCCAATGCGTCCACACCGCAACCTTGATTTCACCGGCTCGGCTGGTTTGAAGACTAGACCATATAAAATAGCCCAGAGCTAGGCATTAGCGTCATGGATTTTTAACTAAATCGTGCGCTTGAGCGGTTCCAGCAAGCGTCCCATCCAGGCCTTGAACCACGCAACCGGATGGATGGTATAACTGCACACTGCATCAAGCCTTGAGGTCTTTTCCATGGCACACTATATGCAATGAGAAGTACCTTGACAGTTGCTCCTGCTTCCTGACAAGCTTTTTGAAAGGCGGTTTGGAATCGTTCAGCTAGGACGGCATCCTTCGTCTCAATGACAACGAAACATTCCTTGAGATGAGATAGAACGTATTTCAAGCCTTCCAGCAGCTGTCCCTCGGTTGGTTGTGAGTCCAGCAGCAAGTCCTGAATAGATAAGTTCTCAGAGATCTTCAAAGCTTGCGAAATCAGAAGTTTGACTGCTTCCCTTGAGCGGTCTCCTTCGTAGGCGGGTGAAAATGCCCATAGCACAGGGAAATCCGTAGTCTGTCTCAAGAATTGGATCATGTAACAAGCGAAATCTTCTGCAGCTGGATATTCAGACAATGAGCGCCCAGGGGCTCCGCAGATTGTCAATAAACACCCATTTGGCTTGGACATCCACTGGGTGATGTGCTGGAATAACTGCAACGAATCCCTATCCCTGGGCCACGGGTTCCATGTCGGACCTCTTTTTGCAAATGAAAGATATTTCTGAAGGACCTCGTTGGAATATTGCGTAGTTTGGAGAGATTGTAGCAAAGCGGAATGCTCCGAGGTAGTGCTGTGAGAAATGGACGATCAACACTGGCCTGCCGTACCGGTGGGTCAGCTCCTTACCTCAGGACATGACTCGGGGTTCTCGTAACTCGATTGTTGTGTGCATTATGTGCTGGTAAGTAATCCACAGTTGGAGGTTGTATGGAGGCATGCTCATGGCATAAACAACCGGCGCATTCAGTTTTGTCCACGTAATCCCGCAGAACAGACAGTAGAAGCCGGGCATATGCTGCCGCCGTTGCAGCCGCATATCCTTGCCAGTCTTCGTTCTTATGAGAGTCACTATAGTTGCAGATTCCTCTTATGACCAAACATGGGATCAAGTTCATCACACCTGCTGCCTCCATCTCAATGCAAAGGATCCTGTGTTGGGTTCCCAGCCAATCCCGATGAGCGGCACTTTTGATAACTTGATTTCCGGAGGCAATGGGACCGTAGTGAATCTTGGGTTGATTAGAGGGACGCGGTGGCCTAACAACCTGATCTTTACAACGGCGACAGTCGTTGCCAGCTTTTGTATGTAAAGAGCTCGCCGCGAACAGAATGTCAGCTTTTTGACCCGGGAATCTATAGGCAGGCTTTCCTCTCCCGATTCTCTCAAGGTAAGGTTGAAGGGGATTTGCCTCCATGTGCGGATCCGACTGCAAATTGCTGATTGCCTTCATGAGCAATGGAGGTGGTTGCTGCAGTCTTCCTGTGCTTTCAAAACTCCCCTCCAACACTTTGCCCATATCGTGCTGGATAACAGCCGGGTAAGCCTTGTCTGGATGACTGACCACCACGTCACCAAGCCGGATATCGTGCTCGGGGGATGGAACTCCCCCTCCGGTTCCCACCAAGAGACAGAACTCAACCCGAGGGAAGCTTAGTCGCATGTTATGTACGACCTCCGTGGCTGGGCCTGTACCATATTCCCCTGATGGCAGGCATGTTGCCACCACATTGCGTTGTCCGATTCGGCCGAGGGAATAATGGTTTGTGTCTTCTTGGGCTGTAGGCAGCTTTTTGTGAATCTCATCGAATAATGCGCGTACGGCGAGAAGTTCTTTGTCGAGCGCACAGAGGATAGCAATGGTATAGTGCTTGCGAGTCAGCCTATTGGACGGCGGATTGGCCATTCTTCCAGAGTATTTTCAACCTGGAAGCAATAGTGCGGACCCGCGAAATTATCACGGCGGTCGGTTCTTGACGCCCCCTCTGGAGGGACAAGTCACTCCGGGGCTTCGAGCCTGAGCATCATTGGATGCATTGGTCCCGCCCACTTCATCATGCATGCAATGTGAGAACCCGCTATTTGGGAATTGGCTGGATCATGGCTGTGATCGTGTTTCACCCCTCACCCACTCGGTCGTATAGGTACAAGGCGGCGACCACGGTGATCTCCTTCCTGAAGCCCAATGATCAAGTCAATCTGTCATCTTGATACCTCTGCGAAGGCTTGCGCCACCGAGCATCTGTTTCCCATCGTATCTCCGAGGTCCGCATCCTCTGCAGATGCCGAAAGACAGTCGAAAGAGTGCGCTTGCCCCTCCACCAAACAAACCCAAAGTAGCGTTCGTCCCCAAAACCATCTCGAAGCCTGTGTGCAGTGAGCGCGAGGAGAAAAGGCGGAAACTGCTCTGTTTGGCGATCGACCAGCGGAGATGTGAGAAGAGGAATGCTAAGCTCGCGCGCCTCGCGGGAGAATCATCGGAAAGTCGACCGCCGCCACCATCGTCTCTGCAAAGACCAGCGCAATTTCAGCAGGAGAGCCAGGAAAGTCGAAGTCGCTCCAAAAGAGGCCGAAATCCAGCGACGAAGCAGGAAGCCTCGGTTTGTTTTCTTTCCGCTCGTCTTTAAGAGCTCGACTGCTGATCGAGACAACTAGCCCACTACAGCCGGTCTTGATTTGGGCAATCCAGACAACCGCGAGAACTTCGACTTGAATACAATCAATGATGATGAATCTGGCTTCGGGTTTGACCCGAACCTGCCCTTATCCAGTTTCGATGCCGAGACCAAGACTGGTGACAGCAAGACGGGTGCCAATGTGCAGAACAGTCATGAACAAGCCAGACAGATGCAGCTCATGCTGCTAGAACAGCAAAACAAGCGGAGGCTGATGCTGGCTCGGCAGGAACAAGAGGCCATTACTGCAAAGCAGCTCACGGGCGAGTACCAGCAGGAACAAATGCTTCGGCAACGCCTGATGCTCGAACAACAGCGACAGCAACGACAGTTTCAACAGCAAGGTATCAAGGCAGCACAGGCACCGGTGCCCACGTACTCCGACATTCCTACAGCAGCGAAAAAAGCAGCAGGGTCTCAGGCCAAGGATGGTCGGAAAACAACCATAAGTGAAAACTCTGCACGGCGTTACAACCGACTCTACCAGCAACGGCTGCTGCACTTGCGACATGAGATGTCACAACGATACATGCCACAATACGGACCCCCCACACAATATCCGCCACAAATCGCGAGGCAGTATAGCTCTGGAATGGAGAAGAGCGCCAAAGAGTGGGTCGAAGATCTGATGCGACGCGAACAGGAGACTACTGCCCAGCACCAGCGGGCGAGGGGACAAAGAGTGATCTGACCTCAGGGATCTACAGAGTTCAGTCATCACTGGAGGAGGGTAAAGAATGATATCCTCTATCTTGGAGATCGATTGAATTTAGTGGTAGCCGAAGTGGTCCAACACAGGTGCAAAAGGATCTCAACTATATGGCATATTGGGTTGACACACAACATCACATTAGATACCTGATTGAGTGTATCTACCGGGCTTACGAGATAGTATTGAGACGTATATTTCGGAGTTCTGGATTAGCTGGCTTACTGGGCTCTTCTTTCTTTTGTTGTACTTAATCTTATTGGAGATTGCGTATAGACGGGTCACTACACGCTGGGAAGGTAATGAAACCGAAAGGCTTGACGAAATAACAATTTCAACTTCATGAAACAGGACCCCTAACAAGACCCAAAATTCGTATTGATACTGACACACGAGATACATTATACACAACGTAGCATTCTCATCAACGAGCACCTTCCATAGGCGACCCGGAGCTCATCTCTTGATGCCCTTGTGTCTGTTCCAGAACAACGGCGTAGAACTTCCCTTCCTCCGAGGTGTCATGATAGGGACCCGCAGAAAGAACTGACCTGTGGAATGTCAGTCTGTTCTGCAAATCAAATAGAAATGGAACCCGTCTATGGGAGAAACGTACCATCCCTTATACTTTGGCTGGTTGAAAATGTCAGTGAACACCTTCAGAATGCGCAGCGGCAACTCCAGGATCGACGGCAATTCCGGCCCGTCGCCGCAAATCGGGAGACCGAGTTTGTTGACGGGGAGGTAGACGATCTCCGCGGTGTTTTGCGGGTTGCGCGTCTCCTGGAAGACGAGGAGGCGGCGCGCAGGTTGTTGGGATTTGCTCATGATGCTCCCTGTCCAGCGGTGGATGTTTTTGGATTTATTGGAACTTGCGTTCTGTAGGCGTCCACCTTCGAATTTCGGGGCTTGGACACAATGTTCGTGAATCAAGTACCAATCAGTGGGGGAATGTGATGTCCCCGGTGTCTCACGCCCGAGAGCGCCGGCGCCAGATTACCTGGGGTTATCAATTAATACAAAGATCTCATCCAACTGGGTATGGTGGAATCCAACGCACTGGATTTGCTCTACTGCGGCCGATGCGCCGGCCGTACGAAGAGCGCGACAGAGGCTGCTTATCGCGTCTGGATCGGCGATTGATTGCCCCAATGGGGATCGCGGGGCAGAAAAAGGGGGCGCGCACTCTGCGCTGGATCGAGGTTGAAGCGGATTCTGCAATTCAATGGAACAGCCCAAGGCTTCTTGGAAAAGCTCGAGCCATGCGATTTGGTGAATCTCGAGAGATGGTTGGTTCGTGGTGGACCGTCGCGGGGTGTTTCTTTGCCGCCGGCGCGTCTCCAAGTGGGGGTTGACAACGTGGGTTGATCGCATCATTGCACGGGCTACAGGACTATAAGGAGGTGGGTAGTGAAGAATGAGGTATCTAGGAAAACAGGGGGTGGCTTGGACTCAATTAGAATGTGAATATAAACAAACCGAACATAAAAAATGGCAGATCCATAGATGTTGGGTTATAACACGAAAATATATACACATCGAAGAGCCACGCCTATTATGAACTTGTAAACAAGAACAAAAATTTAGAAACTACTGGGATGACCGAATCAACTTGATCGCTAAATACACCAGATTTTACGAATTATCATTCAGGACCTGATGGCAGGACGGGCAGCTGGGATAGGTGGTTTCATGGTTGCTTCCAAGGTTTCATCCAGGTCTCCAGTGCCACTTGCTACTAAGATAATAGAACCACCCTCGAGTTCCAAGTGAAGTATTGCACTGAGGAGTACTGGATGGAATCCCATGACTTTTGCAATGTTGGTGGAACAGCCGCACGATGGCTCAGTGTTTTGAACAGGCGTGATGAAGAGCCGAGACAGAACAGTATGAGAATCCATTTGCGCATTAGATACAGAACACAAATATGAAATCAATATTGTGGGGAGTCAAGGAAAGAAAAGATCATTGGGTATCATAGTATAGGGAAAGATATGGGAAGGATCAGAAGAAATCGGAAAGATATACAGGGAAAAGCAATACCACTCGATCAGACATCGTGGCAAGGACGAACAGATGTTGTGCATGGGAATGATCAAGCGTCAAGCTCTCCATCCAAAACTCGCCGTGCCGCATCCAGTCGTCGCCGCAGCAGCCGTGCTGCCTTGAGATCTGGCTCGGGGGAGGTCGTGATAGCCTGGAGGTCCATGCAAACATTGCCCAAGCTCTGGAATAGTTGCTCGAGGATTTGGGTGTCGTCTTCGTTGATGCCGCCAGACGTGGGCGTCGCGGAGCCTGGGTGCGGGCTGGATGCCGCGCGTACGGTCGAGACAAGAGAAGAGGCCAGCGACGTCGGGGTTGCAGAGCCCGTGGTCGCTGATGAAGAGCGCCCAGTTCGGTTGGTTCCTCGTGGTGTTTGGGGCCCGCCGTCCACTGGAGTGACACTGCCACTGTCGATTCCCCGTGGGCCACGAGGCGTTTCAGGGCGGTAGGTCTCCATGGCCGGGGCGGGTTGATGGCTGTGATGACTGTGATGGCGGTGGCGCAGTTCTGAATTTGTTAGTTTGTGGTTTCTGCCAGGCGGGTGCTATGGTACTTACCATGGTTAAACCGGCGATCCCAGTACATCACGCTATCAATATCATCTTCATCTTCTGGCATCTGTTCGCCCTCGGTTGCAGTAGCAAATGTGGCTACGGTCGAGTCGGACATCGCGCTGTCCGTACGCGTGTGTCGCACAGTTTGTTTAGGGCGCGTTGTCTCGACCGATCCATGCGAGCTGTGGCTTGCGCGGCGGAGTTGACGCGAGTAGTTTCCAAGCGCGCTGTGGAGAATGAAGTGCTCGTAGTCGAAAGCATCTTCACGTTCTTCGTGGGGCGTCGCGTCCACCACAGGGCTCTCCAGATCTTCATCGAGTGGCTCGCGTAGAATTTCATCCAGAGCTTCTCGGTCAATATCTCCATCCTCATAATCGCCTTCCTCGGCATCTTCGTACATGCTATCGACCGCAGATTGCCTTCCATCATCGTAGCCCATAAGCTCCGAGCTCTGCCACGTGTTGGCTGTTAACGCCGACGTGGTCATGGGAACTCGGTCCACAGGGCTGTCGTCGGCTCGCTCCGGCTCGTGGGATTCCGTGTGGTGCTTGCCAGTGGCGATCTCATTCGAAGACTGGGCTTCTCGAACATACTCCGAGCTGCTATCGCGCATAGCATTGGAACCGCGACTGCTCCGGCCATCCCTGAGCTCCATTGCATTTGCATACCAAGGATCCGCAGCCGTCAAAGGACTAGGAGTTCGCAAGCTCTGGATACTACGTCGGCGCAGGTTGTCCTCTTGCGTGCGCACCTTCAGAGAAGAGATCTTGATATGCAGACCTTTCATCTGATACTGCAGGTCACGCACCTGCAGCTGCGACTGGGCGCGACTGGGCGGGCCATACGAGCTGTAGACCGGACTGAAGTCACCCGGGGTAGATTTAGATTCGTCTTCTCCATCGATACCCAGTCCCTTTGGCGACTCCATTGGACTGTCTTCCCGAAACACGGGTGATTGCGTTGGCTGCGACGATTGAGGTGACTGTGGCGATTGCGCTTGCTCTGACGGAGACCTTTTCGTAGACGAGATCGACGATCGGTGCGTCAGATACGCGCGCGTAGGATCGTATTGGAATGACCGGTCATCATTGTGGAAGTTCGACGAGGTACTGGCACCCATTGCGCTCACAGAGCGGGACAGTCGCTTGGTATCCGACGACAGACTGGCCTCGGGTGGGAAGTTCGTCTCACTATGCACGCGTGAATGCCGGTTGGTTGATGCATCTTGGGACGGAACGAACGATTGCCGCCGAAGCGCAGATCCCCGACGGTCCGTCCGAGAAATCGATCGGTACAGGCCACCAGCCGGCTGGTGGAATCCCATCGGCTGGATACTGCCCGGGGCCGAGGGCGAAGGCGAAGGCGTGAGCCGCACGGACGAGCGTGCGCGGTTGAGGTTACCCTCCATGAGCTGTGAGACAAGTCAGCATTCCCCCCGAGACAGAAAGTATGTGCCGATCCCCACGCACCGTCAGTCGTTTCTTCGCATTCTCGAGGATCCTCTCTGCTTCACTACTTAATATCGCCGACGAGAACTCCTCTCCGGGCCCCTTGCCCTTCGCAGCCGCAGACGCTATGGCGTGGCTATCGGGCAAGCCCGTCTTGATCTCGACAGGAGCCTCGGGTTTCTTTTCCTCCTCTGCTTGATTTGGGGACGCGTCGCGGTCGACCTCCGACGAAGACGTTTCCTTCGAAGCGCGTGCGCTCCCCGCACTCACCGTCGAACTGGAGCTACTCCACGCGGCATTGCCCTTGTTCTCTGACGCAGGCAATTGATCCGGCAGAACCGGCGAACTCGCCAGGCCCTGCTCGGGACGTGCATCGTCCTCATGGCCATAAAACCCACTCGAACGCGCGGGCGACAGTTCCTCCCCGATATCCGACAAGCGGCGACTGACATTCACATCCTCGTGGGTCCAGGCGGAGCGCGAGAAATTCTTCTTGGGCCTGGCCGACGAGCCGGCATGAGGGTCGGCGGCGTTGTAGCGGGCGTTCAGATTGGACAGGTAGACCAGCTGCGAGGGCGGGGAGGGTGTCGAGGATTCGCGTTCGCTGCCGTCATACGGCAGGATCATGTCCGGGTCGGTCAGGGTGAGGGAGGGCATGCGTGACGGTGGCCCGGGGCCTGGTGCGGATCGAGAGACACAGGGCGAAGGAGGAGGGATGGGAGGATTGATTCAGCAGAGTCGTTGAACTACACCCTGAAAAAGCTGCCCCTAACGGGCGGTTTTGCAAGCGGTTTAGCGCGCTAGGATCCTTGCCCGTTTGGGAACTACTGATAGGCGCCCAATTTCGATTTTGCGCAAGCAAAATGAGCGATGCGCATTCATATTCGCGATTCACGAGTCGAGACCGAATGGTTGGGTCCGTGGTGTCTCACATCGAATCCTATCCACGAGGCTATATATGCACGAGTGGTGTGGATCAATGCTTCCTTGCTAAGGGGGGAAGAGAACAATAGACACCATGGCCACAACGATAGTGACTATCCCATTATTATTGTGCCCTGAAGACCCCGTCGTTCATCACTAACCCTAAAAGTCCAAGTAGAGTTTCTTAGCTCGTACGCGGGCTTGAATTGCCCTCGGCCGTTCCGGTCCTTAGAACAAGTGGCCGCATGCGACGAGACATACTGACGTCTCGTTAGTTGCGCGGTGGTCGTACAAGGGCGACCTGCGCAAAGCAAGGAATCAGGATGGGTTTCATTATTTCCCAGCCCCAGCCGCCCCCAAGCCTCGAGGATGCGCGCACCGGGGAATTCATGCAGATGGAACGAACCCCTGAGATCCGCGGTTGCGATCCACGCTGAATCCACCGTGGGTGGAGACCCAATTTCTATGCCTCCAAAGCCAATCAGTAGAGAAGCATAACAAGCAAAGTAAAAAGTATGAAAGTTGTATCATTGGTAGTAGTAGCAGACATGCTTTTAGATCTCAAAACTCCATTTATACACATTACAAACCAATGCGGATCGACTTAGATCTTCTGAAGCAGCAGCTTGGCGCCGCTACTGGTCGGGCCTGCCTTCTTGCCGTCGTTGCCCGACGCCGAGGCCTGCTCCAGCGCCTTCTTGTTCTTCTTGAGCGTCTTGAGAAGCTCGCTCTTCTTCTCGAACTCGTCCGACTCGGCCAGTGCCACGATCACAAAGGTGTTCGCGCCTGTCGCCCACTCCATGACTTCCTCGCGGATCTGCTCGTACAGCAGGCCGTGGAAGTTCAGCGGAGGCTGGACCTTCTCGACCGTCTTCTCCGCCGGGTTGAATCGACCTCCTTGCACGAGCGACTTGAGCAACCGTCCAACGGCGGCCGAGTCCTGTGTTTCGGGCTTGACCTTGGCGGCCTGGGCCACGGCGGATAGGGCGGCGCTCTTGTCGCCGTCAGCCTCGAAGAGCACCTCGCCGATGAACTGGCATCCAAAAGTGGTTTCGAGTAGAGATTCGGCGCGGGCGGCAATGAGGGCGAGAAGAGTGGGCGAGGCAGCCTTGACCAGTTCCTGGCGTCGGACGGCCGGGTCCTTCTTCGAGGTCTCTTTCCGCACCTCACGGATCTCTTTGAGAATCTCCTGGTCAAGATCGGGCAGAAGCCACTTGACACGGTCGCCGGCGAAGGGATACAGCACGGGAATGCGCGCCGTCAGGTCATTCACCTGGAAGAGCAGCTCTTCATTCCGAGCCTCCTCCGCATCGTTTTGGTTCAATAGTTCCGAGAAAATTGATTTGGCGCTCAACTTGGTATCATCGATCACCTCGTAGGCCGCGAGGATGACCATATGACCATGCAAATCGCCGGCCATCGTCTTAATGGTATCTCTGTAAAACCGCAGGAGCAGCTTGCGGTCCTTGGCATTGGCGTAGGCTAGGGTCAAACACATCAGGCGCGAACCAGACTGGGTGAAAGCCAAGTTCTTGACCAGATCACCTTCCTCATCGCCCTTGAGCAGTTCAATGAATTCATTGGCTTCTGTGCTGCCGGGCTTGGTCGCGAGGAAATATTGCAACATGGCGTCATGCAGAAGAGTGAATCCAGTAGTCTTCTTCTGGATCAGCTGATTGATCAGCTCGTGCAGGAAGTGCATAAGAGGCGACCGCTTCTCCGGGTGGGCTTCCAAGATCTTGGGAAGGTCGGCTGTCGTATCGTTTTCGTCGTGAAAGATCACAAACTCCGGGCCGTACCACTCACGCAGGATCCGTGCCTTTTGCGCCTTGGTCGCGACTGTGCGATAGATATCGTCGAGAATCCATGAGCCCTCTGCGTGACGGATGAGACGCTTGACATGCCCGTAGAACTCGGGAATGATCATATCCCGAGTCTCTGCATCACCATGAACAATCAACTTTCCGACCAGGAATTTCGCATAGCGACTCTGCGCCAGCTCCTTATAGCTGCCTTTCAATTCCTGTGCAATCTGCTTCCGTTGCTCGAGGTTGCCGTACTTTAGAGCAGTCTGAATGACTCGCACCGAGTCATGCTTGAACACGAAGTCACGGACGCGGCCGGTGATGATCTCAAACAGCTCCTTCACAAGCTTCTTGCGCTGTTCAAGCGGGACATGAGACTTGCGGCGTAACTGCTCCCAGAGCTTCTTGGATCGCGCGATCATGTCAGAGTTGGGCTTGGCGGCCTTGCGCTCCTGCTGGAGGACCTTTTGCTTGGCGTGGGACTCGCGAGAGGCATTGTCTGGACGATCACACGATGGTAAGTTTCAAGATCAAATTCAAACCACAAGAATAAAACGGAATCGGAATAGAACATACTCTTCGCGCCCTCGTCGCCGTTCTGCTGCTTTCCGTCCTTGGCAGATTTCTTGTCGGACTTGGTGCTCGTCTCTTCTCCCTCACTTTCAGACTCCTCATCGTCCACATCCTCCATGTCAACATCGTCCTCCGGAACTTCGTCAAGGGCATCGAGATCGTCGTCGCCGGAATCCGAAACATCGTCGATATCGAAGTCGTCCTCGTCCTCGGATTCCTCCTGGGCCTTTTTCTTTGAGACCTTCTTGTCGCTCTTTCCAGACTTCACCTCCTTCTTGGAGTTGGAAGCGCCAGTCTTCTTCACCGGCGCCGCGGGCTTGGATTTCTTCACGGGAGCGGAGCCCTGCTTGGTCTTGGTCCGCTTTCCATTGCGGTCCTCTTTGGCATCGACCGGACGTTTGACACCGGCCATAGCAAATTTGTGTCACGGCGACCTTTTCTGGATCGCTTGACTTGAGGAAAGTATAAGGGTTGGTGAGAAATCGAGCTGGAGATGCTCGCCGTGCTGGTGGATAATTTTTTTGGCTGCGGGCGGAGGAAGTTTTTTTGCCGCTTGTTTGCAAGGTTTGCATTGATAAGCTGAGGGAGTCTTGGCGTTCGATGTATGTATACTTGGAGTGATGATTGACTGGAATAGTCGATATTGAATATCTTCTGTGGCTGGCAGTAAATAGTATTATTATCATGGGAGAAAATAATGTATGCATTGATTATCCGGCAGATGTACGGATAGCCATCTATAAAAAAAGGGGTGGGCGAGCACACACGGTCTCGACTGCGCAACGATTATGACCGGTCCACGCTCAATGAGAAAAAAGTAGAAAGAAATGCGCAAAATAGACACTGTCAGAGCATGAAAGTCGTGTCATCACTCTTATCCTGAAGGGGCATCCACATTGACACCCGGGTCCCAATGGATATAGCCCTCCGAACAAGGTAGTCCCAATCCCCCAAAGTATGAGCCGGAACGCCTCCCAGGAAATCAGAAACTTCATCACCAAATATCATCACTCATGCAGGCTTAATTGCTATTGTCCGCGGGTGATGCCGTCACCGTGACTGGCCCTTTCATAGCGCTCAATTCCGATCCACCCCCACTCTGTCCGCGCTTTCTGCCGGGGATGTGGAACCCGAAAGAGGGCGTAGACGACTTAGGTCCGGATGGCTGCGCATCGTTGGAGGAATCACCGAATCGGGCGAAGAGGCCCTTTTTCTTTGGCTTGGCCTCGTCGTTCAGGCCGACATCCTCGAAGGTCTCCTCTTCCATCGCGTCGGGCTTCTCGAAACTAGTGGACCGCAAAGCGGGAGAGGTGATGCGGGAGAAGCGGGAGTCGAGGGAGGTTCGGGAGGGGAGAGCGTCGGGGTGTGTTACCGGAGAGCGGGCGGAGATGTCCTGCGTGTGGTTAGTGAGCGATTGGAATGTAGAACAGTGTCTCCATTATGGCGGGGAGTTGTACGAAGGATCGGCGATATGAGTCGAACGACTCGCGGGATATTGAGAACGGCTCATTCTCATCAACCAGGTCTCGATGGTTCGATGATCGCGCAGAGCCAGGGTACCGGTGCCAGAAACTTGGTTTCTCGGGCGGCGAAGGCTGTCAATCATCAGCAAGGAGGGTCAATGCGAATCGCAACCAGCAATCGAGAAAGTCAAAGGTGATATACCGGGAGGTAGACGCCGCTATCGTTGACGACTGTTGGACGGAGCAATTAGCAGGCAACTCCCTCATTGACCAACAGCGACCATAGTCAGCGTCAGAGTATGTAGTGGTCGCAATCATACCACTCAATTTGTACTCGTTGGGCTCTCCATCGCAGCTCTTGCGGATGGTGACCGGGGCCGGACGCTGGTTGGGCGACAGATGATTTTCGTCGACTGGCTCAGGTTCCCCGCCATTGGGCTGGGGTTTTCGACCGAGTAGGTTCCGAAAGGGAGGCATATTGAGGCAGGAACTGGGAGTTCACGATGGATGTCGAGAGAAAGAACAGCAAGCCGGGCAAGTACCACACAACTTCACATGATCAGCCCATGAAGTGGGCATCGACTTCCGATCGACCAGTCGACGGGCGCGGACCCCAGGGCCATGCGGACGTCGACGTCATGCCCGCTCTTTTCACCCTTTGCGTCGTCGGGGCCGAGGGACAATCCAACTTTCCCTGTCATCATCCATGGCTGTGTATGCAGCCCAACCAATGCGCGATGCGAACACATTTTCCAGTCCCGCCAGAGTTTGCTCTGTCTAAAATTTTTGGCCCTGAAGGCCCTGAGATCTCCACCATCTCCGCATCCGCCACCGGGGCAGTGATATACGATATGTACATATGTACTGGTAAACCTAAGGGTAACGGCTGGGGATAAATGCCATAGATCCTTGATGCTGGATATATGCAGTTTTCCCAGCCCAGGATGAGGATTCTTTGTATCCGATTTCTTACTCCCGGCAGGATTGGTGCCTGAGGCATAGAGCACAGGAACTAAACTTGATTGGGAACAAACCGGGGAAGCGACACTAAACCAGATTAGGACATCTTTAACAAAGGAGTCAATCCAATCTACCTACTATTTGCTATTCAGTATTCTAATCGCAAGCCCACTGGATGACTGGTACTGCTTAGCACATAAATTCAGGATCCAACTCCATGTCAGAGGGGGCCGCATAGAGGATGTGCAGGTGTATCTTCATTACCCTCTGGGCGTGATTATTTCTTGAATCTCTCATCTTCTATCGAATCCTCCAACACCGTTTACAAGTCTCTATTGCTTTGACACACTAAAAGATCTGTTTCAATATACTCTCGGCCACTGATGCCTCGATACATGGAGACTGCAATTATCGCTCATCGCATCCATGAGCAACCATCAAATAATCGGTTCATGCACGCTGTTCCATTTTAGGCACCGCGGATAAAGACTGGCCGGGCCTAAAACCTTAGCTTGTCTATTTATTTTGTGCTTGAGTAGACTAAAGCGGCCTAGTTCTCTCCAAGTCGGACTAGTGTTGCCAGAACGGACTCGGTTCCATGGTGGCAACCCCGTTGCTCGATCCCAACAGGACAAGCTCTCTCCCATACCAAGCATACCCACGAATAGTCTCCCATGTCCCTTTCCCCTGCCATCCTTTGCAAAGTCTTCATACGCCTTGCCTCCTACTACATTCACATCCACTTTTTTAACCTTGACCACATAAAGTCCTACAGGTGAACATAACCTCGTTCTTTCTGAGTTCTGTTTGTTGATCGTATGTACTCAATACCAACCCGGTATAATCCAAGTCCAATGCTCACTGTGTGCGACTGTAGACTAGGAATAAAGTCATCATCGTCAACGACGACGAACATGCCTTCCAGATACAGCATCAACTGGAGCCAGGCCAGATATTACGCCTACCTGGGGCTTATACTGATTTTGGCCTTCGGCGCTTCATTTTGGTTCATGTTCTCCGTTGTCAAACTCATTCTGCTAGTACTGGATCTCCAGGAAGATACTCAAACCATTTCGATGAATCCAAATCTATTGGCTACCAAGGCCGCAATCTATAACTCGACTGACCATGCCGCCAGCAAGGACATTACAGCCCGCAGTACCCTCAACCACCTTCTCAGCAAAGTTGGTATCCCAGAGAACTCTTCCTCCTTGCTGCACGCAAGAGACACACACCCACACGAGCCCTGTGCGAATGACCGAGCGTGTCCATGGGGCTACATCTGCGTGGATGGCGCCTGCACCAAGGGCTGCCGAACGTCCAGGAACTGCAATCTAATCAATCACTGCACCAAGGGGAAATGCCGCAGCTTCCTTGGCGAGTGTCGCGAAGTCGGCCGAGGTTGCCTTTTCAGCGAAATGTGCTGTTCGGGAGATTGTCATAGAGGTAAATGTCGTCCAACAGCGAAGCGCAAACCCAAGAATGCCAAAGGACAAGACGCCGCGGCCGACGAAGGGGTTGACGCTGCAACTGCTGAGCCTCTCAATGACACCACTCCAGCTCTCCAGGGAAGAGCGGAGTATGTGCCTGATTACCCTATCGAGGTGTGTGAGAATGATGCAGACTGCGACTGGAGCTACATTTGTAATGGGAACCGGTGCAAGAAGGGCTGCCTCTATAGCCAGGACTGCGTTGGCTCTCAGTGGTGTATTTTGGGACAGTGCCGTCTACCGCAGGACAACTCGGTGTGTTGGGATTTTGGGGAGAAGTGCTCGCTGTTGCCGAGGTCAGATGGCTGCTGCTCGGGGAATTGTGAGCTTTTAGGAAATGGCTATAGCCATCGCTGCACACGGCCAAAACCGGAGAAGCCGAAGAAGCCCAAGAAGCCCAAGAAACCAAAGAAGCCAAAGAAGCCCAACAATCAAGAAGCTGAGAGTGAAGAGTAGAAAGTTGGGGAGTGAGATGCGTTTATTTTATTAAGTTTTCTTGGTTTGGTCGTTGTTTTATTCTATCGCTGGAAAGTCGGAGAGGCTTGGGCTTTGCTCTGTTGGTGTGCCTCGGGTCTGGATTTGAAGAGTGGTCATGATATTTTCGTGTTTGGAATGAAATTGGTGTCGCTTTGAGAAAGTAAGAATCAGTATAGTAATTTAGAATATTTGGGTTGCAGACGTGGATGAAGGTTATAAGTTCAAACTGGCGCGAAAATGATAATCTGTCATGGATAACCTAGTGGAAGGCCCACCGCCAAGTCAGCGACCTTGCTTCGGCTAATTAGCCAGCGGGTACTGGTGCCTGGTACGAACCCCGGGGTCGTCGTCACACTCGTGCGAGTAATCCACGATGCTGTGCGGCGCTAAGCAATGGAAGCGACCCTTGAGGGAAGCAATTCTGCAGAGACACTTCCACCCCGGAGTGGCGTCGCCAGAACACACCGTCCCGTTACAGGGAAGCGGGCTACTTGGTAGGACAACCACACCTCTCTTCTTTTTTTTTTCCCTTCAAGTCGATGTTTGTTCTACCCATCACGACCCTGAATTATTACTCTATCCCTTTGTTCCCAATTCTCATGCCAATACTAGGATTTCCTAATTCTAGTCTTCAAACACAACACCATCTCCCTTCCATTCAGTAGTAGTTTGAATGTACTTTCTTCTCCACCTAGTCAAACACTGGATTTATCGCTAATAATCGTCCGACTGGGTTCTGCAGAGCAGCGGCTTAGTTGGGGGCCAAATGCTAAATTGCACCAGCAACCGAGGCAAGTTCCCGCTCGAAACCGGGGTGCACAGCCGGTCGCGATGAAGCCTCCATGGTATCATAATTCAACACATTAACATTAAAAAAGAGCAGAACGCAAGTTCTGGAAAGTAATCGCCAGTCAGACGCAGGATAGGTGTGTGGATTATCAGCAATCCCGGGCGTGCAGCTACAGCTACCCCTGTCGAAACCCAGGCGCCACAATCATCCTACGACGCCTCCGCGCGGGTCTTCAGATCCTTGTTGAAGACATCATAATCAGCCTTCATCTGGCGCCCCAGCAATGATGGGTGCATCAAGAATGACATTAGACCCTTGAGATTCTCCGTCTGCGTGAAGAGCGTTGCTGCACCGTCCTTGATGGGTTCAAAGCGGAACTCGTGCAGACCGGAAATGGTGAACACCGGCGGGCCTTGCCATGAGAACCGCGTCTCTGAGTTGTCCTATAACAGATGATAAGTCGACGGGCGCTCGGTTTGCGTTTGCCGAGAAGATGGGGACCAGCAAGGGAATGTTGTCTACCTGGACTTCGGCAACGAACTTGAAGTTCTCAATGTTGCATTCGACCTTGTCTCCAGCGACCAGCGTCTGCGGGGTCTTGGACTTGTCGACGACTTCAAGGCTCTTGATCCATGCTGTATGCCATTGTGAGAGAGCCTCGAAGTTGAGGAACTAGATGAGGGATGCGTGAGTGGTTGTGTTTATTCAGAGCTCGGGAGGATTGTCACGTACAACTTCGCGCACTTTGGCAGGCGGCGCGTCAATCTCAATGCTTCGCTCGAGGAAGGGCATCGTGAATCCTTGAATCCTTTGGAGGGAGAGGGGGAGTCAAAGTTAAATAAGCAACAGGAGAAGGGGCCAAATTTGGTGCTCGGGTGGGACGTGCGCATATGGCCAACCCATTTACGCCGGCCGATTGATGCGCCGTCTTCTGCAGCTGCGGCCCAGCCTGGCACTACTATACCTGGCTATGTCTCGCGATTCCTCTTCGAAGTAAATGCGAGGGTGAGTGTCGCCAATATTGTCTGGATTGCAGATAAGAAACCATCATGCTTGATATTGGCTGAAAGTGTTCACTGCTTCTGGCTATATCCCCTGGATGTGGCGAGCTGCTTTGCGAAGTTATCAAAGATGCCTTTCTTTTGATGGTGGCTGCCTCAGGTTGGCAGATCACCCCCAGCATAGATAAGAAGGTTACCTAGGTATGCGCTCTCTCTCTCTTAGATAAATACGACTCGATTCCACTCACCCCGTTCTCCCCTCTCATCACCACCACCACCTCTGTTTAAGTCTTCTTCATATTTGTCTTCAACACCAGTCGTATATTGGAACGAGAGTCAAAAGGTAAGGAAGTGTTAAGCTGATCGTATATACTTTTTCACTCTACTTGTTCACCACGGCGAGACACCGTATTCTCCCAAATCTCGTCCCACATCAGCGTCTTTCTCTCCCCTCCAATCGCCGCAATACGCTCACCACGAAAGTGTTTCGAATGGCAAGCGTCTTCGGTTGACCAGTCAAGTTTGTCGCACACAGGCCAGGGTCGGCGCCGAAGACCTTGAACCCTTCAGCCTGGAGACATTCCAAGAAAGCACAACGGGGATGTTCAGCGCCGCTTGCTGGACCAACACTCAATCTCGCTGCTGCTGTAGTACTTGGAAAATGGGTCGGCAGCCTGTGGGATTGAGCCCATGCTCGACGAGACAAAGATAACTCGGCGCTCATCAGACTTGCGCAGGAGATCGAGGAATGTCGCTGTCCGCAGTACTACTCCACTACTTTGGGCTGATGGGAGAATTCAAAGGAGATTGAATTTACCAGTCACCAGAACCAGCTTTCGATTTGCAGTCGCCGTATTTGCGCTTCAATGCTTTACGAGAATTTCCCATCGTGAGGTATCAAAACTGCCGAATTGCTTAGTTGGAAAGATAACTGAGACCAGGTGCACACAACAGAGCTATGCTCAGACTTTGTAGACCCGGATATCGTGTCGTGGATTCCGAATCGACGCAGATCGTCGCAATATAGTCGGACAAAGGATGCGAGGCAGTTGACCATTTTCTTCCGGGTCTCTTGTGAGCACCGAAGATAAGCAAGCGCATTATAGTCTCATGTTGCATAGTCTATAACTAAGCCTGCTCCACAACCTCTTTGATTGCGCGGGCTACGTATGCCACATTTTTCGCATTCAGCCCGCTCAAACTCATACGTCCGTTGCCCAACATATACACATGGTGTACCTCCTGGAGTCTGCTGACCTGTGCCTTGGTCAGTCCAGTGTAGCTGAACATGCCAATCTGTCGCTCAATATGGTCCCAGTTTCCCGGCGCGCCCAGCTTGTCTAGTTCTGCCTTTAATGACAACCGCACGCCTTGGATTCTCGAAGCCATGGTTTTCACATCAGCTTCCCACTTCGCACGAAGCTCAGCGTCCGTCAGGATGGCGGTCACCACTCGCTCGCCGAAGAGAGAAGGACAAGAGATCTCTGCTCGGATCAGTCGGATGAGATGCGTGTATGCACCCTCCGCCGAAGCGGACGTCGGCGTGACGAGATGCAATGACCCGATGCGCTCGCCGTACAGACCAAAGTTCTTCGAAAAAGATTGGCAGACCAGCATGCCCGCCGGGGAAGCCGATGTGGAGGCCGAGGCATCACCGAACAGACTCGAGTAGAAGTATCGAATGGCCCACGCGTCGGCGTCGGCATCGCCCGACGCAAAGCCCTGATACGCGCTGTCGAACACCACGAAAAGCCGCTTTCGCGCCACCACCTCGGCGATCTGCTTCCACTGTGTCTGTGTCGGGTCGATGCCCGTTGGGTTGTGTGCGCAGGCATGCAGGATGACCACGTCGTTCTCTTCGGCCGAGTCCTCCAACGCGGCGATCATGCCGTCGAAGTTGAGCGATCGCGTCGAGGCGTCGTAGTAGGGGTAGAGCTTTCGTGTGATTTCGGGCCCGGCCACCTCCCAGATCAAGTGGTGGTTGTCCCAGGTGGGATCGGAGATGAAGACATTCTTGGGACGGAGGTGGCGGGCGCAGAACAGCGCGGCCAGGTGGTTCGCGCCGGTGCCAGCGACTGTCTGGACGCTCTTGATATTGCCTTTTTGGGCTATCTGAGAGCCGAAGAGGAGATCGCGCGCTTGGGTGATGAAGCGGGCGTCACCGGGGATGGCAAGGTATTCGTGGTTGAGATGGGAACTATGGAGGAACTCCTCGGCCTGGATCTGTGAGCGAGGCCACAATCTGGTGATTATTGGACGTACTCACATGTCGAACACTGGGGAGAACCCACGGCTGGCATTCCTCGTCGCGATACACTCCTTGGCCGAGATTGACCTTGTCCGGGAAAGTGTCGGCGTTGTAGGTGGCCGTCAACGCAAAGGACTCGGCCAAAGGCAGTACGGGCAGGTCACTAAGAATCGAAGAGTGTGTCATATTGGACAATAGCGGTGTCGCCTGCTCAATACAGAATATACATCCACCACGAAGATGGCATTTTCATCAATTTAAGGCGTGCTTTGCAGCAGCGGGGCTGCTATCGCGACTCGGCAAGACGCGCCGGTTGCCGACTGCTTCTATCGGCCCCGTCGCCTTTTTCCCTCACGCCTTCAGGCAGTGTTCCGCAAGCTGCTTGTACACTCGGACGCTCTCAGTAAGCTCGCCGACGCCAATCTGCTCGTCCACTCCATGGGCAACCAAGATAGTGCCCGGCCCATAGAGGTACTTCTTGTGCTCGCCCTTCAACCGCGGCGCATCCGTGCCAAAGGCAACCGGCATGGTGCCCAGTCCCGGCACATCGTGATCTAAATACAGCTCTGGGTACATGAACTTCTTATTGAGAGACACATGGTCATGCCTGGCCACGACTTCCTCCACCAACCGCTCAACCCGAGGCAAGTCGCTCGCAACCCGTACCGCGCAGAGCGCCGTGCACGCCGCCGCAAGAACGTTGTATCCCACGCCTCCCGCAATCTGGCCGCAGTGGAAGGTAGACGGCCCGATGATCTCGGACGACGGCCATGAGATCTGCTCCAGCTCTGCCAGAACGGCGGTCATCACGGAAATAGCACTTCGGCCGCGCTGCGGATAGCCCGAGTGCGCGGGAACGCCCTCGCTCGTGAGCTCGAAGACGAAGTGCCCCTTGTGGCCCACTGCCAGCTTGCCCTCAGTCGGCTCGCCGAAAATGACTGCTTCCCATGTGCGGTTCATGGAGTTTGCGGCGATCATGCCAGGCCCGCCTTTCTCTTCGCCCACGACAAAGAGGAGTGATACATCGCTTGGCTGGATGCGGCCCTCTGCCCGGAGCTCTTCCAAGGCGATGATTTGCGCGGCTAGCGGGCCTTTGTCGTCGCATGCGCCGCGCCCGTAGATTGTGTCGGGCGTCACCCGCAGAGGAATGTGTGGAGGGACGGTGTCCATGTGCGAGGTCAGACAGATTCGTGACTTGTCGGACGCGCCGAGATATGCGTAGACATTGCAGCGCGGGCTATCGGGGCTGATTGGAATGCGCTCCACAGTGTAGCCCAGGCTCTGTAGATGCTTCTCGAGGAACAATCCAATCTCGTGCTCTTCGTTGCTGATGGAGGGGATTTGCATCAGCTGTTGAAGCAAAGAGACAACTGCAGAGTCTGCCATCGTTCCGGTGGAAATTGGCGCGTGGAATGTAATTCTCAGCAAGACGAGATTCGTGAACAAGGATCGATTCTATATCAAAGCGGAACCAGTTCTTTTTCGCTTGTTGGCCAGAACGCGTGAAGCCGGACAGATCAATCTAAGCCGGCGGTGCTTCGGCAACCTGTCAGGCGAGGCCGCCCGAGCAAGATGTCACTATCACTGGCCGGCGCAACTCCCGATATCCGGCTACGCTGCCGATTGACCTAGACTACCTTCTAGATACGCTGAGCCGATAGCTTCAAATGACTTTATCATTGAAGTATATTTGTCTATATTGTACAGATACGTAGCAACTCGTAGAATAAGCTCGACACTCATACGTCGAACGGTTATCTCACGGCGGGCCGAACAAGAACTCATCGCCTAGTTCGCAGGCCAGATCTCGAAGAGACTCGTCCCCGGGAGCCATCCCATCCGGCCATGAAAATGCTTTATCAGCCAGGAAGCTATCTATCAGGGGGTGGTCTAGAGGGACCCCGTCACCAAACCCCAAGGCCGAACCATCTGCATCATGGAACGCCTGCACATCCAGCGCGTTGCTTCCGTCGGCGCCCGCTTGTGCGCGGGCGCAGGCTTCGCTGGTTTCTCTCATCTTCCCAACACTCGCTCGGGTGCGATGCAGCCTCTCGTAATAATCGCAGCTGGGCAGGTTGCCATCTTCCTTCATCGCGCGGAGTATAGTGAACGCGCACGAGACCGCATCGGACATGCCGACGTTGGGATCCATGACTGCGGACATGATCAAGATGAGGGTCGACGAGAAGAGGTAATGTGCATCAAAGTATCCGAAGGAGGCGAGGGACCCCTCAACAAACAGTTTTGATAGAATCGCGTTCGATGCCCTGGCGGCTTGCACGCAGCTTTCTGCCAGGGCAAGGGTTGTCGGGGAGAAGACCCGCGGGGGAGCCTCCGCGGACGGGGCATTCAGTAGAAAGCGGTTTTTGAACAAATATAGTAGAATCGGGCGCGTCGTGGAGATCACACATTGGTTGTAATGTAGATGCAGACTCGAAACGTTTCGAGGCAGATTGTCATGGCGTAAGTGGAGCGTCGAGGGAAGCTCCTCATCCCAGGTCCTCAGGCTCAGAAGGATACGGTGCACCCTCTGTACAAAGGTCTCTTGGGTCCTTTGCGGGAGGCAATATATGTCGCTGACTGGGGGTGCATTGCATTCCAAGGTTAGTGAAATGGAGTCTGGCGGAAGATGGAAAGGGAATCCTTACGAATTTGGCCTGTGATCTTGGCCAATTTCACGTTGGCTACCAAGTGGCTGGGATCCGTGAACTCCTCTCGCTCGGCTGAGCTGAGTCCTTCATCTGTCGGGAGCTCCACGTCAATCACAGAGTCACTGATCAACAAAGGATACCCGAGATTCGAGCTGCAGAGTCGGTCAAGGGTGTAGAGTGTCCACCAGACGCGCTTTCGGTGCTCGCGTTCCACTGGGTTCAACTTGGTATCTGTTGGTAGACTTCTGTGGAGGCCCAATCCCAACGCCATCCTGAGAGCGATGCCACTGTATGTGTAGGCGGTCTTGACACGCCCCAGTGCATTCGAATAAAAGCACTGTGAATACACTGTCAGCAAAACGGTTCTGCGTGACTGATGGTTGGGAATACATCGACGTACAAAAAGAACCATCACTTCGACCTGCTCAACCGATGGATTCTCATACAGATCTTCCAGCAGGCCCACTGCTCGGAGGAAGTAATCCGTTCCAGGTACGTGTTGATCCCTTGTCCTCCGTTTTCGATTCGAGTACATCTCACCCAGCGCCAGTAGCACATAGAACTTGCACAACCAGGCCGCAGGCGGCGTCTCTCCCGCACACATTCGATCCAGAGTGGCGAAGAAAGACTTCTTCAGCACTAAGTGGTAGTCGGTACCAATGAATCGAAGCGCGACTTCCGCCAGCAACCGGGCTTGTATTCGGTCCGGCAGCGCCACATCAGGGCACACGAGACGGTGGAAGATATCATGTTGGAAGTACGTAGGGGGAGGCCAGGATGTGCGATCGGCTTCTTTGTCGACGCACTGGAGAAGGGTGTCGCCAAAAGCAACGCTGGACGCCTCGCCGATGAAAATTGGTTGTGTGGATGACCTCGCGGCCACGAACCCCGTCGGTGATTCTAGCAGGGGGTTGGAGACCTCGGTGTCGGGGAACTGGGGTGCGAGATGCCCGGTATCATTTGCGAGCGTGCTCGTCTCATCTACCTCGGATGAAGCTCTCGATTGTTGCTGCTGGACCCTCAGGGCTTTGATTTCTCCCTCTAGTCGTTTGATGTATCTAAGGTCTCGCAGCTGATTAGTCTCGGGGGTATCTTTGGAAGAGCTTGAAGCTGAGAAGCGTACGTTTCAGACACTGATACTTTCCGGTCGCGTGGTGGAAACTCGCATTGATCGCGATTCTGCGATGCGCAGCATGCTTGACACGGCTGCGTTCCTGAGCACTTGATCTTCTGTGAGTGACACCGTCGACAACTATCGAGCCCGTCAGTCCGAGGCAGGAAATATGGAGTCCTGAGCTACTCACGCTACATAGATGCGCCTCTGTCGCTTGGAGGGAGGATGTCTGGACGCCATGAGAGCGATGCGATGTTAGGAGATACTATTAGAAAAGAAGAATGGCGATCGGGGGTGGAACCATCGAGACGCTTATCTGCGGAGAACGAGATAAGCGTGCGGAGAGTTTGATAAGAAGCACGTTTACGTTTTAGGTTTAAGCTTGTACGACAGTCTCATTCGTGAATACACGGATACACGGATAATTAAATACAGACACATACAGGTCCCGAGCTAACTAACTACAGAGAGTACCGGAAGTAGACATCATGGTCACCCTTCTCCGGCTTGCTCTCCAACACCTCGCCGGATTCTTCCGCCTGGCGGATCTTCTCCGCCCTCTTCTTGTTCACCACCGTCATGCTCACCATCAGCACAATGACCACCACGAGGGCCAGCACTGCCAGCCCCAAGCTGATGGAAAGCCCCTTGATATACCGCGGTGCCGTCTCGGTGGTGAAGATTTGACCCACCGCCACTCCGGCCGTGTTACCGAAGCAGAGTGTCATGCCGACCATGGTGGCACGCTTGAAGTGGCGCGCGACATTATCTTGCAGCCACATGAGCGACAAGCCCGTCGTAGGATAGATACCAAGGGCGACAACTGTAAAGCTCGAGTCAGGAAATTGGACAGATGTGGAAGGGCGCGTTAGACTTACCGAAGCACGCAAAGAATCGCACTTTGAGATTCTCCACGGAAATGAGAATCGCATAGCCAATGATTAAACACAGGAGCGGCCCAGCAAGGAATGGACCTCTCATATTGACCCTGTCGGACCACCAGGCAATGATCAGGAACCAGACCAATGCAACCATGTAAATGGGCACGGTCATCAGATTGGCTTTGACTCCGGAGTAGCCCAGCCCAGAAACAATCTTGGGCAAGAAGGTGGTGAATCCGTAAAGAGAGATGTCCACGCTGAACTGGTAGATCCAAAATGCGTACCACTTAGGGTCGACGAGGGCACTCAGCGAGTCAGCCCAGGTGAACTCCTCATCGACTCCCCAGTGCGGATCATTGGCGTAGCGGGCTTCCATCATGCTTTTCTCCTCGGCACTGAGGAACCAGGCTGTGGTGGGATGGGTGGGAAAGCCAAAGTAGTAGATCGGCACAAGGATCAGAGTCATGGCCGCTTCAATGGCGAAGAGCCAGCGCCAGCCCTCCCAGCCATTAGGTCCGTGAACCTGCGTAAGCCCGTAGGCCAAAAGGCCACCGAAAGCACTGGAAAATGCACTGAAGGCAAAGATCACAGCTGAACGCTTGCCACGTTCAGCCTTCTTGTAGACCAGCGCGATGTAGACGTTGATGCAGGGAATCAGTCCAGCTTCGAAAAATCCGGTGAGCAATCGGCAGGCATAAAGTCCTTGCCAGTTGTGAATGAAGGCTAGCAAAGTCAGCATCTAGACGCGCAGCTTGAGGGGCGATATGCCTTACCCATTCCCAGAGTCGAGATTCCCCAGCAGAAGGCGCAAGTCACCAGCAAGGGCTTTGGTCCGATGATCTTGAGAAGCACCGCGACCGGACCCTCGAAGGGGACGTATGTGGCATATCTGTATACCAAAAGACGAGTCAGACTTCATCTCAGCTGACAAGGGAGAGATGAGGGATTGCGCTTACAGTAAAGTAGTCGCTGTTCCAAACTGGTTCCCAACCAGACCTATGTCCTCGGGCAATCCGGCTGTTTGCGCGTTACCGATATTGCTTCGGTCCAAATTGGCCATCATGTAGAACAGTCCCAGTAGACCAATGGCGAAGAACTAGAGGAGATGCATTAGCGATCCACGCTCGATCCAGACATGCCTGGGCATCTCACATCGAACTTCCTCATCATCCGTCGCTCCTTGACTGGATCAATATAGATCTCGGCCGAGCCCACCCCCGTGCCAGGCTCGTAGATCTTGGCCATGGGGGTCTCCTTGGTGGAACTTGTCTCCATGGTATCTAGGTAGGGCTTCTGTGGTGTGAAAGAAGACAGAACCTTGGAAATGGTCAAATATGAATTCGTAAGAGTAAGCTTCAATATATAAACACGGGCGGAGTATGATAGTTAGGAGGAAAGCTCCAAATCACAGCGCTAGATTATGCTTATCGACACCGTAAGACAGCTCGGCTGCATCTGGGGTGCATGACCGGCCAGATAGGCAAAAGATAAAGCTCCTGCTTATCTGGCCGCGATCGGCTGGATCACGCCGTTGCCGGACCAATCGGCTCGTGGCTTCAACGTAGAAGGATCCCGACCCACGAGGCCGTTTCTTGGCTGAAGGAGAGCGTCTAGTCAAGGGGGGGCCCTCACCGACCTCAGGTGTTTTCTTCGAGATCTGCGAGAGCGTTGAAGCAGATCCCGCCTGAATGGACTACCTCAAAGCACACAGTCCAGTCCTGGGACTGTCCGCCGTTGCTTCGATAGCGGCATCGATATGGATCACCTATCGCCTTTACAATGAACCCGAGCTCGCAGACGATTATGCGTCGCGGGTAGATAGGATTCTGAAAACCACCCCGTTGATTGACGGTCATAACGATTTGCCGTACCTCCTTCGAATCGAGCTTCTGAACAAGATCAACGACGAAAGATTCACGTTCCGAGATGGTACGAAAAAAAGATCCATAGTGATGTGTTTGGCTATTTGTTGACGGGATATACTTGATTCAGGACTTGCTAGCCATACCGATCTCCAGCGCCTGCAGCAAGGCCGTGTCGGAGGCCAGTTCTGGTCCGTATTCATGGAGAGCCCGGATACCAAGCAGATAGACGACCCAAGTCATATCGTCCGTGATACACTGGAACAGGTCGATGTTGCCCGGCGCTTTATCGATGCCGTGCCAGAACTTGAATTTTGTCCCACGGCTGCTTCTGCTCGGAAAGCGTTTAAAGCCGGCAAGATAGCATCCATGCTTGGTGCGGAAGGACTTCACCAGACCGGCTCCTCCATCGCAGTTATCCGCCAACTATGGGATCTGGGGGTGCGCTACATCACTATCACTCATAATGCCGATAATGCCTACGCGACGGCAGCATCTACCGTGACTGCTCTGGGAGAAGACTTTGATGCAGGACTGACGCCGTTTGGGGCGTCAGCTATCCGCGAGATGAACCGTCTGGGTATGATGGTAGATCTGTCGCATGTCTCTCATAGAAGCGTGCGACAGATCCTGGAGATTGCCCGGTCGCCAGTGATATTCAGTCATAGCACATGCTACGGGCTGGCAAAGAACTACCGGAATGCGCCTGACGATGTCATCAGGCAGTTGAAGACGAATGGCGGAGTGTTGATGGTGATGTTCGTCAAGAGATTTTTGAACGCAACCGAGCCTGACAAGGCCGATGTCGAGACGGTCGTTGACCATATCATGCACATTGTGAATCTAGCCGGCTGGGACCATGTTGGAATTGGGGGTGATTTCGATGGGACACTCACCCTGGCCAACGGTATCCATTCCGTGGCGGATTATCCAAAGCTACTCGAAGCAGTCATGCGAAGAGGTGCTACAGACAAGCAGATCAAGAAATTGGTTGGGGAGAATATTCTCCGGTGAGTGAATAACTGAGCCGATTTACCATCCTCAACAGCCATCCTTCCGTAGGATGAATGCTGACTAGACTACAACTACAGGGTATGGAGCCAAAATGAGCACAATGCGCAAAGCTTTGCAAATGAGAAGCCCGTTGAAGAAGTCTGGGAGGGCCGCACTTGGTCGAGGTGGAATAATCCCCTGCCAAATATGATCCCAGGAAACTCGGCTCGGATAGCTGCTCAGGATTACCCATAGGTGCTGCTCAGATCGGAAGGGCGTGTGCGCTAGAATACAAATATATTGATGTTTAGTGGCAAGTTCAACTTATCTGAGTAGAGCTTTCGTTATGATATTTCTTTCTGATGGCGCTGCCTGGGGTTGACAGACCGTGGCCCCAGCCATGTAGATAGTCAACGCTCTCCCCCTCTATCTCTCCTCTCTTCCTCCCTTCGATAAATAACTACAACTTTTCCACTCATCCCGTGTACCCCCGTCCTCAGGTATGACTTGGTCGCTTAAATTATGGCTTATGCTTACCGAATCGTCAACTAACTCTTAACAGGTTCATATACCCTGAGCATATGAGACTAAAAGATTCCCCCCCTTTCCGGATTTCACATCATATGAGATTTCAAGGAAAGGAGTCATCGTTCATCACCGTCACTGCAGAAGGCCCTTTCCTGATAGCCCAGGACTCAATTTTGAACGAGATGGCATATGTCTCTTGAAGAAGCTGCCTCTTCAGCCCGTGGGCTTTTGAGTCGGCAGAAGTGAGTAATACGTACAATACCTACCCAAAAAGCCTACTTAAAGACATTGGATAGATACCTGGGATCACTGATTTTCAATTTTGTGGCCTTCCTACTTCCAGCTCTTTACAGCACTCTCAGCAAGTTATGGGTGGCAAATATCGACTCGAGCCAGGTGGTAACCACAGACATTTACACCTATATTGGCGTTATTGTCCAGGTGGTGAACGATAGGTTTCCTCGTTCTGCATGGCTTGTCATAGGAGATAAATATATGGGATCCATGGGTTGCCGTTTGAGTCTTGCATATGTTATTATTGCACTGACGATGGGATAAAGTTTTATTCTCATGCTCATCTTCGCCGCACATCCCCAAATTCTGGCGTCGGCCTTTGTCCCTAAAGAGGCCCGGAAATCCTCTCTCACATATGTATGACTGATGTCAGTTCAGTTTTGGACCTCCACCATCGAAGCTGCTCTCTCATAATTGACTCGGGCCTTAGACAACCCTGACGTACCCTTGATCATCAGGTCGATCGGATCTTTTCTCAATATTCTCCTGGATCTCTTGATTATTTCGAATTTCCATGTTGGCACTTCGAAACCAACCGTCATCAAGCAGGTTGTCATCAGACCTGCTTATGATAGCGTCTCTGCTATAGCCGGACTACTCTACTTCGTTTTAGTGGTAGTAAGAAAGAGGCAGAGAGAAGAGATTGGACAACAAAATATGGAAGTGGGCTCTTCTGCGTTCACCACCGTGCTCAAGCCCAGTGTGTACACATTTTCTGAGTCTTGTATCAGGAACGCCATCTATCTATGGCTTGTCAGCCGGATAATTCAACTTGGAGAGAACTATGCTACCTCATGGGGTGTTTTTAACACAATTCGCTGGGGACTTGTCATGGTCCCCGTGCAGGCACTAGAAGCATCGACGCTTGCGTTTGTCGGTCACAACTGGGTGAGTTTCGGGTGTCCCAAGCAACAGACCAGCCTAGAGCCTCTCGCCACGATATTCTGAGTAAGGATATGATTCTAAACACCACTATAAATTCTAACAACTATTACTAGGAATACTTCGGCCAGCACATTGGTCGTTCTTGCACTTTCCATACATGGCATTGAGGAATTTGCCTACTATCTGTCTGGCTTAAAGCAAGTGTCACGAATAACCAAAACATGTGGATGGTACGCTACTTGAACACCTTCAATAAGATGGTAGATGACACCTTTGCAGGCTATCGACTAGACGTACATATTCTATGGTTTGAATTACCAGCTAACAGCGGTCCTGCTCGCTTCACCACGCTGGTTTCTTTATCAGGGGTTTGGGTCAGTTTTCTGTGGATGTTACCGTGGGCAATTGTTATGACTACGGTGTCTTTACTCGAGCGCATGTCCTGGACTTACTACGCAGTTAAATTCGGCGGAGCAATGGTATTCGATCACTTGGACGTTACTTTCACTCTCATCTGGATTTACAGACTGGTGCGAGGGAAGATCAGCACGGGGGCCCCATGAAATCTGTTCAGCCCTCATTAGAGCCCCCACAGTATGGTAGTCAGTGAGGTTTGATGTTGTCTTTGAACTCTGGCCACCGAGGTGTCGCGAAGTTTTATAAGTTTTATCTAATCGAGTTTGGCTAGGGTTACTAAATACATGCCAATTTCTAGCACTAGATGGCCACCTACATACAGTCAAGGTGCATTACATATTCAGAGCCTTAGGTGCGAGAAGGAAATATTGATATTGGTTACATATAAAGCTCGTTCCACACTATGCTAATTTCCGGTGGCCGTCGCATTCCTCTCAGCCAAACTGCCTTGCGTCCGGAAGACTGTTGAGTTGGGGACGAATTTCTCATGGACCTTGAAGATATCCATAAAGACCTCTTCCTTCTTATGCGGATCCCGTCCATAGCCACCGCCGCCAGGTGTTTGGACAATGATATGGTCACCGGCATTCATATGAGTCGTGGCTTTGCCACCCAAGCTGATAATCCTGCTCGTGCCATCGGGATACTTCCTCAGCCACAGATTCACACCTCGTTTGCCCTCGTCACCTCCAGCCATGCCGTAGGGGGCAATCACTCGTCTCTCCGAGAGAATGGAGACTTGCATGGGTAACCTAAACTCGATGTCACGGATGCACCCATCGCCACCGCGATGCCGACCGGCACCACCGCTGTCTTCGCGAATCGAGAATTCATGGAGGATGACGGGGTACCGGCGCTCAAAGATCTCGGGATCCGAGATGCGAGTGTTGGTGATGTGGGTGTGGACGCCGCTTTCACCATCCCAGTCTGCGCCAGCGCCGGATCCGCCGGCGATGGTCTCGTAGTAGCCGAAGCCCTTGATCACTTCTCCGGTGGCGGGGTCTGTACCCCCGTAGCCGAAGGTGAGGTTGTTGCATGTCCCTTGCGATGCTGCTGCTGCACGGAAGGCCTTGAAAATCAGGTCCACGATGCGCTGGGACGTTTCGACGTTTGACCCGACAGTGGCTGCTTTCAGCGAGGGCGATAGTAGGGTATTAGGCGGGCAGACCAGCTTGATTGGCTTCAGGCACCCTTGGTTGAGGGGAATATCAGACGAGATCATGGAACGAAGACAGTACTGTGTGGTTTGTTAGCAAGTTCTCGGCTCGCATCGTGTAGACGAAAGGTAGACCTACCATGATGCCAGAATACATGATTGCTGGCGGACAGTTCAAGTTTCCAAAGTGTTCCGGTCCAGTGCCGGTGAAATCAAATACCGCATCGCCAGTATCGTGGTCAACGGTGATCTTCAGCGCAAGAGGCGTTCCATCATCGAGATAGTCAATGGCTTCAAGGGGGTGGCCCTCGAATCGCTGGGCGATGATCTTGAGCAGGTCACGCGTAGCTTGACTCGAATTCTCCTGGATCGCCTTCATATAGAACTCAACAACAGGCCAGGTGTACTCCTTGATCAGAGATCGGATCAAGTGGATGCCCTTGTTGTTCGACGCAATTGCAGCCTTGAGGTCGGCGATGTTATCGCGGAGTGTGCGGGTGCCGCTCGAACCGGGGTATGAAGCTGGAATATCGACCAGGACTTCAATGAGGCCTGGCTCATCGAACTTGCCCTCTTTCACAATCTTGAAAGACTCCACTGCTGCGCCCTCTTGCCACAGCTCGGTCGAGTTAGGGGGCATCGAGCCCGGCTGAATGCCACCAATATCTGCGTGGTGGCCTCGGTTGGCCACGAAAAACAGGACCTTCGTGGGGTTCTCATCATCATCAAATACAGGCGTGGTGATAGTTAGATCGGGCAAATGCGTACCGCCAGCGCTGGGGTGGTTACTCAGAATAACGTCACCAGGCTTCAACTCCCCAGGCTTATACCGGCGCGCTTGGTATGCAATGGCATAGCTCATAGAACCCAAGTGTCCAGGGATGTGAGGGGCGTTCGCGACAAGACTGCCATCTCCAGAGAAAACAGCACAGGAGTAATCTAGGCGCTCCTTAATGTTGACAGAAATGGAAGTCTTCTGCATAGTCTGACCCATTTGCTCGGCCACACTCATGAACCGATGTCCAAACACGCTAAGCTGGACGGGGTCCACGGCATCAGTGCTGATCTCCGGCTTCTCAGTTCCTGAAATCTCAATCACCACATGCTCTGGCAAAATGATTGCTTCACTGGCAGGATCAACAATAATGGTTTGGGTTTTGTCGATGACCATGGCCGGTCCGCTGATGCGAGTACCAGCGGAGAGTTCCTTAAGCGAATACAAACCGATATCCACCCAGCCGGTCTGCTCGAAGTAGACCTTGATCTGCTTCTCTGGCTCGGTCGGAGTGGCAGGAGGTGAATTGGCGAGCTTCTTCATCTCCGCAGAAGCACTGGAAAGGGCCACATCCATGCCCTTTCCGATACTCCGAACACGGACATCATCGATCAGGATCTCGCGAGGCTGGGTGAAACCGAATTCTTGTTGGTGACGGGCAGAGAATGCGTCGCCAAATTCTGCGAAGTTATCGGGTTGAGGAATCATCAAGGCTGTGTCGCTCCCCTGGTATCGCATGTTCAAGAACAATTCATGATGGATTTGGGATTTTGTGAATCCCTGTGAGACAAGACCGGCAACACCCGCCTCTTTCAATCGTTCAAATCTCTCTTCCAGTCGAGGAATGTTATCAGTGCTGTAGGCGACCGCCTCAGGCTCCTGGTTTTCAACAACGACGTCGGCGAGAGCCATGCCATAGGCAGACAGGATACTCGAGTATCTTGGGATCAACGCTCGTCGAATACCAAGGTCTCTGGCAATAGCGACTGCGTGCTGTCCACCGGCACCACCAAAGCAGCACAAGTTGTGGGCGGCGGTCTCAAATCCCCGGCCTTCGCTGAGAGTTCGAATAGGACGAGTCATGGTTGCATTTGCGATGGAAAGGAATCCAACCGCGACCTCCTCCGCGGACAACTGAGAAGATCCATCCTTCTCGGCGTTAATGACGGCCGTCAAAGCGGCAAACTTCTCTTTCACGACGGCGATATCCAGGGGTCGGGGGAAATATTCGGGGATGATTCTTCCCAGGAAAAGATTGGCGTCCGTCACAGTCAATGGACCACCGCGTCCATAGCACGCTGGGCCGGGGTGAGCACCTGCGCTATGGGGGCCAACTTTGAACAGCCCATTTTCCCAGAAAAGCATTGATCCACCTCCCGCAGCCACGGTGTTGATGTCAAGTTGCGGTGTCTGGATAGTGACTTGCGCGATGGTGCTCTCGAAGATATGCTCAAGAGCGCCGGCATATCGAGCGACGTCGGTACTAGTACCTCCCACTGTAAAGCGTTAGCAACAGATTCACTGTGACAGGATAAGCATCGTGGTGCGGGATTTCCACTTACTATCGAACGCGAGCACCGGTGTCTTATCTTCTGCGTCATAACAGGTCCTTGACATGCCGACAACACCGCCAGCTGGTCCACTGAGCACTCCGCGCAAGCCAGAGAAGTTTGCGATTGATGTAAGTCCACCGTCCGACTGGTTGACGAAGACTTTCTTGGCGTGCTCATCTTCCAATCCACCCTTGAAACCTTTCCGGAATCCATCCAGATATTTCTGAGTCGCAGGGGAGAGATAGCCATCCGCTACAGCTGACTGACTGCGTGGTACCAGTTTGGCCATCGTCTGCAGCTCTGAAGAAACGGCCACTTTGAACCCAATATCGCGGGCAACCTTGGCAACCGCAAGCTCGTGCTCCTGGAAGGTATATGAGTGCATCAGAGCCACGGCTATGGAGCGATAGCCTTTCTCCCAGATAGCAAGCAGATCGCTTCGAACAGTTTCCAGGTTTGGCGTCTTCAACACGCGCACGACTTCCCCTGTCAATCCCCGACGCAGCTCTGGGTCCGAATCAACATCGATCGGTTTGGGATCTGGGTCCTCGGAGAACCCTTCAACTGTCACTCGCTCGTCGATCTCAACGACGGTCTCGTAGAGTTGAGAGAGGCGTTGAACGGACAAATCGAAGATATTCGGGCGGGCCTGGTTACCGATCTTGAGCAGGTCGCGGAAGCCCTTCGTGATTAAGAGAGCGACTTGCTCGCCTTTCCGCTCGAGCAGTGCATTTGTAGCGACCGTCGTGCCCATCCGGATTGACTCGACGGGGGTGAGATCGAGTAGGGTACCTCGAGGCACCGGAGACCCGCTGGCGATCTCCAGAATCTGTCGGATGCATTCTGTCGGCGCATCGTCGTACTCGTCGGGTGATTCGGACAGGACTTTGAAGATGATATCGGAGGACTGGCCTGGTATTTGCGCCCAGGCGTCAGTGAACGTGCCTCCTCGGTCGATGGCAATCCGAATCCCGGTCTGCGCCATGATGTGCTAGTGTGGATCGGGATGCGAGAAAGAAAGGAAATGTAGTTCCACCAGCAACAATGTCGCGGGACGGCCGCTGTTTATACTGGCCGAGTCTCACCGGTCGGAGAGGATGGCGACAATTCGGCATTTCTGTCATGACCCTCGGTACAACCATCGGCGACGATGTTATCGTTGCTAATCGATAGATAACCATGACCCCGGTCTGCTCTGCCATCGCAGATCCACTCGGCTGGCGGGCTAAAGAACCGAGAATGGACGATCGCCGACCGGCAAGTCCAGCCTTGAGCCGATCGCGCTCGGAGGGTGATCGCGATGATAAGCGCACCCGGAGCGTATCGACAGAGATAGTGACCGCGTAATCTCGTCAAATGCAGATATGTAACCTGTAAGCATGCCCTCTCTGCCGGTCTTGGGAGACACATGATGGCGGACAAACCAACCGTCCTCTTGGTGGAATCCACCGTCCAACAAGCCGAGCATGTCCGGCGCCAGGCGCTCGCCGACCAAGTCTCCTTCTTAACATACGACTGCGCGACCGTCGATGAATTTGTCGCTCGCCTCCAACCGGGCGGTCTCTATAGCAATGTGCACGCCATCATTCGCACCGGCTGGCTGAAAGCAGGGCCGTACGCATCTCATCGCTTGTTCACCAGCCACACCATCCCGCACTTTCCCTCCACGTTGAAGCTCATCTGCTGCAGCGGGCACGGATATGATGCGGCTGATATAGATGCGCTGACGAGTCGCGGGATCTGGTACTGTAACACGCCGAATGCATGTACAGAGGCCGTGGCCAACACGGGGCTTGCACTGGTGCTGGAGTCATTTCGATATCTGAGCTTCGCGCAGTGGTGTGCCCGATATGATTGGCAGAAGAGTCGCGACCTCGGATTGAAAGCAGTGGATCCAGCTGGGATGGTGCTGGGCGTGGTCGGACTAGGGGATATTGGGCTGTCAATAGCCCAGAAGTGCGAGGCGGCGCTGGGGATGAAGGTCGCATATCACGGCCCAAGGAGGAAGGTCGATGCTGAAGCGAGATTGCCGGGCGGCGCACAATACTACGCCAATCTGATCGACATGATTTCGGCCGTGGACTGCGTGGTGATTGCTGCTCCCTACTCCCCGTCCACACATCATCTTCTCTCTCACAAGGAATTCCAGGCGGCAAAACGCACCGGCCTTCGAGTCGTCAATGTTGCCCGGGGAAAGATGATTGACGAAGAGGCGCTGATCTCCGCTCTCGAAACGGGGGAGGTGGTTGGCGCGGGCCTTGATGTGCACGAGAACGAACCGCAGATCCATGAGAAATTGCGGGAGAATTGGATGGTGACTTTGTTGCCCCATATTGCTGTATGCTCGAGAACGAGCTGGGCCAATTTTGAAAAGCAACATTGGGACAATCTAGAGGCATTTCTAAAAACGGGGAAACCCGTCACTCCAGTCAATCAGATTACGGATTGCTAGCAACGTCAATACATGAGATATCCAGGATTTGATATCAGGAGTCCGTAATGGCCGTATTTGAGCAAGATAAGCGCCTCAGAAGCAACCGCAACCTCGGAAAGTGTAGAGTTCAGAAGGTGGTCTTAGAGGTGTCAGAATGCACTTGGAGGGCCCGTATGAGTCAGGAAATAGCTCTCTGTCTTAAGACAGCTTGTGGTGAATGCACCGTCCAAGTGCACAAACCGCTGAAAAAGGCTATTCAATCCACAATGATAGCTATGGGACAACTTCTCCCAAATGGGAATGGTGGCAGGGGCTTAAGGAACACTTATGATAACGATATATTCGGCGGGGTGCTCCACAGACTCCCAATAGCTGAACCGTCTTTTCTTCAACTCAGTTCATTCTTACAATAGCGCTAGCAGACTGTTTCATGGGTTTCAGCTCATAAAAAGCCCTCTCAGGATGAATCTCTTTCGATATCTCAAGGCTTCGGTCTGGGCCAAGCAAGAGGACGAGACCTTCGACCCTCAGGTAGGCAATACACCCGAGAAGTGTCAACGATGTTGATACTCTGATCGCTAAGATGGATGCTCGTTCGCCAAGTTGCATCTCAATTATGTTCCACCCGAGAAGAAATTTACGATGAAAGAGCTACTCCTGGATGAGAGTGATAGCACATCCCCCGTGGCAGGAACTGTGCCATTTCCCCTACTCTCCCCAGCAGGAGTGAGAGCGTACCGAAGGGCCTTGTTCCAGCAGAAAGTTATCGACCAATGCGCAAGCTCACCATTTCCAGGCACCTTGGTGTTGCGAGATGCAGCAAAACACTCAACATTCATCCAGGATTTTTGGACGCACCCAGAGACAATGAGAATTGTATCCGAGGCGGCCGGTGTACCTCTGGAAGTGGTGATGCCGACCGAGATAGGGCATACCAATATTCAGGTTGAGGGCGCCACGGTGTCTGAAATGGCCAGTAACTTGAATGTTGAGCCATCGGTGGGAAAGGAGGAGCTGAGCGACGAAGACCGCTCCTACGACCCCTTGAAAGACGAGAGATCCATAATCCCATGGCAGTGAGTAAATGGAATGCTCGTTTCACTGGATATCCGCTCATTCTATTCTACGATTAGTTACGACTCTTATCCCTACGTTTGTGTGTTGATGTTGAGTGAAACAGATGGGATGATCGGGGGTGAGACGTACATCCAAAAGGGCGATGGGACTTCTCAGAAGGTAATCTCTCAATGATTCCTTTTTTTGAAGCTTCAACTAAAAAACTCGAAGGTTGAAGGTCCGCAGATTGGCCACGCAGTCATGCTCCAAGGGGGAGAGGTAAAGCATCTAGCAGCCCGGGCCAAGGGAGTCAAGGAACGCATCTCTACCATTACTTCCTATCGATCGGCGGTCCCAACCGTTTATGATTCCAGCTTCATGACCAACATTCGGCCCTATGCGGATCTCGCCTCACTATACCCCGAGTGGACTCGATACCGCCTGCGAAAGCTAAGGGATGAGATTACTTACTACCTGGATAAAATTGAACGCGAGTCGCCTCTCACTCTTGACAGAGAAAGCCTGGACAGCCTCGTCAATCGCCAGATTGACTACTTGCAGCGAACGTCACGGCAAATGATCGCCCCTGAATACGAACAGCGAGTTCTGAAGAAATTTGGCAAGTCTGCATATTACGATGCTCCACGGATATGGGATTCTGTTCAGACTCTACCTGAATATGGGCGTTTGGCCGCAGCTGCTGATGATCAACGAAAATGGATGCCAGAGAGCATGTATTGGATGGATCTACAAAGCTCTATTGAGTCTATCCGGTTGAAACGGAGCCTTAAGAGTTCTTCTGGTATTCTTGTATGGCCAGGAACTCGGAGGTATTATATGGGAGATGAACTTTTACGTCAGGGACTGAATGAGGTCTTCTTGGACTGGTTGGCCAGTTCTGGTCTTTGGGGCCTTTATTGTGAGAGGGGGGCTTAGTGGTGAAGCGATCAATGTATCGGAGATGAACGCAGTACGAGGATCTTGAGCGTTGACAGATACTTTCGTTTGTTCAGACACATAGTAATGCTCTGGGACTATTCTCAATTTTATGAGAACAGCAAATTGCATGTTTTGCAAGAACACTAGTGGTCCACGCAACGCCTTATCACCGACCGAGAGCTTGAGTCTATGCCGGATAGATCGGCACACTTGGGTATACTTGGCTACCTATGCTTATACCAGATTATGCCTGGGACCTTGGACTTCCATCTCCGCTTGAGTGCCAGCTTTTACGTCTTTTGATGCAATATGTGGAATCAAGTATAGGGACCTGGGTGCTTGACGATTCCCCTGGTCCGCTTGAATTGTAAGATCAATTAATCAAGTGAATCCCCTTTGCGATCCGGACTGCAGAGTCTCCACTATGACAAACACTACCTAGTAGCAAAATCGCATTTCATCCGACCACATCCTGTTGTGGATTATCACCAAAGCACTCGGGGCCCGGAATCCGGGGCCCGGGGATTTCTAATCATGGATGGAGGACCGTTCAAGGTTGATTCGTTTGCAATTTCTCACGTCACTTTCCACAATATTTAAGGCTGGCGATTTCTGCCATGTACATGTAGTTTCAATGTGTCTTCCATTGAACTACACGCTCTTGAGTAGCCGACAATGAAGCAGTGGATTGTCACAGGATCCGAGGGAACCGACTCCCTACATCTCACAGATGCTCCAACTCCTGAACCAGGCGACTACGAGATTTTAGTCAAGTTCCATGCAGCATCGTTGAACTTTAGAGATTTGATGATGGTCAATGTAAGGGGGTTACAAACTGCTGATTTCCTACGCCGATGGACTTGCCAAACTAATCCCTCTAAACAGGGAACCTATTACTGGCCGAAGAAGGAGAACCTGGTTCCAGGGTTAGTCTGATGCTGCTCACCCACCAATCTACCATTATCGCACTTCTGATATTCAATGATAGCTCCGATGCTGCAGGCGAGGTCATCCAGGTGGGCCCGAAAGTCAGCAGATTCAGTGTTGGCCAGCGCGTATCGCCCATCTTCCACCTCTCGCATCTGTACGGCTCCCTCCAACCCAGTGATATGTCCTCTCAGCTGGGCTGCGTGCACGACGGCATCTTTCGCGAATACGCCGTTTTCAACGAGAGCGGGTGTGTGGAGATCCCAGCGACCCTGAGCTACCGCGAAGCCGCCACGCTCCCCTGCGCTGGATTGACAGCATGGAACTCGTTATATGGTGGCGCGAGGAAGCTGCAACCTGGCAACACAGTGCTGACCCAAGGAACGGGTGGAGTGAGTATCTTCGCGCTGCAGTTTGCCAGAATGGGCGGCGCGCAAGTCATCTCGACCACGAGTAGCGCCGAGAAGGCAGACAAACTACGAGCAGGAGGTGCGCACCTTGTTATCAACTACAAGGATGATGAAGAATGGGGCCATACTGCGAAGAAGTCATCGAGACGAGGACAGGGTGCCGAGTTTGTGGTCGAAATCGGTGGGCCGAATACTTTGGCTCAATCTCACAACGCTGTCGCTATTGACGGACAGATTGCGGTCATAGGTACCAGAGGGGGAAGTTTGAAAGATGGAAACTCTGGTCCGTCTCATGGCGCCAATATGGCTGTTGTGAGGCGGATCATGGTGGGAAGCCGCCAGCAGTTTGAGGAGATGAACGCTGCGATTGAGATCAACGATCTCAAGCCAGTCATTGATGCGACGAGTTTCCACTTTGATGATCTGAAAGAAGCGTATACTTATTTTCAAAAGGGACAGCATTATGGCAAGGTCATTGTTGATTTCGATTGAGTGGGTGATCATTGCGTCTTCTGGACTGTGCAGTCGCCATACTATCAAGGTAGGATTGCACGGATCAAAATTTATAGAAATAAAGGTTCAGCATATCCGTTCCATCATTGTACCAATATCCATCCCTGACATAGCCGTCGTAGAAGCATCGAGGGATTTTGCCATCATTCGTGGTTGCCGTCATGTCAATTGTGCCATTTCCATTCATGTAGCAATCGATCAGAGAAACATAGTATGCCTGGATGTTCTTTTAGCGTGGTACCGAGACATCTTTCTTCATATTTCCTCACCTTCAGATCGAAGCCATAAGTATCAGTCAGTTTCGTATAGATCTTGTTGTCAAACTTGTTGTTGCTGTTATAAGGCGACAGCCAAGCATCGGACACACACTAACTCAGTCAATACAACCCTGGAAGCTTTCAGTGGCTAAGGGAATTGCTTACTGTCGAGGGGTCATTATCCTGGCAGTCATGAGTCTCGCCTGGCTTGGACAAGTAGAAGCAGCGGTACACTCCGCTCTTGGCCTCAAGCCAGTACGCTCCCGTCATAGTGCATTCTTTCTCTGAGACATCCTGCTCGCCCACAAGGACATACCATGCTGTCTTCATGGCAATGTCTACCAATTTTTTCTCCTAAATATACGCTGTGAGTGACGTTGGTAGTAGAGTTATAGGATCATTCAAGACATACCACATTTTCGGCAAACATATCGTATGCCGAGACAAAGGATGAGTTATCCTTGTTCTCGTCCAGAAGGATAGTGTTGTCCGAGAAAAATCGGGCTGTGGCGTGCTGGAGGGTCGACTCGGTGTAGATGGGAAGGGTATCAGGATTCCCATTGCCAGTGGCATTTTGCGAAACGCTAGCAACGTAGTTGCCGGCAGCCCCGACGACATTCCTCAGCGTATTCTCCACGGACGTCTTATCGACCTGATCACCACTGCTCTCCGTATTACCGATCTCAGTGAGACCACCGGAAGCAAAGCCCACCATGCCTCGAAGAGGCTTGCTCAGGTCAACCCCAGTTGCAATGCCTCCGGCCATCGTGAAGGCGGCAGAGATCCACTTGGCCCATTTTGCATCAGGCGACGTGGAGGAAAAGTCCTTGGCGATCTGATCAATTGAGAGGCCATCCAGCCATCCAGTCCAGAGCAGCTTGTCATGCACCACATTGATCTTGCTGTGTAGCAAGCTGACTGACCGGAACACCCAGTATGCCTGTTCATCCGGGTATTCGGAGCACATGTCGTTGGGACTGCAGTCACTGCCAATATCACCACAGCCCGTCAGGGGGGATGCGCCCTCATTGGGAAACTCGATATCCCACAACTTGTTCACCCAGTCCTTTTCACCACTCGACATTGAACCGAGCATGAGATCCAACCAATCAATAGCACCGGTCGAGTCAAGGAGCTTCTGCACGCCGCCGGTGCTCGCTGTATCGCCAGCAGTGCATGTCTTGGACGTTGATGTTGAGTGGGAAGATGTAGACGAAGACTTCGTACTGCTGGAAGAAGTGGTCTTCACGGTCGATGAAGTTGCAGTGCTTCGGGAAACGCGTGTGGATGACGCCTTAGCACTGCTGGACGCGGTGCGCGTCTTGGCGGTTGATGGTGTTGCAGTGCTTCGGGGAGTGTGAGTAGATGAAGGCGTAATTCGTACGGATACACTGGAAGAGGAGCTGTTTCGTGCAAGAACACGATGAGCAGGACTGGCAGCAGCAGTTGCCGCCAGGGCCACTGTAGCAACGAGGCCAAACCCACGCATGATATCGAATGGTTGGTGTAGGGAATTGACAAAGTGGCTTCCGATTTGGATTCCAGAATCTTGCTACAGGTGGCCTCAATGTCCTTTCCAGCTCATATATATATTTTTTTAAATGTGGTCCGAAATTGCATTCCACTGTCGATGCCGTAGAGTTGTTAGACTAAACAAAAAATGGCAAAGAAGAGGGTCTTCGTTTCCGCCGGGATCATCAGCTTACGTGCTACTAGGTAACATCAAAAACTACTCGAAGCCGATACGTATGAAAGGCCATGGTAAGAGTCTCTAGATCGTTGCTATCCCCAACGCGTTAATTTGCCAAGGCAGATGGCGGGATCGGAAGCATCTTGGGGCGGAACGATCGCAAATGTCTTCTAGTTCCTCAAAGCCGGGCTGGCGCCTAACTCGCTAGGTTACTATGACAGCTGCGTGTGAGCTAAGTGGTAAATGTGATTGGATGCTTCACCTTGAAACAAGGCCCAAGGTGGTATAACCGGGCGTATAAGCACTAACAGGAATGCGGCCAGACAGCCCAGGGGTATCGATTGACGAGCTTGACAATATCTGATAGCCAGCGATATCTTATATAGCGTACACGTGCGAGTCACGCACAATAATAAAGTCGCGAAGGATCTGTTTAGCGGATATTTAGGGCGCATTAATGCTTGTTGGTATAGCATAATCGTCTAGGTAAGCGCTAGCATCGGAGAGTGAATGGGGCCAATACTAGCCAACCGCAACTTCATCGCCAATGCGATAGGTTTCGCAATGCACGTGGAGTCAGTCGGTGATATCGAGGAAAAGCGGCCCCGTCCAAGCGTTTGATACCTCCTGCTCAGGAACGCGAAATCGGGCTGAAGTGGAAAAGAATCCACTGGGGCTTTCGGCTCAAAGAGTCTGACCCACATGATTCTAGCTGCCTTCGATTTCGACATGCAGGAGCTCGAAGAGAATAATTTAAACTGACCTTCAATCATGAAGGCCTGTCAATATACTCAATGGTCAGATATGACGGCGTTGGAAATGTCTTTTGACTGTCTAGCGGACATACCTAAGTATGATTCTAGAGTTGCTCTCAATGGACCAGACTACAGTAACAGAAGGAAATTGGTTTATATTGGGCATTTATACTCTGCACTCTGAATCGAGGACCATTTTAACAGTAATATACCATTATCGCGCACACAGAAAGCGATATTCTCTCGTAATCAATATTTCTCGTTGGTTTGTGAATCGGAAATGGCCCCGGGGGCCATGGATGGAGACTCGCTTCTTCGATACTACAGCTCAGGCGAAGGTTTCCGGCAACAGATCTTCGTTTCCTTCATTTTCCCCTTTCAAAGCCCTTCCACCGCTCTATGACGTACTTGGTAGTCGTTCGTGTCTAGAAAGGGCATGTTTGGAGCGGTCGGGCACATTTAGCATTAACCCTCCCACTGCACCGTCTTAGGGGTATGACTAAAAATAATAACTTTTTGGAAATTTCCTGTGTGCTCAAATTCAACCTGAGTCTTTGCCTAGGTAACTAGTGTTTGCTTTGGTTTCTGATAAGATCATTAAAGCAGAATGAAACCGTGGGAGGCAGAGATTCATTTGGGTGAATACTACGCGCTCATCCTTTCCTGTCAAAGTACACAGCAATGCAACCTTGGCTTGGACGCACAAAGGTACCTAAGTATCTTTCTGCTTAGTATGCAAGTATATCTCAGTGTGACTGGGTCTCAGTGCAGTAAGCTCCCACCGGTCCAGAATTCTTCCTCCGGCTGTTGTCGCATCCAGTCACAATATCGCCCTGAATTCGTATGTCACCATCGACACAATTATATTGTGCTCATCCGAGAAAGCAGACCATGCCCCGAATCCGACATAATCCTCATGGCCAGTACCAGCGCCCTTGGCCTGCCGCCACTGGCAAGGACGTGCAGGAGTACACCATTTCCTCCTCCAGCAGCAGGAAGTGTTCGTAATCCGAGGTAGATTTTGACCCGGATGAAGAATTTCGGTCAGATGAAACATGGTAACCAACAGGTCGGAAAGAATAAAAGGCCGGACGGTTTTCGCTGTCGTGCGAGCATCCGTGAACTTTCGGTATGCGGTTCGTTGGCATCGTCATGCTTCTAAAAGTCCCTAGTCCCTCTCCAACGTTGGAGTATCCTCCTAGAAACTCAAAATAAGACCTTCCTGGCCGCATTGATTCCTCCAAGATCCCAGCGCTGCGGCGCCGTCTTCTCCATCCAGACCGACCAGTCCCCCCAGAAAGCCGGCCGCATGATCTGCGCATACTCCCAGTACTCAGGATACCACCCCGCCGATTCCCAGTCGAGAATGCCGGTGATATTGTTGTGCTCGTCTACCATGACATTACAGTGGAGATACCGCTCGTGAATCCTCGCACGCAGCTCGGAGTCACTCGAAAGTGGTCGAGGGGGCTCTTTTAGATCCTCTAGCATCGGGTCCCGGGATGGAGAGCCACCCGCGGCACACTGATACGGACCTTCAAGCTCTTGTGGACGGGCGATCCCTCGGACTTTCGAGATCAGGTTCCACAGTTGAAGACAGATCGACTCTTTAGAGTGATGGTCGAGCGTGTCTCATCTCTGCTCCAGAGGGACCCCCGGAATGATAGTCATCCCGATCATTCCTTCTGGTGGGCGAAAATCTGGCTTGAAAAAGTCCCTCCGATCAGTCACTCGATCCTCTGAGCTGAAATCGGTGAAATGACTTCAGGAACCGGAACATCGGTATGTTTCAAGACAAGTCTCAATGCTTCGGCTTCGGCAGATCGCACTCCAAACCCTGACTTGGTCACCCAGGAGAAGTCCCACTCAAGTACAAGCCTGCCCATCTGTTTGTCGAGCACAGTAACGACCTCTTGGCCAGCTGGAAGGCTGAGTGGATCCACAGACGACGGACATGTTAATAAAGTGTTGCCGTCCTTGATGTATCGGTGCCCCTTGTGAAGATTTTTTTGTTCATAGGGAAGCCCCGTTGAAGATTGGATCATCTTGCCGGAACTCTCTTGATCGCTTGATCTAGCCGTCGTGTTTACTGGAAATCCGACAAAGTTCTTATCTCCTTGGGTGGGGAAAACAGGATATGATAGTGAGGTCGCAGAGCGAGAGCTGCTCAGAGAGAATTGCCAAGCTGGTTGAAATGAGGATCATTCCAACTGCCAAATTTCAAATGGCCAGGTCCATGCAGCAACTGGGTTGAGAGAGGTGCGCCACGTCAGGGTTTTCCATGGGGACGTGAGGAGAGATAGCGCCGCCGGGGGAATTCCCCTCATCCTGCATGAGCTTCGCGGAGTTGTTCCGGGGCCCCGACATATTGGGCCACGGCGTGTGCAAAGATCGAATCACCATTTTCCCGTCGGTTATTTGGCTCGGAGAATCCCGCATCAACATCGTTCGCTGGTGGCTGCGGTTGGTGGAAAGCCAGCGTGCGGATTGCCTTCAGCGTCTCCGACACAATGCAGCCCAACCATCCCAAGCGGCTCTCCCTGAACACTCGACTCTTGGAGCTCACGATTTTCCAAGGGAAAAAAACTCTCAGCATGAGCATCTCGCAGGCCCCGACGCCGCTGTCGCGACTGCTCCCACCGCTCATCCTGGGCGGCGCGGGCTTCAGTCACCAGGTGTCCCGGAATCCCAGTTCGGCGCAAGCACTACAAGTACTCAAGCGCGCTTTTCAACTCGGCCTGCGCGCCATCGACACCTCGGCCTACTACCACCCATCAGAGATTGTTCTCGGAGAAGCACTCGCGCATCCGGACATCACAGAGCACTACACTCGCGACCAGTATCTTTTGATGACCAAAGCCGGGCGCATCAGCGCCAACCATTTCGACTATTCCCCGACTTGGATTCGACAGTCCGTCCTACGCTCCCTCGAGCGGCTAGGGACACACTATCTGGATGTGGTCTTTTGCCATGATGTGGAATTCGTCCTCGAGGAAGAGGCGATGGAAGCCGTGGGCGTCTTGTTCGACATGGTTCGCGAGGGACACATCAAATACATTGGAATCTCGGGATATCGAATCGACATACTAACCCGACTCGCCCAGCGCGTCGCAGAGCAATACTCCCAACCTCTAGACGTCGTGCAAAGCTGGGCCCAGTTAACGCTGCAGAACGACCGACTGGCGGGTGAGGGCCTGGAAGCCTTTCGGCGAGCCGGTGTCTCGTGTGTGTGCAGCTCCAGCCCATTAGCCATTGGCCTTCTCCGCGACAATGGTGTCCCAGTTGGTGATCTTGGCGACTTTCACCCAGCACCAGCAGGCCTGCGTAGCGCCGCGAAAAGAGCGGCTGAATATGTCGCCGCGCGAGGGGAGTCACTTGCTGGGCTTGCCTTGAGGTACTCCATTCGTCGGGCTCAAATGGAGTCGTCGCTGGAGTTCCGTGTCACGACTATCATGGGGATCACCGCCGTGTCTGAGCTAGAAGCGAACCTTGAGATGGCCCGTCGGGTTCTTCGGGACTCAGACGAGTCAGGCTTGCTCTGGGCTACCGATGCCGTCTGTACAGCGGGAGATCCACATCATGGCCATGAAGAGGAAGCCTTGTATACGGCGGTGCAAGATATTTTAGGACCGTGGCGAAATTACAGCTTTCCGAGTCCTGGAGATGGGTGGGATGTGGCTACTAAACAGCCTGTGCCTACATAGGTACGAAGTTGGGACGCTTATTCTTGGTTCATTCAAGGGACTTCTTACTTTGAGCCGAGTTGACTCTCAGATATGGATATTGTATATCCGTCTACATATATCCCACTGTGCAACATCCAGAGTACATCCTGGGGAGCATAAATTAGGAACTCGATTTCGCCCAATCCTGCAAGATTCACTCGTCCTCGCCCTCGTCTTCATCCTCATCCTCCACCTCATCCTGCACGCTATCCGTTTCCCGCTCCATCCCGCTGGACACAACTTCCAGGAAAGGTGGCTCGTCCACTACCTCGTAAGCCAGGGTCAAATCATGATTCACGTCTCTTTCATACCAGCCGCTCAGCCAGTCCAAGCAATCCTCGAGGCCGCGGAATACTTTGTTTACAAAATATTGGCCGCCCCTTGAATAAAACAGCCTCCACGTCCACTCTAGCCCTTGCTGTAGATGGTAACAGTATGCATAAGCACACCACATCTGAGGACTGCGATCCACCAAGAATGCAGTCTTGAAATCCCACCCGTGGTCATTGGGCGGCGGGACGGTGAAGCCACACCGTTGAATTGCTCCCGCCACATCAGTGTCAAGACCAAAAGATCTTTCTGTGTAAGTATTAGCGACCCTCTGTCAGTCCATGGATCCATTATCGATCACTCACGCGCCGCGTCTGGCCAGGAACAGACAGTGTCGTTGTCTCGAGGTCGGGCTCGCATAAGACTATCCGTCCGCCCCCACGCGCCTCGTCACCACTTGGAGCCTTCTCACTCATTTCCTTCCTGTGTTCACGGCATATCTGCACATTCAAGCACCCACCCAATGGATTCTGCGATACAAATTCCGTTGCAATCCTCCACGACTGTCCCGGGTGGGCAAGATGGCTCGAAATTATCATCCACTTCTTCACGGCCCAGTGATACGCGCATACATCTCCGCAGCTGTACTTTTTGTCGCGCACGCAAGATTAAATGTGATCGCCAAGCGCCCTGTAAGGGATGTACTCGTGTCGGTGCTCAATGCATCTATCCGCCTGGGCCAGGCAGAGCTCCTAAGCAACCACGCCGGGGTATAGATCCCCGGGTGCTCGACCGGCTGTCACGTCTCGAGACTCTGATGAGACGCATGAGTAGTGAGGTTGCAGACAGCCAACCCCAGGATGCGTCATCTCCATTGCAAAAAGCAGGGATGCAACCAACCTCAGAGACGGGAGACAACACAGCTCCAGTAGAGCAACGGTTTGGTCGGCTGGTGATCGATGACACGCGCAGTTGCTATGTGAGCAATATTCTTTGGGCAAGTCTGGGTGATGAAGTATGTCCACCTTCAGCGCACCTTACTATCGCAGCCTAACCATCTTGATGTAGATTGAGGAGCTACGCGACTTGCTTCATGAGCCTACGTCAGACATGGAAGAGGAAGAATGTGACGTGCCCGTGGATAACTCTGTTTTGGAGTCTTCCACGTCCTCGGGCTGCAATGCTGCCATCATGGGATTTCAGACTCTCGCTCAGTCCCTGCTTTCATACCACCCCTCGGTGTCCCAGTCGGTCGCTCTGCTGGAAATTTTCAAAGATAATGTTGCACTTCTAGTCCGCATTTTCCACATGCCAACGTTGATCAACACCTTCTGGGATGCCATAGCATCGCTCGACACGGTTGACCGAGACACTGAGGCTTTGCTGTTTTCCATCTACTACTCAGCTGTCATTAGCATGGAGCCACAGCAATGCGAGTCGCTGCTGGGTATTTCACAGGCGGCCGCGCTCAAGCACTACCAGTTTGCCACCCAGCAAGCAATAGCCCGAGCAGATGTGTTGAATACCCAAAGCATGGTCCTTCTGCAAGCCGTGGTACTTTTCTTGACGGCCTTGCGCAATAAAGATGCCTCCCGAACAGTCTGGTCTCTCACTGCACTCGTATTTCACATCGCCCGAGCCATGGGCCTGCACCGCGATGGCTCTTCCTTTGGCTTACGGCCGCTTGAGACAGAGCTTCGCCGACGGCTTTGGTGGTATATCTGCTTGTTGGACATTCGGTCAGCGGAATACCATGGGTGTGAGCCCATCGTCCATGATTCCATGTTCGACACTCAACTGCCGCTGAACGTGAACGACAGCGACCTGAGAGCTGAAATGACGGAACCTCCAGCCGAAAGGGAAGGCGCCACCGAGATGACCTTCTGCCTTGTTCGTTGCGAAATCACTCGTCTCGTATGGAAGATAGGCTATATGTCACCCAACATGCAGAGTCCAAATCGTGTCGAGGAGCTCAGTCTGGAGAGTCGGGCAGCTCTGGCTCAAGACCTGCAAGACCGCCTGGAAGAGCATTACTTGAAGTACTGCAATGTCAACATTCCCTTCTTCAGACTTTGTGTTACAGTGGCTTGGATCATCATTTTCCGCACTTGGCTAGTCGTTTATTATCCGCCCAGTCAAAAGGACAAGACCGCCGATTTACCAAGCAATATCCGGGACCAGCTCTTTCTCACGTCAATCAAAACACTCAAACTATCAAATGATTTGATCATCAACACCGACATTAGTAGATGGTTGTGGCACTCGAAGGCTCATATGCAGTGGCATGCCATAGCTTTTGCCCTGTCAGAAATTTGTGTGCGCCCACCGAGCGAGGACTGCGATCGTGCGTGGGCATATGTACGGGCAATCTATGATCTTTGGAAGATGAAGGATCACAAAGGCAATTTTTGGCGACCGATCAACCGCCTGATGGCGAAAGCTCAATATGTCCGCGAGTTGCAACAGGCAAAGAACCCACGCTCTGCGCACCACTCGCAAGTAGCCAGCACGGCCACGGAACAGCCTAGCTATTCGACGCTGGACCTGCCGAATTCTTTTCTCAGCACCTCGGAGACACCGGGGTCTCCGAGCAGCACAACATCCTCGAGACTGAATCAGCATGCTCTCTTTACAGATGCAGGAGACTCCACGCTTGGAATATCCCTCCAGGAAGATTTCTTCGATGCGACCATGTGCTTTCCAGTTTTTCCCGACGATCCCATGTCAGGCTAGGCCCGAAACCAGGCCAGGCGTCAAATCAGGAGGACAGTTGTGGGTGGGGCAGGGTGCAGTCGACCCATATATTAACCAGATGGGGTTAGTGTGGATTAAGCGAGCTGTCCCCTGCTATAAATACCACTAGTTTTCTAACTTACCTTCCGTCTTATTTCTCTACTAAACGTCTCCCGAATATTCCTCCTTCCTCTGCCCTTCCTCTGCTAGATCACTGTAAAAAAAATCAAAAAAACCCCTAAAAAATATTAATTATATAGCTAAACTAGCCTTCTATATACTATATTTAATTTTAGATTAGAATTCTAAATTAATAAATATTATTTTATATAAATCTAAGCTATAGATATCTAGTAGATATTTACCAGATATCTAGTAAGCGTTTGTTACGACCTCGGCCCTCGCAGGACAGCACACATTCTATGATCCTGCGTACCGCACGCACCCATAGTCTATATGGGCCGCCGTACCGCGCAGGGATTTACACCCCTGCGCACACACAGATAGCACTCTAGCGATTAGTTTACACTCAGAATCGAGTTATTGGTTTCTTCACTCTAATCCTTTTATCATCTCATCAGACTGCCTTGCAGAGCCAGTCCAAATAGCGTTTAAGAGATATTAAACTAGAAGTTAAGTAAAGACTGAGATATATATATATATATATATATATATATCTAGAATATATATAAATATATAATATAAGTAAGAGATATTTATAGTTATTTTAGTCTATCTACCTTTTTTTAAGCCTTTAATATCTTTTTCTTTAGCTTTAACTCCTCTAACTAAAATTATTTCTTCTTAATAGCCCTATATTTAGTCTGCTCTGTTAAAGAAGAGGAGTATAGGTGATTAATAAAGATAAATAATCAGATATCTACTAGATGTCTCCTAGATATCTTACCTTTGTTCTTATATTGAAGATAACCTTTATGTTGATGTTGAATGGGAGCGGTACTACAGTATTTGTGGGAAATATAAAACTCGCCTATCCTAAACTGGACTAGTATGTAATTATTTACCAGGACAGTCGAAATTCACCTTCCAAATCAGGCTAGTCTACTGCACCCTGCCCCATAACCAACTGTCCAGGTAAACCGACAACTCGGCCGAGAGCTCTCACCAAGGGGGGTTAGAATAGGTGGACGAAGTGCTTCTATCCACAATGAGGACTGAACTACCGGCGAGTTGAAGCCTTATGCCAACTCCTGTCATTCTGGTATCTGAACTTGCGCTTATAACGGCCTGATCCGAGTGGCTCTCAACATTTGGCCGTTCGGGCAACAAACAAATATCGGACGCCTTTGTAATGCATCCAAATTCAACGGAATCGAAATCGGCCAAGTCTCTGGTCGCGAAATGGGAGGGTAGATCACATTTGGAGACGATGATGGTGCTGAAGCTGGACTTTATTTTTGTGTTTTGCTCCTCCAAATGATGTCGCTCATTCAAGAATGAGCATTGCTACCGATTTCGGGCGCCCGAAATTATGCTCTGTGCCACGTGTGGTGACTCCGCACGGGCCCGAGATTGATAATAATCTTGCGTCAGACTTCTTGAGCGTGCTGAAGAATCATTATCAGAATAATCATGAGCTCTTAAGCCTGAAGACTGGAAGTCGGCGATAATTGCCCATTGGGATGTTACGATGGCAAATTTTCACTTCAGTCATGTGGCGTCTGCAATTGCCGTCGTCGTGATATTCAAGCGCCACTCAAGACTACAATCACGTATCACCACCTGCTTCTAGATGCACGCTGAGCCAAATACATGATCTCTCCATGTTACAGCTTATACAAGAATTCTGCAGAATATAGAGGGAAAAGCTCACACCTCGGACCACCTCGGCACGCCTTGGCATCGCGTAACGCTACGCGATTTCTTCATCACGCAATAGGTCCACTGGGAACTAATCGAAATTTCCCGGCTCATTAATAGCTTTGATGAGCTCGCTGAACGAAGTTCTCTTTTCTTCCTCACTTTTTCGCCATTTTGCACAGAGGAGCCTCCCAATCGGAGAAGTGTTTCTATTGGACCGCTAAAATGGCGTCTACAGCTGTCATTCCAGAGACGGAAGAGGAAAATGAAGCACGTTCAGGTCCAATCCAGGTCCAATCCAGGCCCCGCCGGTCAATCTTCCGGTCAATCCCCTTCCAGATTGCTATCGCCAGTGGTGTCTCGTTCACTGCTCCTGGCATGTGGGATGCCCTGAACAATCTAGGAGCTGGTGGGGCTGCTGAACCGTATGCCGTATCTGCAGCAAATGCGCTGGTCTATGGTTTATTTGCGGTTGTCTGTGTGGCGGCAGGGGCTATCAACAACCGTATTGGTCTGCGATATGGTCTGTCACTGGGAGCTATTGGATACCCGATATACGGCGCTGGGCTCTACACCAACAACTACCACGCGACGACATGGTTCATGCTCTTCGGAAGTGCACTATGCGGTATCTCTGCGGGCTTCTTTTGGGCTGCAGAGGCTGCAATTATCATTGGATACCCCAGTCCTACGGACCGTGCCTTCTATCTCGGTATGTCTGTTATAATCTCTGCCTGTTTCCCATTCCCCCGAGAGAGATTCTAATAATCTACCCTCTTCAAACAGCCATTTGGCAGACTGCGAAGGCCGCGGGTCCAATTATTGGAGGCGCCATCGAGCTGGGTCTCAATGCAGAGAAATCGACGCAGGGAACCGTGAGCGCAGGAACGTATATCGTCTTCATTGTCATCATGTGTCTCGGTCTACCTATTGCACTCTGTCTGAGTCCAGCGGAGAAGGTGCAGCGCAAAGATCGATCCCTTGTTATGGTCCACAAGCAGTCCTCCTGGGCTGCCGAGTTCAAGGCAGCGATTTCATTGATCGCCACGCGCCGTGTTTTATTGTTGCTGCCGGCATTTTTCATCAGCTACTTCTACAACGGCTTCGTGAGTACGTGGCTGACTGACTACTTCACTGTCCGAGCTCGCGCTTTCTCATCGTTCTTCACCAACTTTTCCGGCATTGCCTCGTCCTTTATGATCGCGGCTCTCCTCGATCGGCAATCAATCCACATCAAAACTCGCGCAAAGATCGCCTTTTTGTCCATTGTACTTGTTCTCACGGGGACATGGATTTGGGCCACCATTCTCCAGTATCAAAACTATTATGAGTATCCCGAATCGCCCGTATTTGACTGGTTCAAGGGCGGGTTTGGAAAGTCCTACGCCTTGGTCTTCTTCTGGCAATTCGGGGGCCAAGCGTTTCAACAATTCCTCTACTGGCTTGTGGGCCAGTACAGCACCGACCTGTCATCGCTGTCGTACCACTGCGGAATCCTGAGAGGTTTCGAAGCTCTTGGACAGACAGTTGCATGGGCGTAAGTGGCATTTCTCCGATACAGGTTACCAAGCAAAGAAATCGCTAACAAAGTCAGTATGCAATCGGAAGGAGGTGCGAACCACTTCGTCAGCATTGGTCTCAACTTTGGAATCACTTTACTCAGTATCTTTTCCACCTGGATTGTCCTTTCTGAGCTGGAGCACAGTCATGAGGTACATGTCGTTGCAGAGGATGTGTCTCCGAAGGGAGATAACGATGGGACCTCGGCGTAGGGATGTACGCTTCTGCATTTTCAACAGCGAAATCGCGAATAAACGCATATACAGTATAGATATCAGCGCGGATAATTTTTTCAATGCAGTCTGCCTATCAACTAGGCAGACGCCTGTGTTTTTGTCAGGATAGGGAGGGGATCCGACCAATTGGAATCAAGGAGAAGTCTGAGTTGCTATTCCGCCCAATCTGCCAATTTAGGGGCTTAGAATGGATCAACTATTAATGCAAGTCTCCACACACTCATTCCAACAGTTTTCCATCGAGAATCTTTAGGCTAGTTTGCAATTAGGCCGGGCTTTCGGGCTTTCGGTCGCGGGCAAAGGTTGGGGTCCGGAGCGCATAGCTATGCGAGTCCGACGAACTCTCTAGCAGGCTCGGTCTATACGGCAGTTGGATGGTCTCGGCCCGCCTAGGGTTGCTCTGTAATGCGCAGCTCGCATAAGGCAGTCCGAATCCAGAGCTGCTCCTTTATTAGCCCAATGGCCTCCCACTGCGTTTCCCTTGGAAAAGGGAAGAGTCAATTCTACCAAGTTGAACAACCAAACCCTCGTCCTGGTCTCTTGCGCCATGTCAAATTCGCATCCCGACCACAGATCTCCCATTCTCCCCATCACGAATCAACCCGGATTACCACCCGAGGTAGAAAAGCCTCCCACAAACACCTCCCCACACAATGGCGCGTCCACGGCAAACCTAGTTGACTTTGACGGCAAGGACGACCCGTATCATCCTATGAACTGGCCCTTTCGCAAGAAGGTGATCACTACCATGTTATTTGGATTCACGACCTGCTGGATTACTTTTGCGTCGGCTATCTACTCGGCGGGCCTCGAAGAGATAGCTGCCCACTTCGAGACCACGTCCGAAGTAGCAGCATCCGGGGTTAGTCTCATGGTTTTTGGATTTGGACTTGGTCCATTGATCTGGGCGCCTTTGAGTGAAATTTACGGTCGCAAATGGGTTATCATCCTGGTACGTTCACGATAACCCTGGCCAGCTCTCCGGTCCAGAAAGTCCCCTTGCTGACTGAGTATCAGCCATACTTCATTTCAGCCATCTTCGCGTTCGGCACAGCAACCGGGAAAGACATTCAAACCGTTCTCATTACCCGGTTTTTCGCCGGGTTCTTTGGTAGTGCCCCAGTCACCAATACCGGGGGTGTGATAGCCGATATATGGCCACCGCAGCAGCGAGGTGTTGCTGTGGTGGGATATGCCATCACGCTTGTGGGCGGTCCAACTCTCGGGCCAATCATCGGAGGCGCTCTGTCTTCGAGCTATCTGGGCTGGAGATGGACCGAATACTTGACGGGCATTGTGATGATGGCCCAGTTCGCACTCGATGTGCTGATCTTGGATGAAAGCTACACTCCGGTGCTCTTATCCTACAAGGCCCGTCGACTTCGCCTTGAGACCAAGAACTGGGCACTGCATTCGAAGGTGAGCCAAAGCGTTCACTCATCAGCTTCACATTGCATGCTGACGCCCTCTAGCTTGAGGAATGGGACGTCTCCGTGAAGGAGCTTGCGAACAAATATCTCGTGCGTCCCTTCCAGATGCTGGGGACACCCATCTGTCTACTGATGAGCACCTATGCCGCATTCGTGTACGGTAAGTCGCCAGATCCTCGTTGCCGTAGTTCATGAACTAGAGCTAATTCCAAGGTTCCCTCTTCAGGCATTCTCTACGCCAACCTCGAAGCCTTCTCAGTCGAGTTCCAAGAAATTCGTGGCTGGGGTCCTGTGGTCGGCAACCTGCCGTTCATCGCTCTTCTCGTCGGGATCTTCTGTGCCGCCGCGGTTAATATCTACAACAACAAGTATTACTTCAGTCAATTCCAGGCCAACAACAACCGACCTGTGCCGGAAGCGCGCCTACCCCCAATGATGATTGGCGGCTTTGCCTTTACCGCGGGCCTCTTCATTTTTGGATGTAAGTTTCGTCGCTCGCTCTGGGGCACACAACGATACTCATCCAGGTGTAGGGACCTCATCACCGCACATCAATCATTGGCCCTCCATCGTAGGCATCGGCCTAGTCGGCTTCGGCTTCACGACCATCTTCCAGTCCGCGTTGAACTACTTGATCGACACCTTCACGCGCTTCAGTGCCAGCGCTGTAGCAGCCAACACGTTTTTGCGATCGATTATGGCCGGGGCGTTCCCCTTGTTTGTTCTCCCTATGTATCACAATATCGGCGTGGATTGGGGGACCACCATCTTCGGCTGTGTGTCCGCCGTGTTGATCCCAGTGCCATTTTGTTTCTTCTTCTGGGGGAAGAGGATCCGCGCTCGGGGAGAGTGGAGCAAGCACACTGTGTAGTTCGAGCGTCGATCGTAGGATTGATTATAGACGACTTTGGACGGTTTCGGGTGGTCCGGATGCGTAGACTAAATAGATTAATTTGTCATTCTTTGATGATTTTGAGATACCTTGCCTGGAGCATACTGCTCACCTCCGCATCTGCTTCTTTGCGAAGAATGTCCGCTCGGGACTTGCTGAGTGCTGTCTCGGATCTTGTCTGGCTCTCTGGATCGACGACGACGCCTGAATTCCCTATGGCCGCCCAAAAACAGATCATACAAGCGATGCAGGAAAATTTCAACATCATATCTTGTGTGAAGAACGACGGTTCTTACCAAGAAGTTCATCTTGAAGAGACCATTTGCCAAGCTATGGAGATACGCCAAAAAGATCTCCACGAGTGTGTAAATCCGGACCCATCGTCAATCAATAGAGGGCCCTAGCATTAACGTTGGACGCTCCCATTGCAATCGCACACCTGTACTAGTGAACATTACCATCTGCCTGGGGTGACTCTCCGGAAGCAGTTTGGCGTGCCCTGACCATCCTTTGTCGTCGCAGTGTAACGTATATCCCAAGTCCAAGCCCAAGTGTGAGACCAGTTGTGTCTCGTGGGGCGAGCATTGGGTGGTCATTCTGAGCTTGTCGCGATCGTAGTCTGGCAGATCGTGCCGCAGGTCAGGAACAGCAGGTCGTGCAAGCCTGTCCTGCTCTTGCCTCCAGCTTTCATTGCAGACAAGTTCTCATTGCGTTCAATGTTCCTGCTGATTCTTGTTTGGTGTGGTCTGTCTCTTCGATCTCTAGACGGCTGCTTTCGATCTAATCTTCCGGTCGGTACAAGCTCAGACCCAGGTGTCTGTTCGAGATTTGCTGTCCATCTGATGGCGTATGACCTCACAAACGAGGGCCGATATAGGGCTCATTACGGCTGGAATTGGAGAAATCGAATCAATCAAGGGAAAGCGAGGGATCTATGCTAAGCCGCAGAAACAGAGTAGAAACCGAAGAAACGAGGTGCGTTAGGAGGAAGGAGAAAAGAGGCCTCCTAAGACTATACACTGGGCGCCAGGGCTGTCTCATTATTTAGGCATTTCTATCATCTTCGGTACGGTCATATACTCCGTGGACCTTGATATAATGTGCGCACAGATAGGCCGTATATTAGAGTATAGGACAAGGTACGTGGGGTTGAAATGCAGGGTCATGCAGCTTCGAATCAGCCAGCATGCCGCGGCCGCAATCGGATCGAAATGTCGAGCGATACCTATGTGCCAGTTTATCTTATTCCGAGATAAGGTGGAGGGCAACGCGAACTGGGAATGGTCAGTATCCAAGATCATTGAAACTCGGGGTTCGGCTTCGCCTTCGTCAGTACATACGTGCGTGACAACTTGGAACATGGGCAGAGGGCGATGGCTGAGCTGAAACAGAGGATGATGGACGAGGCGAAGATGATGGCCGGGGTGAGGATGATGACCGAGGTGAGGTAGAGGGTGATGGCCAAGGTGAAGCAGAGGATGACGACCGAGCTGGGGCAGAAGACGATGTGTGGCCTGGGACAGTGCAAGACGGCTGAGCTGGAGCAGTGTATGCTGGGAGATGAGGATCGTCGGTGCTGTCGTGACCATCGAGTTTCTGTTCAAGGGACTCCTTGATGGTGCCACTTTCACCGGTAAATTTTGCTTTCTGGAGCATGTTTTCTTTTTCAGCCTCTTGAATTGCGGCCCACCATACAGATGCCATTTTTTTGTAGCCGAAGCTGGTTGGATGGGTAGCGTCCTCTAATTCATCCACCTTGATAGCGTTGCTCATGTCCGCTAGGACAAGTCGATCTTTCTTCTGGCGACGAATCGCGGCGAGTTTCCGGTATTGGCTGCTAATCTCCTTGACGAGCTTCGGCTCGGCGGTGTTAGGGAGGAGAGTCGACAAGATAATGGTGGTTCCCGGGATTTCATCGTATAGCTTTGTGAGAAGCTCATTCATTCGCACGCCCACGGTGCTCAGTTTGTACTTCTGCAAAGCATCGTCCGTCCCAGCACTATGGATGTGACATTAGCCTTTGAAAATGTGAAGAATCTGCAATAAGAGGCCGAGGCTTACTTGATGAGGATCAAATTTGGCTGCTGCGGAATGACTTGATCGGCAGCCTCTGCTGTCTGATCTACTCGGTAGCCGACGTATCCTTCGTTCTCCTAAATCGGGAAATGCAATGTAAAGATCTCGTTCAGGCATTTGGTGTGCTGCTTCTTAGCCTTCGAAGACTCACGTTGTTAGACATCGTCCCATTCTTTTGACTTCCGATCATGTTGACCTCCCATCCAGAGTAGCGCAACTGCTGTCGTATCCATCCCCGATACCCATTGCCATCTTCCGACGTGTAGCCTTCCGTGATGGATGCCCCGAGAGGCAACACCCGCAACAGGAATTTCTCGTCCTCTCGGGCCAGCAGTGACGGTAACGTATCATTCCTCTCCGAGGGCGTTTCATCCACACGAGAGGCTAGATCCGACGGTAATGCCGTAGTGAACCCCGATAAGACTACCGTCCATACGAGCAAGGCTTGCGCGACCCAGTTAATGGGCCTAGTTCGTTCCATGGCGACTGCGAGTGTTGTGGTGAAAGAATTTAGACTGGAAAATCGCGTTGCCTCTAGGAGCGTTCCACGTTCGGTTTTAACCCTGATGCGATAACCACTGGACCCCTAATTTCTTTGCTTGACGCTCATCCCAGGGCCGCCCCACAGTGGCGGAGCTATCGCGAGATTCATGCTTCAAGATCTGTCCTCGTCCAAGCCTGCGTCCCCTGTAAGCCCGTGTTGTGCCAAGGTAGTTTCCCATCTTCACAGGGGTCCGTTGCAACTCACGCCCTTCTCCAAGCGCTGATCTCAACACGCTTTTCCTAATCTGCATCGGCGGCTCTCTCATTGTCGCGAAAAGGTGTGCGATGGAATCATCAAAGACGGAAAACTAGCACGAATGGCCCCTGAAAGTCTATTCTTGGTGAAACCCTGGGGCCGACTTCACCATTTGTTGCCTCTTTAGGTATAGGCTAGAAAACCAAGCGTGCCGCGAGCGACCCTGGATTTGATCCTGCTGGTTATTTCTATGCTCGATCAGAGATTGCAGAGGGGGCCTTGCCTGCCTAGGACAGATGGGCATGTGAAGAATCGTTAGCAGGACAAGTCTCGTCGTAGTAAGGGTTCCTCGTCAGTCAAGTCATATCGTGAGTTTCAATTGTCGCCAACAGATGATTGTGCCGAAAAAGACAGGCAATCCCGCACAATTTTTTCGGGATCATGAAGGGATGATGGCCCCTTTCAACAGTTGATTCCCTAAACAGATCAAACTGGTATCAGCGCGTCCATAACTCTCGTAGTAAATGGATACCCCGCCGAACCCGACGAAGACTCTGAATGTTCAATGACATCGCCATATGCCATATCGCTAGTTTGTAACAGATGGATCCCGCGGACACCGCACTGTTGTCAAGGGTGGCATTGGTAGAGGAGAGAACAGGAACTGACAGATGACAGCGGATGCCTAAGTGGTTAGGCAGCCCGCCCTTGCTCTAAGTCCCCAGGCCTCGCTTTTCCTCTCGTCTCCTCCCAGTGTGCATCATTCTTCGCTTTCTGCCCTGAATTTCTGGTTTCAGCGTAGGCTCTTTGTTTTCCTCTGTTCATCTCAATTTCAGAAGTATCCAGTTTGGTCTTTGCACTCGATCAGCACCTGTTACGCCATCAGATCTCTCTTGGGGAAGAGAGGGAAGAGAACATAGGCACTGTGCTGCCATCAGACACCTCGTCGCAACGATATCCATCAATCACGTTAAGCACTTGGGGCTGCAGGAATCTAGCTTTCTAGACTCGGCCACAACCGTTACCTGTCCATTTCCTGCGGGAGTTCTGGTCTTGTCATCTGCAAGATGGATGGTCACGCCGAGGACGACCGTATCATTCCACACACGACCGAGCTTGTCGATATGGTGGCCCCCTTGTTGTGGCCCCCTTGTTGACTGCGGTGGGCTAGGGGTGAATATCAAGCCATAGGCCTATGCTATCCACGTGCGTTTCAAAAGCCCAGCAGTGCTGGTAACAGGAGAAGCAAATCACGAATTCACTGCTGATGGTCTCCAATCTAGTTACCGCGAAGCACAACATGCCCGTCCTGACCCGCCAAAGCTGACTGGTGATTTGACTTATTGGTCAATTGTCAGTGTCTGATACGCTAAATTCGTGACTTCGAGAGCTGGCAAAGAGCCTTGCACCAACTATTGGATGAGCCCAAACATGCATGCGATACGTTATCTCATTGATAGTGATCAAATCTGCAACATCGTTTTGATCATACCGGACGACAAACCTGACGAGATGAGAACGGTTTTCAATGGATGGGATCCTACCTGACAGGGCTCTTGGGACAAGTTCGTAACACGTACAAATGGCGGTTGCAAGACAGCATTAAGATGGAAACATGGAGTCACCAACCTTGGAATACTCCCCTTTTTTTCGCTTGGTGATCCTTGCCATGTTACACATCTTTATCTCAGATTCCACTGGCTCGGATTCTTGTGTTCAAGCCCCTGGCAAGTCCTGGTCACCTTTTTTACCAGTGCTCAGGGCGCGCGCGATCCAAGCAATTTAGGATGCCGTCGTGCTTGGGGCTCTATTTTTTAAGACACCGCGTCCCAAGGCTTATCAATTCCTTCTCGATATTCTGAAAATTTACGAACGGCTACGCAAAGAGATAACGGCTCGGTTTGTCCAGAAAAGTGCAGATATTCGCGCCGTCTTGCATATGGAAGACGGGCCTTTCCAACAAGGACGCGACCGAATCTTATTACGTGAAAAGCCAACCGAGGACTTTCCACATATTGTTGCTGAGCCCAATATTCAGAAATTCGAACACATTTAAATACGAAATGAAAATAGAAGCCGACTGCGCTTGCAACAAATATCGAGGTAACCTGCCGCGATACGTGCTGTGATGATAAGAATCATGCCTTTTACAGGATTCTCAGAAAGCCCTACATACTTAGCGAGTTCTCGAGTTGACAGCACACACCGCTAGAAGAATCAGCAACCTGATTTGATATGGATTCATCCGATAAAACAAGGCTAATCACTATATCAGCAATATCCTCCAGGATCATCTTCCAACGGCTGTGGAGCCTCGGAATATGCAAAAGTTGGGCAGGCCGGGCAGCGCGCGCGCCGGCATCGGTATTGCAGGCGGCCGGGCCGATACATGCGTGGTGGAAGCCGAAGGGGGACGAGCGCTAGGTCCGAGCGGTCCGAATTGATAAGATCGTACATATCAATTTGACCATGAGACCTACACCGACTCGCCATAATTGCACTTATTCAATGTTATTCTTGATATGACTCGGGTCTTGTAGATCCTTCCTCCTCGGTTTTCCCTTTTAGGCGGAACCAAAATTCTCTTTCTCCACTGATTAGTAAGGACACGCTCTTCCTTGGCAGGTTGTGTTTGTTCCCTGCAGCTCTGCTACGCCTCCCAAATTCAACGATTGCCCGTTGGAGTTACTCGAGAATATACGTGCATGGTATAGTGCTTACAGTTGCATATGTCGTGCTGGGTGCCCTCAGTGCCTAGGTAGCCTTCCATCATCTCTGAGTTCGGGCAGTTCGAGTGTTTCCAGCTATCATTACAGCTCCATCGGATCACTGCAGGTATTGGTATCAATTATCTGCAACGGCCTCTATGCAACAAGGGTATACTTTTCGTCTCAGAGGCTGGTTGCCTTTGAACTTTCGTGTGTCAAGCATGACCCCGTTTTGCAGGACAGGGTACTCGAGTCCAAGGGCGGTCTATTTTGGGAGACAGCAGCAGCAGTGGAGAGTCCGACCCGCTCCACAGGTGAGGGCGCAAATGAAAGGAAGACATCCAAGAGGCGGGGGTTATGTATGTATACTCGGCATGTGACTTCCTGGTCAAAAAATTAAAAATTTCTAAAATTCGTCTGAAGCCACAATCTGCTGAGAAAATGATCGATCATGAGGTCGTGTTAGAAACAGATAAATGGCATCTAAAACAACAGCCCAAATCTGGCACCTGACGAGCGTGCGTAGGCCCAAAAAAGTTTGTTGATGATTGAGTGCCACCTTCCTTACTAAGTTATGGTAAATATGTCCTTTCCTGCTTGGAAGTTCATTTTTGCGACCGTTGGAGCTACTTACCCTGAGGGGTTTCATCCGGGTCGGCAAACCGTCCCGTCGGGAAAAGTCCCTCGGGTTTCCTTAATCGGAAGCGGGACCCGTCGGAGATCCTCAGCATTTCCATAGATCCTTCAGGTGGGGGCTAGGCGAGGTACTGTACAAGGCACACATGCATATGTATTGGTAGAGGGATTTGGAGTGACCTGTCGCCACTAAGCTCAAAATCTGCAGCTGAACGTCGGAGATAGGCGTTGCACAGGGTGGCAAGGTGCAATAGGATTGGCTAGTGGATTGGTGGACAAGCTTATCTTGGGTGGGTCCTCGCCACAATTGAGTTTGGCTCCACAACGGACGCTTACCAATATTGGGAACTACGATTAATTTTTTTTCCTTTTTCTTATTTTGAAATGAAAACACATGCAGTCAATTCATCGCCACTCAGAGCATGGTCTATTGGTCATCAATCATCGCACCCTCATTAATCCATGCCAAAAACAAAACAGGTGCAAGCAAGAACGCTGGCAAAATCTATGTCTAATCCGAAGCCAAACCCATCTATATATACCAAGATATGCAATATGATCACAGAGCCACGGGACCGCCGGTTCTGTCACTGGGGCCAATTCCCTTTCGGCGAACTGCAATCAGTCCAATCACCAGTCCGAGGCCAGCCATTCCGGTAGAGCACCAGAGACCAGTTGAGTACTGCTCGGCAAGGCCATGACCTTTCTTGATATCAACGGCCTCAGTGGTTGCCGCTGAAATGGCCAGGGCGACGCCAGAGCCGATTTGGAAAGCAGTGTTGAGCTAGATTAAATGTTAGCAAGATATGGGCACATTTTGGATGATAGAGGCAAACTCACCATGCCACCGCACAAGCTCTTGACTTCGACCGGCACGCTAGTCAAGATAGACGTGGTAGTCGTGACAAAGATCAAGGATACAGCAGAGATACTGATCAAAGATGTACCGAGAGTGTTGATCCAACTAAAGAGAGGCCAGTCAGTGGGAATTTCAAACTGAATGGAGGTAAGGATAGAACATACAAGTCTTTAGTAGAGGTCACAGTCAACGAGCTCGGCACTGGTGCCAACACAGACAGCACCAGTCCGGCAATAAGCAGGTACTTTCCATTCATGTACTCCAGGGCCTTTCCAGTACCCATGGAAAAGATAAAGCCGATCACGCCCATCGGCAAAAAGCGAAGTGCTGTATCACCAGCAGACAGGTGGTCCACTTGCTGCGCTATAAGAACGATATAGTAGATGACGTTCTGGTAGCTACCGTAGCATGCTGATATACTGTTAGCAATGCGCACAGCACCAGGTACGAATCACAGGCAACTTACTGAAGCCTGCAATCCAAAGGCCGGCAAAGTTACGGATCTTCCACAGGGAGAGTGGCATGAGCGGGTTGCTGATGTACTTCTCCAAAATGGTGAATGCGACCAGGAGCACAACTGCCAGGATGAGGAGGGCAATGACGAACGGGGTACCCCATCCATAAACACCACCGCTGGAGAGTACAAATTGAAGGAGGATAAGGCCGGCAGTGGACAGCATGGCACCAAAGTAGTCCATACGTTGTCTGGACTTGTAGTCCACCCTGTCTCGGGGTAGAACGATCGCACCCAGAATGCACAGCGAGCCGGTGATGATGACAATCAGGTAGAACACGTATCTCCAGCCCAGCGACGAGGTCAGGAAGCCGCCGAAGATCAATCCAGCACAGAAGCCAAGTGTTCCAGAAGCGGCGTAGATTGACAAGCCTCGAGTGCGATCAACGCCAGTGAAATACGAGCTGATAATGCCGATGGCGGAAGGGACTGTCATCGCTGCTCCGATACCCTGGACGCCACGGAAGACGGTGAGCTGGATGAAGGACTGGCCGAACCCAATAGCCAGCGTCCACACAGACAGCCAGAAAAGGCCGAGGCAAAGGATCAATTTCCTTCCATAGCTGCGATCGTTAGGATATACTCGGTGAAGATCACACATGAGATGGGCTCTTACCGATCGGACAAAGCACCAGCCAAGAGTAGGAATCCTCCAAAAGTCAAGGTGTATGCGGAGATCATCCACTGCAAGTTGGTGCTCGATACACCGAACTCTTCTTGAATCGAGGCCAGTGCCATGTTTGAGCTGGTCATGAAGACATTGTCGAGGAACTGGGAGCCAGACGTCACCAGCAAAATCAAGGCACCTCTCCACGAACCGAGACGGCCGAATTCTTCGGGAAGCTTCTCCAAAGCAATAGCTTGCTTGCTGTCGGAGGGAGACGCCATTTCTGTAGAGGGCGAATCCAGGTACGGAGTTCCTGGGGTTCCGGGGACAGAAATAACCGTAGGCTCAAGGGCTTTGGGAGTGGTCGTTCCAGTGTTCATTCCACTGTCACCCCACGCAGCCTGCTGGCCGCGAGGGCGGCTGAAATAGTCGACAATAGCCATTGGGATTCTTGACAAACACAGCAATCGATAGACAACCACATGGTCCTTTATAGGATTCCATGGCAAAAAAAAGTCTTACAAAAAAATCTGAACTATGGAGCAGCTCCAGTTTTAAAAAAGTGGGTAATGCTCCATCGGGAAGCATCCGCAGGGTGGACCGCCCGCGCACGCAACGGAATCGAGACCTTTTCCACCGATTCCCAGCGAATAATGATGGCGGCCGGGGTCAGGTGGATGTGCGTTGCAGGAGGTGCCGATAGTGACTCAAGTTGATCAACCCAATGATCTACCGTGACGCGCACGCTAAGCTATCACGCATGTTCAGGTGAACATCCCGACGGTCCCTAAAAATTCGATAGTAGAGATAGCTGGAATTGACCGCTCTTTTGGAGCAATCGCTGGTGAATATGACATTATCTCATACACGGTGTACGTGTACAGTGTCCATTGCAACTGTGGTCGGTCGTTGTCTTCCCCTTTGATTCCGGGGCAAAAGGGGGCACTAGTCATTGACCCATGATGGAGGGTATCCGCACGGGAGAATGGGTCTCTTACCCCTCCATAAGCTTTTATCCGGCTAGAAACTAGCGTTCTACGAGGTCTAGTTCTTCGAAAGCCCGCCATGCCCGCACTTGGGTCGCCTAAGCCCCGCCACCCCAGGACCCCTATTCCGGGTATACTAGTCCAACGGTGGAATATTCACATCACGAGAATGTCATTTCTCAATCAAATATGCAGCTGTCTTTCTGGGCAGGTCATTTTCATGCTTAGCTGGGATAGTAGATGCGATCGCCATTTCCAAGGGGGGCGTACTGATGCGTCCCATGCTTCAGCGCCTATCATCGTGGATCCTTTCCAGTCTCGGCAGCACAGAGAGCCTCATCATCTCCCTATTAATATTTCGTTCCGACCAAACTGGTGGTTTTCTTCCCTCATGAAACATCCAATGTAATCAATTTCTCGATCTTCCCAGCACCGGTCGGCGATTGGGCCTGTGTGCCTCATAAGATGACCGCATCAGAGACATTACGACCTCGGGCGCCGAGCACATATTCGGATTACGCAACCCAAAAAGATAGATCTACCGCAGTGGAATGAGGCGCAATCAGCGGGCAACAGGGGAGACCAGCCGATGACGCCTAACATATCGACGGGTGACGAAGGAGAGAAAGGGATCTTGTGGGGTGGAATGACCCTGCGAATTTGACACGATCAAAGACAGGCTGGGGGGGGGACGCGGGGCACATACACAGGCGGGTTACGCAAGAGAGAGAACGATCATTATAACACTCTGCAAGGGCAGTGTGGGGCGCAATGCCAGTCTGGGTTATACCAAATCATATCGTGCTTCAAGGGTGGTCCGGGTAACCTTCCCATCCATCCCATCCTACCAGGCTGCCGGCATTCTCTTCTTCTGACATCATACTTCCACTCTAGAATGGAGGCCCGTCCCGCGATCGCTAGAACTGTTGATCAGTCGGTGTTTCAAGTTGCAATACTGCTGCTTGGCAAATCACAATTTCGACGTCACAGGATGCACGCAACGGCTTGCAGATGAAATTCACATTGGCACCTGCTTCATGCTTACCATTCTGGCTGTTCGCGACAAGAATATGGGTGTGCGTCCGTCATGTCAGACCACAATCAAGGGCTACTCAATTCCTTATTCAGGTCCATCACCTCCTTCTCTGGGACTCTGATCTACCCCCCTTCTCGATATGTGTGATCTTCAATGTGAGGGTCCTCTTCTGTTGATGGCGATATAACCTAGGAAGATCATGGACCTGTCCTCCAACTCGCTAGGGTTATCACGCCATCCCCCTGTCTTGGCTATAATGATCTTCCACACGATAGTCAATCTTCCGCAGAAACTCTAAAGTTTGTCTCAGGCAAGCTTTTAGGGAAATGAACAAGTACTATATGTGGAAACTTTAAAGTAGTCTAACTGGATACAGTATTGCCGCCAATGTCAAGGCATCCGAAACGCGGTATGTGAGGTTTTGTTTCCAATACTCGTGCCACGTTTCCCAGCAGGGCAAGGGAGTACCCCAAGTCAGCTGTGGAGCACGTAGCCTTTATCCCCGCAGTCATTCAGGCCCTTCATCTATATCTTGAAATTTAGTTCGCCACCAATCTACAATTCGGAAGTTGAGAGCCCCAGCTGAGCCACCCATTGAACGATGGCTTGACCTCCAGCCGTTCCCCTTGCACCGGCGATGGAGATAGTCATCGGGATATAGATATGTAACAGAATATTGTCGTGTATCTGAGAAAAGAAGACATACAGTTGGAAAAACTTCATTGTGCATATCCCGAATTATGCTTCGCATGCCGCGGGTGATAGTCCTCATGGAGGTTGAGGCGCGTCACCACCACTGAAGTTGACTGAAGAAAGTGAGATCATCGCTTCCAATCTTGGAGGACCGTCAGAACTCACTCAGATACAAAAATAAAAAAGCATATCTGCAATTTAGACTCTGTCTCCTCGTGGCATGTCTCCTTGTCTCCGGGAATTGCTGTTCCCTGTTCCGTCGAAGACACTGGGATTTCAGCCATGATGTAACTGGTTCGCGTCGCATGTCTGGGGAATTGCCCCTGGACCTGGGGGGGGAATGGATTACGCGTGATTCTCTCGGGATACTTCCTTCGACTCAGCTCTGATTCAAAAGTACGGCCACGATTCGTGGCCGTGGAATGTACGCCGATCTCCTCCTCCCGCGGGGTATGATCTTGCGCGGATGATTAGACGCCTATGTTGGCCATGATGAGTTATTGGTATGCATTCCCTGCTGACCAGAGTCTATGACGAAATATGCGTCTTGCCGATTTGCTTCAAGCTAGCAATAACTACCTGGGTGGGTAGCAAAGGATTGGAACGGCTATGACAGGGCAGGGTCCTCGGGCCAGAGTTCCATCGAGAAATGAGGTAATGTGTAGGCTGAAGATTAGCTTCAACACTTACCAACACACCTTTTGAGTATCCGATTGTTCGTTTCCTAAATAGTGCCAGGTTGGAAGACACCCAGGAACCTCAGGATGGAGGGCTCTCAGGCCACTTCGTATGCATCTTTTGGTTAGTTTCAACGCATCTAGATGCCCATTTTGACTTCAAATATATATAATAACGAGCTTTAGAGTAATTTAGAGACAAATAAATACAGCTCATACACCATGTTCTATTCCAGGTATTCTACTTTGTTGGAAGGTCATGTCCTAGACTGGATCATCGTGGGCATTGTTCCAGGGTTATTTTCGTCCATGACTTGTAGAAATTGCTGCAGTGAGATACTTGTGATTGGATATTCTGCGCGGGCATTTGTTTGCTGCACAACCTTGGAAGTATACATATACAGTGTTCATGGAGTGCTACAGTGGGGGCTTTCTGTTGTCCGGAATATATATATAGAAATGCGATAGGTTGGAGCACCAAAAACGCCCCGAGCTTGTTGTCAGGAACATCATATTAAGGACCTGAGGCACTGAAAACGACGATATATCCACAGGTACGTTTCGCAACCAGAGGTTAGTCGAACTCAGGGTCGACTCTAGGGCTAGGGAGTTGGAAAGTAATTCGTGTGGAACTTAACAATGAAATATCCAAAAGAGAGCATTTCTACCACAACCACCCAAGTGGTCGAGCGGTAACTCGGCTAAATTCACGTCTTCCTTGGTCTAGTGGTGATGATTTCCGCTTGTCATTAATCTGATAAGCGCGGGAGACCGGGGTTCGATTCCCCGAGGGAGAGATTTTTTGTCTTTTTAAATGTCCAAATCTGTCTTCGACAGACCTTGGGCCATCTCTCTCCATTTGCCAGATCCAGTGCAAATCATTTTACCGCTGTACCAGAATGATCGGGGAATATAAATGTCCAGTTGCACAGCTACAAGATCTCAGTGCCAAACTAACAGATGTTGACTTCCACCTTTAATACTAGAGAAAATATATTGTTCAGTTGAAAGGCTCTTGTCTCAATTTCCTGTCCTAAGCAATATTACTAGGAGCTAATCAGCTACTCTGGCAAATCGCTATGTACTTACACTGAGCCAGAGGAAATCCAGCCCTGGCGTGGATAGGAAAACCAGTTAGGCAGATGGGAAGCACAATAGCGAGACGAATGAAACGTGTGCCTTTCAATTGGGATACACCCAACCTGTGGCATACCTTCCCTTGATTTCATTTCCTGTTCAACTTTCAGCCGCCCTTCTTGTTCACGAATCGCGCCACGAGCGGATGCCTTCCTGAACAGGCAGGAACCTCTTGCCTAGCTCCTTCGGATGATGCAATCGTTCTCTTGATCGCACGCATTACCTGGTCCGCCCTGCATCGTCTTGTCATCGACCATTCTGCTTTGCACCAAGCACGATTCCCCGGACAAGCTTCATAAACAGACAACTGGGCGCAAGCCCAGGGCAGCCCGGGCGGTATCATGGCGTTCTGGCATAGCTGGCAGCTCTGGGAGAAGCTCACTTTGGTATGTCTAACCCACAGATTCTGACTAGGAGGAGGGCGCTGATTTTTCAACTTGGCAGGTGCTGGCAGGTTTGATCGTACGGCAAGCCACCCAACTGCGTGAGCGTCATACTGATCTGATTCATCTTCCAGGGCGTCGTTTTCATCTACGCATTCTGTGTTCTTCTGTACCACAGATGGAAGATACGAAGATACGCCGCGATGGAAGCACAGCAGCAAGAGGGGGAGGCGGAACTCTTCCCCATGCTGAAAAACGAGATTCCGTTTGGGGTCAAGGCCCTGGAACAGGGGGTGCAGGTCGAAGGGATTTGGATCTCGAATCACAACAGCCCGATGTCCAGCACAAAACAGCCAGGGACGCCCGTGTCAAGCCGTCCATCCACCCCGCCACTGAGTTCATTCCCGGTCCGCCCTTCAAGCCTAGCATCGTCCATGGCCCTCGAAAGTGGCATGGACAGCCCGACATCGTTGCCTTCATACACCCGGCCCACGCCCCATGCCGAAGTTGATATAGTCACCGCCAACAACTACACCTTTGAGCCACACAGACCCGGTGGGGTTTGCAAGCCGGTGATGGGGTCCAGCCCTCCGAAACCGCCGAGCCCATTCAGCCGTCGCAGTGGTATTCTCAATGGCAACGAGAAGCGCTCGAGCTTCCACAAACGGCTTCGCCGGGCAAGCCACCTCTTTGATGTCAAGAACACCAGGCCTGGCTCCAATGACCATGACCAGTCGGATCTGGGCTCGGCTCCGCTTGAAACAGGCGCACGGCATCCAGCTGAGCAACACCAGATGTCACGGATCACCAGTTAGTGGTGCACTTCGCTGCATGAGTTTTCCATTCTGAGTGGCTAACTCATGCTGCACAGAGCTCCGCAGGCGATCGTCAGAGGATTTCAGACGCAGGATGAGCCAAATTTTCAACGAAAGGATCCGCATGAATGTGTCCGCCGAGCGGCTTCAATTTGACACAGCACTTCGAGAATCACAGCGGCAGAGCCTTCGAGAATCGATTCTAGGGTCGTTCCAGTAATGAATTCGCTGCATCACTCGGCAGATTGAAGCGTGGGGATGGTGTGCTCCAAATCTGAGATGACGGCAAGGCAGAAAATGAAAACGTGGATGTCCCAGCATAATTCGGGACCACAGCTGGCCGCTTATTAGGCCCATAATGGTGCAGTTTACAGGCGATTTGCGGATATCATGCTCCTGGTTTCGACCACGTTGTAGAGCTAAAGCTCAGTATACCTCGGTGTTTCTTCATAGTTCATGGCGTGCAGAATTTGTATTTATTACACCATTGCCGATGAACAATCAAAGATTAGCCCTCATATTTTGCGGGAAATTTGCGTGGATGCTGTCAAACCCAAAGGGATTGGGTCGGCGTAGTAGAAAGGAAAAGCGACGCCACTGTTGTTGCTGCCTTATGCCTAATCGGGACAGCATCGACACGTGACTGCGCGACAGCCAGACGCGTCCGGCACGAAGCAACTGTTGACTCGCCCGGTAAACTCGACTTTCGCCGCAAATAAATTGTGCTCACAGGTCGCGGCTTCCTGGTGACTCATCCCAGCGGCTATCTCACCCTCCCACGATCCAGCATCATTCCAGGTATTGCAGGCTTTGAACTGTCAAACCTGCACCCGACGCGTGTTTCGTACTGAGATCACCGCTGAGATCGACTCACGACTGCCATATTCTGAAAAGAAACGACCTGAGATCATAGAGAGATGACAGCCGATATGGAGACCCAAGGCGAATACGACGAGAATGGATTGCCCGGTCCTGGTGCGCCCACCCCGCTCTCTGCACTCGAGGTGAGTGAGGCCCATTGGTCATTTCAGTCCAGAAGATTACCGGACCTTCGGAGTCGATTGTTAATGTATACACCAGGGAGTTGCAGGGTTGACTGCGAGGGATATCAAGTTGTTTGTGGATGCTGGATTACACACTGTTGAGTCGATTGCCTACACGTACGTGCCGAACGTGGGCGACTATTGCACCGGACAGTTTGATTGCCCTGAAGAGAAGCAGGCTGACATTTCTGCAATCTTTTAGACCGAAGCGTGTACTCGAGCAGATTAAGGGCATTTCAGAGCAAAAGGCCAATAAGATCTTGGTGGAAGGTGAGTCCCGATGCACGGATGATATGGCGACCTGCCACCCTAGAGAACAGGGGAAACTGACCCTGCTTTATCGAAATAGCTGCGAAACTGGTCCCGATGGGATTTACAACTGCAACGGAAATGCACGCCCGGCGAAGTGATCTCATTTCAATCACGACGGGATCCAAGCGACTCGACACATTGCTCGGTGGTGGTATCGAGACCGGCTCAATCACGGAAATCTTTGGAGAATTTAGAACGGGAAAAAGTCAAATTTGCCACACTCTTGCAGTGACCTGTCAGCTACCTTTTGACATGGGTGGAGGAGAAGGCAAGTGCCTCTACATCGACACAGAGGGAACATTCCGACCAGTGCGACTCCTTGCAGTCGCCCAGCGTTTCGGACTCGTTGGTGAAGAGGTCCTCGACAATGTTGCATATGCACGTGCATATAACTCAGACCATCAACTCCAGCTGCTTAACCAGGCCTCGCAGATGATGTGCGAGACTCGATTTTCGCTCCTCGTTGTGGATTCGGCAACCTCGCTATATCGCACCGACTTTAATGGCCGTGGCGAGCTGTCATCTCGGCAGATGCATCTGGCAAAATTCATGAGGGCTCTGCAGAACTTGGCCGACGTATTCGGTGTGGCGGTCGTTATCACGAACCAGGTCGTTGCCCAAGTCGACGGTGGACCAAGCGCCATGTTCAACCCAGACCCCAAGAAACCCATTGGAGGTAATATCATCGCCCATGCCAGTACCACTCGCTTGAGCTTGAAGAAGGGCCGTGGTGAAACTCGAGTTTGCAAGATCTATGACAGCCCCTGCCTGCCGGAAAGTGATTGTCTCTTTGCCATCAACGAGGATGGTATTGGTGACCCCAATGAGAAGGACGTAGACAACGAATAAGCCGCTGTTCATTTTGGTTATCATCCTTGACGACGTTAGTGACTTCACGAGCTCAAAGCGAACCCACCTTCAGCCATGTTCTCTAGAGCCGGCTAATGATATTTGAAGAAGCAATTGGCGAAACTTGTTTGCTGTATGATAGTTCCATATTCAATATCAATTTTCTCATCTGATAGATGCTTCATACTAAACGTCTCCCAATGAGTTGGAGCGCGGTATGTGAACAATGGTGTCGTGTGTGATGGCCGCAGGCTTCCAGGCGGAGATCCACGCCCGCGCCAAGACTTTGTTTTTTGAGAGCTCCAGCTTCCGCCCTGCAATCTTTCCGCCTCTACCAGCCATGGAAGTCTGAGACGGCTCTGATTCTCCTGCAGGCTTTCGGACCTGTTCATCATGGCGAAAATTTTCAAGGACACAAGGGTCGATCTACGGCCATTTTCGCCTGCCACGGTCGCCAACATCCATGTTTCGACCCAAGAGAGCGCGCCTCGTCGGACACGCTTTTCGACCTCTTCCCCCGACCACGAACTCCCGATCGCGAAGGATGAAGACGAGTTTGCCAGACGCTACCTTGCGACACAGGGCACCATCTACTTTCGCAAACGCAAGACGTATCCGAGAACGTTCCTGTGGAGGGTCGTCAATGACAATAAGGTGCTCGAGATTCAATGCGCGGACTTGTCGAAAGGCGGAACGGAGCGCTTCGAATACAATATTACTCTGCGGCTTCATTTCCAGGAGCAGATTCTTCCATCGGGTGTTGCGTTGGCGGACCACGAGGATCATGAAATGCTCAGCGTCTTCGTGATTACAGCTTCCAGGCAGCTCCACACCCTGTCGCTGCGCCCTGAGTTCTTCCGACGTTCGGATTCGATTGACGAAAATGTGGCTGACTGGTGTAAATACTGCGTTCCTGCGCCATTGTCATTTTCTCACCCACACCGACTGCACGCGAGCAGTCCGCTGGAGCTATTTATCTCCCTCGACAATGGGGCGCTTTTGCGATTAACCCGGCGAGCGGGTGATGACGGTATGTCTTCGTTGCATTCTGTTTTACAGCTTTGACTTGGCAGCTCAGAAACTGATTTTAATCCCGAGCTAGGTTCCCACTGGTCTCCCCTCACTTTCGACGAACGGACATGGGGTGCCTCGATTCGAGGTCTCGTGAAATGGAACGCGCCGTCTTCGCTTAGACTCGATGGACGCAGCCTTGACCCGAATGCCGCCAATGCAATTGCCACCACGTCCGACGAAACCTATGTTTTCGCGATCTGCCTGAACCACACTTTGAAGATATGGAATCTTTCGACGAACAAACTAGCAGCGACTAAGGACCTTCTCGGCCGCCCAATGGATCCCGATGCTGTTCCATATACTTTAAACCCTGCCGAATCCTCTTTTATCCGAGTGTTCAATGCGGAGAGAGCTATGGATGGGGGGCATCGATTCTATGTCGTGACATACTCGCCATTTGAAGATGGTCGATTTAAATTCTGGGCTGTCAAGGGAGGACTCACATCGGACCTTGTCATCGAGGACCTTTTTGCCGATGCTGTGTTTCGTCCACTGGACCCAGACGTGACGGGGAACATGTTCTGGAGCATTGCCGACTTCCAAGTTAAAGCGATGGAAGAAGGCAAGGGAATGGAGTTGTGGGTGCTATGGAGAAACCACGGTCTTTACCAGCTATACACCCTTCATTTCGACCTTCAGACCCTGGTGACAGATTGGTCTACGAACTGGGTTTCTACGACATTTGAAACTCACCGCCAGGAGCCTCTGCCTTCATCAACCTTGGACGACGTGGTGGACCCGACTGAGAAGTGGCTTGAATACTTACTGCATCCAAATAGATATTTGCCTGAGGTTCTTGACACTGCTCTAGCTGTCTATCAAGAGGCACTAAAGCCCTTATCGTCGTCTTCATCTGGCGTTCTGAAGAGAGATGTGCCACTGCCCGAAAGACTCTGCTCAACGATCGCAGCAGCTGTTTCTCTGCGCAAGTATGCGGAAGACGAAATGGACTACAATCGATATCGAATGGACACAGACGCAAGGTGGCGGCAATTCTGGCAAGTCGCGGACGACCTTAACAAGCGCAGATTCGAAGCAATCTCTCTGGCTTACGACTCATACTTCGAAATGCCATGGCTGCTTCTGTCCGATGCTTGCGCCGTGATTCGGGAATGCAACACTGCCGAGCTGCTCGTGCACAACTCGGGCTCTGAGCTTAGCGCTGAAAAAGCGACAATTATGGACCGTTGGAGGCACAGGAACTTGAGTGCTGAGCTTGGGGGCTTGTACGACCAAGCCTCGTTGTTGACGAAGATCGCCGCCGATTTCAGGAAGAAGTTCTCTGCGGAGCTCGACGCAGCATGCCGGGCTGCTCTGGAAGTTGAAATCTTCACTGAGCCATCATCATCAATCGATGATCGTATGGATGCGTTCCGGGAACGCTGCGACTTCACAGAACGGGTCTCGAACAAGACGTTTGAAAGTCTAGTTGCTGCCTTGAATGAGCATTGGGATGCCCAAAACATGCCGGACGATATCTTCTACTACATCATCAATACTGTTCCCGTGGGGTTCCAGGGAAAGGACTCTGAACTCCTCTCGACTTACTTTGGTACTCGAGTCGCTTCCAGCGGTGCCCTGGAGACAATACTGCTCACTCGTCGGATCCTCTATGACCTCTTGATTCTGGTTCTCTTCGTGGATGGCGAGGTTGAGCAGAGCCCCGAATTTGAGGCTGCAGATCTATTCTCCACGCTAATTGATTGGCTTCGCGATTACGAAATGATGTACTGGCTGGGCTCCCATGTCCGAAAATGCCCTGATCCTCACATAGCCACAGGTGCAGACACGTCTACGCCCATCTTCTCGCTGAAGGATGCCAAGACAAAGAGCAAGGGCCAAAGAACGGCGACCATCCTTGAGGATCTATTCGTTGCAGACATCAAACCGCGTCAAACAATCGGCCTACCGCAAAGCTATACCCTGACCCTGGGCATCAGGGATGTCCTGGCTTGGGTCACCCGACAGGGCGAGGTGACATATCCAAACGCCGTGGCTCACATCCAATGCGACCTCATTGCCAAAAATAATATCGACCTGGCATGGGACTTCCTTCGCTTCCAAGCAAGCACCTCTTGGGCGACGTATGTCAAGGGCCGCTTACATGTAGCGATGTCAGAATTTGACACTGCAGCCATCTACTTCCGAAAGGCTGCATACCTCCTCTGTAAGTATTTGACCTGGCTGCGAAATTCTCTTCTGCTAACCTGCGATGTAGCGTGTGGCAAGCCCCTGGGTAACCTCCACGAGATGTCGTCAACCCTGCTCGACCTTGTTTCCGTGAACTGCTTCCACAATGGCATTCCGAAATACTATCAGCATATCCTTTCAGTTTTCGAACAAGCCCGGTCCTTCTCACACGTTGCTGATTTTGCCAGCTTAGCGTTGCAGGCTCTCGACTCTGAGGTGTGGGCGGAACAAGACCCCGAGTACGCGAGTATGCGCACGGATTTGCTTTCCCGGCTTTTCCATGCCTCTCTTAAGACCTGCCAATTTGATCAAGCTTACTCTGCTCTTGCTCGATACCAGGACCTTGCACTGCAGAGGTCCGCGCTCAGCTCCCTCGTCTCTAATATCCTAGCCGTCTCTGGACCTGGCTTTGTCGGTCTCAACCAGATCCTCAGATTCCCCACTGCATTTATCCCTAACATCGCCTCTCACATCGACGAGGTTTTGGTCTCTCTTGCCCGAAAACAGAACACCTGCTCCTCGTGGCTTGATATCGACAACCATGTGGCTGATATCTCGCCGGACTATCAACGCATTCTGCAAAAGTACCGAATTGAGCGCAACGACTATCGCGGTGCTGCCGAGATCGCATACCGGAATGTCCAGCGCCTACGCCAAGCAAGAGATGGCCCATCATCTACCGTCGTTCGCAAGAGCAAGAAGGAAGCCGAGGAGATCGGTGTGCCGGAAGATGACCCGGAGAGCAAGGAGATTCGCCACGAGCTATTGTTCCTGATCAATCTTCTTGCCTCTGTTGACCGAAGTGAGGCTTATATCTTGGTCGAGACTGGACCACTTGCATCGTCAAGTGGAGCAGCAGTCACATCACCCCAACAGCGACGAACCTCGCAAGCCGACGATGACGGAAATGTCTTCATGGAAGATGCGGACATGGCCTCACACACCCCCTTTAATGCGCGTCGTTTGTCCTCTTCTAGTGCTGTATCTTTCACATCTACTGGTCGCAGGGGCAGCCGCTCTTCGATCGGCGGCACAAGGGGTAGCGTGTCATTCAAAGCACCTGCAATGGAACCGCCTCAGGCTCGCGTCATCGTGACCCTAGAGCACCTTCGTCGCGAATACCAATCCGAACTCGACCGTGTGAGCCGGATCGAGCGCGGTGACTGGGAGTTCGGTCTACTGGGTGAAGATGACGAAGAAGTCGATAACGATGACACGATGGTTCTTTCGTAGGAGCATGGGGACTGGAACTGGGACAGTCTATGAGTTGCCTCGGACCTTGGAGGGTCGCTTGATTCTAGCCTTGCGCCTTACCTTTTTCTCTTTTTGTGTGTAGCCGGAAGTTGATATCGGGGGAGTTTCGAGCACCATGTTTGATTAGTCCTTTTTATCCCATAGGGTAGTCATTTTATGGATTTGGTGCACAATGGGATTTAAGATCTCTTATGACGAAATTTCTTTCAACGAAGTAAATCCCTAGTCGATCACTCACCGCATAATGTATCGATGGAGATTGGACGTCTGAATATTTCAGTCAATCTTGCAAGGAAAATTCATTCATCTGTAGGTATGTCTAGTTTGAAAATAACCGGATTTTCGAGGGTTATGATGTCTTTGTCGGGGTGTAGTAATTAGTTAATTAGTTTAAGATCCTGCGGCAAGTGCAACAGCTAGATGATATATATCTTCACTCATCCCGCACATAAAGTACGAGTTGCCACACAACTTTCTTCTAAGAATTCTAAAAGGACATTTTCGAATGGCCATAACATCTCATCAATGACTAGTAAATGAATTTGCGTTTCATTTCATGACAGGGCTGACCTTGGGGAGTCTTTTCAAGGTTGCTTACTCAAGACCACCGATGTAAACAGAGTCCGCACCCGCATTCAGCGTCGCGTCCAAGGATGCATCACCAAACCACGCTATTTAGCACTCAAACCGTAGCAGAAGGAAATAAAGCAACCCAAGCTAAAGCAAGCATAAGCCCATCAACTAAAGAAAGCAGAATGAATACGGAAAAGGATTACGAGATGTGCTTAGGATAAAGTGATTCAAGATGTATTCAAGTATACTCTTGATTACCATTAAAAGCCAAAGAATAGATGAGCATACTAGATGCGCATGCCCATATTATAGACAATCCACTCCCAACCGCCCGTCGTAGGCCAAAAACCATTTGATGCAAAATCCAATCCAAAAAGGGGGTCAAAGAGAGTAAGAAAAAACGGCAACCAGACTTTCCAAAAAAAAGAAAAAAAAATCAACCGGAATCAACGAGAGTCAAGAAAGCGTCCAAATCATAGAAACACGAATCAAGAAATAGAAATAGAAAATACAACGCCTGGAAACCAACTCTGTATGTTGACGTCGATATGTACCGCAAAGGAACGTCGCGCGCAGAAACAGCAAATTCGCCAGTCAAGCTTAGCCAAGGCAAAGTCAAGGCTCAATCTGTGCAGTGCAAGGAAGAGGGAACAAAAAAAGCAGAAGACCGCGCCAACATGAATACTAGAACAACCAAATAGAAAAACGAAGAAATCCCGAGGAACCGCAAAAATGGGTCTGCGTTACTTAGTCCTAGTCCTCAGTCGCCGTCGCGCTCGCGTAGAGCTGGCTGAAGTGTGACTTGGGTTGGGTGAGCAGCGCGTACGGTTCACCGGTCTCGACGATCCGCCCGCCATCGAGCAGGACGATACGGTCGTAATCGAGAATGGTGTCGAGTTTGTGGGCGACAGAGAGGATGGTGTGGTTGCAGAACTTCTCACGAATGACGCGCTGCATGATCTCATCTGTTTTGGTGTCGACGCTGTTTTTTGGGAAAGGTGATTAGCACACGGCGTGAGATCTGCAAGGGCGGATAGGGTGTTGCGAAGCGATACGTCGATCCGGGCGCCACATCACGCTCGGATCAAGCCGCATATGCAGGGGGGGATGACAGACAGGAACAAAAGGAAAAGCAGAAAAAAAAAGATCGACGGAAGAACTATAAAAAAAAAAAAAACCAAAAAAAGGGAAATGAAAGTGGAGCGGCGTCGAAGCGAGGGAACATGTCAGGGGTTGACTCAATAATGCAATCCGGACTTACTTGCTAGTTGCCTCGTCGAGGATGAGGATGTTGCCCGGGCGAAGGAGGGCGCGCGCGAGACAGAAGAGCTGTTTCTGGCCGTGCGAGAGGTGGATCTCGTCGATTTCTGTGTCCAGGTCGCCCTTCTCCTGGATTGCAGGGAGGAGCTGCACGCTCTTGAGCGCCGTCAGGATGTCTTGGTCGGTGCGTGAGCTCGTCGGGTCGGCGTTGAGCCGGACGCTGCCCTTGAACAGCAATGAGTCCTGCGAGACACCATTGATCCTAGAGCGAATCTCCTGGCGTGGTAGGCGAGTAATGTCCACGCCATCCACGGTAATGATACCCCCGGTCAGCTCGATCATGCGGAAGATGCTCATAATCATCGAGGTTTTGCCGCTGCCATGGATGTCAGCTTAGTTCGTCGTAAAACGTCAGATTGGGTGCTTGCATACCTCCCCGTTCGTCCGCAAATGCCGACTTTCTCGCCCGCTTGGATGGAGAGAGAGACATCGTTGAGAACCGGCTCCTCGGGTCTTTGGTTATACTGTTAGTATAGAGGCCAAATAAGTTAATACAAAGATCGTACCTGTATGCCGCCGAGACGGAGTGGAAGCTAACTGCGCCATTGGATGGCCAGTTGGGAGGGACGGCTCCATCTTCACCGGGTTGGTCTTCCGATTCAACGGTCTGAGTGAAATCCTTCACCCGGAGAATTGAACCGATGTGAGTCTCCAGGTTGGTCCAGAAGGTCACCACAAGTTTTATGCTTTGGCTGAACTGGATGACATTGAGAAGTGCCACCCCGACGGACCCTGCACCAAGGCTAGATCCCCGCAAGGCGACGACAAGAACAATCAGCAAGATTGCAATACCCGCGACGACCAGATCCAAGGACAAAGTCAGCCAGCGCTGGATAGCGAACATGAAGTAAAATGGACGCTGTGAGTAATCCAGAAGCTCGATGTTCTTCTTCTCCATACCGTGCTGCCACCCAAAGGCTCTCAGGGTGACCAATCCCTGAAGGCAGTCGGTGAAGTGAGAAAATAGGGGCGCCTTGGCTTCAAGGTCTAGGTATCGAAGTTGCCGGGAAGTCCGCAAGTACAGTTTTTGGATGAGAAAGAGGATACCAAGCACGATGGGGAAGGAGATCGCTGCATACTCCGAACCGGCACCGATCAGCGCCATTTGGGCCATGCAGAGGAACAAGGTAGCAACAGTGTTGATGGCAGCAATGGGGAGTTCCATGTCAATGAGCTGCAAGTCCTGACTGAAGCGATTGAGGATGGCACCACTATCGGTTGTCGAGAAGAAAAGCATGGGAGCACTGAGAACGGTGGTCAACAGCTTGCGGTGGAAGCTCTCTCCAGATTTTGGCACCATGGTGATAATCATCTGCCAGCACCCCACAATGAGGGCAATCATGGCGATGCAGCCCAGCATCACATAGATGCCCAGGTAGTAGCCCACGCGCTGCTTGGGGTGGGCTGTATCGGAAATGGCCCACCACTTCAACCAGATGCTAGGGAACGAGATACAGAATACAAAGCCGGCCATGGCAACCATGAAGACTAGTGCTGGGAACCAACCAATGGCGTTGATGTAGTAGCTGTAAATTGTCAAATCACCACCTGTGTCGCGATGCACAGGCTCGGGGGCCAGCGCCTCCTTCTCCTTCTCAACGGAGTCGAGGGTGCTATAACTGGGAGATGCAGAGAACCGCTTGGACTTATAATCCCAGTCAGGCGCACCGAGGCCAAAGCTGGACACATATCCGCCAGTCTTGTTTAGGGAACTGAAGCTTCCTTGCTCGGTAACGCGGCCGGTCTTGTCTAGGACGACAATGTGGTCGGAATATGGGAGACGTTTCACTTGGACAAGGTTAGTTAACTGGGGACTATCGACGTCCAAAGACAACTCACCAGAAGACGAGGCAACAATTATGGAAGTACCAATCTCTCTCAGAAGTCCCAGTTGTCCGAAAAGGCTGTGGAAGATGTGGTCCTCGGTAGTGGCGTCGAGGCCGCTCAGAGCATCGTCAAGAATGATAATCTTTCTTCTGGCGTAGACAGCGCGTGCGAGAGCCTGGAAATGTGTAAGTAAAGCAACATGCCCCTGGGAAAGGAGGACATACAATGCGTTGGCTTTGACCACCACTGAGCGCGATACCTTTGCTTCCAATGACACTCCGGTCGCCACGGGGGAACTGACTCAGGTCCTCTTCAAGAGCACAGGCCTGAATGACGGATGCATACCACTTTGGATCATAGTCCGACATGGCGACGATGCTGTCCTTGATGGAACCGTTCATATGCCACGGCGTCTGATCGCAGAATGCCACACTTGCCAGAGACAACTCGACTTTGCCTTTTCCACACGGGATTTCTCCCAGCAGAGCCTTGAGAAGAGTCGACTTGCCACATCCAGAGGGTCCGATGAGCATAGTAAAGCTTCCACGGGGAACAGTCAGAGTGATGTCCTTCAAGATGGGTTCCTTGTCAGTGGCCCACGAGAAGGATCCATTCTGAATACTGGCGGCATTGGTCGAGGTGGAGGTGGAGTTCCGCTTCAGCGACTCCACAGACTCAGAGTTGCTAGAGGACATGTCCAAATCGCCAGACTTGGAAAGCAGCTTGGCCTCTCCAAGATCTTCCAGGGACGAAATCTGAGGAGAATTGCGTCGTTTGTCGGTGTGGTCTTCCTTGTCCAGGAATTCCTGAATCCGAGCGAACGATCCCACAGATCCAGCAAAGGACATGAGAGCCATCACCAAGGTGAGAAGTGGATCCGAAAGTAGAGAGAAGAGCGAAAGCGAGGTGAACACCCGGGACACCGTCAAGGTGTTGTCAGAGATGGCGATGTAAATGCCGAAGGTGAAGATCGGGGCGAAGATGCGGGTCAGCCACGCTACGGGACAAGTTAGATGGGGTATTCGGTACTCAATCATAGGAGACTAACCAAAAGCCATGTTGTAAACCAGCAGAGTGCGGAACTTCTTGGAGATGTTCAGCTCATCAATTCGCAATCCATGCACGAACTTCATGAAGGAGGCTTGCAGGCCGAGCATTTTGACTCCCTTGATGGATCCCAACATGCTGGAGGTAGATGAAATACGTCTCTCAATTGCCTCCAGCCACTTGGCTTGTCGTGATACCACAAAGGACATCATAATCAGCGAACCAACCAACGCGACTAAGCATGCAATTGTCAGTTCCCGATTGAACTTGATCTTGCATCAAGACGCAACTTACCAAGTGCAACACAGACTGGAACCACGCAAGAAATCCCTAACTGGCGCTCCAGCAGATAGATAGCCAAAGCAATCTCTGCCGAGTTGCCCCAGATTTCGTGCATAGTCTGCCAGCCATTGGTGATTCTCTCTACATCCGCACTCATCAACGTGATCGAGTTGGCAGGGTCAACATCGTTCAAGCTCAAGCTACTGGCTTTTTTGTAGAGCATTGTGACGAGAATTCCGCGAACCATGGTGATAGCCCGGTATGTGTTGTGCTGGTACTGACCCATTGAGACCTGGGATGTGTTAGTCATGCTGATGTCTCATAGAATGCCTTGAGCAGCTTACCGCCAAACCGAGATAGACCAGGACGTAAGCTCCAATTAGACCATAGCCAACGTTGTTTGTGGCATGGTTTACGGGCTCATTGAAGAATGAGAGCGAGCGAGTCAGTAACAAAGGCTGACAGAAGTTGAACGCAACAACGCAAGCTCTGGAGGGCACTGCAGCGAGAAGTGGCCATTTGGTTGCTTTGAAACACTCCGATTGCAACGTGTTGGGGGATTTCGAGTGCACTGCGAGTGTTCAGCCGGGCTCAAGGCGGACATTCCAGTTATAATCCGAAGCTTACCTTTGCTCCACCTCTCTTCAAACATTGCTAGTAGTCTTTCCGAGCTCAACTCCTTGTCCAATGTGAACAGGTGTTCTACAGATAGAAACTTGCTGAAGCCATGCTTGAATACGGGGTTCAGCCACCAAAAAACGGCGCGGTTGTAAAACCCAGCTGTAGCCTCCGGAGGGTAGTCCGCAAACTCGGACTTCAGAATGTGCCTCTTTTCCACGGCCTCCAGAACTAGAACGACGAGTTTAGCGCCCACAGCCACCGTGGTGACCACTGCAATCGTCTCATTGAAGGAATCCGTGTATCGAAGCCACAGGGTTCGGGCCCGGGCAATATCGAAAAGGAGGCTGCAGAAGAGGTATGCGTTCAAAATAAACGATGGCCTGACCGATCGGGTGTGCTCGGCATATGAAAGACAGCAGAGGAAGAGTGTACCGATACTCAACACCGCATTGGCTGCAATCGAGGCTTGTGTTCGATCCGCCGACGGCAGCGCCCAGAGAGCTGTTTGGGCGACTTGTAGACCGAGCAGAGCGAACCAGGAAACCTGCAGGCGAGCAAAACCACCGTTGTTAGCCCCCATGGATCTCCATTGAAACGTTGCAGCACTTGCAGTGTGATATGCTCCGAGCAGAAGAAACACTCACCAGTTTCACCAAAAGCAACCATGAAGCAACGACTTTGCGACGTTTTTGCACCAGCTGGAAGATCCGCAGCGGAATGATAATTAAGATTAGAGAGATGGGGAGGATCTCGAGGATGGTTTCCTCGAACAAAAGAGTGAAATCGAGACCGCCGCGACATGATCCTGCCCAGGCGTGCATGGTGTTATCCAAGTCGCGACACGACTGCGCTGAGGAGCTCGAGGAAGCCATGACTACTCTCCAGGAACCATCCAAGCTGTGGTGGGAAGATGGATGAGAGTTGGTCGAGAGGCAAGCACCACGAGTATTGTCGGATTAGGGAGAAGGGTCGGGAGTTTTCATTGGGAGCGAGCGACGGAGTCTTTTGGTCTAGATCACATTCATCTCCCAAGGGCCCTTTGCGCGGCACGACTGTCAAGCTATCCCTCTGCACAGGAGCTGACTACTGCAGGAGAGGCCTAACCCTGAGCTCCTCTGACCCTGTACACTGGGTCTCTGCAACCGAGTGGACTTCCAATGCAACCCGCTTACCATTCCGTGACAATGCCCTATGATCGCAGTTTATTGTTTTGCGTCAGCGGTGCCACCCCAGGCGCGATCTTTGTTTTTCCTCGTAGATTTTTCACTCTTTTTTCGCTTATGACTATATCTGTTCTTTTGCTATAATTATCCCGGTGGTTACCGAAATCCGGATTTGACCATGACTATTGCCCCCTTCTATATCCGCCCCCATGGTTCAATTGGCCCTTTTTCCCACGGTTGTATATGACTTCCCCTTGGGGGATGTGGGGGACGCACCGGCATCAATAGACCTTTACCCCCTCGAATGCACCCACAGGAAAATCAAATCCAGAAATTACACCATAGAATCAACGTGTACACAAAACTCAAATGAAGAGACAGTAGACTCGCGATCTGTTCGGCGCATAGATCGTCCAACACGAGGTAAACGCGGTGTCACCTTGCAGGATCGCCTGTCGCGACGAGCCAATCCAGAGACCGCATTGTGAGACGGTGAAATTTCCGCTTTCCCCGTTCAGTTTAGCGCATGCCTGCTGAAGGTAATAAAACTCACCTTCATGCGAGGGCGCCATCCCGGCTGGGTCTGGTGTCTGAACCTGGGGCAATCCCGTAAGCGATCTAATGAAACATTGCAGCCGGGGAACTCTTGGTGAACCTTCCTTGACCGCATGGAATCGCGGCTGAAGGACAGAATGCTGCCCAAGGCCCCGGGGGGGCGTGCGATGGCGCGACTCGGTGTAGATGTGAATCGGCGCTGTATCCTCTGCCCCGGAAACGACTCAGCCGTCGGGGACTTGTCGGCATGGCTTACTCCTGTGAACTGTGAATCCGTCGACTATTATGCCGCCTCCGTCCAGACGGCCTCCATCGGCTCCACTGCCGCCTCCACCTGTCAAGTCTGGGATTTGCTTTTCCACCGGCACCGACGAGGGGCCGGTTTTTATCTCCAGGGCTATTTTCGGGCGAGACGCCCCTCCCAAACGGCTCTGCTTTGCTGATCGGCGCCCGGCGCAACTTCCTTCGACGACGCGCCCACCAGGCGAGCCCGTCGGATGGACATTTGACCAGATTCCATTTCAATTGTGACTGACATGGCGAGACATGCACCGCGCAGCGTGGGAGCACCATGACTCGAGGTCTGGTACCTACAGCAGCAGCGCCTGATGAGGAAGCTGGCGAGCGAGGTACATGCAGGTTGACCAGGATGAGCCGGTTTTTACGACAGCAGCGTGGTTGATGGGTGACGACCGTGGTGGATGCGTCGTCGTACTTTTGGTTTTTTTTTTTCTCTTTTCTTTCTCTGGATGTGGCTTTCATTTCTCCTTCCCCAGAGGATGCAGGGAAGAGCTGCGCGAATTCCAAATCTCCATTGCGGCCCCGTGAGCACGTCGCATGGTGCACCGCATATAGCGAGTCCAACCGAGGCATCATCGCACTTGACTCTTCCTCTCCTTGGCTTTCGTTTTCGTTTCTTTTCTCCTTTTCTCCCGTCTCCGCCAGATCTTGTAGATCGGATGTGGGAGCCTGAGATCTTAGTTGACCTGTCAGTGCGCAGCATAGCGGGCGATCATCGGCGGGCCCAGTGTGCTGACTCGAGTACGGCGCTAGTGCTCATCATCCACCGACTCCAACCGTCTCGGGAACTAGACTGTCTAGCGCTGGCTTAGACTGTGCTCACACGCAATCCGAGTGGTTCGCGAAATTGCTGGGATCGTTAGAGTCTTTTAGCCCGCCTCGGTTTGCCCCCGTCCTCTCTACCCACTCCCTCTGGTCTGTCGTCCAGGCGTTCTTCGTTGACTGGCATGGTGGCTGACTCTGAGACGGGGCCTTCCGGCCCGGGCGCGGAGCTAGTGTGACGCCTCTGTGGATGAGGTTAAAGCGTCAACCGTCGAGTGTGCGCAATGCGAAGTTCCAGAACGTGGAGGTTTGTTTGCTCTCAGGGGTGATCGGCCCGATGTGGAAGGCCGAAAACAAACCAAGTCACCAACTGTCAGGCGTCAAACAGGGAAGTGACTCTCGTATAGGGACCAATCGCCACATGGACGGAGAAAAAAAGTACCAGTCGCAGCCAAATTTCCTAGTCAGCCTTGTCTTTTTCTTTTTCTTTTTTGTCCTTTTCATCGCTAAGAGTGTCGAGGGAAAGTAGTACAGGAAGATTCTACTAAGCGAGGTTGCAATCGAGGCTGCAATCCAGGCGGTGCAATCGGGGAGCATTCGATTTTCCATTTTTATTATTACTATTATTTTCTTTGTTGTTTTTTGGAATTTCGCTGCTATTGATTTTGGAATTGAGCTCAGATCAGATAGTTAGAAACTTTGTGATATGTATAGCAAGGCGGAAAAAGGGGGAGAAGGAGAAGCGGATACGGGCAAGGAGAGTTGAACTGTCCAAGTCACCGCGACTTCCAGCCACAACCGGTTGTTCTCGGCGAACCCTCCAGAGGTTGATAGGTCGACAGGTCGATCCCCCGTCGGATCGACCCGCGATCCTCCCTTTAGTGCCCTTGCAGTCGGCCCGAATGGGTAAAGCCTGCGACGCATCACAGGGCGGCGTCCTCTGCTGCGTTGACGCCACACTCCACTTCTCGCCAAATCCTCGGACCACGCAGCTGCTCTCTACTGTAGGGATGTGGCCTCCACCGAACTATTCAAACTGGCCTCCTCACCAATTGCATTTCTTGCCGGCCTCGCCGTCACTGTCACTGTCATCTGCTCTGACGAATACCGGGGACGACCTTACCCGACCAGTCTTCCGATTCGAGGGCACTGGACAAGCGGGTATCGAGTGGTTTCTCTCCAGCTCTTACGGCACAAGGGATGGGATAGCACCGGCCAGAAAGGGCCATGACAGAAAGACCTTTTTCACCTTTTCTTCCCTTCTAAGCGACTGCACCGCTCCCCACCCACTATTCGCTCATTTGCAGACTGCAGTGGCCATTACTCAACCGGTCAGTGGACACGAAGCAATGCGAGACAGCATGACCAAAATGAGAGTCATCGCACAGCCCTGATGTAACTACGATCACTGCCAGCGCTGCAAGTGGAGATGATCGATTGGGCGGGCAGGTTCCTGGATGCGCGGTAAATCCTCTGAACCATCGACTCGTCCCACCCCCCTCGAACCTTGCTGAAGCTGCTGGGCCTGAAGCTCGGCGCGCAGTGCACAGACTGCAACCGCGCTGCTGCTGGTCGAGCGCAGGCGCGGAACAGCCTGAGCAAAGAGCTGCGCCCTGTACAGAGTGGAGCTTTGCCATGTGTGCATCTTGGGCATGTCTAGTCGGTGTAACTTGTAGTCATTGTCCAAGATCTATGCAGAGTTGCTGTGGATCAATCGATGCGGGGCGGGAGACCCTACATGCGCTCTGGATGAGATGAAGATATTCCACCGGGGATCGTGATTCAGGTGTTTGGCTCTGCGGGGATAGTCCCTTCCCAGCACCGCCTGTTCAACGGTCATCGATCTCGTCATCTCCATCAGCTTGAGCATCAGAGTCAGACTCAGCATTCATCAGCATCGGGATCAGCCGCCGATGCAGTAGCTCACCACCTGACGAGCGGACAAGTTCCCCCATGAGGGAATTTCCGAGGAATGCACGCAAATCCCGCGTTCACGCCGACGTGGTGGCGCGGGCCCGAATGAAAGCTCACGGTTCTGACAGCCTGGCGTCCGCCTTGCTGAACCACGTTCGAAACCACATTGCAGGGTCTGGATCGGGCAGATGGAGGTAGATCGGACCAAGTGACAGAGAAATGGCACGTCACATTCAAGGTCAAATGGGCGCTTCAAAGCTTTGCAGAAATCAGAAAGTGAAAAAAAAAGGAAAAAGTCCCACGAGGCGCGTACAATAGCTGGTAGCTCCAAACGGGGTATGAATGATACCCCTGCATAGTGAGCATTCGCGATCTTTGTGCACTCGGAGACTGACTTGCTCGGGACTTCCTACCCGGTAGTGCATGTACATCTCGGGCAGGATTATAGAACCAGTTCCCCCCCTAAAAAGGTGGGCTGGCGAGAATTTCCACCGTCTGCGCGTTCACGCCTAGGGCTAAGAGTGTCTAGGTCTGAGTCGGTTCCACAGGGGTCAAGGAGCAGCTCCACCGTGCCGTGGCGTCTCCAACCCTTCATCATCTAGATCCGAACCCATGCAAGGAAGATACATGGGGCATCCTGAAATGGCCAGCACCCACCGCGGGCGCCATTGGTCGTCCTCGGCCGTATTACGGTAATCCCATCGTAGTCGCTGTTCGCGAACGAGCTGGAGCATGGCCTATGCAGCCTCTAGTCCCGATGACCGATGGCGTAAGTAATTTGGTTGCTTGGGCTGGGAAAAATAAACCCGCCGCTCTTTTAAAATCACTGAGACCATCCAACCTCGCGGGGCGTTTTTACTTCCTGCGTGAAGATATTCCGTGGACTTTCTCGTCTGGCATCTAATTAGCTTCGTCCACGCCCTAATCCAACGTCCGCTCCCACACTCGCTTTCGATCTCCATCCGGACTTGCGTCCATAGCCTTTGCCTCTTTTCTCTTGCCAGACGCAGAGAAGACCCGCCCAGAAAGCGCAGGACACACGACGACCAAGAATACCTAACCGTCTAATCCCAGCAATCCCGACTTGATTCTAGAAAGTCACCATGGCTCAATCCTCCCACTGCTATCTCCCGCGCTTCGCCGCCGCGGTCGACGGGCCCAAACGGCCGGTTTCGATGAAGACGAAACTGTCGCCTTCCTACCATGCGATGCTCTTAACCGCATGGCACGAAGGACGTCTGGAGTCCGTTCTGCGGGCTACTTGGGCCCTGGTCTTGCATTACTATCTCCGCACCGAGGATATTTGCTTCGGTTATCAGCACATTGACGGCGACTCTGTTCCCTCTCGACACCATGTACAGCGGTCGAGTGTCGCCAACTTGTCGACGGTCCGACTGGCAGTCGACGAGAATGACTCCATCAAGGCAATTGTAGATAAAGTCTGGAGAAACGATGCATCCGAATCACAGCTCGATGGTTCGGGGAGCCCGGAGGACGCTTCCGACGGTTACTTGCCGTTCAACACCATCTTGATGCTGCGCACATATCGCAAGGCGACTAATTCGCCTTCGCCCTCTCAATCTATCCTGGCAACCACTCTCCCAGACCAGGTATGTCGGCGATGCAGTCCGATGCCGATGTATAGCTCGGAATGTTGTTTCGTTGAATTTTCTTTTCGCTAACATTGATTCACTCACAGTGCCAAGTTCGTCTCCATGTGAAAGTGCTGCGTCGCGAAGTCAACATTTTCCTGGAATGGCGCAACGGCGACATGTCTGGGGAGCAGATGAAGAGTGTTGCCAACATCTTCGAGCAGATGGTTGCCAAAGTCCTTTCATCCGAGAGCACCGCTATTACCCAGCTTAATTTGTTCTCGGAGAATGACTGGCAGCGTATCCGCAAATGGAACTCTAAGACTCCCCAGCTCTACGACCGCTGCATTCACGACGCTATCCATGATCAAGCAGTCAGTGGGCCGGGGCGGGAGGCCGTGTGCGCGTGGGATGGAATTTTGACATTTGGCGAGCTGGACGAGTTGGCATCCAAGCTCGCGTGCCACCTGCGCATGCAGGGCGTTGGCCCCGAGTCGCGCGTGGCGCTGTGTTTCGATAAATCGGTGAGTCGTGGGCGGGTGTCGCGGTGCTGGTAAGTGTAGCGGGACGATCGCTAACGGGCCGCAGAAATGGAACATTGTTGCAATGCTTGGCGTGATGAAGGCCGGGGGTGCTTTCGTGCCATTGGACCCAACCCACCCGACCTCGCGTCTGCAACGTCTGATCGAGTCCGTGAAGGCCTCGGTTGTGCTGTGCTCGCAGAGCCGCGCTGACTACCTCCGGCCTATTGTCGAGACTTTAATTCCGCTGTGCGACGACACTTTGGATAGCTTGTCGGCCCCTGCCGATGGCGTCGATCTTGCATCGGGTGTCACCAGCCAGAATGCGGCGTATGTGCTGTTTACATCCGGATCTACGGGAGAGCCGAAGGTATGTTTTGCGATGCAGCGACCGTCGAGGGGAGCACGAGGGCTAACGCTGTGCAGGGCACCCTGTTGGAGCACCGCGCGTTCCTGTCGAGTGCGATGGTCCATGGACCAGGGCTCCAGATCTTCCGTGAGTCGCGAGCGCTTCAGTTCGCCGCACACACTTTTGACGCCAGTCTGGCCGAGTCATTAACCCCGCTGATCCACGGGGCGTGTGTCTGCATTCCCAGCGAGGAGGCCCGGCTAAATGGCATCGTGTCCACCATTAATGAGATGCGCGTCGACCACGCTTGCTTTACCCCGTCATTCATCGGCTTTATTGAAATTGACAGCGTGCCCGGATTGAAAACTCTGGTTCTGGCCGGGGAGGCAATGTCACAGTCCCAGCTGGCGACGTGGTCCAAAATCAAACTGGTCAATGGTTATGGTCCAACCGAGGCCAGTGTCGCGTCCGTGCTGAACTCGAATGTTACACCTACCACCGACTGCAAGAACATTGGTCTGCCAGTCGGCGTCAGGACATGGCTGGTGAACCCTGAAAACCACGACGAGCTCGTCCCAGTCGGCTGTCCTGGTGAACTTCTCCTCGAAGGCCCTTCGCTCGCCCGATGCTACGTGAACAACCCCCAGAAAACGAACGAATCTTTCATTTACGACCCGCTCTGGACGAAATTTGATGCTGGTGGAGGCACGAACCGCAGATTCTATAAGACCGGCGATCTGGTGAGGTACAACTCGGACTCGGGCTCCCTCAACTACGTTGGTCGCAAAGACACCCAAGTCAAAGTGCATGGCCAGCGGATTGAACTAGGTGAAATCGAAAACCAATTAAGCAAAGACCCGCACGTTACGCATTGCTCTGTTCTCTTCCCCAAGTCGGGCTTTTCGAAAGGGCGGCTGGCCGCAATCATATCCTCCGCTGTGGTCAAACAGTCAGAAATCGACGTCGAGTCCCTGCAACTCATCTCTGCCGAGCAGAAGCAAAAGCTGGTTCCAGGTATCCGGGAGCGACTGTCAGCACGCCTGCCCACTTACATGGTCCCATCGGTCTGGTTGGGTGTCGAAGCTCTGCCTTTATTACCGTCCGGCAAACTCGATCGAAAGGGCATTGCGAACTGGGTTATGAGCATGGAGGCTGACCCCGATATTGTGAAGGGATCACTGGGTGCTCTGGGTGAAGCAGAGGTGTTTCAGCCAGCCAACGAGACTGAAGAGGCGCTGGCCGCCGTCTACAGCCGTGTACTCAATCTTCCCCAGAACTATGTCAGGCTCGATGAGGGCTTCCTCGCTCTCGGCGGTGACTCGATTGCTGCCATGACTTGCATTGGCCTGTGCAAGAAGTATGGCATCGGTCTCTCCGTCCAGGATATGCTGCGTAGCAAATCTATCCGAGACCTCGCGACCCGCGCAAAGGCAATCGAGCATCTAACTACCTATCAGGAAACAGTGGATGAGCCTTTCTCACTCTCTCCTATTCAGGTCCTTCACTTCGGTGTTCGGAAGGAGGGTCAGGGTCACTTCAACCAAGGTATCGTCACACGCTTGAGCAAGCCTCTGGACGAACGGACACTCCTGACGGCCCTTGAAACGCTTGTCTCACGCCACTCCATGCTCCGCGCGCGCTTCGAGAATACCGGTCATGCAACAGCACGAAATCAACGAATTACAAATGATGTGAAGGGCTCATACCGCTGGCGCACTCACACAGTCGGTACCATGGAAGATGTGAAAGTCCACGTCGCCAACAGTCAATCTTCCATCAACTGCTTCTCCGGCCCGTTGTTGGGGGTTGACTACTTCCGGTTCAAGAACAAGGATAAACTTGATGTATTGTCCATGACGGCGCATCACCTGGTCGTTGATATCGTTTCTTGGCGTATTATACTCGAAGACCTGGAAGAGTTGGTGACGAACCCGGAGAAGTCGACTAACGACAATGGCTCGCTCCCTTTCCAGACCTGGTGTCGCTTGCAGGCAGAGCACTGCCAGACCCTCGTCGAAGAAGGCAAAATCTCAACTGAGGAGCTACCCACCCCTGACTTCGGATACTGGGGACTCAAGAGTAGCCAGACAACGTATGGCGATGTCGATGTTGCATCATTCGAAATTGACGAGGCCCACACTATCGCTATTCTATTGGAGTGCCATAAGGCTCTAAACACTGAGCCAATTGACATTTTCCTGGCTTCGATGCTTCACTCATTCGGTCGTTCTTTTACCGATCGGTCTCTGCCTGTTATCTACAATGAAGGGCATGGCAGAGAGGTCTGGGACCCGTCTATCGATATCTCCCACACTGTAGGATGGTTTACTATCCTGCACCCGATCTTTGCGGAAAGCTTCAAGGCCGACAGCCCGATTGATACATTGATCCAAGTGAAGGATCTGCGCCGCCGGGTCTCTGATAACGGGCGTGCAGATTTTGCCGCTCGCGTCCTGCCTGAAGGACCCAAGAGCAGCCAACATCCTCATCCCTTCGAAATTTCTTTCAATTATGTCGGCCAGCACCGTGATCTGCAGCGTCAAGATGGCCTCTTTCGACTCGTGGACCAGATGGCTGGCGAAGCTGGGCAGGGTGGAGATGCTGCCGACTTTGGTCGTAGCACGCCTCGGTTCGGCCTGTTCGAGATCTCGGCCGTCGTTGCTGGGGGAAAGATTCGGTTCACATTCTCCTTTAACAGGTTTATGAAGCACCAGAACCGCATCCATGATTGGGTTTTCAACTGCCAGAAGGAACTTGTGTCTATTTCCGACCAGCTGACTATGATGGCGCCTCGCCTGACGCTCAGCTCCTTCCCTATGCTATCCTTGACTTATGACAGCTTAGAGAAGCTGGTTACGGACAAGCTCCCAGCTATTGGCATCAAGTCCCCAGAGCTGATTGAGGACATTTATCCCTGCTCTCGGATGCAGCAGGGTATCTTGCTGGGTCGAACGCGAGATAGCTCGTTTTACGCTGTTCACGATACTTTCGAAGTTCGGGGCACAGGTGCTACTGCGCCGAACCTTGAGCGGCTCGTCGAAGCATGGAAGCGGGTTGTATCGCACCACGCGATGTTACGAACTGTTTTCGTCGAGAACCTCACACCGCGCGATCCATTCTGCCAAGTGGTACTCAAGGAGCACGATGCTACTCCGGTTCTGCTGGAACACGTTGTTGATGATGATGTCTTTGCCGTGTTTGACGCTCAGGAGCCAAAGGATTACAGCGAAATGAAGCCTGCTTACCGGTTCAGCATCTGCCACACAACTACTGGACGTTTCTTCTGCCGGCTTGAGTTGAGTCACGCTGCCATGGATGGCAACTCCATCTCAATTATTCTGCGCGACCTGCAGCTTGCCTACGCTGGTCGATTGGAAGAAAGTCGCCAGCCCCTGTTCAAGGAATACATCAGTTATCTCAAAGACGCCCCACAACAGGCCAGTATTGAATACTGGCGGTCCTATCTGTCTGATGCGAAGCCTTGTTTGTTCCCAGTTATGACTGATGGCAAGCTCGCTGGGGAGAAGAACCTCCGCTCCATTCCGGTAAACTTTACGTCTCTCACCCAGCTGCAAACTGTATGCGAGAAGAAGGGCATAACGTTGTCAAACGTGTTCAATGCGGCCTGGGGTATGACCTTGCGGCTTTTTTCTGGCAGGGACGATGTCAGCTTCAGCTACATGGCTTCTCTTCGCGATGTTCCTGCCGATGGTGTGCAGTGGGTTGTCGGACCTGTAATCAACCTGATGATTTGCCGGATGAAGATCTCAGGAAGTACCCTTTTGAGTGACGTGCTGAAGCAGATCCAGGACGACTACATGGACAGCTTGGCACATCGCCACACTTCTTTAATTGACATCCAGCATGCTTTGAAGCTCTCCGATGCTAACTTGTTCAACTCGGGTGTCTCATACCGCCGTCTCCCAAGCGCAAAGGACGCGGTCAGCAGTGATATCGAGTGCGTCGAAGTTGGTTCTATCCATGACCCGGCCGAGTTCCCAATTTTCATCAACATCGAAGCCATGGATGCCAAGGCTCGCATCGAACTAAACTACTGGACCACCAGCCTGTCGGATGCCCAGGCCAGCAATGTCGCCAACACTTATGTGAAATATCTTGAGAGTATCTTGACACACGGAGACAGCGAGATCCGGCAGCTCGACAGTTTGAGCCAAATCAATAAGACTCAGATCCAGTCTTGGAACAGCACCATTCCCAAGCCCATCGAGAAGTGCGCCCACCAGGTTGTCCAGGACATGGCTGTCAGGAAGCCTGATAGTCTGGCTGTGACCGCTTGCGATGGTAGCCTGACCTACTCTAAGCTGGACCAGTATTCCTCGCGGCTTGCTAGCTATCTTGTGACGTTCGGTGTCGGACCGGGCAACTTGATCCCGATTTGCTTTGAGAAGTCTGTATGGAACGTTGTCGCCATGCTGGCCATTATGAAGGCCGGTGGTGGCTGCATCCCTGTCGACAGCCCCAAGACAATGACGCTGATTGATAGATGGGTCGTCGAAAACTCCGTTCAAGTGGCTCTTGCTTCGCCTGAAAAAGCCCAGGTGCTGGAGGAGACTGTTCCTTATGTGATTCCAGTGAGTGAATCACTTCTGGAATACCTGAACGATGAACCCCTACTTTCGACAGCGTCATTCTCCGATCCGGCCTATATTGCCTTCACGGCTGGTACTTCAAACCGGCCAAGGGCTGTCATCCTCGAGCACACGGCCGTCATGACCCGCGCTAGTGGCTTTGCGTCGTGTATGAACCTCACAGATGCTTCCCGCACACTCCAATTTGGTGGTCACACATCAGACTTGTTCCTGCTGGAGACATTTGGAACTTTCATTCGCGGTGGCTGTGTCTGCATTCCCGCTGACACCCAGCCGTCTACTCTCCCATCAACTATGAATGCTTTGCATGTAAATGCCGCGTGCATTACTCCGACCGTTGCCAGTTTCATGGCTCCAAAGGACGTCCCAGCCCTCAAAACACTTGGAATGGCAGGCGAGCTTGCTCCCGCCCACACTCTTGAGAAATGGCAGGCGGATGACCTTCAGCTTCGCACTGTTTATGGTTCAGCGGAAGCTGGCTACGCAGCCTGCCAGGGATATATGGACTCTGCAAGCCCCGTGGGAATGATTGGATTGGCTACTGGCTGTGTTTCTTGGGTTGTTGATCCCACAAATCATCATGCTCTCGCCCCCATTGGTGCCGTTGGCGAACTTGTCCTTGAAGGCCCTGCTCTTGGTCGTGGATATCTTGATAAGGAAGGCACTGCTGGCTACTTCTTCGAGAAGCCCAACTGGCTCCTCGAATTTTCGGATCCTTCTGATCAACATTCCTCCCAGCCTAGGAGATTCTTCAAGACTGGTGACTTGGTTCGCTATAACTCCGATGGCTCCATGGTCTTTGTTGGCAGACAGAACTCTCGAAATGAGTCGTGTCAGTGCTCCAGTCAGGTCGAGACCCAGGAGTGCATTGCCTCTCACTTCAATTCCAAGCGGGTGGCTGTCGTTGACACAATGTCATTCCCTGGCGATTTTGACCAATCTGGACGAGTCGCGGCGTTTGTTTGTGTTTCAGAAGGGCCAGAGGTAACTTTTGGCACTCGGGTCATCCAGAAGTCTGCCCCTGAATTGAAGACCATTATTGCTGGTCTGCACACCGATTTGAGCACCAAGCTTTCCGCGAGCAAGGTTCCGAGTATCTATATTCCCATCTCTGCACTCCCCCTCACTCCCTTCGGAAAAGTTAACTACCAGGCTCTGAAGACTGAGATTGAAAGCCTTCCCAGCGCTGCTGTCGCGTCTTTCGAGATAAAGGGCTGGACTGGGACAAAATCTGCTAACCGTGTTTCCCGGAAATCGATTTCTGAAACTAACATGACTTTCTGGAGAGAATATCTTGCTGATCTGGAGCCCTGCCACTTCCCGTCAATTGCCATGGAGCCGGAGGCAACTGGGTACTCAACTCGTACCCTAAACAAACAGACCCACAAGCTGCACGCCTTCAGCAAGATGTCGGGTGCTTCCGTGGAGACTCTTCTTCAACTTGCCTGGGGTCTTGTTCTTCGCTGCTACACCGGCTGCGATGACGTTTGTTTTGGATTCTCCTCGAAGCTCGATGATGTGGCGTCTGTATCTATCGTTCGCTTTTTCCTTAGCAATGATCGCAAGATATACGAGACTATGGCGAAGGCTAAGAGCGACTTGGAAAAGAGCAGACGAAACTTCGCTGATCTCGCTGTCATCAAGCACCAGCTTGGCTTCAAGGATGCCAGTGTTTTCAATACGCTCATGAGCTATTGCAAGACTTCCTCACTCCCCCAGGGAGAATCACGCGACTCTACCACTCCCAGCGACTACAAGGTAACTGTCGCCGCCGAGATCTCCAGCTCTGTTGCGGCGATTCATTTCAACTACTCTCGTGATACGCTTTCCACAACCCAGATCACCCATGTCATTGACACGTTCGATCACATCCTCGACGATATCATGGCGTCTGATCCGCGCAACCGAACCATCGGCAAAATCGACCTCTTCCCCGAAAGGTCTGCTCGCCAGATCAGCAGCTGGAATGCCGTCATGCCTCCTCGTGTAGAGAAATGTGCCGACGATCTCATCCAGCAGCAGGCCCTTCTTCACCCCCGTGCAGAGGCAATATGCTCATGGGACAAGAACTTCACGTACGGCCAGCTGGAAATTGTCTCCAGCCGCCTGGGTCGCTACCTGACCAGCATGGGAGTGAAGCCGGAAGTCTTCGTTGTTCTATGTTTTGAGAAGTCCGCATGGGCTATCGTCGCTCAGCTGGCCATTTTGAAGGCGGGCGGTGCTTTTGTTTCAATCGATCCTTCCCACCCCGACTCCCGCCTACAAATGCTGATTGAGGAAATTGGCGCCGATCTGGTTCTTTGCTCACCTATCCTCCACTTCAAGATGTCAAAACTGTGCAAGAAGGCATTCGCTGTGTCCCAGAACTCCATTTCTCAGCTTCCCGAATCCCCCCTCTCTCTGCCTGGTATCCGGCCTACGCCGTTCAATGCGGCCTACGCCATTTTTACTTCTGGTACAACAGGAAAGCCCAAGGCCACCGTCGTCGAACATCTTGCTCTCAGTACGACCGCCATTGCAATGACTGATGCCCTACACATGAATTCGGGAACCCGTGCTCTTCAGTTCTCCAACTATACCTTCGACGTCAGCGTTTTGGAGATAATGATGACCCTGATGACGGGTGGCTGTGTTTGTGTCCCCAGCGAGGAGGAGCGCATGAACAACTTGGGAGGTGCCATCCGCCGCATGGAAGCCAATTACATGGCATCCCCTCCGGCCATTGTCAACACACTGGAACCCAAGACCGTCCCGACCCTGAAAACTATCATCACTGGCGGTGAAAAGATGCCCGCCAACCACATTGACCGCTGGGCTGATAGGTTCGTCATCAATGCCTACGGTCCCTCCGAAGCTACAGTTGTTGCCACAGTTGGTGTCAAGGTTGATTGGGATGGAAATCGCGTCAACGATGACCCTACCTCCATTGGACTTGCTGCTAACTGCAGAGTGTGGATCGTTGACCCTAACGACTATAACCGAATTCTTCCAGTTGGAGCTGTTGGGGAAATGTTGCTGGAGGGAAGCAACATTGCACGAGAGTATCTTGGAAACCCGGAGAAAACCCGAGCCGCCTTCGTTGAAGATCCTCTGTGGTCCCACCATCGCGGCTTGCTCGGAGTTTTCAAGCGAAACGACCGCATGTATCGCACTGGTGATCTTGTGCGGTATAACAGTGACGGTACCCTTGCTTTCATCTCCCGGAAGGACACCCAAATCAAGTTCAACGGCCAACGCATCGAACTCGAGGAGATCGAGCACCAATGCCTCCGTTGCCTGCCAGAGGGATGCCAAGTGGCGGTTGACGTGGTTGTTCCTGAGGAACGTACGGTGGCAAAGGGCTTGGCTGCCTTCTTCACGGTTCACGATCAGGAATCCCAGGGTGGTAGCAATGATCAATTTATCCCAACCATCCCTGGAGCCGATCCCCTTCTTTTGCCCATCTCAGTGTCCAACACGGACATGATTCAGAAACTGAAGAGCTCGTTGCCAGACCTTCTCCCACAGAGCATGATGCCCCGTCTGTTCTTCCCTCTCCGCAACTTGCCTTTTACTTCCTCTGCCAAAATTGACCGGAGGCGCCTCCGCGCCATGGTCCAGACTCTGTCCAAAGACACGCTCAAGTCCTACATAACCTTTAACACCGGAGAAAAGAAGGCAGATGCCTCGTCAGATGGGGTTGAAGCGAAGCTGCGAGTTCTCTGGGAGAAGACTTTGGATCTTGAGTCTGGCTCAGTTACGAACGAGGACAGCTTCTTCGCGCTTGGTGGTGACTCTTTCTCAGCCATGAACCTCGTTGGAGCTGCTCAGGCACAGGGTATCTCGCTCAATGTTGCAACAATCTTCAAGGCTCCGGTCCTAATTGACATGGCGAGAAGCTGCTCATCTTCTTCCGCTACGCCTCTCCCAAAGAAAGTCACCGTGGAGCCTTTCTCTCTCATTCCCTCCTCAGTCAATCGAGAGGAAGTTATTGAGGAAATCATTGAGAACTGTACTGTTTCGCGAGAGAGGATCGCGGACGTGTATCCATGCAGTGCTGTTCAGGAAGGCCTTTTAACACTGTCCGTCAAGCACCACGGTGCTTATGTTGCCCAGCCGGCATTCCGTCTTGCTGCTGGCGCGGACCTCAATCGCTTCAAAGCTGCCTGGGACCAGACCGTCGCGGACCTGGACATACTTCGAACTCGCATTGTCCACACCGAGGGTATGAACTTCGCCCAAGTTGTGCTCAAGGAAGATCCAATTTCCTGGGCCCACGCGGAGTCTTTCGGTCAACTTCCCAACGACACTCTTGAACTGCCGAAGCACAATGGTGCCCCTCTTACTGGATATGCCATTGTTCAGCCCCGAGGCTCGTCTTCTACCTACTTTGTGTGGTCCGTTCACCATGCCCTCTACGATGGATGGAGCATCCCACTTGTCTTCCGGACGTTTGAAGAAAACTACAATGCTGTCCAGGACAAGCAGCCTGGTACTGCCTACAACCTCTTCATTGAGTACCTGAGCAAGAAAGATATGAACGAATCCGACACTTTCTGGAAGACCTACCTTGCCGACATGTCAAGCACACCATTCCCTCACAACAAGAACTCAGTCCCCGATGCAGTTCGCGCGGGCAACACACAACACCATCGTATGGACATCTCGCGGCCCGCCAACAGCATCGACTTCACTTTGCCTGTGCTTCTGCGTGCCGCTTGGGCGATTGTGGTCGCCGCTCATACTGGTTCCGGAGATGTGTGCTTCGGTGAAACGCTATCCGGCCGTAACATTGATCTCCCGGGAGTCGGTGATATCGCCGGTCCTGTCCTGACAACTGTCCCGACAAGAATCCATGTCGACAGTGACATGTGCATCGCACAGTACCTGGAGAAAATTCATCAGTCCACCACTGATATGATCCCCCATCTCCACTCGGGCTTGCAGCGAATCCGTCAGCTCAACAATGATACATCTTCTGCTTGCAACTTCCAGAACCTCCTGGTGATTCAGCCGAGTGAGGGTCAACTGAACGAGAAGATTTGGATTGATGAGAAGCGTGAGACCAGCGAGGACTTCTTTACTCACCCTCTTGTTCTGGAATGTGGTATTTCGAAGACAAGCATTTCCTTCACTGCGCACCACGACGAGCTTGTCATCAGTGGGTGGCAGACGAAGCGCCTGGCTGAACAGTTCGCCCATGTCCTGAAGCAGCTGATGTCGATTCCAAAGGCAAGTTCCGGGAAGATCACGGACCTGGAGATGGCGAGTCCCGAAGACAAGACTATTCTGTCGGACTGGAACAAGCGGACTCCTCTTGCCATTGAAAGATGCGTTCACGAATTCATCCATGAGAAGACAAAGGAGACGCCGAACGCCCCTGCCGTTTGCGCTTGGGACGGTGATCTTACATACAGTGAGTTCTGGGACCTCGCATCGTCATTCGCCAACTACCTTGTGTCTCGCGGTGTTGGACCTGAGGTTTTCGTTCCTGTGTGCTTGGACAAGTCTGCCTGGGCGATGGTGACTTTGATCAGTGTGTTGATCGCAGGCGGTGCTTATGTTCCACTTGACCCTCATCACCCAACCTCCCGCCACGAAGAGATCCTGGCAGATGTTGGTGCCAACATGATTTTGTGCACACCTAACTATACCAACCGGTATACCAGGGTTGTCAAGACTGTCATTCCCATCAGCCGGGAGACTTTGAAGGCCTACGGCTCACTCAACGCCCCTGCCCGACTTCACACCCAAGTGACCCCTGCCAACATGGCTTACGCCCTTTTCACTTCCGGAAGTACTGGCCGTGCCAAGGGAATCATTGTCGAGCACCGAAATGTTGTGAGCAGCATCATGTCATTTGCCCCAATGACCGAAATGGACGCAACTTCCAGGGTGTTCCAGTTCGCGTCTCTTACTTTCGATGCGGCTATCATGGAAACTCTGGCTATCCTGATGGTTGGTGGTTGTATATGTGTTCCCAGTGAGGATGAACGTCTCAATGATGTCTCCGGTGCCATCCGACGCATGCAAGTCAACTGGACTTTCCTCACGCCTTCCATTGCCAGCATCATTGAGCCAGCATCTGTTCCCTGCTTGAAGATTATGGTTTGCGGTGGTGAGAAGTTGTCCAACGAGGTCATCAGCAAGTGGGCGAATGCTGTGAAATTCATGAATGGCTATGGTCCCACGGAGACCTGCGTCTTTGCTGTCATGGACACCAACGTGGCCGCAACCAGGGATCCCGGCCGTATCGGATACGGCATTCCCAGCACCCTCACTTGGATTGTCGATCCAGACAACCACCACCGCTTGGCTCCTCTCGGTGCCGTCGGAGAACTGGCTCTAGAGGGTCTGTCATTGGCCCGCGAGTATCTCAAGAACCCCGAGAAGAATGCTGAGGCTTTCGTTAACAATCCTGCGTGGGCCAAGGATTTCGAATCTCGTCTTCCCTACCCGCGGAGAATCTACAAAACCGGCGATCTCTGCTACTACAACCCCGATGGCTCCGTTGAGTATATCAGTCGCAAGGATCACCAAGTCAAGTTGCATGGCCAGAGGATGGAACTCGGTGAAATCGAGCATCGAATCCATGGCAACCCGCTTGTTCGCCACGCCGTTGTCATTCTGCCCAAGACAGGACCCCTCAAGCAGCGTCTTGTTACTGTCATGTCCCTTAACAAGATCTCTGCTGATAACAAACTGATTTCGGACAAGCCTTGCGAGCTTGTTGATCAGGAGGACCTCGAGAAAACCGGTCTGAATGGCTTGATTGAAGTTCAGAAGAGTCTTGAAGGCCAACTTCCGGTGTACATGGTCCCCCAGACGTGGGCCTTGATCAAGAAACTTCCTATGCTAGTTTCTGGCAAGCTAGATCGCAAGAAGATCACTGCCTGGCTTGAGAACATCGATGATGGCTCTTACGAGCGCATCATGCAGGACTACGACCAAATGAAGCGCGGTCCCAGCGAGAAGCCGCAGGAACAAGAGAAGGATGGCTCGCTTGCCATCATCAGGGAGATCTTCTCGCAGGTATTGAACGTGTCATTGCAGAAGGTCAATGTCGACCGGTCTTTCGTCAGCTTGGGTGAGTTTACAATGAAACCTAGTTCCAGTCCAAAGGTGGCGCGATGCTAACAAATTCGACCAGGCGGCGATAGTATCACTGGCATGGCCGTGATCTCCCGGGCCCGGAAACAGGGTCTTGTCGTGACTCTCAACGACATCCTTCAGAGCCGATCTGTCAAGGAACTGGCTCAAACTGCTAGTTCCAAGGCTCCAGTCGTCGCTCATCGCGAAGAGAAGACTGGACAGGGTTTCGGCCTTTCTCCTGTCCAGAAGCTTTACATGCACTGCTCTACATCATTCAAGGGCGCAGCACGGTTCAACCAGAGCATCACCGTTCGCATTTCGCGCCGGGTTGAAGGCGAGGTTTTGCGACGTGCCATCAAGGCTGTCACTACTCAGCACCCGATGTTCCGGGCTCGCTTCAGTAAGGACAGCAGCGGAATTTGGCAGCAGAAAGCTTCAGCTGTGCGTTTATCCGTCCTTCCCGGACTTATAAAGCTTGCTAACATTTGTGAACAGGAGGTTGATGAGTCGTACCGATTCCGAGTGCACTCAGTCAGCGATACACGCGCCATGGTGCCCAAGATGGCCGAGAGCCAGTCTTGTCTCGATCCACTGAATGGCCCCATCTTCGCTGCCGATCTGTTTAACCTTCGCACTGGTGGCCAGGTCTTATTCCTAGTTGCTCACCATCTGTGCGTTGACATGGTCTCCTGGCGCATCATTCTGTCTGATCTGGAAGAGCTGGTTCTCTCTGGCTCCCTCTCCGATGAGAAGGCACTCTCTTTCCAGACCTGGTGTGCCATGCAGTTGGAGCGAGCCAAAACTGTGGATCTGTCCATCACCTTGCCCTTTACTCCCGAACAGCCCAATTTGCACTACTGGGGTATGAATGACTCACCCAACCTGTATGGCGACATCAAGATGGAGTCTTTTACCTTGAACGAGGAGATCACCAAGTACATTCTGGATGGCTGTCATGACGTTCTGAATACGGATACAGTTGATGTCCTCCTTGCCTCTATCGTTTATTCTTTCCGTCGGACATTCCCCGATCGCAAGGTACCGACTGTTTACAATGAAGGCCACGGTCGGGAGCCTTGGGATGCCAGCATTGACCTTTCGAGAACGGTCGGCTGGTTCACAACTATGGCGCCTCTACTCGCCGAGGGTGCGGAAGGTGAGTAACAACTAAACGCTCGGTTTGTTGACAACCAGGACTAATTTGCAATAGGTGGAATCATGGACACAATCAAGCGTGTCAAGGATACGCGTCGCAAGATTGCCGACAATGGCCGCCCTTACTTTGCTAAGAGCCTTCTTCAGTCCGATGCTGAGAATTTCCATGTCCCCCTCGAGGTCTTATTTAACTATCTCGGCCGACTCCAGCAACTGGAGCGCGCCGACTCATTGTTCCAACACCAAGGCAACGTATTTGACAGTTCAGACTTCACTGTCGCTGGCGACATGGGTCCAGAGACTGCCCGCTTTGCGCTGTTCGAGGTCTCTGCCATTGTTATCAAGGAGCGTCTCAATGTTGCATTCACCTACAATCGCAAGATGCAACGCGAAGGTCAGATCCGCCGCTGGATCTTGCAGTGCAAGCAAACCCTGGAGAAGGACGTCTCTGCCTTGAAGACGGCTCATCCTGAGCCCACTCTCAGTGACTACCCTCTACTGCCAATTAACTATAACGGCCTGAAGACGATGACCAACACAGCTTTCCGCAAGCTTGGAATCCGCAGCAAGACCGAGGTTGAGGACATTTACCCTTGCTCCCCAATGCAAGAAGGTCTTCTGCTCAGCCAACTTCGTGACCCCAGTGCCTACATGTTCCATACACTGTTTGAAGTCAAAGACGCGCGAACGGGCAAGGTTGATCCCGAGAGACTTGCACGATCATGGCAGGTTATCGTCCAACGTCATCCAGTTCTTCGAACCGTGTTCATCGACAGCAATTACAGCGGTGGATCATTTGACCAGCTGGTATTCAAGAAACTCGCCGACAACGTGCTCCGGGTCGAATGTGCTGAATCTCAAGTTGAAGAGAAACTGGCCGACGTCTCTCTTCGGGATCTCAACTCCACGCGACCAGCCAAGCTATCCCACCAATTGACCGTATGCAAGACCACCAGTGGACGCGTCTTCGTCAAACTTGAGATTAATCATGCTATCATCGATGGTGGTGGTGTTGACGTTCTGCTGCGTGACCTGGCAATGGCCTATGATCGTCGCTTGCCCGAAGGCGATGGGCCGCGTTTCAGCGATTACATCAAGTTCATCAGGACTCAAAGTCAGGGCAAGGCCCTTGATCATTGGAAGCAATATCTTGGCGGTGTTAAACCTTGCCACCTCATTCCCAGTGCCACATTCCAGACCCAGCGCGAGCTTAAGGGTGTTTTGATGAACTTCCAACGCTATGACGATCTTCTCAGCTTCTGTGAGCACAACTCAGTTACATTGGCCAACCTCACCTTATCCGCCTGGGCCATCGTCCTTCGACAATTCACTGGATCCGATGACGTTTGCTTTGGCTATTTATCTGCTGGTCGCGATGCGCCTGTCAACGGAATCCAAGATATGGTCGGCATTTTTATCAACATGCTCTGCTGCAGAGTCCAATTCTCTTCTCAGCAGACCCTGGCCGAAGTTTCCAAACATGTCAATGAAGACTACATTAGCAGTATTCCTCACCAAAGCTGCTCCCTTGCCAGCATTCAGCATGAGCTCGGGTGGCAGGGCCGTTCCTTGTTTAACACGACCCTTTCAATCCAGAATCATGGCGTTGCAGGCGGCTCCAAAGAGAAGGGGCTGTCCTTTCACTTGCAACATGCCCACGATCCTAGTGAGGTAGGAATCTCATTTATAGTTCTACCCTTCATATCAGCAGATCACTGACCATATCGTACAGTACGCCGTCACTGTCAATGTCGATACTTCTCGGGGCCATGAGGGCATTATGCTGCGGTACTGGAACGACGTTGTCTCCGACGAGCAGGCTCAAAGTCTCGTGGATGCCATTTCAAACGTTTTCAATAGCTTCATCGAATCTCCAGCCGCTTTGGTTTCTTCCTTGGAATTTGTCGGAAAGGGTCAGAAGGAGCAATCATCGGAATGGGATAACGCCCAGGTCACCTTCAATGAGAAGGCCAAGCCTGGGCTGGAGAATATTGATGGTGCTGCCATCGAAAAGATTGTTGATGATCGTGTACATGAGATAATTGGACAGTTGTTGAGGGAAGGTAAGCTCATGGTGCCGGGCGTGCAGACAGACAGCCTCGCTGGCTACGACAATTCTGTCGACGGTGCCAATTCGCCTTACCCATTGGATGGAATCCAAGGAGGAGCGGATGATTCGGGTGTCTGTTCGGCAACCTCACGATCGAGTGAGGAGGGGGTGTCTGCCGACGTGGAGAGAAAACTCTGGAATCTCTGGAGTACGGCGCTGGGTCTGTCACCTAACGTGGTCAGACACCAGGACAGCTTTTTCAAGCTTGGTGGTGACAGTATCACCGCCATGAAGATGGTCAGTGCTGCTCGTGAGGAGGGCCTCGTTCTCACCGTTGCGGATGTGTTCAACAATCCCGTCTTCGAGAACATGCTTGCCACTGTGCGCGCTGCCAATGTGACGCAGCAGAAACTCAACGTGGATCTTCAAACTTCCCACAAGGATGTCGATGGGTTTGAAAATAGCACTCCGACCACGCTCGCACCAACTCCATCTTCGGAGAGCATCACTGTCCTTAAGCCCAACAAGGCTGTGGATGACGCTTCGTTGCAGAGCGGTATCTGCCCCAAGATTGGTGTTTTCAAGGGTGGCATCGCGGATGTGCTCCCCGTTACTGACTTCCAGGCCATGTCGCTGACTGCGACGCTCTTCAAGTCACGATGGATGCTCAACTACTTCTTCCTTGAAGGAAATGGTACGCTTGACCTGAGACGTCTTCGTGAAAGCTGCTTGAAGGTGGTCGACGCATTTGACATTCTGCGCACCGTGTTTGTCTGCTTCCATGACCAGTTCTTCCAGGTCGTCCTACGCAAGATTCGTCCCAGTATCTTTGTGTATGAGACAGACCGCCCTCTCGATGAGTTTACGATGACTCTACAGCAGCGCGACCGTGAATATGGACCGCGAGAGGGTGAGCAGTATGTGCAGTTCTACGTTGTCAAGAAGAAGGAGAGCGACCAGCACCGCATCATGATCCGTCTGTCTCATACTCAGTACGATGGAGTGTGTCTGTCAAAGATCATGTCCGCAATCAAGCTTGGGTACGAGGGCAGCCCGCTCCCTCCAGTGACTCCTTACGCCAGCTATCTTCGCCAACTGCCTGGAACAATCGGCCCTGATCACTACAGCCACTGGTCCAACCTTCTAAGGGGCTCACAAATGACCCAGGTTGTTCGCAGAAAGGGAACTTCGATGTTCCAGAACATCGGCGCTTTCACTGAGATCCGCAAGACCATTGAGATCCCACCAACTGCCCTCGGAAATGTCACTGTCGCTACTGTGATGCAGGCTGCCTGGGCTATTACTCTTGCCAAGCTGTCTGCTCAGTCTGACGTGGTCTTCGGCCTCACAATCAGCGGTCGGAATGCTACGGTCCCAGGCATCGAAAATACTGTTGGTCCTTGTGTCAATGTGGTTCCTGTCCGGGTCCGATTTGATGAGAAATGGACTGCTCTGGACCTGTTCCGTTTCCTCCAGGACCAGCAAGTCTCCAACATGCCCTATGAGTCGCTTGGATTCCGGGAAATCATCAAGCAGTGCACTGACTGGCCCGCGTGGACCTACTTTACCACCTCCGTCTTCCACCAGAATGTCGACTACGAAGGATCTCTGGAGCTTGACAACACCAAGTATCGTATGGGTGGCGCGGGCGTCAATGACAACTTTGCGGACCTGACTATGGTCTCACGCCCAACAGATGAACGCAATCTCAGTGTTACCCTTGGCTACTCCGAGAAGGGTCCTATTCTCCCCTACTTTGCTGAAAAGATTCTCGACATGGTCTGTGAAATCGCAGAGTCACTTGTTGCCAATCCGTCTACTGCCCTACCCTCTCCAAGCATGCTGTGCTCTCTGCCGCCCCAGGTTGTCGATGACTTGCCTCGCACAACAGACGAACACTTCCTCAGCGCCCACCTGAAATCCCGCTCCATCGCAGAGCTTCTCGTCCACTCCGACATTCTGTCTCGCTCGTGGCACCAGGTTCTCCCCAGTCGCATCTCAAATGTCCAACCCGTCTCAGACAGTGGCGAGAAGCCGATGCCGCCAACCCCCTTCCAACTTGACTCTTCTTTCTTCGACCTTGGCGGTGACATCTTCAACATGGCGCAACTTACCTGGCTGCTCGAGCAAGAAGGCCTCAAGGTCCGCCTGGAAGATCTGCTTGAGCACCCGTCATTCTTGGGCCAGATGGCTGTCCTTGCTTTGCACAATGCAAAGCAGCAGGAAGACTACCCACCTGAATTCGCCAGTGGTGCTGTTTCGCCTGACCTTACGGCACCTCCTCCTGTTGAGAAGAAGAAGCCGTGGGAGAAGGCTGTGACGCTTGCCCGCAAGCTTACTCGACGAAACAACATGGTGTCCAGCCGTGCTTGATGCTCGGTTGGCTGGTGCAGTGCACTCCACATCGAGGACGCAAGATCCCAGGACAATACCAAGCAACCACACAAAAAGGGGAATGCAAAAATGGAAATGAAAAAAAAAAATCAAAAAAAACCGGAAGCCAAAAAAAGAAAAGAAAAAAAATGTCTTGTGTCTTGGGGGCTCGCTACACGCATTGGAAATGGAGTCTATCGTTGGCTATCTACATCTTATTCCTTCATCTTTCGTTCTCCGTGCATTTATTTTTCTCCCTCTCTCATGTCTCCTTTGTATTTATATGTTTATGGGCATGGATCTGGACAGACAGATCTGATGTCGGCCTTTCGCTTTCCTGTTCTCTCTTCTTTCCTTCGTTCTGCTGCGTCTATCTCTCGTTGCCTGTGTCTCCTTCAACTTCCTCTCTCTCCTTTGATGTCATCTTGATCTAATGGAAACTTGTCTCTCTCATTCTCTCTCATCGGCTGTAAGCTATCTGTAGTCCGACTATACCTCGGTAGAGTGTAACTAGTATGCGCTTGTCGAATCAGATGTCAGCTCGGCCCACGCGGCGGCCGGCCGATCTATCTTGCGGCGCTCCGACGTCGGGAGGGGCGAAGAATGAGTCAACCAACCGATTTCGATTTCTGATCTGACTCCGCCGAGCGCCCATTCCAATTGCGCAACCCTTGCCATTGCCTTGCGATCGACTTGTCTAGGCACGAGTACACTCCAATTGCACCAAATTGGCTATCATGGGGAGCAACCAGGCGGACGCAACTCCCACCGAGTCGCAACGATACCTCTCGACCCGAGGGGGCGACTACGGCGTGCGCAATCCTTGTACCCCACCTTGATTACGTTCGGCTAACTTGTATGTCTAGTTGACCTTCGAGACGGTAGTCCTGAAGGGTCTCGCTGCGGACGGTGGTCTCTTCCTGCCCCATGAGCTTCCAATCGCAGAGAACTGGGTACGAATACACGCGCTTGTGCGGCGAAGGCAGTTATCGCTAACAGCCTCCTACAGCAAAGCTGGAAAGACCTGTCCTACCCCGAGCTTGCATTCGAGATCTTCCGACTGTATATTTCACGCTCCGAGATCCCTGACGACGCCCTGAAGTCCATCATCGATCGCAGCTACTCAACATTCCGTGCGGAGGAGGTCGTGCCATTGGTTCGTCTGCAGGATGACAACTTGTACTTGCTAGAGCTCTTCCACGGTCCTAGCTATTCCTTTAAGGACTGTGCATTGCAGTTCCTGGGAAATCTGTTCGAGTTTCTTCTGACGCGCAAGAACGAAGGAAAACAAGGAAAGGGTATGTGGGCTCGATCGCATTTTACCTCGTGAGAGCTGGAATTGAGACCGAACTAACACCCTCCTAGACCGACACTTCCTCTCCGTTGTTGGGGCCACAAGTGGAGATGTACGTTTCTGACATGTTTTCCAGGTCTGGTTTTCCAGATACTAACCTTTCCATAGACTGGATCTGCAGCCATTTACGGTCTCCGGGGCAAGAAGGATGTTTCAGTCACCATTTTGCACCCGAAGGATCGCGTAAGCCCGATTCAAGAGGCGCAGATGACTACCTGTGTCGATGATAATGTCAACAACGTCGCTATTAAGGGCACGTTCGACGATTGCCAGGTATGCCCGCTCACTTCTGGCCTGGGCTTGTCGTCCCTCGGCAAATCGAGCCTATGAATCATCACATACTAATGATACCCATAGGATATCGTCAAGGCGCTGTTTGGCGATGCTGACGCCAATGAGCATCTGAAACTGGGTGCTGTGAACTCGATCAACTTCTCGAGAATCCTCGCTCAGATCGTCTTCTACTTCTATTCATACTTCTCGCTTGCCAGGAAGTCCCCATCGTTCAATGTCGGCGATAAAGTCCGGTTTGTGACCCCGACTGGTAACTTTGGTAACATTCTTGCGGGTTACTTCGCTACCAAGATGGGTCTCCCCGCAGACAAGTTGGTTGGTACGTTAATCCTCACATATCTCTATAATGTCAAATTTGTGCCTGCCACTAACATGATGCTATTGCTTTATTCAGTCGCAACGAATGAGTGAGTCAATACGAAGTTCACGCTATGAGAAAGGTGCAGGAATTGTTACTAACCCTTTCCCTAAAGAAACGATATCCTCCACCGGTTCTGGACCACTGGTCGCTACGAGAAGCAGCCCGCCTCTGATGGCACCGCAGAGGCCTGTAAGGAGACTTACAGCCCGGCAATGGACATCCTGGTCTCAAGCAACTTCGAGAGACTGATGTGGTTCCTCGCTAAAGGTATGTAATCCGGCCCGTCTACCCAATGGAATGGTGCTGATAATTTATGAAAGAGCACGCATTGGCGGAGGGCAAGGATGGCGAGGCCAGCAAAAAGCAAGCGAGCGAAGAAGTCGTCTCCTGGTATCAGTCATTGAAAGCCACCGGCGGCTTTGGGCCTGTATCCCAGGACATCCTCGAAAACGGCCGTCTCACCTTTGAGAGTGACCGGGTCAGCAACCCGCAGACTCTGGAGACTATCAAGTCCTGTTACGAACAGACTAAATACGTGCTCGATCCTCACACGGCCGTGGGAATCACCGTTGCCCAGCGCTCGCTGGCCCGCTCGCCTATTCACCACATCTCGCTGTCAACTGCCCACCCTGCCAAGTTTTCTGAGGTTGTTACGTCTGCTCTGAAGGGTGATGCTGGCTTCGACTTTGAGACTCAGGTGCTCCCCGACGAGCTGAAGGCTCTCTTGCACAAGGAGACGCGAGTGACGACCGTGGAGAATTCGTGGGAGGCAGTGCGGGAGATTCTCAAGCGCCAAGCCGAAGAGGTTATCAAGGCCCAAGGCAGCAATTGAGGGGGGGAGCCATGTCCAAATGCAGGATCGACGCAGATCTGATCTTGAAAAAAAAAATAAAACTTTTTGTTATTAATTAGTATGCATCATGTCATCATAGATGATTGACAAGTCTGGTCTATCCACAGCCATCAAAATAAAATGGAATCGCAATGCGAAGGGTATATAACATCCGCCACATAGGGCAGGACAGGACAGAACCGAAAGAATCAAAACGGAGTACTATATGCACAGATCAATGGCAAAGCAGGTATGTGCGAAAAATGCTCTGTAAGCAGGTCCGTAAGTACGAGGCAGTCATTCGGAACGTGGAAAGGTCTAGAGAGAAGCCTTAGACCATTTTCCGCGTGCACGAATCCGCCTTCCGTACGTGTAGAATAGGTACGGAATTGGAATCAACCCGATGGAGATAAAGCCGAGCACACTCGCAGCCCAGGGCACGCCCAGGTTATGGAACATTGCATTGGTGAAGAGGGGGAAGGCACCGGCAAACACAGAGCGGAGGAATGTATTGGCAGCGATGGCACTGGCAGATGTTTTCTGGAAAGTGTCGACGAGGTAGTTCAGCGCAGCCTGGAAGATGGTGAAGAAGCCGAAGCCCATCATGACGGCGCCGATGATCGGGGCGATCCAGTGGATGTGCTTGGGACTTGTCCAGCCGAAGACGAACATGCCGGCGGCGAACATGACCGAGCCGATCATCATGGGTGGGAGGCGGGCTTCAGGGACAGGGCGGTTGTTGTTCGCTTTGAAGCGCTTGATGTAGAAACGCTGGTTGGCGACGTTGATCACGGCGCCGATGAGGATGCCAACGAGATAGGCTAGGAAGGGCAGTGCGCCGACAACTTGGTTCCAGCCGCGCACTTCCTGGAAGACGATTGGGAAAGCGGCCAGACTGAGGTACAGAATACCGTACACAAAGGAGGCGTATAGTGCCACGAGAAAGCATATCGGGGTGGCGAGGAGCTGGAAAGGCCGAATCAGGTATTTGTTGCCTAGCTCTTTGAATGTCACGTCCCATTCCTCGTGTCGTGCGTGTAGAGCCCAGTTGCCGCTTTCGAAGCGGAGTCGGCGTGCCTTGTATACCAAGAGCACGGGTGGGTAGCTCTCGTCAACGAAGATGACGTCGAGAAGCAAGAAGAACATCATCATAATACCAGTGAGGTATTCTGTCCATCGCCAATGGAGATAGCTCTGGACAACCGCACCGCCGACAATTGGGCCAATAACGGGTCCGCCAACCACAGCCAAAGCGTACCCGACGATGGCGGCACCGCGTTGCTCAGCCGTCCAGATATCAGCCAGCACGCCACCGGTGTTGGTCACTGGAGCAGCGCCAAAGAAGCCCGTGAAGAAACGGGTTATCATAATTGTCTGCAGATCCTTGGCAGTCGCAGTGCCAAAGGACATGATACCAGCGATAAAGTACGGTGCTAGAACAGCCGGCTTGCGACCATAAACCTCCGAAAGAGGCGCCCAGATCAGCGGGCCCAGGCCCAGACCGAACAGCAGCAACGACGTGCCCAGTGTGGACACCTCCGTTGAGACCCCAAATTCTTTGCCGATCTGGGCAGTACCGGTCGAATAGACCGAGCTCGCCCACGTCGTACCCATTGTCGTCAACCCGTATAAAACAGTCGTGAGAGCCTTCTTCCGGAACGACCAATTGATGGGTCTGTAGGGATCGTCCGGGCCATCAAAATCGACAATCACATCGGGGCTCGTCTGCGTATGCGAGAGTGGGTGGGTGAAACGTGCGATCTGGCCCGGGTCTCGACTTCGAATGCGCGAGACTACCGATTGTGCCCGCTGCTCGAATACCGACAGCCCGGACGCAACAGTACTTTGCTTTTCTAAAGGGGCGACTCCATTCTCATCATTGTTGAGACGGTCATCGCCATAGTGTGACTCGATATCGTCGCTCGACATGCTGGAGCGGTCTTCGTGTTCGGTCTCTGTTCGCTCGTGCGCGGTCATGGCGTATGCATGCGATCAACCGGTGTCGCAGACTAGGATATCCCAGAGACGTAGGCAGGAAGAAACCGAGGCAACCGAATAAGCTCGCGGAGCTTGAGCCAAAATATCCAGTCTCAGTCACTGGTGAAATGAACGCGACGGAGAGGCGCCGAGGAGTTGGAAAAAAAAAGCGCTCTTTTCGCACCGACAGTCCGAGGATTGTGCAAAGCGCGGAACTTATATGTAGCCACTGGGGACCGTGGACTCCGGAAGATGTCACTGGCTTTCGGAAAGCAACAGGATTTTCAATCGTCGCAACGCTTGCTTCTTGCTCTCTCTCTTGCAAAGCCAGTGGCGTCAAATCCATTTAAGGCGTATCGGACGTCCGACGCTGACGGGGCCGTCTTATCCGGGAGCGGCGTGGAGCTTCGGCTGTGGGGCGCATCCTGACGGCGAGAACCAGTCTAGAGTTATGACTGCACCACGCGAGACCCGATCTCGGCATTCTGGTTGGAGGAACGGGTTCACCGTGAAAGGCGTCTGACGCGATTGTGCTGGTGCGATCTCATATCTTCGGATTGCAGTCCGGACGTGGATTCCTGTTGCCGATTGATCGTCGTGGTACACTCAGGGTGATCGGCGTCGCCAAGTCGCCGAGCTCCGTAGTGGAAACATTGCAGCGATGGGGTATTCGGAGCCAATCGCAATATGCGATAGTAGAGCGAAGCATTTCCTGTCACGTCGGATATACGGCGTGGGTAAGATGGGGACGGAGAAGTAGAAAGGCGTTGGCTTTGACGGCCTGATCCATTCTCATCCTGTTCCTCAGGCTCCCACCCTGCTCCTTTGAGCTTTGCTATGCCCTCACCATCAACCAACTACATAAACCACATCAAGCGTCGAAACCTACGAGGAACGAAAGAAAGCATTTCCAGTGCAAAAAAATATACTCTCAGAAGAACAAAACAAACAGTAGAGACCGAGGCATACTCGCAAGTGTCCCGTCTTGAACAAAGAAACATACTCAGATCAAGCAGCTATACCAAAGACAAGGAACTATGGATTCTTGGCAGATGGGTCATCATTCGCATCACGCATCACAACTTCCCGGCTATCAATTCCGATTTCAGGATCCGGCCACCATTTCGACGCTGGTATCAGTGCTTGCCCATACGTTGGCAGAGCCTCGTTCTCAGATCGCTGCTCGTACGGAGGCAACGGGTATAAGACCTTCTCCTCACCCGGGTGTGGAGCCACAGTGTTCAAAGTCCGCGGGACTGTGCGATCCTGATTCGAAGCTGTTGGCAGGCGCAGAGAGCGTCGAGAGGTGGAGAAGTGCAGGTTCTTGCTCGCGTCCGGCGCTGTGCCCGTATACAATGCATGTCGGAGCCATGGCCCGTCACATCGGATGCCCTTGTCTGGATCCCACATCCCAGGCTTGACAGCACATTGGACCCGGAACCACGGGCTGAGTCGGTTGAGATCCTCGTTCAGTATGGTCACTTCGATCTCGAAGATACTGCGCACGCTATACTGCCCATTGGAGGATTGGATTGCGGTCTCTCCCAGGATTGGGACGTCAGGCACATACGGACCCATGATGGCCGCGACATCCGCTTCGTAGATGTCCATGCAGTCGGATCCAGTATCGTACACATACTCCCGACGCGTCCAGAAGCCGCATCCTGGGAAGCGCAGCCCGACCCGATACTACATACACCGGAGAAGTCAGAAACCAGAACATCGGAATGGAATGGAGAGCCATGCGTACGAAATAGGGAAAGTGTCTTCCATGCCCACCCATGGGAATCTTCATATTAGGTAGCTGAAGTTGGGGTCCCGGGTCCATGATCTGCACAGCAAGGCATTAGTATAGATAGAGTCGGAAATCAACAGAAGTATCTCACCCCTTCAACCCAGAAGCTTTTGTGGCCTTTATATTTGAGATTGATAGCCTCGAACTCATCCCAATCAAACGGCCTGGGCTCACAGAGCTGTTGGCCCTGGGACCAATACGTGACGAGTCCACACCAATCAATTTGGCGTGTGCGGTAGGCACTCATGATAGACTGAACATTGGGAAGTTGTTCCCGAGGATCTCCTTTGCTTTGTAAAGATTTCGCGATGATCTTGAGGCAATCCAGTCGTTGAATGACCGGCCAGCTGAGTCCTTGAGGCTCACACTCTCCCATTTTTCTATTCCAGTCATACATGTGAGTATATATGCTGAACGATCCACGTACCGATGAATAATTGCCAATTGGAACACGTACCGACGGCGATTCATCGCTTGCTCAAACTCTTTCAGTCGTTGCTCGAAGATATATGGCAGAATCCCATCCTTGATTCGCTCTTTGCACCTGATGATCTGATTCTCAAGGTCACTTTCAAATGTGGAGGGGTTCAAATTAGCAAAATCCTTCAAAGGCCTACCCAAACTGGTTGATTCTTACTCGGGATCAAGATCAGGTTCCATGTCATTCCAACCCGCCGGCAAACGCGATACATCTGTCACAGGTTTATTCCTGGGTGCTTTCCATCTCGGTTGTCTCGGTGGTCTCGTTTTATTTGCCTCAGGCAATCGATACTTGCCCACGTAGGAGATCTCGAGATCCAAATCATCGACATTGAGTTTCTTTCGCTCGGTGGGGTCCCATGGGGATCCAGAATACCCCTCCGGCTCGGGGCTGGAAGGCTCGGAACTATACACGTCCTTGGGAGGGTTTGTATTGGTATTCTCTGCAGCCTTTTTATTGTGACCTTTCGCGGCAGGTTTCTTGTTCTTGGGTTTTTCCTTAGCATTTGCTTTGCCGGGTTTCTTCGTTGCAGGGAGGACTGTAGGATCTGTCGAGGTTTCCCTAGCCTTGCGCTTAGTACCCTGCGCCTTACCACGAGTATTGTGCTCTTTCTGTGTAGGCTTTGTGTTCTGCACAGGGACATCTGGCGCGCTAGAACGCGAACTAACAGTCTTGGTGGATGAGTTCACCGAAGGCCTGCTAGAGCCAGAGCTAGAGCTGGATGTTTGTGGTGGCATGTTGAGAATCGATGCACGAAAGACTGAGAGGAAAGTGGGATAAATTTCCAGACAGAAGGAATGAGCATTGATAAGTAGTTGGAGGTAACCTGTAACTTGTGATAAAGAAAATGATTTCTTTGAGCGTGAGGAGAACATTCTGGACATTGGACAACCCAAAAGGTTCCACCCAAGACCGAATTTCTTAAAGTAGATTAGAAGCTCGCTCTATTTTCTTTCGTCCCAGCGGCTGTCTCCAAGGTTGTGAGGTGCTAGGGCTTCTTTGATGATTTCTTTGTACTCGGATCCATTTCGGATGGAATCGTGGCCATGCGCAGCAAGAAACCGTGTCTACCAGCAGATTTGCGACTTGAGAAAATCCACTGCGCCAGGAAAGTCGAACCAAGTCGAATGTATGCAAGGTGAACTCCAATGAGCATAGGATATATGTTGTCATTTCATCAAAAGATCTGTCATATGACACGAAGCAGGTTGATACTGACAACATCTGCGCAGTCTATAATGTTTATGATACAATGAATGCAAGGCTACAAACAGTGAGTGATGCTTGTCGAGGGACTGATTCCCTGTGCATCCATCATCTTACGCCTGCTGCATTCCCTCCCACTTCCGGACTGCCTCGAGGGCAGCCGTCACCTTGAGTCCAATACGAGCATCCAGCTCGTAGCTTTCCCACCGCGCAGCGGTTTCTAGGTGGTCTTTGGTATCTTTCACCTGCTGCTTCTCGGTGTTTGACTGGCCCTCGATGGGGCTTCCAGAGCCGGCCGACGGCGCCTCCAATTTCTCGGTTTCCTTTGCGGCGGCCGGCGATCCGTGCAGAGCCTGATAAGTCGGGCGCTCCATCCACAAGTTGGCTGCCATCTCAAAGTGTGCAGCCGGAAGGACCCAGTCGTCCTTGAGATTCCCCTTGAACGTCGACTTGTCGTGGGTCAAGACCTTTGCCTTCAGAATATCCTTGGCCGCGCCGTGGTTGCGCAAGGACCGGTGCACAGCCGCCCTCAGGAGTTCAAGACTCGCTTTCTCCTCGGGACCCTCACGGGACCAGGTCTTGTTGGCGTCGCTGTCGCACCAGGCGAGTCGAGTGAGAGATTCCTCTAGCTGGCCGCGGGTCATGCGGCTGTGCCCGTTCCAGAAGAAGATCATCTCCTCAACTGGGTCCACGCCGACCGCGTCGACCAGAGGGACATTCCAGTCCTTAGCGCGGGCCTCCCATTTCGCGATCTTGCGCGTCACGAAGACGTCGAAGGGTAGCTGCCGGGCCATGAATCGCTTCTTCCCTGCGAGTGGCGGGGCCTTGCGGATGTACTCGGCGGCCTTTTGGGCATGCAGCTCCGCCTGCTTGGGGTCACTAGCGAGGCAGTCGCGGTATTGGACGACGTGACACGACCCGGCGATGTAGTAGTACAAGGAACGGGACCAGGAGTTCAAATCAACGCACTGTCACGATTAGCTTTCCCCGTAGATGAGTATTGATTGGATGGACCCACCTCGATGAACGACGCGGCACAAACGTCGTATCGGTGAAGGAACAAGGCATTCAAGCTCTTCTCAAACACACACAAGGCCTCAACCTGCTTGAGGGGACTCCGGTTGCTAGCGGAAAGAAGCTCCAATGCTCCATTGAGATCTTTATTGGCCCCTTTCATGCGCGACTCCTCCAGTAGCCACAGTCGGCTGCTCGGGAACCGAGATCGCATCTCCGCCAGTAGTGCGGTCAGCCTTTCTTGTGGGTAGCCTTCCACGTCATCTTCGCCCGGAGTAGGATCGGGCATAATATCGCAGTATCGGACGAAACCGTTATAGTAGCCCAACAGAGCCAAAGCGGCCATGGCGCCGATGAGATTGTGAAACTTACTGGCCTGCCAGAGCATTCGCAGACCTCTTTGCTTGTCTCCATGGAATCCAATAATGGAGAGCAGCTTGCTAAACGCTGGGGGCACCATTGATATCAGCAGGAGCAGAATACCGAAGCAGAAGTTTGCGCCAGAGTGCACGAAGACGTCGATTTCATTCTTGAAGATGTCAGAGTCGGGGTTGTGGTTGATCACATTGGATCCACTGGGAGTCGATGACCGCGATGAGACGTCTGACGATGGCTCGTGAGTAACTGTCAAACCGGAGAGAGACCGAGACAGATCCTTATCCTCAGGAAGCGCGGAATGGGGGCCCGTGAATGCCTTTGTGTCGGAAGATGACTGGGTAGGCGTGGGGTCGGACGTGGCGCTGGCCTTGGAGAGATCACTCGCGGTGGGAAGAAGAACTTGACTAGGATCTCTTGACTCCATGAATTTCTCCTCCATTTTGAGAATGGCATCGAGAGTGATGTAGGCTTTACGGAGCCGATAAAACGCCTTGATGCTTTCGGTCAGGCTTTCGTTCAAGACTCCGACCACGGCGCCCATCAGTTGCGCGATGGCCTGACACAGCGCATACTCGGTACCAGGGCTGTAGATCTCTGAGTGAAAGGCATTGGGGGCATGGGAGTTGTGTTGCGCCCGATGCTGCTCCGTTGCGGCGGTGGTCTCTGCCTCATTCAATCGTTCGGAGGCTGCGGCGAGTTAGGGCGATGATCACCTCGTCTAGGACAGAGAAAGAAGAATCAAAGAGACAAGCGACCGACCTTGGCGCATGATATCCTGTTCAAAGCCCAGCGTCGCCCGGACAAATGCCACCATGCCTTTCCCCAACTAGCAATAATCCCACCGGTCAGCACGCTGCATGTATCTCCCGCTACGTCAATTGGCCTCGGCGGCGCACTCGCACCCACATTATGAAAAGTCGAGGTGCCTTTGGCCAGGCCGTTTTCCGCGCTATCGACATCGTCGTTGAGGATAAAGGTCGCCGCTAGTGGCTGGAGTCAGGATCCAATGGTCCCCGCGGGTGCAATGTAGTGACAAGCATCGTGTCGGACGTACCTTTCATCGCCTCATCCACTGCCCCGCTCGCGATCGACTCGGTCAGCACAATCAATCCTCCCTTGCAGCCCACTTCGTGCGAGTGAAGAAAGAACTCGCAGGGCAGAAGTGCATGGTTGTCCATGGATGCGCGAGGAATACGTACAGTCTTTCAATTCGGCCAGCGAGTCCAACGATTGCGTCGAGGCATTGGCCGGCTTCTTGCCGTACAGCCACGATCCTACCCGTAACATGGTGCCGAGGATGAAGAGGAGAAACTACTCAGACAACGATCGGAGCCGAGTTCGAGCAGCAGCCCAGGCCGTGGTGGCCGGATTCGAGGACGGATCGGGAAGAATGACAACGGGGCTCCATTCGCAGTCCGCAAACGATGGCTTACGGGGCGGGAGTGCGAGGAAATGGAGCGGTGGAAGTCGGGAAGCGGAGGAGAGAGAAAAACATCCAAGATAAGAGAGTCGTGGGGTCAAGAGAGAGGGGAACTCGCTAGTCTTCATCATGCGAATCAGCGTGGCTGTGATGCCTCGCTTTCCATGGCTTTCACTTGCCGGGGGGCTCCGGCGCGATGCATCAATGGGGCCAGAAGGGCGAATCGACATGTCGGTGACTCGCATTCACGGCGGAACTGGACCCGATGGACGATTTGACGAACTGCTGGATTTTTATCTGATGCATTCTCCCTCCATGTGTGAGGCTGATCGACACCAACAGAGTCGTCCCAAATACATACTTGATGCCTCATACAGTGGAGAGGCTTAGACGGATGCAGCTGAAGCCGACCGGAATAAGGCTCAACCGTTCTTGATACTAGCAAAGCTCTTCGATAGTCCCTTAACCCGACCTTCTGCTCTCGTCCAACATTAGATCAACGGGAGCGCAACTGGACAGTTGGTGAAGATCGCCAGCTCTCCGGCATACATCATATCTGACTAAGGCCAAACGGTCACCGACCTCCGAACCGCAAGCTCTCGTGTCGAACCTGCCAGAACTCCACGCCCAACACCACGCATCCTCGCTCCCTGATCCTGACTCCAACGTGTCGGATCTTTCAATCCCCGCCCCTCGTTGATACTGGTCCCTCCACCACCCACACACACCATTCCCGCCATGTCGAATTCCACCCAGACCCAGAACAAGGCCGACCCCTCCGAGCAGCCCCAGCAGCAACAAAAGCCCCAGGTGCTGGAGGAGGACGACGAGTTCGAAGATTTCCCCGTGGAAGGTTTGTTCTTTCAACTTCTTGGCTCCCACACATACCATGAAGCTTCAAGACCCGCGCTAACCCAATCCCGCGCGGCAGACTGGCCCCAAGAAGAAGCCGAGCAGTCGGCCGCCAACGGAGGCAACGAGCATCTCTGGGAGGAGAGCTGGGACGACGACGATGCGGCAGAGGACTTCTCGAAGCAGTTGAAGTAAGTCTGATTTTGGCTCTATTCGCCCACTTGGCGCCGCGTATTCCTTCCATCCCCGCGAGAGTCCACGGCCACCTTCTCCGAACTCCAAGATCTATCCTTCTCCATGCAAGAAGGGAGCTAATACATGTCGTGTATAGGGAGGAACTCAAGAAGGTCGAAGCGTCGCACTAGGCTAGACAAGACGGCGGAAATGATACACGAAAGCAACCCACGCAAACCAAAGCAGATAATACAGCAATCGCCCTCATCAATGGGATCATGTTCGAGTCCGTCTGAAACCTCTATCTTCTACTCTACCTCCCGCATACATACAAATACGCTATACCCCCTTTGGATTGATGGAGTCGGGCTTTGACTTACGAGAATGGATTCATTTGAGCGCATGCCGGAGCCGCAGGGAGAGAACAGCTTCATTATGTGACTTGGGGGATTTTCGTTGTTCGCTTCTCGGTTTCATTGTGCGTCCTGAGAGCCTTCGGGTCCAGGGCTAGATGAGTTATGAGGCTGAATGAGCGGATCGCAATAATGACAAGTTTGGGTCCTCCCTACGCCTTGCCTGTGATGACTGGCCGTTCGGATGCTTTCATTTTCGGTATCAGCTGCTCTCATTTAGAGGCGATGATTGTAGACTTCGTATTGTGGTTTCCTGATCTATGTACAGCTCCTCCCACGGTCCTCACAGAGTAGGCTACTTGGCTGTAGTGCGATGGTCCCTCAGAGCTTCGGTCTCGTATCTATTAAACCACGAAAGGGCTTAGTTATCCCACTTAGGTAACAGAAAAGCAGTAGCGCAGTGTCATGTTTTGGAACAGTTTTTGTCATTCGTGATGTTGGCTGTGTACATTACAGGTTCGTGAAAAAGAAATGACCCGAGATCAATGATCCGAGGTTCAGGAAACCCCCGAGACGAGCTTTGAAACCAGAAGATATCGCCCGGGAGATTCCTATTTATGCCATTTACTTACTGGACAGAGCAGCGACACCGGGCAGCTCCTTGCCCTCCAGCAGCTCGAGGGAGGCACCACCACCGGTGGAGACATGGGAGAGCTTGTCCTCGGCACCGTACTTGGCAGCGACGGTAGCGGTGTCACCACCACCGATAATAACGATGGAGCCTGACTGGGCAGCCTTGACAACGGCATCGAGAGTCTCCTCGGTAGCCTTGGCGAAGGGCTTCATCTCGAAAACACCGGGAGGACCGTTCCAGAGGATGGTCTTGGCCTCGCCGATGGTCTTCTGGTACTTCTTGACAGACTCCGGGCCGACGTCCAGACCCATGTAGCCATCGGGAATGCCGCTCTCATCGGTGGCAGCACCCACGGTGGCGTCCGCGGCGAACTTGTCGGCGGTCACGTAGTCGACGGGCAGGACGATCTCGACGTTGTATTTCTTGGCCTTCTCGACGATGTCGCCGACAATCTTGCTGCCAGCCTCGTCAAACAGGCTGTTGCCGATCTTCACATTCTCAAGGGTCTTCTTGAAGGTGAAGGCCATGCCGCCGGTGATGATCAGGCTGTTCACCTTGGGGAGCAGGTTGTCGATCAGCTGGATCTTGTCGGAGACCTTGGCACCACCCAGGATGGCGAGGAAGGGGCGCTGGGGGTTCTCCAGGGCCTTGGCGAAGTACTCCAGCTCCTTCTTCACAAGGAAACCAGCAGCCTTCTGGGGCAGCTCAACACCAACCATGGAGCTGTGGGCGCGATGGGCGGTACCGAAAGCATCGTCTGGAGTCGTGCATGGTTAGTTTCTCTCGAGTCCTAATAGAAGAAGGCAAAGCGACAGAGTGGAATATGCCGTCTGGGATTGCACGTACTGATGTAGATGTCACCGAGGGCAGTCAGGCCCTTGCGGAACTCAGCAACCTTCTCCTTGTCCGCCTTGACCTTCTTGCCCTCGGCGTCCTTGGAGCTGCCCTCCTCCTCGGCATGGAAACGCAGGTTCTCCAGCAGCACGACCTGGCCGCCAGAGGCCTTGTTGACCTCTTCCTCAACCTGGGAGCCGACGCAGTCCTCAGTGAAGACAACGCTCTTGCTAAGCAGCTTCTCCAGGACAGGCACAACGGGCTTGAGGCTGTACTTGGGGTTGGGCTTGCCGTCCGGACGGCCCAGGTGGGACATCAGGACGACGGCCTTGGCGCCATTGTCGATGGCATACTTGATGGTGGGCAGAGCACCGACAATGCGCTGCGGGTTGGTAACGTTCTTGTTCTCGTCGAGAGGGACGTTGAAGTCAACCTGGAAAGATGACGGTCAGCAATTGATCATGGAAGATGATTGGCGTGAAGAGAACGCACCCGGATCAAGACACGCTTGTCCTTGAGGTCGACGTCGGTGATATTAAGCTTGTTGGAGAGCGACATTGTCCGTGGAGGTCTGTGATGTCAGTGTTGGTGTTCTGGGACAGCGAACAAGCAACCAAGTGGGCAGTTACCTTGACAAGAGACGGAAGAAACGAAGTACGGAAGCCAGCAGGAGAGGGGGGATAGGGATAGTATTAATAAAGTGAGAGCTCAATCAGGGCCACGGTGAGTCGAGGATTTGGAGGGGCTCGTCCAGGCGTGGTGGGGCCCGGTGAGGGAATGCCGCATCCAGCGCGCACGTCGCACTGGCGGGGTTGGCGGTACTTGCGAACACGGTAGCCTATTGGGCTATGGTACTTGCCAAGCTATCCCAATTGGCCCTGGGTCTAGGTATCTCTCTCAGACATGCGGTACCTCATCTCCAGGTAACTCGACTTCCTTTGAGCAACGCTGATCGGGCTGATGCGGGACTGATGTCAGAGCTCCCGTGGTTGCGGAATAGGCCGGGCGCCCTGGGGTCCTCGATAGCCTCGGAGTCGGGGAATTCTGGGGAGATCGCTGCGCTGGGGCATGGGATTGGCTACTCAATTGCGCTGGAATTGTCCATAGCCGCTACGGTAATGGCCGCGTTGTATGTATAGACTTGCTTGGGCCACATGGAAACCCGCGTTGCGTATTCAGAAACACAGCAAAGAACACCTAGAAAATTGGTGAAAAATAGCATCCCAGACAAAGCGCCGTACCAACAAAAAATTGTACAAAGAAATTGTGCCCCGAATCGATTGACCGAAAAACCAAAACCAGGCCCTTTTGGGATGCCCACCACCGAACAAACACCCATACCCCATATACACGAAGTCGGAAATTTGGATCAGTCGACCAAAACGCCTGAATAGAGACACCGCGGAGGCAATGGTGTATAGAGGAGATCGTTAACATGATATTCACTGTAGGCGATCATAGAACCTAAGACTCCTCGGAGGAGTTGGTGAGGGAAAGGTATGCGGTCCACGCAATACCAATTGACGAGACAAAAGGCTTGCAACAGTCAGTTTTGGTGATGATCCAAATACGCGGACAAGTTGGACTCACAATCTGGAACTGAATGGGAATGACCCGGAAGTTGAGGATTTGCACCGCTGGCCACAACACAAAATTGGCCTTGAGTGTCGGCAGGTATACATCTCGGAATTTCTGCGTCAATGCCCTTCGGCCTCCGCCTTCAGCAATCGTCATGTATGTAAAGAAGCAGACCAGACCTATGCGAGAAATATTAGTATAAGAACCGCAAATCCCAAGAACAAACAATCCACTTACCGAAGGGCGCAAAAATCAGTTGGTCAAAGGCCACACGCTTCAACGCCGGAATGGTAGGGTTCTTTTTGGTGAGTGGGAAGGCTCTGGATAAGAAGCCAAACCACTGGAACTGCACTGGGGCCATGAAGAAACCATATGCCATGAAACGAGTGAGGCGTTCGAAATCAAATGGCGGCGGCGAGCCCCTTGTATATCCCAATTCCCCAACAGTTGGCGGCTTCTGCTTATCCAGTTCACGAATCTCGATCGAAATGAAGTCTTCTTCTGGCTGTGATCGCTGTTCTGAACGGGCCTTGAAGGCCGTAATCAGCTGCGCGACAGTGTCGGCCACTCCACCAAGCACCTATCAGATAAACCCCGCGTTAATAACCACTCTCATGCAAATTCAGGACCTCAGTTTGAAGCTCTGGGCGGCTTACAGCGTTCGTGACCATGGTGGTGAGAACTATTTGACGGTAACATTAGTTGACCAGTCGCGCATCCGGAAGGCAGCAGGGTCAGTCCTACCTGGCTTTTCGGCATAGTAGGTATTGAATTTGGCCGCAATACGAGTTGCTACCGCCATCTCAATGAGGAATATGATCGTGTGCAGGAGGGGCTATAGCATCATGGCGATCGGGTCAGCGTGGGCTCCAGGCAGACAGGGAATGAAGTAGGGGCGATAAAGCAGACAAGAAGCCACCTACCACGCGACCGTAGATGTATCTCTTGTTCAGGCCATCTAGAACTTTCCGCTTCGTGGAGGCAATCATGATGAAAAGAGGGCGTGGGCCGTTTTATGGAGGAGGGAGTGAAGGCAAGAATTCCGGCCGTAGAATCAGGCTGTTGCGCGCCAGTATGACGCAAATTCCAGGGAATCAGACTGAGGGCAAGAGTGACTCTGGGTCGTCGGCTCCGTGTTTGTTCCCCTACTGGATTACCCCTGGATGACGGACACAAGGGCGATGTCCAGTGCGAGTCAGGAAAATAGAGATACAAGAGATCTCTACCCCAGATCAGAAGTGGATGATGCCGCGGGTCTCCGCTTCCAATGACTAAAAAGTCACCTGGCCAACTCAGCACTGCCGAGCGGTGACATCAACCAATGGCCGCCGATCGCGGCGACTATGTAACTAGTTACTTACAGTCGGACAAATGAATTATCGTACCGGCAGAATATTTCATGGCTCATATTTGAAGATCCATTAATCGCGGTTCTATGTCCGAAAGGAGAGAGGCCTTTGTAAGATGCAAGGTTTACCTAGGAGCCTCGCATATCGACACTACAGAAAATCAAGACAATACACCTGGGTAAGTATATAATTAAGTGGATATTCCACAAGGCAGATTGGGTACCTATGTATGTATATGCGAATTGGCGGTGTCGAAGGCGTTGATAAGTATAAATGCAAAGTTCAGAACCCGCAGATATACTGCCCAGCTGTCCTAGTTGCCGCCATCGTCTCTGTATATGCGCGCGGCTATTGCTCGCCCTATCAACGTCCGTCCTTTCTCAAGGGCTTGAAGATTCCCCAGTTGGATGTGTTTCATGCTATTTTCTATCCCTTGCTATAGATAAATATACAATGCTAGCAATTCATCCCACGCTTCCTCTAGGCAGAGGATCGAGGTTGGTCGTCAGCGAGAATGTCCGGGAGATCTCGAATATCAGTCGTTTCGTTCGTGTTCACGTCCACAAGGCGTACTGCGTCTAGGTGAAGAGGTCCAGTGGCTAAAGGTAAGAGCTTGATTTCGGTAGAATGGCAGGTTCCAGGCAGAAGGGGGCTAAGCGTGATGTCAGATCAATACTTCGTAATGTCCATTCGCATTTGAGGCCTAACTCACCCGACGCGGATGTCAGTGCTCAAACTGATCAACTCGGCTTCTTGACCGGCGACGCTCTTTTGCATCGCATGTACAATGTTGTCGTCAGTCACAGCCTCTGCGACATGGTCCTCCTTTCGACTCGAGATGGAAGATGACGAAGGTCGAGCAACATGGCCTCGCGGGTCGACGCGTTTCCGACGAGGAATTGCAATTAAAGCAAATTTGCGAGGAATAACGGAGCGGTTCACGATGAAGACACCCCAAGAGAAAGGAGATCCAACCTGCACTCGGCTTGGCCCCGAGAACGAGATGGTGACGCCAATATCAGTGACCGAATAAGCTCGCTCTCGCAGAGAGCTGCGATTGGCAGTTGCTGTGCTCTGTTGACTAGAATGTCCGAGAGGCATAGACAGGCTCGTCGGCCGATTATTTCGTTGAAGTGCTGGACTTGGACCTCCAAAAGTGGGATTGAGGGCCAATGAAAAATCAACATTGGTCCTCCATTCCATAGAGATACGTGGTTTGCAATCATCAGCAAGAAGTATGACTGCACCTAATGAAATTTCCAGCACACTCATTACGGCCGTCGTTGAAGGATTGGTCTCTGGGCCATACTCGGGGGTGAGTTTATAAACCAAAGTCACGTCATCTCTAGGACGACAGGTGAGTGGGAGAGAAAGACCAGGAATGTCTGAAAGAGATTCAATAGTTCCGTCGGATAGGTGGAGATTTGCTTTATCGAAGGAAACCTCAGAGCTCAAAAACGGCGTCACTTCAAAATCAAGGCTGGCAACAGTTGTGGGAAGGCCAGAATAAGAATTCAATCGCGAATACCGAATTCTAGCACTGGCTGCAGTCACAACACGAAATGGATTGCCGTGATGTTGCTGTATATTGTAGATGGGGTCCTCATTGGAGGTTGTTGGTACGACGCGCAATAGCCTTGACGCAGGGAGGAAGGGATCTTTGTGGGCAAGAGACTTGTCGCCGGATAGCGGTTGAAGCATGTTCATCGATGCGGGAACAAGCGAAGGGAGATAATCGTCTTCTGGGTCTTCTGGCCGACAAGCTTCGGAAGGGTTCAAGCTCGCTGAAGCCATGAACAAAAGGGCCGGGTGTTGGATGCGGTTTCGGGGGCGCCCTTTCTAAATTCAGCAGAATGATCAGTACACCTTAGGTTAGGGCACACTGACTCAAAAACGTCTCGATGTTCCATATAAGGTATACATGATTGCCGGTCCCCTCGTCGCCTTCAAATTCGTTGAAGACAACCAGTGGCTCCTCAGCAGTATCTACAAGGCCTGAAAATATGACCTCTCGGGTAGGAGTTGGGTTTTCTCCAACAGATTCTGCTGGATTAACGGCGTAGACATCTAGTCTGACTTCGAGACGGGGTAGGTAGTGCTTGAGAACAGCTTCTGTGCAGTCGGAGAGTCGCAGGACCACGCGGACAGGAAGGAACTCGTCTGAAGCGCTGGCGATTAGCAAATTTCGAATTGCAGTGAGAGTAAAAGCTTGTTGTATACCAAAGAAAAGCAGGGTTCGCTGAGGAATCGAGGACAGAACCGAGGGAAGATCGTCTGCACCATCCTCCAGGGCAGAGGTAAAGGCCCCTTCGATGTCGAGTCCCGGAGCATGAGGCACAACGGTGTTTAGGATTGCATGTCGCAGAAACTCGCCAGGAATCTCCAGGCCAGGCATTACGACAGCGATCGTCGCATGCAATCAATCTGAACAGTTCCTGGGGATTCGGAAGCAATAAGGAGATATGGATGATAAGGTGGGCGTGCAAACGATGCAAATACCCGAGCTTATTCCGCGCGCTTCGCTTTTTCACTTCCACATCCCCATCACCTCCAACAGCGACCATGAATCCAATGAACGGCTCGTCGGGGGCTCCCGCCATATGGCAGGAGGCGCGCAATGCGGATGGCAGAGTCTATTACTATAATGTGCAGACAAAAGCTACGCAGTGGGCGAAGCCCTTGGAGCTGATGACACCCATCGAGGTTAGTACCCGGATGCCAGATATTTCTGAACTTGCGCTGACCGTTTCTCTTCCCTAGCGCGCCCTAGCGAATCAGCCATGGAAGGAATACACTGCCGATGGGGGGCGCAAATACTGGTATAATACGGAGAGCAAGCAAAGCACATGGGAAATGCCCGAGGTTTACAAGAATGCGCTTGCACAGGCACCAGCCGCCCCAGCTCCACCCGTCGCGTGAGTACACTTTCGATCATGTTTACAATCTACTGATGCTAATGCCATTATAGTGCTCCCGCTTTCGTAGCGGGTGGTAGCAGCTCGTTCCCATCGCACCCTCAGCACCGTGATCGCGATGACTACGACCGAGGCTATAACGACCGACGGGGATACAGTAGCTTTGACACCAATGGTATGGTTGCAGCGCCGGCTTTGACCACGCAGTCGGAGCCCGATTACCATTCGATTGAAGAAGCCGAAGGAGCCTTTATGAAGATGCTCAAGCGGCACAATGTTCAGCCTGATTGGACGTGGGAGCAGACCATGCGAGTGACGATCAAAGATCCGCAGTACCGCTCCCTCAAGGATCCGCGAGACCGCAAGATAGCTTTTGAGAAATATGCGGTCGAGGTTCGCATGCAGGAAAAGGACCGGGCGAAAGAAAGATTCGCTAAGCTACGAGCAGATTTCAATACCATGCTGAAGCGGCATCCTGAAATCAAGCACTACAGTCGTTGGAAGACCATTCGTCCGATCATTGAGGGTGAGACCACATTCCGTGCTACGAATGACGAGAATGAGAGGCGCCAACTCTTCGAGGAATATGTCATCGAGCTCAAAAAGGCGCAAGTCGAGCAGGAGGCCGCAACTCGCAAGGCTGCTATGGATGAGTTGGTTACCATTCTTAACTCACTGGATCTCGAGCCGTATACGCGCTGGTCCGAGGCCCAGGCGGTCATTGAGTCGAATGACAAGGTTCAGGGTGACGATAAGTTCAAGACCCTGAGCAAGTCTGATATTTTGACCGCATTTGAGAATCACATCAAGTCCTTGGAACGTACTTTCAATGATGCTCGCCAGGAGCAAAAGGCTGTCAGAGCTCGGAAAGAGCGCCGAAGCCGAGAGTCGTTCCTCGAGTTATTAAAGGAGCTGAAATCTCAGGGCAAGATCAAAGCGGGCAGTAAGTGGATGAACATCCGCCCAGTGATTCAAGATGATCCCAGATACCAGGCAATTCTGGGTCAGGGTGGCTCTACCCCCTTGGATCTGTTTTGGGACATGCTAGAGGAAGAAGAGCGTTCGCTCCGTGGTCCTCGAAATGACGTGCTGGACGTTCTTGACGTGAGTTTTTACTATTACAGCCCGGATGTGATTCATATGCTAATATCCGCTGCTAGGACAAACGATATGAGGTCACACCTAAGACTACGCTGGAAGAGTTTAACTCCATCATGGAGTCTGATCGGCGCACCTCCAAGATTGATCCCGATATCTTGGAACTCCTTTTTCAACGTGTCCAAGACAAGGCTATCCGCCGTGATGAGGAGGAGAAGCATGCCGCTGATCGCCATCAACGACGCGCTGTAGATGCCCTGCGCTCCCGCATTAGACGTCTTGAGCCTCCAGTACGCATAACAGATACATGGGATCAGGTACAACCTCGGCTCGAGAAGTACGAGGAGTACAAGGCAGTCGAATCAGATGCGCTTCGGGAATCTGCTTTCGACAAAGTCATTCGTCGTCTGAAGGAGAAAGAAGAAGATGCCGACAAGGATCGCGAACTGCGCGATCGGGATCGAAGCCGCCGCGACTACGACCGTGGCGATCGTGACTACCGCAGCAGCCGTGGAGAACGACGAGGCGGTAGCCGTGTCAGCCGGTCCCCCGAGCCAGACGCCTACGAGGCAGACCGGCGCAAGGCACAGGCAGATCGAGAGCGATCCTACCGCAAAGTAAGCGGCCTCTCTCCATCGCGTGACCGCCGCGAAGATCGTGACCGTGAAAGAGATCGGGACCGCTACCGTGAGCGTGAACGCGATCGTGACCGGGACTATGACCGCCGCTATGATCGCCGGGAGGACGAGCGTGAGCGTCTGTACCGGACTCGTGGCGATCCACGCGGCAGCCGTGACGAGCTAGATTACGGCGGCGACACTCGTAGCACAGGAAGTGGCGATCGTCGACGCAGACGTGAGAGCGACTCTGAAAGCGTGGCTAGCCGGTCTGTGAAGCGTTACCGCCGGGACAGTCGTGACCGCGATCGGAGCAAGGGCCCGAGGAGGGATCGGGGCCGAGAGCGATCCGCGATTCCTGAGGAGGATGTGAAGAATGAGAAGGCCATTCATTCCGGTAGTGAGGAAGGAGAGATCGAAGAGGATTAGGTGCATAGCGGTATAGGTGTCTTCATTTCTTGTGGCATTTCCCGCTAGGGTCAAATATCAAACTGCTGTGTCTGTATTTTAGTGTGCCTCTATGGTGGCCAATCCCTCCAACGCCGAATGCGCTGTTCCTTGGCTTTCTTCTAAGGATCCAAGGTTTCCAAGGTTGTTAAGATCAAAGGATCATCTAGGACTCTGGTCAGTTCGCTCCTCTAAAGGATGTCCATGGACCTACCTAGGTACCTCGGTGCTTACCTAGGTATATATACCTCACTTGCATGCCAATGTAGGCGCCCTCACACCTTGGTATATACCTAAGTAAGTCTGCCTCTAAAAAACAACCCTTGGTTCAAAGGTCAATAATGCTTTCCGGCATAAACTTGTTATTAATTACTAAACCTGATCTGCGTTTATTCCATCTGACATGTCGCGCCGCATTCGGCTGGACGTTGTCTTCGACCAACCCTCATGTAGTTTGACACACTTGTGCCCTATCAAATGTCAGACCGGAATTCCGCTCTGATGAGTTGATGCTTCTAATGTTGGGTCTCTGTTCTGGCTGGTCAGTTGCACATATAAAACATGGGGATGGCTTCTGGTACCGACCCTTGCCTTCAATATGAGGACATGCATGGACCATCGAATAACTATGGAACAAAGCTTACTACCTGGTGCAGGTCCTTACCAAAAGCAATCACTGTGTGAAGAGAATACCCTGGGCTCCATGTTAGACGAGGAAGATTGATTGTAATGGAGAAAGCCTTTGCCACAACTATATGAGGAAAGGAGTTGGCTGCCTGTCGGACATTATTATTGAAGACAGTGGGCCGCAAAGAGTGGGCCAATTGATAGCAAGCCCGAAAGTGTTGGAATTGATCGCATGGCAGGGAACCAGATCGTGGAGCGCGAGAGAGCTGAACAGTGGAAAGAACGACCGACAAGGCACCCAATGAGGACTAGGAACGTTTTTTATCGTCTAAAAGGAGTTAAGTTAACAACTGTACGGAGATTTTGAATGCCGCATTATAATACCTTCTACCTTCTACCTTCATATTTTCGTATTTGACTGTTATCAGCGATACGCGAAAGGACAAGATCCGGCCCCGAATAGGCCATATGACGCGGATAGTGCAAACCTTGTCATTCATGGTTCACTCGAATTTCCCAATTCAATTATTGCGGGCCCGATAGCCTGGTCCGTACTGTATATACTTACACAACATTTATTATACTAGCGAATCCTTCGGAGCCGCACGGAGTTCCGCAGGATACCCTAAAACATGTACAACAGCGCATTCCCACGTGCCGCTATCAAGCGGATCCATAGTTCCATCCATGGATTGGTTATCAGTTGATTACATATTATGTATTGATAATTACCGCCAGGATTCGAGGCGAATCCTGCCACAATCCCAAGTTCCAGGTTGGCGTTGGGCGACACAAATACAACGTATGAACGTCATCAATTCCGTCTGATTTCGTGAGTCGTGAGGACAGTCTGTACAGGGACACCACATTCCAACCCGAGCCCGTCATGCTGGATGCATTTCGTGCGTGATTTCCACGCCGACCTTGATCCCCCACATGCCCGGCGGCTCGCCATGCCGAACTAATTCTGTAGCGCCGGAGTCCGGTTGAGTTGAGCGACGGGAGGAGCGGAAGGTCAGGATGGAGTTGCGGTACGGGCGGCTACCTAGCAGGGAATGCGATCTCAAGAATGCCCTCGAAGCGCGGATACACGGCGGGACGGCGGGGAGACAGGCGGCGCTCAGCACAAAGTCGTTCTCGATACTGCTCCACATAGCGATGCGGACGCAATCAACTACAGGCAGGTTAGACCTTGATCTGACCGAGAGACGTGGATGAGACTCACTGATGATACCCACGGTGTCCTGTGCCTTCATGAGCCGGGTGTTGGCCCAGAGCTTGACAATGGCAAATGCGAATGATCTGCCAGGTTGAAGGTCTCAGCAAGAAAAGGTCCTCGAGATTATCGGGGAGTGAGTAGACTCACGCAAAGCCGAGACCCATCAGGGCGATTGTACTGATCCGGGTCCATTTGGGCATCTGCAACCTCCAGATAATGACGCTCGGATAGACGGTGAAGGCACAATCGGCAAAAGCAGAGATTCCTAGAGACAACTTAGTACATCAACACGGCGGTGCATCTGCTTCTTCCCACACGTACCACTCAGAATGCAGGCGTAGATAAGTTGGATATTGCGATTCCAGCAAGTCACCTTCCGATACTTGTATGGATCCCACTGTCCATCAACGGGGTTGCATTCCACAAAGGTGATGACCAGTCCGACAATGGCGATCACATTCAGGAAGATGCAAAAGATAATGATGGCCTGACGAAGCCATCGGGCAGGTCGAAACACCCGGTTGATAAGAATGCCCACACCCAATTTCGGCAGCGCGATACTGACGAAGGCCCAAGTGTATGTGAAGATGGACCAGAACGCGGCCGATGGAACGGTGCCCGGAAAGTCGGCAAGGGAGATCCGTTCGGCTGCATTGATTGCCAATTGAAAACTGATTGCTCGAATAAGACAGAGGACCTATCAACCGCTGTTAGTCACTCATCTCGACCATAGTCGCCAGTATGGCATCTCCTACCCAAGAGAAGGAGATGACGAGATCATCCCAGCCGAGGGCGTCAGTATGCAGCCGCAGTCGCGAATAACTTCGCATAAGAAATAGTAGCGTTGAGATAGCAAAGAACGGCCATGTCGCCGCCGATGCTTGTTGCCCTGTTGTTTGCAAATCAGCCGGGTGGCCCATGTTGGACATCGCCGGCCCCAATCCAGCTATATAGCACAGAGGGGAAATCACAAGGATCTGAATGCATGAGAGTGGGTTTATGTATCTAAAATCCGGGGCTTTTCTGATCACTGCAGTCGACCCAAACCGAGTCCGCCCCCAAACGCAGTTCGCCCCCAAACTGAATCCGCCGGTACAAACATTATATGCTATCCTACTGGGGCCGGAACGGTCTATCGGCGGCGAATCAGCGTGGCATTTGCGCTCCGTGGATCGATCACTACCGAGAGACCCTATCTGGCTATAGACTCCATTGACTACTCTAAGCCGTATATACACTAGCTATAGGGTATTGTTTTGATACCGTACAGGAGCGGAACAGGAAAGACATCAGCTTTTATGGACGTATTGTACGTATTGAACCTGCCATCTAAACCACCAAGATGTAATCTAGGGCAGTGGAGTCGAATGGATTGTGCAATCTGGTGGTCAGGTAACGAACAGCGAAGCATTCTCGGCTCTAAACCTCTTCCAGTAATGATTGGAAGGCGCAACAAGCACCTGCAATGATACCTCAAGAATCCGTTGCTTGTCGACAGTTTGTCGTTAGATGCCCAGACAACGCCCAGATGGATTAAGAAGCTCATGAGATGAAAAGTATCATAATCCACGTCGGCAAGGGAAACCAAAATACTGATCTTAGCCCTGCGCACCGCAGGAAATCTCGTTTACACCTAGATGAACAGAACGAGAGAAACTAATACGACATATAATACTAGAACCTGGAAACTGTGCAAGTAGCAGGTCTGGAACAACAACCTGGCATGTGGGCCAGGTGCAAGAAAACTCAGCTATTCAACAATGACCGTCTTGCCAGCCCACCGAACTATGTTCCTCACTATGCTTGACTGGAAAATCCACCTCTATAACGATCATGAAGTCATGGAAGAGCTTTTTTGAGACCCCGTCCTTAAACCAAACAAGATAACTCCGGCTGCAAAAGACCGCGCATGCCAATCAGAAACCCCCGGCACATCAGTCTGACGGAAGATGAGTATGGATTTCATATTCTTCCGTCAGAAATACCGAGGTATGCATTGAAAAGACCGGAGCCTGGAAGATGCGATTGCAGGGATATTGACGAGAAGCGTTGTGATGGAATAGTTGATGGTCCCAAGAAGCCGAGGAAGTGCTTCGTTGAGCTTGGAGATCGAGATCAGTGGGAACAAGTAGGCCGCTGTTTCTTAGCCAAGTTTTCATCACCACCAATGTCATCCATCCTCGTCATCCTCGTCATCCTCGTCATCCTCGTCATCCTCGTCATCCTCGTCATCTTCCGGCAGACCCTCCGTACTGCCGGGGAAAACCCGGGAGCGCCGAGAGGGCGCCCGACCCTGAACCGCCGAGGCTCTGCAAACGCCAGGGAACGCCATTAACCACCTGATCCCTCTGTTGCCGCGGCGCCGTTTGTGCTGCCGCTCCGAATCGCGGCCATCACGCTTGTGACGGCGGCGATAATGATCGTGAAGAATGCCCTCTTCAACTCTCTTCTTCCAGGAAGTACTGTTGGCGATGAGAGTTAGCATAACCTGTTTAAGACATACCGGCAGAAGAACACTTACGTAGTTGCCGGCCAACTTCTGCTCCTGGTCCATTTGACTCTGGTACTTGTTGATCCGAGGGCGGTAACTGTTGGGATCACGACGGAAGGTGACATCCAGGCTGCGCAGGAACTTGTTGCAGCCGGTAATCAAAGACTCGGGGGTGTTGGCGTGAGCATCCACGGACGGCTTACCGCCGAAGACGATAACCCGGTCAGCCAAGTAGGTGGCCATGATGAAGTCGTGCTCGACGATGAACGCAGTCTTCTTAGTATGCATGATGAAACGCTTGATAACACGAGCAGCCACAATACGCTGCTCAGAGTCCAAATAGGCACTAGGCTCGTCAATGAGGTAGATATCGGCGGGCATACCCAGGGCCAGAACGATAGCGACACGCTGCAATTCACCACCAGAGAGATTCTGGACTTCCTGGTCGATGAAATCATCGATCTTGAGGGGCTTGTAGACATCAGTCTGGAATTGCGGCGAGAGGAAGGCAGCCTTGATACGCTTGAAGAACAGCTGGCGCACGGTACCCTGGAACTTGGGAGTGATCTTCTGGGGCTTCATGCTGATGTTCATTTTGGGAACGGAGGCAGTGCCATCGGGCTTGTCAGCACCAGCCAGCATTCGACAGAAAGTGGTCTTTCCAGTTCCGTTCTCACCCATCATGACGATGATTTCGGAGTCGGTAAACCGGCCAGGTTCGATCTTGAGGTGGAAGTTGCCGAGAGTCTTTTCCATCGCAGGATATGCGAAGGCACGTCCCTTATCGGCGATAAAATCATCACCGGCTTCAGTCAGACGGAAAGTGAGAGACTCTTCACGGAAACGCAAGTTCTCGGTGGGAATGTGGCCATCCAAGAAGATGTTGATGCCTTCACGAACAGAGGAAGGCAGAGTCACAACACCGTAAACAGCTGGGCGACCATAGAGCACGCAAATAAAGTCGGAAAGGTAATCCAGAACCGACAGATCGTGCTCCACTACAATGACGTAGTCGTCAGGACGAAGGAGACCGCGAATGGTACGGGCAGCAGCCAGACGTTGCTTGACATCAAGATAAGACGAAGGCTCGTCAAACATGTACCTGATTTTTGGTCAAAATTTGGACCCGGTGCACATCTTCAGAATTAAACTTACACGTCAGCCTTCTGGACGCAAACCAGACCAATGGCGAAACGCTGTAGCTCACCACCAGACAAGTGGTCAATGTCACGAGTGGCAACCTGCTTCAGTTCTGAATTCTATGTCAGCGAATATTTCCCAGCTGCGAGGCGTGAGATTGCATACCGAGTACATTCATGATGTCTTCCATGTTATCCAGCTGGTCACGGGCCTTGATGAGGTCCTGCACCTGCTTGACCGGGCCCTTCACTGCGCGAGGGATCTGATCGACATACTGAGGCTTCACGACAGCTTTCAGGTTGTCTTCCAAAACCTTGGTAAAGTAGTCTACTTTCATTAGCATCTTCCCAGCGCGTATATAATGTAACAATCGTCACATACTCTGCAGTTCCGAGCCACGGAAGTACTTCAGGATCTCCTCCCAGTCAGGTGGGTTATCATAGCGGCCCAGATTAGGCTTCAGCTTGCCACTCAGAATCTTCAGCGCAGTACTCTTGCCGATACCGTTCGTTCCAACGAGACCAAGAACCTGACCCGGGCGGGGCATCGGAAGACGGTGGAGCTTGAAGCTGTTCGCCGAGTAACGATGGGTGACCTGAGTCTCCAAGTTGGTGGGCAGGTTGATGATATGTATAGCGCCGAACGGGCATTTCTTGGGACAGATACCGCAGCCAATACACAGGCGCTCGGAGATGAAGGCGATCTTCGATTCGGGGGTCACTTCAATGCAGAGTTTACCGGTGCGGACCACGGGGCACGACTTCTTGCACTCTTGACGACATTTCTGATCTAAATCAGCCCGAGTGCTCAAGAAATCCATGGTATATTATCGAATGGTGCATACCTTCGGTTTACACTGTAGTCACAGGAAGTTCCATGTAAGCCGGCCGTAAAGGAGATTTTTGGAGCGCGAAAAATGTGGTTAGCGGGGTAGTTGAGACGAACCTTGTCAGAGTTGACAATCGCAATACTATGTTAAAAAAGTAATCATTTTAGGCGCGCACAGTTGAAGATGAGGAGATCTGTTGAGACATACCGCGTGAGCTTGTCAGACATGGTGGCGGTTTGGGTTCAAGGAACCAGGATCGGGTATCTGGTGGTAACAGGAAGCAGAGAATCGCGGTCTCTGGGAAGCAGGATCCGTGGAGTCGAAAAAAAAGCTGCCGCAGCCAAGGAGAAGGGGTGCAGGAGAGCACCAAGTGTCTGCGCAGACTCGATCCGAGGGAAGGCGAAACAATGACAACGAGGGGCGCAGAATCGAACGCTTTCTTTCTTATTGTGGGCTGTGGTGCCTCAGGCCACTACACGGTGACCGCCCGGCGCCCGCATTATTTAGCGCGTCTCTGATTGGCTCGCACAGTGGCCGCGGCCCGTCAAAAACTCCGGAATCACCTGACCGCCAGCTGGCAAGCGCGAAGCGAGGGAGCTAACACTGATTTGGCAATTCCTTCATGCCTGATGGCTGAGGCACCAGTAGATCCTTGCCTGCAAACCAAACCAAACCGAATCAATCCTCTCCCCAACTCTCTTCCTCACTCGTCTCGTCTTCCCACGAGCCATCCATCTCGCCCCTCGCCCACCATTCCTTATTCCACGCTGATACCCTAGTACCCCCTTTTACGGGGTCACCACGCTATGGAGTGTAAGTGAATTTTTTCAACTCTTCTTCAGCGCCAACACATCGAACGCTTTGCCCGGGTACTTCTCCGCGTCCTTCGACCCACTGCAAGAAGTCCGGTCTCGCTCTTTTTATGAAGATTGATACGGCCTCTGATCAGTGTGGGATAAACCTGATGCCTGCGTTTCTCTTGGCCGGATCTTGTGTGTCAATCTCGCTGTGACTCTCCCCCCAGTCGTGTTCGCGTTCATCCCACCCGTCATCAAATCCCATCGAGGTTTATCAATCTTGATATCTTGCTCTTTCTTCCCATTTGGAAGCTCAATTTTCCGGCTGTTTGAGTCGCGTATCATTGCTCTACAGTTCCCAGCGTGTCTGGTGCGTCCACAATCCAGAATCGAACTCCAATGCTGACTGCCCCTCGGCCATAGCATCTAGCATGGTGATCCCATCGGGTCAAGAACCTCCTTCATCCTCCACTATGTCGAATGGCTACGCGCACTCGCTGGTGGCGGATAATGATCATGCTGCAGTCGACGTGGTCACGAAAAGCGAACGTAGCTCGCCCGAACCTGTCGAGTCCCATCCCGTCTCCGAGTCATCCCCCGAGCCCGATGCCGCGGACGAGTCCTATGACGCCGAGTCTCCCGCCTCCGATGGGGAGGATGACGATGCTGCGATGAATAACACCCATGAAGAACCTGATATCTCTAGCCGCGAAAACTCTTCATCACCGCAACCCGATCGTGGCCTCAAGCGCAAATCGTCGCCGCCAGATGAAACCGAGCTCATGAGACAAAATCCGGACTTGTATGGACTGCGTCGCAGTGGTCGCGCTCGCCATGCCCGTCCTATCGTCGACTCTTCCGACTCAGAATCGGATGCTGTTGCACCGCGCTCAAAGCGTCGGCGCAAGGAATTGTCTCAGCGGCCGTCGAAGACCTCGCGGTCTGCGACTGTCTCATCATTCTCCGAGACCGATAGTGATGAGTACGGCGGGAAGAATGCGCGTGCTAGCAAGGCCCGCCGGCGGCGTCTCAAGGAAGGGGCAAACATGGTGCCCTCGGTCCCCGAACTCCGCTTCTCGACTCGAAACGCTGCTTTCAAGGTGTCCAACTACAATGAAGATGACGACGACTCCGTATTTGAAGATGACGCAGATGAGCACGCCCCGAATTACTGGATGAACAACTACGTGGAAGACACCCGGCCCGCCGTTGATGTCGTTCTCAACCATCGGCTAAAGGAAGGCATCGACTCCAATAATCCTGATGTCGACCGCCAAGACTTCGAGTTTTACATCAAGTGGCAGGACAAGTCCCATTACCATGCCACATGGGAGTCCAACGAGGACCTAGCGAACTTTCGCAGCACTCGTCGTGTGGATAATTATGCCCGGAAAGTGCTCAATGAAGAGCTCCGTCTCCAGCACGATCCCGATGCCCCTCCTGAGGACCGGGAAAAGTGGAACCTGGACCGGGAACGAGATGTCGAGGCCATCGAAGACTACAAGCAAGTTGAGCGAATTATAGGTGTTCGCGAAGGCGAAGACGGCACGACGGAGTATCTCGTCAAGTGGAAACGGCTTTTCTACGACTCATGCACATGGGAACCGGAGGATTTGGTCAGTGATATTGCACAACGTGAAGTCGATCGCTTTATCGACAGGTCTGCTCGCGTCCCTGTTTCTGATAGAACAGAATCCAATCCTGCCACGCGCGAACCGTTCGAGCCAATTCATAGCTCACCGAGCTTCTTGCAAAATGGCGAGCTCAAGGACTTCCAGATCAAAGGTCTCAACTTCTTGGCCTTCAACTGGGTCAGAGATCGCAATGTGGTGCTCGCAGACGAAATGGGTCTAGGCAAAACAGTGCAGACTGTCTCTTTTATTAATTGGCTTCGTCATGTGAGGCGGCAACAAGGACCTTTCATTGTTATCGTTCCTCTGTCTACTATGCCTGCATGGGCTGAGACATTTGATCACTGGACGCCCGACCTTAACTACGTTGTCTACAATGGCAGCGAAAAATCACGCGCCGTACTCCGTGACTACGAGTTGATGGTGGACGGCAATCCAAAGCGACCAAAGTTCCATGTGTTGTTGACCACCTATGAGTATGCTATGAACGACTCTCCGTTCCTTGGGCAGTTCAAATGGCAATTCATGGCTGTTGATGAGGCGCATCGTCTCAAAAACCGTGACTCCCAGCTGTACGTCAAACTGGTTGACTGGAAGTGCCAGGCTCGCCTTCTCATCACTGGTACACCCATCCAGAACAATCTTGCGGAGCTGTCATCTTTGATGGACTTCCTTAATCCCGGGGTCATTCAAGTTGACGTTGACATGGACCTTAACTCCGAGGCTGCATCACAAAAGCTGGCTGAGTTGACTGATGCAATTCAACCGTACATGCTACGTCGCACGAAGTCTAAAGTGGAATCTGACCTCCCTCCAAAGACGGAGAAGATCATTCGGGTTGAGCTCTCTGATGTTCAGCTAGAGTACTACAAAAACATACTAACGAAGAACTACGCTGCCTTGAATGATGGCGCCAGAGGGATGAAGCAATCGCTCTTGAACATTATGATGGAATTGAAAAAAGCAAGCAACCACCCTTTCATGTTTCCCAATGCAGAAGCCAGGATCTTGGAAGGGAGCACTCGCCGAGAGGATATCCTTCGCGCCATGATCACCAGCAGTGGAAAGATGATGCTACTCGACCAGCTACTTCGCAAGCTGAAGGGTGATGGCCACCGCGTTTTGATTTTCTGCCAAATGGTTGGAATGCTCAACATTCTGAGTGAGTATATGGAATACCGCGGCTACAAATATCAACGACTAGATGGGACTATTCCATCCGCGTCACGTCGACTGGCAATCGAGCACTACAATGCCCCCGAGAGTACCGACTTCGCGTTTCTTCTCTCCACTCGAGCGGGTGGTCTTGGTATTAACTTGATGACTGCTGATACTGTTGTGCTCTTCGACTCGGATTGGAATCCTCAAGCGGACCTGCAGGCTATGGCACGCGCACACCGCATCGGCCAAACCAGACCTGTCAGCGTCTACCGGCTTGTTTCGAAGGACACAATAGAAGAAGAAGTCATCGAAAGAGCGCGTAATAAGCTTCTCCTGGAGTTCATCACCATTCAACGTGGTGTCACTGACAAGGAAGCATCTGAGATGCAAAACAAAATGGCTCGCGTTGTTGGCGAACCTAATTCGACGGAGGATATTTCGCGCATTCTCAAACGTCGCGGCCAGAGAATGTTCGAACAGACCGATAACCAGAAGAAGCTTGAGCAACTTGACATCGACTCAGTTCTTGCCAATGCTGAACTACATCACACTGAAGAGTCGGAGCAAATACAAGCTGACGGTGGTCAAGAGTTCTTGAATGTCTTCGAATATGTTGATATCAAGGTCGATGATCTTAGTTGGGATGACATCATTCCCAAAGAACAACTCGAGGAAATCAAAGCAGATGAGAAGCGCAAAGCCGATGAGCAATACCTCGCCAACGTCATCGAGGAGAATCGTCCTCGCAAACGTCATGCGCCAACTGAGTCTCGAGATTCACGGGAAGAACGCAAGGCCAAACGTCAGGCCCGAGCTCAAGTCGCCATCGACGATGGCGAAGATGATGGTAGTTCTTTGGACCCTAAGCGCCCTCTTGGTGAAAAGGAGTACCGTTCTTTGTCACGAGCCTTCCTGCGGTACGGTGATATGGCCGACTGCGAAGAACTCATTCTTGAGGACGCTCGGTTACAGAATCGTGATCGCGACACTGTGCGTGCCGCTCTTCGTGAAATGACCGACAAGGCCGCTTCCCTCGTCCACGACAATGTTGCAGAAATGGCAGCACTCAAGCAATCTGGCAAGAATCTGACCAAGAAGGAACAAAAAGCCGTCTTGTTTGACCACCACGGCGTCAAACGACTCAATGCCCATACCATTGTAGACCGACCTCAGGATATGTCTCTTGTGCGAAAGGTGACAGGGTCTTTGCCAGACTTCAGGACATTCCGTCTGCCTGAAGCGACCAAGCTAGCCGATTACAGCTGCTCTTGGGGAGCTCGTGAAGATGGGATGCTATTGGTTGGTATTGCACGCCATGGGTTCGGTGCCTGGATGCAGATTCGGGACGATACCGATCTGGGACTGGGTGATAAGTTCTTCTTAGAAGAACACCGGGTGGAGAGAAAAACGCAACGCATGCAAGGAGAAGAAAAGTCTACAAAGTCTCCTGGGGCTGTTCACCTTGTCCGTCGTGCTGAATATTTGTTGTCTGTGTTAAGGAACAAGCACAACGATGGCGCCAACGCTAGCGCAAGGCGAGCGGTCGACAACCATCACAGGAACAACAAGCGCAATTCGCGTATTGGTAGCGGTAGCGTCTCAGCTTCTCCTGCGCCATCTGCCCGCAAGGGTCACCGTGAAGCCGACCGGTCTCGACAGCGTTCTCACACCCATGGTGGTCGAGATGATTTTGAACGTCATCACACACCCCTCCATGATCGCCCCAAATCTGGGCATGATGTTGACCGTCCTCGCCATCGTCTCTCTGATGCCACCAACGAGGAGCTTCGTCGTCGCAAGCCTCATGAAAATGGTAGTTCCAACAAGGAGGACATGGCCTTCATGTTCTTCAAACCCATTGTCCCGAACTTGAAGCAAGTGTCCCAGATCACAGCCAAGAACTACCCCAACAAAGCTGAACGAGCCCTGAAGCTCCGGAATACCATTGTCAAGATTGGTGAATTTATTCGTGATACCTTGGAAGGCCAGCAGTCAATGCCTTCGCTCGAGGTTCGCCTTTGGTGAGTTATGGTTTGAATTCAATCTTATGATGCTCGTTACTTACTAGGCTTTTAGGGATTATGTCTCTGTCAATTATTGGCCCAACAAGGAGGCCAGTGGATCCAAGCTTCAGCAGATGTTTCAAAAGGTTCAGGAAGCCGGCAAAGCTTCCAAGCCTTCCAATGGATCATGATACTCATTTCCTTCGTTCCGTTGCCCAGAAGCCGCTGCATATGACGGATTCTGGTTTCAGCCTTTCTTCCTCACGGGTTTATAACCTACTGACCCTGGGTCGCCCACCACGATCCTCGATGACGAATTCTTCCGACTATGGCTGATCTCAAATAACCTGATCTGCCTGGCATCTCAGCTGTCTCTGAAACCAATATCACCCACACAGTTTCTGTCATTGAGATACAACGTCAATTATATTTCAGTATCATTGAAGGTACATATGGATGCAATGAGTTGCATGGCATTGCGATGGCGTCGAATGATTTGCGCACCAAAACAAGCACAGAAAGGAGAGTTCGATTTGAGTTGAAATATGATTTGGATGTCAAACGACTTTTTGCATGGCGTGCTTGGTGTCTTCTCGTTTCTCTCTGGAGTTATCTTCTGTTCCTCCTGTTCTTTGTCTTTCTTCTCTGGCAGATCAAGTCGCGCTTGATCCTCGACCGCTTTGGCTGGACCCGGGCTAGCTGGATCTGCCCTATAATTCTTGTTTCAATTTTTTTTTTCCCTTTCGGCATGCTTGCACGCATTGGCCTGGGCCCTCAGCGCAATGATATTGGTGGCCACGGCATTTTCTCTTCTTGTCTCTGTTTTCATTTTCTTTGATCAGCATATGTACCTTATGGAGTGGCTACCCGGGCGTCGATTGATTTCGTTTTGTCCGCACAAGATCATCCAGCGAGTTGGAAGCTTTGCTTGGAAGGCCTTTCTCTTCCGTTAAAACGAGTGGAATGAAATATGCTGAGCCCTTGCTGGTTACAGCTCGGATCATCAATAATTCCCATTCATTTTCCCTGGCTTGGACATCTCTTGCGTAACAGGACCTTCTCATCAACTAGGTCATGAATGAGTGTCATTGTACCTGGGCGAGGAGAAGACAGCTAACCCTGACCTAAAGCAGGACATTCCCCTTGTCCTATAACAACTATTCGTACATTTGTTCATTCCGCACCTCCCCAGCCTTCCCATTCCAACCTATGAACGCATCCTAACGCCCGCACTGCGCCATATCCAGTAAATAGTATCGATAATATCAGAGGCAGGGATATCCAAAACTAGCAAAACACCGGAAAAAGAAAGAGACATTTAGAATCAGATGGTCAAGCAGCTGAATTAGCCTCGGTTGACTTCAGCCTGATCCTGCTGACGCTGGAACTGCATTTGCTGCTGCTGCAACTTCTCCAGATTGGAAAGATTCTCAGACGATGCGGGTAAAGCACCAGTCTCGGTGGCACCGACAATGGCACTGAACAGCCGCAGTTCACTGTCAATCACGTCGTCTAGAACAGATTCCTTCTCGAGCCAAGCACGCTCGCGCTTGGGCCGGATGTCATCCCACTCAGCCCGCAGCTTGGCGGTTTCCTTCTCGGCCCAGTGGATCTGTCGCCGCAACAGGCGGTATAGCTCTCGCGGAGGCAGACTAAGCTCGTGTGCGTCGAAGCCAAGCTCCGGCACAAACTCCGGCATTGTCAGGTCATCTGGGTCTGCGGCGTCGGCGGTGGTGGAGATGACAGAATCAACGTGGGGCTCGAGGTCAGCACCATCTTTGCCTGGATGTGAAAGCTTGAGGCGGATGCGTTGGAGTTTGGAGGCCGGGGTGCCGGCGATACTGCCTGGAGCAGCAGTGCTGGATTTGGTATCTGTAGGACGAAGAGAGTCGATTTCATGGACGGAGCGCATGTGCTTGGTCAAGGCATCAGAGCGTGTGAAATTGCGGTCGCACTCTGGGGGATGGTTCATGTTAGTCGAGGTGGATGTATACATGCAGCGATGGAATGCGACATGGGAGACTTCAGGGAATGCAGCAGATTACACGTACCGGGCAAGGTGCAGTAGAATGGCTTCTCTCGAGTATGGCTTCTCATATGAGCACGCAGCGCATACGCACTAGCATGCGTTTGTCCTTTGCGGGAACAATCAACCCACTCGCAGGAGTAGCGCTTCTGTCGGCTGCCGATATGTTCAAAATGGAGGTGCTGCACCAGCCCATCCATGTTCCCCAGATCACCAACGCTACATCCATCCCAGCGGCACACCGTGACCTGGTCCCCAGTGTGACCACTGTAGTCATCATCTTGGTTGTTGCCCAGGAGCCCTATCAGGCTAGGGCTGTTCGGAACGTCGCCGGAGCTATCAGAGGAGATGGAAGCTGTGGGTGATGGTGGCGGAGGCATTTCGTCTTGAACTGAAGATAGAGGAGTCTGTCGATCCCAGGAGGTTACTCCAGTGCGTCGACGCTTCGAGGGAGGCAGGTTGGAGGCAGAGGGGGAGTGAGCGCGGCTTTCATGCTTGATGGACTCCCGATCTGAGTCGTCCGCGGTCCCAATGGAGGAGAGGGGGGATCCAGGGGATTCTCTTGATGCCATGGTGAATATGCAAGCAGTCCCAGCTATGGCAAATTCGCCCGAGGAGAGTTTGACAGGATTGCCAACACGAACTGGGAGGGAGTGAAACATTGGATGCTGGCGCAAGGTGAACTGTCAGCGATCAGTCACGTGATGCGACTCGACTTGACCTCGTCAAGCGCGCTCCGTATTTTTTCCTCTCTGGTTTTCTTCCTCCACACACACTTTCCAGTACAGCCATTTGCGTCCTTATATAATAATGCACTAATCCCAGGCCAGATAGAAATGTCTTATTGTATATCAATGGTGAGTGATGACTGTTTTGCTCTCTTTATACTGCCTCGCACAAGATGAACAAAAAGAAGAATTCTGCAATTCCGACAATCTCCTCTTGCCTTGTTCGCATTGCAACAGCGAGATTGCGTGTTGACTCTTCTACACTTGATCTGACTAGCGCAATTTGTTATATGCATATTTGCTGTTACATTCAAGCTATGAATCTCAAGCTAATGATCTCCAGTATATAATAGATTTTATCCTCAGTAACGCGGACCGGCAACGGTGTGCTGCTTCAAAATCGCATCAATCTCAGCCATTTCCTCATCAGTGAGCAACTTCACTCCAACCATGTTTTGCACGACCTTGTCGACGGTCGTGCCACCAGGAATCGGGATGATAGTGGGCATGTCAGGCTTCTCGTTTAAGCTCCGAATCCAGCCCAGAGCAATCTGAGCTGGGGCAACGCCCTTGCGATCGGCGAGGCTCCTGACCTCGTTGATAAGCTTCAGGTTATGGTTGAAGTTTTCCTCTTGGAACCGGGACATGCGTCGCCGCCCGTCATGCTCGGGAATATCGGCCAGCGAGGTGACTGCGCCAGTCAAGACACCACGGCCCAGCGGCGAGTATGCCACAACGGGGATGTTGAGCTCGGCGCATGTCCTGGCGATGTCGTTCTCAAGGATATCGGTTGACCACAGCGACAATTCGACCTCGACAGCCGCGATGGGGTGCACCTTTGCTCTATAGAGTAGTTAGTATGGTATCATTGCATTCATCTTGTCTGACGTACGCTCGCCGGATCGTCTCCGCGTTGACTTCACTGAGTCCAATGCCTCCAATCTTGCCCTCCTTCACGTATTCCGCCAGGACCTTGACGGTGTGCTCCACAGGGAAGTTGGGGTCCTGGCGCGCACACTCGAAGATATCCACCTTCTTCTTTCCGTCCAGCAGACGGAGGGTATTATCCACGCTGCGTCGGATGTTTTCTTCAGATCCATCGGGGACGATCTGGTGAACCTTGAGCCCACCTTTGATGCTGAGAACAATCTTATCCGCATTCTCCGGGTACTTGGTGAAGTACTTGTTCAGGAGGTGCAAGGAATTGTACTCAGGCTTGCCGTACAGCTCGCCGCCGTTCCAGAAGTTGGCACCCAGCTCCAGCGCCTTGTTCAACGTTTCAAAGCACACTTCCTGAGCGGGTGGCTGGGCGTTCCAAGTCATGCCTGAGATCGATAGTTAGCACCGTTGGTTGTGCTGGAACCATTGACAAAACAGAACGTACGCATAGTGCCATAACCAGTAGGGCCGATCTCCTTTCCAACGAGAGTAGGCATTGTGCGTATATACAAAGATACAAAGATGCGACGAAGGAGTTGATTTGTGTAGAATGAAATATGAGAAGAGACGGGCTGGAGCGATGTCTTTATATCGCCCCGTCTCCCAACTCATCGCATCGCATCCCACTTTTCTACTCTTTGCGCCCCGCAGAATGCCATTCTAAACCGGCAACTCAGTGATACCCCGTCGACGGTGCCGTTCTGCAACGTTATTGGTCCAGCAGCTGTGGCGTCGGCTTTGCCCAGTTCTGCGACCGGTGTCCGTGACGTCGCCGGGGATAAGTTGTGACCAAAGGTGGACCCGGAGTTAAGCGCAAGTGTCCTTCTCCCAAGCATGTGTCGGCTGTATATCCATATGTCCGGAATGCTTCGGCTTAGGCCTTTGAAGATCACTTTATCACGGCCAACTCATGGCGCTATCTAGGTATTCTCAGACCCGACGTTGCTACGGCGGACATGCATCCTCAATCTCCGGGAACCCATATCTTGCAGAGTCCCTGGCATTCAAGTCCTCCGGAGCTACGAATTGAAAGCTGAGGAGCACGATGATCCCAGAGTTCCTGATAAAATAGTCCATTGGTCAATTGTCACACAGCTATGTAAATCACATCGAGTCATCCAACATTTTCCCTACTGCTTCTTTTGATATCTCCCGGCGATTTCCCACGTCAGAGTCCCCCTCTACCGCTTCAATCCAATCTCATCCGAGCTATCAACAAGATTATTGAACCGGTTCGCGACCTCCTGATATACTGCGTTCAAGATACGCGGCACATCTGACGCCTCAACGCGCTTCTTGCCGTCCCATCCGGTCCCGATCTGGACGTTCTCGATTGGCTTCTCGCTCTCGTTGTGCCTGACGGTTGTCGTAGCACTCACACCATCGCTGGAGCTCGTTGGTGTCGCAAACGTGTTTTCGGGCTTGCCTTGTTCCATGTCGATGGTGGGTGTTGGGAAGCCGAACGGATTCGGAACAGCTGGAGGATTGGGGACAGGAACCACCGGGGGAACAGGCACCGCTGATGAGCTGGGAAGAGCTGACGAGTTGGGAAGAGCTGACGAGTTGGGAAGAGCTGACGAGCTGGGAAGAGCTGACGAGCTGGGAAGAGCTGACGGGCTAGGAGTAGCGGATGGACTGGGAGTGGCCGATGAGTCTGGGGGCGACACGCCGAGCATGTTGAGCACATCCGAGAGGTATCGCTCGGTATCGGGGATGATTCTCTGAGCAAATGTTAGCGAGATGAGATGTTTAGCACCTCTGCGTATTTCAAAGTGAGTCGGCGTACCGGGGCGCGGGGCTCTATAGTCTTGGTTTCGCTGCTCAGCCCTGGGACCGGGTAGGCGTAGACAGAAGACAGGGCGAGAGCCAAAATCAGCATGGTCGTGCCGCGAGGCCCATACGTTGGTCGTGGCATCTTGAGAAACCTGTCTGTGTTGGTTGTGTTGAGATAGGTGTACTTGGCTCACAAGGTCGAGGGTGGTCTTCGTAGTAACAAGAAACACAGCAAGCCCCTGGACAGGATCTTCCACACGCGAGGGCGATCAGGATCCACCGTTGTCTTTAATACTTTGCGTTTAGGGTTCAAATATTTCTTGTCTAGAACAAGGGCTGGGTATACAAATACCAATGCTCACATACCTCGCCTATCAGACATCTCCCACGTCTTCTCCCCTGGAAAACCTCCTGTAACCACTTCTACTAGGGCCTACTTGAAAACATCTGTATTCTCAAATCCAAACTTTGAGGCGCTCCATTGAGCAGCTTGTTGGTCTCTTGGGAGGCCTTGGTTGTGAATCTATCCAGGGATGGATGTGCCCACAGGGTGGGTTTCTTGGAATGACAGCCAACATTCCGCAGGGCTGTCAGTGCGAATGAGAGTCTGTTAAATCATAATGATAATGCCAAGCTCATTTCAAGGGGATCTCCCCTTCCCAGTGGAGATGGAGTTGAAGCAAATTTGGTATGACGAGGTGAAACTGTCCTATAGTCCATTCTGCGCAGTATCCGGTAAAGAGTAGATCGTATCGTCAAATACCAAAAGAAGGGTCAAGGGTCTGAAATATCCAACAAAGCTGCTTACGAGCGTGGGACCTGATAGGTCCCCTGATACTATTGAACACAATCTGCCAGTCGGCCAACCATCGCATGTGCATTGCGTGGACAAAATTTGCTCCCAGTCTCACACTCATCAAACACCATCATTGAACTGATAGTGATTCATCCACCGCTAAAAGCCAAGGTCAGCTTCTCGCAACAACATGAACAGTCGCGTTCATCGTCTTCGACGAAACGTACCTTGTCGTATGGCTTCGAAGAGTCGCAAAAACGGAGATCCGTCGCAAGACGGATAACATTATCAGGGTCATGATTGATTGTGGACGCATGAATCTGTGGCACCCTGTCAGCACCGAAGCCAAGCCAGAGCGCCAATACATACCATGTGAGGCTTGTGCAGAACCACATCGCCCGCCTCGTAAGCCGAGACCAGCCAGCGCCGACCATGTTCGCGAGCAAACTCAGCCGGGAACTCCGACAGCAAGCCCGTTGCCATCATATTCGAGTTGAAGGCGTTCTTAGCCTCCTCGTCGGTCATTCCGGCGTCTGTCGCCTTTTTGAAGAATGCCTGTTCCATTTCGACTCCGATGCTGTCGCCTGCCATACATGAATCAGTGGGGTGCCATCAATGGCCCAAGGAAAAAAGGTCGCACCATTTTCGAGATAAATCAGCCCCCCGCCATTCAATTTGATATCCCCCATCGGTACCCAGGCCGTGACACTAGTCGGCGCCCCATGTCGGAGGAAGATCTGATCGTAGTGCACGCCAATCGGCTTCGAGCCGGGGATATTATTCCGGAGCAGTGTCCGGCGCAAGCTCAGCGTATCCTTCTCCCAGCCGGAAAACTTGGCCACGAAGTCATACAACGCAGGGTGGTTGCAGAACTTCTCTGCATACCAGTCCTGATAGTGAGCGTCCAGGGCCAGGTCGACAAACCGCGCTGCCCGCTCGCCACCGGGTTTTCCGTTGCCGCCGATGTGGCCCGCTCCAATACCGGGGTAGTCTTCGTGCGCTTTGGCAGGGTCGAAGATGCCTTCCACCGGCTTGGTGCCGGGCTTGAGGACGCCGGTGGATTCGAGCGAGGAGAAGTATGCGTCCCGGGCGGCGAGGACGTCGTTGCGCGGCAGGACTTGTTTCAAGAAGAGATAGCCGTCTTCTTCGTATCGCTTGCGAAGTTCCTCAAGAGGGAGTGTTGGGTCGGAGGGGCGCAGGAGGGCTGCATTGTCTGAAGTCAAATGGCCGTCGTTGACGGCGAGGTGGTCTGCTAGAATGGCGACCATTGTGGGTGGAGATGTACTCAGGTTGAGTCCAGATTGAGAAAACAGAAGAGTATAGACAGAGCGAATGCTGCATTTCTGATGGAGGTTTGCAAAGGCTTTATATCTTCTCTGCCATAGCTTGTCGCTCTCGTCGTGGGGACGTCGGGAATTCATCCGGGGGGACATCCGAGGAAGCATCCAACCATATCTAGATGCATGTCAGCTTTTCCCCGCATGGGAAGCTGTTCCACAAATTGACGTGGGACTTGTGACTGCGATGCAATACGATGGAGGGGAGCGAATAGAAAAGAGTAACAAAGCCCGCGGTTGCAGCGGAAAAAGCGTACTCGAAGAGGAAGTCAAGTGGGGACTGGGCGACAATCCACTGCGGGAAATGTTACTCTTTACTCCACTGTCTAGGTCTTGAATACATGAGTTAAATCATTAATGCTACTTGTAGATGAATGCCCGAAAGGCAGTATTGAGAGGCAAATGACGAGACATGCACAGCTCTACCATGACTAGCAAGATGGAGAGGAGATGTCATATGCTACGTGTTCCGATCCTACGAGCTCTAATACAAGTCCATCTTTCACGTTACGAACTACAAGTCTCTCAATGAAGTCGCTGATAAGATGATGTCGATCAATATTTCGCGCCCTGCATCCCAGCCCAAATGTCCCGCTCATGATAGTCATATTTCGTCAAGAAAGGAAACCAAAGGAAAACACCATGAAACTCCCAAGAAAAATGTGAACAGAAATCCTGATCTCATGGGACATGAAGAGTATCGCCAATCGCCTTGCCGAGAAACCACTGGGCAAAGGTTCTAAAGGCCGCATCGTTTCCATGGGTGAAATCGTACATCGCGCTGGGACGCACGGTCAGAGTTTTACCATCAAAGTGAGCTTCGATAGCTCGGCACTTCACGCCCATGAGTGATATGACCAAGACCTACACCATAAGTCAGTTCAGGAGAACGAAGCATTGGACCAACGGGGCCAGCGGGATGGAGGCTTACCGGCGCCATCATGTGGTGGCGCAAGCGCTTTCTCCGAAATTGCGCAAACATGAGTCGGAGAATTGGAAGTAGCTCTCCGTAGAGGATGGTGGATTCGGTGGCGACCATGTTGTTGTAGATGATAGCCTTAACGTGTGGGTAGGCAGGGTCCTTCAAGTCTAGGATCCGGAAGCACCCAAATTCGGGCTGTTCGTACTTGAACAAGCCGCATTCTGGAAAGTCACCACCACTGGGCGCAAGTTATATGTCAGGGGATTAGCTTATCAGTGTTTCTCGCAATGGGCTGCTTACTAGTTGTATCTCCAAGGGTCACTCTCGCCTTCATCGTTGGCATGCGATCTACAGCGAGAGATATAGTGCACGAGGAACCAATTCATCTGACGAGCGATATCGTACGGGCGCTTGAATGCAGGGCTAATGTCCTCCATGTCATCCAAGCCATTATAGGACCCGAGAGTCTCCTCATTGGTCTCTAGTATCAAGTGGCTCGGCTGGGCAGCAAAGTAGGATGGTTTCTGAGGCGATGTCTCATCCAGCACCATAGGATCAACGCGGACATTCAGATCTTCGAGCTGCTTCAGGTCGAACTCGTCGACTCCGAAGTCCCTGACACGGATATGCATCGCCATCAGCGCCACACGTATCTCACGCTGGGCGGGTTCAAAGATCCTCTCTGGCATGGTGTGTGAATGTAGACAGAGATGGAAGAGACAATCAACATGAGCAGAAATGACTGCCAGAAACTCCGGAGAACCGGCGACTTTATGTGCAAAAAGGGCGATGTTTTGATTTCTCGGATCAAACGCGGGCCGACGGGACTGGGTGACTGCCTGGGAAAGCGCCAATCAGAGGCTGAGGCGGAAGCCCCTGTAGAAGCGCCGGGCTGTCCATCGTCTCCCTCACCATCGTCTCAACGTACGCCAACCAGCAGGCCTCGCTCTAGGTTGGAACATAACTGGCACAGCTAGTGACCAGTATTGCTCCAATCAATCTCCAAATATAGGCGATCTCCCCCCCTAGGGTATCCATGCTTCCCACGGCACCAGAGGCGCTTCATTTGCACCCAATCTATACGCGCCGTCGACGGTCACCCCAACCCACAGACAGGGGAACGACGCACTCAGCCGACCAGCAATTTGCTGGCCAATGGGGTGAGATATTTTAGGCAGATACGCATCGGCGCTTGCAACAGAACCGTGATTCCCGTGCTGAAAACCATGTAGATTATAAGACCCGCGTTGTCCAGACGGACATCTATGGCTTGATCATTTCCTGTACCACGCACTTCTATCTTCTCAATTTTTACCCAGTCAAAGATCCAACTTGGTGTCTCTCCAATACCAAGTCTCGGTGAACACCATCATGGCTAATAAGCCAGACGAACTACCTGCAACCTCCAAAGACTGGCAAGAGGACTTTCTCAAACTGGGTCTCACTGGTCAAACCGTGTTTGGCAGCAAGTTTTCTTCGGCCTCGAAGATCGAATATGAGCAATTTCTGCTTTTCCGGGCTCTGTAGGTGTCGGGAGCAAGCCTCCTGAAGTTCCTCCCTGGCATCAACAAGTGGATCTCCGAAGCGAACAAAAAACTGAGCAAATACAAATCATGGGACACGTATTTGAAGAATTTCTTGCCACCCGATTTTGGGGAGGGCAGTTTCGCAGTCGCCCGGTATTATCAAGTTGAAGTCACAAGGACCGAAAACGACATGGATTCTCGAGCGCTTGCAACTCCTATTGCACATCGAACTCGCGCCCAAGTGAAAGCGGCGACTAGGGGGCTTGCCAACCTACATTTGCAGACACCATCGAAGTCAACAAATCTCTCCCAAGTGTTGGATCCCGAAGGGTCTGATCTCGATCTCTTAGTGGATTCGGAACCGTCTAGCCCGGAGACACCAAGCCCGTTGCAGCAGATCACGCCTGCCCCAAAAGAGCTGGAGAATGTGCTTTACCCGCCCACCAAAGATGAACAGATTGTGAACTGCGCCTTGGTTATATTTCTGAATGCTCTTACCATGAGGTTTATCTTCAACAATCACTGGACATTGCACAGAAAGGCCCTCAAAGCTACTTTCCGGGATACAAGTTTTGAGGCGAGGACCGATGGATACCTCGGTGACTCTCAGGGGTATGCGCGAGTTCTTATCGAGGTCAAGCCTGTGATGCGAGAGAAGAAATCACTTGCGATCCAAATGCAGGAGACTGCCCAAATGGTCGCCTGGATCAAAAGTGACCCCGAAAAGCTAGATGGAACCAGGAAACTGTGAGTTTTCCCATAGTCCCAAAGGACTTATATCAGCTCTCGGTGCTAACTGAGAAACAGGCGCCTTCACATCTCTCAAGATCGGCATGAAATATACCTGACCGTGGCTGAGTACGATGATGATTATATCAGGTACCTGACCGATGAAAGGAAGAGCACCAAGGCATTTTCATTCCTGACTATGCATGAATTTGGACCCTGGAGTACCCAGGATGCAAGTCATATGAGAGAATTGGGGCCTATTCTCCTGGCAATATCCCTTCGCGCAGAAGCTGGACAGAGAAGTAATTGGACATGATCAAATTGGAGACGAGATGCTGAGGGTTGAAGGTGATTCATGTATTTATCTGGCTCGTTGCAATCCCGAACGTATATATTGCACAGGGGAGTAGTAGGTACAGAACTTTGACCCTAAACCATGACCTCATACTGCCTCTTGATCCGTCCAATCACTAATCTCCCAAGACCTGAATTCGTCTTCGATAACCAACTTCATAGTCGTAAAGACAATCTCCTCATACAGCTCCTTGGCTGCCGCTCTCGCTTTTGCATGCCACGGCCCTAGGCCCCCCAGCCGGGCATCATTGCGACTACGCCAGATGCCTGTGCCCAAACATCAACTCAAAGTCCATATTAACGATCAGGTAGACTTACAGGTTGCCAGATTCTGTTCTTTGTCGTTTTTCGTGCCAAACCAATACTTCAACAGCCCCCCGCTGGCAACAGCCTCCTGGTGGGAATAGGCATCCAGTGCATGCAGGCGATCTTGGTCCACGTTTGGTTTGAGCTGGGAGCGAAAAGAAACCACATAGAAGGTTTGTGTTGTCCATGGGTGACCTTCTGTTTCCGAGAATCCTTTCAGGAGATCGAAAACCTCGACCCAGTTAAAGGAATCCAGGTAGTCTGCAGTGGCATAGTCACCATGAATCGGTTTGAAGAAAGCTAGCGCCAGCGCGAGAAGTCGGCTTTGCGTGTCGAGCGTCTTTAGATCCAGGAGGTGTGGCGCGTCATTATATGGTGAAGCGATAAGGCGGGTATCACTCTCCGCAGATGCTGGATTCCCCTGCTCGTTTTGGTTCGGTTTCAATTGAAGCGAGGCCGCTGCATTGAACTTCAAGTCGTCGAAGTCGGTTGATACCAACGTATGGGGCAAAAGCTGATTGAACCGCTTCTTGGGGGTAGATTCATCGATAGAACCGAAATTGGGGGACGTGCCGGTTAAGCCCGGAGCGGCCGCGGCCACAGTCATGTTCGACGCTTCCAACAATGGATCAGAAGAAAAATGAAATAAAACAACTTTCAAAGAACACAGTCAAAGAAAGCACCGAATCTTGGGTTGAGGTAATATACAATAATGGCGCAGAGGGATATCAGACAAAAGAAAGAAAGTGCCGAGTGCAAGGAATAGAAAAGGAAGTCAGATCCAGCTGCACTGGCGATCCTGATAAGGTATAAATATGAGCACACTTGGCATGCTCACCGCTACCATGTCTCTGCTGGTCCTTTCGTACCACATTCCATTCGATTGCGAAAGAGGAAGAACTGGTGAGCCAAAGGCACGGCGCAAGCACGCCATCCCGAGTGCCACAGTGGGCGTTGGGGTTTGGGTTCCAGCGGCGCCCCCATCGCAGAGAGCAATCACTAGGAGAGCCGGGGCAACTCTGCGTCTAGCAGGATTGTACTTTTGTCACCGAAATAACATTAAGGTCATATACTACTCCTGCAGCGGAATTTTTAAAGGGGTTATTTTAGTGAACTTAGCGCATCGTACTGTATACACCACCGAACCGATTATAACTTAGGCTAGAATTGAACCTCGTTGAAACCGTGTAGAATATGATGTAGGAATACATGTAGATATGTGATCTAGAGAATATTACACGCAAGGCACAGCTACATAAGTTCCAATGTTAGAGTGGTATAGGAATCGATTAGTAGAGATTCGCTACATTAGCTAGTAAAAAGTATACTAGCTTACCTACTGGAGGTTATCAGCAGGTATAGAGAGTCAATTTGCTGGTAAACTGGTCATTCAAAGATATACTTTGACAGTGAGCAGCTGGCAGGGAGTAGATGGTATAGGTATAGCTCGATTATAATCAAATTCTATATGTTTTGGTTGTGTGCATTTCATATGTCCTAAAAAGGCAGGATTTTTTTGAAAAATTTGGGTGCAAGGGCAGGAGTATCCCCAGTCCCGCTTCCAAGAGTATACTGCGACCGCTAACTGTACATTCTTCTGTCCTTATTGGCCTTGATATGTATATATGTGTGTGATTGCCATACGCCGGCGAGTTAGTACTATGGTGGGCGACAACATGCGAATCCTCGCTATTTTATGTTCTCCTTTTTGCTATGTTTTTATCTTCTCTTTGGGGGTGCCGCCCTACCAAGTAGTTCAAGGATGTTGCATCGTATTACAGCCGCGAATAATGTCCACCAGATAAGCACGGTGAGTCGTTCTCTTTCAAGGCCTCGTTTCATTGGTCATGGCCATTTTTACTATACAAAAGTGGTATCATGCGGGGAATATCTAAACTTGCCCCTGATCGTCCTCCGCCGAACGCCGTCCGAAATGCACACCGCAAAAGCAATCGTCATAGCCATGCCCAGTCTATGGCTTCGGTGGTGGGCCCATCTTGCCTTCTCCAGTGTCAATCTTCTTCTTGGGCGGGATTGCTGGCACTTTGAAGCCATCTTTCTCCTTGGTTTGCGTGCTGTTGCTGCTCTGGCCGCCAACCTGGGTGAATGTTCCCGAGTTAAACCAGCGATCTTCTTCGGCCTTGCGCTTTCGGTTCAGCTCTGCTTGCACCTTCGGATCAACAAGCTCCAGACCCTGAACGGGTGTGAAAGCAATCGTACTGGCGGTTCCAGCGGTACCAGAGAGGGAGGATCCAACGCCAGAGGATCGGAGACCCTTCGACTGAAGAACACTGGCAGTACCACCGACGCCACCTTGGCCAAAGCCACGAAGTGACGAGGCAGTGCCACTGGATGGAGTAGCTGCGCCCCAGCCCTTGTTGTTCTTGCTGAGCTTGGCGCGGGTTCGTTGGTCGATCTGTGTTGCTCGGATTCGGCCGTCATTCTGCTGGCCGAGCATACCCAGACCGACGGTGCCTTCGCCAGTACCATAGCCGACCTCTGATTCCTCCTTGCCGAATGCGACGCGGTTCTGAGCCTTGCGTAGTTCAGTCATGGCAACAGCCTCCTTGGCCTTGCGAGCACGACGGCCACCACGCTTTCGGGATGGCTTGTCGTCGGGTGCGGGGAGAGCCTTGACACCAGCGTTCGGCGCAGGCTCCGTCAACTTTTCCAGCCGCTTAAAGCACTGCTCTTTCAGCTCCTCGCCTAGAGAGCCGTCTTTGCTGTAGTTGGAGACATCTGCGCGAGTGGCAAGAGCCATCTTAGCGGCAACAATCCGGATGGCTTGCTTTTTCAGATCATTCGGGACCTCCTGAATGATCGGCGAGTCGTACAAGAAACCTTGTGACCGGATACCAATGTTCGTAGCAAAGCCAAGGCCCTCCTGTCTCCTTGAGCCCTGTGCCCCCAAATTACACGCTGGAATCTTGGCCAACTCCCGCAAGCCACCAGACTGGTTGAGAAACTGCGCCGCAGTCTCTGAACCAATCAGTGCTGCCAGATTCGGCGCGATCTGGTTCACGCGAGACCGAATGCTCTCCGTCAGCGCTATGCGGTCACGGTCGAGCTTGAGGATTCTTGCGCACGTATCAAGAACCGTTTTCAGTTCAGACTCGCTCATTTCCCGGCCCCGCGTGGTCGTTCCCTCGACCGCGACGACCATCAAGGACGGGCCACCCAGCACCGTCTTGAGCGGCTCACCAACCATATTATCCGAAGAATCAGAAAGGGCCTTGATATCGCCTAGGGGACCATTTTGAAGAATCGCAACTGTCTTGGCGTACTTGATCGGTGTTGTGACCAGGGTCTCGAGTTCGGGAAATCGGACGGAATAGTGGTCGCGTAGGACCTTGTGTAGACGTGTGAGTTCATCGGCAGTCGTTATAGAGAGATCGAATTCATTGGACACTTCGCCACCTTCCTTGGGCGCTTGCTGCTCCTCCTCGGGTTCTTGTTCGAGTTCCTCGTCCTGTTGGAAGTCCTCATCTTCCTCGAAGTCGCGCAGGAGCTCCTCTGCAGTCGACATTTTGGCAATTTGGCGCTGCTTTTCAAGCCTATTTTCCCAGGTCGAGAAACCTGAAAAGTCCTTTCAGAAGCTGGGCCCGGAGTTGTCGAAGAAGCAAATTATGCGGACGCCGCAAATCACCAGTTGCGCCGGCGAGAGCTAGGCTTAGTCATACAAAAGCTTGGAGGTATGGGTGGCGGAACGAACCCAAAGCGCAGTCCCGTTGATTTCATCGGAGATTCACGAGAAATGCTGGAAGCGTCACTGCCGCCACTCACCTTGGACTGGGACAGTCCTGTACTGTTGACTTGATCAAGGATTGGCTGCAAGCTCTTGCGCCTTGAGTGTTTGCCCTTTTGACTTACTGTCCCACTTCGATCGCTTTTCTTCGGAATCAGATTTCACGTCTCGCTGGCACACATCAACTCATACTCGCCATTTTCCCTCCCATCAATCCCCCCACGAACGCACCATCATGGAGGCATCACGCGGCCCTCCTCGGGTCAAAAACAAGGCCGCTGCGCCGATCCAGATCTCTGCGGAGCAGCTGCTCCGTGAGGCTGTTGACCGGCAAGAGCCTGGCCTGCAGGCGCCGACGCAGCGCTTTGCCGACCTTGAAGAGCTGCACGAATACCAGGGCCGGAAGCGCAAGGAATTTGAGGACTATGTGCGCCGGAACCGCATTAACATGAACAATTGGATGCGCTACGCAGCCTGGGAACTGGAGCAGAAGGAATTCCGCCGGGCGCGGTCAATCTTCGAGCGCGCGCTGGACGTCGACTCAACTTCGGTCGTGCTCTGGATCCGCTACATTGAAGCCGAGATGAAGACCCGGAATATCAATCATGCCCGCAATTTGCTCGACCGTGCCGTGACGATCCTGCCCCGGATCGACAAGCTCTGGTACAAGTATGTGTACATGGAGGAGACCCTTGGTAATATTCCTGGTACTCGTCAGGTTTTTGAGCGGTGGATGTCATGGGAGCCTGAGGAGGGCGCTTGGAGCGCATACATCAAGCTTGAGAAGCGGTATAACGAATTCGAGCGAGCGCGTGCGATCTTCCAGCGCTTCACCATTGTCCACCCCGAGCCGCGGAACTGGATCAAGTGGGCACGGTTCGAGGAAGAATATGGAACAAGTGATCTGGTGCGTGAGGTCTATGGTGTGGCGATTGAGACCCTGGGCGAGGACTTTATGGACGAGAAGCTCTTTACAGCCTACGCCAAGTTCGAAGCCAAGTTGAAGGAATACGAGCGCGCACGAGCGATCTACAAGTATGCGCTAGATCGGCTTCCGCGGTCTAAGTCAATGGCCCTGCATAAGGCCTACACAACATTTGAGAAGCAGTTTGGTGACCGCGAAGGTGTCGAAGATGTCATCTTGTCCAAGCGCCGCGTGCAGTATGAGGAGCAACTCAAGGAAAACCCGCGAAATTACGACATCTGGTTTGACTTTGCACGGCTTGAAGAGACAGCGGGTGATCCAGAGCGTGTTCGGGACATATACGAGCGAGCTATCGCGCAAATCCCGCCATCACAAGAAAAAAGACACTGGCGCCGGTACATCTACCTGTGGATATTCTACGCAGTGTGGGAAGAGATGGAGGCGAAAGACATGGATCGCGCGCGACAGATCTACCAGGAATGTGTCAAGTTGATCCCACACAAGAAGTTCACCTTTGCCAAGGTTTGGCTGATGAAGGCACAATTTGAGATCCGTCAGATGGAGCTACAGCCTGCACGAAAGACATTAGGCCAAGCAATTGGCATGTGTCCCAAAGACAAGATATTCCGCGGTTACATCGACCTCGAGCGCCAGCTTTTCGAGTTCGTGCGGTGCCGCACTCTCTATGAAAAGCAGATCGAATGGAACCCCTCTAACAGCCAGTCTTGGATCAAGTATGCTGAGCTTGAGCGTGGCCTGGACGATCTGGAACGAGCTCGAGCGCTCTATGAGCTCGGTATTGAACAGCCGACTCTTGATATGCCTGAACTGGTGTGGAAATCCTACATCGACTTCGAAGAGTACGAAGGCGAATATGAGCGCGTCCGGGCACTTTACGAGCGTCTCCTCCAGAAGACGGACCACGTCAAGGTATGGATCAACTATGCCCGGTTCGAAATCAACGTGCCGGAGGACGAAGAGGAGGAAGAAGAGGACGAGGAGCGACCGATCAGCGAGGAGGCGAAGCGACGTGCACGGGCGGTCTTCGACCGCGCGCACAAAGTGTTCAAGGACAAGGAACTCAAGGAAGAGGTATGTGTTTTCTATCTTTCGGTTTTAGGTAGACTGATGCTAACGATCTTGAAGCGCGTGGAACTACTCAACGCCTGGCGCTCATTCGAGAACACGCATGGCTCACCGGAAGACATCGACAAGATCGAGAAACAGATGCCGCGCCGCGTCAAGAAGCGCCGCAAGCTGGAGGACGATCGATACGAGGAGTATATGGACTACGTGTTCCCGGCAGACGATCAATCCGCCGCGAACCTGTCCCGCCTGCTCCAGAAGGCGCACCAGTGGAAGCAGTCCCAAGCATAAAGCGATGGGTTGTGATGATAGCACCTGTTTGCTGAATCAACTACTGTAATCTCATGGACCCAATGAAACATTTCATGTCGAGCCGCCCAATCATACCTATCTCTAAGTGTGTAATGCTTAGATTGTACATGCAACGATATAATCACGACATAGTGGAAGAATTCCTGGATCCCACTTTCTTCGAGACGGCCGAGGTAGGCATCAAAATACGTATACGTGCATACCTACGTAGGGTATGGAGGCTACCTAACTGCCACTGTCGCCTTAAATATATTTGAAAAGATTGATTTGCCGCATCAGTATTCCTATCCATGGATTGTCAAGGTTCAGCCGCCATTCATTCAACAATCTCCAGTGTATACCCAATGGATTCGACAATTCCTTCTGAGCCAGTTAATGTGGTTGTTTTCAAAGCGCGGGACTTATTTTACAACGGCACTACATATACTTCCAGATATATAGTTGTAGTACCCTTGAGCCCAAAATCTGGCGATGATCTATTTTTGTACCCACACGCCTGAAAATTCGCCGACCCTCTTCCAAAAAGTCAGCGAGAAGATCTGCAGAGGCCTCCGATCTATTTCTGTCAACAGACTTGTGATGTTGGCCCTATTTATTCCATGCATATGTACCAAAGGACCTGAGTAATCATTTCATCGCTCGAAATCCCAACACCTGGCCCATACCATAATAGACGACAGGGCCATTATTTCAAGGTTCTCACTAACACGGGCTATAAAATCTGGTGTCTAGAAGCAACTGCCTCGACTGATAGATTTGGAAGAGGGCAACGGCTGGTGATTTCCACCTGAGATCAACATGGGCAATAGCCAGCGTCGGAAGTGGTAATCCCAGCGCGGTCAGGCTCGGGGGCTGGTGCGACACAGGACAAGGTGAGAGTCAAGAGAAGCGGCCCCTGATTGGCCGGTACCTGCATCGCGGAGGCTATAAAGCATCCTGATTGGGCGAACACAATCTCCCGACTGGTTGGTGCTGTGCATGACTGCTTTGTATCACGGCATCCACCATCAGTTGATCGCGACACCCGCACGAGGCCCCCAAGGAACCCCTCAGTTGGGGGCGGCAGGAATGCAACGGGCCCGCGGCTGCGATGGAAGCCATCAAATGGCAAGGCTGGAGGGCTGGAATGTGTCAGGCGGGGAATTTTTATCGCTCGTCAGAATGGAATCTAGCATTCCAGACACACTGCATCTATATAGTTTCTTTTTATCTACCTATATAGACAGCCGTCGTAACTCCTAGACTTGGTGTTGCATGAACCAGGCACATCCCGGTTTACACGGATCTTGGGTTCCACGGTTCCACGGTTTCGGCCGCGGTCGAACCACGGATCGCAAACCGGAAAAAGGGGGTTGTTTGTTTTCCAGCCTCCAGTACATCGGTGATAGTGGTGCCTTGCATCGCCCATCGAAGGGGGGCTTTTTGTGCTGTATGCACCTACACTTGGGCCCCCCAAGTACTGTTAAATCCATATGTGCAGTTGCTGCAACTATGCAATATCTCCCGCCTATAATCTATCGGCCCCTGGGGCCCACCTTCGGGGGGGCGACGACGAGATTCTGTAGTGACAATGGCTTGGAGAACAATGATAGATGCGATGCAATGGGAAAGAAAAGAACAAGACAAAGCGTAGAGAATAACGACCATAGTTCGGCCCGTAGTCTAGTCCAAAAGCCCCGGCGACTGGGGGACATTGCGTTGGCCGATGATGAAATGGTGCTGGAAGGGGGATGGCGCTGCTCGCTTCCGTTAGGGGGGCCCCGTTTTGCGTGTCTCACTCTCACTCTCCTTGTCTCGCCATCTTGTCTCTCTCCCTCTTTGTCGCCTCTTGGATTCTTTCTTTCCCTTGTTGTGCTGTGCACTGTCGTCCCTTCGGTGTGTGTTGGTTTTGCTTCGCGTGTCTTGTTGACCCCAGCTCATACGCCTCCCCCCAGCTTTTATCTTCCGTCGCGACGTGTCGCCGACCTCGTTCTCTCACTATCCTTTTCCGCCACGGCCTCGACTCAATCCCTCGACTGCCTCGGTCCAACCCGTTTCGCTCGTCTCTCTCAATCTCCTTCCAGGTCCAGTTCTCAGCGGCCATCACGGCGATCCTCCTCGAGCGGCCATTTCGGCGGATCAAACACCTCGCGATTGCCCCGATTCATCCCAACTGCGCAACAACTTCGTTCAATTCAACCCGGCTGTCACGCACTCTCCTGACAAGACTCTTGTTCGATATCGCGAGTCTTTCAGATGTTCACCTACCGAATGCTAGTGCTTTTTTCCTAGTCTCCTCGGCCGAGATGAGATAGTGCTCTGGTAGCCACCATTTGTTCTCTACTATTCGGTCTGATTTCTCCCGCCGGCTGGCCATCCGCATTCTTTATTTGGTCTGGTATCATTTGCATTTCGTTCCTCTTTGAAATCTGCGACATTTCTTCACCAACATGGCCGTTCCTACTCCTCCGATGACCTTGGAGGGTCATTGTTCCGTCATCTACAGCAATACACTATACGTTTACTCCGCCGGCAACTTCGCGTCGATCCCGCTCCAGCAAAATGTCACCTGGCGCCCGCTAGCGTCGCCGGACCAGAAAGTGACTAACCCAGCCTGTGTGAAGGCAGGCATGGAGGGAAGCAATAGCGAGCAGGCACTGTATGTGGTCGGTGGGACCGGCGGTTCGTCGAGCTACTCGGGCCTCCAGCGGTACTCCTTCAGTGATGAGAAGTGGGAGGTCCTTGGGGCCGCTCCAACGGACATGACGGATCGAACATCCCATGGTGTCGGCTATCTCGAATCGGCCTCTAAGCTGCTGGTGTATGCTGGCGACACGCCTTCTTCTTCAACCTACCTGATCTCGACGTCGTCTCCGTACACTGTCGACTCCCAGCCTGCCCAGGGAGCTCCTGTAACGTCGGATCCAATGCTCTTGACCTGGAGTCCCAGCCAAGTTGCGTTGATCGGCGGCACCCAGACCGGAACGGCCGTCTATGTCTATGATGCCACGGGCGGCTGGGCCTTGTCGGGTGTGAACCTTCCCTCCACTATCCCGACCTCCAATCGCTGCACTATCCTACTTGACTCCAAAAAGAAGATCCTCGAAGAGTTCAACTTGAGTGCGGACCCCAACACCGTCAGCAGCTATGAGCTTGTCGATGCAACTGGGAGTCCTCAGACCACTGCTAGTCTGGTGGGAGCTTCTTCTCACAAGCGAAGCTCAAGTGACTACCCCACATATAATGGCACTTTTGCCCCGGGCACCAAGCGCTCTGACTACTCGCTCGCCCAAGGGGACAATGGAATGGTCGTGGTTTCGGGTGGCGGTGGTGACAACTCCCTAGCCATGTTCAATTCTACTACCAACAGCTGGATGAATGCAACAGAACTGTTCTACGGTAGCAGCCAGCAGCATGTCTTGAAACCGACAACCACGTCCACGACTTCCACCTCAACTCCCACTGCTACTTCCACGACTTCCTCCACACCTTCAACGACGGCCACTTCTTCCTCGGCGCCTGCAGCCTCTGGTGGCGGAGGTACTTCCGAACATACAAAGGTCATCATTGGTGCCACTCTTGGCAGTCTGTGCGGCTTTGCTTTGATTCTGCTTGCCCTTCTGTTCCTGCTTCGTCGCGCCAAACAGAAGAACCAAGCTGGGCAAGGCGGAGGCGGCGACAGCAAGGATCGGCTGAGCTTCCAGGACCAGGGCATAGAACCCCTGACGGAAGGCGCCTACCCAATGGCCCAGAGCCCCGTCCCGGTCGCCTCCGCCTCGGCTGATTCGCTTGCTATCATGTCTGGCAGGACCACCGGGGAGAAGTCCCTCAAGCCTCCTAACGCGAACGCAGGATACGGTTTGTCCACCAAGCCTGGCAAGAGCAGTCCGCTTTCCACAATTCCGTCTAGTGATTTCGCTCCTTCGAGCATATATTCCACTCCCGAGTTAGACCAGCCCAATAGCGTTGCCACGGGACATGGCAACCAGCCCGGTGATCGCACAACGGACGAAGGATGGGGCAGGTACTTTGAAGACAACACCAACCTTGCTGGAATGCAACCAAACCGCATGACTGCCAGCTCCGTCTATACCAAGTCCGATTACCGCGGCAGCGCCTGGCCCATGGCCAACTTGGCCCCCCTGAATCTCGGAGTCCTTGATCAACCAAAGCCACTCGGCCGTGTGAATAGCGGCAGCCCGACGACGGAATACGCCTCGAATGGACGCAGCCTGGTAATACCGGAAAGCCAATCGGCCCGCATTTCCAGTGCGGATTCGCTCAGTCTCGCCTCGGAGGACGACGATCCCCACGACACAAACTGGACCGGAACTCGCCAGACCAGCTGGCTGGACCGCCCAGCTAGCAGCAACTACAGTACCAGCTTCTACAATTCAAGCGCACGCGACGTTCCCTCTCAATACACCCAATACACCTATGCAGACCAGACCCCGCGCGACTCGAAAGGACGCCAATCCAGCGTCGTCATACCGGACGATATCCACGAGCTCCCCGTTCCCGGGCGGACTGTCAACGTCAATTCAGACATGAGCTGGTTGAATCTCAACGCCGACCGCTGATATCGTCTCCAGTGGCCCTCGCGTTCTCCCATTGGAACAAACTCACCCGCTCTACCTCCGTTCTCCATCCTTCACTCTCTCCCGGCTTCTCCTATCCTGCTGTCACATACACTCTCTCGTCCTCTGCCTATTTCGACCTTGTTCCACTCTTTACATTTTGCATGGCGTCCCCCGGCTGTTGGCGTCTTGAAAAATTTCCTTGGCGGTGTTGCATATCTCTTCGGCTGCATCTCCCTTGCATCTACGTCTGTTCCTACCTGTCTTTGTCTGTGTCTGTGTCTGTCTGCCTGTCTGCCTCTGCGTATCGTTTATACGAGCGATTCGACCCATTATCGGTGCCTCACAGTTGTGTCTTGTCCTTGTACGTGTATAGGTTTTGTGCTCGTGGCTCGTGCTGATTGAGCTTTTGCTTGCTTGGGCTCTGTTTTGTACATATCGTCGACTTATTTGAACCTGGCGGGTACCTGGGTACTTGGCTTGTGTTGAATATTTTGCTTGTTGGCTTTGCGTAGAGTAGTGAGCCGAGTAGTTGGATGTTATCTAGTCGATTGTCTGGAAGATCAAGTAGCAATCTTATTGAGGTTAAACAAACAGACTACCCGAAGTCATTGTATTCCGCAGATGCATGATATTCATATTACCATATTCACATTAATCCTCAAGTTCTATGTAGCGTCACATCAAAACGAAGCCACATAAATAGGCACGTCAAGCCCGGAAATATCTAACACAAAGAAAGAAACAGTAATGCAACGCCATGGTATCATCAAGCAACGCACACAAGGCGAGCCGACTCATTAATAAAACCTCGCCAACAACGACCCCCGCTTCGACACACGCCGAAACTCATCCACGGCCGGACTCACGGGCTTCACCCTCGGATCCTGCATCTCCATGGTATCCAGACCAGCGGAGTACCCAGACGCACGGCCACGCCGGTCCGCGCCATATCCACTCTCGCTGCTATCAGCGCCACCGGCCTTCGCGTCCGGACCGCGCCCATCGGCCTTTGCGCGGATATAATAATGCTCGTCCTCCTCCTCCATGCCGATAAACCAGCGCTCTTTCAACTGCCGCCCGACGGGCCCGCAGCCGCACGCGCCGCGCAGCCGCGAGCTGCGCGGGCTGTTCACGGCCAGCGCGAAGAGGTTCTGCGGCTCGGTGAAGTCCGTGATCTGGTGGCCGCGGGCCTCGATGGCCATGAAGCCCAGGCACACGGCGCTGGTGAGGAAGGCGAAGATGAGGATGATGTAGAAGACGGCCTGCCAGCGCTCGGTGCCGCCGGAGGCGTACCCGACGGCCTGCACGGCGGCGTTGAAGTGCTGGTAGACGGGCTCGGCGAGGTAGTCGGCGGCGGCGGAGTAGTTCCAGCCCTGGACGAAGGGGGAGGCGCGGGTGCTGAGGATGAGGGTGCTGCCGGCCATGACGGCGAGGGCCTCGGCGATGGAGGGGAGGTGCGGGTCGAGGCTGTAAGTGTTCTGGGCGGCGTTGTGGCGCGGCATCATCTGCATCAGGAGGCGCTCGTTGCTGGCTTGGTCGTTTGTGATGCCGGAGCCGAGGTTGAGCGCGCTGGCCCATTCGGAGGCGATGTTCTTCCAGTCGACGGACCAGACGCCTTCGGCGAAGGAGGGGTGTTGGCGGTTGTACTGCAGGGGGTTGGTTTTGTTTTCGCATTTGGAGGAGAGGAAGGCGCCGCTGGAGGCGGCGTTGTAGGTGGTTGAGCAGGCGCCGGTCTCCTTTGCGCGGATGGCACACATGACGTACTCGGGGTTGGCGACGCTGGGCTTGCCCAGGAGGTAGATGGCGTTGGAGTTCCAGAGGCCGGTCGTGTTGAGGATGGTGTTGTTGGGCTCGGGGAATTTGCCGAAGACGGGGGGTCGCTGGCCGTATTGCTCGCCGAAGCTGAAGAGCGGGTCGACGACGGTGCGGTTCATCCAGGAGGGATAGACGGGGATGTTGTCTGGCGGGAAGATGCTCCAGGAGGTTGCGTTGAAGCGCGAGTCGGGCCAGGAGGAGTAGACGAGCGGTTCGAGTTCGGACTCGGTCATGCCGACGCAGAGCACATTGACCGCGGGCGAAGGGACCGAGGCCTCGATGTTGTATTTGCCTTCCCCCGATGCGTCTTGCGGCTGGCGGATATTGTTCCATGCGTCCATAGCGGCGCCGGGGATGCCGCCGTGTGGCATGGCCATGGTGATGTTGTTGACCATGCGGTTGTGTTGGCGAGAGAGTTGAGTTATGTCGTTGACTTCGATCCAGCTGCCCCTGACGGTGGTGTTATCCCAGATCGAGCCGCTGGGAAAGGGACGAGCACGCAGCTGGTCTACGGTGTCATTACCACTGGCAACGAATTTAGTCCAGGTGGTAAGCCATTGCTGGTAGTTGTGATATGCCACGCCGACATGTTCCATCGCAAGACAGGTCGTGTTGCGATCCACGGGGTCCATCGATACGGAGATGGGAGTCTCGCAGTGCGAGGCCAGATAGTCCGGATTGGCGAAGCTGGTGTAGACCCTGCCCCAGAGACTCGTTGACACGGTGGGCCCGAGAGATAGTTTGGGCGATACTAGCGAGACAGTCAGTATTCGCACATCTGGGGTTATCTGGGTTCGTCGCAGATCGCACCTAAGGCCTCCGCCGCGGTGGTGTACAGCATGGCCACCACCGTCGCAACCAATGCCATGGCGCCCAAGAAGGTGAGCGCCGAGTAGCGCAGGGATTCCCAATGGACAATCATCGACCCGGGTTGCATGATCCACGCCCGCATACTCATATCCGCAATGCTGATCCCATGCGATTCCTTCACGAGTGCGCGCCGACTGAGCACTTGGCCCAGGAAAGCGACGGAAATAGTCACGTAGGCCAATTCAATCGTCTTGGCGAAGAAGGCACACAGCAGATTGGCCGTCGAGGGCGCAATGGGGCCATAGTCGCCGATATTGTCCCATCGGGGCTTTAAAAACGCAATGACCAGGTAGATTCCCGAGAAGACGGTGGCGTAGAAGGCCAGCAGGACGCTTGTGACTGGAACCCACGAGAATCGACGCTGGAGGACAGTTGCACGGGTGGGACAGTTGGGCGCATGCTGCGATATCGCCGGCGTCTTCAAGAAATCAGTGGTGGTCGCCTCGGACAGTAAGGGCTTGCGCTTGTCGTGAGGGATTGGCTCGTCAGAGGGATTCGAGATGCCCAGTCCAACCTCGCGGAATACCTCATCCGAGAAGCTCTCATGCCTGGAGGGAGGGAGGTAGGCGTAGTCTGGAGCCGGAGACGAGCGACCCAGCGGGTTCCAGGCGCTATGCGGTTGAACGCTGACCAGGTCTTCCTCCTCGCGCAGAAGCGAGTGCTGCGACTCAGTCATGGCGATCGCGCGCTGGCAGCGGAGAGGCAGCGGAGCGAGTCCGAGACAACAAAGATAAAAGCGTAGCTGGGCGTCATCGGTCTAGCGCCGGGGGTAAAAATAGCGTGCTGTTGGTCTTGGCTTGTTTTCCTCCTGCGCCTGACCACTTTGGTGGGGACGACTCGGTCTACTATCTGCATTGAGGATTTTGTCCAGCGAAGTTGTGAGAGTCGCTGATACGCTTGGGTTCCACTCCAAGGGCAGCGACGATCCTCATTTGCCCAGCTCGTAAGGGTGGTTCAGGGTCTTCCCCTTTAGCGTCCGCCCGATCTGGGCCCTGAGCCCCTAAGCCCGCTGTCATTGGCGTTTATCCAGCTGAACTCCATAGTTTTTACCGCGCTTCTCAATTCGGCTCTTGACCCAGTGACGGCTATCCAGGGCTTAGAGGCTCGATGTCTGTTTACTACTTGGCGACATCCATTGCAGCACTAGAAATTTTGATCAAGATACTGTATTCCGTGCTCCTTAGCGAAACGCCGGCGCCTACGATCGTTGAGCGCTAAGGCTGGTGGCTTGTGTGGCCCCCAAATTGCCAATCTACTAATATGCAAATAGCCTCGACCTCTGCCCGTGAGTGGTGAGTGGCTCAGGCCTGGGAGGCCCTTCCAGCGGCTGCAGCTTCTCGTCGGCTCCTAATCCTCGTAAATAGCTCGATGTTATCCTGAGAGATATGTGTCTACTAGATAGCGACGGAACGGATTGTTTTTATTACTTGCCCAGTCCCACCTGATGCAGAATCCCCGATTCTGGTCATCTGGAAATAATCGAAAAATATCAGCAAAGCAAAGAATCAGATCTAGAATCACCCGTGGTAAACTCTAAAGTGAATTAACCTTAGAACTCACCACGTGGAACGACTCCATAACACTGTAATTGTAAACCATAACAACATCACGTTAGAAAACGAGGAAAGCGCTGTGGCTTCGGAGTACGTGCACATTTAATCTATGTATGTAAGAAGACAGAACAATAGATTTGCTACGATTATATAGTGTTGCATATTCGTTACAAATGGTCGTCAACAGCTGCATACAAACTCTTTGGTTTCGAAGGATGGAAACTGGTCTTGTGACACATCCGTGACGAGTGTGACAGGCTCACTTCTTAGACCAGGACTGAGCCAACTTTGAGGCAAAACAACACGAGACATACATAGCTAGTACAGACCATCCCGTCCCCGTCTCAAACTAATTCAACTTCTTATCTCCAACCTGGACTGTGCGGCCCTGGCGACGTTGATATTTCAGGTAGCCATATGCACCGCCAGCGATCAGGGCGATCACCACGATATTGCCTTTTGGGGAATTGTTAGCAGGTTGAATCTGGAGTCTCGACCGAAACAGGGGCTTTAACTCACTGGCGATAAATTTGCCCGCACCACCGACGGCTTCCAAAGCATCTCCGACTGTGTGTAGTGCCATGTTGAAGATCCAAGCGAAGAAGTCGATAAAGGCATGAAGGAGGCCATTCGCCATACCAAACGCCTTGCTGAAGAGAGAGGCTATGATCTCAAATATCGAGGTGACGAGGTCTTTGACGGCAGTGACAATGGAAGCCATGATTGGGAGGAACTACCTTGTTCAGTCGAGATAGGTGGTTGATTATCCTTTGCGTATTCGTGTAGCTGAAGACACAAGGAGAGCGAGACGATTTATACGAGAGAGCGGGAGCAGAGGCTGGTTTCGATGACGGAGGCGACCAGAGAGTCAGCTTCAATTTCATGAGGATTTACTGGACTGGGATCAGCCAAGGGCAACGATAGAGTCTGTCAGCTGCAATTCCATATTCTTGTTTGGCGTTTGGATGATGGCCAGCTTTCAAGATGGTGACGGCCGATGACGTATGTGCGACTTGACATGGAATGACATGGGTGGGGTCAACCCTATCGATCTGGAACAGTGTACCTTGAAGAAAAAAAGATATCCCGTTGTCGAATTGGCGTTTGCAATCTGCAATCTAACATGGGTGGTAATGGAGCATGTCTGCAGGGGTGGCCAGAATAACAGTGACAACAGCAACAGTAATCCATTCGAGTATCATACACTGATCATTCTCAAGAACCGATCCCCTAAAGCATTTGCCGCCATGGGATTCCCCCCAGTGACCAACTCGCGATGCAACGTGGTGCCGCCAACCTTCTCAGCGGCGCCTTCAACCATAGTCGCGCCTTCATTTCTCAAGGCCGACTCAACCTTCTCGACCTCTCCTCCCCACAGAGTCTCCATCATCTTCTCCTCCGCATCGCTCCACGAGGTAATGTTGTAGCCGGCGTACACAAACGATCCATCACCCGCCTTCTTCGTGCTCAGCAATGCATACGGCCCATGACAGATCGCAGCAGTGGGTTTATTCTCCTGATGGAAGTACCGCAGAATCCGGCCCAGCTCCGCGTCCGCGCCGAGATCGCGCAGGGGCGCGTGTCCACCGGGGATGAAGACGCCGGCAAAGGTTGTCAACTCGGCATCGCTGATGGAGCTGAAAGTCCGCGGGCGAGTAAACCCGTTCTCGGCCTTCATGCGCTGGATGAGATCATGTTCACGCTGGCGCTCGTAGAAGTTGCCCGCGTATGCGAGGAGCGATTCGCTGTTCGGGTCTGGGGTTGGTTCGTGGCCTTGGGGAGAGGCGAAGGTCACCTCGTGGCCTGCGTCGAGCAGTTTCTGGAGCGGCTTGGCTAGTTCTTGGAGGAAGAATCCCGAGGGTTGGTCGACGACCTTTCCGGCGTCGGAGCCTCTTGTCTTTTTCAGTGGGAATGAGTGGGCGTCGCTGAGGATAATGAGAATCTTTTTGGGTGGCATGGTGATAGGTTGTTGAGTATTGGGAGCTTTGGGAGTTTGATGGAGAGGAGGGTGGATTTTGAATACTCACTGCATTCCAAGTCTTCACGATCAACCGGTTCGGCGTATAGAGATAACCTTAAAATGACTTCGTAGTGACGTATCAGTTTCGAGTTCTGTCATTGTTGGAGCGGACATACCCGGCCACTCTTGACCCACAGGGGCAACGCGTCTGCGTGTTGAGTGCGTTTGCAAGTGACGAGCAAGGGGACATGGAGAATACACGGGGAGAGGGAGAAGAAAAAAGAGGAAGCTTTGTAGAATATGAAAAGAACGATTATTCTAGAAGGGAATCAAGTTCATCGATAAATCCAAGGAGATATGGATAGACTAGAAGTTGTCTGCTGAGAGCCTATAGCTACAGAACGCTATGTAAAGCGTTCCAAAATAACTAGTTATATACCCCCCTTTACACTCATGAGCGACCTCAATAACACGGTCGTGGAGTCTGGCTTGGAGACTCGACATATCGAATGAGAATGTTCCAAGTCCGCTCTGCAACTTACGCCCCACAGCCTGTGAGCCTGTGATAGTTGCAGTTGCAGACGCAGACGCAGACGCAGATGCAGCGCAGTAATGACGCAGCAACCCCTCACTACAAAACCCAAGCAGCTCCTCAACCGCAATTCCACCATCTCGCCCCCTGCAACTCATCATGTCTTCCAATCCAACCGTCTTGCTCCTCGGCACCTGCGACACCAAGCTGGACGAGTTACTCTACACCAAAGAGCAACTCGAAAGCCACGCAACCACCGTCCTATTGATGGACATCGGGCGAATCACGGCTACACATCCACAGATCGACATTACACACAACGACATCCTCAAGACACCACCCCAGAATGCTAACACTACTCACGCCGACGACCACTCGGCACTAGACCTCAGCGCCCTGGCGCGCGCTGACTACATCGCCGCCCTCGCGCCCTACGCCACCAACACCGTCGCCACCCTGCACCAGCAAGCCCGCATCCATGCAGTCCTGGGCATCGGCGGCTCCTGCGGGACAGCCGTCGCCACGGCACTTATGCGCGACGCCCTCCCCGTCGGGTTCCCCAAGCTCATGGTCTCGACGATGGCGTCCGGCGACGTGGGCCCGTACATTGGGGAAACGGACATCGCGCTGATGTACAGCGTCGTGGACATCGCGGGCCGCAACCGGGTTCTCGAGCGGGTGCTGGAGAACGCGGCGGGCGCGGCTGCGGGCATGGCGCAGGTCTACCGGCGTCGATGTCTGTCCAGCGCTGGATCAGGGCGGGAGGCTGGACAAGACCAGGCCAAAAGCGGTGCGCCGAGGATTGGGATTACCATGTTCGGGGTGACGACGCCGGCGGCCACGCATGCACGGCAGCATCTGGAGTCTGTCATCCCCGGGTGTGAGGTGTACGTGTTCCATGCGACGGGGTCTGGCGGGCGGGCGATGGAGCGGCTGGTGGCGGAGGGGCAGTTGGATGCAGTGCTGGATCTGACGACGACCGAGATTGCCGACGAGGTGGTCGGTGGTGTGTTGAGCGCGGGACCGGCGCGGCTGACAGCTGCGACGAGGAGGAATATCCCGCGGGTGGTGAGTGTGGGAGCGTGCGATATGGTCAATTTCGGGACGCCGGAGAGTGTGCCTGCGCGGTTTCTGGGCGAGGGCGAGCAGAAGAGACGCTTGCATCCGCATAACCCGACGGTGACGGTGATGCGGACGACCAGGGAAGAGTGCGCCCAGATTGCGCGGTTAATCGCTCGGAATATCCGGATGGAAGATGGTTCTACGTGCCGGACGAGAGTGATCCTGCCGACTGGCGGGGTAAGTATGCTCGATGTACCGGGCCAGTCCTTCTGGGATCCGGAGGCAGACGAGATGCTTTTCTCTACGTTGGCGGATGAACTCCAGGACAGTGGGATCTCGGTGACTCGAGATGCGCACGACATCAACGACCCCGGGTTTGCCGTTGCTGCGGCGGAGATGCTACGCCAGGTGATGGATGGGGGATGGGGATAGTGATTTACGTATAAAAATGCATTCTAACTCGTGGCTGCTAATTGGAAGACTATACGACCCACCAATAACCATTCAACTCTCAAGGCCAAGATAGTGGCACGTATCCTCGCACGATGGGTCGGGGGTTGCCAGTCATGCCCTTGCGGCGTTGTGTATCGGTCGCGGTCGCACTGGAATGATGACCACAGGGACCATCTTCATCCTATGATTGGGCTGCTAGATAAAATACTGGCGGCATCGAGTCCAACAAAACCCCCAAGGCATGGCGTAGCACAGGGCGTACAAAAACACCCACGCCGTGGGGCATCCCTCGAGATCTAGCAAGAAGGAGATCTTGTACTGGTGGGGGACCAAGTACACGTAAATTGGAAACGGCCATGGAGTCAATAGGGATGGCGGAGGAAGCTCGGTAGAATTCATGGTTTGTAGATAACTATGTCTAGCACGGAAGAACTGTAAACACAGGAAACAAGAAGCGGATGAAGCGGACGGGGGTATTTAAGCCCAGTCTTCAATGCCCTCCGAAAGGATGAGCTCAAAATAGCGCAAGTTGATTGCGATTGGGTTTGGTAGAAAAACATGCAAAATAAGAATAGAAAGGGAAGCATCCAAGTCCACGCTATGACAGTCTATTATTATCACCTAAGGGACCAGACTCTATCTGCCCGAATTCTCAAATTGAGGAGCATTCGCTTAACTAATCAAAACATACAGAAATGGATCAACTATTAATGCGAGGTTTATACCTATTCCGACATTGACCACTGAGACCCAAAGTAGAGCAGGTCAATACCGTTGGGTGGGCGGCTTTGCCCTATGAGGCACCGTTCCTGACAAGAATAATTGGACTTCTTTTTCATTCCTACCGCCCTTTCAAACACGTTATATGATATATGAGAACCATTTAACCTTTTCGAAATCGCTGGGAAATAGGGCCGCCCAAGTCGAGCTCAGCTGAAGACGACCTAGATCTTGATCTCCCCTAAATAATTGAAGATATTTAAAAGCAGACACCTTACGTCTATTTAATCAAGAGTCCTTGGCGCGGACAGTTTAAATCTACAGCAAGTATGCTAGCGCATGGCGAGAATCCTGATCGGAGAATGCTCAACTCATCAGTTGACCGCCGAAGATCGGACCGGCCTGGGCAACTTCAAGCCGGTGGAGCCCCTTCCCAAGTGAATAAGTGCTGCCAACACTACTCCCCTAACCCTCCACAATGCGCGGTATGAAAGTATCCCAGATATTGCACGTGCCTCTCTTCTTGACACAGCATTCTCAGCGGTTTTATTCCATCCGGTCTTCCCTTAGTCGTGATATCACCTTGGAACCCTCTTTGTCCAAGTTCAATCGCGTACAGTCATTCTCAGGGCGCACAATACACCAAACAACCGAGAATGGTAAGCCCATTTGGTGACTATATGCTATATGTTGGTAATAATATGATTTAGGGTTTGATCCCCACTCGTACACAAGCGGCCGGTGGCTTCGGAATGACAACCACGAACGCCAGATACGCCGAATTGACCTCAACTTTGATATGCTCTGCCGGAAGATCGTGGACTTGTTCCACGGAGCAAAATCTATCAAGAGCTGCGAGAAAAAAGAAGGCGGTTTCAACAGGGTGTTCATTTTCACCATGGACGATAGTTCACGCGTTGTAGCGCGACTACCCTTCACATTAGCTGGCCCCGCCAGATTAGCTACAGCATCGGAAGTGGCAATAATCCAATATTATGTATGGAACATCAATCATCAATTGAGAGGGAAAATGTAGCTCTCACTAATGATCTTTTGTGATATAGTGCAAAGAAACACAAGTATCCTAATCCCCTAAATTCTTAACTAGAGCGATAATGCAGCAAACAGTGTTAGGAGCGAATACATCATTATACAATATACGGCTGGTGTGCAGCTACAGTATAAATAGCCCTCTATATCAGGCGATCAGAAAGTCAGATGTATAGACGCTATCTACTAAACATTTAAAGAGATAGTCGACCTCAACTTCCCAGCCTACAGGAGCTTATATCTTTCCACCACGCTATTGGGCTCTTACTTTAGGATACCACTAGATAACAGCTTCTACCTCGGGCCTCACTATAGAATAAGGTACTAGGATTATGGCGACTGTAGATCCTTCCAGTATACAGTCCCTAACTAAGGCCTATATAAGACTATCCTAATATCCACACTTGAGAAGACTAGGGCTAAGACTTATAGGTATAGGGTTAACGATAAAAGCTTATTCCAATAGCCTTATTGACGCTAGTCTCTTAAGGATTCTACTGCAAGACTCCTAGCTCTTAAATTAGCTATTCTATTATAGCTCTATTTAGACACATTTAGACCTTCTTGAATAGGGCCGAATAGTGCTCAATGCAATATCTGCCGACAGTCGCATTTATGATATAGCTGTGCTGACTATATTTTATCCCGACCTCTATAAACGGAATATACTTATTTTAGATAATAATCCCTTGGTAATAACCACTATTATTGATTAGTAGTCCTATAGTATCGAGCCAGCGTTCTAGTACGCAGACGAGGTTCTAGACTTTATAGCTTATATACCTTCCTCCCTATTATCTGCTTAAGACGTCGATAACGGCAGGCTATATATAAAAGCCTATGAAGCCTGTACTCAATTTCTCACTCCAAAGCTTGCTGTGCCTTGGTTGATAGATGAAGGCGTGTTTCGACCCTATCGGTACTGCTACCGGATATTGGGAGGATGGTGCTGTTGCTTTTCGACACGAGCTCATAGAGACCTCTAAAGAATAGGGGGCCCTCGGATTTACCAACTTGTGTCCATTCGTCTTACCCACACCAGAAGAAATAGCCCTACATCAAAAGGCATACCGCTGTTTCGAGGCCGCCCAGAACCTAAAGCGTGATTTGTCGAGCTTGCTTGACTGTGCACCGGACGGATGGGTTCCTCCAGAGACCTGGGCAGTGGCGAAAATAGGAAACAAGGCGGTGTTCGAGGGGATGTTGCACGCCGTACTGACAAACCAGGATCCGGATGACGATGAACCGATTCGGGGTGAGAGAGACCTGCGCGATATCTGGCCATTTGATCTGCCGGGGGAGTGATTTGGTTAGTCCTGCGGGCTAGAGTTATTGGATTTTAAATTCAAGTCGAGAACTGAACTTGAGATATGATCTTCATCACCGAAGATCTTAGGGTCGATAAAGAGAGGGATCCTCGGAGTTGAATATCAGAGGATAGAGAAGTTGGAGGAACACTGAGAGCGGCAGATAGCAGATCCGTGTATACGGGCGACTACAAGGACTATAATGGGCAATGTTGCCAGGCAGCGTATCATGACCACCATTAAAGGGCAAACAGACCAGAAAAGTAACCCCAGGTCCCATTTACACATTTAAAACCAGAAATGGCGCGCAACAGCGATTATATTCTTCCGAAGAACCGCATGGCCAAAATCTAATCCGCCAGCCAGGCCAGGCCAGCCCACTCGACTAAGGTATCGTATGTAGAAGAAAGCGAAAAAAAGAGAGAAAAAAAAAGGCAAGATTAATCCCATCCGTACGCAGTGTTGAATGCAAGACCATCCCAGGTCGACCCACGCCAGAGAAACAAAAACAGCAGCAACAGCAACACACGAAGACACTCGCAACCCCGGTGGAGACCACTTTTTATGCCGTTGAAGGACAACCACTTTTAGAGTTCTAAGTTGATGGAGAACCCTGAATGCCAATCGTAACGTAACATCGTCGAATCATGTTGAAAGTCTATATCTCAAGAAGCTTCATGGGAATATCGGATGTAGATGGGGAGCAAGACGCTTAGTAGCGGTAGCTATGGACAGGGTTAGTGAATCGGATCGACGACGGGGGATAGGGGAGGGAGGCTTACATCTCGCTCTTGAAGGGACCGGCAACCTCCAGACCGAGGTACTCGGCCTGCACGGGGGTGAGCTCGGTCAGCTTGGCGTTGACGTGCTCCAAGTGGCAGCGGGCGACCTGCTCATCCAGAGCCTTGGGGAGGACGTAGACACCGACGTCCTTCTTGCCACCCTTGCCGAACTCGATGTACTTGCCACCGAAGACGGCATCCTCAGCCTTGAACAGAGCAATCTGGGCAAGGACCTGGTTGGAGAAGGAGCAGGACATGACGAAGGAAGAGTGGCCAGTGGCACAGCCCAGGTTGACCAGACGGCCCTCAGCGAGGAGGATGATGTGCTTGCCGTTCAGGAGGTAGCGGTCGACCTGGGGCTTGATGTTCTGGACGGACTGGGCGTTGGCCTTGAGCCAGGCAACGTCAATCTCAATATCGAAGTGACCAATGTCTGGAGGTTCCGTTAGAAGATTGCAGGAAATCGGCTTGAGAAACAACACTTACTGCAAACGATGGCGTCGTTGCGCATGGCCTCGAAGTGGCGGCCAACCAGGATGTCACGGCAGCCAGTGGTGGTGACGAAGATCTGACCAATGGTAGCAGCCTCCTCCATGGTGGTAACCTGGTAGCCCTGGACGGCGGCCTGAAGGGCGTTGATGGGGTCAACCTCGGTGACGAGGACGCGAGCACCCATGGAGTGCAGGGCCTGGGCGCAACCCTTGCCGACATCACCGTAACCAGCGACGACGGCGACCTTTCCGGCGATCATGACATCGGTGGCACGCTTGATACCGTCGATGAGGGACTCACGGCAGCCGTACAGGTTGTCGAACTTGGACTTGGTGACACAGTCGTTGACATTGATGGCAGGGACGCGGAGCTTGCCCTCCTTCAGCATACGGTAGAGGTGGTGGACACCGGTGGTGGTCTCCTCAGAAACACCGTAGCAGTCGTCGAGCATCTCGGGGAACTTGGAGTGGACGAGCGAGGTGAGGTCACCACCGTCGTCGAGGATGAGGTTGAGCTTCTTGCCATCCTTGAAGGCCTGGAGCTGCTGCTCCAAGCACCACTGGTACTCCTCCTCGGTCTCACCCTTCCAGGCGAAGCTGTCATAAACCGGTCAGACTCGACTTGTTACAGCTGAATTCCGGGAAATGGGGGAAGCTTACACAGGGACACCGGCAGCGGCAATGGCGGCAGCGGCGTGGTCCTGGGTGGAGAAGATGTTGCAGCTGGTCCAGGTGACCTCAGCACCGAGGTGAACAAGGGTCTCAATGAGAACGGCGGTCTGGATGGCTGCAGGACGTGTCAGAGTCGATCGGTATTGGGGGCCCAAATTTGGAGGGGCGTACTCATGTGCAGACAACCGGCGATACGGGCACCCTTCAGAGGCTGGTCGGCACCGTACTTCTCACGGATGGCCATCAGACCGGGCATCTCAACCTCAGAGAGCTCGATCTCCCGGCGACCGAAGGCAGCCAGGGACTATGAGAGATAAGAGGTTAGGCATTGAGGCCGTAGAGCAAGCAGAGGAGCACATACGATGTCAGCGACCTTGAACTGGTGGGCGGGGGCAGCCATTTTGTGTGATTGAAGATGAGATAACTGGAAGACTATGTCAGTATTCCACAACGGCGAAGCTATTGAAGCACAGAGAGGAACGGACCGAAGAATGGGAGAGGTTAGGGAGAGGATGAGAGAGAAGAAAAAGGAGAAGAGCAGTCCCAGCGGGGTGGGGGAACTTTTGGAAAACTCACTCCGGTTACTTAAGGGACTGCTGACATGGTACTGGTACACGATAATACATACAAATTACCACACAAGTGTAAGTAGTGGTACCTGAGCGGTCAGTCCACCACCCGTGCTGATAGCGGGGTCCCAGCTTAGTCAGAGATTATCGGTATCCGAGGGGTAACGGCGCTGCCGAATGGAGTGGCTTATAGGGACCTTTGGGGAGAGCAGATCACAGAGGCCAGAAAAAGATTGTAGGTCATAAGTCATAATACATAGCAGCAGCGGGAGCTATGCTCGAGATAAAGCATGCAGAACAACACTCGCTAACACTTCCTGCTAGGCAGCCCTAAGAAAACACTGCTGCACCCGATGCCCAACCTTTCGAAAGGGTCAAGACATATCCTCGAATGCAAAAATGTAAAAGCAGCTGACTCGGGGTCAAAGAGACCAGAAAGCACAAGTCCCCATGTTATCAAATCCGCAAACCTCGCAAGACGTCCGTGTAGAGTGGAAAATGCGACTAGTACGCAATCGCCGGCGCGTCACCTGTCGCTCCGTAGGGATTTCCATCGTGGTAGGTGACACCGCCGTGATGTTTCCCAAGGTCATGGGATGAGTTTGCATATTCGATCTCGTCGGGCCAGCGATGGCGGCTTGAGGGGCCGTGGCTGCGAGCCCGTTGCATCTGACGCTTGAACGCGCGGTGGGCACACTCCTCCTGGAAGTGACTTGATTCCTTCCGTTTCTCGTTAACCTCCTTCCACTCACCATAGGCGCCCTTGATACCGAGTGCCGCGAGTCCCACGCTGAAGGCATCCACGGTGTTCGCCTTGATCCGGCGTTTGCGTGCCTCCTCGGGCGTGATTTCGCCCTCCGCAACCTGCTTCCTGCGTTCCTTCCGCTTCTGGACACTACTGTATACTCCGTGGGCGGCGTGGATGGTGGCCACCGTCGCCAGACCGGAGGTCAGCAGCATGTCCCGCTTCATTTTCTTCCGTTGCTTTTTCTCATCAGAACTGTTACCTAAGTCAGAATCACTCTCGGAGCTGGACCTGTGCCCGGAATTGGGAGACCTGGCGCCATCTTGTTGTGGCGCACTGGTGGGTGGATGGGGGGTAGATTTCCTGTCGTTCGAAGAACGGTATCGACCTACATCTCTCGAGCCTCTGCCTCGTCTCGGGTCCCTGCTGCGATAATCGCTGTCTGCATCTGAGTCTGAATATTCGTCATATCGGGAGTCCCGGTGGTGACGTCGCTCCCGCGAGCGATCACGATCACGATCACGATCACGATCGCCACGATCGTCCCGGCTTCGGTCTGCTCCTTCTTCTCCAAGCCCCAGGGCTGCCATGCCCTTGCTGATGTAGTCCGAGACGCTCTTGCTGCGACGGGTAGAGCCGCGGTGGTCATCGTCGTCATCGCTGTCGCGAGACCGGCCCCGGCCACGGGGTCGAGATCGGGACCGAGAGATTCGATCGTAGATCTCCTTGCCGGCCGCAGCAAGGGCACCAGTGGCAGCAAGGTCCTTGACGCCACCGCCAGAGGAACGACCACGGCCATTGCGACCGCGAGACTGAGAGCGGCTTCCGTTCAGAAAATGGCTAGCGGCGAGACCTGCAAGCGTGGACTCGACGACATGGCGCTTGCTGTGCCTTTTGGGGTCTTTGTCGACGAGACCATCGGTGCCAGCGGCGGTGACGGCGGCAGTCAGGATGCGCTTGCCCTTTTCACCGGTCCATTCACCGGGATCTTTGCGCGCGCGGAAGGCCTCCACGGCGCCGGATATCAGTGCAGCGCGTGCGGCCTGGGCAATCCGTTGTTGACTGCGTTCGCGGTGGCGATGGCCGCGATCGCGACTGCCACTGCGGCTGCGGGATCGGGATGACGCAGAGTAGGATCTTCCACGGTGACGGGAGGAAGAGCGGCCGCGACCACGGCCACGATCTGATGATTTGGCGGCAGCGCCGAGACCAAGGGCACCGAGAGCTTGTTCGCTAAAGGACTTGCGGCGCCTATGGCGCTGAGGCGACGGGCTGTATGAAGAAGCAGAAGAGTACCTAGAGCGACGAGATTCTGCAAGAAACGACGAAAGAGCCAGTCAGATAACGAACCCCGCAGCCATATACATTCAGGGGAGCATCACTTACGTCGATCGTCATGATGTCTGGAACGCCGGGGGCGGGAGCGATAGTAACCGTCGTTGTAGTACGGATCATAGCCACTGACGGAGGATGCACGACGCATATTCTCGTAGACCGGGCGCCGCGACCGCCGCGAGTTATAGCCGCGTTCGTAGACGTAGTCCTCACCTGGCGGATAATCACGTTGGATCTCCTCGACCGAGTCGTCGCTCCCGCGATAGGGATAGACTTCTCTCTCGTGCCTTGCATACGGGCGGGGCTCGTCGTAGTATTCTGCAGCATAACTGGCGGGGCGGGCGCGACGGTCGCGCGGCTCGTAATAGCGGCGATCCTCGTAGTAGGCCATGATCGAGACTCTTCGGTTGGTAGGGAGCAAAAGACCAGAAGAAAAGTCGTACGAGTGTGAAGCCTTCTACCGGTCACTGGGACGAGAGTGTCGAGAGGAAAGGACGAGGGTGACGGTCAGAGCAGATCAGCGGGGCAGTGGCGGGGGTGTTGGAAGGTGAAAGTAGAGTGAGGCTGAGGTCGTGGCTGAGAGATGCAAGTAACAGTGATGTCTTCGCCATTCTTTTGCCTACAGGAAAGGTCACCAGGCGAAACAGGTCTGTCGCGTCCGTGATATAACTGTTCCAATCCAATGACGTCGTGTCGCCCACGATGTCGTTCAGGATATCCTGGGCTGAGAACAAATGGCACCATCGAATGGGCGGTCGGATGGTTCTCGTTGACACGATCGTGGGCGACGTCATCTTGCAGGCGCCCATCAGGGAAATGCGCCCGTCTTCCAGAACACTGGCGCGCCCGCATGAAGCTTTCTCGACCGTCGTGCCCAATCTGATCTATGCGATCGCTGTCAACACTCGTTCCACGGATCGCCCGCGGCTGGCTCCGCGCTTGTCCACGATGCTTCCGCTTATTGTTAATGCTAGGTCAATGAACTATTGGCTATGTGGATTATGTGGACACATTGTGCGCTGGTCGGCGTGATGCAACCAGCACTGGTCACACAGTTATTCCATTCGTGGTCCGTTCCTTGCTAAGTACTATACAGAAACATCAAGGATATCTGCCAGGGCGCTGGGGTGCAGATCACTCCGGCAGAACACAACACAGAGGCAATGATACATGGGATATATACAACAGAACATGAGAGCAACGAGTCATGGAACATGCACAGGCCTGGGCCTCTCCTCGGATGATCTTCGTGATCATCCGGTGGCGATGCCAGGCTATGAGGCTAGTGGGTGGTATCTCAATAGCGCGTAATGTGGCGCCTGTCAACAGAAACGGAAGGTCCTTGACGAGAATAAATGCGCTACAAATCAAATGAAAATCGTCGAGAGATGCGCTGCACAGCAGCGCGACGGTCTCCCGCGCAATTCGTCACGAAAGGCTGTGGATCCATATGCAAAAGACATGAGAAAATTCGACAGGGGCCCGGAGGCCAAGAAATGAAGAACGTATGCGATTCTCAGAGAGTAGGGTATCTGGTTTTCTTTTTCGGAATGGAATATGCTCATGAGGGCAGATGCGGCCCATTGGTTGGTGGCGGCATCGTCCCCGGCTCCGTCGTCTGGCTAGCAGTCCGATGATGTGTGGCCGTCGCATAACCCGAGTCGGGGCGGCCCATGGGCCATCGAGCCTCAGCCTCGGGCTCTGAGATGGAACGCACGTCGTCGGAGTGGGTGCGGTGAGTACGGATATGCTGTTTCATATTGTCCTTGCGGGTGAAGGCTTTATTGCAGATGGGACAATGCACGCTTTTCTCGCCCGTGTGCTTCTTGCCGTGACGCGCAGCGTGGCCCGAGGTGGTGAAGGTCGCCGTGCAACCGTGACTCGTCGCGTAGGGACAAGGATACTTGTTCTTGCGCCCCGTTCCCCGCGTGCCTCCCGTCCCCGAAGATTTCGCCTCGGACGCGGTGGTGGAGTGAATCTCGGGTGGTGTCCGCGGTGCCGCAGGACCGCGCGATGGGAAGCGGTAAGAATCCCGCGACAGGTCCTGCCGGGCGTACGGGTGGTAGGCCGCCGATGTCGACTGGCTGGTGAGGTAGTCATAGGCAGAGCCTTCGGACGATCCGGGTGAGATGGGCTGCACGGCTTCCGCCACGGGGTGAAACGAATGCCGAGTCCCCCGAGGTGACGCTGTGGGAGATACGGACAATGTCGAAGGGCGTGCGTACGGTGAGTCCCTCACGAGCGAGGGCAGCTGCTCTGGTTGCTGGGGGGTGAAGGAAGGCGAGGTTTGGGTCCGGCTGTGTCTCGGATTGGACCGCACCGCAAACGACGGGTGATCGTCATTGTTTAAGATCGATACAATGCTTGTTCCGCTGCTGGACATTTCTTTTGGGCCCCGAAACACGGTCACCGGGGCAGGAAGACTATACTAAAACGAGGCAGATCTGGTCAGTATGGCTTGCTTGCTGCCCGCTCGGCCGGGCCAGGGATACTCGAGATGGTCCGAGGCGATTGCCACGCAGGAGTGAGAGGGCGGGCACAGGGGAGGAGAAGAAGACAGAAGCTCTGTGGCTCCCTTCGACCTCTCCCGGAAGGCATAGCAAACGCACCAGCGGTTCTCGAAAGATGTTTGTCCTTTGCGTCGTGTAACACGTCGACAACATGAGGCCCTAAAGAAAGCACTCGCCTGCAAGACCTGACGGAAGCCCGATGACCGAAGCCGAGGCCCGGTTCTCGTTGTTTGATGAGGTTGTCAAACGAAAGGTGTCCGGTCGAGTCCACGGGTGATTCCTTCCGGGGATGCTGTGACTGACAATATGGAAGCCAGGCGAGAGACGTCGTCCTTGCCACGCAAATGCCGTTTCTCGCACGGGGCTCACAGTCGTCTTCAATTTGCCCGTTCGCTTTTCCCTTTTTTTTTTCACCCACTCCCAATTCGACGTGGGGAACACAAAACCCTCGACGACAGTTACAAACTGGCCTGGGGATATTGCAGGGGTGGGCAAATTCCAGCGCCGATGGTCTCACCACAGGGAGCAGTCAACGGTCTTCCAGATGGGAGACGGATGGTCTCTACAAATCAGCCGGTCGAAACGGGGCGAGTTCACCAAAGCACGTCCGACGCAATTTAGATCTGATGATCCGATAGGAGATATGTGAAGATCGGTTGGCGGGGGGGAGTGTGAGGAGAGATGATTCGTGAGGTCGAGAGGGAATAATGAAGGCGGGAATCAAGAGCGCAAAGAGTTGGAGAATACACAGCAAGTAGAAAGTGGAAAGCGGAACGTAGATTGGGGAAAGGGAATGACAGCACGCGTCAGGAAGTAATACTAAATAAGAGCCAAGCTTCCAGGGTCCCGAGGCTCTCCCTTGACCCAGAGCACTATCGCACTAGCCGTTGCAGTGGAGCAGCGGATCCGAACTCATTGATACATGCAGACTCGGTACGCGTGTACGAGGACGAATATAATTGTACGGGTACAGATAGAACGAGTATGAGGATTGGAGGAAAAGGGGACACGACGTCTAGGACCCCTACGGGCTCCACTGGCGCTTTCTGTGCAGACCCGTTTTTTCCTAGACTCCGTTTCTTCCAGCCCCAGCAGGATGGACTCGTCAGCCAGATCTCCGTTTGTGCTTCGGGTTGGCTCTGCTATTTATTTCTTTACATTGGATTTCTTTTGTCGTTGGTCTTTTGGGTCAACCGTTCTCACCCATGACATCTTCCACTTCGACTAGGGCTTCGGTTGTCGCAAGCGAAGCTGCTCCACTCTGGGAATTATGTAGGATGTGAGCAGATCGGCTGAACTGCGGGAAAATAGAAAAAAAGTAACAAAAGGAAAAGGCTTCTTCCGAAGCCACTTGTATCTATAGACCCTGAGCAGGACAATCGGCGCAGGGACTTGCCAGGGACTCGCTCCCTGAACAGCCATTCGGTCGGACAAGACTGTCGTCCGAGCTATACCACGAATACACCCTGCCTAATGTAGAGGGGGAAAAAATTAAGCGTCTAAGGAGTTGGATCCGTGCAGCGCGAGCCGCTGGAGTCCGGGGACATACGTAAGTGATGATGTTGCGCTCGTCACTACGCCCGTTCGAGAATCAAGCTCCGCTTCCGAGATTGCGGTGGTGGAGATGTCTCTGGAATGGCTGCGAGACCTTATTCAAGTTCGCCAAGGCAATTGTATAGCGAGATATCTTCGGTATTCCTATTCCCACTCGCAATATTAAATAGGCGAACGGGGGCCCCGCTCGTCTCCCATTATGAAATGATCCAGTCATCTCCTAGTCTCCACCGTAATCTATCGAGGAGAATTCATTCGGTCATTTCTCAGCCCTGAGAACTCTAAATGGTCCTTTCTGGATTGGCGATATTATTCCTTGTTCACGAATATTCAACACCAAATCATGGCCAACAGGGACATCCTCCACGCAGAATTCTACGGGACGCGCAAGAGACCCAACTAGGGTACCAAGCTTTGTATAATTTCCCCATCATTCCCGATGCCATTCACCTCTCTCCTCGTACTCGTACGCGTCCAGAGTGCCGCCCCGATCTGAGCACTCTCCGCCCAGCGTACGTAAGTCGCCGCAGAATACCCAGTAAACTGCTGTTTGCTTCCTACTGCGTATTGCCCGAATGAGACTGATCTTTCCCCAGCACCTCCCTTCCTCTTCCTCTTCCTCTTCCTCCTCTTCCTCTTCCCCTCCCCTATTACTAGCCACAGATGGCGTGCTCCAATCAGCCAAGCTTCCCACACGACCCTGAGATGATTGCTGGAGGGGAACACGATTTGGGGTGTCCCAAGCCGAACGATGATTTGCCCGACTTCGACGGACATACGTACGCAGCCTACGTATATCCATCGCACGCTGGGCTGCCTCAACCCCCATGATTCGTACGCCCGGCCCTGGCCCAGTGGGCGATTACGCCACACGTCGGCGCCCTACAAGCTAGTCGCTAGCGCCGTCATCCGGACCCTTTTTTTTTTCTTCTCCGCTGAAGGGATTTCCCTACCTTAACCCCGAAGGGACTCGTGGTCTCCATCCCGCTTATCCACACACGGTTTAGCCCGCGTCATCCAGGGCTACGGCCTCATGATCCCCATTCTCGCTCTAGCGCGTCGGGGCTAACAAGTAACCAACCTGCACGGCCGCGCTGCACCCGCCACGCCCACACGGCCTTGGCCATCGCCGCAGGATCGGGGTGGCTTGAAATTATCGACGGGCCAATTTCCCCTGGTGCCTGCGCTCCAGGGACGTGCTTTCGGATGCTGCCATGGACGCATCGCAGACTGGAGATTCGCATTGGGACCCCAATGGCCATCACGACATGTCGCATACTGGACTGCAGATGGGGGATTCGCGCTCGGTAAAAGCAGCCAACGATATGCGCCCCGAATACTCCGCCAAAACCTCGGAGTTTAAACCCTTCTGGAGTACATCCCAAATAACCTTGCAACGACATGATTCTTTCGGGCAAGGGTGCCACCGATCCTCCGCAAACTCTATGGACATACACATTCCTCTTCTCCAAGTCTCATGCAGCCTCGCTCGGCTTCTCGCTCCAGGCTTCCACATAACCGTCCCTGCTGCAGTCACAGCCACAGCCCCGTTTTCTTCAGTGGTCCCTAGTTTCCAGAACGCTACGCCGCGAACTATTGAAGCCAATCCATCTCGCCCGGCACGTTTGGACTCCGGGCGATCTGCAGCTGCCTACCCTTTGATGAACGGTATGCTTTCTGTCATCGGGTTTTCCGACTAGCCCCCGTCTTCCTAACGGGCTGCTCCAGCCGCATTCAGCATCATCAACAGCTCCAGCGCCAGCCGCGATCGCATCGTGGCGCATGCGATGCCATCTCCCCCGATCTAGCTAGTTCGGGCCCTTCTGGTCAGTGCTTTCCCTCGACCTGGGTCCGGCTTTCGCTAGCTGCCTACGCCGGCGCTCGAATGGAGCCGAGCTCTAAATATACACCTGTACCTCGTGTAGACGGAACCCTTCCGCGTCGACATCACGCCCCCTCGGGAGACCGTAAATAGCATCGCTGTCCTTCGGTGGATGCATCCGAGGCGCATTCGAGGGGCGCCGTGATAAGGTTATTTCCCTGCGCCCCCTGAATCATGTACTACTTACTCCATAGACATATCAATTTTCCCAGATTATCCTCGCATCCAGCTCGATTCGGTATGATTTGGCCCGAGGCAGACTTTCGCTACGCGTCAAACCTCCATCTGGTTTCACCAGGACACGGACTTACCTGCTCGACCTATCCATCGGTTCGGTTCAGTACAATTCTTACCACGGATCCATGAAATGGGTGCTCAGGTCCTGTCCATCGGACACACTAGTCCGTACCGGCGACTGAAGTGATCGGCAGGCCCAAGCCACGCGCGGCACGGGCACACGTACAACGACCCAAGACCCTACCCCGTGGAAACTGCAGAGCGCCACAGCCTGCAACTAGGGAGTATGCCCCGTGCATCAAATTATCCGCACCCCCAAGTAGCAAGTCACGAACGGGCCCAGCGATACGCCTCGCCGCTGCGTGTCTGCGATCTGGGTGACCAGTACCCCACCGAATCTCCGTGGTATTTCCGGCGGTAGAGTCTGTTCACGGCATGGGTGTGGCTACGCGTGTCGAATACATACTCAAATGGGATTCGTGCTGCGGCCATCGACGCGAGCTGAGTCTGATATGAACGCTATACTATACTGTACGCCGCAGAGTCCAGTTGTGTCAAACAAGTAGAGGTAACTAACTAGGGTCCGGCCGAAGCTCTGGTGGGGAGGTATCGTAAGTCAGCGCCAGCGTCAACCTTGATACGGCGGACCCAGCTCGGATCCAGTCCAGTCCACAGATGCAGGGCGAACGAAGCTAGCGCGGCCGAGCGTGAACGAGGCTGCGTAAGCGGAAACGTCATGTTGTCCAGACTCCACGCAATGGAGAGAGTTCTGCGATGCTTGCTGCGGCGAAGGAAATTACTGCGTTGCTTGGTGGTTGGCCCCTGCATATCTAGCATGGTTAGTGGGTGGGTGGTATGGTCGCCACGGACTTCTTACGTGGAGGCTGGGCTGTGATTGGGGGCTTTTGGTGCACTTCTGCATGCTTTCGAAGTGACATGTCGTGTGTGATGGGAGGGTTAGAGTGGCTACTGGATCACAGCTGGGTGAGAGAGTTTCTGGTCGGGTGGTTGTGTTGTGGTTGTAGAATCGTTGTTATCGCGTTGGAGGGTGAGGTGATCTGTCGAATGCGACGGTGCGCGTGGATGGGCCTTTGAAGATAGAGAGATTGCGGTACCTCCCTGAGCCTGATTCTCTCTTCAGAGTTTATCGTGGCAAATCGCAGACTGCTATCGGCGGATTGCTCTTGATGGACTAGTGGCTTTTGCTGAATGGAGCTTGCACTGATACTAATGATTCTTCAATCGTGGACAACGGTCAGGACAAGTGGCTAACACTAATTTGTCTTGCTAGAAGCAGGTTGTTAAGTCAGAGGACAATATGCATTCTCCTCTACCATGATCCTGAGTGATCTGACGGAAAGATGAGTCGCTTTTCAGAGTTATCCAGTTTCATCGACCGAGGCAGATTGCTCACTTGAGGACCGAGATCTTCTTTCCTTTCGGTCTTCTGTATGTGCTATCCGGTGTTTCCAAGATGTTAACCAAAGTCTCATAGGGTTGTCCCTACCTGCCCTTACGCCCTCCCCTACATCCAACGATAGAAATGGCATATTGGTCATCGACGAGAACGCGAGCGATCTTATGCAACAGGGAGCCATCCCTATGACAAGACCCTCAATGATATCTCGCGTTTTATCGTTTCATTGAATACCAGGGAGGACAGGTGAGCGATCAAAAAGGCACTACATGATATAAGACACGTCGAGCAAGGCTTAAGCTTGCCCTGAACCCCTCTTGTGGTCCTTTTGATGAATAGGTATTGAGCAGATCCAAGTTCCCTACTCGATATTGGCCTCAGACTCGTCAACTGCTGAAAACGTACGACATCAGAAGACAGGCAAGAGAGAATGCCTACTGCTTCTCACAGTCGACTCTACCGTCTGCAACAAGAGCACACTCAACCTAGAACATCAAAGGTGATTCCCCAAATCTGACACGTTCTCGATACCAGGCTTCATTCTCGACTATCTATTACGGCAATCATGATGCTTACTTTTATGCAAAGTCCTTGAGTCTTGTTTACGCCCTTTTCGCCTGGCTTACATGTTTCGAACCATCTGGTTCCGTGGCGTGTCCCAAGACAGCAGCTAATACCATATTGAAGACAGACAGCGGAGATTCTTCCAATGATGCGGTCCTCGTGGAATGGTGATTTATGCAGCATGGAAAGACTTTAGTCTCACACCCTCAGTCATCCTCTGTGGCCTGATCTTCTTGATTAATGACGCATCCAATGTCGAGGTTCTTTCTGAATATCACCAGTCTCAGTCTTACGGTGGGAAGGTACGTTCACTGCTCCGTCGGGTTCTGGAAAGATATGGCTTTCCATCTTAACAGAGTAGGAGACTACTGCACAGAAGATTGCTATTCCCACTGAATACTGACTGCGGATGAGGGATCTCCAGATCAATGGATGGTCAAATCTAATCGATAACCGTATGCTACCATATTGTTTCTAAATGGGTTTTCTTCTGAGACCTGGGCTCTACAGCTTGACTGTATCGTAATCCAAGCATTAAATCATGTTGCATAATCTGAATACGTTCGACTGGGCGTTCTCAGTCCATCTCCTTACCATCTGAATACATGTATGCTCAGAGCTCTCCTCAATATGACTTCCATGATACACAGTTCAACTCCTTGAGCACTGTGTTCAAGTGTTCGCAGTGACCTGGTTGCATCGGATTGTGCATTTATATATATACTATATCTACTATATCTATGTTCGAAAGTACTTGCGCAGGAATGTAGCCCTATCGCCGATTCCGAGCTCACATCAATTTTCTTCAGTCGAACTCCTTGCCATCATATGCACAAGTTCTACTGACTCCTGGGATATAGAAGCTCTGTACCTTTAGTACGAGGTCGTTGCTTAAGACATATTGGCTTACTACCTAGACTCAGGCAAGACACATGGTGAAGATGATCCAAGCCCACCCTACATAGAAATCAAATCTCAGATTGAAGAGTGAATGCTTAGCCGGTATTGGCGATAGTCGCCGTGCAGTCTGATATGCGCTCTGCGGCAACTATGTCGGTTTTTATCGCGTTGACGATGCTCCCAAGGTCATGGATCTATAGTTAAACAAAATAGTATAATCTGACATTCATGTACAGAGGTAGTCATCAAAAAAAGCAGAAGGGGAGCGAGTAAGAAAATCAGCGGAAATGCTGAGGTAGCTGATGCAACCAAGTTGGCTCCCATTCTCGCTAGGTATATTACGGAACGTAGACCTACCCCATGATCACAGTCAAGACTATTATTTCGAATATTATTTGAACAATATGAACACTTCATCTAGTCGGGACGTTGATACATTCATGACTTATGATGTAAAGCAGGAGAATGAGGTAATTCGTGGGGCAGTGAGGGGTAAAAATGCAGCTGCAGCGACGCCCTGGAAGAGGTCTTTGTATTTGACTTCCCTCCCCCCTTGCAGTACGCTACTCACCAGAAAATTGCCCACATTATCTTTCAACTTCCAACTCAGCACAGCGTCCGAGAATGCCACGTCCAACCAGTCGAGAGGAAGTCCTCGCGAGACTCCGCAAGACCGTGGCCGATGGCTCCATCATCGTGGGCGCGGGTGCCGGTACGATCCCTCGACTTGCATTACGATCTCCGCGTTAGGGAGGCGGATGCTAACGCAGCCACCAGGAATTGGACTATCCGCCAAGGCAGTGGAGGCCGGCGGCACCGATCTCATCCTCGTCTACAACTCGGGCCGCTTCCGCATGGCCGGCCGCGGCTCGCTGGCAGGATTGATGCCATATTCCGACGCCAACCAGGTTGTGGTGGAGATGGTATGTGACCGCGTCTCTCGGCTCAACGACAACGCAGTTGGTAGCTGACTACGTTCTACCCAGGCGAGTGAAGTCCTGCCGATTGTCCAGCATGCACCCGTGCTCGCCGGCGTCTGCGGCACCGACCCCTTCCGCTCGATGCCGAGCTTCCTCGCGGAGCTGCAGCGCCTCGGCTTCGTCGGGGTGCAGAACTTCCCGACCGTCGGCCTGATCGATGGCCAGTTCCGGCTGAACCTGGAAGAGACCGGGATGGGGTACGATCGGGAGGTGGAGATGATTGCCACGGCCCACCAGCAAGGGCTGGTCACCACCCCGTACGTGTTCAGCCCCGAGGACGCGATCAAGATGGCGCGCGCTGGGGCAGATGTTGTCGTCGCGCATGCCGGTCTGACGACGTCCGGCTCGATTGGGGCGCTCAGTGGGCGGTCGCTGGAGGATTGTGTTGGGTTTGTGCAGGAGATCCGCGATGCGGCCGTCGGGGTCAACCCGGAGATCCTGGTGCTATGTCATGGCGGGCCAATTGCGCGCCCGTCCGACGCGGAGTTTGTGCTCTCGCGGACAGTGGGGGTGCATGGATTCTTCGGCGCGAGTAGTATGGAGCGGTTGCCGGTGGAGATTGCGATCAAGGAGAATGCGGAGGAATTTAAGCGGTTGAGGGTGCGATTGGAGTAGGAGGAGAGAGAGAGCGCGAGAGAGGAAATTAGCCGGATTCCCCGACTGCGCCCGATCGGGCAGTTGGATGCCGCTGGTGGATCTGCGGGGAGAAAGCAGTGCGTCAATTAGGAATCAACATTCCCGAGTCGCTCGGTTAAATTGTATGCAAATACAGCTTCGACTGCCATCCTTTCATCTTTCTTCCTTCTCTCTTCCACGCTCCTCCAATATGGCTCAATCCAACCGTATCCTAGAAGGCAAAGTCGGCATCGTCACTGGCGGGTCGCGGGGTAAGCTGCTCCCCACAAGCATCAACGCCGGTGCTAACAGCTAGCAACAGGAATCGGCGAAGCGATTGCCCGCAATCTGGCTGCCAAGGGCTGCTCGCTACTGCTGAACTTCACATCCGAGTCCTCCCGCCGCCCAACGGAGGAGCTGTGCGCATCGCTCGCCGCGACGCACGGCGTCCGCTGCGCAAGCGTCCAGGCCGACCTGAACAAGCCGGAAGAAGCATGCACGGCGATCATCGCAACCGCCCAGCAGCACTTCAGCGCGGCGGGCGCGCTCCAGATCGACATCCTCATCAACAACGCCGGCGTCTCCGTGAACCGGAACCTGAATGACGCCGCGCAGGGCCCCATTGCCGCCGAGCATTTCAACTGGCACTACACCATCAACGTCCTCGCGCCGCTGCTCTTGACCCAGGCCGTGGCCCCGTACCTTCCCAACGACCGCAGCGGCCGCATCGTCAACATCTCAAGCGTCTCTTCGTCGATGGGCTTTGTGGGCCAATCCATGTACGGCGGCACCAAGGCCGCGCTCGAGGCGATGACGCGCACCTGGGCGCGCGAACTGGCTGACCGCGCCACGGTCAACGCCGTCAACCCCGGCCCCGTCATTGGTGATATGTACTTCAATACCGGCGAGGATTTCTGGCGTGATGTCCAGGGGTATCAGGATAACACGCCGATGAGCAAGCTGGACGAGTCGGACCAGGAGACCATGGGCCGCTTGACGGAGGAGCAGATCCGTCTGATCAAGGAGAAGATGGGTGGGCGGCGTCCGGCATTTACCAGTGAGATTGCTGGGGTGGTGGGCATGTTGTGCACACCAGATGGGGTGTGGAGTACCGGCAGCGTGGTTTGTGCCAACGGTGGTATGAGAATGGGCCTGTAGGCAGGGTTCAGACGGGATGGAGACAACCGGTAGAGCAGCTCCCAGCAGCAGCTAATCAAAGGGTCACTCTTCCAGATTTCTAGCTGTCAATGAATAATTCTCGCTCGCAAAGTTGAGACCGACGACAGCCGCCTCTTTGATGTTGAGATGGGCTGGGATATACCCAACTTCTTTTGGTTGAAACTCGTGAATAGTTCCAAGTCTTCGCCAGACATTGAAAGTGGCCATATCGCTGCCTCGTGCTTTCCACGCACTTTGGATCTTGAGTGCTGATGAGCCTTGGAAGTCTGAGAACATCTCACATCACCCGGGGTAAGCAGCGATCAGCTAGAGAGAGAGTCATGCTAGTGACAAGCAGTGACATCGTAGATACAATGATAGTGCTGGTTTCTGCTTTCTGCAAGCAAGATAAGGGTAACCCAGTGCAGGATGCAATCTTCTGCACACATGCTAAGAGTGTAACCTGGGGCCGACAAGCGGGTTTCGTACCGAAGAATGAGTTGCTCCGGACAGCAGATGATTATTATTGTTCAATCATAGCAGAACTGGGTCAGGCGTCCACTGTGATCAGTCTTCACGCAATATCGACTAGGAACGCACCGAGTGCACACAGTTCAGCACTCTGGTCCATCCTGCTAGCATGCCTGAGACTGAAGATGTCACCACCCTCCTCGAGGATGGAACTTGCTAACTGCATGAACTCGGCAGACAGCTTGAGCCATGGCCTCCTCGCGTGGGAATGTCGATCGCATCCACTCTCCCCGTTTCTTTTTCCGCGCCACGTTGGTCGAACATGCACATTGGGAATTCCACTGCATTCTCACGCTCATGCTGACCGTTCTGCAGTGGCCACACCGACCTACAGGTATAAACTGATGATTTGATCGTCTGCCCGTCGATCACCCCATGCGCCGCCCCCAATCGCGCAACCTTCGTACTCGCGTCCCCGACTGCAGACCCCTCAATCCTTTCAACGGCCTCTGTGGACCCCTGTCTGCTGCGTGTTGGCTCCTGGTGTGATCAAAGAAGGAATGCCGTGAGCCAGGGAGCGGCCGCCTGAGTTTCTGATTAGCCACGGCGACCGAGATGGATTGCCAGACTTCTTGCATTGAGCAAGCAGTGCGAATGGAGTACATGCGTGATTGACAGGGTTCTGGCCCCTCATGCCGTGGATGGAAGTGTTGTCTGTGCGAAGAGGGTCCTGCAAGGTGATCGACGGCACTATTGCCTGAATATGGGGCCGCCAGAAATATGGAATTGTGGAAGAGATCAGATTGAATCACGACGGTACGAGGTCTTGCATTCCATGCTGGCACTCGTGGATTTCCGACAAGCTAGGCCAGACCTCGCGGGATGCTAGATGCCCTCGCCAAAGCTGGTGCAGAGTGTCTGATGGCAACGGTGTGCGGATCCTGGTATTCCCGACGATTCTCCCAAGCAGCACTATATACCGCCCGTTCATATACTCTCCAACGCCCGAACTCGAGGCGGATGATGAGGTCTAGGGTCATAGAAGACATGTGGCTGGTCAGTTCGTTTCTACCTAGCCAATGCAAGAAGTCATACGGGAGATTGCTCCTGGGCAAGGCCTTCAACGCCGCAATCAGCTCAACCTGCACCATGCAGCCACATGGCACCCAGGGGTGCGAGTAATGTGCAAGCGTACTTTCTCTCAGCGTGGACAGTGCACCATAATCGAGTGTCCGTCCATGCGGCTTCTAACGTCGTGGAGTGCGTGGAACAAGGCGATCTACATACCAAACAGCCCTCGATGATCTCAGATACACACCCCAAGCCGAAAGGAGAAACTTCGCTTCACGAAGGAACACTTTCGCCGGGATCGTCGAGAACACGCCCACCGAGGTCCTCGAGTCTTCCTCATACATGTCATAGTCAACTGCCAAAGCGCGACCCATGGTTCGCCGGCCCAGCTGATGGTTCATGACAAATTCTCGGGTGTTCGCGATAGATATCATGGATACAGCCGTGGATACAGCCGCGCATCCCGCCACCGCGACCAGTCGAGTCGCCCGCGATAGCCCGAGCCTCGCGTCCAACCACGGCATGGCTAGGGAAGGGATCGCACGAACGGCGGTGCAAGCCTCACGTCTACGAGGCCTCTGGCGAGGCTCGGATTCGGGCGCCCGAGTCGAGTTGCTTTATCGACGCTCCTGGTGGACTCGCAGGGCTGGGATATCCCTCTCCCAGCCCCACCGGCGCCCCCTTCGGGCGGCCCTACGGTGCCCTGGGTAGGCAGGTACTGGGCAACATGAGTGATTTTGGAGGATGAGGGGAGCGCAGGCCAAGTCCGATTATTAGGAGCGCGATTTGATATGGGAACGGGCAACCCGCGATGGATGCGCGATCGGAGTGGTGTCGGGCGAAGACAACTCCGCATCAGGACTACACTACAGTACGCCGTGGATGGCCCTGAGGAAACTATGTAACTATGTATTCACTACAGTAATCTATTGTTAGGTGCATACTTGGACTGCGGGGGGCTGGAAGGAGTGGATGCGCAACTGCTCGCTGCCCACCGCTACGCGCTGCACGCTGCTTGCCTTGCAGCTGAAAGATCGCGCGTGGGGTCCGGATGAGCTCGGCGAGTGTGTGACCCAGAATGCGTGGAATGCTGACCGGGGGAGTGGATTTCCTCATTGATATGATCATGGTCCATACTTCATAGCTATCTGCAGGATCTCGACAGGGAGTAGAGAGTACAGAGTGTCAGCGGTATTTTGACTGACCCCACCCAGGTGTCGACCAAAGCCCTGCGTCTCTAGGCTGTGGAGTGATCGGAATAGATGAATCCCGGCATGACCGTCGCCGGTCGCTGGGGATGGGTGCAGAATGGGCGAACGAGAGGAGACGCTGCAGCACGCCGGGCGAGGCGAGTCAGTAGGGGCCAAAAGGGCGACAAGGCGCGACAAAGAGGAACGAAAAGTCGCCGAACGCAGCGCGGTGAATCACTAGTGGCGATCCTGCGTCTGGCGCACAATCTTCTTTTCGTGGTCATTCCAGATCGCTGTGACCGTACGCGCAGCCGCCAGTGCATCGCCGTACTACTCGACCAACTGGATAAGGTCGGGCCTAATCGCGTTCTTCTGCGTCGGCTGCGGCGATCCGCCAGGACTGATCCTCCCGTGGCCCCGGGGCGACTTTGGGGCCAAATGAGATCACGACGTTCTTGACTGCAGTCATCCAGGAAGGTGGGAAGATTGTGGTTTCGGGTTTTGCTCCACGAATCAGGACCTTCGATAGCGCATTTCTGAGGGTTTTGACACAAGCGAGAAGAGACGGAAGGGGCAGAGATCGGGGCCACGGCAAAGAATTATGGTGTACATTGGTTCGTCTAGACGTCGTTCATAATATGGTGTAAGGAAAAAGAAAAAGAGTCATCCCAAATACCCAGATAGTCAACAGTTAACTCCAATACGGGGGGCTGAAAGTGATATACACGCGCGATGATCAGGATGATCTCGATCCCAATCAGGGACTTTGCTCTCCACTGCGCCGAGCGCCCTCCGCCCAGGGGTGGGTCTCCTCACGGATGATTTGCGCCCGGCTCGATTGGCTGTCGACCTCCCAATCCTGCGTGACGAGGATCTGGTTTGGGTCGTTAAGCGGGAAGGTGTCTGGGGCGTCGTCCTGGCCCCGCGATCGGGACTGCGTTTGCGACCGCACGTCGGATTTGCCGTAGGTCGCGTAGGTGTTGGTGTACTCGACGTCCTGGATGCGCAGCCCATTGGACTTGAGCCAGGTCAGGAATGGCTTGAGCTGGCCCCAGCAGGCGGTGACCACGCTGAGGCACTGCACCACCTGCTGGAGGATGGTGACGAGGGTGAGGTCGTAGGTCGGGTCGGTGGTGTTCGCGGTGGTATGCGTGAGGACCAGCTCGGCGATGATCGCGGCGACGACCCTAGTGCGCAGGAAGCAACGGTTAGTGCCAGATGCAGGACGAGAACGGGATTGAGAAACGGACAGTCCACGCGGGGCGAAAATACTCGCAACGACCAGCCGCTTTTTCAACGAGGCCTGGACGCGGAAAATCAAGATCACGCCTTGCACGACGATCAAGAGTTCCGTGACGATATTCGAGATACAGACGTAGTAGTGCCACGCCGTCTATGATCGGACTCGGATCAGCATGGGTTCCCGCTCGGGGCATCGCACGGAAGCCATACCATATCGAAGCATTTGCCGCTCCAGAAATCCCACGTCCGCGGTGGGCTGCACTGGAATGCCGTGCCGAAGACGGCCACCAGCGTCCAGGCGCCTGTCAGGCCTTCCACGATGCGCGCGAGAAGTTGATCCCCCGACGATGGCGTGAGGCCCCGGATGAACTCCACCAAAGCGAACTTGGAGAAGCAGAGACTGGGATAGTAGAGAATGGTTGCTGCGTAGAGCCACTGTGTCGAGTCGACGGTCTCCGTCAGCCCAGGGGACCGGCGCGATGGCGATCAGTCCCAGCTCACCTTCATTACTTGATCAAAGTTGGCGGACGACACGGTTTTGTAGTGATCTCCGTATCCAGATCCGACGGCCATGGAGACGGAAATACATTGGACCACGCAGAAGACCTAGACCGGGGGAAAATATGTAAGTTGGCGAACGGCGCAGCGCGGTGCAGATGAGATCAAATCACCATACCAGTGAAGAGACAATGCAATAATCATCGGGAGTAAAGCGCTTGAAGAGTCGGAATTTGGTTCCCAGTCGTACCAACACCCCCAGAAGGATCACCACCAGCAGGACGAAATTGGTGACATTAACTGCGGGGTCTCGCGTATCGGTATGGAATCGGGTCCCCATTGCGACGAGAGCAGGAATGAGGGAAAGGAAGGGGGAGAGGGCGAGAAGACAAAAGATAAGAGAGGGCGAGGGCGAGGGCGAGGGCGAGGGCGAGGGCGAGACTATACGAGCCAGCGCAATCGGGACATTGGGCGGATCAGGTCGAAGGTCACAGCTCAGCGAAAGGGAAAAGCCGACGAGCTCGGCTCGTGTTTATGATCATTGGGCGTGGCAGTTTGGCGCATGGCGCCGCATGGTCTGGAAGCTGGATCATGGAGTACCTTGATGGGGCCGGACAAGACGAGGCCAGGTATGTACCGGGTACATTCAGCGTGGTACAAACCCCCAAGTGGGTAAAGGGCTGCGCCATCCGCCTTTTCCCACTTTTCCTCCACAGGATTCTAACTTCGACCGTCTACTGGACTTATTCATCCCACCCGAGCTTCGGTCGTTCACTGCAGATCGATCTTGGCCCACCAATCCAGCCATCTGACTGGGCGCTGCATCACTGAACAATTTGGCCTGAAGCAGGGGAGCTGAACAATCGAGCCTCCCAGATGCCCCCTTCAACACTCGCGTGCCTTCACACGCTGGAGTCCTGAGTCTGACACTGCAAAGCTTGGTTCGCCTGGGTCTGACTCGGTCGTCCGCCGGCTTAATCAATTAGTTTTCTCACTCGCCTCTTAAAATCCCTGTGGCGGGCGATATTTTCATTCTCGCATTCTCCAGCTGCGATGGATTCGCCCCTTCTGCCCTGCCTATCTTCGACCTGACCCCCCTCCCTCCTCCAGAGGGGCGTCGAATCGCAGGGCTGCGTCCGATGCAGCCCATCTCAACAGGCCCGTGGCCACAACGCGCCCCACGCCGGGGCATTTGCAATGTGATTGGGCCCGTCGGCGGGCAATGTCACTCCATTCCGGCATCATTCACACCTGCTCTGGTTCCGCGGGAGCCTCCCGTACCCATTCGATGCTGCCCCCCCATCGCATCGCGGTGGGCCTCGCATAGCACGGCAGTCGGGCCATCCAGGCCTCAAGGTTCGCAGGAAGCGCAATGCATTAGTCTTAGTCAACTGCTGCGTGTAAGCCCATTACCGGAAAGCAACGTGGGAGCTGCATGATGCGACCCTTTTTCGGTTTTTGACTTTTGCCTTTTCCTTTTCGTCTCGTCCCTTTCTTTGCTTCTATTTGGTCCTGGCCCCGTCCCATGTTCTCTCGTGTAGCGATTATTCTTTCTCTCCTTTGAAGCCGTCGTGGATATCTGACCAAACCCTTCCCCGCCCCTCCCTCCGTGCTTCTGCGTTCCCAAGTCCGCTCGTTACCTTCGACCGTCATGGCGACGTACGAGCTAAAAAACAGAGCCATCTATAGCAACCGTGATACCGGCAATAGGCTCTCGGCTGGCGATGGCGATGAAATTACCCTCCAGCGGTTGGGCAAGAAGCCAGTGCTGAAGGTACGTCCGAGAAGACGAGAGAAGGGGAGCGACTCGCCGTTGGTCGCGTTCGCAATTGCTGAATTCTCGCCAGCGCAACTTTGGTATTCTGTCGATCCTGGGTTTTAGCTGTACGATTCTATCTACGTGGGAAGGTCTTCTGGGGTGAGTTTGTGGTCGATCGCGCTGGGGATAATTCGTGGAATGCGGGATGCTGACTTGGAGTACACAGAACCTTCACAACGCCCTTAGAAAAGTTCGTTGCCCACCGGCCCCTGGGGATGAGGTGCGATTAATGCTGACCGTCATCAGTGGAGGCTCTGCAGGTGCCGTTTACGCCTACATTTTTGCCTGGACTGGCACCGGTTCTTGCTTTTTGCTCTTGTCTGAATTGGCATCAATGTAGGTAGCTCCCTCGCGTGGGAAGTCTGTGCTTGTTGCTGATCTCCCACCTAGGGCGCCCACTTCGGGAGGACAGTACCATTGGGTTGCCATGCTTGCTCCCTCGCGCTGGATGAAATTTCTTAGTTACATCACCGGTACTGTTCTCGTTGCTTTTCTTTTTCCCCCTTCCTGATGGGGGTTATCCCTGGAAGACCGGAACTTGGCTGATGTTCCAATCTTAGGTTGGTTAACGGCTATCGGCTGGCAAGCTGCGTTTGCTTCGGGAACTTTCATGTGTGCCGCCGAAATCCAAGGTATCTCGATTCTTGCACACTCCCACTATGCCCCGGAGTCATATCAGGGGACCCTAATCCTCTGGTGCTTGCTCCTCGTTGCACTGGGAGTGAATCTGGTCGGGGGCAAGTTCCTGCCTCGACTGGAAGGCCTGATTCTGGTCATCCATATCCTGGGCTTTTTCGCGATCCTCATCCCGTTGGTCTATATGTCGGAACACAACTCCAGCCATGAGGTCTTCTTGAATTTCAATAATGGGGGTGGATTTTCTACTCAAACCTTATCGTGGTTTGTGGGCATGCTGGGTTGCGTTTTCTCCTTTGCTGGAGGTGATGCTGCCGTGCACGTATGTTTCAAATCTTACTATATCACCGTGTCCATACCATCTAACCATATCTTCTAGATGGCCGAGGAGGTTGCCAACGCGTCGACGGCCATTCCCAAAGCGATCGTGCTCGCCGTGGTGGTCAACGGTAGTCTCGGATTTGGCATGCTTCTTGGGCTGCTCTACTGTCTCGGCGATATCGAAGACGCCCTGAAGTCCCCGACCGGATTCCCGTACATTGAAATTATCTACCAGGGCACCGGGTCTATGGGTGGAACCGTAGCGATGGTTTCCATTCTCCTTGTGACCGGTGTCGCATCCGCCATTGGCATGCTGGCTGCCACCTCTCGCCAGTTCTGGTCGTTTGCCCGTGACCGCGGTGTCCCTGGATGGCGCTTCTGGAGCCGAGTACGTTGATCCGATCTACAACCACTCATGGTCGTTGAACGCTCTGACCGTTTCTAGGTGTCCGCCCGAACTTCCCTGCCGACCTACTCCGTCCTCCTCACCATCACCGTCTCCTGGCTGCTGGGCCTCATCAACATCGGATCCTCAACCGCCCTCAACGACATTCTGTCGATGGCCGTCTCTGGCCTGTACTCCTCTTATCTTTTCGTTGGCTCCTTGCTCCTCTACCGACGCATCCGGGGTGAGATCGCCGACCATAACGACAACGACGATATGACCATCAACGTCCCCGGCGCCAAGCTGGTGTGGGGCCCGTTCCACATCCCCGGCATTTGGGGAATCCTGCTTAACATCTATGCCGTGATCTACATGGTCATCGTGGTGTTCTTCAGCTTCTGGCCGGACCAGATCAACCCCTCTGTGTCGACGATGAACTACGCCGTCGTGGGTACCGTGGGTGTCATCATCCTCGCCATCATTTACTACGTGGTCCGGGCGCGCCACGTCTACAAGGGTCCCATCACCGAGACCTTCCTTTAAGCGACCGAAAGAAACGATCAAAAAAAAAAGCAGGCATTGGGTTGTTTTGATATGTTTGGGCTCTGTAGGTATATATATGTTCTTGGGATTGGGATTCGGCATGGAAATGCATGGGTATTGGTCTCCAGCCCTGCGGTGTTACATTAGATGTCCTTAATACACATACTGGAATTGTCCCTCCCATCCGTCACACCCGCCAGGCCCAGATCCGCTCGACACCCCAGTGCGCTTTCTCCTGTCTGGCGCGCACAGCCTAACACAGATAAGCACTTGCTTCTTCCGTGAAACCACCGCCCTCCGCCATCCGCGCTACGCATCGCCATACACTGGGCCATCCCGGCGGCCTAATCGCCATTCGGAGTCCTCCGGCGTTAACGGCCAGCGCCGGCGTCGACTAGCGCGTTCCGGGGATACGACGGTGTCCGCAGCTACTCGCCACACGTGGAGCCATCCCTGCATTGCGAAAGGGACCTACAGTACAGTCGACGATTGAGCTCGTCACGGCCATCCCCACTCTGGAAACTCGGCCGCGGTATGCATGTCTTAGTCTGGAGCGTCTCGGCACTCTATTCCAAACGGAGCGCGGGAACGCGGGCGCGGACTCGGAGCCGGGACGAGGGCAAGACGCCACCCGAGCAGTAGCGTGGGAATGTGTCGAGGCCACGGCCTTCTAGAACAAGCCCATTGTTGAAGTAGTGTGGAGGTGAGTCCCGTCCTGGCAGTGTGTCGCGTGCGCCGGCCTGGCCGAGGTAACCTGTTGGGAGTATGCACTGCGAGACTAACGAGAGACTAGCGAGTGCCAGCAGCCATGTTGTGATATTGAGGAGGCCTCGGATATGTGTGGGAGACATGTTTTTATTCCCGGTTTGGTTGGCGCGGTCGCTCGGTCGCAAGCAGTCGCTCTCCAAGTTGGTGATGGGAATCGAGGCGGAAGAGCATGAGCGTGCTCCATAGGAAGTGGTAATCTCGAAGACCTCAGAGCCACTATGAATTGCATTGAGACTCATCGCCAGGGGGGAGTGCAATTGCGAGACTTGTGACTTACCACCCATTGGGTTTACAGTTGATCTGCCACATCTCCACTGCGATAAGATTGCCGGTGATCAGCGAGAGCGAGTTCTGCAGTAAATCTTGGCGTCGATCCTGCTAGGGCTGTATATGTATAGCACGCGAGGATAACCGCCCAAAGAATGGTCATGCCACGAGCGTGATCAAGGACTGGTATACATGATGAGTCTTGCAGGTTATCGCCACATGCGTGGCCGATCCCTTGAGGCTGTCAAAGAGCGCGCGGATGTGATTGAGCCTTGTATTCTGCATATGCGAGGTCGGGATTGGACCAGATCTAGGGGGGTTATTTGGGATATCTGCACAGGTGGATTCGTAGGTTCGTATCGTCTGCTTTATTATTAATATCCTTCAGCTGTGCATCGTATCTCAAATCAGTAAGCAGTTCGACGAAATGATTGTGGTCATCTGTACGTGTACATGCACGACGGCCATCGAGGCGGATAGCTGGGCAACGAAAAGAAGAGCATAGATGACGTCTCAATTCATAATTATTCATACTATATAACTCTCGGCTCCAGTCAGCGCTGGAAGACTCTCAGCTCCCACCACCGCAGAGGCGGATACACGAGCATCGTCCACGCAACGCCCACCCAGATGCCCAAGTCCGACCCATCCCCCCCGACCATCCGCGCAATCGGCCCAACATACCAGATCTGGTCCATGCATACAATAGCCCCAGCCCATCCAACCAGGAACGCAACCAGCGCCGCAACGCCAACGGGCAGCCTGGACGGATCCGCCCACGCATCCCAATCGAACCCCCGCGTCCGGCGGTACAAGACGTGCTCCTCCGCGGCGATCGTCAGGAAAATCGTCACCCAGTACCCCATCAGCGAGAGGAAGTTGTCAAAGATGTCGTACAGATGGTTGCGCCCGCCCAGCGCGCAGGCCGTGTAGATGACGACGCCCACGCACGAGAAGAACCACCGCGGCAGCCGCGCGAGCTGCCGCCCCATGATCTGGAACCCGAGCGAGGCCGAGTACGTGCCGGGGATGTTGTTCGCGATCAGGCCGAGCGCCACCAGCACGCCGAGGAACTTCCCGAAGCCGCCCAGGCCGCCATACCCGGCCAGGATGAGCGCGCCGGAGGAGGTGTCGTATGCGGTAGCCCAGGGCGCGTGGGTTAGGGTGCCGGAGGCGAGGCCGACGCCCATGAGGTTGGCGAAGGTCAGGGCGAGGCCGACGCCGAGGAAGGTCATGAGGAAGGTCGTCCACCTGGATGTCGTTGGGGGGAAGTAGACGAAGAAGTCTGCGCCGGCGGGGGCCCAGGCGACCGAGGCCGAGAGGCAAAGGGAGAAGAATGACAGCCGGTTGCCGGCGATGGTCTGCGGCGAGCCGGTGGACGCGATGGAGGTGTCGAATTTGGGCCCGGCGCTGCCGACGAGGACGAAGATGGCGATGAACTGGGGGAGCCAGGCCCATCTGCATGTAGAGTCAGGAAATGATCGAAAACACGGGCGATCTGTGGATTCAGGGCTCACCTCTCGTAGATATGGAACAGTCCCATTCCAAATAACACGACCACCCAAGTGATAATGGCGATGATGATGATTCCCACCACGACCGTCATCCGGCCCCCGGCCACGGCAGATAGAACCTGTCCACCGACCAGACAGTCGATCATGCCGTAGCCCAGCATGATAATAATGTTCAGCAGACACGCAATCTTGCTCGGGTAGTAGCCCATGAAGTAGCGCGCAACCACCTGTGTGCGCGATCAGTACACCACGCCTTCAGCATATACACGACGCAGAACCCACCATGGTGCGATTCCCGCTGGCCGGCCCAAAGGTGCCCATGTACGCGACACCAGCAGCGCCCAGCAGAGCGCCAAAAGTCGCACAGAGTGCCGAGTCGACAAATCCCAGCGAATAGCTGAGCGGGCCTAGCATGCCCAGGGCCATATTGTTCGCCGTGATGTTGGTGCTGAACCACAACAGCGTCATTTGCATGTAATCCGCTGCTTTCACATCGTGGCGTTCTTCGAGCGGGACGCGCTCGATGCCGCGAGACTCGAAGAGCTTGAGCGAGATAAGGCGTCCATGCAGACGGCGGACAAGTCCTCCACGCGACGATGCGACGGGACCCGTTTCAGACGACTTGGGGCTGGCAGCATTCAAGCCTTGGGCTTCAACAGCTGGCGGGAATCGAATGCCTTTTTCCTCGTCCACCAGAGACTGGGCCATGGTCGACGCGTTGGTCCAAAGGGAGTAGTCTGACGGGAAGTTTGTGCGGATCGTCGGCGTGCTTATCAGGCCCGCAATGCTTAGTTAGGCGTGCTATATTTACCACTGGATGGGCTCACTTCGTGAGAATATTCCAGTATAGAGACTCGAGTCCAGCGCGATATAGTTCCAATTAGTGAGACTTCTAAAGGTACTTAGGTGACTATACGTACCATTTTTCCTATGCCGGGTGGGGCTTTCCTATCTTAGCTGCCGCCGCTTTAGTGAGGGCGCTCAGAGTCAGGCTCACTGAGTAAATTTCAGTCCGGGTTTAGGCTCAGTGACCTGCTGTCAGGATAGGGAGGGGGTCCGACCAATTGCAATCAAGGAGAAGTCTGAGTTGCTATGCCGCCCAATCTGCCAATTTAGGGGCTTAGAATGGATAAACTATTAATGCAAGTCTCCACACACTCATTCCAACACCTGCTCAGTATCATCACGTGATAATCAGTGAGGTCCAATAGGCGTTCAGTGAGTGCACAGTGAGTGCTTAGTGATTAAGATTGGCTACTCACTGATCTATCACTGATTGATTGCTCAAGGCCTCTATTGAGCACTTAGCCTAAAGGAGCGCTTTGCCCCACAATACTGTTCTTGTTGTGATCTACTTTTTGATAGACCTTATTTTTCACTGTACCCCTATTTTCCTGAGGAACTCGATCTTCTCGTTCCTTTCTCAAGCATAATAACATAATAATAGAGGACTTCGATTCTATCGGCTATATACTGGTGCAGGAAAAAAGTCTTCCTTAGTTATTGGACTACTAAGATCTATGCCTAAGTACTAAAGTACAAATTGAAGCTATATCTCTTATCTCAAGCTCCCACACGGATTTTTCTTTATCCTCTATTTTAATCTCCCCTTTAATTAGCTCCTTCTGGTACTTTGTTGTAAGTCTTTTAGTTATAGGTTAGAAGCTCTTTTTTAGTCAATTGTTACGGACCTAGCGTCAGCAACACGCTAAGGCAGAAGTGATGACCAATCAACTTGGAAGTCATATGGAAGACCTTCAGGTTTTGCGATAAGGAAATATCGTGTCACGTGACTAGGGCTCATCGGTGATGCGACCGACTGGATATATAAGGACGTCCGTTCACCAGCATATATTTAGTTCTTCGCGCTTAATCCCCCTATTGCACTTGGACAAACAGATTGGCATTGGAATATGACTTGTTCTTATTGTCTTCATCCATATCGAGCAACCCTGACAACATCCAACGACCCTGGGAGCTCACCTAGTGATACTGATCCCTAAGTGACTGACTTGGTCGGCGCCCCTGATCAACACACCTTTCGGGGCAAGCACCTCACGGACTCTGAGTCCATGTAAGGCCGAGGAGGCAGTGGTAACGAGAGACAGGCAAGCTTGGAGGGACTGTAGCTACCAAGAGAAGTATCACCTTTGAGGCAGCAAGGCTAACACAGCAGTGGACGATCGGCCGGTGCGTGACAATTATATCCATTCTGTCATAGACTATATAACATATTTTATTCCGATAATAGGTGTCCTGGAGCTTCACAACATTGATATGGCCGGTCTCTAAGATATCTCGAACTTTGAAGTATCCTATTACTCTCTACTCCTTGATAACAAATATATTAGAAGATAGCTGGGGACCAATAGCAAGAATTTTTGGTTTCTGACAGGCTCAGGATAGCAAATTTCATATAAAGATGAATCCAGAGAGCTCTAACTAAACTAAGATTCAATCTTGGCTTTCACCCCTTATTTCTGTTTTCATTTCTCGCCTAGTCTATACTATCCGTAACATACTACTATCCGTAACATACTACCTGCCTAGATAGGCAAGCTGCCTGACGATGAAAATCCAGTATAATTATCCTGAAACTTATAATTATTCCCCCGAGGGTGTGGGACGGAACAATAATTCAACCGAATTAGCTACAGAAGGATTTCTTATCAAACCCCGCAAAACCCGCAAACCCCGGGGATGATATAAAAGCATGCCGAGATAGATGTATCCGAACTATCATAAGAAAAGAGAAAGGATCTTACCTAGGTATCTTCATTGTTCGTACCTTCTGAACAGAAGAGCAGTATCCACGCGATGACAAAGACTATTGTGATAATTGGCGTTACTGGTATTCAGGTATGCATCCACCCCCGAAGTCGAATCCCTTGTAGAGGACCCAGAAAGATGGTCGACGAATGATAATAGGGCTCATCGGTTGCCAACACCTTCCTACTGTTGCCAGAATGGCGAGTTCGCGGCATCACACGCAATATTCATAGTTTTGCTGCTCAGAACCTGGCCGGCAAAGGAGTCGAAATGATTCAGGCCAACATCGACAATCCGCAATCACTGGCTCCGGCTTTTGAAGGCGCGGCCGTGATTTTTTCCAATACGGACTTTTTCACCCATTTGCAAGACGCATTGGCATCTCCAGATCTAGGGCGCACGCCAGAGGAAATCAGCGAATATGCATACAATCGCGAGGTCACCCAGGGCATCAACATTGCGGAGGTGGCTGCTTCGCCCGTCGTTTTGAGGACCTTGGAACGCTTTGTCTACTCGTCCCTGTGTGATGTACGCAAGTGGAGCCAGGGCAAGTACACAACTGTCCATCACTATAATTCCAAAACGGATACGATCCGGACTATTGAAGCCGAATTCCCGGAGTTGGCCGCGCGAATGAGCACCGTTCAGCTCGGGCACTATGTCACCATGTGGAAAGCGTTTCCATCTATGGCCCCGCAGAAACAACCCGATGGGGGCTTCTTGATGACCAGGCAGGTCAATGCGGGATTGAAATTCCCATTTGTGGTGGCACATCGCGATACAGGGTCGTTTGTCAAAGCATTAGTCGATCTCCCGCCGAAGAAGGATCTTTTAGGCGTATCGCAGACACTGACCTGGCCGGAATGGATGGCGATCTGGGGAGATGTTCTGGGGGTTCAAGCCGGGTTTCAGCAGGTGTCCAAGGATGACTTCTTTCGAGATGTGCCACATGCGCTCAGAAAGGACCTTGAAGACACATACGACTTCATCGAGGAATTCGGATTCACCGGCGGTGATCCGGCCGTGCTGACGCCAGAAGAGGTGAGTTCCCCGTATTATAGGCTTGCACATTTTGCATCCTTCTGACTCAGAGAGACTAGCTGGACTTTCAAATTCCGTTGACATCGATGGAGGACTATATTCGCAGCGAAGACTGGTCGTCCGTTCTCAATGCCTAATCCCACGGAGAACGCTAGAGATCTCAATATCACCTCCGGGCGCCACATATCACTCTGTTTGGCATCTCTTAGATTGTTTTATGTTTGTCCGCTATTAGTATATACGAGGTTGTCAGAGATACCTACGGTTGCTATGAATATATCCATTTCCGCTACTTCCGGAGAAGCCCGGCTCTAGAAACCGTGAATATAGTCAGCTCTCGCTTATAGCACACGGTACTATCCAATAGAATTTATGTGCTAAAAATGAATGGTGCCACAGTTGAACCTCTTTATAACAAGTCCTGTTATTACGAATATCTCGTTTTGATAAGCGCTCCACCAGATCTCATTTGATTCGCCATATATTTAATGAGGCCCTGCCTATTACAAGATCCGGATAAATAGCAGCCCCCCTTTTGTTTTCTATAGTAATCTCATTTTATGTAGTTGTATCACCTGGTTAAAATGCCACCCTGAAAAGGCTAATGAAATTTACTGATTTTATGAGTCTCAACCGGATCTGCTTGTTTCGCTTAAAGGGATATATATATTTCATATTCGTCCCAATATTAGCATTCAAGCGGGGACCTACCTGGCCGGAGTATCCATATCTTCCCTAATAGTTCCTCAGATAACAACCACGACCTACTAACCAACATTATCCAACCCCCGCCCGCATTGTCAGTGAATACGAAAGTACATTTGGCAGTGATTTGCTAAATCATCGAGAGACAAACGTAGATTTGAAGTCCTCCTATGCTCTTGTTGCAGTATTCCATAGAGAGGAGGGAATGTAACGTAAGTTAGCGTGAGCATTCATAGTTAAACTTAAGCGGACATATGATGGCTATTATGTACCCAGGCGGCGTGTAATCCAACACCACAAACTATACCTTACAGTCTCCCCAACAACTGCATCACCTATGCCATCATTCTATCTCGGATCAAACGAGACAGATCTCAGAGTAGTTAATATGAACCGACTTCCTAAGCATAAAGGTCTTAATTCCTACGATCTTGTCATAGAGTAGTATACGGCCTATACGCAGGAGCTAGTCATCTGCTAGATCCACTACTGTCCAGACTTTCCCTGGCGGTATATTTAAAAGCGCTAATATATAATACATCTGGTTATCTAGCTAATTAGCTTTTATATACTTATTAAGAGCTTTATGTTAAGCTTGATTCTCTCATGGCTGCTATTGGGGAATAAACATGGATCTCTCCTATGTCCGATGAGCCTTCTCCTGTAGTCGAAAGGCCCATGGTTCACTAGTGTACTGTATGGTCGATCCAGAACCGAGTCAATGGCAGTTAGGGCCACGTTGTCTCTTCAACGCGATACACTAGCTTCTCACCACTATACCTGCCCTTCCTCATCTCATCCATTCCAGCCAATGCACCCAAAAGCCCACGAGAACCAACTCGTTGTGGATGAGGTTTCCATCTTCCTTCATCCCACAGTCTTTCGGCTAATGGCATAAACTTGGACGCAAAATCAAAATCCTGAGGACGGGCATCGTACTTTTCTCCCTCAAAGATGTACGATTCGCCGGACACAGAATAACCAAGAAAGAAGGTCGATTCAACGTCCGACCGCAGACAATCCAAGCCTAGTAGATTGCAATACCTGCCGCCATCGGGGCCAATTGCATCGGCACATATTGCTGCCGAGGACTCCACGTTTACCGCGTCGAACACGGTTTTCAGTTTGTCGTCCGTAGCAGCCCGGATTTTCTCTCCAACCTTAGGAACGTGCTATTGGTTCCGCGAATATTAGATCGGTGCGGTATCAAGAAGTTAAAATGTCAATACACTCACATAGTCGAAAACGAGATCAGCTCCTAGCTGCCTCATCAATTCGAAGTGCTTCGAAGAGCACGTGGTGACAACTCTCATTCCAGACCTAGAAAGAATAACGTCAATTACTCTCGACAAACTGACTCCGCAAGAGGAAAAGACGGGGATGATGGCAACTTACATCTTTGCGAATTGAATGGCGATCGTGCCGGTTGCAGTGCTCCCACCATATATCAAAATGGTCTCATCGCTCGATTGTTGCATCGTTCCCGGAAGAGGGAGCTTAAGGACATGGTATAGAGCATAGCCTGTGGTTGCAACACCAACACCAACGCTGCACGCAGCCTCAAAGCTCACGCCATCTGGTATATGTAGCTGAATGTCACCTTTGACCGCGATGTACCTGGCAAAAGCTCCGTTCTCGGGGTTGGCATCATTTCCTGTCAAACAAAGTCAGATGGGTGACTGCAAAGTCAGGCATTGTAGGACAGGTTGTGATACCTCCATGGCCAAATCCAGCGACGCGATCTCCCTTTTTGAATGGCGCTCTGACAGATTTACCAACCGCTTCTACAACCCCGGCATAGTCACATCCAAGTGTAGTTCCATCGTCTCCAACAGCGTCGAGAGTAGTCCAATCTGTGGGATTGAGTGCGATAGTGGTCGTTTTGACCAGGATGTAGTCCTCTCGTAGCTTGGGCACCGGAGTAGCTCGCAGAACCGCCTTACCAGCTCCCTCCCTGATCAATCCGTAGTTTTCCATTTCTACCGCCTGTGTCGGTGGCGTTTCCATCTCCCGGTGCATTGCTTGCTAATAGTAATCCTCTTCTCTCGCACTGTGAGAGAAGTGGGCTGATATGTAAAGTTTGGAACAAGCGAAGGGGGAAATAGCTGAGATTGCGGTGCTTGAAGATGAACTCCAGCAGTGTTCTTGTGGTGGCTCATTGTGGTGGTGTATTTGTCAGCAGTTCCCGTCAACAGACGGACGAGTTGAAATATGGGTGGGACGGAAAATGACGGTCAGCCTCTCTCTGGGTTGCCTCTGACTTGGCTAATATAAGCAGTCTCTTGAGATAGTAAAGCTATAATAGTATCAATACTATAGCAACTATTGCCCTTAATACTGTGGACTCGCTATAAATTATTATGCTATAAGTAACATTTAAATTTTTTTAAATTAAATTATATTATATTTTATTTTATCCACTTATACGATATTTTCATTTCCTTAGTACCTATCGTTTAGGATTTCTTACTTTTCATCGATGGATACCGTCGAGCAGAGTAGTAGGGGTCGACCATAGTGTTGAAATGCGTTTGTACCGCCTTTCTACGACAATATGATATCAATTCCCATCTCCGCCATGACTTCGTGCCAGAGGACACTACTCCCTTGTATTGTCTTGTCTCTGCGGTTCCATACAGCCAAAACGACTTCCTTCGCGGTTGTCACATTGGCCATCCCCCAGCATTCTCTTTTATCGAAGTACGGTTTGATGCGAAGGCGGAGATCAGGGTCTTCGGTTTCGCATGCTATGATCTGTCGGAGCATTAAAAGCTGGATCTGGATAACCAGTGGTGTCACGAAACTTGGGAGCCGCAGCACAAGTTTTGGAAGAGGAGAATAACTTACAAAGCACGGCCACATGAGGCCGGAAACAGTGAGGCCTGCTTCGAGGCTGCTGATCGCCGCGACCTGCTTAATACCCTGCTCCACGAAGTGAGTGACACTGTGAGGGGGCTGCTTTCGCAATGAGCCCACCAAGTAAATATGGCATGCATAATAAAATGTTCGGGCGTGGCGCCATGCTAGCTCTCTGCAGTGCTCGTCTGGGCCTGAGAATTGCAATCGCAACCACTTGGGGTCGTTCCGGTACATTTTAAACTCGAGTTTATCGAGGTCCACTGGAGAAGGCCGTACTCCGCTGAATATGTGTAGGTTGATCTCGTGAATGATTTCCATTATAGGCCTGGTAACTCCGAAAACGCCATCGAGGTACCATTCCATGCCTCAATTCTTGGTGGGGCATTGCGCTTTGGAGTTTCACCTCGGAGATGCATTGATGTTGGTTTTCCAATTCAAGGATGAGTCGATGGCGCCGCGCTGATAACTAGTTAAGAGATCCGAGCTTTCTTTGTCAGCATAAGGACTAGGATCAATTTTTACTGCGCCCAGGCAAATCTGAATTCAGACTACTCAGATCAGGATCAGTGAGTGGATCAGAGTGCTCAGTGAATAAATCAGTGAACTTATATAACGCTCACTGATTAGATCAGGGCGCTCAGAGACATGCTTAATTCTACTCGGTGAGCAAAAAGCGGCGAGGGGTGAGCCCTAAATTGGAAAGGGAAAGCCAAGAAATGGTATAGGAAATTCGCTACCTAGTTATCTCTTGTGATGGAGCGATCCGACTGGGTAGAGTAGATCCCGCAGATATACCTCAGTACATATCTCCGACACAGGCTTGTATGACTGGATCTATGGTCGCTAAATACGAGATGGAAGAGGTCGACGGACCCGAGACGGATCTACATAAATTGCAAGAATTTCACCTAGATATGACTCGAGATGGTTACATCCGCGTTGCTGCAATCCGACGGCTTTGAAGGCCCCGCACGGTGAGTCACTCAAGATAAGCAGCCATGAAGGTTTTTATAGCGGATGAGATCGAGTCCAAGCGCGAGGCGAAGCTCGAGAATTACAAAAATTCTTTGGACAGTCGCCGTACATTCTAAAAGACTGCCAACCATGGCCCACCCACAATCGCCATTTCCCCCGGGCTTCACCATCTCCACGCCCCGTCTGCGCATCACCCCATTCGATCCCACCAACCAGACACATTGCGCATTCCTGGTGCAAGTCTGGAACACCGACGACTTCATCAGCTCATGTGGGAATACCTCCATCGACACCCCTGAAAAAGCTTCGGATTTTATCCGCAAGCGCATCCTGACGGACTACGCGCGCAACCGACACGGCATTTTCCTGGTATCGCTCTACGACGGTCAACAAGGTCCAAATACACCCATCGGCACCGTGTCGCTCATGCAAGGGACCCCGCCAGGCCCGCACTACCTGGCTCCAGATGTCGGATACGCGATTTTGCCGGAGCACAGTGGGAAAGGGCTAGCCACTGAAGCGGCGCAGGGGGTATTGGAGTATGCGCGGACGGAGTTGGGAAAACACGACGCGTTTGGTTTTTGCGCGGCGGGGAATCCGCGGAGTCGGAGAGTCCTAGAGAAGATTGGAATGGAGTTTAGGGGAGTGAGCGCGTTGAAGGCGTTTGGGGGCGCAGAGAGTGCGGTTTATGCGTGGCCGAGTATGAGTGCGGATTTGACTATGTATGGACTGACGGAGGAGATTCGTTCGGAGTAGATGAAGCAGAGGGACATCGTGAAGCATAAAATGACATTGCGATGGATGACCAAACCAACGCCGGTGTGGCCTAGTGGTAAGGCGTGTGACTTGTTCGTCCCCCCCATCATCTGGCATATGCTCTGGCATCATGCTAATCCTGCGATAGCTATGCTCTAGAAATCTCAAGATCGCGGGTTCGACCCCCGCCATCGGTTTTTTTTTTTTTTTGGTGTGGCCTGGCCGAGGATTTGCACTGCGTGGATTCGATTCCCGCAGCGGATTATTTTTTTTTGCTATTTGCCCTATAGTAGACTCTCGGTATAAGCTATGACCTTGCCTTCACCTTTGATCTTGGTGTACCGGCGGGTCAGGGCATTTCCTTGTAGATCCGATCATTGGGACTAGGAGGCTGCAAGAAATCATCCGGTGGACGCTCGGGCATCTGGTTGGCCTCGGCCCAGCTACGGATCGCGTCAAAGTTCTTACATCGGTGGCGGGTATTAAAGTCGACATATGGTTCTGGGTTCTCGGGGTAAATCCAGATCTGACCCAAGACTCCTGTGTCCACGCTGCACATGAGTTGCTGGCGGAGAACATCTAGACAGTGCGCTGTTCGAGGAAAGCGTTAGACCAAGACGAAAGGAGAGGAATGGTGAAACTTACACACATGGCGTCGAACAATATAGTCATTGTTGCTGAAAGCGCCGTCGCCTTGGGCATGGTAGTAGTCGTAGTTGTAGTAGAGAGATTGCCGGAGAAGATTCTAGCCTATCATCAGCCTGTTCGGCTCTTCCATGGCGAGAGCAAGGTGACATACCAAACAGTGCAGATGGTGAAGCCCTTCTACATTGGCTGGAAACCCTCCGCCATATTTCTGGTTGATCTTCACTTGGTCGGCAGCGAGATTCGACTCCTCGGCATCTTCAGGAGCCACGCGAACGCTTCGATCTAGAGCCGTTGTCAATAGAAATGTAGACATGGACATGACGATCAAGCTCACAGTTCACACCCAGAGATTCCCATGCAGCGTCAACTTCTGGACTTGCATCTTGTCGGTAGATGTTCTCCTTCAAGAGCGAACCGTTGAATTCTTGCACAGTATACTCAATCCCGACCTCATTGACGACCGGGGCTGGAACCAGTCACCGTCAGTCTTGAGAGTTAAGATCAATGAAGAACCAAGGACCTCACAGTATTGAGATACGTGACGACTGCAAAGGCCGTCTAGGTCTCCTCGCCAGAAGAATCCGAATAATGTCCCCACGAGAAAGAAAATCCCCAGGACCGTGAATTTCAGAAGAGACGTTGCTAGAGAGCTGCAGATATCGGTCTCTTTGTCTTCCGTCCAAGGCTGGCCTTCCTCTTCCGCCAGAAGACGCTCGGATTCATGTCCAGGGTCGTCTATATCGGTGAACTTGTTTCCAAACATGATACGGTGAATATTGGTAGCTGATCCAGCAACGTAGAAAATCATTCACACAGCTCTTCCACGAGGAATGAGAAAGATTGAGAAGAGAGATCCAGACCCTCTCGCCTACAATTCCAGCCTGACCGCCAGTCTTGACATGCACGCCGTGCGTTCCTGGAGCAGCTCACCTTTCACAACATTTTCCACTTCCGATTTGCTCACTCGCTTTCGCAACCACGCAATGCCTCCCTTGTCCTCTGCGTGTCTCACACGTTTCCTGATCCAATGAGCCGTCTGGCAGACGTAATGCATGAGCCGTCCGCTTCCCCAGACGCGGTGCAAATGGGCCCGAAACATTCGCGCCATCGAGATTCGATGGCGTAAGCGCGTCTTGTCAAATCCCACCGAATGGGCGTGTTCAAACCCCAGATGATCGACTGGAATGCAATTTAGCCCCTTCTGGGGTGATCGGCGACGCCGGCACGCTATTCATGCCGATCGATGCGAGGTTCATCATGCAGAGTCCAAACACGGCGAAGTAAGACATCTCGACGCAGTACATAATATGGCTCATCTCGCACCTTCACAGCCCTCTGAAGTCATCTCGCATCTGTGTAATTGCCGACTCGTTATCCCCCGCAAGGCAGAATGATTCTCGACTGCACGTTCACGCCGCGTCCCTTGCAGCGATGCCCTAATCCCCAGCGAAACTCAACGAGGGCATCTCCTCGGCGAGCTCAGACATCGCCATGAAGCTCTGGGGTAGCTTCAATCAGCTACGTAATTCGAAGCTTGGAGCTGCTCGCCCTGCAACTATAAATATCGGGTCGAATCACCGTCGATAAACTTATTCTCATCAAGCCAGAGCATCCCTCGAGATCGCCAAGATCCCAAGTGTGTTGTGCAAAAACCCAAGAAATCTCTCAACTCTTCACCTCAATTCAGTGTCCATCCTCCAAAATGCGTTACACTCTGATCAACGGCCTTTTGCTCCTGGCGGTCTCGCCGTTTGCCGCGCTCGCTCTGCCCGTCGATTCGACCGATCCCAGTGATCAGCCTGGTCAATGGGACCCCAATGGCCAGTACCGCAAGGGCCACTATGACCAGAATGGTCAGTTCATTTCCAACGAACAGGATGGACAGACAGGCTACAACCAGAATGGCCAGTACAACAATGGCCAATACAACAACGGCCAGTACAACAACGGCCAGGCGGGAAACTATGATGGCGATAACCAGTGGCGCGGCAACAACTGGGACCAGAACAACAACGGCGAATACAACAATGACCAGAACCAGAATGGTCACTGGCAGCGTCGCTCTGTGCCTCGGCCTTTTGGGTCTGACGCCGATCTCTACAACCATCGCCCTGGCTTCGGTGCCCCTGGTGTGCCTGGTGCTGTGCCTGGTATCCATGTCCGGTCTTCGCCTTATGACCAGAACAACCAGAACCAGAATGGCTGGACTGATGCCAATGGCCAATGGCATCCCAACAACCAGAACCAGAACCAGAATGGCTGGACCGACGCCAATGGCCAGTGGCACTCTACTGCCAAGCGTGCCATCGAGCCCACCAGCTACAAAATCCCCAGCCCCAACACTGACACGACTGCCGTCCTCCCTCGCTCGTGGTGGCCCTGGAACAACGACAACGATGACGACTTCCCCCGTCCTTGCAACCGGTACGACCTGAGCTGCCCCAGCCGTGACCGCGATGACGACGACAAGGATGACCACCACCGCGACGACGACTACCGCGACGACGACGACGACGACTGCAAGAAGAACGACCAAGATGACCACTCGGGCTGGTCCTGCCGCAGCGACTGGAACCGCGACCGTGCGACTCCGACTCCCCGTGCTGTAGTCGCCCGCAGCGATCCCAACAACTACAACAACGGCGACGACTCCAACTCCAACTATCCCCAGGCCTCGCCCACGCCCCAGAACGGCGACTACAACAGCTACGGAAACTACAAGAACTACGGCTCCTACCAGAACTACCCCAACAAGGACCAGCATCAGGACGAGAACCTCAAGGCTACTGGTGGCGAGACCGAGTAGTGGATTTATTTGGCGTGGTGAGCAAGGTATGCGCAAAAGGTATTTGACATTTGATGTTCATAAACTCGAAGAAATACTAATTTGGCATACATATTGGAGGAAGCAACCCGGCGATTGGCGTTTCATGATTTGAATGTTATGCACTTGATGATTTGAATGAGAACACGAACTGGATACACTCGTTGACGCGGCTTGATCTTGGATTTTGAGAATGCTCCGGGGGATGCAGTGAGGAGGAATGACTAGATAGAAAGAGTATAGCAGAGAATTGAATTTGATTTGATTTGGTATTCACGATTTCCTGATTCGTATTTTGAGCTAGGATCATATTATCGAGTTTGAAAATGTCACCGAGATTTCTGGCTGTTGCAAGGACTTTCAATGCCACATCCCAGTCAACTACTTGATGCAATGAAGTCTAGATACTGAATATCAAGAGTATGCAGCGCCCGAACGCCCTTGTCATCTGCTTTTGCCCTCTAGGATGTTAAAATCGAGGGGTTCATCCAGCGCACGATCTACAGGAGATACAATGCGAGTCTACACAAGTAAAAAGTAGGAGCAAAAATGTGGCTTTTTATGCCCAAGTTGAGAAGGGAACAGCGAAAAATGTCCCATGGGCAAATGACTATGTACAATCCACTGCAAAGGGTGTGATATGCACCAGCCAACCACTCATCGCCGTCAACCACCCAGTTGCCTCTCTTGAAGCTTTCTTGCCCGAATGTGTACCTGTTCGTCGCTGAAGACAATTTTCGGGTCAAAAATGACCTCATTCAGGTCACAACCTTGCTTTTCAAAAGCAGCATACAACTTTGACGCCCAGGTAGAATTCACTGCTTGAAGACCTGAAGCCTGAGCATCCCTGCCTAGGGTGAAAAATTGATTCCGCTTCTGACACCCTTGACACATGATTCGAGGTGTGACATATCGTGGGGGCTCTTCACCGGTGTATCGAGGATAACGGTCTTCTTGCTCATGTCCACAACTCCGGCATTTTATTTGAACCACAGTAGGGAGTCCTGTCAGTCTATCCGCCTGGCAGTAAAGAATGTCAAGCTTGGGTGCCCGCCCTCGTACCTTAAGATCTGGCGGAATAGTGCCGCAAAATGCTCGCTTAATCTCCTTGAACATTGAATCTTGCGAGAATTGCTGAGGGGAGGAATGCTGAGGGGAGGAATGCTGCTTTTTCCGTAGTTGCTCAGCTCTCTTATATGCAAACTCTTTGGTTTCGCAACTTGGGGACAATTTGAGGGACTTGCGAACTTCCGCTCTTTCATTCGGAGACAGGTCGATGCTTTGCAGGAGAGGCGAAATGACATTAAGGTCGCGCAGTGAAAAGTCTTGGGGTCCAAGAAACCGCTCGCTCTGGCAGTGGCAATGACTGGATGGCGAGGCAAAATAATTGCTCAAGGAGACTGTTCAATAAGTCGAGAGACCTGGAACTTTCGTCCTCTTCTAAGTCATCTGGGATTTCCCAAAGCCTTATGAAGTTCAGTTGCCGTCCCGGTTTTGAAGCAACCCAATAGCAAAGCGTATCGAGATGTCCGTGTAAAACGTTCGCGATATGCTGGGGAATCCGGCGAATAAGCAGGTAAGACTGTCCACAATATGGTCCCCAATAGACTTGCACTTCACTGGAAGTGATGAACAGTAAGTGTCCTCCGATATTAGGCCACTCCGATAGAGGGCCCTGGGCATCAAGGATTTCATCCAACCTAGAAGATCTAGAGATTAGGTTTATACAGCTTTAGTAGTAGATTATATACTTACATCTGACGTGTAATATTCTTCCCTTCCAGTGCTCGTACCTCGGGTCGAATGCACTTCATCATCTTGTCCACCAGAGAATTTGAAGATTCGAAGCTCGCGATCTCATTGTGATAACATTTGAGTGGGTGCAAATTAAATCTAGGATCAGCAAGCGTATGTACCAGCTTTTCTGCAAGATCTCTGAGGGAAGGAAAGGTCACTGTGTGGGGTTGAAGCTATACAAAAGATTGTTAGAAGTTATTCTTGAAAGGCCCTACCATGCACACTTACATCTGTAGCAGCAGCATCTGCAGTTGTAGTATCTGTACCAAGGACAGCACGATGAAGTCGTGATGAAGACGGTTAGAAAGACGGTTATGGAGTCCAGGTTTATCTTGCACGGGGAGTGGGGGGGGGGGGGGGTAGAAGACGCTGTATGCGCTGGGAGAGGAGAGAAGGAAAGAGAAGGAAAGAGAAGGAAAGAGAAGGAAAGAGAAGGAAAGAGAAAGATCCGGGACAATTATATCTACTCCTACTGCAGGTATATTGCCTTAGGCACCATCCACCCAGTCTCTACTCTTTGATAGCTTTTTCTTACCAAGTAGCTACTCGTGTAGGTATAGATGCAGTTACATAGGCAGCTACGAGTGATGGATTGCTGCTGATACATTTTTCGATATTTTGGACTGGATGAACTACTCTATACTTTACCTTCCCTTCAGCCAGGCCTGGCGGCCATTGGTGGCCTGGAAAGAGTTAATCATGTTCGTCAGGTAGTGGAAGGGTCTTTATCGAGTTGGCTATAACTTGGCCATAATGTAATAACACCGGCTATCAAGCTAGGTGTCCGATTAGAACCATAAGTCCATCGGACCTAGTCTGTTGTTTTGTATTGATTCCTGTATCCTTAGAGGTATAGCTATCTGGGCATTCCTTCACAGTCTGGTGGAGTCTACCAGAAACTTCAATCTTGGTATGATCTGCCCCATGTCTTACTGACGTGGACTATCCAATAAAGCCCAACTAGTTCAATTGGCAGGTTTGAGACTGGGGGTCATAGAGCACAACACTTTCGTTCACTGTCCATGCTAATTAAAATATTAGTTTATAAGATATGATATCTCAGGATCGGGGTTGAACCCCCCCCCCGTTGGGTTTTCTTTTTATGGGCTCCTTGAGGTGCACTTTAGCTGATGGTGTCTTTCCTTCTGTTCAATCAAGCTCACTGTGATCAGTCACACCCATGACCACAAGTTGTCGACGACCGAACCTTGGAATCCATACAATATTGCCAATGTATCATTTCCCGGCTCGACAGACTCAAACTGCAGCTATCCTTTACACCTTGCTCCGGATCCTTCCCCAACGGTCTCAAGTGCTCGCCGCCGGTTCTCGAGGAAGAATCTCCCGCCCTCATAAAGGCTCAGATACAGGCTTAGTGAGATAGCCGTCCATCCAGCTCGAATCGCCCCACCTTTGAACAGGCCTTTTGCTCCATCATTCTGGTAAATCTGCCGTCCAACCGCAACCATCCCCTGATTCCTAATTTTCGGGAGACGGTCATTGATCACTGACCTCCTTTTTTCTGAAACCCTACCGACTTCTGGCTTGTCCTCGCTCATAACTTCTGTAGCAGAGAGCATCATATGCGTCTTTATCACATCGATGGGTGTCGTCACAAAGGAGGATACCATCCCAGACGCCGCGGCCGAAAGGCCAGTCAGTCCGGCTCGTTCGATCAGCTGCTCTCTCTGCTCCGATGACTTGCCCTCGCCGGGCTTTGAATCCTTGGGATGGGTTTCCTTGTGGTGTCGCCGCCAGTCAATGGCGTGGGAGCGCACATATTCGAACATGGGAAACTGCAGTCCTGTAAATGGTAGGTTTCGCCCCACAAGCGCGGTGTATCCGCTCCATAGACGCCAGGGGTGTTGCTTAAACCGGGAAAGCACTTGACGCATGGCAGTTGTGTTACTCTGCTGTTGATACTGTTCTTGGGTCTGGCTGCTATTCACCATCTGTGCATTCTGCTTGAGAACCTCGGCTGGCGTCAGCATGAGACAAGAGACCATCTCAGCCGTCGAGGACGCGATGGCGTGGATAACGGGTGTTGGCAAGGAGTGCGAGAATGGTAATCTGAGTGCGGTCCTTGAACCTTGTGCATAGTACTTCGAGCTTGAGCTTGTTATGTTCCTTGTTGACGAATTGTGAAGAGTGGATTTTACCGCTTCATAAGTCGTGAAGAACGCCCCAGCTAAGAGCGACGTTAGCATAGATACTTTTTTCTTTCTAAATTCCAGTCCTCTGGACACATACAAGAGGGAATGGTTGAGAATACCACACTCCAGACGCCTTGATACAGACCACGAAAGAGCACGTTGCTTTTCACTGCGCCTGTCCGCGGGTCTTTGAAGACCCGCTCATAGTTGGGGGACTGGATTCGCGTCTTCAGTGTATCAAAGGGGTACACAATAAAATCGACGATGACAGCGGCGAATGCGCCTGCCTATATTATTGGCAGATAGTTGTATTAGCCATCACCTCTCTTGTTTCATGGTACTTTGTCCCAATTTCGGATATGTGTACATGCGCGACTCACAATCCAGATATCGGAATGACTGTTGTACATGGCATAGGGATTCTCTTTTGATTCAAAGGGAGAAGCACGCAAGGGGTGTGTGGGTTTTGGAAGAGTTGTAACCCTCAGAGAGAGATAGAGAAAGAGAGAGCGTGCGCGTGATCTATCTAAACGTGACGGATCTGTCAACCTCAGGTAGTTGCCATCACCGTGAATTGGCAGGAATGAAATTTATTCTTAATCCCCTCATATTGCCTGGTTGCAGTCTTATCGAAGATGGATAGTTAACTAGTTAGTTATCCTGCCCATGATGGACGATGAAGTCATACATATCTCACACGTGACCGTGGATACCCTAGGACGATTAGGGTTTCTGTCCGGGGGTAGACTGTATGCAGTACAAGTAGAACAAACGTCCAAGGTATAGAGTACCTGCATAACAGAAGGCAGCTAGCACCGCTGTCAATTCGAAGCATGATGAATCGTGTCTAAACAGTGGTTGTTTTCTATGAACGGATATGAGTCTCAATATGTCAAGGTTAGACAGCAAGACTCGACTCGTCACACTGATACAAGAAAAAGAGGAAGTCGTATAAACATCCCAAGAGAACATTTTCCCTCCCTACGCCGTAATAAGGTCATGCAATCCCAAAAGCCTCAGGTCCACACCCCCTCTCGTCATAATCAACGCGTTAACCTAGTTCGCAGTCTCGCCAGGCAGCAGGTTGCCCTTGACGGCGAACATCTTGCCGGTCGTCGACGAGACAAAGCTGTCGACCTGGCGCGAGAACTGCTCCACCTGGCGGGTGTTAAGCATGCTCTCCAGCCGGCTGGGCTCAGAGGGGAGCTTGAAGAGACGCTGCCACTCATCCTCGGGAAGAAGGGGCTGCTTGAGCGCGGCGCGGGTGGCGTTCTCTTGGCTGCGCTTCTGCTTCCAGTTGTTGATCTTCTGCTGCTCGCGGCCGAGCACGCGCTGGTAGTACTGGTAGTTGTTGACCTCGGTGTTGTGGGTCTCGATGCTGTCCAGGAGGAGATCGCAGTTCTTCTCCAGGAAGGGGTCGATGTTGAGCGACAGGTTGTCAAGGTTGGGGGTGAGAGTGGTGGATTTGGAGAAGGGGCTGGCCTCGAGGGCACTGAGCGATGGGGGAAGGTCGGTCGGCTCGGAGGGGTTGGGGCACTGCAGCTGGTGGACAAAGGAGGTAATCAGATGGGAGTTGTGGATCTCCACCGGCAGCTCGTCGAAGATGTCTTGGTAGCGGAGATTAGACTTCTGAAGTCTGTGTTTCGCCGTTAGTGTTTCCGTCGTAAAAAATCGATCGACCTGATGGCAACACATACTCCTCCGAGTTGAACTTGTTCTCCTTAAATGCTTCAATAAACTTGGCTGAGAGGCGGAAGGCGCGCAGGCTGAGGCTGCCCTGAGCGCTGCGGCTGACGTCGTGGACCAGTGCGACTGTTCGCTCGTTCATCTCCTTCTGGTAGAAAAATTGGTTCTCGATCACATTCATGTTGACGAAGTTGCCCATGTTGGCGCTGGTGTACCATCCAACGTTGTTCGCGTCAATGTTGACTTCCCGCATCATCCGAATCATCTCAGCCTGGTAGGCAGCGTTCGCCTTGGCGCGGGGAGCAGCGGCGGCGGGGTTCGGGGCGGCGTTGTCAAAGTGCGACTCGGCGGGCATCTCGACCACGGGGAACGGGAAAGAGTTGGTGATCTCGAGAGTACCGTCGATGTCCATACCGACGATGGCACCGGTCGCGGTGGTCGGGAAGGTCTGAGAGGAGTGCTTGATGATTTTCATCACCACCTAGAGCGTCGGACATGAGTACTTCTCGCTGGCGAGAGCAGGGCAGATTTTCAGATTCGGAGAAGACTGTACCAGGGCCTCGACCTTGACGGCCGCGAGGGGGGCTTGTGCTCTAGGAGGGCATTAGTACTGGCATTTGCATACAAGAAGCGGCAATCACTTACTCGGCCATAATGAAAGGGGGTGCGCCGGGGAAGTGGGTGGTGGACTTGGTGATGATGGGGCGGATGTTCGGTTTGTGTGAAAGGAAGCCGTCGAACAATTTCAGATTGGGTTTAGCGTGGTATTGGACATATGGTAATACCATACAGTCTTGACTGCGGAGAATAGAGGGGTAGTACAAGATAAATACACAGCAATGCAGCTTCGTTATTAAACAGGGAGAATTGGAATGGACAGTTTCTCGCTTTCACGCACATCGAGAATAATGAAAGAAAGCAAGGAACGAGGTCTCTTGGATTTTCCATTTGTATTTGACTTCATTCTCAATCTGCCACTTGGACACCCTTAGTCATGCGCGCTGATCGCGCAGGCGAGCCCCCCATGTCCCGCTCTCTATCAATCGATATCGGAATTGCTCTCACATACCAGACAATTCTACCATGGCCACACAAACTGGCAAGCGTACTGTCACCTACGGCCGGCATAGCCTCTTGCAGACAATATCTGTGACCACTTTGAAGCCTTGTCCAGATGGCTACTGGGTGATGTACGTTCCTCAGACCAATCCCCGCATCTGATCTACCTCGGTGTCCCGCAACGCAAGTCAACAAGACAATGACTGACACATGGGTCAAAATGCAGTTATATTCACGGCGGTGCCTGGCGTGACCCGACCGTGACCTCGTCAGCCTTTGACAATGCCGAGTCTATCTTGCGCAGCTCACCTGGCCTCCCAATTGCAGGGTTCGCATCGATCTCGTATCGACTCAGTGCCCACCCCAATCACCCGCAAGACCAAGCCACCACACCACCCCAGGAATTCCGATATGCCAAGCACCCAGATCATATTCGCGACGTGGAAGCAGCACTTGCATTTCTGCAGAACACATATGGATTCGGGCCACGGTATATTCTTGTCGGTCATAGCTGCGGCGCAACACTCGCCTTCCAGTCCGTCATGGGCGCAGTAGCGGGTCACCGGGAACAGTTATTCAACGGGGGAGCGAACGACTCCGGCGCAGATGCTAACATGGTCTCTTCGTCCCCTGATCCGCTGCCGCCACGACTGAGGGCGCACCCTACGGCCATTGTGGGCGTGGCGGGAATTTATGATATTCGTCGGTTGGTGGACACTCATCGGGATATCTCTGCGTATCGCCAGTTTATTGAAGGTGCGTTTGGCGCGGATGAGTTGCTCTGGGATACCGTCTCGCCAGCGCAGATGATTGGGTCGCGTGGTGTGGAAGGTGGGTGGAAATCGGGAAGGTTGGTAGTACTGGCGCACTCCAAAGATGACGAGCTTGTGGACAAAGATCAGCTGGAGTCGATGCGCGAGGCACTGAAGAGGTGGGAGGGGCAGGAAGCGCAGATTCCGGTGCAGGAACTGACGACCAGGAATCGTCGCGTTCGGGTGCTGCCGATTTCTGGTGCTCATGACGAGGCTTGGCTCAACGGCGATGAGCTGGCTCGGGCGATCAAACTTGCCTTTGTGGAGCTCCAGAATATAGGACTATCTCCGGGGCCCGAATCTTTGAGAGAAACATTCGGTGTATAATGGCCATTGCTGTGCATGTTGTAAATTTCTCTTGGTATGAGATCATTGGCGGTTGCCAGCGCTCTTCTTCACCTGCAGATACCACTTCGATGATAGAAACCTACAATGCATGCCTTGAACTTGGATTCCTTTATTCCTTGTCTCATAGGAGACGAATGGCCACGGGGGAATGATGTAGATACAAGATCGAGAAAACATAATTGGAGATGGGCCAAAGGGGGCCATGAAACGCCATTATTCGTAAACGCATATCACCGAAGATCAGATCGTGGAATTCCATCCTTACGCCGAATGCTTGCATGTTAGAGATCAGTGGTAGTGCAATCAGTTGCCAAGATCCATGCGACCGGATGCCGTCTCCCCGACCACCTTCTCGGTCTTTGCTGACTCGGGAATCTCTTCTCCGTACTCGAAAGCATCATCTTCGCTTTCGCTTTCTTCAATAAATTTGTGGGTCATATCGAACTCGGCTAGCCGCCAGTTCAGATCGTCACGGGCCAAGTCTTGCCAGCGCGCCAGAGCAGCTGCAGCGTGGACCTTGAAACCGTAGATCCGGGGCTCGTATCGGCGCATGCTCTTTTCGGGATTCAAAGCGGGATAGACTTGGAAAAGAATGGAGTGAAAAGAGGTGCCAAAATAGGCACCATCGATAGAAGCATGACGTGAGGATTTGGGATTGTAGATATCCTCGCATTTGGGACAGTACAGCTTGACGGTACTCATGTTGGGAAGATCCGACTGACCCATGGGCAGGAGTGGGTGTCCATCACACAAGACACGCGGACATTTGCCAAAATCACACTTCTTGTACTTATCAAGCTGTATAAAGAGGTGAGTTTCTAGCTATGATACGACACTGAGCGCCGGGAGATAGAGCATACCATCTTTGCAAGACCACGAGTTGTGACAATGTAGCGGGCATGAACCAAGCCATATAGATGGCGAGCAGATTTTTCAATTTGCTCACGGAGGTCATCGTCGGCGTCAAGATCGAAGACATCGGTCACCAGGTCGAGCGCATATTGGTAGTAAGGGACTTCCGTGTTTAGGCCAGTGAGGTTGAACCGGTCGGTCAAATAGTCCTCATCAATCTCACAGAAGTATTCATTTCCCCGCGAGGAAACAAACTAAAATCCCCAAGGGATCAAGTTAGCGCAATCCCATCCACTGCAGTTAGGCTGCACGAGAACCGAGGGGGGCATGAGGAATACAGCTTGAGTTCTGCAATAGAGGCCAACGTACCCAGTCTCTCCAGTAACTGGTGTAGTCACTATCCGTTTCACTGTTGAAGTCTTCCATCATGGCGAAAGTCGGGAATCTGAGTGGTTGCAGTCAACCTGCTGCTGCGACTTGGAGAAGGTCGGATGGGCAACAGCCGCAGGTGTCGGGTGGATCAACCCTGGGGTGTTCGGAACTCCGCTGGGCTGCAATACTGCAGAAGGCAGATGCTGCTTGTGTATGGATGACGAGGGATCAAGCTCAAGTCCCGGGCGACAGTGAGTGGGTAGGTGGGCTGGCAATCCGAGGAGGAGTTCCAAGAGTGCGCCCGCCGTTTATCAAATCGATAAAGTGTGGACAAGGCGGTGAAAATCTGCCTGCAAATTCTGACCGCCTCAATCATGTCTCTTTCCGTTTTTCAATCACTATCCAGAAAATGATCGGGGAAATATTTGTCAGTATTGTTTGAAAGTGAGGTCTTGCTAGTTTATGTAGTTGTTATACATTATTTGATTTCCAAAACATCCTCGCTCAGACCGATGGACTCGCATAGCCCTCCAACTGCGCAAAGTACGCCTGCACAGCAGAATCAAGGGCCACCTCTAGGTGCAGGCTGAACGACAATATTGCCCACAGTATGTATCATGTCAAGCAACGGTAGTATGTATCCAAGATGCCATCGCGTTTACTGACTGGCCTCACCTGGATAAAAGGTCCTCCAGGTCATCCCGGGCACCAGTGATCGGGCGAACACCGAATCCTCATATTCCACTAATCTGCCCATCCATTTTGCTGTCCAGTTGAGTAGGCTGTACACCTTCTGCCTTCAAAGAGAATGCATCAGCTCTGGACCTCGACCTTGCGGCTTAATGCAAACCTGCATAGTCCATGAATGCTATTATTGCCTACCACGGTGGATATATATCTATGGATAGTGTGTCACGGGTGGAGTGAAACTGAGTAAAGCAATATGCAAAGACCGATGACGCAGCGAAATCCACCAAGCCAGTTAAGTTTTAGTGATTATCATCTTAACTGTATATCAAGTACCCTATAGCTGACAGATGAAAAAATAAACTCACAGGGTACATAGCATAGAGAAAATCATGTAGCTAGGGAGTTCTGCGCACAGGTGTATTGGGTTACAGGAGATACTCTCATAAACAACATGTATACTCCCTTTTCTGTCCTTCTGTTCCATGATCCCCTTCCATGTCAAACCGACTATGGCGTAGTAGCCATCTAAATTTACCTCCAGTCTGTCCATCTCTAAATCGGTCCTCCTGTCTAAAAGTCGAGCTTCTCCCTCTTCACTGGGTATATTATAATGAATGTTACTTAAGCCCCCTCAGAAAAAAATTCCCAAAAAAGTTTTAATTTCCTCCGGAAGAGATCTTCTTCGAAGGAACCACGCTCGACGTGGGGGTCGAACCCACAGCCTTTCGGTTACCAACCAGCCCTTCGGTTACCACATCGGACCATAGACTCTCGGTTAAAAGCCGAACGCACTACCATTGTGCTAGCCGAGCAATTGTTGAGCTAAAACTCTCGAGTCCCCAAGTCCTCGAGTCCAAGTCCGAGTCATCGAGTCCGAGTCGTCGATCCGAGTCTGAGTCATTGATCCGAGTCCAAGTCGTCGATCCGAGTCCGAGTCGTCGATCCGAGTCTGAGTCATTGATCCGAGTCCAAGTCGTCGATCCGAGTCCGAGTCGTCGAGTCTAAGTCCGAGTTGTCAAGTTGTCAATTGTTAAATTATCGAGTCCATACGTTCTAATATACTATCAAAGGTGGGTTACTACGTCATCAAGTCATCAAGTCAACGAGTCATCGAGTCATCAACCTTGGAACATTCGAACCTTGGAAGTCATTATATCGTTATGCCATCAAGGGTGGGTTATTACTGTTTGATCCGGCGCGATCAACTTCACAGACGAGGGTGGTTTTATCTTGACACACTAAGTATAAATAAATGCTGCGCATATGCAGCCTTCGTTTGTGCACAGATCAATTCCCACCGCCGGTGGAGGCTGAACTAATCCCAGACTCACCGACAAATTTATTGAGTAGTAACCCATATCTTTGTCTATTAAAAGGAGGATAAAATAGGCGATATTTGTTGTCTTTTTAAAGTGATTGCGTCAAATGCCTGCACCCCAGTTTGCAGCGGTAATACATCCCGAATACTCGACTGCTGGATATTTTGAGTTGCAGGGGATCAAAACCTCATCCAACCAGTTCATTTCCAAATTTCCCTGGATTAGATAGGAGTAGACTAGGTGAAACGGGAAGATAAGCACTGGCATTACCCAGGCGGAGCCGGTGTGGCTGGATCTCGCTGCTGGCGTCGCCAAGATGTGCGACTTGTTTGCAGAAGCGGCGCAAAACAAGGCTGCTCGCTTGACGCTGTATGGCATTAGGCCATGGTCATTTTGGCCGAAAGCTTTTCTCAATGGCTACAGAGGAATTCGAAGTCAGTTCGGCCAAGACAGAATCCGCCGAAATGCAGAAATTCTAGGTCTTTTATGACAGGCCGAACTTTCAATACTGGGAATGAGAAATAGTTTTGAATAACCACTGAGTGCCCATAGCCCTATCTCCAGGCCTTTTATGTACTCTCATGCTAATGCATTATCCCCGAGCTCGGCGGAGAGACTGAAAATAATGTGCTTTGAAATTCGGCCGAAGGCTCGGATGGTCTCTGGTAGGCACACATATAAAGCCTCGAGTCCAGCTCCCCAAAGACAGGTGCTCAAGCATTTAGCCTGTCCTTGCAGCTTTCACAGAAACTTTCATCATTTTACCCATCATTCTCCATTCCCCTTAAAGATGACCAAAATTGCAGTTGCAGGCGGCACTGGCAGTACGTTGGACAGGCTACACATAATTTACATTGCAGCCTCACTAAATTTGCAACAGACGTCGCACAAGAGATCGTAGATGCTCTAGTTGCTACTAAGAAACACGACATTCTGATTCTGTCCCGAAAGGTTTGCCCGTCATCTTTCCGCGTCGTTGGCTTGGCCGATGTCACTAATTGTCTGTACAGGATGCACCAGCCGACGAGACTACCGATAGTGTAAAATGGGCCAAAGCAGATTACAGCGATCCAAAGCAATTGGAGCAAGTCCTACAAGGAGTTCATACCCTGCTGTCCTTTGTCATCACACAGAGTGACCCAGCGAGCACCGCTCAGAAGAATCTCATTGATGCCGCCGTGCGAGCCGGCGTGAAGCGCTTTGCACCCAGTGAATGGGCCACGTAAGTGACTCGATCCTTATGTTGGTCTCCATTATTAAAACCCTCCAGCTCTTCCCTGGAAAACATGAGCTGGTATGCTTATAAGGGGGAAACCCGGCGATACCTTGCCGAGCTCAACAAGGACAAGAAGGTATGATCCGAAGAGCGTGAATACTATTATAAAGCTAAGCGATGTTTCCATAGGTGCTTGAGTATACGCTCTTCCAACCGGGCCTATTTACAAACTACCTTACCAAGCCGTACCAATCTTCAAGCCACCTGGCTCAAATGGATATCCCTTTCGACTTCAACAACCGCCGAGCCATCGTGCCAGAGAACTACGATCAAGTGATAGTCACGCTCACCACAATTCAAGATCTTGCCAACGTGGTGGCTAGAGCCGTCGATTTCGAGGGCGAGTGGCCTCTTGTCGGTGGGATCAAAGGCACCGAAATAACCATCAAGCAAATCATCTCCCTGGGGGAAAAGATCCGCGGTATGTCTGTATACTCAACGGCCAATGCGATGAGCTAAAGCTTTACCTGTTAGGTGGAACCCCTTTCCATATTAATAAGGTGAAGTTAGAGGACTTGGAAACTGGAGCATGGACGGCCCCATGGCTGCCGAAAGTCGATCATCCCTCAATACCGCCGGAAAGTGTCACTGATGAGCTCTCCAAGTTCATGACTGGTGCCATCCTGAGTAGTGTCACCGGCGGAGGTTTCACCGTCTCAGACGAGTGGAATCGACTGCTGCCTGACTATGAGTTTACTCAGGCCGAAGATTTTCTGAGCAAGATTTGGCATGGGAAGCCGTAGGCTTCAAGTCTCTGCCCCGTCGAAAGACACAAATCTGTTAGACGAGTTGGGAAAAGAGGAAGAGACGGTGCTGGCATGTTCACAGTGCGAATCAATCGGCTTTCTCTTTAGCATATCACTTAGGATTAAGGTAGCAGCAATTCTGGAAAGCTTCAGTCGAGGAGCACGTAGTAGCCTCGTATGCGATCCACTCCTGCTTATAAATGCGTTGAGGGAAGTAAAGATTCAGTTGATGAATGGCAGACGCGGGATGCGCGAAGACCCCGGGTTCGTCCGCCGAGCTCGGGCGAACCATTCACTCTCTCTCTCCACCACCATCAACATCACCCGATGTATTGCGCCGAGCTCGCCCTGGATTGATCTCGTCGCCGGACCCTTTAAGTGACGTCTCCTGGAGCTACCCGGCCAAACTCCATGTCTAGATCCCGGCGAGACGGCATAGCCTTGGCCGAGACGAACTCCCAAGATGGACCCGCGACCAAGCGACGAAAGGTCCGCAAGGGCACCCAGAGCTGCTGGGAATGCAAGCGCCGCAAAGTCCGTTGTATTTTTGCCTCCACAGCGAACACAACCTGCGATAACTGTTGCCGACGCAATACTGCATGCATCAGTCAGGAGCTTCCTGATGAGCTGAAGCCCCCCGACAGCGGCAGTCAGATAGAGACCCGGCTCGGCCGTGTGGAAGACCTCGTCGAGCAGTTGCGCAAAAATGCTAGCGTCACGCATATCTTGCCTTCATCAACGGCTGGGGCTCCTCTTGAAACCCCATCAGCGTCGCCACTACCAGAGGATGGAGGACAGCCTCGGCCAAGGACAGTATCGCCAAGAGCCCCTGCAGCAGTGCGTGATTTCGGGATCGAATTCTCATTTGTGATTTGCACTGACTGCGCACAGAATACTGCGGAGGATAGGTCAACATGTTTTTCGGAATCCTCGTTGATGCGGACATCTCCAACAATAGCCATCCCGAAAGCCCCTGACGAGCAAGCTGCAGGGAAACACGAGGAAATAACTCGGGAGTTGATCGCGGCTTGGCCCAGTCAGAGTGATCTCGACATCCTCTACACCCTGCCTGCTGGTCCTTCGGCGCATCTGCACCGTGAAGTATATGCGCCCGGTCTAGGTCCGCCATTACCACGCGAGATATTACAACAGCCTCTGCCAGGCTCTCATCCGGTGCTGGCCGCCCGTAGTCTTCTCATACTCGGCACCTTTTTGCAGGGCGTTCTTCCATGTCTGATAAAAAGCCCACTCAGTGACAGTGTCTTCTATCACAAGCTCATGACTCGTGTGGTCGAAAAGGCCGTACGGCTCGTGACGACCAATGACGAGCTCACCGGCTCCATCGAGGGAATCGAGTGCATCATGATTGAGGCCATGTACCAGAATCACGCCGGGAATCTCCACCTGGCATGGCTGGCATTGAACCGGGCTATTTCTGTAGCCCAGATGATGGGGATAGATCGTGGTCTCAGTTCGCCATGTCTGAAATTCCTCGAGCCCAAGACCCGAGCGGCCTTCGACGCAGACCACCTTTGCTTTCGCCTGGTAGAAATGAACTGCTATCTGTCAGTCACGCTGGGCCTGCCAGCAGCCTCTCTTGAAGCTCGGTTTGCTACCCCCGAGGCCTTGGAGGAATGCGGTCCCACGCAGCGTATGCAGCGAATACATTGCGCCGTTGCTAGACTTATTCTACGGCGTAACGGCACAGAGATGAATGACCAGAGCCAATTTCTCGAGATTGAAGCCTTATTACAAAAAGTTGCTGCGGTGATGCCCCCTCAATGGTGGCTGATCCCGAATATTCAGTCTAGCGACAAGTCCGACGCGGATATTCTCAATGACACGATTCGGCTCATGGACCAACTCATACACTACCATCTCTTGGTTCGATTACATCTGCCCTACATCTTGCGCTCATCGCCGGATGGCAAGTACGACCACAGCAAGATCATATCCGTCAGTGTCAGCCGCGAGATCTTATCCCGGTACATAGTGTTTCATAGTACAAATTCTTCCCCTTACTACTGCCGTGGCATGGATTTCCTCGCCTTTGTTGCCATTGCCGCAATGTGCATGGCCTACATCGATTCTCATAACCAAAAGTTCAATTCTGGAAGTATCTACCACTTCCTTACCTACAGCCGCCCCAGCGATCGAGGCATGATGGAGCGCACCCTTGGCCTTATTCAAGCCACGGGACGTGATACTACAGATGCACTTGCTTCCAAGCTTACGCGGATCATCAACCCGCTCCTCGCCATCGAGGCCAAGGCTGCAGGTGGAACCGTGTATAGCACGAGCTCATTCAAAAGTGAGGAGGGAGAGCTTGAGTGTGACGACAACGCCACCAACGGAGAAGGGGCGTTGAAAATCCGCATTCCCTATTTTGGAACGATCAGCTTCGAACGCGGCGCCATCAGAAGGTCTGTCCCTGCGACATCATACCAGCCTGGCCTAGGTGACCCCATCCAATCGGCTGTGGATACATTGCCCGCCGACCAAGAGACCGGGTCGGATTATCAACTGCTGTCGATCATGGAGAAGGACCCCTCCACCTTGAACGCTGAGAACACTCAGCCCACCCAGCCACATGGGTTGGTGGAAGAGTCCGCCGTGGAACATGACTGGGACCTGCAGGGTATCGATGTAGCCCTGTTTGATAGTCTTTTCCGTGGAGCTGGAAGTCTGGATACCGTCGATGAGCCGGCCTGGGTGCAGTGGGACGGCATGGCTTAGCGGGGGCTGAGCCTAGATCGTCCATATATTTCTGTAATTTGAATAAAAAGCAAGAAAATGAATGGAGGAGTAAGAAGTGGGTAATGCCCTGCTTGGTCGAAAGAATCCTTCGGCCTCGCTGCCTTTCTGTACCGAATTCATGTACAATTAGTATACGCTGTAACTATGCACTCGAACCAATCATACGTGGTCTACGTAATGGTCCCCACTCATAAGTCACTGCTTTACCATGCAGATCCTCGAATTCGCCTACTTTACCAGGAATTACCGGAAATACACTCAGAATACCAGTTGCATGTACTAAAAGAACGGGGCCAAATTGATCCCGCGAGGATACTCTATATCACTTGCCAACCCTACCTATATAACCAGCCGATCTTATCTATACATTCAAACAGCCGATCATATTTCTGCACGCAAACAGCCAAACATAGCTGCACAACTTGCAGTTTTCCGTGCATGCCGCCGTGTATGCTTCACTTACAGTAAAGCTCTTTGATCTATGTGCAGATCTCCTTTCAACTTTGTCAAAGTTCCGCATCACCTTTTACTGTGTATTTCGACAGCTGAGGTGCCCGGACGACACCGACTGACTGCGGTCACCATCTCCGAGGGGTATTTTTTTTTCTTTTTGAAAACACAGTCGTATGTTCGTTGGTAAACGTATTGAAACACACCACTAGGAACGGGTTGTGAGTAGTGCATCATTTCAACTCGGAGTTTCTTACCAAGAGAGACTCGACTCTATATCTGAGCCTCTCGATTGTCACCAAATTGTCCAAACTGATACTGAGCCCAAGTCAAGTTTCCCTCAGGTAAAGTCCACAAGTCGCTTCCCGATGTCTCGACCCGCAGTCCCCGCCACAACATGTATTGCCAACATGTGCTCGAAGGTGGGATACAGTTGCCCTGTGTCCCTGCGACTCATCACAGCGGACATCTTCATCTGGCCTTCGGCGGGGTCTGCAGTGGTCGCTTCCTTCAGAGTCTCGTCGAAGCTGAATGTGTACCTGACGAGAAGATGTTTAGCCTGGAATACACTACCAGTTTCTCGTCACACAGATTAGCCTACGGCATGGTTTGTCCAGATCCTCTGGTGGCTCGAACCTCTCGAAGATCGTGGACGGCCATTCCCACGCCGATGATCAGAATGCCGTCGTCTCGCAGGCTCCCCAGCACTTGTCCCGCTCGGTAGTTTCTGTCTGAATCCTCATTGTCGTACAAAGAAACTCGTATAATGGGTTCTTCGGCGGATCAAAGTCTGGGGAATTGCATCAGTAACAACTTCATGCAACTCTGGATGAAGCCAGAAAAGGGAAACAGACTAACCTAGGCCCAGACACCATGGCCAAGGTTCCATAATAACTCTCTGGAGTTCAATCCCGGCACCGAACTTGTCGATGACCCTCCCGGCGATCTCAGGGCTCCCCTTGTTCGGATAGTCGTATTCGTAGCGGTGCGGTGAAAACCGTAGAAGTTGTGAATAAGATCGGTTTGCTCGGCGACATTGACCGGAATCCTGTTCAGACCATCTTGTCAGTGCGCAGAAAAAAACAACCACACCCTTGGGCCTGACCTGTGAGGTGATCTGTTACCCGACCGCGGCTAGTATAGCGTGGGCAGGGTGATCTGTGCTCTTCGTGAAGCTTGGCTCGCTGATCCTGAGGAGGTAGACGGGATCTGTGACGGTATATCCTCATTAGGAGACTGGCTCATGATCAGAGACTGTGAAGTGAAAGAGTGGGGTCGGGTGTTGTCGAGGGAGGATTGGGTGACGAGGGGAGCAAGCAGACGCTCGAAAAGAACTGTGAACGACAGATGAGATCAGCAACTGGATGGTGGTCTGGTGGCCTGATGGAGGGACATGTTGATTATGAGCTGCTCTATAGGCGCCGCAAAGCTGGGTTGCCTGCTCTACCTACCACAACCTTGGGAATTGCCATCCACAATGAAACGCTCTGCTGCATCAAGGCAATACGGAATAGAAGGCCCGAGGAGAGCCCATTTACTGGAGGCAGCAAGTGCTAGTTCCGGCTCTAATATAATGTGCCATGCACACAACACCATTTCCCGTATCCTACTAATTTGGAGAAGCTCCAACTTCAACCCACACGGTAATAAAGAATGGTACTTTTCTGTGTGAATTGCTTCTGCAGATCCAATAATGTAGATATCCATACTTGGGCAACCAAGCACGCTGCTCATAGTTTGGTCAACGCAGGGGCATTGGCGGCTGGAGCGTCAGAGTACTTGGTCTGCAGGAAAATCTTCTGCAATCCCTTATCCCGTTGATCAAACGCCGCATAAACATCTTCAATGTCTTCAAGACGAAGCCGATGTGTGACCATCTCGAGTGGATTGATTTCCTGCTTCTGGATGAGGTCCATGAGATGTTTCCAGTATTTATGCACCGGGGCTTGGCCATTGCCAATAAGCCGCACACCGGTCTGCATCAGAGCTCCCACGTTGAAATGATTCGTCTGCCATATACTGCGTCAATCGATATCTTTCTAAACAGAGAAGAGGAGCGACTCACATATCCAGCATATACTCCAGTCACACCGACTCTGCCGAACGATCGAACCGAGGTGATCATCTCATTCAACAGCTCCGACGTGTCCGTCTCCATCCCAAGCATTGTTTCGAAATAATGGGCCCAGCCTTTGGCATATTCACCGGCGGCACACTCAAGAGCAACATCGAGGCCTCCGGGTGCCAGCTTTTTCAGCTGAGATGTCACTGATTCGCCCCGTGGTAACTGGGTGAAGTTGACGGTTTCAAGCTTGGGCAGCTTCGCCTTGACAAAGTCCAGCCGCCATGCGGCATCGCCACCGTCGATCAGGATCACCCGGCTGGCTCCATGGAGAAAGCTGAACTTGGCGCACATCTGCCCAATCGGCCCTGCGCCCCAGATACCAACGATATCACCTTTTCCGACACCAGTGTCCACCACGCAATGCCAGGAAGTCGCGATCACATCTGACACGTACAGTGCTTTCTCGTCGGGTACATCAGGCGGAATGGGGAGTAAGTTGACGTCTCCGTATGGAACTCGAATATACTCGGCCTGGCCGCCGGCAAAGCCTCCTGTAAAATGCGAGTATCCAAAGATGCCTACGTCCCTGTCAGCACCATCCACTATTCTTATGAACCACTTGGGCGTGACTGGTAGTTTCGAAGACTTACCTGCCGTCCGCTTTCCGTACATGGCGTTTGTGATGGTGTTCTCGTTAGTCCGCTCGCATTGGGAGAAACGTTCGTTGCGACAATTCCGACACTCGCCGCATGCGATCGGGAAGGAGACGACTACCCGGTCGCCGACACGGATCTTGTGCGCTTCAGGTCCTGTTCTTTCCACGATTCCGCAGCATTCGTGACCCAATACGTCGCCTTTCGCGAGCTGGGGGATAACTCCTTGAGTAATACATCAGCAACCCTGCCTATTGTGAGAGAACTCAGCTCTTCCTTGCTACTTACCATGATAGAGATGCAAGTCACTCCCACAGATCGTACTACCGGTCACTTTGACAATCACATCTCCGGGGTCCACGACCCTCGGCTTTGGCATTTCCACTGGCCGTGTTGGTAAGAATGACTGTCTATCTCCGGGGGAGTTGGGGTCGACGAACCCAATTTCACCTGTTTCTTGCCTTGCCAAGTAGTGGCCAAGATCTTGTCTCCGGTTTCCATGCCATACTCGTTATTATAGTGGCTCACGTCTGTGGTGATAGACGCATTGTCACCATGGCCGATCATATTCTCCACCAGATTCGCGGCTTGTGAAGCTGCCATGGTGTGGCAAATGGTATAGTGCGGTTGGTCGTAGGTGGAAGGGGCTTTGCGGCAAGATCTGCTCTCAGGACAAGTTTAAGGCTGCAGAATCCCCGGACTTCAGAGTTGGGCGATGCGCAATTTAAACGATCTGTTGTTGAAACTCAATGATTCCGGTTTTCGCAGCGCAAATCTTGAATCTGTTCTGTGGCTAGGATGGGTCGCCAACGCTGACATCATCATGAGGTTATTGCGAGCTTAAATTCATTCTGAGGAAATGTACGAAGTATTTTACAAAGGAGTGTCCTGATCGAATAGGCAAACATAGATTGGAGTATATTGCAATGTCATAGATTCATATCATATCTGTCGTCAAAAGAGAGTCCGTCACACTGCGAACCTCGCACAAAGCAACCAAAAGGCAAAAAAAAAAAACAACCACTCCAGCTGTATACAAACAAACATAAAAAATCATCATAAATAACCACACCATATTTTGATCACTGGTGGTATAGAGTAAACTCTCACATGTTCAGAGATTGGTAAGTTTACGGAGCCAGCTCGACTTCTTCGCTCCGGAGCTCGGAGGCACTGGGGCACCGTAGCGACTTCCAGATCTCATGCCCCGATCACGGTCACGGTCGTGGTCGCCGCTGCCAGAGCTACTCTTCACGCCATCTCGACGGGATTCCCGGCGGCGGGGACGGGGGTCATCAAACTCCTCGTCGGGCACATAACCGTGCTTTGCGCGTCGACGCGCTCTGCGGTGCATGGCACGGCGGGCTTCTTCGTCCGAAGACATAGACGGTGCATTACCTTCTTCAGCGGCCGCTACAGGGGGCATGTCAATGACCGTAGGCATGATTGGCGGGGGCTCGGGGGGCTCATCGGCTTGCGAGTAGACCCAAGAAGAGATTTTGTCCTTCTTGTTGCCGCCGTGGTCACCGTGGTTGAGGCCACCGGCCATCATGGGCGCGCGAGTCTTCTCTGGCGCAGGCCTCGATTTGCGACGACGAGCTTTCGGGTCGTCGGCGGTGCGAGAGCCGCGTCGTCGATCATATTCTGGTTCATCAGCCGGAATCGGGTCCGGAAGTACTTCTTCAACACGCGAACGGCGACGCTTGGCTTTCGCAGCGGTTTCTTCTTCTCGCAAGCGACGGCGTTCGCGCCTTTCAGCAGCTTTGGCCTCTGCCGCTGCTTCTGCTTCGCGTGCGGCTTGCTCTTCCTTAGCACGTCGCTCTTCACGTGCAGCGCGGCGGGCGCGCTTTTCTTCGCGGCGGCGCTCTTCTTCCTCTGCTCGAGCCTGTGCTTCACGAGCCTCACGTGCTCGTTCCTTTTCCTTGCGTCTCGCACGTCGCTCCTCTGCCTCTCGCGCTTCTACTTCGCGTGTGTCAGACGGAGCCTGTCGAGATGAGCGTTTGGCTCGACGAGCGGCTCTTCGAGCTTCTGCATCTTCGACCTCGGTCTCACCACCGGCGGCAGCGCCAGCAGCATCGGTTGTAAACCCCTCGGCGTCCGTATCAGGCTTGACAGACCGCCTGCGGCGGTCGTCGCGTCGTGCGCGGCGCGGATCTTCGCGTTCTGTTTCCGTCAGAGCTTTGGCTTCATCCTCGCGATAGGAGCGAGACTTTCGCCGGTCCGGCATATCTGGGCGTGTGTTCTTCCTCAGTGAGCCAAATAAGCCCATGAGTCCACCAGTCTCCTGCTTTTTGGGTGCAGTGTTAGAACGCTTCAAGCGGCGTTCTTTTGGGGGCGCATCGACAAAGGCGAGGTCATCTGGTCCTGAAACCACGTCTGGACCATGTTGTGTTTGCTCCGCATCGACGAGGACACCGTCTTCATCATCGGGTCTAGCACGCGACTGAGGGGTGGAAGCTTGGAGTCAGCGGAGCTGGACTGTGTAGGAAGTAGAATCAGTTTACTTACCTCTCTCTTCGACTTGCGCTTCGATGGGGCAGACCCCTTCGATTCCTCCTTTGGCGATTGTCCTTCAGCGTCCTCCATATCGACCACGACCAGGTCATCATCATCGATCGCATACGGGTCCCGGGGAGCTATAAAAATGAAAATACGTTAGACCTGGCCATGATTCTGAAGACAACTGAATGCTTACCCGACTTGCGCCGCTCTGCACGCGGACGGTCTCGCTTGGATTTGGTCCCGTTCATGCCCATTAGCTTCGCTGCCTTATCGGGCATCTCAGGTTTGACGTCGGGAGGCGGAGATGGCATGGCAGCCTCACCGTCCGCATCCACTGATGCACGCCTGGACACCGGTTTCGAGCTAGATTTGGTAGGTTTCCGAGCTGATTTGGTTCGTGAAGTTTGTGGTGCACCAAGGATGAAATTTGACAGCGTGCTAGCACGCTGCTGCTTCGAACGTTCCCGCTCTCGCCCCCGTCGCCTCTCTCGATCAGACGTGGATGATCTCTCCATTTCCTGATCGGATTCCTTAGGTCGAGATTTGGTGGACTTCGATCGCACAGCCGCCGACGGAGATCTATCTCGGGTGGATTCTTTCTTGGAGGGTTCCTTGGGGGTGTTTTTGGAGGTCTCCTTGGGAGTTTCCGCATCCTCGACGGGCTTGCTTTCCTTTTTGCTGGACTTTTTTGGCGGCGGCGCTGCTCCCCAGAATCCCCAGCCGGAACTAGTAGCGGTTCGGTCCACGCGCGGGCGTTCCCGTTCCTTTTTTGAAGACTTGGGAGGTTCATCTTCTACATTCTCCGGCGGGGGTGTAGGAGGTGCACCCTTCTCGGCCGCTGGTTTGGGCTCGGGCTCGGGCTCTGGCGCTGGCGGTTCCTCTGGCGGAGACGGAGAAGGCGCCTTGGTAGCCGCGGCTTTCTTGGCTTTCTTCAACTCCTTCTTCGACTTCTTCACCGGCTCTGGAGCTGGTGGTTCAGGCTCAGGCTCCGGTTCTGGTTCTGGTTCAGGCTCCGGTTCTGCAGGTACCTCGGGCTCATCCGGGAAGCTCCCTGGGAGAACTGAGTCTTTAGAGACCTTCTTTTCCTCCTCTGGTTCGGGCTCCTTCTTAGAAGAGCTCTTCGCAGTCTTGGATTTGGAGCTCCTCTTCGGCTCTTCCACCGGGGGTTCGGGTTCAGGGACCACTTCAGGCTCGGGCTCTGCTTTCTTCTCCTTAGACTTTGACTTGGAACTCAACTTTTCTTCTTTGGCCTTGTCCTTCTTGCTCTGCTCGAGGGCCTTGATGCGCTCAGCCACAGAAAGCTTACCGGTGCTCTTACTCTTCGGTTTTTCAGCCGGTGGCTCAGGTTCAGGCTCCGGCTGTGGCTCCGGCTCCGGCTCCGGCGCAGGTTCAGGCTCCGGTTTCTTGGGGTCGTCTCCAATGTCAATTAGGAGGTCCTCCTCAGGTGGTTCTTCCTTTTCCTCAACTGGCTTGGGCTTATCGTCTGGCTTCTTCGTCGCCTTGGTCTTGGGTGCTGATCCTCCGGTAAGAGATGCCCAGAAACCCTTGGCTGCAGGCTTCTCTTCCTTGGGTGTTTCCAGTGCCTTCTTTTTCGTGGTCTTGGATTTAGGAGCGAGGTCCGCCCAAATATCATCGGCTCCATCATTAACAGCCTCGGGCTCTGGAGTCAGTCCCTGGGCTGGAGGGGTTGGAGCAGGTGGTGGTGGTTCTTCAACTTCTTTGCCCTTTTTCTTTTTCTTCTTGTCTTTGGTGACGCCCCAAGCTCCCCAGCCATCATCGTCAGCCGTCTTCTCAGGTTCGGGTTCGGGTTCGGGCTCGGGCTCGGGAGCAGGTTCGGGAGCAGGTTCAGGTTCAGGTGCCGGTTCAGGTTCAGCTGGTGGTTCGGGTTCAGGCTCTGGTGGTTTTTCAGTGGGAAGCTCGAAGTCCTTGCCGGGAATAGGAAGTCCTTTCTGGATTAACTTCTTTTCTCGCCGCTTTCGGTCCTTGGATGATAAACTGTGCCAATCGTCATACAAGGGGTCATTAGGCACCTCAGGGGGCGCCGGCTCAGGCTCAGGCTCAGGCTCTGGCTCTGGCTCAGGTTCAGGTTCAGGTTCAGGTTCAGGTTCAGGCTCCTTTTTGGGTTCTGGTTCTGGTTCTGGTTCAGGCTCGACCTTGCCCTTCTTCTTTTTCTTGTCCTTGGTGGTAACATTCCATCCACCCCAGTCATCCTCGGGTTCCTTGGATTTGGCGGGCTCTGGAGGCGAATCATCGATAAGTGGCTCAGGCTCCTTAGATTTCTTGTCTTTCTTCTTTCCAGCAGTCCCCCAAGCACCCATCCATTCATCTTCCGCAGGTGGTGGGTCTGGTGCAGGCACTGGGTCAGCCAGAAGATCGATCTTCTTCTTCTTTTTGTCCTTGGACTTGGCCGACGTGTCCCAGCCCCAGTCATTCTCTGGTTCAACGGGTGCGGCCTCTGGTGCGTTCTTGGATTCCTCTTCCTGTTGGGCCTTCATCTTTTCCTCTGCTTCCGCTTTCCTGGCTTCCCATTCCTCTCGAGCTTTTTGGTCGACAGCCTCAGCTTCCTTCACCTTCTTCTCCCAGTCTTTTTTAGCCTTTCGCTGCTCTTTCTTGGATAGAGCCAGGTATGAGGGATCTTCTAGAAGATTGGGGATTTTTGCGGCTTCGGATTCAGGCTCGGGCTCTGAGAAAGGTTCTGCTTTGGGTTCAGCTTCTGGTTCGGGCTCGGGCTCCGGTTCGGGTTCAGGATCAAGTAGACTCTTCTTTTTCTTCTTATCCTTGGCTGAGCTGGACCAGATACCCCAGTCGTCGTCTTTGGCTTCGGCAGTTGGTTCGGGTGCTGGTGGCGGCGGTGGTATTTCCTCAATGCCCTTCTTCTTCGCTTTCTTCCCAACTGCAGTAAATGCACCCCAGTCGTCATCGACCTTCGTTTCTTCAGCCGGAGGCGACCCCAAATCACCAAAATCAAACCCGCCAGCGGCTGTTTTGGATGATTTTTTCTTGCTGGTGGTTGCCCAAGGGTTCGTATCCTTGGGCTCTTCTTTCGAAGCTGAATCAATACCTCCCAGGCCGGATGTTTTAGTGCCCCCGGTGGCCCAGTCCTTGCCCCATCCACCGAAGCTGAATCCCGTACCGCCAGTCTTCGGGCCCGTGTCGAAGCTCAAGTCCAGTTGAGGTGCTCCGTCGTTGAGACTGACATCCTGAAAGCCGCCTGGAGGCGCCTCGTCCTGTAGTCATACATCAGACAATATCGAAAGAAAGAGTCTTCGGGGTAGTCGCCCTACCTTTTCTTTCTTTTTCTTCTTTCCTACCGTCGCAAAGCCGGCCCAATCATCGCCGCCCTCGTCGGCTTCATCAGCCCAGCTGAGATTATTACCGGCGGAGGCTTCCGCAGCTTTTCGTTCCTCTTCTTCTTTGGCAAGTCGCTCCTCTTCTTCCTCTTGCTCCTTCTTCTTGTTCTTCTTTTTACTTCCGCTCGCCGTCCAGTCATTCCAGTCGTCACCGCCCCCATCATCACCATTACCTCCATCACCACCTGCATCCCCACCGCCCGCATCCCCGCCATCGCCCTCACCGTTCGCCGCATCCTCGCCTGCATTATCCGAGCCACCGCTATTTTGAACAGGTGTTGACAGTATGACTTTCTTGGCCGCCCCGCCTTTCTTTTTCTTGTGCTCTCGGACTCCAACCGGGTTCTCCAAATCGATGAAACCATCCAGTTGCTGATGCGACGGGGTGCGAGACTTGGTGGCGGGCATGGCTGGTGCAGCAGAGGGTACGGCCATTTTCTGCTCCGCAAGGGGTGGAAATGTAGAATACTCCGGCGGCAGGTCGCTCACGGCGTCGTCGTAGGACGGTGGAGGGCATGTGTAGCAGGGCAGCGCGGGGGAGTGCAAGCCCAGTTCGACGTTCGGCTCGCCCTTGACCTGCTGCGAGGAGTGCGAGAGATCTCCATATTTTCCTGCCAGCAGAGCGACCCAAATGTCATCCATAAGAGCCTCCATCGCATACACCCATGACTGTCCTGTGTTCGCGACATCCTCAGTCCCGCGCTTGTCTGCGCAGACATAGTGGGAAACGGACGCCAGGATCTCCATGCTGGGATCGCATGCGCTGTATTCTTCCGCTGGCCCTCTCAATGACCCGTCCACTCGATTATGGGGTGAGGACACATGGGGTGGTGGGTTGTTGTTGAACCCCCCGCAGGTGAGCGTTTCGCGGGTTGGCGATGAGTCAAGTATGCACTTGCGGTGATGGCACGATCGATCAGGACTCGGGGGCACAAGTACTCGACTTAGTCAATCGTCAAATTCGGCGGCAAAAGCAAATAAGCCCGACAAATGTCAACAATAGCCTCCCTGCACGACCGGCGCGATTCGAGGTGCTCGTCAAGGACTGTTCGGAGTAGCGATACGCGATACGCGGGTTATCCGATCGGCGTGATCTCACGAGGAAGAGAAAAACACTTCGATTTCAAGATCCTGAGGAATCGAAGAGGGAGAGGTCAGAGAAGGGATCGGATCTGCTGAGGGCAGGGATGGAAATGGAGAAGGCGTCGGGGCGGTGGGCGATCGTCGAAGACATCCAAGTACCCTAACACCGGGCTGTTCGCCTCTTCTCTTTTCCTACTCTCGCTTTCTCATACACAGACTGCAATCGCCACGATCTGTGGTTTGTCTTCTTGTGGTGCAGTGCGCAACAATCTCGGAAATTAAACACTCGCGAACTCACTCTCACGAACTCCTGGGGCGATCCTCAGCCCAGAAAAAAAAACTAGAGCGTACCAAGAAAAAAAAGCGATGGCTGGGACAAACTGCGATCGCTGACGGGTTAAGTTTCGAGTCGCGAGCCAAATCCTCGAGGTCGGAGTCCTCACGCATAGGCTCACTGCATGTGCATCTACAATCCTCTTGCATCGTCGACGCCGAGTCGCACAGACACGCTACTGGTGGGCGACATGCGCATCGTACAGGATGCAGCACACCCGTCGTCCTATCGATAACAGGCGTCCCCCTCCATCAGCCCGTGCATGGGAACCACCCTGCACTCTTTTTCTTTACTTTGTGATGCGATAGGATGTATTGTGGAGGTAGTGTGTTCACTGATATTTTGCACATCATAGTTCTCCGTTCACCGCATCAACCAGGGATCGCAGGGCCTCTTCATCCATGGATACACTCCTATGCCATCCATGGATGCCCGATTCTCAGCCACTCACTCTACTCAGCCCGAGACTTTAGTGCTGTCGACGCCCGAGGTCGACTTGCTTAGTGCCCGCGGGTGGACCCGTCTCCGTCTGCATAGAATCATCAAAACAAAGGCCGCAGCTGCATCGTCCTATGATAGAAGCGCAACCAAATATAACAATCCTGTAAGACCGGGGTGAGGTGTTAGACCCATTGTAAGAATGCAGGGGAAATCCCCAAGACCGGTACGCCGGAGAGAGCTCTCTATATTACCAACGCAGGCGTGGGCATCCTTCCATCTACGCCTGCGTCCGCACCGAGCCACCATGTCACACCACGATACGCCTCCCGGAGCACTAAGAGGTACTCCGGCGGGCCAAAACTGGGCATACACCACGGTCTGAACTAGAGGCCTCTTTGCAGAGCGGGCTTGGGCTGCCCTGCAAGTGCACCGCATCGTGTTCTCTCACCGCCACTTTGGCATCTCGGAGCAAATATCCACCAGTGCGGGGGTCGCTGCGCCAGGGTCCTTTGCCGAACGTCGACATTTTCCCTGGAGAAACACTGCAGGCTCCTTCGGCAGTAAATGATAGTGAACCAACAATGTTGGGTAGATGAGGTAAACAAAGAGAACAATAATCTACAAGTCGGAAGACAACGTACAATGGGGTGACATTAATCAAAGAGGACGCATCGAAGCAGCTACAATACAGCGACAAAAGGAAAAGGGAATCGAGCGACATGGGGGAGATGTGAAACACAAGTACAAAGGCAGGCGACACCGAACCCAAACCCAAACCTTTTTCAACCAAACCCGTCCGTCTAGAACACCGTCACAACTGACCGCCGTCACAAAATACAGGCAATGAAAATGAACGTTTCCCTGCTTATTCCACCTCCGACTCCGGCTGGCTGGACCTGCGGCTCGAGGGGAGCTCCTCGCCGTATACCTCGCGGTACTCTCGGGCATATCGCTCCCTTTCTTCGATGCCGCTTTGGAAGTAGCGCTGTGCTCACGGGTCAGTCATTCATGCTGCGATCACGAATCGGGGCAAAACCTACACTCTTCTCGGCATCGGTCATGCTCTTCCACTCCTCCGTGATACGTGCGCTAGAGTCCTTCATAGACATGTGCTTCAAGTCGCCGCTGGCATGGCGGTCCTTGCAAAAGAGCGCGAAGGCAGTAGCGGGTTTCTTCACCAACCGCTCATCCTTGATAAGTTGGAGAGATTTGTCGAGAATGCGAGCGAGGTTCCGGCGAGCCGTGTTGGCATCTCGGATTTGATTAGGGGTGTGCGTATTGACCCACGCAGCGTACGAAGCCTGGTTGGCAGCGCGGTTCTCTTCGGCTTGGGTTTGAAAGCGCTGATACGGTAGGTTAGCAAGTCATGTTGCAATTAATAATCAAATTCAAGATTCCATCTTACCTCACGCTCTTCGGGGCCGAGGGACCGAACAAGTGAAGCCACGGCCTTGAACGCCTCCTTCGAATCTTTGTATTGTCCCCTGATTTGGGAATAGTTCGCTTGGAAGGCAAGCGGGAAGGGGAGTTCAGGGAGCATCTTCGGTGTTTTCAGAGCAACTTTCTTTAGCTCCCTAATGTGCTGCTTCTGCTCCCGCTTCTTCTTCTTCTCCAGTTGCTCTTCGGTCAAGACGCGCTTCTGCTTTTTGCGCTTTCCCTCGCTGCTCTTGCGCGGGCTCTTCGACTTGGGAGTAGTGGATTTAGTCGCATACGAATGCGAGCGCTGAGAGACAATTGAGGGTAAAAGTGCTGCCCGCGGCGTTGTCAATCGGGGGTTTGATACGAGCGAAAGCTGGCGAAGCTGGTTCTGCACTCCGATCACGCGAGTAGGGCGAGATAGAGCATCGGTGCGGTGCAGGTGTCGCAGGACACCTGCACGAGAAATCCACTGCAAAGACATATGCACAATCGCTGGGGAATGCTGGTGTCTGTCTGATGCTACCAACAATGGCAAATTGGTGGAGAGTGGAAGACAGGCGTAGAAGGGGCTCCTGACGCAAGCGGAGCGGGAGGCTGGTGCTAAGTCGCGTCCGAGCTTCGTTTGGGTCTCTCCGTTCTGGGACTAGTGGATCACGTGATGCACGTGACATCGATCCCCCCAGGCGCAAAAGCCGAAAATGCATCCTCGCCGCTCAACGTTCCTCGGTGGACTCGATACGACCCGAAAGCCTACACTACTGACCACTTCGAGGCTGATTTGCGTGGGAGTGTGGTGAATTTTCCAGCCACTCTTGCTCGACGTCCCGGTGCTCTTGAGTCTCAGTAATACTCACTCATCGTTGGCCTGCAACAATGGCTCGCCACGGGGATACTCGCTCACCATCTCCTGTAGGCAGCACATATTCGTCATCCCGCCGAAGCCGCAGAGACGATGATCGTTATGAGAGAAGTCGACGGGATGATGGACGCACCTCTCGCAGGTCCCGCAGCCCAGAGGTATGTGGCAATGGCCCCCCACCTGGTATCGCGGCTTCAATTTCTGACCGGTCCTCTGCATCGCAGCGGCGATATCGTGATCGAGATCATGGCCGCGATCGAAACGGCTCTTGGCGACGCGATCACTCCCTAGATAGACGCGACGAAGACAGCTACCGACCCAGTCGCAGAGACCGGTCCCGAGAACGCCGACGGTCCCGAGACCGAGACGATGATCGGGACTATCGTCGCCGGAGCCGTGACAGATATTACCGAGGGAGGCGAGATGATTCACGCGACCGCGATCGCAGGCGCATAGATGATTCTGCTGACTTGAAGTACAAGTCTAGACGGGAGGACAGCCGTGATCGTGGTTCCAACCGGCGTTCCAATTCTCGGTCGCTCGAGGTGAGTGCTACATATATTCCTTCCTTTACAGGACTACGATCAGATGTCTTATTCCCCTCACAGCCGTCCAAGTCTAAGGTCTCAACCCCTACACCCGCCGCACCAACCGACGAGGAGAAACGAGCCGAGCGATTAGCCAAGCTGGAGGCATGGAAACAGAAGCAAGCGGCAGAGCGCGAACGTAAACAACGGGAGCAGGCAACAGCCGGTCCTCGCAATATTCTGGAAGCGATCGATCGAAAATCAGGTCTATCTCCTGCTACTGGTTCACCACAAACTCCTGCAACCCCGACTGAGTCCCAGGCTGCTACCCCATACCCGGGGAAGTTTGATCCCAAGACTATCGTAAAGAACGTCACATCATCTAACACTGGACCTGCTGTTCTTGGGACTGATATCAATGTCCCACAAGCGGTCAAAGTTCCGCTGAAAGCACCACCAACCCCCTCGCCCCCCGCTTCTGCTCCCTTGAAAGCTAAAGGAAACGTCAGTGGCTTCGGTCTAGGTGCAAAGCCAGCATCGGATGCTGAAAAGCCATCCGCTACTCGGACTTTAGGATTCGGCGAGGAGGAGTCGACACGCAAGAAACTGGAGCGGTTACCGACCCCACCACTCGACGATGGAAAGGACAACGTACCGGACGATGCCGTGGATGACGATGATGTGGACATACAAGATGGAGGAACGGAGGAAGAAGCCGCGGCCGCCGCTCGAGCCGCAGCAGAACGACGAGAAGAGCGACTCCAAAACCAACATCTTGCGTATCAGACACAGGGTGATGTCCCTGATTCCACAGATTCCCGCGTGAACGGCGATGTCGAGATGGCGGAAGCACCCAACAAGCAGCCCGAACCCACTCAGATGGATGTCGACGAGGCCGAGGATGTTGATCCGTTGGACGCCTTCATGTCAGAATTGACCGAAACTGCCCCACCCAAGAAGACATTTGGGGCCAGGTTCTCAAAGAAGAAGGACTCGCAACCCCAAGCCATGTTTGGAGATGAAGAAGATGTCGACATCACAGCTGTTGGTGAGGAGGATGCAGACGATGTCCTTGCCATGGCCAACAAGAAAAAGAAGAAGGAAATCCCCACAGTGGACCATGGGAAGATTGAATATGAACCTTTCCGAAAGATGTTCTATCATGAGCCATCTAATCTTGCCGAAATGACCGAGGAAGAGGTAGCAAACTTGCGTCTCGAACTGGACGGCATCAAGGTGCGTGGCCTCGACATTCCAAAACCCGTGCAGAAATGGTCACAGTGCGGCCTGGGAGTACAGACCTTGGATGTCGTCGAGCGACTGGGCTTCGAGGCACTCACATCTATTCAAGCCCAAGCAATTCCTTCTGTCATGTCCGGTCGAGACGTTATTGGTGTCGCCAAAACTGGCTCCGGAAAAACCATGGCCTTCCTTATTCCAATGTTCCGGCATATCAAGGACCAAAGGCCACTGGATAGTATGGAAGGCCCCATTAGCTTGATAATGACGCCTACTCGTGAGCTGGCAACCCAGATTCATAAAGATTGCAAACCGTTTTTGAAAGCCTTGGGTCTTCGTGCTGTTTGTGCTTATGGAGGTGCTCCCATCAAGGATCAAATCGCGGATCTGAAGCGAGGTGCCGAGATTGTCGTTTGCACACCGGGGCGGATGATCGATCTGCTCGCCGCAAATGCTGGCCGAGTGACAAATCTTCGGCGTGTCACCTATGTCGTCCTCGACGAGGCAGATCGCATGTTTGATATGGGGTTTGAACCTCAGGTAATGAAGATCATGGCCAACGTTCGGCCCGATCGTCAGACTGTTCTTTTCTCTGCTACGTTTCCTCGCAATATGGAGGCTCTAGCTCGAAAGACATTGAAGAAGCCAGTGGAGATTGTGGTCGGTGGCAAGAGTGTTGTCGCCCCCGAGATTACCCAGATCGTCGAGGTGCGCAACGAAGACCAAAAATTCGTTCGTCTGTTGGAGCTGCTTGGAAACTTATACTCAGATGATTCGAACGAGGATGCGCGGGCGTTGATCTTCGTCGACCGTCAAGAGTCAGCAGACAGTTTGCTCAAGGAACTCATGCGGAAAGGCTACCCCTGTATGTCCATTCATGGTGGCAAAGACCAAATTGATCGTGACTCCACCATTGAAGACTTCAAGGCCGGCATTTTCCCTGTCTTGGTGGCTACTTCTGTAGCAGCTCGAGGTCTGGACGTAAAGCAGCTGAAGCTGGTTGTCAACTACGATGCTCCCAACCATTTGGAAGATTATGTTCACCGGGCTGGCCGAACAGGTCGTGCCGGGAATACAGGAACCGCTGTCACCTTCCTCACCGAAGAACAAGAACGGTACTCTGTGGATATCGCTAAGGCGCTCAAGCAGAGTGGACAAGAGGTTCCGGAACCTGTTCAGAAGCTGGTTGATACTTTCCTGGAGAAAGTTAAGGCTGGCAAGGAGAAGGCTAGTGCTTCCGGGTTTGGTGGCAAGGGTCTGGAACGCCTTGACCAGGAGCGCGAGACTGCTCGCATGCGTGAACGTCGGACATACAAAACCGGTGAGGAGGGCGAAGAAGAGGAAGAGAAGGAAGACAAGGCAGCAAAGGACGAAGAGCGCTTCAACAAGGCTCTTTCTTCTGTTCAATCTGCCGCTGCTCCTGCCCCTGCGCCACTCTCGGGCGTTCCGAAGGGTATCGATCTCGACGGCAAGATCACCGTGCACAGGACAGAGAAGGACCCTGCAGCCGCCTCGAAGAACCCTCTCGACAAGGTTGGTTCTGCCGTAGCCGATATCCACGCTCGCTTGAGCAAGGCAGGTGTCATGAGATCCGGCGTTCCTATCGACAATCGTGGACCGGATGCAGGTGCATTCCATGCCACTCTTGAGATTAATGACTTCCCTCGTAAGTTTCCATCCCTATGTTTCGTCATGATATCCAAGAAATGGCTAACGCAATTTTCAACATCACAGAGAAAGCTCGTTGGGCCGTCACCAATCGTACCAATGTCGCCAAGATCCTCGAAGCTACTGGTACATCGATCACGACCAAGGGTAGTTTCTATGCAACAGGCAAAGAGCCTGGCCCCAACGAGAATCCCAAGCTGTATATTCTGGTTGAGGGTGAAACGGAGATTACCGTTACCAACGCCATGCGCGAGCTCATGCGGCTGCTGAAGGAGGGAACCATCGCGGCCGCCGACAGCGATGCCCGTGCCCCTGCCAGTGGCCGGTACAACGTTGTTTAGACCTCATCATATTTTGGGCCCCAAGGTATACCACAGACCTCTTTTCACGGTGTATTCGGTATCTAGAGGTTGTATAATAGCATGAGCGTGTTTTGAGATTGGTTGGAACAGCCATGGAACGAAGCGGTTTCAAATGCCGACACATTAAAAGGTCATTGATGCATTGATTCTAAGTCACATGAAGTAAAGAAGATCACTATGCGCCTGTCTGCTGCTCAATGATATGAGGTACCCCAAGTCCAGTTTAGTTGGGTAGCACCAACCGCTAGAGAATATGTCCATAAAGGTAGTAAAAGAGCCCAACGCCCGCAAAGAACGCACCCACATAGTCCCAACCGGCTCGTCATCACCTAATTCCATTGCCGCGCTGTCTCAGTATAATCCGCGTCGCGCGCGGCCCTCTCTGTCTGACTGACTTCATTCAAGGTCTGGGTCTGGGTCTTAGCCTTCTGGACCGCAAGCTTCGAGCCCAGCTTCCCTTTATTACCAGAGGCCATGGTTTCTGCTCGTTTCTACACGAGTTTGACATCAGACCGTTAGTTGATCAACTTTCTGGGTTGGGCTCAGGTCCATCGCTCAGATACTCACCTGAGCAGCAATTGCCGCGTTGGACCGTGCCTCGTCACTTCCCCCTTGCGCCGCCGCCGGAGATCTTTCCCCTAATGTCCGTCCTGGGGTGTTTTTCCAGCTGGCGCGTGCAGGAGCTGATGCGCGGGGTGCTGCATCCGACTGGCTTGGGGTTGTGCCAACGACTCGACCAGGTCGAGCGAATGCGTCGGGCTCATTCGACGAGCGCGAGCAGATGTTGCCCATGGTCCAATGATTCGGGCGCACCTCCGGTATTAGTGTGGAAGGGAGGAATGCAGGTTGGATGTTAGGGCCAGTATTAGCGAGAGGGCAGGAAGTGATGGAACACGACCTGCATGCGCGCACCTCTGAGAGGGAGACAGAGAGAACGAGAGGAGCAAGTTGGGATAGCGTTGTGGCGGCGATAAGCGGTTATCAGTGACGATCCGGGGACACGTGGGGGTTATGTCAGCGCTCGCATTCTCCATGTACGTCGCATCTACTCAGATTCTATATGCATTGGGGGACATCCCCGTCGTGCTGGGAAGAGTGAGGCCGTGTTCAAGTCGCCCTTCTTCCGCGACAATGACCCAGCAATGATCCACCGTATATCCTCACTGTTTCAGAACCTGGAGCCAGCCTTGTGGAGGCGTCGAGGGGCGGCGCAAAGGGCCCCGGCAGAACTCCGGTTAGTCATCGGCAGAAAGGATTTCGGAAACCACATCCACCAGAAGATGCAGCAGAATGCTGGGGAAATCCTCTCTGCTGGCCGATCTACGATATCTCCTCCTGCTGCAAACAGACGAGCGATGCTAGCGACAAAATTTGGCTGACCGCTTGCCAACAGGCGCGCCGCGATTCGCCTGAAAATCATGACGCCTAACCCCCAAGGTCCCCATCCTACATCTGCGTCCCAAAGGTCCTCACGGCAGTTCTGGGGGTCGCTGGGCATAAGCTGCCCCCTCCCGATTCCCCTCCTCGCGTCAATTCGGTGATTTCTCTCTTCAGTATTACTCCCCAAGGTCCTCTTACGGTCGCTTGTGGATTTTCATGCTGCACGAAGATCTTTCGCCAATTCTCCGATTGCGCCGTTGATCCCATGTCGGCGTAACACACACTGCTGCAGTCTTGGTCCTTGACACAACTGTGAGACTATCTACACTGTGGAGAGATATCTGCTGGTACTGTGGGCATTTGGATATTTCTCGCCGGGGTTCCATAGCCCGTTGGTGACCTCTGGAGTGGCGGATTGCCCAGTTACGTGATTCCCTCTGAAGCGCGCATGCGTACCTGGCAGATCCCACCTACGGTCGCACTACCCTCTTCGGCTTTTCAAAGCCATCCTCTGTTCACCGGTTCCTAGCTCTATACTTGTTTTCCTTGTGGCGCAACGTCGGTCCTGGCCATTCCCATCTCAACACTTCCCTTCCCTTGGATACTCAACCCTAAGCCGTGCGCATCATGACTTCTCAACCCCAGGGAGGCGATTTTTGCCTCGAATGCCACTGGGAGGGCTTCCATATTGATGGCAAGGACTCGGTTGATTCTTCCCAGGAGCCCCGGTCTCAGTGGAACTGCGTTGACCAGGAACATCACACCTCGCTGGCCCGGTGCGAGACCGAAGAGGACTGCTGCGAAGCAGAGGATTGTGCGCTAGACTGTGGGTCAGTATGCGATGGATTCGTGGACTGTGATGCCTCGACCGTCTGCTCCGTCGCTCACTGTGACGAGAACCACTGCGAAAGCGCGGACCCTGTCTGTTTCGATGACCACTGTTGCGACGGCCCTAACGAGCAGGATTGCGCCTTTGATGCCTTCTTTGGCCTCAATACTCCGCTCTCGCTAGACACATCTACTATGCTCCCCCCTGCTACCCTTGGTCATCATAGCATCGACGAGCCGGGTAAGCTATCAGAGCATACTCTACCGAGTGCCATCGATCCGTGTTACCATCAGGATTTCCTATCGTCGTACCAAGCACACGCTACACATTGCGACCAAAACGTCTCCAATCATTTTGAGTGTCATGACTTCCAGAGGGATCTACAGGGGATTTTCACCCAACAACACTATCCCACGCCGGCTGAGGTCAATCCGCAAGATGTCTTCCACATCCTGGGAACGTGCCCAGACTATTCATCTGTTTGTCATGACCACAATTTACCTGGTCAGCAAGCGGACACAAGTTCCCTCGAGAAACCAACCTTCCATCCCGAACACCATCATGTCCATGACCATGGCCACTTCAAGAACCCAAACGACCTAAACATTCACCTCGCACGGGGTCCGCATCGCAATCACCACCGATGCCGAGTCCACCACCACGCTCACTCGCACCCCTATTCCCCTTATTCTCGCCAGTCTCGGTCCAGCTTCAGTTCACACTTCCTTTCAAGCCCCGGCGAGACTCCACCGCCACTGGAAGGCGGGACGTCGTCGGTCCTGACTACCCCCGACTTCTCCGCTGAAGACTGCGATCTCCATATTTGCAAGTGGACAACCAAGATTCATGGGGTAAAAACACGGTGTGGTGCCACATTCGCAGATTCTGGCGCTCTTCAAGAGCATCTCATGTCTAGTCATATGAGCACGGTTGATGGTGCCAAGGGTAATGGCTATTACTGCTGTTGGGAAGGATGCCATCGTCCCGACGAGCCCTTCTCGCAGAAGTCAAAACTTCAAGGCCATTTCTTGACCCACAGCAATTGTAAGAACCTCCTTGCAATTTTTGTGCGACCCTCTTTATCAGTTTGCTAATGACTTTATCTTCCACATTAGACAAGAATTTCAAGTGCTCTGTTTGTGGAAAGAACTTTGCCCGTCAGGCGACCTTGGACCGCCATGAGCGAAGTCACCGCGGTGACAAGCCGTTCAAATGCAAGGACTGCGGAAAAACTTTTACCGACAGCAGCGAGCTGAGTACGTTTCCACTCGAATCCTTGTTGATCATGGCTAACGGCAACAGAAACGCACTCTCGAACACACACCGGCGAGAAGCCTTTCAAATGCACTTATCCGGGTTGTAACTTTACGACTGGAGATGTAAGTTGATCATGCTCGAGGTACCCCCGCGTTTCACCCACTGATCTCTATTATAGTCGTCGAATATGTCGAGCCACCGACTTAGTATGTCCAGCAGTCTTGCGATCGCTGCCTAATGAAGTTTTACTAACTAATTTTTTAGCTCACGGTGAACGCAAACATAAATGCCCTTATCCTGGATGCACCAAGAGCTTCACACGACCGGGTATCTATTCCCAAATTGCTCCTATAAGAATCATCAGGCTGACCTTTCCGCAGATCAATTGAAACGCCATCAACGCACTACCCATAAACAAGACTCATCCTCAATGCTTCTATCCCCAAGCCCTGACCACTTTCCTCTGGCTCCCTTCACGATGGTCTAGAAACCCCACCCTCACGAACCCTTTTGCTCATACGATTGTCATGTCTTTGCAATTTTGCTACGAACATCCACCATGGTACGCAGGCGCATCACGGCTACAACCCAGGGTCCCGGGAAGAGGTTTTCACTATTTGGCCTGGCGTTGCGATGTCCTGTGATAACCGTGAAAAAAAAAACGTTCTTGCTACCCTCGGGGACTTGGCATAGTCCCGTCCAGACTCCGATTTCTCTGGACATGCTTCTTATCGATGTTGGAATTACTTAATCTTCCCGTTACTGCAATCGCTGTGCTACGATATTCTGATGATGCTCGGACCGCAGACATGGTTTGCAGTATTTTGCTTATCCAATATCTACGTGAATAATCTTCGAATTGATATCCCCGACTGGATTATGTCTTGTCCTTTTCAAAATTCCATAATAACCTATGATATGCTATCGGTCGTTCAAGGTATATGGATACATAAAATAACCTCGACCATGCATCCACATATACTCAAATATACACTCTTTTCCACGACCAACAATAACTTGCCAGTACTTTACCAAATGTCCTACTTACACAATGCAAAATACACATGATCTGTGACAGACCAGACTCCACCACCCCCAAATCACTTCTTCCAAACGGAACAGAACTCATTCAGCATGAGCCCTCTCCTCCAGCAACTCCACTGCGTTCCTCAACTCCCGGATCCGCTGCCCAACCCGCCTGCGCACTTCATCCTTCACCTCCGCAGCCACAGTCACCGGGTCAAACCCGGGATCAACAACGGGCCCATCCTTCCACAGCGCCCGCGCAGCAGCAATCTGCGATCCCGGCACCGCAACCCCCTGGTTCGACACCACTCCGGTATCCTCTTGGCCCGGCCGGCCGGCGTACAGGAAGTACACGGCGCACAGCTCGTTCAGCGCGTCGCGCGCAGACTCCCGGTCTGACGCGGCGTAGATCGTGGCGCCATCAGTACTGTCGGTGGCGATCTCGAATTCGTCTTTTGCGACTTCGTACAGGTCTTGGAGTTCTTCAATTAGAGCGTCGGCTGTGGGGGTAGAAGAAGCTGTGCTGTAGAGGCGGGAGGGGGTGGGATTCAGTTGGAGAGGTTTGAGAGTTGTTGGAGCTGAAATGCTGCTCGTAAGACCGGTGGATAGTGGTTTTTTGTTGTTTCTGGTTGGTTGGAGAGTCTGGGTGGTCAGGCTTGACACGCTGCGGAGAGGGCGCAAGTGCGAGGTCAATTGTGTCGAGGGGAGAATGCGGAGGCGGAGGGCTGGTGCCCCGGTCCGCAGCGATAGAGTAGACATTTTGGCGAGGAGTTTAAATAAGGATACAAGCTAAAGGGGTACGAGAGAGGCGCGAGAGTCTCTTTTAAGCTAGTGGTGAGAACCTTAGGTGATGGTTGAAGGCACCTTGGGGGCCGATGACGTATGCGTCACGTGGTGATAACTGATAAGCAGGTATGGTGTTGGAATAAGTGTGTGGAGACTCGCATTAATAGTTTATCCTTTTCCTGTATGTTATGATTAGTTAAGCGTACACCCCCTAAATTGGCAGATTAGGCGTAATAGCAACTCAGATTTGTCCTTGTTTCCAATTGGTCGGGTCCTCTCCCTATCCTGACAACTTTCAATCCACTTAAGCAGCATATGTCTCTGAGGGGCATCATAGAGGTCCACGTTTTCCCAATGCTAGTACACATGAGCGAACTTCTGTCAGGTATTGTGGAAGAAAGTAATTCTGAAGTCGCTCACTCATCACACTAAGTTATCAGATCTGATTTATAATTGTAAATCATCTGGTTGCAGTATACTGAATCCACCCCCCCCAAGGTCCGAGAGTAAGCTTTTAAAATTAACAATATTATAATATTTATATACTTTGTCCATATGCAGCATACCAGGCCGCGGGGGGCAACAATACTAGTTGAATCTGTGCTTTTGGCGTCAATCAGTTCCGATACTGAAAATATAATCGATTAGTGTGGAATCGATTACTCAATTGCTGCATATGATAACTAATTTTACTGGCTGTTATTAATTGTTGGAAAGTCAAGGCTGACACGATTGTCTGGGGTCTAGCCAAGTACGGAGCTGCAGGTGTAATGAGTCACACCAACAACCCCAGAGCTTTGACCCCAGTTGCCCAGGTGCTGAGGTAGGTCGTCCTGATGCGTCACCAGGGTCTGAGCAATGTAACATTGGGCGAACGAACTCATGACCCGACAGGATCGAAGCCTACATTAGGCATGTTTTCATTGTCAGAAGGCTACTGTATAAGGGCTATTGAATCAACGACTGAGATCCCGGCGACTATAAGAAATGGACAGAACTTGTGTATCAGATGGTACTAAACCCTGCAGCACTCCCCATAAGGCAACTCACCGCTTTAATCAACCAATTCACTTCAAACAAATGACTCGGACTCTAGTTGCTTGGAAGATGGCCGTAGCCGATCTCTGGAACAGCCTCGAGCTCATTTTCCGATGGCCATACTGTCTTTTTGCCTTGTTGCCTTTTGGCCGAGTCCGTCTTCTCTCCAGCATGTGTTGCGCGCACAAACCCAATGTTGTCTTTCCCATGAACATAGCCATGGCTAGCGACATGAGTTCCATGCAGGAGTTGATTCTCGTCTTTGTAGCAAAGAGTCACGTGTGGACCCAAAGGATCTTTCTGGTGTATGCCGTTGATACTGGTTGTATCATGAACCTCGGACCTGCAAATTTATCCAGACATCAGCTAGCATCTAGTAGGGATCAAGAACGCCATATAGGTATCGTCTTGCTCGAATGCATTGTGTACGCACCTAATAAGAACCGCCTTGGGGTAGAGCTTTCTGTCTCTTGCTGTCTGATATGCCAAAGCCACAAGTTGGCGCAGTCGGTCTTGGTCTTTCGGGACCATGCCCTTATAGAAATAATATTTCACCATGTTGACCGTAGACATGTTTGTTTAGATGGTCTCTCGAATGGGGTTTGTCGCTGTGGAGGCAATACTTTGAAGCTTTGAAGTAAGGGGGAATAATTGCAAGGTGCAGCTGCGTTGTATTTCATCCTAGACTGTGTCCGCTTTTATAGCCTCGCTGAAAGTAAAGCCACAGCCAGTCTCGTTACGCCAAGGCCATTCATGCGCAATGCAATGCCTAGGGCGCGTATATTCTGTCGAATAATGACTTCGATATTTCAGGAATGACCAGATAGGTGAGTCTAGGCACCAGTCCGTCTCCTAGCGGCCACGCAGCATGCATATAACGTGATCATGGTATCAAATCCTGGCGGGTATTGATGATGAGGAGTGTGCCTATGTTGCAGCAGGGGCGGTTTTTTCTGTTGAATGCTGGCTTGTCAGCCAATAGATAGACGCTTTGTCTCGGGCTCGGACTTTCTCCTGCCCCGCTCCACCCAATCACTGACCAGAACCTTCTCGAAGATGGTTAGCGTTCATCATGAGCATTCGCCTCGCGCCAACGACATAACTCAAATAATTGAGAGATATTTTTATCACCTTTATCCAACTTCTTTTGGCTCAAATTCTCCGCGTGATACGGCGATGAGTCAGTCGTTGTCATTGGCCATTCGGTTGTTGCGCTCGCATTATTTATGTTCCCCAGTCATTTCTCCTGTCCTTCGTAAGGGGTATATACGACCGCTTCGTCACAAGCAACCCCGCTGCGCGTTGACTCTCACCGCATTCAATTTAATGGAGACCAAGGAAGATTTTGACACAGGTCTCCTCTACGAGCCTCTTGAAGGAGTCGAAAGACTGGAGAACTATCGACCAGGGGGCTATCACCCCATTCAAATCGGAGATCACTTTCACGGTCGATATCGAGTTGTTCATAAGCTGGGACATGGGTCTTATTCAACTGCGTGGCTGGCCCGTGATGAACAAACCAATAAATACGTTGCAGTGAAAGTTTGCACAGCAAACGCGAATCCAAAGGAAGTGGACATTATATCCACTCTCACTCGTCCTCATTGTCCTTCAGTCAACCATCCAGGAAAGATGATGGTCCCTTCGATTCTAGATGGGTTCACCATTCGCGGCCCAAATGGAAATCATGCTTGCTACGTTACAGCGCCGGCGAGCGCTAGTCTCTCTGGAGTGAAAGATGGTTCATGGATCCGCTTATTCCAGCTTGATGTAGCCCGGTCATTGGCTGCGCAACTCGTTCTTGTTGTGGATTATGTGCATGCCCAAGGAATTGTGCATGGAGACCTTCACCTCGGCAACATTCTTCTCAAAGTTCCGCCCAATTTTGACCAGCTCCCACTCAAACAATTATATGAGAAATATGGAGCACCGGAACTAGAACCAGTTGTTCGTCTAGATGGCAATTCGCTTCCGCCTGGTATCCCATCCCACGGCATTGCGCCCATATGGTTGGGCGAAGCGAGTGAGAAAATCACACTTTCAGAAGCCAGGATCTTGCTTGCAGACTTTGGTGAAGCCTTTTCCCACTCAGAAGAACGGAAATACGAATCTCGCACCCCGCTTGTCATTCGTCCCCCTGAAGCGCGGTTTGAACCAAACGACCCTCTGTCTTTTTCATCGGACATTTGGACTCTCGCTTGTACCATATGGTCTATCATTGCCCAACGGCCATTATTTGAAGGATTTCTCGCGACGAAGGACGACATGACCTGCGAGCACGTCGATACTCTTGGTGTTTTGCCACTTGAATGGTGGAAGAGGTGGGAGGCGCGACGACTGAAATTTACCGAGGATGGTAAGCCAATGAACCGCAACCCTTTTCGATCTTGGGATGATCGGTTTGAGGATAGCGTGCAACAGCCCAGACGAGATAGTGGCATACCGTCGTTTGATGCAAGGGAGAGGGAGGCTTTCTTCGACATGCTACGGCCGATGCTCTCATTCAGACCTGAGAATCGCCCTACTACTAAGCAAATTCTCCAGTCAGAATGGATGCGAAAATGGGCTCTTCCTGAATATGGCAAGATGCAAGATAATGTATGAGCTATATGAGCTATTCTAGGGTGGGACTGCATGTACCATTTTCATCCGCTCCCGAGGGAGTATCCTGGGGTCTGTTGCGAAATATAGGATGCCTGCACCTGAAAGAGATCATGACTGTAAAACGTTCTGCCACAATAATCCCATGCAAGGTTCGCGTTTGGCATGTGGAAGTATTCTCTGAATTTGGGTCTACCAAACAGATTACCTGTGTATGCTCGAGCGCAGACGATTAAGCGTCAACGTGTCCTTGACATCATGTCGGCTTGGCTGAAGTGGGTGGATCTGCAGCACAGGGAAAGCGAAAAAAAACCTGGGAGGGGTATTTGCCTGACAAGAAACCCAGCGATATCTTCTGTTCCTTGGATCTGCTCAGAGGCCGGGCAAATATCACGCTTCGGGATCGCTGGATCGCTGGGCTCAAGTGTTTCGTTGTTCTCGGGGTCTAAACAGGATTCTCAATATCAAGAGCTCGACGGTGCTGATCGGCAGTGACTGCTCGCTCTAGGCCATCAGGTTCAAACACGAGCCCGAGAGGATCATCGATGAGTTTTTTTTTGCTATTGGATAGTTGGAACAGGGCGCAGCACCTGCAGCCACCAGACAACCAAGGCAGAGAACACAGACAGGGTAGACGCAAAGAAGCGGGTCACACAGACGGAGGAGCAGGGCGGGCAATGTGGCGTGGTAAATCAGCGAATCGAGGAGGCCAGAAAGACCATTGAGGGAAGGGCATAGAGGGCAAATTCGGGAAATAGTGGAATGAGCAAACTGCGTTGAGGAAGCACTTAGTGAGAGAAAAGATTAATTGATTCCATATCAGTCAGAATATAAGTGAGTAGTTAGCGAACATATAAGGCGCTATTTAGGATATGGCTTCCCCTAAAGGCGGGCAACCTCTTCACGGCGCCACTTATGTAGGCAGAAAGGCGAAAATAATCCCCGACACAGAAAGCGTAAGGTAGAGGCAAAAAGCTCAGCCATAGATTGCGACCGAAAAGAAAAAAGAGAGTTGGGCGGGGCTGGCGGGGAATCCAATTGGGCGAGACAAATCGTAAGGGAGCAGCAGTGAGTGCAAAGTAGATGGGGTGGAAAGGAGGACAGAGGGAGGTGGAGTTCTTTTATGTTGGGAGCCACGGCGGGGAGAGGTGACAAGACGGCATAATAGGGCGCTAAACCGGAAACGGCAAAACTTACCGGATATAATAATCCACAGGTCCCGCTATTACATAATGGCGTTTTTGGCGGCACATCCTCAATGAATGTAGTAGTGTGGTATCGACATATTTACCTACGTAGACTAGATTTGACTGGCTGAGAGTACATCCTTGAGAACGTCATCCATAGATGGTAATCTTTACTGCTATCGCCCCTGCCATCTATATTTTTTCCAAATCACATTTGGATGTATTCTTTTTACTAGCCAGCAATAGTACCACCCCTTCTGCGATATATTATAAGGTTACATGGCATGAGGCCTCTCAGCTTAAAGTCAACAGCGCTACGTACCAGGTACCAGAACGGGTCATTGAGCTTATGGTCTACTGGACGACGTACTCAACCTCAGGCTCTTCTGCGACAGGATGTACAACATCGACCGCTGGTCGGGCTTGGGTTTCTGCCGGGATTAATGAGGATGCCCTCCTCACTAGAGCTAAGGACTTCATATGACCGACCAACGCATCAAAAGATTGTTTCGATCGGGACTCATGTCTCTGGGCCGCGGGTCGAGGGTGTGAACGTCGATAGAGAACCAATGCACCCGTCAGACCAGAACCACTGTGATGACTCAGTAAAGATGCTGAATGGCACTTCCGAGCTCCATCGGTTCAACACTTGCCAATAGGCTTCAAAAACGTGCGTTGAGCCCAACTCTACTTAATGGCAAGAAATGCGAACTCAAACAGGTGCAAAGGTGAGACTGAGGTCGAGCAGCAGTTGCGGCTGCAGCTGATAGGAAAGGCCCCCAAGCTAAAGTGCGTCCTAGAACTGATCATTTCTACTTTGGTTGTTGCGCTGAAACGGCCTTATGACAATCACAGAAAACAAGCCCTGGCGGCATAGAACATCATTCTCTGGGTAGATCATGTAAGTAGTCAACGTGCGACGCTGAATGCCATCGCGACTCCTTTCAAGAACTATGTATCGAGCAAGATCGATTTCCATCTGGAGAGTGGGATCTTGAGCTTCTACCGTGGGTGTTGGGTTTAGGGAGTACGTGTCATATGGATTTGAATACTGACGGAATCGAGAGGCTGAGGCTCAGCGATGTGAACCCAACTCGCAGGAAAACCAATGTTTGTACTGTGCTCAATGGTATGAAAATCTGCGACAATATCGAGGTAGAGAAGGGGACCCGATAGCCCCCGTTCTGCTAGGCCGGCCTGCATCGCAGCGGGGAAGCTCATTCAAAACGATGATATTGGAGACCCAAGGAGTTGTGTGTTATCACTGCAGTATGGGAAGGAGCAAAAAAGACGCAAAAGAAATGTCAAGTGAGTGGAGTGGTATAAGCGCTGTCATCAAATAGATCCTGTCGTAGTCAGGATCCAGTTCCGGAGAAAGTCATCAGGTCGAAAAGCAAATAATGAAAGATAAACGAGAGGCGAAGACGGCGTGGTCTAAGCGGTGCTAATCAACGTCGCGCTCGATCGCATTCAGCCAGAAATGTATAGATGCCCTCGGCGCCATCATACTCGACGGTACTTTCTGGCTGACCAGCGCTAGAGGCTTCTGGGAAGAAAGCGCGGTCCCCAAGATCACTGATGTTGATGCTCGAGTAGGCAGAAGGCGAGGATTTCCATGGATTGCCACCGAATAGCGCGCTATCTTCGAAACTGATGGCGTTACCAGACTCATAGCCCGAGTTGGGAGAGAATGGGCTGTGCATCTCAGGAGACAGCATGCCTTGCCAATCTAGGTCCTCGGAGTACTTGGGTTGATATTTCGACGACCCCTCGAAGAAATAATCTGTGTCAGACGATGGAGCCACGCTGGGTGCGAAGGGGAACAGCAGAGCTAAATCAGCTCCATTGCGGAGCTCAAAATCCTCGTCTTGCACGATTCGGCCTCGCTGAACACCGACTTCATCGCACAGACGCTCTACCGTCTCTGCATTGCAGCCAGGAAACCGGACGCGGATCGCCGATCGGTCATGAAGAAGTATTGGGAAGTCACCCAGTGTCGACAAACGTTTCAAGTCATTCAAAACAACGGCAAGCTCCTTCAACGCGCGCGCAAAGTCACCCGACAGAAGGTCCATAAGGCCCTCCGTCTGCAGGGTCACGTCGGCGGGAGCCGCGGTCTCCTTGTCAAAAGCAGCAAGAGCACCGATAGCAGTGATGGTTGGGGACAGCTGGAACTCGATGTGGGAACCAGGAACATTGCGAGGGATAGCAGTCATCTTTCGGCCCGCCTCGTCCTGCAGAGCGCTGACAGCCTTGTACCGCTTCTCACCATTACGAGGATCAATGCCATCAAATCGGACTTTCTGTCCCGACAAAAAGAAGGCGCGCACGCCCTGAGATACATTCTGTATCACCTGAGCCGGAGCCGCAGGCCCATGGGAGAAGTACCGAGCCCCGCCGAACCGGCCGGCCCCGATGGCGTATCCCCCAGCAGTACGACCAAGAGTTCCACCGGTCAAGTTGGGTCGGAGTGTGGACGCAAATGGAGTGCGAGCTGTAAGACGACTGATGTTTGAAGCAACCCGAGTGGTCTTGTACGCGCCGGCGTCGGCTTGGACGCCCGATCGAATAGCCGACACGAAGGCGCCGGTGGCACGGGTCGAGAAGTGGCGACTGCGAGCTTGGCGGATGGCAGCCGCTCTATTGATGGGTTGCCGGAGGTTTATGCGAGCATATACTGGCTCGTATCGTAGGGAGGCATGCTGCGGTGGATCTGGTAATTTGGCTCTTATGGTTTTGGAGGCCTTCTCATAGGCAAACCTGGGTCATGTTAGTAGATGAGTCAATATAGGATGAAGGCAACGTACCTCGCCGCTCTCCATATCTTAGGGAGCAGTAGGTGCCCATTGGAAGGCGCCATGCTGGTATCAAGGGGATAGACAGGCGTGCGGGTGGGCAGCTGATGATGAAGAGGAGGAGTGTCTGATGACGGAGGAGCCGGGCTTATCAGGGGGCCTGAGGCATCCATTGCTGACTTCCCGGTGGCGTTGTGGCGATGCGCACGTGACTTGACGATGATTGGTTCGTCGGCCCGCCTGTTAATCCGAAGTATACAGCCAGCACGGAATTCAACTGGACTCGAGAAGTATGAGGTGAAAAGTCAGGTAATTTCCAGAACTAACTGTGCATCTTGGTTAGTAGTATTTGTGTTCTTTTTCTTCCTTATGAGTGTTCTGAGAGAGATTTTCTTGCAAAGAGCGATGGGAGTAGCTGCAGTATCCCGCTCGTACGCAAACCGGAGCCTGGTGATATTCGACACAGGATAAATCAGTCTTAGTGAACGGTATTAACAGAGAGCACTCAGTAGCCCTTGTTATCAAACGAGTTGTGAGACCCAGTTTTTGTTCAAGAAAGTCTCTCAGAATCCAGTACTTGTCTCTCGTTGTTTCCCTAGCGATACCTCGCCTCGACTTCATCCTCCACCGAACACCCTCCCAGAGTCGGAACCTCCTCTCGGTCAAATCATCATACGCGTTACACGTGGAGAATCTCTTCTCGTGTGAAGCAGACAAAGTAAGATGTCCTTTGAAACTGATATACCAGCTGGGCTGTCTGTATCAACTAACGAAATATCTCAGAGCCGACCCCTCGTTATCACCACCAGACCATCCCACTTCCAATATTTCCCACCTCCAAGGGAAAATTGCAGACACTGTGCCAAAGGGTATCTGGGATCTGGCTAATCCGATGGAAGAGAACAGCCAACTTTCCGCCCCGGCCACTGGTCCGGCGCCGCTTCCCACCCCGCTCAAAGAGCTGCACAACGCGATGAAAGCATTCTTCGCCGAGGGCATCAAAAAGGCTTCCTACAAGTTCTGTGCTCTGAAGGTCGCTGTGCTCGATGAAACCACTGTGATCCAAGCAGTGGACATGACCCCTCTGTCTCCTTTCATGATGCCAAAAATTCGCTGGGGCACCTCCACGGTTGTTGCCACCCTGGTTCTGATCCTTGCTGCTACCGCCGATACTGATCTCATGCACGAGGCTCTCGATTTCTTCGGATGGCAGAGTCTGACTCTTCCCCGCGTGTCTCAGGTTACAAAGGCCGAGTCGGCCGACTTTGCGAAGCGATTTGCCCAGGCTAAGAAGGCGGCAATCGATGGAAAGGTCGGCGAGATGACCGTCCTCGGAGTGCACCTCGTCGACATCGAAAAGCTTGAGCGGCTCGAGAAAGGATGCGCTCCCAGAGAGCATTGCTCCTTCATGCATGCATTTGCCGTGGCTATTGGACGGGAGGGCTTCCGTGTCTACCAAGCCTGGGGCGAGCCTGCCTATCGCATTGATGAATACATGAAAAGAGGCGGCTCGAAGCTTCGCGGATGGGACGAAGGGAAGAAATTCGTCAAGAATTTTAGCAGGCTCTCGCGCAACCATGTATGTCCTCTGTGCTTTGGAATTGATCACGATATCACAGCGCTGATGTGAATTAGGAAACCTGGACTCGGGAATTATTCGACGCCTACAACGAATGCTTCGAGGTGGACCTGAGATTGATTTGTGGCGAAGGCAAGCCCATGGCACCCGTTATTCCGACCTATCGGCCCTGGGTGCGAATTTACGAGATCGGCGATGTCAGGCTGGAGGACATCAGGAAATTTACATGGAAGTTCTTTGTCTGAGGCGCCATCGTATCGTCTGAACTAGGCACAGGGGGGCTGCAATTTCGGCTGCAATGGGGTGTGTTTTCTCTGGACTAGGTTTTTCAACAGTCCGCTAGGTTATTCAGCAGTTCACAGAGAATCAAAATACGGAACTGAGATCTCCTACGTTTTCTCTATTAGGAGAAAGCAGTAAATTGTTTGGTATCTAAAGCCCACATGTACTCTTGAAAGTCATCTTCCCAGCACCTTACTTTTCATACAACACGGTGCCAGTTATCTACTCATCATCGCCAAAGAAAACCTTAATAGGCAGCCAGGCATCGTCGCAAACCTTGAAGCGATCCTTGAGGTTGTCCAGCTGGCTGAGCTCATCGGCAGTCAGGTCCCAGCCGTCAATCTCAAAGTTGCCATCGATACGCGACTTGCTGACAGACTTGGGGATGACGCTCCAGCCCTTCTGGATACCCCACACCAGCAGCACCTGCTGGGGGGTCTTGCCCTTCTTCTCGGCGATCTGCAGGAGAGTGGGGTCCTTGTAGAGGGGGGAGTTGGTCGAGCCCAGGCACGAGTAACCGGTGGAGTGGATGCCCTTAGAGGTGTTGTAGGCGACCAGCTTGGGCGAGGGGTTGTTGGGGTGCAGCTCGATCTGGTTGACGGCAGGGACGATCTCGGTGGAGGGGTCGTTCAGGAGCTTCTCCAGGTTCTGGATGCCAAAGTTGGAGACACCGATGTTGCGAACCTTGCCCGTGGCCGGGAGCTTCTGCATCTCTTGCCTGGAACGAGGTAAAAATGTGAGTCAAGGCGTCTTCGTTTCGAAAATTGACGAGTGATATCTTACCAGGTCTTGATGAAGTCCCAGTCCGGCAGATGCTTAGACTTGTCGTTGGGGTCGGTCGAGCTAGGCCAGTGCACCAGGTACAGGTCGACATAGTCGACGCCAAGGTCCTTCAGCGACGAGGCAATGCCGTCCTGGACGCGGTGATGCCATGTGTTGTCCAGCTTGGTGGTGATCCAGATCTGGTCGCGGGGCACGCCGGAGTCGCGAATGCCATCGCCGACTTCCGCCTCGTTGCCATAGGCCAAGGCAGTGTCAATGTGGCGGTAGCCCTTCAGCAGAGCGTTCTTCACGGCTTCGCGAACTTCATTGGGCTTGGACTGCCAAGTGCCCAGGCCGATAGCGGGAATCTTGTCCCCGGTGTTGAGGGTGTAGGTCTTCCTGCAGCAGATTGTTAGCACCCTGATCGTGCGCAGAGTGGTGACAGGCCCTTGGAGCTTACTGAGTGTGCTGGTTCGACATTTTGAGGAATAGATTTGGGCAGAGGTGGCAGGAATCGAGGTAGGAATTGTTGGAATGAGACACTGCTAGAAAGAGCCGGGAGCGTCCCTATATAGGCGGAACAGGTCCATGGCGACATGGTTAATTAAAGTGGGCAGGTCCAAGCACCGATGATGTCGACTGGAGGGGCACCAGCGCCCCTCCCGAAACTCTTCGTTCAACGCCTGTGGGGATTGGGTGGTGCGCATCATTGGTGTTTTGATGCAGTCCTGCTTTGAGTGATTCGGTGTGCGCGATCGAGAGCAGTCCGCGAACACGGCAGATACACAATCACCCCAACCACCTTCCACGATGGGCGATGGTCATGCAGGGTCGGCATAATATTAAATAACATAATTCGTCACTCAAACCCGATGATGCGCATTCCGGCTAAATGCGACATTTCCCGGCGCAGTGATTGGTCCATTCGTGGGCAATGATGCTTCTCAGTTGATCCACAGGACCTCTTTCTGTTGCGCTGTGCAGTTTCCGAGTGTTTCCCACCGTCCTATTGTGCCTTTCTAGAAGCTTCGTGGCGGTGCTAACCTCTGTCCTTCAGTCTAATCTCGAAGTTACACTCCACTCCCCATCCCGGCCCTATGACTGGCTGGGCGCCCGGATAATTCCACGCTCCACTCCGATCGTCGCGCGCATTATACCCGAGTGCTGGTGCTCCCTCTCGGAAAGACAAATCGCCCCCTCAATTCCTATTTTCCCGGTCCGCTGTCATCATGTCGTCGGGATTCGTATCGGCCGGAACGAACGAAAAGCCTGTGGAGCGGGACGATGAATGGCTCCGGGTGCAGCAGGAGCTGGAGGAGGAGCGCAGGCGCAAGGCGGAGATTGGACAGCAGGACGGCGGGAAGAGTCTATATGAAGTCCTGCAACAGAACAAAAGTGAGCTGTCTCCCTCCCTGTGTGGGTGGATCTTCACGGACCGGGGCAAGAGGAATCGGAGGCTACAGGAATTGGCGGCTAACATGTTAGGGTGATTGCTCTGCGTGTTGCAGTGGCCAAGCAGGAAGCCTTCGAGGAAAAGACTCGGCTCAAGAATCAATTCCGCTCTCTGGACGAAGATGAGGTCGAGTTCCTTGATTCCGTTCTCGAGTCGACGCGAGCGCAGGAAGCAGCGGTGAAAAAGGACACGGCAGACCAACTCGAGGCTTTCCGCAAGCAACGTGAGGAGGCAGAAAAGGCAATGCTCGGGCCCACGTCCTCCGAAATCGCACCCACCGAGGAAGAGGAATGGAATATATCGGCGCGCAAGAGGAGGCGTGATAAGGGCAAAGACCTGCTTCTTCCTGGCAAGAAGCGCAAGGCATCCGCGACCGAGAGTAGTAAGGAACCCGGCACATCGAAAGGCCAAGAATCATCACAACACGCCCAAGAGGCTTCATCAACGACTGGCAAGGAGGCTATGAAGGCCAAGGCAGACCAAACTACAACCTCGCCAGAAAAGGCGAATCCTACGAATTCAACTCAAAATGACACGAGCAACGCGCGCAAGTCGAGTTCAAAAGAGAAGAGCCCACCCGACACCAAGCAGCCGCCCAAGCCGGCGCCAGTGTCACTTGGACTGGCGGCTTATGGATCGGACTCAGACTCTGAATAAATCAATAAAATTCATCAAAGAGCAACCTTTTGCCTGATATGCCTGCGGCGAAGCTTGAAAAAGCACTCCTTGCTACTCCACACCCTCCACAACTCAACGACGATCACCAGATCCCACAAGACCGCTTTACCTTAAGTCAGACACCCTATTCATAATGAACCGTACTCTGCTTGATCTCTTGCTCTTCTACCTTGTGTTCCGAATCGTGGGGTGCATAGTCTTCCTTACGAGATCCCGGCACGATCCACGGCGCATGCGAGAACATATAGTTCATCTCTTCCAGAGGCACTCTCTTCGTCTCAGGCAGGAGCGCATAGAAGAAAAGGGCGTTCGTGAAGTTGCATATGACGAAAAGGAAGTAGTACCGGTAGTGGATGCTCGTCATCGCAATGGGCGTGACCTGGCCGATCATCGTGTTGAAGGCGAAGGAAATCATCGTTGCGATGGACACGCCCTTGGAACGCGTGCGTGTATCGAACACCTCGGCAGGAATGATCCAAGATAGGGGACCGCAAGTCGCTGAGAACGAGAAGTTGTACAGCCAGGTCATGATGATGAAGCCCCAGTGTGCGCCGGTACTGTTGGTCGTCGGTGGGAACTGCGCCAGCAGGACTGTGGCAATGATGAAGGTCACCATATTACCGAGATTACCGCCGATCAGGGTCCAGCGCCGGCCGAAACGGTCGATGAACAGAATGCAAAGGAACTGCGCGACGAGGGCGATGATCGAGTTGATCGCTTGGTAGCGCAGGGTGGCCTCGCCCGAAATGCCGATTTGCTCGTAGATCGTCACGGAGTAATATCTGCAGAGGTGTCAGTCGGATCCGTCATTTCTTGTTGATGATAACATCCGTACTGGATTGCTGAGACACCCGTCATCTGCACGGAAGCCTGGAGCGCGCAGCAAAGGAACAGACGACGAAACGAGGATCGGCGTGTGAACAACTCCACATACGACTTGGCCTCATTCTCGTGCTCATAGGTGATGCTCTCCTGGATCTGAGAATACTCGGCTTGAACCCAGGTGTCGTGCTCATTTCCATGTGCATGGAGCCTGGCCAAGGTACGCAGACCATCCTCGGGGCGATTATGGTCAATCAGCCAACGGGGTGACTCGGCATATGTCAGAAAATGCTGTCACCAGATGATCAAAAAACAACCTACCTCGGGGAAGACCATGATCAAAAGACCGAGCAGCACTGCTGGAAGCATCTGAAGCCCCAAGGGCAGTTGCCATTGGGCATTGTTTGCCTTATCAAACCCGATATAAGTGCCATACGAGATCCATGAAGCACAAAGAGATCCGACGCCCAGCATGAACTGCTGTAATGCTGTCACTCGACCACGGATCTTGGGGTGACATATTTCAGCCTGGTATAGAGGGATGACCATGGTCAGAAACCCCACACTATACAGACGGTCAGCCGCACATCTGATGGATGCCTATGCTTGTAGAGAGGGAGGCTATACCCGAAACCCGCGAAGAATCTTCCGCTGTACAGATATGCTAGGCTCTGTGCGCCGGTCTGCAGACCTCCTCCCAAGCAGAAGAGCAGACAACCCAGCGAGATGGTTTTCCGACGACCCAGGTAGTCTCCACTGGGACCTGCAAATCCAGCGCCAAAGAAGGCACCACATGTGAACATCGAGACCACTAGACCACTGAGAAACAACAATCTTATCAGTCAAGGTCCTTGATTCGGTCATACGAACTTAGGACTCTACCTTTGTGTGTCATTAGCCTCAAACTTGCTGACGAACGAGTCGCAGACAATGACCTCTGCAATAACACCCAGGTCATCTTCTTGAGCGTCAAACGGAGTCTCGCAAATGTATGGAGGAGAGAGTCAACGCACATCCGTAGAGGAATGAACCCAGCGAGGCGAACACGCCGACCAGGAACTACACGTCAATTAGCTCGGACAAAATCGTCCATAGCCCTAGCTTGCTTCCTACCTGATACCACGCCGGTGGTAGACGCATGATGGATCGATGGCTTTGTTCTGCTTCTGCGCTTCGATTCGTGTGTGCAGTTCTGGGGGTACCAGAGACACTCTCGACACGCTCTGCGGGAGAACCCCCATCTACATATACACCTAAACAGAGCAATCCCACGGATATGACCTGTGAATTGCACGCATAAGACCCGGAACAATCACCATCATCGGCGCCACCCAAAGTGAATTTCTCGCAACTTGTGAGGCCATTCGATCCGGGCTCCTAGCCGCGGAGTATCCCCGCAAACCAGCGGGAATTGACCATGACGAGGAATGGCAACTCATAACGAAGATTCTTGGCGCCCCCAGTCTAGCGCCAGTTGTTCTGGAGCACTTGAAAAAGTCCTCGAAATCCGGGGGCCGGGGTTCGCGCCTTAGTGGGTGGCGCTGCGTGCTGCGCGATGATTGACGGAAGATTCTCCACGCCCTCGGCGACCCCAGCAAATATCAGACCAACCAACCTAGACCATTGGTAGGTCCTGGATTATTTGGCATGGGAAGATCCTGAGAAGCATGCCACCAAGTTGCCTCTAATCCACTTCGGGCTTCGTCTCGTTTCGCTTTGACGTTGGGGTCGGCATCGTTCACCCCAACGTGATACAGTCGAGAAGCTGCCCCGCAGGGGATTTGCCTCATCGAGATGGTGCAGTTGACAGGCCTGAAATAAATTCCCACGGAAAGGGCATGCCGTGCACTTTTCGTTGGCTTCATTCTGTCTCTGGCCTAGCAAATCCGGCTAGTTGATCTCGTTCTTGTCGTCTGTGTACCGTTGATTTCCAACGGGCTACTGACTGTCGGAGGTGAACGGCCTTTGATTCAGCCACCGGGCAAACTCGACAGTAGCTTTGAACGAAAAAGAGAAAGGAAACAAAGTAGAGAGACACCAGAGAGCCCGTGTTTTTTCCGTCCTACAACCATGACTTCCTTTACCAAGCTGAGTGATCAGGACACCCCGGTCATCTCCGTCCATCCATCCCACCGCATCTCGAAGATTAACCCGAACATATATGCCGGATTCACCGAGTGAGCTTCAAAGATTCCATTCTGTGATCTTTTTACGTCTTCGTTATCTCTCGGACTGACTCATCTCCGCCAGGCATATGGGCCGATGCATCTATGGAGGTATCTATGACCCTGGAAACCCGCTGTCAGACGAAAACGGGTTCCGCAAAGATGTCCTAGAAGCATTGAAGGACCTCAATATCCCTGTCGTTCGGTATCCCGGTGGTAACTTCTGCGCGACCTATCACTGGCTGGATGGGGTCGGACCTAAGGATCAGCGGCCAGCGCGGTAGGCCATTCTCATGCTTAGATCTTGCCTCATATCATGTGGGATCCAGTTCTGATACTCCTCTAGTCCTGAGCTTGCATGGCTTGGCACAGAAACCAATCAGTTTGGAACGGATGAGTTCATGAAGTGGTGCGCGGTCCTCGGAACCGAGCCCTATTTATGCTTCAACTTTGGAACTGGCACCCTAGATGAAGGTTCATTCACTTGACTTGGTCTGATCAAGGGGCCTATAGCTAAACTGTCATAGCTCTCGGCTGGGTCGAATACTGTAATGGCACTGGAAACACCTACTATGCAAACCTCCGACGCAAGAATGGCCGCCAGGAACCTTATAATGTGCGCGACCCAGCCAATGTTTCAGGTCGAATGCGCTTACAGAAGACTAGGTCAAATACTGGGCTCTCGGCAATGAAACCTGGGGTCCGTGGCAGGTGGAACAGATGACCAAGGAAGCGTATGCCCACAAGGCTTTGCAATGGGCCAAAGGTAGTAACTCCAGTCTCTTCCAAAAAGCCTGCTTTCCTGCTGACCGTGCCATCTATAGCTCTCAAGCTGCTAGACCCTAGCCTTGTCCTGATTCTATGCGGGCAAGACGGCACCGCCTCGTGGGACTACTACACCCTCAAACATTGCCTTCTCCCCGCCCACTCAGCACTCTCGACCAGCGCTGTTCCTCTCATAGACATGCACAGTATCCATCTGTACACCTGCTCTAACTCGCATCTCCCAAACGCAACAGCTCCACTAGCCGCCGAGCGGGCAATCGAAATCACCTCATCGCTGATCGACCTTGCACGCATCGAAAATGGCGTGCCGCCCGAGCAGCTCCGGCCAACCATCTGCTTTGACGAATGGAACGTCTGGGATCCCATCCGCGCCGAGGGAAGCAAGGGTGCCGAAGAGAGCTATACCCTCTCTGATGCACTGGCTGTTGCCGTCTGGCTAAACGTCTTTGTGCGCAAGAGCCGCGACCTCGGCATGGCCTGTATCGCGCAGAGCGTCAATGTCATCTCGCCCCTGATGACCACCAAAGAGAAGATAATAAAGCAGACGACCTGGTGGCCTCTATTGCTGTTCTCGCGGTATATGCGCGGATGGACCGTGGGTGCGCATGTGTCCTGCGGCACGTACGAGGGCGAGACCTCGCCCAAGTGGCTGCGCGGCGCTGTGGACACTCCGTGGCTGGATGTGAGTGCTACACTCGGCGAGAATGGATTTACCAATCTAGCTGTCGTGAATGTTCACGAGCAGAAGGACTTTGAAACGAAAGTGGAGGGCGTGGGGGGCGAGGTCACCGTGTTCACCGTTACGGCGGACAGTGTCGCGGCAACGAATATGAATGGCCGTGAGGAGGTTCAAGTGCAAGAGTCGACTTGGGATGGGAACGGCACTTATGTGTTCCCAAGACACTCGATTACTCTGCTGCGATGGAAGGCCGAATGAACACCCTCAAAGCGTGCAGGTTTATTATACGCCGCTATATTCTGTGAAGGGGAATTTGGTCGATTTAGATAGTTGGACTTCGTTTATTATGCTATCAATACATCAAATCATGAAGTCAAAGCCCATGTCCTGCGTCTCTGCGTTGTCACATAAAATTACCGATGTGTGTTTCCGCCATCCTTCTACAACCACTCTAACCGTAGGTCACATCACGGACAGTGCCATCTTTGTCGACGTGAACGTTAAGTCTAGAGACGAAGAATTCAAATCAGTAATCCAAGTCGCATCGTGTAAGGCGCTGCTCAGGCAATAACAGACCTGTCGGGCTGGTGGTCCATCGTCTTCTTATCGTCTGGCTTGAGCACGCGATGGGATTGAGGCAGATCCTTCTTGGCGAATGACTAGTGAGAAATAACATATTAGACATATTCCATGTCTGAGCAAGTCTTCAAAAATCTTTGGGCTTGTCACTCACAGTCTCATTACTGTCCGACTCGCTGATCTTTTTTCCCATGAGCTTAGTGAGCCAGTCGGGCTTATCGCCCATCGAGGAGGTGACACCAGGTACAACAAGAGGCATGGTGAACCAGAAGTGATTTCGTTTTTCACAGAATTGAGGAGGTACTGAGGTAAGGTACTGAGAAATCTCTATGACGAAGATGAGGGGTCGTTGCAATGTCAAGGTGCGTAGGCATCTATTTAACTGCGCCGAGAGCCGATGACGTAGGTGTCCGATAAAGACGCGATTAGTCATTCTGTAGATTGGCCGGGGAGGTTCCATTTGCAGATTGGCACTAAGTTAGTCTTATAATCGATTCTGATGATTCCGTTTCGTGTCGATACGACATCGGTGATTCGGGGATTGTCAAGGCTGGCGGATGATTTTGTTGACCAGCGCGGGTGCGCGGTGGACCTCAAAAGATATGCCTCGCTTCTATTAGGCACAACTTCATCTGAGATTAATAGAGATAATCGAGATGGCTGCATGGCACCTAAAACTTAACGTGCAGATTCTTGAAAGGCTTGAATATGCAGTTCCTCGTAATGGTGTAGTAATCACACTCGAAAAGTGTTACCAGATTGTATATATCCAGAATTTACTGAGCCACCGATAAGTAATAAATCCAAAAGTACTCTCCAACCCTCGGAATACATGTTAGAAATCTTTGGACCATACCATCCGTCGACCGTATGTTGAATTTTCATATTGCTTTTGACCCATCGGATGAAACCTGCGCAGACATCTCCCCTTATGCACGACTAGAGCATCTAATCAGAGTAATTTATGTCAATCATTCTGCCGGTCCACGATATAGATCCATCCACCCCCCTTCAAATGCGGCCAATAAAGTATTTTTTCTGAAGTTGTATTGGTACTTCCATCATCAAACTTGGAAGCTGCGGCCATAATCAATGCCGCCTCGATAGTGACCGGGCAACTGCTCTTCAGACGCTCTTGCAGTGCTAACCTCACCTCTTTTCTTCAAGTTGCTCGATTCCATGCACTGCTTGACTACCCATCACTCATTGCAAAGGGAATCATGGATATAACGCTGGCCGACGGAATTCGGTCCAAACACAACTGTGCTTTGCCTCTGCCTACCCCGAACCTACAACCATCGGGTCAGCTCACTTACCAGACCACGGTCATTTCCAGGCGCAAAGACACCCATAAGCCCCAGCTGAGATCAAATGACACCGTGCAAGCCAGAGAAAATGCCACAACCCCCGAAGATTCACAACCATCCGTGTCAACCAGCTCGCTGAGAAAAGAACTGAAGTCCAACTGGAGTTACGGCAAACTCTCGATCGCCGCTGGCACTATCGTCGCAACGGTGACCTTGGCTGCCCTCATTTTCCTGGTCATATGGTACTTCAAGCGAGAACGACGAGCCAAGCGCCTGCGACAACTGGCAAACCAAAGCCAGGACCCATTCTTCCACTCCGCCGTGACCCTGACAGAGGACAGCAGCAAAACCCTTGATGACTTCCTCATGAAAGACGTCCTGCCTGAACGGACATCCCTTATGTTCAGCAGAAGCCGCTCGCCCTCGGTCACCTTCGTCATCGATGAGGCTGATCGGCGAAACTCCACGAGCAAGCTCTACCGCAACAGCTACGAAGCGTCGACCAATAGCCTGACCAAGCTCGACTCGCTGACTCGTGTATCGACAGACGGGACCCGGCCGAGCCTGCTGGCATCGGATCTCACAAAGACGACCTCAAACAATTCGCTGCAGCCAGCTTCGATTGGGACACCGCGGGCGTCAACATGCTCCACGGCACCGACCACGGCTCGATCCTCGCAGCTGTGGACGACTACAACGGGGACCACGGTCACCGAGTTGACATCAGTCTCCAGCCGAGAACTGACCAACTCGCACACCTCGAGCTCCATCCCTAGCAGCTGCAATGCGACTTCCGGCTCGGGGAGCTCGCAGCTTGCGGCACAAACGCCCAATACGTCTCGCACTTCGAGTCGCATCTCGGGCCGTGGTCATCGTCCAATTCAGTCGCCTACGCGTTTCTTCAGGCAGGGCTCGAGCCCTCGAAAGGTTGAGGCCGATTCTCACAGACCCTGTGATACGGCCGTTGTTGCACCGGTAGCTGAGGTAGCTGAGCCGCCGAAGAACTCTGGACAGTCGCCACGGTTGCCCTCGATCCCACCAACCCCTTCACCTCTATTTAGACTCTCCGAGGCTTGAGATGGCCTATCATGTTTCCTTTTTTTTGGCTGCCAACTCTGGGGGTGGGGCGTGGTGTATTCTTGGATTGAGAGTACTTGTTGAGTGAATTGGCTCTATACTTTCCGGGCGAGCAAACCGTTGTATTGTATAACCTTGGTAGCCATGCGCTTATTCGTTACTTGACACTGCCTAGATCCAAAAGGCTTACGCAGGAGAATCGATTTCATGATCTTCATATAATCGCTAAGCTACCAAGCTATTGATGTGAAAGGAATGATAGAAAAAAAAGCAAGTATAGAAAACCGCCCCACGCCCAAGCCACCAGTTCCGGAAGAAAGAGATACGCAAAGAAACCCGACGCTCATCAAAACTGAAAGCGACCAAAAGCGAGGAGGAAACTGAAGTCCCTAAACACATGTCCGTCAATGAGATGTACAGAATATAGCCCGGAGAGACACAACACAAAGACATAAGATCTTGAGAGAAACTGGGATTGAAATCAAATCTATCCGAACATGCCAAGAACTGGGATTGGATTCATGATTTCATCTCTCGCACACTGCGAAGACAGCGCTCGATCCGTTTCCCGCGCTCTTTTTCTCGGACGAGTGTGTCTTTCACATATGCGCGTATAGCGTCACGGCCGACTTTCTCACGCCATGTTGTCCAGCCAGCTAGCTCGCCGATGACGACGTCTTTGTTCCATGTGACCTCTTTGGCGAGGCGGTTAGATTGAGCTTCACCATCGCGGATTTTCTGTTCAAGATCACGGACGGACTTTTGGCGTGATTCTTCGAACCCGGGGAAGTTGATGTTAAACTTGCGAGGCAAGGAGGAGGAAATTAGAGAGGAGCGAGATCTCGATATGGTGCGATTCGTGGAAGCTAGGTTGGACATGAGAGACAGAGGACGAGACAGCGACGTGAGTACAGCGCCAGTGGTATTGTCGATTGAGGTGAGCGCGGCCAGGTATTGGAGGAGTGGAGAGGAGTCAGAGCTCGAGGTGGAGAGATAGTTGCCGTAACGAGTAAACGCATCTATGTAGACGGATGGGAGTGCATTGGTCGGCTCTTGGAGTGTGGCAAGGACAGAGGAGCAAAGCGAAACTGCGTCTGCGATATCTGAGGCGCTGTTCTGAAGTGCATGACCGCGGCGGATGAGACTGCGCGTATTGGCATGGACAGCGCGCACCATGTCTTGGGCGTGTGAGACAAACTGCTCGGTATCGCGCATACCTTCCAGAGTGATCGGGACCACTTCTTCAGCAATAGTTTCGGTTAGCACAGCCGCTTTGCGCTGAGATCGATCGGCCATCATATCAGGCTGAAACTCAGGTACGAGAAAGAACTCCCAAAGCATTTCATGAGTCGAAAAGGTCGGATGAGTTAGCAGTGTCTTGAGGAACCTGTCAAGTTTCTCTTGGAGGTCGTGCAGCAGAGATCGTGATGGTTTGGAGTGTACTTGGAACGGGTTGCGGAAATCAGAAAGAGTCGGAACGTAGGATGCAGGGTGCTCGACTGCGAGCCACTTGGCCAGATTCTCGAAATCAGAGAAGCTCCTACGGCATGTAGTGACGGTGTACGTCGTTGATCCTGGGCGAGTAGAAGCTATTGTCTCTGACAGGGGGTATGGCGCACCGGATTTAAGGATGAAACGCACAGTTGCATCCTCGACAAAGAATGAGCGCACCACAGTCGTTACACGGCCAGATGGATCACCACACGCCGAGGGTGGATGTGACAACAAGATCAGATCGTCGATGCGATTTCGTACGTCATCATCCTTAGCAAGCTCGACAGCCGTGAGTCCACGAGCCTCCTTGACATGTACATCGACTCTAGGATCCATGAACAAGATGCGGACTTGATCCACTCGGCCATACTTGCTGGCCATCATCAACGGCGTGAATTTCTTATCGTTCGTAGCATTTGGATCACAGTCACTCTCCTGGAGAATTCGTGTAGTGATTTCAGGATCGCCGACGATATGGAGTAATGTGTTTCCCCTAGCGTCCACATGATCGTCAAGCTGAAGTGGTTTCCCATTGCCTTGGGCTCTCTGGGCTGCCGTCAAAGCGGCTGGAACCATTGACTTGTATTCAGGGTGGTCGTACGACCGACAGAGTGCAAAGAGCGGTGTCTGCCCATGCTTGTCTCGTTGCCGCCATGGAAGAAGACCACCAAGCCGATTTAGCAGTGAAGGCGTGCTAAATAAATAATGGCCAACAGTACGGCCGTGGACATCGGACTTGGTCAGATACATCGCGACCGCGCTTTCGTCAGTCTTGGTGAAAAGAAAATCCAAGAGAATATCGACAATTTCCGCGTGTGCGAGCTGCACCGCCGCATTGAGAAGTGATGTCCCATCGGCATTAGTATCCGCAAGAATGTCCTCTAGAGGATAGTATTCTTCCAGGCTGAGCAGATACTTCAGCGCCTCGGCCTGGCGACTCTGCACCGCCATCATTGGGATAGAATCTCCGGCTGGGTCTTGTGTTTTTGTCAGGGTCTCAATAGAGCTATCGCCTTCGATACCGCTCGCCATAGACCCAATCGTAGTGGTCCTGGATAGGAACGAAACCGCCGACGACTCTGATAAGCTGCGTACATCCATGGAGACCTTCTTCACGGGCCGCCATTGGTCTCGTAAGTGAGAAGTTCCATTTCCACCCCATGTCTGGAAAGGGAATACATGTGAGAGCGGCGGTGCATCAATGATGGCTTCCTCTGTCGAAGGATCCCCGTTGGCGATCATGGAATTGCTGTATACTGACGAAGTCTCGAATGGTAATTCCTCAGGTTCATCCGAGTTGTCGGTTTGGAACAGGACAGACTTGCGCTCAGGCTCATGAGGGATTGATTCGTCTACAGATTCATGGTCCCCATTCGGTTCCAATATGCTCCTCATGTCTGAGATCTTCCCTGTTTTTGTTGCTTGCCACAGGCGGCGGTTTCGAGCGCTTGCGCGACGAAGACCGGCCGAATCGGTCACAAGGTACATCAATACCGCCTCGAAAGTGCTGAGTGCATAACCCATTTCCCCACTATCGACATCGTCGATGTAGATGAAGTGTTGCATATACAGCAGTCGCGCCTGGAGGTGTCGGAGTTGCGACCTAATGACCACGACCAAAAGCAAAGAGACCAAGACATCAGCGTTGACGGTGACAGAGGATCGCCCTTTCTCAGATGCTGGTCCATCCACTTGATCATAGCTGCCGGGGAAAGAAACGACTTTGACTGTTTCCAGTAGTGTATGCAGCATATCGTGGGGACCTTTTGCGTCGCCCATTTTTCGAAATTCTTCCACACCTCGTCCCAGTCGGCGGATGAGTTCTCGCTTGCCATTCTGGCCCCCTTCCACGCTAATCCCGACTTGGGTCACATCGATGCTCTCCATGTGTCGGATCCTGGAGTCCAGCTCAGAATCTTCTGGTTGTCGGAAAGCACACAGACGAGGAAACAGAAGGGGCTCGTGAACTTGCTCAGCAACATAGCGTTCAATGAGCCGCTCAACTAGAGGGCCAGTGAGATCAGTGGTTGCGCCAAGCAAAGACAACTGTTGCTTGTCTACCAGGCGGAAGAGATCGATGGCAGCAGTCACAGCCGTCTCCAAGCTTCGGCGCATCAAGTCTTCATCATCTTCGAAGTACTCCTCGGAGTTGAAAGGCAGGCGCCCTCGACGAGAGGACCAACTACGAATGGAGGAACTTTCGTCTGCAAGAGTCTCCGCCCGAGATAGTTTGTGCTCGTTCTCACTACCCGATGCGGATGGTGATCTAGAAGGCGGAGGTGGCAATGGCTTCCCCAGCTCTTTGCCAAACTCGCCAAACAATCTGTCCAGGCCTGGCTGCATCTGCCTGGCAATCATTGGGAAATGCGACAACAATTCGCCAAATGATTTGATCTCTTGTTTTGTCGGACTTATTGACTCCCCATTCCCACTCTTCCTATCTGAAACAGCCGGCTCGACGACTTTCTGCCCATTTCCTGGAACCACAGCTGGGACGATTCTGCCAGGATCGAACAACCCGATCAACGGACGTGAGATGTAGTATACGAGCCATGGTCGGGATTCGCTAGACGGAACGTAGTATAGAGCGTCGGACAACAGCTGGGCTTGGGTGAGAGACTTGAAGCCTGGTTGTTTCCATATTAGCGCGTTTGGTCTCCAGAAGTATGATGCTATCCCGGGCCCACCTTTATTGCTGTAGACAGAGTTCTCCTTGATGATCACAGTCCGCCCATTAAAAGTTGTCACTTGCTTCGCTTTCCCCCGGTTATCGCGTACGTTCCAATCTTCTTTTCCATTCGCTGGGCTCAAATTGATAGGAATTCGCAGCACATGGCTCCCTAGGAACTCTTCAGATGCGACAAGGTCCGAGTAGTACAGACCGGACTCCCGGTCCCGCGAACCAACAAGACATTCTGTGGTAGGAACTAGGAGGACCTGAGAAACGTACACAGTATAGTCAGTCACTTCACTCGATCGATATGGGGATTCATGAAGTTGAACCCACATGGTTCTCCACCGGTATACACTGTCCCGGAACAGTGCTTCGGAAGAAGGCACGGAGGAAAGGATTTAGAGGGTGCATCCAAACGGTTTTGGACGGCCCAGTAGGAAAGCTCCAATAATCATCAAGCCGTCCGTAGAAGTCTGGAAACGCGGAGGGAGGTGTGCTGTGCGCAGTTTGTTCGCGGGGAAGAGCTGCGGCGCATTCAAATGCAGGCAGCAGTCCGGGGAACGTGAGATCACAGCGCGTGGTCGGTGCGTCCGCCAAGGACTGCGCGAAAGATTGAAGCTCGCTCGTTCGATAAACAACCACAGAGGGATCAGAGGGGACAGAGCGCTCGGAGTCACAGCAATGTCGTCGAGGCCAAGTTGGAAAGACCGAGAACGTGATCGCTGCGGGAGCTTGTGGCGCTATACCATGTTAGGTAACCAAGGTCGAGGAACTCCGTACAGTGAACAATTTTGGAAATACGGAGAATTATTGAGAAGTAATATAAATATGGAATCTAAAAAAAGTGTCCATAGTCCTTGCAGAAATTGCTATTGTACGAATAATAAAGTAATGACAGGTAATCTTGCCCCGAAGATAACTCCTAGGCTCCTACACAGAATATAGTTTCATGTAGAAGAGCCAGTGATAGCACAGTATTCCATGAAGGAGCACCAATGCGTGAAACCAATCAACCCAGTCTGCGAACCTTCCGGCTGCGAGTACCACCGAATTTCACTCGGGTCGAGTCGGTCACTCGGCTGACAAGCCCACGGAGGTGGCGTCCCTCATTACCCAAAAGCACCTTGGTGAATGCATCCCGGCCCTTGCCAAATCCTCGATAGACAACCTCAATCTGCTTGATATCCAGCAAGTATCCCCGTTCTTGGATCTGCGACATTACGTGGGATGATAACTGGTAAGCCGGGTCGAACCCCGAACGGCCGGCTTTGCGGAAGCCAATCTGACCACATCCCAGAGACAAAAGAGGGGTCCCATTTGGTCGGGTCAGAGTAATCATCGTGTTGTGTTTGTGTGCGAACACATGAAGGTGATGCGGAGGAGCGCGGTCGGAGTAGGGGTTCTTCATCATATCGGCTTCAAGGCTCTCGGCCAATCTAGCATAGTCGGAGCTAACCCCAGATGCGGGAGAGGCAGAATTGTCACCCTGCATCATCCGGGTGATAGCGGACAGCGGAGATGGCTCGCTAGACGCTCCTGGATTTCGAGACAGGATCTGGTTCTCAAGTGGCGTCCTGATGTTGCTGCGCGAGACACTGCGAGAAGACGAGAACGTCCGCACGGTGCCGATATTGAGAGCTCGAGGTTGACAGTTCCGGCGTACGGACGGAAGGCTCTTCGCGAGCATGTGCATCGAAAAAGAAATCATTGCGACGACGAGGGTCGATGTGTCGGGGGGCGCCCACGGCAGGCGTAGGATTTCAAGGCACGAGCAGGCGAGGGAGCAATTGAACAATCGAGTCAGGTAAGAATGTCACCGCACAAAGGAATCAACAGATCAGAGTGGCCGGCAAGCCGCTTTACCGGGGGAGTCGCAAGAGCCGTAGTCGGTCCGACGAGGCGGAAGGGAAACACTGGAAGTTTTTCGAAGTCTTGGCATCTCAACTTTTTCCCTTACTCACCTTCCCGGTCCTAACGCGCTCCTCATTCTTCATCTCGAACACCCGGGCTGGGCTGGATACTTTCTTCGTTCGCTCTTTTTTTGCACCCGCTACCTCAACGCTATACTTAATTTCCGCCACCCGAAGCATGATTTCAGCCAAGCTGACCACTGCCGCTCGCGCGGCGACCTTGCGGTCCCACGCCCCGGTTCTTCAAGGATCCCGGGCTATTTCATATTCTGCTTTTTCAGCACAGACAACAAAACTCTCCACGCAAGGCCAACGAACTGCTCTCCAGCCGATTCACGCCCCCGTGTCCCAGCTTGTCTCGCCTTTCGCCGCTCTCCCCTTGACGAGGTCCTTCCACGTCGCAAATCCCCTTTTCCAACAGCAGCAGAAAGAGGAGAACAAGAAGAACGAGAAAGCCAAAGAGGAGTCCCAGGAGGAGCCAAACAGCGAAGATTCCAAGGAAAAGAAGGAAAAGACGGCTCCGCCGCCACCCCATGGTGACAAGTCTCCGTGGCAAGTGTTCCGGGACACTCTCCAAACTGAGTTCAAGGCCTCGAAGGAATGGAACGAGTCCACCAAGGCGCTGGCTTCCTCTGCCCACCAGTTCACGGAGAATGAGAACATCAAACGTGCTCGCGCCGCCTATGACGCTGCATCGGGAGCTGCCACCTCCCATACCTCTTCGGCCCTCAAGTCTACGGGTCAGGTAATCGGTAAGAGTGCTGCCTGGACTTGGAATACTCCCGTAGTCAAGGGTGTGCGGAAGGGTGTCAACGCCACCGGAGCGGGACTTGAGCGGGCAACCAGACCTGTTCGTGAGACCGAGGCCTACAAGAGCGTGAAGGATGCAATTGATGATGGCAGCAGCTCTCGCTACGGTGGATGGGTTGAGAAGGAAGAGCGCCGCAAGCAGAGACAGCTGCGGGAAGAGATGGAGGCCAAGAGTGGAAAGTCGCACAAGGTGGAGCAAATGAACGAGGATCCGAAGTACGTTTGGGGTTCAATGTTCGAATTACTCTGAGGGGCATATAACTAACATATGGCAGTGCTGGTACCAACCTAACCCTTCACAAAGACGCCGCCTGGAAGGAGTCATGGCGCAACTTCCGTGACTCCAATCCCATGATGCAAAAACTCTTCTCTGCCAAGGAGGTCTATGAGGAGTCTGAGAACCCTCTAATCAGCACTGCGCGCAGTATTACTGACCGAGTTGCCGGGTTTTTCGCCGAGAACGAGACTGCCATGGTTATCAAGAAGTTTCGAGAGATTGACCCAAATTTCCATATGGAGGATTTCCTGCGTGAGCTTCGGGAATACATGCTTCCTGAAGTCCTTGATGCCTACGTCAAGGGTGATGTCGAGACTCTGAAACTCTGGCTCTCGGATGCGCAATTTTCTGTCTATGCTGCTCTCTCCAAGCAATACACCACTGCCGGCTTGAAGTCCGATGGCCGCATTCTCGACGTCCGTGGTGTTGATGTTTCTCACGCCCGGTTGTTGGATCCCGGCGATATTCCTGTGTTTGTTGTTACTTGCCGCGCACAGGAAGTCCACGTCTACCGGAACTTGAAGACCAATCAGCTTGCAGCTGGAATGGAGGACAAAGTCCAGCTGGTGACCTACGCTATCGGCATGACTCGGATTCCAGAGGAAGTCAACAATCCTGAGACTCGGGGCTGGAGACTGATTGAGCTGCAGAAGGCGGCTCGTGACTACATTTAAACCGGCAAAACGGTCTGCCTTTTGAGCACGCATTTTGTGTTCTACGCAGGCTCTATCCTCTTCTCCTGCGCCTCACCTCCTCTTAACACCTTGTTCCTTGTCCTCTCGACTGTACAATATGACTGTTTGATATCAAGCCAGACGGAGCTGGCGCTTGTTTACGGTTATGTCTGTCCTAGTGACCCCGGCTTTTGACCCCTGGTGGTTGACGGGTTTTTTTTCATGTATTAATGTTCACTTTATCTTCTCGCTTGTCTTTCTGCTATTGGCTGACCAGGTCGTCCATTCTTTTTAAAGAGAATTGGGGGCCTGGCTCAAAAGGAAAACTCCTAACAATTATATAGACTCGGACTGCAGCTGCGCATTGAATTTGAGCTGGTGTGATGGCATTGGTCTTGAGGTGTTTTGTGGCGTCTTGTGCTTTTGCATTTTCACTCTCCTCTCGATACTCTCTGGTTCGCATCTGGCCATTTTATGTTGGCCATTTGTTTTATTGGCTGTGTTGCGCTCATTTCGAATAAGTTTCGAAAACCGCAAGCAGCAATTATATGCGACTGCATTGAAGTTGTGTAAATAGGTCAATGGAGAATCTAACTGTGGTGATACAAATGCTGCCTGCATGTTCTAGACTTTTTGTTTCAGTGCCGTAGCCGAACCAACCTTCGAAGGCAAACGAATATTCGTAAATCAGATAAATTAGGGGATGGGAATCAGGATATGAATGGTTCATGTCTAAGAAACGCTGGCGAAGTCTGAAATTGCCACAATATCATCAGATCGTGTCATTTTTTCCATTGTCATCCATCAATCATTCGACCCATCATTGCTGGCCACGCCCAGCACCACCTCCCATCATGTTGCGAGCCCTGCGAGCCCAAGTAGTTAGCAAAGTGTGAATTAAGCAGAAAATGTCGAATTGACATACATATCGGCAATGTTAGGGTCGCTCATCAGGCTGGACATGTCGGGCATACCACCACCCTGGCCGAAACTCTCAGCCATCTGTCGGAGTCGTGGGTTGCTCATCAAGTTGCTGAGCATGTCCGGGTTACTCATGAGGTTCTGAGCCATGCTAGAGAACATGGGATTGTTCATCATGGAACCCAAGTCAGGCATGCCGCTGCCACCGCCTGCACCACCACCACCACCACCACCAAACATGCCTGCCAGAGAAGATAGGTCAGGCATGCCGCCAGCACCACGAGATGCGCCAGAAGCAGTATCCAGCTCCTCGGCCGGGGGCTCGCTGGAGCGGGTGGCCTCCTCGATCTTGCGGGTCGCGGTTTCGAGACCGCGCTTCATGGCATCACTGCCACCATTGCCCTCTGCCTCAATACCCTTCTCATAGGCCTCCTTGGCAGCGTGGAAGTCGCCCATGTCGAAACGGGCAAGACCCAGACGGCTCCAGCCCTTAGAGTATTTAGGATCAACTGCAGTAGCGAGCTCAGCATCTTCGGCTGCCTTCTCGGGTTGTCCAAGCGCAGAGTAAGCGGCAGCACGGTTGGAGAGGTAGATGGGGTTGGCGGGGGCGATCTGCAGTGCACTGGTGTACTTCTCGATGGCTCCGTTGTAGTCCTTGCGACCCATCAGAGCATTGCCCTCCGACTTCAACTTGTCAGACTCAGTAGTGGGTGCACCGGCCTTGGGCTTCTCATCTTGCGACTGCTGGGCCTCTGCGCCAGTGGGCTGGGGTGTCGACTTGCTGCGCAGTTTCTCGTAGACACTGTAGATGTTGGCCAGAGACTGTCCACCCACGGCATCCTTCACAGCGGCCTCGTCGGTTGGGTCGACCTTGAAAGTGTCGGCAATACAGGATTGGGCGATTTCAATAGACTCAGTGTCGTCGGCAGTCAGCGTGCCGTCCTTCAGACTGGAGCCCAGGAAATCAACGATGGCCAAAGCCAGGCGCTTCTTGCTTTCGGTTGGAGCCTGCGGAACTTATCGTCAGCACCGTACACCATATAGCTAGAGCGTGTCTCAACCCTACCATGATAACGATATCTCTGAAGCTGCAAAGACTGAGAGACTAGGGGACCTATTCAGGGGAGAAAAAAAGACAATGCGGGGGTACAGCTTGCCCGCACGTGACGCCGCTTATCGCCCCCGTTGGACCCGTTGGAACCAGCGTGTTTGGCCGCGCGACATTGCATGTTCCTCCCGTTCACAACCTCCGACAGGTTGAGCTGAGGTTCCGTTGAGATTCCATCTGGGTCGCAATGAATCCATGTGAGCTCCATTGCCACCCTTAACTCCCGCCCCCGTGATTTGAGCCATGTACTGGCCCAATGGCGTCCCCCGGGTCTACGCTGTCAATGGCCCCAACATTGCCGATATCTCGCATGATGTGAACCGGGACGATCCCTCCGACCAGTTGGCAGAGCGGCGCAGCTCAACAGATCTCCAAGAGTCCACTGCAGACCAGGAGACCCCGCACAATCAAAGCCAGCAACCGACCTCAAATGCCCCGGCGGAACCCGCAGCACCCAAGTGGGAAGATGAAGCTATCAATGGCCTATGTGTCTCCCGATCCGGGCATATTTTTGCTACCATAACCGAGTCCTCTATTTCATTGTGGCAGACTAGGGTAGGTCTCTGGCAATGAGGCCTGATCAGAGCTTGGAGCTAACAACCCCGACAGCCCACAGCGGTAGTGGCTGCGTTAGTGCGGTCTCCATACTCATTGAAAACATACGGTTCCAATGTAGCGCTTCTCATGCATCCAGACTCGACAATTCTGGTCGTCCAGACCCTTCATGGATATCTCCTCACATATGCGGTAGCATCAGACCCAAGTACGCCGGTTTACCAGCAGCGGTTCGATCATTCAACGCACCCACGCCGCCAACAACTAGCGCATTTCTCCGCCGTCGAAGAGTCTAATGTTGTTGGAGATATAAGCATCAGATTTCGAATGGCGATCAAGATCGAGTCTGGGATCGTGAAGGCGCTGGCGCTCGACCAGGAGCTTGTCGTTGCTACTGTGAAGCCACCAGCCATCCAATGCATTAGGTGGACACCCGAAGCTGGCGGGACACAGACTACCTCTGAGATGCTAAGCCGCATACTTGGTGTGTCGAAGAAAGTGTCCATAGTGGATATGGTTTACGACCGTGCCATGAATCTCCTGATCTGGCTCACCAACAACGGGCAAGCATATGCTGTACAACGGGTGCCTGGGGGGAAAGAAGATCCCGAATCACCCAAGAAGCTCTTCCACGGTCACTGTTTTCACAATCCCAAGGACGACGGTGAGAAAGCCGTGAAGGTGGCGGTCAACGCACGTTTTTCCTTGTTGACTATCAGTTGCGCAAATGGCGAAATTTTAGTTTACACAGCCAAGGATTATATGGGCAATGTTCCACTTTCCCAGAACTTACAACAGCCAGCGACACCTGCTACGTCTGGGGCGTTGACCTTTATGAGTTATTCGCCGGACGGATATTGCCTTTTTGCGGGCTATGAGCGTGGTTGGACAACATGGAGCGTTTTTGGGAAACCCGGAGGGAATAGCTTCTCTGTCGATCCTGACTTGGCAAAGTCAAACGCAGAGGATTGGCTGATGGGGGTCTCTAATGGTTGTTGGATAGGCGGTGGCTCCGATATCATTCTGTCAGGACAGAACGATCGGCGTCTGTGGATTCTTGAAACAGCGCGCAGCGCCTTGACTGGCTGCTTCTCGGCTGCAAACCTCGCCCGGGGCTTATTGCAGACTGGGACCGAACTCATTCTCTATCGCGGGCACGATCTTCCCGACCTGATGACTATCTCGGGTAAGGACTCCCTCTGGCACCATGCCCAGTATCCCCCGGCATACCTTCACTCACAGTGGCCAATCCGGTCCTGTGTCGTGTCGCAGGATGGACGGTATGTCGCTGTCGCAGGTCGACGGGGGCTGGCGCATTATAGTGTGAACAGTGGCCGATGGAAGGTCTTTGAAGGTTCCAAAGTGGAGAACTCATTTGCTGTGCGAGGCGGGATGTGCTGGTATGGCCATATCTTAATTGCTGCTGTTGAAAGTGATGGCTCATATGAGGTATGTCTACTTCTATTTGGATGCCGTTACGCTGTCTCTCTGACCATCCTCCTTAGATCCGCCTTTACTCCCGCGAAGCCCCACTCAACAACAACTCTATCATGTTTATCGAATATCTTCCAGCCCCGGTGGTATTCATCGGCCCTTCTGGAGAAGACTCTCTTTTGGTCTATACCTACGATAACATTCTATACCACTATATCATCAACTCCACGCAGCCGCAGATCACCCTTGTTCCTGTCGGACAGATTGCTTTTAACGGAATTGTACGAGCCCCAACTCGGGTACGCGCAATTAGCTGGGTTCTCCCTGAGGAACAAATGCGTAAGTAACGCCTTGTACTTATCCATCACTCGGGTTCGGCTCTAATATTTGACAGGAAACGGCGATCCCTCACAGGACGTCAAAGTAGCGTCCGTACTTCTTCTTGTCGACGGCAACCTGGTTTTGTTGCAGCCAACGGTTTCAGATTCGGGTGACCTCAAATATGACATGCGTGTGGTTTCCCAGGATGTGGAATACTACATGCTTATGCGTGACCAGCTTTCTTTCAACTTTCTACCTCCAGTTGATGAATCGCTTCCGGCCAGTCCATCCGCGGAACTCTCGCTTGGGCCCAACTTCAACAACAACCTGTCTCTCAGGGATTCTCTATGGATGTTCCGGGGCAAGGACCTCTTGGCGTGGAACGACGTTCATGATGTACTGCAACAAGAGACAGTGCCGCCACCACTTAACATTCCTCTGGACTTCTACCCGCTTTCAGTATTGCTGAACAAGGGCATTGTACTAGGAGTTGAATCTGAAATGATGCAGCGGCGAGATGTGACTTTTACCAGCCTCAAGTTTGCCATCCGAGTAGGTATCCCTTTGCTCATTGCCACTCCGATATTCTGGCGTCTAACTCTTCCGCCAGACCCACCTCTTCCTCCCATACTTCCTTCAGTACGGCTTGACCAACCTCGGTACCCCTGCCGCACTTTCCCTCTGCCGACACTTCTCCCACCTGTCTTATTTTGCCCACGGCCTGGAAGTCCTGCTTCATCATGTTCTCGACGAAGAAGTGGACAACGCAAGCCGCGCAAGTAAATCCCATGATCCTATCATCCGAGAAGGCCCTCTCCTCCCAACCGTCATTGCCTTTCTCCAAGCGTCACTCCCTACACGCGAGTATCTCGACATTGTGGTGCAGTGCACCCGCAAGACAGAGCTCCGGTCATGGCGCACCCTTTTTACCTACCTCCCCCCACCAAAGGACCTATTCGAGCAAGCCCTGAGACTTGATGCGCTCAAAACAGCCGTCGGGTACCTCCTCGTTCTCCAGGCCTTCGAGGATGAAGAGCAAGGCCATGATGGCCGCATTGAAGAATACGTTGTGCGCCTAATTGGCCTAGCCTCGCAGAAGGGCGACTGGGAGCTCTGTGCAGAGCTAGCACGGTTCCTCATCGCCCTAGATGCCTCTGGTGAAATGCTGCAGCGTGCAATCGGCCGTGTGGGCCTGCGATCTGCCTCTCGGCCCCCGATCAACGGGGCTCACTCCGGGTTGGCATCTGGATCAGGCTCCGCTGGCGTCAAAGGCCTCGGGTTGAATCTCCCAATCCGGGCCCCGTCTTGGTCATCGCTGTCTCCGACATCGTCACTGTCACCGCATCCAAACGGACGTGATGGTGATGTTTCTGACGAGTACCCGCATTCGCTGGATAGTCGGGATGGCACATGACGCTGCTCTTTGTAGTTTTTTCGGGACTGTTGTTCATATTCCTATTTTCAGCGCATCTGTATATATCTGGATCCAGTGATCCATCGTCCAAACATTCCAAAGTTGAACTGATCTCCTTGCCAAAGTCCCTAGGTACTACTTACTGTCCAGCAATCCAAGGGACCAGCCACGTAGATATCAAGGGCTACGTCCTAGTTGAGCTATACTCGATATTACCTTGGAAGCTGGGCGAAGACATCCTGGCATTGCAATGAATCAAGCCTTGGAAGTTGTTCTGGTAGTCATCCAAACTACCCAGAAATAGGTTATATCTTTCAGCAGGAAACATAATCGAAACATACCTAGATACCTGCGGCAATTGACCCGTGGCCCCTGACGTACATAATTACATTATCAATAGCCAAATTGCGCACGAAGTGGACCAGTTATCTGCCATCTTATATTTTTCAAGTCATCAGCATAAAGAGATCATCACCGTCATCACTAGAGACAAAAAAAAAAAAAGGTATATGCAACCACCCAAACCCCAACCCCAAGACATTCATAGCCCATGCCTAACCCATCTTCTAATCCAGCGGCATCCTCCACAACCCATCACCCAGATAATGGCCCTCATCCATAACAACGCCCTTGCCTTTACTCTTCATCTCCTCAGTGCCGACCTTCAGCGTCCCGACGAGGCACGCCTCCTCCTTGCCCTCAGCCTTGACGGCGACAACCTGGCCCGCTTCGATCGCGTGCTCGGCATCCGGGAGACGGCCACCCGGCGAAGTCAGACCGGGGGCCATGAGGGCTGCGCCAGAGAGCACGAAGCGGATCGCGCCGCGGTCGATTTGGATTGTCGGGAGCGCAGTCGGAAAAGCATGGATAAGGCGGAGGTGCGGGATGGGAGGGCCGTCGAAGGGCTGGAAGAAGAGAGGAGTCGAGTCTATCGTGTACAGGGTTGTTCGCTCGGGCCTGCAGGGTGTCGAGAGCGTCGGCTGGTCAGTTTCTGGGGCGCTTGGATCTTGGAGTTGAATGCTTGGAAATGGAGTGTACGCACAGCTTCACGGCTTCCAGGGAGGCCTTTTTAGGCAGGATCTCTTCGATGAATGGCTCGAACCCGGGGTATGTCTCCAGCAGCTTCTGGCGCAGGCCGCGCTGCACGGAGGACTTGACCTTGGAGCGGTTGCTCGGCGGGATACTGTTACATGAAGATTAGCATGGAATCCGATCAAGAGGTTGCTTCAGTTTCATGCTAGAGCAGCTCTTGTCTCAAGGTTGTATGCTAGCCGGAGCTGTGCTGGGATTGTCCTGCGGCGTTGTGAAGCAATTGAACTTCTTGCAGTGACAGGATAACCGCAGGACAGTCCATAACAGTCCTCCACAGGGAAAAGCATGAACAAAGCAATGACTCACTCTTTCTTGAACATGATGCTGGTTGTTAGGAGTGGTTGATGGCTTCGAGTGCACGAAGTGGGATGCGCGGGGAGTGTCACGTGATGAGTTTTGAACATGGGCGAAATGGATGTGGCTTGATTCTTGACTTTTCATTGGGAAAGTTTGACCGACAAGTCATGATGGGTATACGTTACATCCCTCGCTCTATATGGGGGTGGCAGTTACAAGTGAATTGGTAAGATGGGTTATCATTTATAGAGCTATCTGCACTTAGTGCTTGGCGGCACCAGCCTTGATGAGCAGGATATCACCATCCTCAACAACGTAGTCCTTGCCCTTGGTCATGACCTTACCAGCAGCCTTGACGGCACCTTCGTCACCCAGCTCCTTGAGAAGGTTGTAGTTGTACACAATAGCCTGAATGAAGGTCTTCTCAAAGTCAGTGTGAATGACACCGGCAGCAGCGGGCGCCTTGATGCCCTTGCGGATAGTCCATTGGCGGACCTCATCCGCACCGGTGGTGAAGAAGCTGGCCAGGTTCAGGGCCTGGCGCATGGTGGTAATGACCTTGGGCAGCCCAGACTTGGTGCCGAGCTTCTTGCACTCCTCCTCGGCGGCGGCATCGTCACCCATCAGAGTCAGACGCTCCTCGAACTGGGCCGAGATTGGGAGGACAGGCGCACCAGTGGAGTTGGTCTTGATCCACTCGAAGAGCTTGGGCAGGTACTTGTTCTTCTGGCGGATGTAGTCCTTCTCGCTCAGGTTGACCAGGTACACAACGGGCTTGGCAGTGAGGAGGAACAGAGGGTTAATGACCTCGACCTAAGAACCATGTCAGTCAGTATGGATGATCAGAACATGGCAAAGAGTGTTGTGAAAGGACAAAAAAACTCCAAGGATTGTTCAGTTAAATTTTTGACCTCAAGATGCCCTCGCGTGAGTATATATATGAGGGCATTCGGAGAGCTGGGTTAATTCGAGCAGTGCTCTTATTCATCATATAAGGAGGTGGGTGTGGTGCAATAACAACAGAAGGGGAAAAGAGAAGAAAAAAAGAAAAAAAAATTTTCTCACGTACCTCCTTAGGGCTCCAGTCACCTTGGCGGATATCCTTACCAGACTTCAGCCACTCCAGAACCCTGGCGGTAGTAGCCTCGTCCTCCTTCAGCTTTTTCATCTCCAGCGACTGACCACCACGGCGAGTCTGCTTACCCAAGGCCTCGAGCGCCTTCTCGACGAACTCGATATCCTTGATCCGCAACTCCTCACTGATGATGGTCAGGTCGCGGACGGGGTCAACATCACCCTCGACGTGAATGATCTCGGCATCGTCGAAGCAGCGCACCACCTGGAAGATGGCGTCGACTGCGCGAATGTGAGACAAGAAAGCGTTACCCAGACCGGCACCGGTGGAAGCTCCGCGGGTCAGACCGGCGATATCATACACGGTCAAGTTGGCGGGCACCTGGGACTTGGGCTTGTAATGCTGGCAGAGCCAGTCGAACCGCTCATCGGGGACGATGACGCGGGCCTCTTCGGGGTCGATGGTGGCATAGGGGAAGTTGGCCGGGTTACCCAGGGAGGACTTGGTGATGGATTGGAAGAGAGTTGACTTGCCGACATTGGCAAGACCAACCTAGAGCCATTGTGAGTTTCAATGGGGTGACATTGTTGGTTGGAAAGAAGAAAAAAAAAGGGGAAGGGAAAGGGGGAAGGGCGTGGCTTAAATAGTTTGTGTGGAATTAAAAAGTGGACTGTGCTGTGCAAAAAACAGAGGAAAAAAAGGGTGGGGTCGCTGCTCACATACGATACCACTCTTCAAGTTGTTTCCTGGGCGGCCCAGCAGGACCTTTTCTTGAACTTGGGCCTTCTTGGGAGGCATTTTATTGGATTTTTTCTTCTTGTTGGAGTAGAAGCGACAGTTGAGAGGTGGGAGGTGGGGGGAAGACCAAAGGCGGAAGCGGGCGCAGGGATGGCGCGCGGCAAATGCAGGACCAGCTGCGGATCGATCGACGATACGAAGGAAGAAGACGGACGAATTGAGGAGAGAAATGATGGCGATGCCCACAATCGGAGTGGGCGCAGTCAATGGCTTTGAAAAGGAGAGAAAAGGAGTGTTTGGGACGGTCAAAGCGAAGGAGGACGCGCTGGCTGCAACTCGTCCTCGAAGTTTTCTGCCTGACTTGTCCCACCGCCCACGTGACAGGCCGTGCCCTTTACGTCATCTCGAGCATGGTGGAAAGCCCGGTTACTAACAGTTAACTAACAAGTTGACTAGTTACCTATGGATATAAGTATTGGTCATGAGAGACGGAGTATCGATTTCCATAAAGATGGAATGCGTTTCGCAAACTGCAAGACAGGCTATAATACATATATCAAGAGCCCAAATAGAATGAACCATCTCGCATCCCCTCCGCCGGGATATATAGAGAGAAAAAAGAAGCAGTCACGCAGATAACCCCCGGTACCCCAAACCCTGACGGAAACACAGGTAAACGCCTACATAAAGGAATCAAGACGACGAAACAGTCCTCATAGATCCATCGCATCACCTTGCTCTGTGGTGCTATCTACCATGTCCAGCAGCTTGGCGTATGGGACGGTCACACGCTGCAGTTCACGGTATTTGCCTGGAGAGGGAGTGTCAGTCGTAAAGTAGGTCCACGGAATACGAAAGAAAAAGAGCACATACCGAGAGCGAGAATCACCTCCTTCAACAGAGTCTCACGCGGCCAGCCACAGAGATCTTCTGAGCCCTCGCGCCAGTTGCGGCCCTCGCGCTCGTTGGCCTGCAGCTTTGACACAGCTTCAGTGCCTTCTTCATCCTCAAACAGGCCGCCAATCAACCCCTTTAGCAGCTCCTCAACCTTCATCTTCAACCCTTCGGCACCGATTCGCTTGGCATACATGTTCAGGTAGAGCCGGAACTCCTCCTTGGCACCGAGTGATAGGGCAGCGGCCATTCGGTTCTCGAGGTGGGCTATAGATACACAAGACTCAAAGGTCTCATAACCTTCCCGCGAAAGAAGGACTTTGATAAGCCGCTGCAGGAAGTAGGCTCGGCCCCGCAACAAGGTCTCGTTGGTTGTGTTGCGCTCAAGGAAGGGAATAAGACCGGCCGACACTGCTGCCTTCGCATCCTTGGTGTCCTGCTGCGCATCTCTGGCTTGCAAATTGCTGACGGGCGTATCTGTCGAGTTCCAATACTGGCTGCCGACAGCCCACCAGGATTCGGAGATCCGCTGCCATGTGTACATGGTTGGCGAGTAGGAGTAGCCCTCGCCATTCGTCAAAGACACCACAATGCGGCCCTCGGAATTGATTCGTGCATCTGTCACGGCGGGAGCGACGGTGGGACTAGCGCCCAAAACGTAGATAGCAGCGTCAAGGACGGGCTGGAGCGAGACAGGCGGGTGCGGAGAAGAAAGGTGTTTCGCATTCCAAACGTAACACATGCCCACAGCAGAAATACACAGGATCCATGGTCCGTTGCACTCCAAGATCACTGGCTGCGCCTCCAGAACCAGTGCACTCACTAGACGACGGCCAGCAGGGGTCCAAATATAGACTGACCCATCCTCACAAGCTGCTGCCCACATGCTCTGGTTACCTGTCACAAGTAGCACGGGCTTGGGTAGAAAATCCTGCCAAAGCGGCTGCTCCCCCCGGAACAGGGTGAGACGCACAGGTTCGCGGTCGACAGCTCTACCGGTCAAACTGGCTGGCGAAGGATTGCGAGCCTCGAAAACCACATCCACTCGGCCTTTGCTGCTCGACTCACCTATGGTGGTCGGTGGCTCAGTGGGTTTCCCGGTAGAATCCAAGGCACGCAGAATCCAACTTCGGATCTTGGGGACCGCAAGTCGAACCTGACTCACCGACATGCATGGGTTTGTGACAGCAGGCCGAATGAATTCGGGCGTTGGTTGTTGCCCAGCTGTGGCAGGTTGTACTTGAGCTGGTAGAAGCCCATCGGGAGTATTGGCCATTATGGGCGTCGCGCCATTCTGACTGGCCACGGCGACACGCTTCTCAACCTGGCCATCTTCATCGCCTTCGAGTTGGGCCAATTTCCGCTTGTTGCCCAGGAGAAGGGACGTCAGACCACCCTTGGGTAAGCCGTCGAAGGGCTTTGAGAGGTCGACGAGGGATGTTGGCGCATCGGCCTTGACCTGGCTACTAACCGAGGCCATTAGGCGAGCTTGGGGAAGCGAGGACTCGCCGCCACCCGCCCCAGAGACAAGCAAAGGAGCGATACGCTTCTTACCTTCCTTGGTGTAGGTCGGTCGTTGCTTCAGTCTTTCTAGCTTGGCCTGGTATGGATCGGGCTTCTCGGGCTCGTTGGCAGCAGGCGTTGGCGCAGTACCGTTTGGTTGTGCCTTGCTCGTCTCCGGGGGTGGCGAGGGACCACGAGCAGGAGTCGTCCCGTTTGATGGTTGCGGTGGTGGTCCCCCATTGACAGCCGTCTCGGTGCCGGCGTGACCGTCTCCCATCAGCGCACCCATACGGCCCTCTGCACCCTTGATCTCACCGGCTTTGCTCTTTTCTTCAAGCAGCAAGCCGTCCGTGGTCTCTGTGATACCAGCTCCTTTCCGATTCGTTCCGAACTTGGTCAGGGACTTCTCGTTCTCTTCCATTTCGGTGGGATAGCCCAATTCGCCATCCTCAAACCGCGCAGCCACAATGGTACCATCCAGGGCCGTCGCAAACAGACATTTGCCGTCAGGAGTCCACGCCAGATCCGAGATGGACTTGGCGGCCATCTCTTGGGCGACAACGATCGGTCGAGCATTGCTCGTAATCCAGACGCTGAGAGACTTGTCCGCACCCGCACACGCGATAACAGTAATATAGTTCTGTCCCACACTTCCTTGGCCGTCCGCCTGTTGTTTCTTCACCGGTTCCCTGGAGTAGAGACGCGGAGAAAATGCGCACACTTCGACTGGCGCTTCGTGTCCAATCAAGTTGATATCACCATCCCAGGACCCCCGGTTTATAATCGCAGCTGAACTGACGGGCCCATTGACTGCGTTTGCAGCAGCAATGTGCATGCCATCGGGGGACCACGAACACCGACGGAAATAAGCTGTCAAAGGAGAGTTGGCGAAAGGAGCGGAAATGGTTTGTTCAAGGACAAAGTTGTTCATCTGATCATGAGAAGTCGAGTTCGGGGCGGGGGAGGTAAATCGAAAGATGCGAACGGTACGATCATCGCTCGCGGTAGCAAAGTATTTATTAGCGGGGTCGAAAGTGATGCCTTTGACATGACTCTGGTGCACAGAAATGGTCTTCAATTTCTCGAAGGTATGCCCCGACCATATGACCACTTTGGAATCCAATCCAACGGAGATCAGAATCGAGGAGTCATACGACCACCCTAAATCTTGGACATCGTTGTCGTGGCCGATCAATCGGCGAATGGTGCGCCAGTTCTCGACCGGAGGTGCCTCGTCGGTTCCTGTACAGCGTGCCCCAGCACATCAGCGCCCGAACCCAGTATACCCAACCATTTTCAAAACCTACCAAATGTCGACGCGTGCGTTGGCGGGTTCGAGTCGAGCGTATAGATGCAGACAATTTTATCATCGGCTCCCGAAGCGAGGTATCTTCCATTCGGCGAGAAGCGAACGGTATGGATTGTGCCGGAGTGGTTGCTCATCGACGCAAGCTGTTTCGGTTTGCTGGCGAATTCTGGGTTTCCGGTGTTGTAGATGGCCTCCGTGGACCAGATCCGAACATAGCCATCTGAAACACATCAGGAGTGCGGGCGTTAGCACAATCGGTTCGACAGCCCTTCAGCAGCGCTGACTTTGCCCTCATCACTCCCCGTGCGAATGTTGGATCAATCTCACCTCCGGCAGCGGTTACCAGTCTCTTTCCATCTGGCGAGACATCGCAACTATAAACCTCGAAATCTTTCCTTTCACCTGCACCAGCCCAGAAATCCATTAGCTTGTGTGTCTAGGGTCTCGCCAAGTGATAGGCATGATTCGAAGCCTTTCCAGGCAGGCTTTCTCCTCATCACCGGAAGCCAAGAAAGAGACCGTCGCAAAGACCAACGCACCTCCGTGGGTCAGCCAGACCGGCTTGATGATGTGCATTGCGCAGCCCGGGCAGGATGCGCCGCTGCCTTATCCCACGCAAAGAAGAATCTGGTCGGGTGTGCTCGTATGTAACAGTCTCAGCTCCGGGGAGCGCGAGTCGACGAGGAAGCTAGGCGGAACGGTCGTGATCGGGCGAGGGTCAAATGCTGATCGTAACGGACATGGCAGAGCAAAAGCACAGGCCACCACACTTTGGGAGCTCCTGCAGGCTCGACCGATGAGGAAGTCGTGGAGATGAGGGTGGAAGCGTAGGTGGGCGGATGGAGTTTCAAAGGGATCGGGTTGCAGGGCGCGCTCGAAAAGTCGCGATCTCCAGGTTTGGCGCGTGGCCCGAGCTCCCGTTCGCGTTTGACTATATCCTACATCTTATATCCTATGTACTATATCCTATCCTATTTAATATACTATAGGAGAACACATATACTGATGGCAAAATTATGGATTGCAGGCGACAAAGATTGAATGAAAACTGTATTGTCAGGGTGGAGGGATACCTAGACGCTCCATGCTAGTGCGCATATACAGATAGGAAAGAACCTTGAACCTTGGCCATTTCTCCCTCCTGCCTGTCCAACCACCCTCACTTGCCGCCGACACCACTCCAGATTTATCTCTACCAGCATCCAGACTTGGGGGTTATATAGGTGATTAGTGTCATCCCATCCCACTTGTCCTTCAATGTTCACTCAGTCATGCTGACACTCTAGACATAGACTATCCCACCCTTGCCTGTGCTTGCCAGATTTAAGGAACTCAAAGCCTTTTTCACCCCGTTTGTACCCAGGAAACAGACACGCAATATGATAGCCCAATGACTGCCGCCACAATGCTGTATGCCATCACAGCCCCCCGCGGGCTCTCGGCCAGCCGGAGCCCTAACCCAGCGTTGACCACCCCCAGGATGATCATGACTCGGCCAAGCCACCGATGGAGATGTGCAGAGATCCCCTTGTTCCCCGTCTGACGAAATAAGCGGTGCTGAAACAGGCCCATCAGGGGCTGGAAAAGAACGAGACTGCCAGCAACGACGATGCCGATGATGGGGTGGTGGCTGTCCATCAAACTGAGATCTTTTGCCAATGACACGCCCAGTCCAAGCCCAGCTATCACGACTCCGAAAGCGAGCAGTTGGAGTGACCCGTGAACACGCACCGTTCTGGACGAAGGTAGACCTGAGCGAGACTGGACACAGCCCAGGAGAGCCACCAGAAGTATAATCTCGCCATGCGAATTGACATGGCCTACATGACAAGCTTAGAAGGGTTTACCCCGGGGCCGTTAAATAAGATCCTATAAGTAGCGCGCTTTTTAGCGTCAATCTCAACCAATTTCCGTTCTCGCATTATAGTAAGCACTTGCCCATTGTGGCGCCCATCTTATTCCCGATTTCCTCTTAGCCAAGGGTTATCTCAGAGATTTCCATATTGTAGAGGGCCAAGACTACCTTTTCTCACTGTTCGATCCAGCGAGTCACTTGCATTTGGCAAATCGCAACATCTCACATCTCTAGTGCATCGACACATTCTTCTATACGGCTATCTAGCATCAAATGGCCACAACTTATCCGCTTTCGCAACCGTCAGATCCTCGCCTCTCGCCTCCGACTCCCTCGCCGTCTGTATCCACTCCTGATACGCAGCGCGATGAGCCTCCCTCGCAGCGTCCCAGAGCTCATTCGGAACCCACCCGTCCGAGTTCGTCTGAAGAGACCACCGCAGCCACCGTTTGAGGCGTTGAAAAGTCTCAAAATCCTCATAATCCCGGCCGTGCGCCTCCAGCTCTTTATCCGTGAGAGAATGGGCACGAGCCCGGCAACCCTAGCTCCGTCCAGCGGGTATGCAGCTCGATGAGCTCCTGGCGGAGGGCTGCGGCGCTGTCGCGCCATGATGTATGGCTGTAGTGGAAGAGCCGGAACAATGTCGGATCGAGCAGCCTAGAGGGCCGTAGTTTCGGGACCAGGCCCTTCATGCATACGTCGTATGTCTGGGCGCAGATTGAGGCGTCTTTGAGTTCTCGCTGCTTCTGGCTAGGGTCCTGTTGTTGCTGCTCGGCCGCTTCGTCTTGGAATGTGTCTTCTTCGGGTTCTTCGGGAAGGACAGCGAAATCTGGGGTCTCGTTGGTATAAAGAAAGGCAGGCTCGATGCTTGTTGATTGCCAATCAATTAGGCCTGTGATATGGGTAGGATCCTCGGCCGAGACGTAGATATTCCTCTTGTGGAAATCCGGGTGGAGGAGGGTTGGCTTTGCAGCATCCTGGGTGCGCTGGTCTTCGACTAACTTGTGCATCACTTCTTGGCTAGATTGTATGAGGTGAATATGCTCTTGAATCGAGCCTTGATGGGGGAGAAGTTTATGGTGGATGACATCTTCTGCTTTGGGTAACCGAGAGAACCCAGTGTCTATCAAACCAGAGGAATAGCTTGCGAGGTCCTTCCCTTATATTGCACCCTGGTAGTCAGTAGTCATTCAAAAAGAGGAAGAAGATATAGCGCTTAGTGCACATACAAGGACCGCAATTAGGACTCGGGCCACCATATAGCTGAGGCTCCCCAGGACTCCGATTCCAGAAAACCGGACCGCAATGCGGGCCAATGCAGAAGTCTCGCTCTAGTGGTATCTTCAAATGCGAGTCGATAGGCGCATCTGAGAAATATAAACTGCCATACGCTGGAAAGTCCAACGACCCCATCTTCTTAATTGCCATAGAAAGCGCCTTTGTACACATCATATGCCGTGGCGAGTCCATTTTGGGCCATATCTCGTGGAGCTGCACACCTACCACATGCTCTTGGATAATATACTCGGTGCCAGTTGGATTGGAAGGGTTATCGTCCCAATCCAAGACTTTAGGGATCGGAAGCGAGAGTTTGGATTGCACTATAAGATATATGTCAGCGGAATATTTCTTGTGGAATCAACATAACTGAGGCTGATAACTGACGATAAGTCATCGTTGCAACTTCGGAGTTAGTAGTCAACCTAGGAGGGCCGGCGATGGGCATCGGTATCCTAGCCACGACGCACGAACCAGTATCCATAGTTAAAATGAACACGCGGTTGAAGCCCCCTTCTCTCTTTTCGTACTTGATAACATTTGTGGCCCCTGGGCTAAGGCTGATCACCCTGTCACAGAGCGCAGAGAAATCAAAGTCCACCTCGCGCGAGGTCCGTTGGACCTCATCCCGGTGAAGCCATCTTCCACCGGTGTATCTGTGAGGATCATCCGCTGTAAATCGAGAGTCAGCGACAGTTACGCTGAAGCCAGGCCAAATCAAAGGCTCTCACTCACAGGGATTTGGTTGTTTGGGATTGGTTGAGTTGGTGCCTGACAAGGGAACTGATGAAATGGGAGTTTTGCCTCCCATGGTAGATAATTTTCGCCGGGGGAAGCAAGGAAGCCTAGGATACTGGATTACTTGTGAAAGCGCTCGCGACCGCCAGAGTCGGAGCATCATCCCTACCTCCATACATGCGTAGATGGGATTGTTGGTCTCTTTAGCGCCGGTCAGCCTCGACAAGGCGGTGGATGGCTTCAACTCCATCAGAAAACAAGACCCTAACCACCCACTCTTGTCATCTCACCCATCTTCAATCTTCGCCATGTGAAACTAGTTGACTACCGCGGAATTGGTCTAGAACAATACAACAAAGAATGGAAAGATCTCTTGCGCAAATACCTGCCCGATCATACCGAGGCTCGCAACGGCACCAGCCTATTGGGTGACATTATACATGATATATCGTGATATATTGGACTCGAAATATGTCTTGGTTTTACCAAGCGCAAAACAGTAGCATAATTCCAGCCAGCCAGCGGTCAGAATCATTTGACAATGGACAGTATCAACAGAAATACGCTCGACAATGAGATGTCCAGAAAGCCTCCGTCGCAAACCAGGCATAGTTATCCGCGTTGTTCTTAGCGTGGGGCGTGTTGCCGATGCTCTCGGAGTCTGCAAACCCATACACCAGGTCGTCCGTCTCCTTAGTCAATGGCGGGACGACCAACCTCCTGAAATGTGTATATTCATGCAGAATACTCGCTCCCAGGGTGTCCATCTGGTTTGACATTTGGCCTTGAAGGGTCGCGCACTGAACGCTGCCGAGGGCAGGCAGTTGGAGTCCCGCGGGACAGATGATCATTTTGGGTCGATTGTAGGTGTAGTAGCGCAACACGGCTCCGGTATGTGGGTTGGTACAGGCGTAGTGATTGGTGCCGGGCAATGGAAAGTCATTGACAACGGTAATGGAGCTCAGGCGGTTTCCTCCCGTGTTATCATCGCCGAGAATGTTTTGGTAGACCTCTGCTGCCGTGGTTAGAGACGCCTTCATCGGCAAGAACAAAAAGATGAGGGGTGGGACGTACGCCGAACGGTGGCTTTGTCTTCTTGCGGGAAGTACTTCTCGTAGACAATCTCCGCGCCTTCATCTTGACTGTCAATGAAGGACCTCGCATAGCTTGCCAAGATCAAGGCTTCGTGGAAACCCGCTGAGATCTTTCCCTGGTTCGTTGCACTATAATCACTGCCGGATATCCCCGGGCTGGCACGCTTTTCGATAGATCCAATTGGTTGGACTCGTTGGGGGAGCGCAAGCACGGAGACTGCTAGGAAGGGGAGAACTAGAGCCTTGAGAAGCATGTTGAACGTTGACCCTCTTAATTGAAACGGGCGAGGGAGGACCGCACGATATTAGATTTGTGAACACGGCAGTGGCTAGCAGTTTATACCTGGACCCTGGAATTACGCTGTTTTTTTGGTTATTCTTTCTTTCCTCATTTCCCTTTTCCTTTGTTTCACGTTGAGATGGGGCACGTACATGAAATCAAAGCTACCAGATTAATACAGGGTCGTGACATGCATCCTTCAGTGCCTGTCTGGCAGTATAAATTACGAAATATTGATCATACTCAAACCAAAGAGCTATACGGAGTCGCCCCCAATATGGTAGGGAGAGACCTCGTACAGCTCATGCAGCATTGAATGCATAGGACGTGGGGGCTACTTCAGAAGTTGTACTGAACGACAAAACCAGGTTGCCGAGATTCATTTCCAGGCTCGACAAAGCCTGGTAATACATATACCTTATTCTACTAGAAACAAAGGATGTGACGGGAATCGGAGAGCACACGGTGTGGGCGGACACGAGTCATAACTGTCGATCTAGGAGAGAGAGAGAGCTCTGAGCGTAAAGTATGCATGGATTTACATAGCTGGTTTGATAGTTCTTTCCAGCTATCATGAGAATCATCTCAGCTAACCTAACACTTCCTCACGACCTGTAGAGGTGCTGCTTACCACTAGGCACTATATACATCCACGGGGGGAACTGAACCTATACTAATCACTCCACAGTACATCCATGGATACATATAGCCCCCTATGGCCCCACGGATCGTCGGATGCCCCCGTCGCTAGTACAACATCAGTTCCCGTTGACCCTTTAATGCTTCCACTCTTCTGGCGAACTTGGTTTTTGATTGTTCTACCAAGAGGGTGAAGTTCACATAGTAGATACATTCTGCGATAGTTCACAAGCCAGCATGCACAACGTCCTAAGAAAGATTATTAGCCACAACCTCAAAATCGTTCTTATACGAGCGACGAAGGTCCTCCTTCACTTAGTGATTTTGCTCTATTCTATCTATTAATAGATGGTTAATTCTATCCTATTGGAGCGACCACGTAATTAACCTAGTAATTCAACGGACCCGACCATCACCCCAGCTCAATCCAAAGTACCAGAGCAAGGAAACGAGGACCTCTAGAGGCTCTGTGACCAAGTTGATTCATCGCAGGGCAACAGGAGTTAGTTAGCGACCCTTTTGGCCCCTATGCAGTTAATCGGGAATAGCGAATACGCTTAATACGTGAGCATGAATAACGTAGATCCCCTCTTGAAGTAATGTACATACTCTTTTAGGTAGGAGACATTGCCCCGGCTAGGATCCCACTGGGAATGGTGGGGATTGCCTATAGCGAGTCCCCACCACTCGGGCATCCATCCTTCCGCTCTTAGTCGTCTCGGTGGTATCAGAGTCATGTAGTGCCTCCTCTGCAGGCCCACAAATGGCGCTATGCAGTACACAGCCCGAATGGGCGTTACGCCGTCGTCTGCAAGACTATATAGATGGCTCATCGGGGCATTGCATCCCGCCTGATATGCAAAACGCTGTAGCCAGGAGGGCCAAGAGTCAGCACTCATCAACATTAGCCCCGATACGAGCTTCCAGGATCAATTGGTCTGAAAATAGGCCGGTCTGGGGCAGCTGGTATTCATTCTGCAACGAGCCAACCAGAGGTCTCGCTGCTGTGTCCCAACGTGACAATTCACCAGCTATACACATTCAAATTCAACACGCCCAATGTTCAGGGGAATCGGCTCGCCCGCTGCCGATCCCAGCAGCGACTTTGTCCCCGGCGGCGCCATCACGTCGTCTTTCCGCCCAGTCTGCCACCAGCGGACCTGCGCGCCCTCTTTTGCCCCGAGCAGGTAGCGGTGTCCGGGGAGGAAGGTACTGGGCGCTTCTTCCCCATCAACTAGCCAGAATGCATGCTGAAACTCGAATGGCGTGTTGGGCTCGAGTGTAACAAAGTATTCATCGTCCGGGCCGCCCGATTCGCGACTAAATGCTGGTCGTCGGGGGCCCTTGGAAACGTCGATGTTCATCGATCTCGGCGTGTCTGTGCCTGTGGTGTCCTGGCAGGTAAAGTCACTGCGGTACAGGCTTAGGTCCAGATGGAAGATGGTGTTGTAAGTGAAGATGGTGATGGGCTTGGGGTAGTCGGAGATGGCTGTCAGAGTGATGGTTGGGTTGGGATGAGGGTTGTCGGATGAGAAGTGAGATGGTGTGATGGCGAGTGCCACAGATATTGACGGATGCTGGTGTGGACCAGTCGACATTGTTGTCGTCTATGTAAGATATTTAGAAGGTGGGAGTGCAAGGTAACAGATAGGACAGACAGGATGAACCGAAGATCAAATAGCCGGATTGCGCTTGGCGGATCCTAATTGGCGTAGATTGGACAGTGGAGGTTTTGCAAGGAATACTGTACTTCTTCGCAAATTGGAAGATGAATGCATACAGACCAGAATGTTGCCAAGATTGCTTCGACACTATCATACATAGGCGCCTTCCCTCGTCCTTGGTTAATGCCCTCGATTCCTTATGTACACATACAGGACAGCCGGCCGGAATCGATAGTTCAATCCTGCACCGCGCAAGTCTCTCGTGTCTTTTTGACTCCCGAAGAAATGCTGCAAAATAAAGACAAATAAAAAGGGGTGGAGGACAGTGATACATCGTATAAAGGAAGAGGTGGCTCAAAGGGCCAACGCGGGTTCGAACCCAGTGCATAAAGACACAGAAGATGATTAGCACTCGTCCGAGGAAATCTTATCGTTTTCGTTCATTGCAAGCTTGACAGGGTGATTATAGCTTCGGCTGGGCGGTTTGGTCAAGGTCGTCCAGCGACTTGGTCTCGTCTGCCTCCTCGACCGGGTTGAGGTCCCCAAACTCATCATGCGCATCTGTCTTCTTGGAGCTTGGCTCCGGCGACTGGGATGACTCCTGTGCACCGATCGCCTTCGCAGCGATGCTCTTGGCTTGGGACTCGCTGACCTTGCCATAGACGGCCATGGCATTGGCAATCATGCCACCCAAGTCACCGACATTGCCAGGCACGACCACGGCAGTGCCCTCGCGGGCCAGGTTGGAGAAGGCATCAACGTACTTCTCAGCCACACTCAGACTGACCGCGCTGTGAGCGTTCTCCCGGCCATCCTGGATCGCCTGAGCAACAGCCTCGATTCCTCGAGCGGTCGCCTCGGCCTTAAGCTGAATGGCTTCAGCCTCACCAGAAGCACGGTTGATCTGCTCCGCACGCAGTGCCTCCGATGCCAGGATCACGGACTGCTTGTTACCCTCAGCAATGTTGATGGCGCTCTGGCGTTGACCTTCGGAGTCGAGAATTTCCGCTCGCTTCGACCGCTCGGCGGTGACCTGGCGGTGCATGGCCGCCACGACTGCGTCCGGCGCGTGGATATCCCGGATCTCATAACGAAGACAGACGACACCCCAGTCCTGAGCGGCCTCGTTGATGGCTTGTGTGATGTTGGTGTTGAGGGTGGCACGCTCCTTCAGAACGTGGTCAAGGGTCAACTGACCGATCTCGGATCGCATGGTCGTTTGCGCAAGCTGTGAGATGGCATATTCCGCATCCTCGACGCCATAGCTACATCACGTCCAAAGTTAGCAGCCTTTCCCACATGATCCACTCCATCCTGTGTTGCAACTACTTACCTCGCCTTGTATGCGTCAAACACTCGCGTATATAGCACACCGTCCAGCTCCAGAGTCACGTTATCCGCGGTGATCGCATTCTGACTTGGGATTTCGATGGCGGATTCCTTCAGACTCTTCACGTAGGCGATGCGGTCGATAAAGGGCAGGAGGATCGCAAGACCAGGCTCCAAGATGCGGTGGTACTTCCCCATGCGCTCGACAATCCATGCCGTCTGCTGGGGCACGAACCGCACAATGGTGTTTGCGGGGAGGGAAGATCGGTTGGAGAAGTACGTCGTGGGCCCACTGGGCTGTTGCGACGCGCTAGAAGCAAAGCCGCTGAACAGAGACTCCGGTGCTCGGTTGCGGGGAGTATTCGAGACAGCTCGTCGTTGTGCCCGGGTCACGCCCGACGCGATGGCTGTTCGGGGTAGCCGAGGGTGCTGGGGAAGGAGATTGGAGGTGCGAGACCGGACGAGTCTCGTCGTTTGGCGGGCACCCTCCATGATGAGAGGATGTGGGTGCGTGGGGAGGATTGGGATGGTTGGAAGCAGGGAAGCGGAAGCTGGTCGAGACAAGCGTGGAAGCTCGGAATGAAAGGGCCGGTCTATTCCTCTTCGGGTGCACCACATAGTTAACTAGTCGCCCGTTTTGACTTCAACCCTTTACATCTCACGACTGTTCATTCTTATTTCTTGCTGGCCACAGATCTCATCTGAAAGGGTCGGTGATAGTCAAATATCCCAGCTAGCTCCCCGTCCATCCTGATTCCGACAGCCCTCGGCGGGTGCCATCTTTTGCAGGCAGACCTCGCTTAGACTCAGCCCTTATTTGAGCACCTACTCTATCTAGCTCTGTATAATTATACAGAGTATTCTCGTATGTACTGCAGAATCGGATGCGCGACCGCATACCAGAACTAGACGGGTGTGCGAATCATCGCCGCCACTACGCCCAGTGTGCTCGGCGATGACCATCCGTTTCCCCAGCAATCTTGGCATCGACCCAGTCAGGATTCGTCCTCAAAATCCAGAATTTATTCGAAAATCTCACTGGGGTATCTTGGAACAGGAGTGACTTATCGGCTTGTTGTGCCTCTGGAGACGTGTATATATCTCCACCGCGGCGGTCCAATAACCCCACCACAGCGCGCCACCCACTCGACTGCAATAGACAATTGAGGCTGGAATTTTGAGTGGGCCCCATAAGACATGGTAGTCTTCTTCCAACCGTCGTTTGCCCTTCAAGCTAAGATTCATTTAGGGTGCATTCTTAGCCCTGGTCCCGGTTCCAGGCTATCTGGCGCTGCTCCCTTTAATCCAGTCGATCAACCATCGCAGTGTCTAGATGATGCCCCAGACAAGCACGAGTACTTCGCACCCAGTCCTTTTCCCAATCAGACTGCGTCCTCAAGCCAGCTTCTCATAATTTCAACCATCAGAAAGGTCCTCGTTCTCGGGTCTACCCTGGCGGCCCCCGCCAGGCTGTTGCCAGGCTGCTGCCCTGCACGCAGCATACCTAGGTAGATGCGCAGTCTACCCCGGGCTGCTACATCTCCATCTACGCGTGGCTACTCTGCTCGCACCAGTTCTCACAGACAAAGATATGCGCCCCGCTACGGGCCCCAACTATAACAACTTTGAATAGAAAGACTTCCCTAACCTCCCTCCTCTCCGAGCTATTTTCCAGCACCCTCCCTCATCCTCACTCTCACTGGCATGCCGAGATACGGATGCCCCGTAACCTGTCCCACCTCCATAACCTGGAACGCTTGGTCTCCAAGAACACTCGGCGAGTCCGCAGGGTACGCACTCTCCACGTCCAGTTCGCGCACCGTCATGGCCAGAATCGCCCTCAACTCGATCTGCGCCAGCTCCTGTCCAATGCAGTTCCGCGGGCCGAGCTCAAACGGCCGCCACGTATTCTTCTGTACATGCAGCGGCTCGCCTTCCTTGGCCAGCCAGCGCTCCGGGACGAACTCGTCTGCCCGCGGCCAGAACCTGGGGTCCCGCTGCACGACGAAGCTGACGCTGAATAGCATGAAGTGCTCGGTCGGGTAGCGCTTGCCCGTCTCGGGGTGCGTGAGGAAGCAGTCCGGCTGGCCCTGGCGGATGGTGCCCACCGGAGGGAAGAGCCGCAGGGTCTCCTTGATCACTGCGGTTGTATAGGGGATCTGGTTGAGAAGGGCTGGGTCGGCGGCGACTTGGCTCCGGGCTGTGCTGGGGTCTGAGCCGAAGACGGCGTCGTGCTCGGCGCGCATCTTCGCGAGAGCTTGCGGGTTCTTGTGAAGGAGGTAGTAGGCGTATGAGATGGCCGAGGCGGTGGTGTCGTGGCCGGCGAGGAGGAATATCTTGATCTGCGAGACGGCGATGTCGATGAAATGTTCATCGATCTGAGTCAATTTGTCCTGGGGCGATTGCTCGGCCAGGTATGCTCTGGACGCAAGTGAGATGATGGTCTTGTGCGCTGCTGATGCACCATCAAGCTGCTTCCGGACTTCTTGCTCGATATGGGGTGTTAGGAGGTCTTTAATAGTCCGGTTATTGAGCCACATGCGCAAGGGACGAAGAGGGTTCAGCGCCATGACGAGGGCTTCGGGGGCATTGGTGGTCCAAAGGAGCTTGATTTGTTGGACCATAGTCTCGAAGATTGGATTTCGAGAAGATTGCGCGCGAAGGCGAACGTCACTGCGTTGGTGAGTTCATATCGCAGGGAGACGAGCAAGAGTTGACTCAAACGTACCAGACAGCTCGGCCGATAATGTCAATCGTGCATAGCGTGGCCTTCTCTTCGAGCCTGATGACTTCGCCGGATTTCGCAGCTTGTTTGAGAGAATCCGAGAAGACGTCAATCTCCTCCAAAAAGGCCGGCACCAAGGACAAGATGTTTTTGACGGAGAAGGCAGGGTTGAAAATGCCACGCCACCGCTTCCATTCCGAGCCCGACATGGTCAGAATATCTTTCAGTTGCGTGAAGGGCTTGAATTCCGAATGGAGGTGAGGATGTTTGGGCAGCGAAGGATCTTGAGTAAAGCCCGCCATCATGTCGGGATCAAAGACGGCGAGGAGCGTAGGTGCCACCGGCCACATGTCGAGATACATCAAGCCAGGGACTTCGACCTCGGGGAACTCCTCTGCGAGCAGCAGACACAGATAATTCCCGCCGAGATGCGCGGGATACTTTTGCATGACTTTGCCGATGACGGCAAGATGCCCCCATAGGAACGAATGGGGGAGGAGAGGCTGATCGAGTTAGAGCGCAAGTATACCAGTTGTCGCAAGGTTACACTCACAATGCCATGTTCACGGGCTGCAGACCGAACTCGCTGGCGAACTTGGTAGAGTCGATAAGCAAATCGCAGCAGCACTGCCAGCAGCAGCGTGGCAATGGCTCTCCACACTGTGAAATGCATTAATATGGACCCGGTGGCCGTGGCGTGGTAGGTGAGAGAGATGAGGTGGGAAATGAAACTGGCGCAGCTCGTAATAAGAATAATCCCCGAGCTCGGATAGTTAACTAGTCAGTTAACTACCTAGGTACTAACTAAGTAAATAAGGAGACGATGATTCCATCCATCCTCCCATTCTCGCCCCCAAACCCACATGGTGCATGGTATACGCACAATTTATTCCTACATGGGGATAGCTAGAGACTACATACAGTATAGACATCGACATCAGCCCGACTCACACACCTCTCGCAACCACCACCCCAATTCCACCCCCAACCGCCCTTCCTGATCATACATAACCAAATGCCCCGCGCCCTCGATCAGCACCACATCGCGCGCATTCAGCATCCGCCGCAACCGCTCCGCCGTCTCCACGGGAATCCAGCGATCCTCCGTCCCCCACACAATCCGCACCGGCATCGCGCCCCCAACCCGTCCATACAACGGCTCCACCGCCTCCGTGCTGCGCCGACTCGCCTGCACCATCTGCCTCACAAACCCGCGCCGGCCCTCGTCGCTGCCCACCCACGGCGCTGCGAGCATCTCCACGCGCGCCCGCGGCAGCGCCGTGCTCGCCGCGTCCCGGATATACGCCTCGACCACGCCCGCGAACACGGTGCCCGGCAGCGCGGCGAAGACGGCCTCGTGCTCGGCGACGAGCGTGAAGAGCGGTTGGCCGAAGGGCCCCGCGGCGACGACGTTGATCAGGCATAGGCTCGCGTATGCGGCGCCGTGGAGCAGGTGTGCGCGCAGCGCCATGAGGCCGCCGTGGTCGTGTGCGATGATGTGTGCCTGGCCGTGTGTGTGCGGCGGCCAGGACTGTGCCCAGTGCGTGTAGAGCGCGGCGAAGACTTCGGTTTGCTGGCGGAGGTCGGCGTCGAGTGCGGCTTCTGGGGTGATGTGCGCGGCTTGTGAGGGGAGCGGCTGGCCTAGTGGGCTGGTGCCGAAGCCTGGGTTGTCGAAGAGGTAGACGTGGAAGTATTTGGCGAAGGAGTGGGCGTAAGTGTGCCAGACGCGTGAGGACCACGGGGTGCCGTGGATGAAGATGAGAGGCGGGGAGCTCGAGGAGCCCAGCGCCGTCCAGCGGACGGCATAGGAGTGGGTTGCGCTGGTGTAGCGGAAGGTCTCGGTGAGTGGGATGGCGGGTTCCATGGTGAGTTTTGGTGTTGTCTGGTTTCTACAAGAAACCCCAGTCAAATGCACTAGGTGTGGTAGATATAAAACTATAGAACGAGTGGCGGGCGTGAAATGGAGAGACCAGCGTCCACCGCGATTAATAATGATACAGCAAGGCAGACGTCGAATGCAGCCAATCTTCTTCAAATGCTACGTGATTTCGGGCAGCAGCAGGCAGCAGTCCCGGCAGGATGGTGCCCTAGGAGCAGGAGTACTGGCCGAGATGGGGTCCGTGGTGTTGGTATATCAACATTGGATTCATACACAAGTGATAATCACAACATGAGGTCCCTGGGGACGGATCCTGACTATCCAGCACGAAATCAAGGGACCATAATCAGAAGCCAGAACCACCCGGGTTTAGACGTGGCAAAATGCCATTCAAGAGAAGCCATCAACCGATATAAAACGCCACCAGTGATGCAAAGAATAGGACCCCGGCAGATAATGCTGCAGGAATAAGGCTCCCACATCGCAGCAAGAGTGGATGTGGACGCAGAGGGCTGATGACACCAAACAAGACTTTTTTTCATTGTTGCTCGCGACCTTCGCTTTGCTCAGGGTCGCTGCTCGGCCATGCTGATACTCGCTAAGATCCAGAACAGACGGCCGGGGACGGCAGACTGGTTGGATCGATAAAATGGAAGAAGGGAGAACTTCACACAAAGTAGAAACACACAAAATCTCTATGGTCAGGAAAAAAACAGAATCATTTTGGGGGGCCCGGCACACTGTCGACGTAGGCATCGAAACGTGGGGGAGAGGATATTGCCCAGTAATATCATGCCCGGACTCCGGAACGTTTTGGAGAGAAAAGAAGCCCATGACGTAGCAAAGCGGGAAATGAAAAAAAAAAAAAAGTAAAGAAGACGGTCGAAAAAAGTAGATGAAGAACTCCGAGGCTTCACAGGGGACGGGAAAGCCAGGTCGCCATGTTGCGATGGAAATAACCACTCGGAATTCTAGGCACGAGAAGGGTGACGATGCATGCAAAACCTTTTGAACACAACGATGCTGATCATGATTTGGAAGAACGGGGAGAAGAGAATGAAGCCCAGGAGAAAAGAGAAGAACAACAGAGGATTCGAAAGCGGAAAGAAGAACGAGCTCAACGTAATGAGTTTCTCCCACCCTTTCTCGGCTTGCCATACTCGCGATTGAAGAACTTGCCAGCCTTTTCCCGGTTTCGGTAATTCATAGATCCACTCCGCATAGTCCACTGGAGGAGATCGTGAATCGCACGGTGAGCGTTAAAGCTGGGCTCGCGGGACAGGCTGACCATGTCCTCGATGACCTCGTCGGGAAGGAGATGGTAGCTGAGAAGACAGGAACGGTAAAAATCCAGGAGAGCATTGAAACCATAGTCGACGTGTCGTGTGAAGAGATCATCAAGGGCTTGATGCCTAAATTCATTGTACATTTGCAAATCGAAGTTTCGTGCCAGATATTGCGACCAGCTACGATAAGGAAGGCCTGCGACACGGGGGCCGGTAGTCGAATTCGCCCACGCCTGTCGACCCCAGGAATCGCGATTGCTGGTCAATTCAGATGATTGGTTGACATGAGCGGACTTTTGGTGGGAGGAGGGGCCCCGGTCCCATCCTCTTGCCATGGAGGGTGGGTATTGCTTTTTGAAAGAGGGCCTGTCAGTGGGACGAGCGACGAAGGCGGCTGGGCCGCGCTTGTTGCTCCCCGCGTCGAAGCTAATCGTCAACAAAATCAATCATCAGCCACTATCAAGAAAGTTACCATCGTGATGCAAATGCAGCATACCCAGAGGATTGGTCCGCCGTTTCGGAGGAAGAGGGAACCGGGGTCGTCGATTGCGAATCTAATCCGCGCGCTGAATTCAATCCGTCAATAAATGTGTCGTTCCAAGGCGGATAGAAATTGTGAAAAGGGTCCGCCAATTCTGGGCCAGTTTTGGGAAGAAAAGCAAAGTCCGTGGGGTGTCCTACATTGGCAATTTCATTTTGAGTCGACGGCATAAACTCTGGAGCAGTCGACGACAGCGGCGTCCGAGGGTTGCGGGACCCGGTGCCGTTGGGAATGAATTGTCGGGAGGCAGGGTTGATCGATCCGTTGGGAGCGCCATCCGCATGGTGGTTGAACGGCGCATTCTCGTCGTTCTTGGCGGATTGCTTCGCGGGAGGAGCACTCTCATGCTGCGCGGCAGGGTCACGCTGGTCCACCGGGAGAATCCACTGCGCCCACCGTTCGCGAGGGCGTACCCGGTCCACACCATCCTCGCCAGTCTGGTATTCGAGATTGCGGAGGTTACGAGAGACGTGACGGATGAGCTCGAAGTCCTCAGTCAATGACTTCACCCGCTTGAAGCTGGCGATGACACCCAGCGGGACGAAACCTTGGGAGTCCATTTGGCGACGAAGGAACATGTCCTTGCACATGTTATCGACCGAGAAGTAGTACTCCCTAGTGTCCACGGTCAGTATTTAAGAGGGCAATGTCAAAGCAGAGGGTTAACGTACAGCTGCATGGACAGCATGGTGACGACCGAGAAGGGCTCCATGTACTGCTGGTAAGGAATGGCGCTCATCGGACCAGGGTTCACAGCCTGGTAGCCATACATCGTGTTGATGTCGGGGGGAAGGGGTAGACACCGTACATGTTACCGGAGGCCGGCAATGAAGGCGACCTCAGGGGCATGCGGTTGCTCTGCTGCGACCCATTGGGAAGACCGTGCGACCGTTGTCGCTCGTTGAAGCCAAACTGCTTGGGGACGAAGTTGTTGGGCATGTTGCCAAACTGAGGGTTCTGACCGCCGAACGAGGCATAAGGGCCACGACCACGGTTAGGACCCCGGCCACCCCGCTCCGCGCGAGAATCACCACGCTCCCGGTTGAAGTCCGGGAAGCCATTCGATTCGCGGGTCAAGTCAGCAGACTTGGAGCCAGACTCAATACGACGGTCATTGGCGCGAGCTGCCGCCTGCGAGTCGACAGCCAGTTGCGCGGCTTTCGGGTTGCCGCTGTGCTTGCTGAACTGCTTGCTGTCACGCTGGGCACGGGCGAAGTTCTCACCTCCATTGGCTTGCTTTCCATTTGAGGCAACAGCATCCTCGGTGATGCGGGGTGCACGGCCGCGATCTCCTGCTTGAGCCTTGCGGCCATCTGCGTTGGCAACGTCGGCGCTGTCAGAGCGTCTAGATTGTGCGGGAAGAGAAGCGGCACGGCCAGTGCCAGCTTCGTTCCGTCCTCGTTCACCGGAAGCCTGCTTGACTGCAGGTCCTTGGGCAGCCTGTCCCGGGGCCACCTTCTCTGCGGTCGCGGCCGCTGCACCGTGGGCGCCCCCACGGCCTCCATCGCGTCCACCGCGGGCAGCTCTCCGGCCTCCCCGTCCAGATGATGGAAGCGGGGTGTTGAATACGGCGGTCGGAACGTAGTTGACGGGCATCCACTTCTCCTTTCCATGGGATCGAGAGACCGGGCTCTTTTCGGTCTTTTCGGGCTTGTCCGTCTTCTCTTGGGCCTTCTTCTTCTCTTCGCCGAGGGCGACCTGCGGCGTGGGCCATAATGAAGCGTCTCCCACGGGAGGGAGAGCGTCGTCTCGGGCCTTACCACCCTCGGTCTTTTTGCGGTCCTTGGTGCCCTCCGAGGCACCGTCAGCGCCCTTTTTCTTGGCACCGGTTTTGGAGGTATCTTGCTGGCTGTCTTCAGATGTCTTTCCTGGGGTAGTCTTGCCCGTGGTGACGGCGGGCGTGGTCTTTGCCTTGGCTTCCTGGGCCTCTTTCCTCTGCTGCCAAATGTTGACCGTGGGGAGGGGAGCAGCCTTCAGCTCCTTCGGCGGGGCGCTCTTCTCGGCATTGCCGGACTTCTCCTTTGAACCTTCAGCGTCGTTCTCCAACTTCTCGGCCTTGGTATCAGTCTGGGTCTTCTTTTCCGACGAAGGCTCCGCGTTTCCATTCGGGGTATTTGAGGCTTCACCCTCTTTCGCATGTGTGGTGGATCGGACGCTCGGGGAGGACGTTCGGGTGTGAGCTGCCTTGGACCTGGCGGCATGCTTGCTGGTCACGGTCGTGAACTCGGCTTCCTTGCTCACGCTCGGGGCCGCCTTTTCAGTCTCCGACGGGGTCTCCGTTTCAGCAGTTGTGGTCACTGGCTCAGTCGTAACATCGTTGGCCTTCTCCTCCGGCTTGGGCTCGGAGACCTCTGGCTCTATCGATGCGGGCTTGCTGGGCACCGGTGTCCCGGGGACACCCTTAGCGGCCTGCGCATACGAAAAGGTAGGCATTTCGGATATGGAGCTCATTGGGGCTCGATCAGACAAAACTTGCAGTTCAGTCGAGGAAAGAAAAATAATGGTTGGATCCGTTCGGAAGTTCGCAGTGAGCTCTGCTGGTCGAACGGGCGTATTTCCGTCGGGCCTGGAGATCTCAGATCAACGCTTACGCGTGAGATGACTCCGGCACCGTAGTAAATCGGAAGAAAGAGACCACCTTCTTGGAACCCCACCAAGCGGCAGCTTCCCGTTTCTTCAATATCACTCCCACTCTGCGACGGCGGAACCGGGAGAATGGGTCTGTGTGGACGAAGACGACGGAGGATGCGGTCGACGCGCGGGTGTGCAGTTCGGTCTGGTTGTGTGTGGGAAGAATGGGTCTAGACCACGGATCGCATCGGTAGAAGCGTCGGAGTCTCTGCGAAGGAAGGAGGCGGGTGATCGTCAGTTCAGTGGAAACTGGTCGGATGATGAGCCTGTTTCCCGTCCACGTTCGCTCTGGATCTCACACAGCAGTCGAGCACCCGCGGGGTCCAACGGCGTCAAGCAACAGGGAACGCGGAACGCGGAACGCGGTGACGAGCGTGTTGAGAGTGCGGTCTCGACGGGAGTGAAGCGTGAAGCACCGAGTGTGAGTCGCACGTGGCGGACAGCTTCGGAAACAGCTGAGCAACGCGAGGGTCACGATCGAGGTCTTCGGTTCTCTCTGGGAGAAAGGAGAGGTGCCGAGTCGACGGAAGGGCTCGCTCGGGGGGGAAATTGAGAAATCACCACAGGCCGAGAGGATAGGATCGTAGCAGAGAGAAACTGGCGATAGATGTTCAGAGAAAGCACCAGGGAGGAGATGAAAAGAGAACACACAGGGAAGGGGGGGGGGGGGAGGGGAGGTGAGAGGGGAGAAATGGGTGTGAGAGCAACGCAAAATTATTCGGGTAGGGCACCTTTTTGGTAGCGGGGGGGCAGCGCGAGGGCAGAGAAGGGCAGAGGAATGGGAAATTGGGATTTGGACTCTCTGGTACTTACACCGGTAAGAATGAAGAATGATTCGCCTGGGATTTTGGGCAGAATGGCAGTTATGTTATTTTATTTTATTTTTTTTCTTGCTTTGGCTTGTGTACCCCAGTTATTGTGGAATTTCGCATAAGGGAAAAAAATCTCTTAGTGATGGAGCCCGCGGATTAATCCCTCGGTGCCGGCCCGTAGAGACCCTGCAATTTCTTTTACTACGCTCCGAATAGGCGAATTTACTGGCTTTCCTCGAGCGACGCTTGGGAGACCCCGTACCCACGAGGTACTTAAGGACGTGGGTATTTCCACTCCCAAGGTATGTCCGATTCCCAGTGTGCGAGAGGAATGGACTTTGTGATCTCCTTGTTTGGGACTAGCCGGTGCTTGTTACCGCTCGTTACCTTCTGTTACCTCTCGGCCTACGCTCGGCCTGCACCACGAAGCTTTGTCTCCGGGATTCCGGAGCTTTGATGGACCTGAGTTGTCCTCTTGGTCTTGATTCAGAGCACCAATCACCAGTGCTGGCGAATGAGCCTCAACGTCCACGCCGATCCGATGACAGCCCCGAAGATCTATACCACCGGGTCCTCGAGGACAGAACGCGAAACAGAAAGCAGGTGTCTTTCGATTGACTACGACAAGTCGAGTGTATACTACAGCTGGGCCAATGGCCTCCACAGATGGTCAACTCAGGACACACACATATCCAAGCTCCCAAGGCATACCCGTCTCCAACGCAGACTGGTGATGGGAAACATGCTTCAGCCAGGGCCATACCTACTCGCAACCTCTCTGGGAAGACACCATTCCATACATATACATCCGGCACATTTCCTATTCCCATCTAAACGTTCGCCCCGTTGCGGGGTCCACCGGAGCCCCTCCGCGCAGCGCCATTGGCCCCGGGGCCACGCAGCCGTCGAATAATTGCCTGACGCGGTGCAACGGGAAGCCAATTCATGGTCCCTTTTTTTGCTTCTGGTCCGTCGCCGCTATTAAATTATGTACTGGCCTCGATGGTGGTATATCAAACGGGACAGCCGCCAGCTCCCTGCAGACTCACGCTCGAGATCAGTACGTCCGCACTCATGGGTCCATGCCAGTTCAGTCATTCGCGAGTCGTGGAGACCGTTGGAACCCGGATATGCGACCCGGCGGAGTTGTTCATCCTCGGGTGTACCTGGCGCCGTATGGGGGATACGTAATATATCCTGTGCCCCGAGTAGTAGTCACTGCGCCAGACTCGTCGTGGACGGTAGGCGAGAAATCGGATCGAGCTCTACATGTGTAGGGCAGCGTACGGCAGTCCTGTCACGTCCGACCAGGCTATCCCTCTGCGCCGTGACGGTTGTGTGCGACCCGGATGTGACGTATCCTGCTGCACGTGATCTGGGCTTCAGGCCTTACATGTCTTTGCTGCGGTAATTACCAGCTCGAGGCTCCGAATAATGATGGTAATGGATGCGGTGGAGTGCCAAGACCGGAGAGAACCGCGACCAGCCACGTTCGGCAGGGCGCGATTAGGGCTGAGGGCACGCGGAATCCGTCGGGATGCGGTGGAGTATGTAATCGGATTACCAGCCTGGGAGGCGGTATTGACGCCGGCGAGGGCCGGAAGTATAGTACATATAGACACTGTCTACCGGAGGATGTACGTGCTGCAGGAGAGAGCAAACCCGCAAAAGTGGTATCGTATCTGACTGGAATCATACCCAAAACACCAAACCATGAGAAAGAACGCCAACCCCCACGCCCAAACTACCAGTGTCGAACTCCCACCAGCACCTGCTGCTGTGCGTTGAGCTCACTCGACCCCAGCGACCCCGTCGTGAAGCCGACGCGGGCGAGGACTTCCCATACCAGCTTGCGCTTCACACCCTCACGAACGGGGATCTTCTCCAGGGCGTCGTAGCCGTTGAAGTACTTGAGGAACACGGGCCAGTACTTCTGCAGCATGGTCTGCACATCGCCCGGTGTGGGATCCGAGCTTGTCGTCTCGAGCGCCTGCTGGGGTCCAGGGTCGGGGAATCGGGCAACAATCTCGTCCAGCCATCGTGATTCCAGCGCCGACGCCCGGTGCGGCGACATAATCAGGGAAGAAAGCCGCAGGGCCGTCGACCGATCCAGGAGTTTGTGAGAGGTGCGAAGCTGCGCGTGCGGATCGGTGCGGCTTGGCAGGGGAGTATTGTCGTCGCTGCCGTGGCTGGCAAGCGAAGATGACGAGGAGGAATTGGCATCGTCGTCCTCCTCAGACGAGTCGTCGTCGTCGAGGGAGCTGGAGTTGCCCTTGGCAAGGTATCGATCCACCTCTTCTTTTCGGAGGGCCGTCTCCACGGCCAGTTTGATTTCAGGCGTGACCTTGATGCGAGCAAAGGTCCGCAGCTGGGTCACCCAGCCGCCCCGGAGCAGCCACGCCAAGATAGAGAAATACGTCTCCTTGTGGTCCTTACTAGGGATGAAGTTGGCATACGGACGCGGTGTGCCACTAAGTGCGGAGAGCATCTTGGGAAGACTTGGAAGGGAGGGGAACGCCGTCTGGTAAGCTATCGTAGCAACCTCGAGTTTGCTTAGGTCGCAATTAGGTGAGACGATGTATGTGTCGCTCTGGTGAATGGGAGGAATGGCGCGAGCTCGTCGCCAGTAGACCAAATGGCTAGCCAGCATCTGAATGGTGGATAGCGGGATGCCCGAGGTGGCAGAGATTTGGGCAAATGATTTCGTCGGCTTCGAACAGCGGATATAATGAGCCAGCGCTGGAGCAAGAGTGCCACCCGAGGCTTCCACATCCCTGATGATGGCCGCTTCGCTGTCCAGCAAAAGTAGTGCGAAGTGCTTCGCAAGAACCTGATGAGGCGCATTATTCTCGTCCGTCCCGGTGTCATCAACCGGTGTTGCGCTGTCCGCCGTCGTCAACCACAAACCCGGGTAGGATTTTTCCCCAGGACCAGCAACGTAGGGCGTGGACGTCAGCGGAGGAATCTGCAGTGAGATGGAGACGTCGGGACTAAGTGAAACAGATGCAATCTTGGATGCTGAAATGCTGGTGTAAACAGTATAGATGGCTCTCGCAAGGGAAGACTGGTTGATGAGGTCCGAGTAGAGGTTGTGCACCGACGTTTTACTCTCTCGTGCTTTTCGCCGGACTTGCAAGATATGCTGCGATTCTTTCCAGACATAACCCGTGCGAGCCTGCTCCCATTTGAGGGCCTTGGCGAATTTCTTGATGATGTTCTCATAGATCTCCTTGACGCGCAAGGAATACTCCAGCAGAGGAGGATCCATCACAAACACCACATTAAACATGGTCATATGGTCCTTGTCCTCCGGGTCAAGCGAGTCATTCGTCGTCTTTCCGATCTTCGCGCCAGCCGTCGACGCACGTTTGGCGGTATTCGTCGGTGAAAGCGTAAGCGTCGAGTCGGCAAGGGAAGCAATACTGGCTCCCATCTCAGGAGAGACAACCCCGTCATCCTCCCCGGGTGCCTCGGGAACCTCATTGTGACCAAGCTCACCTCCATCCCATTCCGCGCGAGGCTTCTTCTTCTTCTTTCGGCGCTGCTTGCGCCAGGTCCCATCCTCGCGCACGAACACGGGCCACCCAATCAGCGCGAGATCATTGATCCCAACCTCAAAGCGGCGCTTGTGCCACGACCGAGACGGACTCAGCAGCTTCTCCCAGACACTACCAGGCACCCCCAGCAGCGAATCCCACGGACGCGACGAGCCGCCCGTCCCAGCCTCCGGCCGGTCCGACGCATCATCCTCGAGATCCGACCCGGCCCCCCGTTTGCGAAGCGACGAGGCCCGGCCAGACCCTAGAGACCCGGGCCGCTGCAACTCCGCCGCGCCAGGCGACACGGACACAGGCACATGGTCGTCCAGCCCGAAATTACTCGCGCGCCGACCCAGGACGGAGCTCGCGCCGCCGGCATGGCTCTCGCGCTCCTCCTCGTCCTCGTCGGAGCTGAGCCCGCTCTCCGAGCTCGAGCTGGAATCCGTGTTCTTGTGTCCCTGTCGGCTGCGCGTGCGGGAGATGCGCCGCCCGCCCTTGGTGGTGGTCTTGAGGCGGTTCTCGCTAAGCGGATTCGGGGGGTAGTGGAAGACGAGGCGGGGGCCGGTGCGTGAGCGCACGATTAAGATGATCGCCACTAGACATGGGTCTGGCGGTCGTACGATGGAAGACATTGAGGGTGATGGGGGGGAATCGACCGCGGGCGAGCGTCGGAGAGCTTGACGTTGGCGGCTGGGCGGAGCCGGGTTCCCCGCATGAACGCCTGGGCCAATCGAGGCCGAGTGTTGGTTTGCAGAGTGACCGTCTAGGATATCGTACTACTCCGATATGAAGGAAGATTTTTCTTTTCTGTAAAAGAATTGGGTATAGAATACAATTCATATGTACAACGCCCTCAATGAATGCCATGAACTGTTCCCGGCCAGTGGCGGACTGATCGGTGTCTTCAATATCGTACAATTTTTCATATCATGTCCCAGCTCAGCTTTTATTATCTGTCCCTTGTGTCGTACTGGCAGCCGGTACTTTATTTTTCTCCTGGTCCTCCTTGAAGACGAGGCCAAGGTTCTTGAAATTATCCGGCGCCATCAGGTTCCTGCGAGAGGCTTGGGTCAGTATTGCCTGTGATTCCGGTGACTATAACGACGAATTCAAAAACCCAAGGAGTCCAGCCGCATTCCAGAGAGAGCTTGAACGTACTTGTCCATCCGACAGGCGAGATAGTCCTTGGCGAGTCTGCGACATGCCTCGTCGTTGGTGCCCTGCTTGGACTTGATGCATTTCAAGTAACCCGAGATAATGTGCTTGCACTCTCCTATTCAGACACAAGAGCCGTTAGCTATGTTCCTCTCCTCGCTTGACGCCCTCTGCTCGTGGAAGACACTGGCCGCTCTTGCTGGGATTCGCCTACCATCATGGTCAAGGGGGAAACTGCCACGTTCCGGTCTATCAAAGTAAAACGAACAGTCAGCAAGTCTGTCAAAAAGGCACCAGGATGTATCAATGCGTGCATCTCATGCAAAGAGAGCGCATCAGCAAAGACTCCAGGTTAAAGGTGGTGAAAAACCACTCACGGTGTGGGCTTGTAGTTGACCGAGCCACCTCCGGGGGCTCCAAAACTCATTTCCGATAGATGAAAGGAGCGGTCTCCTCTAGCAGCGAAATCTTCAGTCGAGTGGTGGCTTCGTGCATCGCAGAAAACCGGACGGCGCGCCGGCAAAGACCAAACAGAGCAAACGGAACAAACACGTCTTGACCAACCAGAACGGCGCAGCGTCGTCGATGATGTATTCTCTTATATCGGATCGGCTCGGGCTTGCACCCAGGAAGAAATGAATCAAGTTGATTCGAGCGGAGATAGTAGTTTGCATGTAATAGCCCTGTTGTAGAAGGAAAAGCGGTTATTTCGTTATCTATGCTGCGGTGGGTATATAAACTCCGAGGTATATATAGTTGACCGGGCATATCCCACCACCGACTTTATCATCCCCATCTCTTCGATTCAAATTTCTTGTACGATCACCCCATTCTGCTCACTACTGGTCTGAACACCACAATACTAAGAAAATGCCCATGTACGTATCTCGCTCATCCAAGAATCCTCACTTTCAATCCCTTCCCCGCATCGGGATACTCACGCCTCACCACAGGAAACTCGACGGAAGCTGCCAGTGCGGCGGCATCGAATTCACCCTCCAATCGCAAACCCCAGTCCCCTACCAGCTCTGCGCCTGCAGTATCTGTCGCAAGGTCGGCGGACACCTGGGCAGCGTGAACCTGGGCGGCATCGCGGACAGCCTGAAGGTGCTCAAGGGCCAAGAACTCATCAAGTACATACAAGCCCCTCACCCGCACCGTCCGGGGCTAACCATATAATTTAGGAAGTACTCCGGGATCAAGGACCGCGGCACCCCGAAGGAGGAGCGGTGCGGCTCGGAGCGAAACTTCTGTTCGAATTGCAGCACCATGCTGTGGCTGTGGGATCGTCATTGGCCGGAGCTGATTCACCCGTTTGCGTCGGCTATTGATACCGAGTTGCCGGCGCCGGATGAGATGGTCTGTATTATGGATGGGTCGAAGCCGGCGTGGGCACGGTGGCCGGAGGGGAAGAAGAGTGTGTATGAGGTTTATGGTGGGGATAGCCTTGAGGGTTGGCACAAGAAGCATGGGCTGTTTGTTGAGTGATTCCTTGATACCGTCAACACGCAAGTGTTGGGGACGAGGTGAGAGCGAGTCGACGAGTTGATGGGATTGAGTGGCCAAGGGAAACTACGAATACGAAGAGACGATGCACGAGATGAATGATATGAAAAGAATTGATTGAATTAAATTTGAGACTGGGTATCAAGAGAACCTGCAATGCATGTTAGCAGCAGAACACAACATGGTATGAGTGACATATTGTGTAGATGGAAGGTAATCAGTTCTCCAAGGTGAAATAATTTGTGTCGACATTGTGTATTCAGAAAGAACACAGCGAATATTATGGGTTCATCAGGTAGGCAAGCGGGCAAAGGCGACGTGGTAGAACTCACAAGAATACGGGCCGGGGTATCTACAACGGATGGCGAGTCCTAAATGATTGATCACCGAGTCAGCAAGGGCATTCAGCGATGAAGCAAGCTTGAATCGCGAGATCAAAACATGGCAACTAAATCAGGCTTCACGCCCAGTTTGTCAGCATATGATTCCATGTTGTCGGTTGATAGCTGAACTTACCTCATTAAATCAGATTTTTGTGTAAAGTGTTCATTCCCAGAATACCGTAGCATCCAGGTCAAACAGTGTGAATAACATATTCATCATAATAGAGATGACCATGTAGGGGGGCAGGATGTGTGCAGTGCTAGAGCAAGTAAAATATGTACCTATTGACCACTGTTAGATCGGTGTTGCATGACTTGTCTTGTCGACGCCAATGCGATGTGACCAAGGGCAAAGGATCAGGTGACGAGTTCTCAACAAGTAGTCCACTTCCCATACGCCCGCAGAGTTTGTACGCTCTGCTTTTGATGGACGCAGAGACGAGGATACGTTATGTCCGCCCGTTCGTTCAAATTTTCTTCATGCAAGGCACATGCCGCAGTGGAAAGAGATTGAGAGCAGGGTTGAATGTACCTAACCAGCAGCATGTTAGCACGAAGATCATCACACAGATGGCTGTTAAAACACGAAGTGATTTCGGTGTAGTCAGACAAGGCTGAAACTTGATATGTTGACAGATTCCACACGATAACTTAAGCTTGAGGAATGCCTTTGCATGTCTTGGAGTCATCATCCGAGGGGGAAGGGAAGGAAATATAAGAAAGATTGTCGCCATACCTTTTACAATTATTCAAGCAGGGCAAGGCCGAACAACAATCATCAATTGCTCGAGGATCCTGAAACCAAAGTCAGCATAAGGATTCGGTCAAGGCGTCCAGAGTGTGTGTTGTGAATCCGGAAGAAGCCAGGTTCAGTGTAATTCTAGAGCTTTTCTTGGAAATTCCGTCATGAATTGTCGGGAATTGGATACAAGAATTTTCATCCTAGAAGCTTCGGAGAATGGCAGATGGGGAATGCGGAGGGGGGCTTACCTCGATGTTGGTTTACACCAAGAGCAAAGGCAACTCGCCCAAGACAGCATTAGAGCTGCGCATGATCGAGAGCCGAAAGAGACAAGACAAAACAGAGCCAAAGAGCTGGGAGCTCGGGCGAAAGTACTCGCAGACGCGGGAGGAAGAAAAAAAAATTGTGGGTGGAGCGCGGGTTATAAAGGCGGCTACGGGCGGCGCGAGACCCGACCCGCGCAGTTCGGCTTCGCGTCGCCGTTTCTCCACTCGTGGATTTCTCTTTCAGAGAATCCTTTGGATCTCTTCGCTGAGATAGGTTGCTTCTTGGTGCTCATGAAAATACTGCGTGAACATATGCATGTTTCGGTGCCTGCCTCTCCTAGCCGCACTTTGCTCGTCATGCAACGATCTCGAGATCAATAATGGCTTTGGATCAAGTCACTCAAGCATCTTGCCTAGTGGCTAGACTGGACGACTTTCTTTCTGAATGCTGAACGGGAGGCTATGGTTTCTTCTGGCGGTGGAAATAGTATTTGCAACTTCTGGGCTCGGCGATTGACCAACGCCGAGTGGAGCCTCTCGTCACCATAATATGCATGGTGGGCTTTTAGGCGGCAAGATGTTGATTTCTGCAGCGTCTTCTCAGGAAACCATCATATCAGCCTTCTGAATCAGTTGTTGATACCGTTATGGTACGTTGCGGTTGCCGCTTTGCAAGTGTGCATTTTATGGGAACCGAAACGTCTAATATATGGCGTGGATACATAGAGAGAGCTATGCGTTCCGATCAGCGAAATGGCGCTCAAGTTGTAAAGGCATTGTCATAGGAGCTCCGACCTCGTAAATAGGAAAACCAAAATAGAGGAACGAGACGACGAGGATGGAATCGAGGAACACAAGAAGACGAATGAACACCAGACCATTGGAGTAGTACCAATTCCTTCCAGGCTCGGGTTCAATTGGCTCATGGTCCCTAGGTAGCTGGCGACTTTGAACTCATCCAGACGTCATCATTGAGGTTGGACACCGATAGTCAAGACTTGGGTTCAGGAAAGGGCGTCAATTTGACGTAGGCCCTCTGAATGAGAAGAGATTCCGCGAATTTCTTCGCATCTTTCGAACAGGAGCTCCCTTACCACCATCTGATGAATTTGCAATCCACTTAGAATGACAAATTTCAAATTGAATACCGGAGCCGAAATTCCAGCCATTGGCTTTGGCACCTGGCAGGATGAGAATGTGCAAGAGGAATCGGTCCTGGAAGCGATCAAAGTCGGCTATAGGCACATTGACACTGCGCGAGTGTGAGTGAATATCTTAAATGCAGAATTCTTCCGAACTATAGCCAAAACAAGCTAATACTATCCACACATTACAGCTACGGCACCGAGAAGGCAGTAGGACAGGCGATCAAGAAAAGCGGCGTTCCACGCAAAGACCTCTTCATCACCACAAAACTGTGGAATAATAAGCACCACCCGGACGATGTGCTACCCGCACTCCAGCAATCCCTTGATGACCTAGACTTGGATTATGTGGACTTGTACTTGATACACTGGCCAGTGGCCTGGAAGCGCGGCGAGGACCTGTTCCCGAAACAAAACGGCGTTCCAATCCTGGAAGAGATCGACATCATCGACGTAGGCCCTAGTGACTCCTTCCCTTCATTGGTGCTATCCTACTAACCACACACTTGTCCAAAGACATACAAGGCAATGGAAAAACTGTTGCCAACCGGCAAGGTCAAAGCGATTGGCATCTCAAACTTCGACAAGGCGGAAATGGAGAGATTGCTGCGGAATACAACGGTCGTCCCCGCTGTCCATCAGATGGAATGTCACCCATGGCTGCAGCAGTATGAGTTCACTTCATGGCATAGGGCTATGGGGATTCATGTTACGCAGTACTCGCCATTTGGGAACCAGAACCTGTTTTATAGGGTGACAGCCGTGGCTACGAAGCTCATCGACGAGCCAATATTGGCAAGTGTGGGCAAGAAGCATGGCAAGACGGCTGCTCAGGTTGCTCTCGGTATGTATTTGAAGTCCGTCCGTTTCTGAACACAACATTCGCGTGGACAAAATCTAATATCCCTGGATCCTTTCTTATAGCATGGGGAATCACGCAGGGCCACTCTGTCCTTCCAAAGTCCAAGACCCCATCCCGAATCCAGTCGAACTTTGAATCGGATTTCAAGTTGAGCCCCGAGGAAATGCAAGAGATGCACACCATCAACAAGAGAATTCGGTTCAATGATAGTAGTAGGGAGTTTGGTAGAGATTTTTTTTACCAATCTTGAAGATAAGATGGGATAGTCTCGAGGATGCGTCGTCTAATTCTGTTCGAACTACATTGGGCTATTCTTAAATGAACCAGGAGATTAATGAACCAATAAGGATGAGAGAAAACGTGATTTGATTCGGAAGCTTTGATCCAAGCTACTCTATTCAACACCTCGGGAGAGTACCGACACAAGCGTTGAAGCTGCGACACAGGAGTGGACACTTTCGAAAACCTTCTATGAAAAGAAATAAGCTTCAGGCATGGTTTAGGCGCGATGGAGAGATTCTATGCTGCTGGTCAACTTCCCGGGAGAATTGAGAAACCGTGAAGGTGGAAAAGATTTTGGGAAAAGGAGCCTTGTATCGCAGTATCGGGGTCAGAAACATTTCCGTGATCCAAATACCAAAAGGCTATCTTGGAAATCTTTGTAGCTTCTCTGTAACTATAGATAATCAACTAACTCGTTATTAGTTAATTGTCTTCGCTCCTTGCCCCTAGGGCTCATGACGTCATGGCGGATTCGACGTTCAAGGGAGAATCATACAGGTTGTTAGGCGCCGACCTTTCTAAATAGGAGTCACCAATCAGCTGTCATGACCTCAGCTACAAAAGGCTTTGCTTTGGTCACTCCTGCTTCACGAGGGTTAGGTCTCGCCTTTGCTCAACAGCTGCTAGTACGAACACAACTCCCCGTCATTGCCACAGCTCGCAAGAACTGCAATGAAGTTCGGGAGCACCTTCTCTCTAGCAAGGGCATGCCGTCCAATGCAGAGGAGAGGCTGCGAATCCTCGAAGTTGACGTGACAGGTCAGTTCCTCCTATAGAGGAGCTCTCCAATGAGATGTATCTAACGTGACATCCGATAGATGAAGCCACAATATGTTCAATGGCAGAAACCATCCGTCGAGAACTGCCTGGTACTTCACTCCGGCTGGCGTTGACCATACCAGGTATCCTCCATGTTGAAAAGTCACCTGCACAGGTCGACGCCGAGAGTGCATTGCACAGCTTCAAGGTCAACGCCCTTGGTCCGCTGCTGCTCATGAAGCATCTTTCTCCACTGCTTCCAACCAAATCCGCCCCGGCATTTCCAACTACATCAGAGTCTTCCGCACCAAATGGCGATGAGTTGCACTTACCTTCACACGCCGTCTATGCCATGATGGCTGCTCGTGTGGGCTCGGTCTCTGACAACGCTTCCGGTGGTTGGTACTCCTACCGCGCGAGTAAGGCTTCTGTTTTCCAGCTGGCCAAGACCTTTGATTTGTACCTACGGAGGAGATCTGCGGACAAGGCGCTCGCAGTCGCTTTGCATCCTGGTACTGTGCGCACGGATTTTACGAAGGAGTTCTGGAAGGGGAGAGACTTGCTGGAGCCGTTAGAGTCCGCGGAGTACTTGTTAAACTTTCTGGCCCACTTACCACCTGGCTTTGAAGATGGGAGGGGAAGGTGCTGGGACTGGAAGGGCGAGGAGGTACTTCCTTGATGTGTGGCCCTGGAGAAGGTGTATACTATGTGACTTCCATATCAACATAAGAACTACCGCATAGATATACAGACTATAGTGTGACATAATGTTCTCACCTACAGTCATCTCACAGCTTGATTCACCGACCCAAGTATTGAGAATCAGTCGCATTAAGTAAGCATTTTCTTCTAGAATTGGGTGGTATCTAGGGATACTTGCAGCGTATATATCCGGGTACCCAGAGTATATGGGGCACTGGTCCTAGTGGTGTTGCCATTGCTTGCCAGAGAAAAGCCCACACGTGCTCAATCAGGAAAAGACAACATCCCCAACTGTCTTGACTGATGGGAGAGCTTGGTTTATAAGAACAGTCAAGTAAATGCGACACTCTCTGCGAGAGGCCATTGATATATTCGGAAGCGTCATAGAGTCGTGATTTTAACATTAGAGCTCTGCTCGAGCTACAGTGGCTGCACTCAGCGCCAGCCACCGACTCTCCCCTCATCCCATCTCGCTTTAGCCTCCTGTCTGGCAGCTAGCTTCGAAGCTTCCCCACGGACACGCCGCACCCAGTCAGTAATCTCCTTTTCAGTAGCCCGACCATGATGATCTTCATCGAGGAAGCTTTCCTCGACGGCGTGGCAAACCGCTTCCTGCTCCACGGTCGCAGCACTGAGTCGCTGGTACAGTGCCTTGGGTGACCACGGCGCCAGCGCCGCGTCCATCTCGGTCTGCTTCTTGCGCCACGAGACCTCTAGTGACTGGTGCTGAAGGAGCATGGTTTCCGTGGAGGTACGGAGCTCGGTGATGTGTTTTTGCATCTCGAGCAGCCGAGCAGCGAGCTCTTTGTTTATCTGGATGAGGGATTCAAGGTTCTGTTGGCGGGCGGTGTGGGAAGGGTGTTGATTTGAGAGCGCGGAGATGAGGCTTGGGTCTTTCAGAATGGTTTGTAGATCCACGGTGCTGCGGGAAGGGGGCTTCGTTAGCTATATTCTGTCTTGAAGGTCGGAGGGTTCTCGTACGATTTGTCCTTGACTATCTCCGGCAGCCAGCCCTCTTCTCCGGCCGGCGGTGCCGGGAGGGTCGCAGGGAGGGTATATGAGGTTTGCGCGCCTGGCTGTTGACTATCTGGCCGGTAACCTACTGGCGTTGGCTGATGGGGTGCTGGTATCGAAGACATGTTTTGAGGGGTTCCTCGTCGGCTCGCTTCATGGCTGCTGGGTTTGGGCGGGGGAGGAGGGGGCGTGTCGGGATTGATGGCTGCGTTCGCCATTGTAGGCGTCGAGTAGAAAGATGACTGGGTGGGATATGGCGACGCTGATTGAGACATGGTGAGGTGCAGAGGTGGTGTGGGGTTCGGAGGTTGGAAGTTGGAGACGCGGGATGCGGCTTAATCTTGGCCGCCGCGTGCCTTAATGATGGCGCTAGCGTTATCTACATAGATGCTCGGATCACTGACATTATGCACTTGAATATGCGGAAGAAGACTCGAGATAGTGGACGGAAATAGGGGATTCCAATAATTGAATTCATAACTTCATCTTAGTTACATCACGGAGACTCAATCCCTGAGCGCACGCCTGTCCACTTGGTGGTGGTAGAGGAATCACGCACATGGGTGGGCGTGCTATGTGCTACGTAGTACCCCATCTCGGCGTGTCGCCAACACCTCAAGGCCTTGAGGAAGACTCTTCTCTCAGAGGCAAGCCATTTGCACGAGATCAGAGGGTCTTTGAGCTGAGCCCGGCCACCTGAGCGACCCCACGACGGACTCCCCGATATATAGGTCGGGTATGGAGGCTTTTCCCGCCAACACTTGCGACATAACGAAGTCAGTTTATAGGTATATTTGGCAAACCGATTTCTTCTTTAATCAGTCCTCCTCCGTAGATCGCGATCCTCAGTCTCGATGTTGGAGCCCGCAATAGCATCCATAACCAACTCCCTCAGCTGATTTTGTGTCGCCTCGCTGTGGAAGTCCTCGCGAGCCGCGAGCTCGTCGATGCGGCGCTTGAACTCTGGATCCACTTCCGTCTCACCAGCACTAGCCTCTTGTTCCGACATGGTGCCAATGTTGACCTGCATATTGCCGGGAATGGGTGGTGGTGCGTTTAACGGGTCTGTAGATGGGTCCGCACTGGTCGGCGTAGGAGCTCCAAGCACTTCTCGGAGGTAGGCAGAGACCCGCGGAAATTCGTCGTCAGCTTCCATCTTCTCGTGGGCCTTGAACCCTTCATCGTTTGTCTTGTTATAGTCCACACCGAGCTCTTCAACGAGGCACCGAGCAATCTTTGGGTTCTCGGTCACGAACAGGCAGGTCTCGCCGTCCTCGTCGAGCAGATTGACATTCACATTGAATTCATTCACAAGGGCGCGGAGAAGGTCGGCGTGGCCATAGGATGCCGCGGCGTGAAGCAGAGAGTATCCATGTTCGTCCTGGCAGGAAGCGATCGCGGGATTGGAGCGCAGGAGATCCAGAAGCGCCGAGGGGTTGTCGCAGGCTAGCAGGTAGGGATTCGGTTGGGCCATGGTTGCGCCACAGCCACAGAGTGAGTCACGGAGCGAAGGTAAGGGATTTCGTAAAGGGCAAAGCCCGATGGTGAATCATTCGAGAAGGAAGCGGTTTGTGAGGCGGAGCCGCAGAGTTTCGGCGGGGAAAAATCGCGATAAGTCGGCGCCTTTCCTTTTCGGTTCCCCGCAGGGGTGACGCGCTGGAGTGACTCTTTCCTTTCAGCTTTCAGCTTGTTTCAGTCGACAAGAGGCGCTGGGCATCATTTCTTCTTAAGAAGGCGGCAGGGACGGAGTTCTGGAAAAACCACGCCCTCCGATTCTGTTCTTTGCTGTTGCACTTCTGCTTCTCTTTCTTCCCCACCTCGACTGCCCCTCCATTCATCCCACACGCTCGTACAATCCTCTATTTGCAATTGATCCTACACAGTGGAAGCCATGGCGTCGCAGGACCCTCACGTGGTCACCCAGCTTGTCAAAAGCCTGGAGGATGCGCGCAAAGCAACCAAGCCCCAGCAGAAGAAGTCCTTCACTTGCAAGAAGACGACGTTCACGGTTGCGGGCACCAACGACGTCACCGTCGACTCGTGGAAATTCCAGGACTGGGACTACAAGCGATCGGATCTTCCCACATATGCTCGTGGCCTATTCACAACCAGACGAAGGGACGGCATACCCGAGATCGCGGTGCGCGGATACGACAAGTTTTTCAACATCGACGAGACCAATGATACCCAGTGGAGGAACATCGAGAGCAATACGCGGGGTCCTTATGAGCTGAGTGTGAAGGAGAACGGCTGTATCATTTTTATCTCAGCCCTGGAGGACGACAAGCTGCTGGTATGCAGCAAGCATTCCACCGGCGTTCGCTCGGATGTCAACGTCAGCCATGCAGTAGCGGGTGAGCGTTGGGTGGAACAGCATGTCTCGGCAGTGGGAAAGACTTCCAAGGACCTTGCACGGACTCTACGTGCGATGAATGTCACGGCGGTGGGAGAGCTTTGCGACGACAACTTTGAGGAGCACGTCCTGGCCTACGATGAGGCAGCGGCGGGTATCTATCTCCACGGTCTCAACTACAACGTTCCTGAGTTTGCTACTATGTCGGGAGCAAAGGTGCATGAATTTGCCGATGCCTGGGGCTTCAAAAAGGCCAAATACGTAACATTTGATGACATCGATTCCGTGAAGAAGTTCCTCGAAGGATGTGCCGAAACAGGGACTTGGGATGGTCGTGAGACGGAAGGTTTCGTCATTCGATGCCAGATCAGCCGGGGTGGCCAAGGTCCTTACCGGGACTGGTTCTTCAAGTACAAGTTTGAAGAGCCGTATTTGATGTATCGCCAGTGGCGCGAATGTACTAAAGCGGTCATTTCTGGGAAGCTTCCCAAGATCAGGAAGCACGAGAAGATTACCGAGGAATACCTTCAGTTTGCGCGGAAGAGATTCATCCAAGATCGCAAGCTCGCAATAGCATACAACCATAACCATGGCATTATCTCTCTTCGAGAAGAGTTCCTGAAAGAGCGCGGCTTGAAGGGCTCGGAGATCATCGCCATGGAGGCTGAGAATGAAACCAAGAGCAAGGGCACAGAGACGACACGCCACGTCGTGCTTGTGCCGATTGCTTCTCTTGGATGCGGAAAAACCACCGTGGCTCTGGCTCTCGTTCATCTCTTCGGATGGGGCCATGTTCAGAACGACAATATTCCCAAGCAGAAGAACAAGCCCAAGAGGTTTGCCTTTGAGATCACCACGACCATGCAATCCCACCCTGTTGTGATCGCAGACCGCAACAGCCATCAGCGGCGGGAGCGCGAGCAACTGATGGATGATATCTACCCAGTGATCCCCGACACACAGTTCGTCGCCCTCCATTATGTTCACGAGCCCAAGCCTGAGCTACTCCCTGCTATCAAGGAAGTGACTCGGAAGCGTGTTCTGGAGCGTGGTGACAACCATCAAACCATCCGTGCCGGCAGTAACAGTGCAGGCGAAACAATCGGCATTATGGACGGCTTCTTGAAGCGGTTCGAGGGGATCGACCTCAACCGGTCTCCAGACGCAAGCTTCGACCATGTCATAGATCTGGATGTATGTGCCTCGTCTCGCGAGAACCTCGAGACCGTCGTGGCCGCTCTACACGCGGCATACCCTCGCCTGGTGCCCAACATACCCTCCGCAGAAGACCTCGATGCCGCCATCCAAGCCTCGATGCACGAGTACCATGTCGACCTGGACTTGAGTGGCGGATACAAGAAACCAAAAAATGCGGGTGCCTCCCCTCAGCTGTCCAGCGACAAGCTCACCCCAGCCTTCCTCGCCAACAAAATCGAGTACTTTTGCATCAACGTGCCCACGGCCGAAATCACATCCACCCTCCACTCCCTCTTCACCTCCTCCACACCTCCCGAAACAGCACGTTTCTACCACCAACTCGTGAAATCGCGCCGCGTCCAGCCCGCCTTCCACGTTACCCTCATCCACCGGGCCTCCCAGGAGGACCAGGCCGATATCTGGTCCCGCTACAAAACCCAGTATATCGACACGCTAACCGCCAACCCGGTCCCGAACCCGGCCGCCAACCCGCCCGTCCTCGGCCCCGCGCGCGTCCGTCTCGAGCGGCTTATCTGGGACGCTCGCGTCATGGCCTTCGTAGTCCGCATCCTCCCCGCCGACGAGTCTTCCTCCACCGAAGACGACTCCGGTTTCCCCTGCGCCAACGATATCCCCCATATCACGGTCGGCACGGCCTCGCCGGATATCAAGCCGAAGGAGAGCAACGACCTCCTGCAGCGGTGGTTGGAGGTTGGCTCGGGCGGGACCACGGGGATCTTCGAGGCGGAGGTTCCGGGCGTGAAGGTCGTGAACGGGTCTCTCGGGCTTGCTATGTCGAGGGGCAAGTATTGAGCCAGATCTGATGGGAAGAGCGTGTGTGTTGCTGGCTGTGCGCTTGTCTCTTGGTGCTGGTGGATCCACTACATCGTTGGTAGAAGTTATGTTTACTAGATCGCACGGCGTCTCACGGGCTGTGTCCACAATAAAAGCAAGTCTTAGGGAATCGTGTACCGGGGATATTACATGTCTGTAGACGTCGACGGTTTTGTTAATGTCAGGCTTTTGTGGTAGAACTGGTACAGTAGGTCGTAGACGGGGTATCTAGCAGAATCTCCGGGAGCATACGAGGCCTTACACAGGAACTCTTTATGTCGGTGTGGAATCGATTCGAGTCCACGCGTAGCCGGGGACAGGGTATAATCCATTATCTAACGCTGTAGGGCAAGAAGAGGCACAAAGTACAAGAGAGTAAATAACAAGCGCACCAAACGCATGTATGTTCGCCGCGGAATCCGCTACATATACAGGAAGCAGAAGCAGCTGCACCGTGCCTTCAGAGGGACTATACGACCTGTTCAAGTACAGGGAATACGAAAAGGGAAGACGTAGACTGCGTCGGTATGTATACCTAAGTGACATTCTCCTTCTATGGGTGATACTGCGGACGACGTTGCGGCGCTGGCTAGCCGGTCATCCATGCTGACACGCGCGAAGCGCCGAAGCGGCCCATGTACTGCAGACCCGTGCTGCCCATGGGGAAGTAGCTGACGAGGTACCAAAGTAGGGCGGCGAGTTGGAAGATGGAGGAGATGAGGGTGAGGAAGAGGTTTTGGAGCTGCAGCGAAGCTGTTAGCGGAGAGATCCATGGGCAATAGCCAGTGGAGAGAGAAAGGCAGGTAGAGGCTGAAGAGACGGGAAAGAAGCACAGGACACGCAGGGATAAACAGGGACAGTGAGACGTGGGACGTGGACCGAGACAGCTTGGAACTCTGTGTTTGTGATACCAGACGAGGCAGTCGGATGAAGGGTTGCCCCCAGGGCTCCAGCGGTGGTGTCTTGCTCTGGTACTCTAGCACCAAGACAAAAGTGGCGTTCCGTGGTTGCACGAGGGCCGATGAGTACAGGGTGATATTGATGATACCGGACCCCGCCCCCTCCTATAGCGCGTTGTGTCTCTTATCTGTTTTGGGAGTGCTTGGTATGCGCAAGCGTGACACCGACAGTGACCGTAACAGAACTTAGATTGGGCATGTTGCACCGCACGATAGAGCGTAAGAATGCAAGATTCCCCCTTTTCCCGACAGGGCGGTGCACTTTGGAGCAGGGCGAGGTGCCACGGCGAATGGGAGGGTGTAAAGCGTGAGGGCGATCAACGCCGAAGAAAAAAAAATGACTTACCCCGATGGCGAAGTAGAGCGTTAGCGCGATGGAGCCGAAGTAGGCCGCCGTGAAGGGCAGCCGTGGTCCCGAGACCAGGTGCTTGACGTACGACCACGGTCCCATGAGAACGGCCCATGATAGCAAAAACAGGACGGAGCCGACAGACCACCTACACAGGAACAAAGAGAAATCGTTAGCATGGAGTTGGTCCTAACAAGACTACCTTGCTTTGGAGGATCCTTGGCATGAGGTGTAGGAGACGGTTCTGCGACAGGGCGAATCAGAGAGCCGACGAGGGCATGGACTCGCACATGCCCCGAGCCCTAGCTCGCCCATGACCCAGATATGCCCGCACGGAGTCTGAATGGTCGGTGAAGAGCAGAGCCCGAGAAAGAGCTGAAGAGCAGCTGGGGGCAAGTGTGGTGGAGGTGGGTGGAGGGTAGAGGGTTCGGGGAGGCAAAAACATGCAAAGCCAAGGCAGATGATAACGCTAAGGGTAAGGCAACTTACAAGACAGCGAATTTGCGGGGCTTGAGCGTGAGGACGGGGAAGAGGAAAAAACAGATCAGGAAACAGACGACCGCGCCCAGATTGCAGGCACCGAAGATGAGCATCCGATCCCATCGGCTCACTATCCACGATTTCCGTTAGCGCGCTTCGCGACCTTACTGTCGGATTGCAACCTCATCGAGAGGCATGGCGGTGATGAATACCTCCCGGCGCAGGAACCACAGGGCCATCACTTTGGTCGAAATAGAACAAAGAGCAGGACGGAGGGATTGCCACATCGGAGGGTCATGGGAAGATGGAAAAGGCGGTGGTCACTTACAGGCAAAGAACCCTTCGTCCTCCTCTCGACGAGTGGCTGCCGGTAATGGTGCGCCTGGGGCTTCATTGTGAGTGGGAAGTTGGACATAACCTCCCTGGCCGAATGGATTGAACGACTGCAGCCGCGAGAAGAAGGGGGTGTCGGAGGAGGCAGTTGTGCGGACGGGGAAATCCGGGTCTCTACGAGACCAGCCGAGCGAGTTGACAGAGTCGCGAAACGAGTTGTTCGCCATGGCGAGATGCTGCTGGTTCTGGTTTCCACAGGCAAAAGGATCGGGCAGCCGATATCCCAATTGAACGGAGGAGCGGAATGGGAACGTGCACGATTGCGTCTGCAGACAAGGACCGTGGTCTAGGAAGAACAGACCCGGGAAGACGTCTGCAGGGACTATGCAGGATGGAGTGCAGATGATCTGCGCCGAATGATGGGCTGATGCCGAAGGATTGGCTCGAGCAGAGCAGATCAAGCCCGCGAAGGAGCAGATGACAGCCGCAGCGAAGGCAGGTTCGGCTCCCCACCACTAGAAGATAAGGCCGACGCTCTCGTCGCAAGCACCGATACAATAGAGCGCAGGATCAGCCACTTCGAGCCCTACACGATCCCTACGACCGCTCCGGATTGGCACAGCAGCGAGGCTGGTGACAATGAGCGAGGTGATCGAAAACCTTATGGGCGACCCACCCGATCACCAAGTGGATTCGTTTGAGGGGAGGATATTCTCGGACGAGAATGGCACCAACACCGCCGACGTCGAGAAGCAGCGGGGTCGTGGGAGGAGAAGGGGCAAGTATTCCGACGCGGCACAGGCGGATCGAGGCGGAGCGTACGACGTCAACGGACCCGTCGGGATCAGCAAGCGGAGGGACGTTGAACCTTGGGGGCACGATCCAACCGAGAAAGGGACGATCCCGACTTGCACTGTGGTGATTGGGCGTGGAAGCGCTGGGCTATGGGCGAGGGTCGAGGGTCGAGGGGGGGGGGGGAAGAGGCGGATGACGAGACAGCGTGAAGCTACCGATGCGACTAGCCCGGATCGGCGCTGGGAACGAGAGCTGTCAGATGATGCCGGACCGAGCGTGTTGGAGTCGAGTCTCAGATTCTCGGGGTCCGCATACTTTTGAGATGAGCGAAGGGTGTGGTTGGAGGAGGGTGAAAGGTGGAAGGGTGGAAGGGTGGAAGCAGCGCAGGCTAACCTCGATCGGCGGACACGGACCACCACGTTACTGTCGATTTGTACATACTGGCCTCCGCTCGTTCCTCCGTGCTATTTAGCCCATGGGTGGATTATCGCGAATGATGTAGATGATGATTATTGATCAGTCGATGGACTCTGGATAGACCGTCTCGTCGCGGCATGCCCGACTTGGTGTTCCCGTCCTCGACCTCCAGTATATCCCGGGCCAATCCCGAGGGCCTAGGGATATTGAACGCACACTATACGTAGTATTGATTGTTGGACACATAGTTGGACACTATCGATGATGCTGTACCAAATATCCTGCGGGGACACCACAAGGTGGACCCATCGTTCGATCCAACGGCTGCAGAAATGCATCTTATCGCGGCTCCAGCGTAGTCGTATCGGAAACACTCCTGGACCGCGAGTGAGCGAGGTTGCATACTACCTGCTCCGTGCGTCTGTCTTTTTCTTTGTTTCGTTTCTCCCCTTCGCACCTCTTTAACCTGTGGTTACCCGCTCTTGCACGACTACTCTCGAGTTGTTCCGATAGTCGGAGACTGGGCCTTGGGTAACATCTCCCCTCACTGGCCGCTAGTTAGGCCACTAGCCGCATGCTAGTCTCTGAATATGGTTTTCCATCTCTTGATTTGATTTGATCTGATTTTCGTTGCTTGTTTCCCGCCGATTCGGGATTTGGGATTCTGCAGTCATTCCTCCGTAGTATGCCCGACTCGCATGAAGTCCGGCATGGACTGCAGCTCGACGTCATTTGAGGGCTCGCACGTCCACAGAGAAAGTATACTGCTGGAGGCGTTGCGCCCACCATCGCGCGATGCAGAGTGACGGTTTCAGCGCCTAGCCTGTTCTCCCTTGCATCAACCATGGATGCTCGGCGACGCTCTCCGAACCTTGACGGGACGGGACGTGTAAGAGATCCACGGTGCTTCAACTCCCTTCTCTCCCAGCCTATCATGCACAATGGATGTTAGTCCAGCACGGCGCTGCGCCCATCCCTGTGTTCCTCGTCGCAACCTCCCTCAGCTCGACACCCTCACCCAAACCCACCTTGTTGGGTGGCTGAGTCACATTCCGTGGAGGCGCGCATGGAATCTTTGCCAATGTGGCTCAGTCTCTAGCCAGCAGGAAACCGGTTCGATGGTGAGCCCGGCTTCTGCACAGGCCGAAGGTGTGAAGCATCCCGCCTGACGATTGGCCGCTCGTCCCCGACACATTCCAACCCCTCCAACCGTGTCGCCGCCACATTCAGATCAGGGTGCCTCGCGCGTGTCGGCGACCCTCCGCAGCTACGTCTGCTCGTCTCCGGTACTTGTCCCACCTCCCGCTCAACTCGTGGATGCGCTGGAGCCTTGTATGCGAGACGGGTCACGGACCACGTCCTGCTGCGGCCTCACTAGTTCACTCACTCACAGGGGGCCGATGATGAAAATCATCACGGTCCAAGCTCCCGTCGTCGATCATCGCCCCCAAACGATGATCGCCACCGAGCACCTCGCTGCACGACATTTTCAGATTTGCAGGTGCAGGTGCAGGCGCATCCGCATCCACATCCGCAGACGCACACCCGGCGCACTGATCTCGCTGGTAGCGTTGAGACGGCTTTCGGCACGGGCGAAGGAAATGCGCATGGAGGATGTTGACGTCCGAGGGTTCCCCAGATCTGATTTGCATTCTGTTGGTTCCCTGATTTCACGCCTGGTTGGCACGGGGTTCGGCCAGTATTCTCCGGATGCTAGATTCGCCTCGCCGCGAGTTCCCATCCTGCGCGCACGCGCCGATCCGCACCATCTCCGGCCTCCGTTGCACTCGTCGGCCATCTAGTGTGGCTGGATGAGTGGTAAGTGACGCTGTTATCGACTTCTGCATGCCTGTCGGAGATCGCCCGTCCTATCCCATCCACATGGTCTTATTGGGGGATCTCAACCTTGGAGGCACCCTGCTTCTCTCCCCTCCTTCAGCTCTCGGGGACACTTATGCACTGCTGCATATCTGTCCGCTTCTGATCGATTAGGGTTTCCTTCAGCGCCGGGCTTGGCTTCTCTGGCATGTCGGTAATCTGTAACCCATGGCCATCTGATACATTCTTCCGGTCTGTGCATCCAACCGGGGGCCAGTGGGTGTCTCGTATTGTCCAGGTTGGGTTCTGTTGATGCTCTATTTATGATTTCCCATTTTCTATCCGAGTCATGACTTGGACACAGGTGACAAACACGGGCATCATGGGGGGCGCCGTTTACTCCATCCGTCTGTATCACCCCCCCCCCTTCGTCCCGGTTTCTGTATTTATCTTTCGCACCTTCACCCTTCACGGCATGCCAAATCAGGGCAGTGATGAGGATGGGAGATCCTCCTTAGATCACCTATCCGCTACGTGAATCATCATCGAGGTTGGGTCGTCTAGCGTTGCCACCCTTCGTCCATCCCCCCCCACCCTCCATCATCTACATTGTCACTCTGCCCACCCTCCCTGATCCCAAGAAACCCAGAGAATACCCTGACTGGGGATATTGTAAAATAATCAAAAGGAAAAAAAGGGAAATAGGAAAAAGAAAAAAAAAGTAAAGCCCACACCCCCTAAAATCGATCGAGCCCACCCGATGCCGAAGCCCGGCAAGCCTCATCGATTCCCACCGATCGACGGGCTGCATGACCGATGTTGTAATATATCAAATGAGAGATGCAGGAGGGGCTCGAGTTCTTAAAGTCTCCATCTCCTCGTTTCGCATCCTGCAAGTGCTTTTCCCTTCTGCACCCTCGCTGCTGCGTTGTCACTTCATCACTGGCTTCCTTCGACACTGGCTCTTCCTGCCGCGCCTCATGATTCGCACAGTTGGCTCCAGTGGATCGACTAGACTTTCACCCTTACTATCGCGTTGCCGCAGGTACGGATGAGATTCCCTTTGCCTTGTTGCCCTTGTCCTTTCTGGGGGTTGGTGTTGCTTCTGCCTCGGTGTGGTCGTTACTGCTGCTGTTCCTTGTCGTTCCTGCATCTCTGCTGCCTGGGGTAATCTGCCCTGTAGGCCACGTGTGGATGGGGGCTCTGCGGGTGTTGACGTGGTGTCTCTGCCTTGTCTTGCACCTCTCTGCTATCTTGATGTTGTGGTGGCGTGGTTGTTGAACACTGCTGAGAGGTATATTTTAGCGTCCACGCTGGGCCTTAGGGCCAGAACCGAAGAATCGAAGACATATCGTGTCCGTGTCAGCACAACCATCGTAAGTGTCTTCTCTTCTTGCACATCCCAGGATTACGTGGGCGGCTTCGTGTTTACCATCCGAGCGAGGCCAAGGCGCTCTCGCTCACCGCCCTCCACCGCTTCTTTTCTCCCCCGCTCTCCAGACTTGATCCATTACTGCGCCTGTCTCTGCCTCTCTATGCCTTGCCTGTTCCCTATCGACAGCGGAAGGGATTTCTGGAGAGGCCTGGTGTCCTCCGTCTGACCACTGCTCGATTGCTGGCCCAGCTCGGTCTGGATTTCCCATTGCCCATTGCACATTGCCCACATCCCATTCCCTCTTCCCATTCTCCCCCGCGCTTATCGTGCGCTTGGCGCTTGGCTCCCTTTTTTCCTTTTTGCCCCCCTCTTTCTGACAAGCCACGTCGCCCTGCATTTCTCCCTTCGGTTGAATAGCTTTGGCTCATCGAGTCTTTGTCTTTAGTGCGCGGTCTCAGATTTTTTATTTCTTGTTTGCGATTGTCTGGAGCCTTGGTCCACTCGGCTCGGATCCCGATCTGCAATCCCCGGACAATTTGTCTCCCGAGACCGTCGACTCATCCATCCCACATCTTTTCGACCCGAACGCCTTTTTTCTCTCGCGTGCCCTTTGACAGCTCTGCGGCTCTGCGCGCACGCCTTGCGACCGCAAACGTCTTACGGTCAGACAGAAACTGTGGCTACTAAGGTACATGACTTCCTGACCTTCCTCGCTGGGGCTCCCCACGGGGTGAAATTGGTTGCCTGTTGTTATCATCCAGATGCAAGAGCTCGACTCCATTTGCCCACGCATCTCCCCTTCCACATCTTCCTCCCCTGCACCCCAGTGGATACGTTCGAGGCTAACGAGACTTGTGGCAACAGATTTCCCCAGATATCTTCGGTCACATATCTCCATTGATCGTCATCACATTGACGATTGCCTGAACTTTGGCCATCATTGTCTCTTAGAGAGGGTCAGTAAACCGGCGCGACGACTTCTCTCCCTCCTCGCGGACCCCACATTTACCCCACAAGCCTCCTTTAAACCTTCACCCGTTAGTCTCGGCAATGGCGGAAGCAAGTCTCTTCATCAAACACGAATCTGACGATCACAGCAATCCTTTCCTGATGTCTCACTCCGGTTACTCCATGGGGAACCAGTTTGGGAACCCCAATGAGGGGGTGGACCCGTCCGACTTGACCATGCAGCAGGGCGGCTTCATGCCCTACTCTTTTGGATCCCAGCAGAACATGTCCTCCAGCTTCAACCTCGGCAACTCCGGCATTGATACCGACGAACTCCTGGACCTGGAGATCAGCGGCCCGAACGGAGTCTCGCGCGATAACATGAATTACATGCAGGACCAGTCGGGTGGCATCGCCATGAGCCACCAGAGTCAGATGTCCCATCTCTACTCAAATACCCCTGATAACGCCCCGATGGCGAGCCCTTTCGTCCAGAACAGCTTCAACTATGAGCAGTACCGCATGAATCAACAGACCCCACACATCCAAGGTGCCAGCTCCTTTGACCAGAACTACCTGAATGCCAAGTCTCGTCCAAGCCTGCAGGCCATCGATCGGACTTCGTCGGATGCGCGGAGCCCTATGACCCCGAAGACACCCGCGCTGGGATCTCTGACTCTAGGCACTCCGGAATCTGGCAGTTTCCCCGGTCAGCCCATTCGGGCCGGTGGGTTGCAGCACCGCCACCAGAAGACTCTCTCCAATCAATGGGACGGAACACCCGGAAGTGCACACTCATATGTAGAATCCCCGATTTCCTCCCCTGGACACCCCTCACATCATGCGGGGATTTCCGAGATTATCAAATCGGGCAAGCATGCCTCGCTACCAGCCAAGGTGGACAACCACATGTCTGGACCGACTCCAGACTTGGAATCCCAAGAAGCAAAGCGTCGACGACGCCGCGCATCACACAACTTGGTTGAGCGGCGCCGCCGGGATAATATCAACGAACGCATCCAGGATCTTTCCCACCTCGTCCCGCAGCACCGACTTGAGGATGACAAGGTGCGGAAGCAACTTGTCAACAATAGTGCTATGTCCATGGCTGGCGCGGGCGGCAACGCTGCCACTTCTCTCCTTGCCGGTGGGAACGGACGCCGGGCCACTCCTGGCAACATCACCATGGGTCTTCCTATTGAGGAGAAGGAGAAAGGCCCCAACAAGGGCGATATTCTGAACGGTGCGGTCAGCTGGATGCGCGATCTCATGTGGGCCTTGCACGTCAAGTACCAGCAAGAAGCCGAGCTCGCCGAGATGATTAGCAACCTTGGTGGCACCTGGCCTTTTGAGCCCACCGAGGAGGAAAAGCGCATGCGCAGTGAAATCGTCGATGCCTTGGAGAGGAACGATCCCAGCTCTTTCAGCTACTCGCGAGGTCCTGGCAGCGGCCTCCGCGTACCCAAGCACACCAACATGGCTGGCGACGCTGTTCCCGGTGGCAGCGACGGTCTGACTCCCCCCAACTTGAGCCCGTCCTTCCACAGTGGTGCAAGCAGTGTCAACGGAGTTCCGGGCCAGCCACAGTTCTGGAATAGCGCTGGGCATGCCGCCTTGAGCTTCAAGGAAGAGGATGAGTACGGGATGGAGATGAGTTGAGTGCGCTGCACCGACCCGTCTCTTGTCGCCCGCATGGTGAGATGACATGTTGCATACACGGCGTCTAATGGGAGGCCCGAATCAGTCGGCGTACCAGGAGTGAGAAACGTACTCTGGAGGAGTACTTTGTTTTTACGACTTTGGCTTTTGTTTCGCCTTGCATCTGCTTTTCTGCTCTTCCGTTCTTTTCTCATTATGTCAATCCTACTTTTCTTTCCCTTCTGTTGGGCGAAATGGGCGAGGGCTGCTTCTTGGAGGATCTTCGAGGATAAAGTGCCCAGCTTATAGAATGTTCGCTCCGCCTCTTGTCCCTTTCACCTGATGAACATTTTTCTGGTCTGCGGGTTCTTTTCTTTTCTTTCTTGTCTTTTTGCGGCTTGTTTTATTCGACCGTTCTGGGCCTTTTTCATTTCGGATTGATTCTTGTGGTTTTACTATTCTTATGATCTATTCCATCGATACCCTGTGCTTTTTCTCATCCAACGTTGTTTACATTACACAATTCGAGTTTTCCTTAACGATCTGCGCAGTTGATATACGCTGTTACTGCCCGTGCTCAATCTGAATTGATTTTCAATGTGATTCTGATCCTTTCCCTGCTTGATTGACTTGGAGATTCGATTGTTGGAAGATAGGACCCTGGCTCGTCGCCATGCACCCTGTCTAGATTCTGTGGATGCGTGAGTCTGGTCCTGCCTTTGCCGTCCCTAATATGACCCCTTATTTTCCCTTGAGACACTCCATCTAGCAGTTCTTGAGCTCCTTTTCTTGCCTGCGTAGGGAGTAATTTATTGGCCCTGTCATGTCCTCTACTACGCCCTTTCTGTAGGCACCCTGCCAACCATTCGTAGCGAGAAGGCAGAGACTATCCTACAAGAAATCCCACTTTCAAACGTCTAATGGTTGGCGAGGATTGTCACTTCATGATAGCAACTCTGGGTCTTGCCCGTCGTTTGTTATCAACCCCTCCGAGAGGGCACGACTGAATCCATCGGGAGCGTATCTCTTCCCCCTCAAACCATCTTCGCCACACTCTTGCTAGTTTCCTGCCATCTGTACCTGGTAATCGTCAATCCATCGGCAAGGACGTGTTATACCAGAATCCCCACACCTGCAGATTGGCCTTGAATGACACAATCACCATACCCCATGGCGTGTACCCAAACAGCAACACCAAAGCTACGATTGCGCGACCAGCGCCTCCTCCCCGATCCAACTGATTGGCCCAAATACCCCCGCCTATCTCACCTTCTACACAGATGTATATCGTGACACGCAACAGTGGAACCGACTGGGGTGCTCGTCGGCACCTCAGCCCGTCTAGATCTTCTGCTCGGGGTAATCCCGAGTAGACATAAAACGCAGCAATGCTCACCCGCCAGAGGCATTCCAACTGTTATTTGTGTCGAGGAAAAGACCCTTCGCATTCTGGTCCGGCAGCATGGAGTCGACCACCAAAGCCGGCGAGACGGTGACAATCACCCCAGAACCAGTCCGCGATGACCCGGCACCGGCCAGTTTCTGGTCACGTCTCAAGCGTGTTCTGTGGGATACGTTGGACTATTCTCCTGCGGAACGCCGATTTATCTCGAAAATCGACTTTTTCATTCTGTATGGCTGCTCTCGTCCCTGTTGGGGCAGTCGGGGTGCTTATCCAGATATGCAGAACGTGGTCCGGTCTGGCGTATTTCTCGAAGAATTTGAATTCGAATAACCTCTGTATGGAATCGTCGTGTCTTTTCTATCATCTTTCTTTTTTCTGACCGGTATCCAGCAAATGCATATGTCTCTGGGATGAAACAAGAGTTGAATGTCGTCGGGAATGAGTACCAGACGTTTACGACGATGTGGACGATGTATGTGTTCTCCTTCACTTGGAAAGGGACTAGGGAGGTTGCTAATTGATGCACGTAGAGGATATGTCATCAGTCAGATTCCCTCGCAGATGATTTGCACTCGAGGTATGTGTCTACCGGGGTGCTTTGATAGCGGAGAAGCCAATACTCAGCTCACCACGCAGTCCGATTATCGCTCTGGTGCCCGTCGTGGGAGCTCCTCTGGGTTCTGGTTACTTTCGCCACGGCTGCCGTCCAGACACCCCACCAGCTGTATATCTGTCGATTCTTCGTGAGTGGAACATCCTTTCAAGTTCCATGTATGCTCTACTGACATGCCCAGGTTGGTCTCGCCGAAGGCACCTTCTATCCCGCCGTCCATACTGTCCTGGGCGGCTGGTACACGAAACGCGGTACGTCTACTCCAATCGTTCCGAGCATGGCCATCCTCTGACAGACCCAGAACTGGCCAAGAGGGCTTGCATCTTCTTCGGATCTGCTTTTGTCGGCTCCATGTTCAGCGGCTACCTGGTAGGACCGCTCCTCCTATCCATCCTGCGCATTTCATCGACCTAACCCGACCCAGCAAGCTGCGCTCTACAGTGGAATGAACGGCAAGGGCGGTTTATCAGGGTGGCGCTGGCTATTCATCTTCGATGGCATTATCACGCTGCCAATGGCTTTGTGGGGTGAGATACCAAGCCGTTCGTCCTTGTGCGTGTCAAGTTCTCACTGATCATGCTAGGGTATATCGCCTTGCCCGATCTACCAAGCACCACGCGCGTGTTCTGGCTGAACAACGAGGAAAAAGCGCTCGCATTGAGACGCATGGCAGACCACGGCACGAAGCTGGATGAGCCGATCACGCTGAAAGGCATCCGGCGCGTTCTCTCGGGATGGCATTTTTGGGTGTACACAGCATACTATACGTGAGCGAGTACCCTTGCGTTACTCTAGACTGTATAAGAAACCAGGTACTAGATCTAGTGCTGACTAGGTCGCATCTCAGATTCTTCATCTGCAGCGAGAACATCGGTTCGTACATGAACCTCTGGCTGGATAGCCTTGGTCGGTAAGTGACCACGAAGCCCATTGCGGATGCTGTGCGAGACTAACGGCACTGGCAGATACACCACTCCGCAGATCAACACGTACCCTACCGTCACCAACGCCGTGACGATCGTGACAACGCTCCTGTATGGCTGGACGAGCGATGCCTTGCAGCTGCGCAGCCCGATCGTGTACTTCTCGCTCACGGTGTGTTTCTTCGCGGCGATGAATCTGGCTATCTGGGACGGTGTCCCGTTCGGGCTGAAGTGGGCGTCGTTCTACCTGACCGGGTGAGTGTTGCATTGGAGTTTCTCGATGGCTGGTGGATTCTATGTATGTTCTTCACTGACGATTGCATGACCAGCTTCGCGCAAGGATCTGGGCCGGTGTTTTTGGTAAGATCGTTTCTTTCCCATCTCGTACGAGCACATTGCATCTTTTGGTTCTAATCACACTCTGGTGCTCTGATAGACAATGGTCAACGAAGCCTGTGCCGGAGACAGTTTGGAGCGGAAAGTCATCCTCGGATCGACGAACTCGTTTGCGTGAGTCTGTCTGTGCCTGTGTAAAATGCCAGGGCTGACTGATTGTATAGATATGCGTTCAACGCGTGGATTCCTCTGTTGACGTATAACACGACCTACGCCCCGCGTTTTCTGGTGGGAAACTCGGTGACGGTCGGTCTGATTGTCTGCGCGGCGTGTACCTTGTCGCTTGCGATTTATCTGGAGCGACGCGATCGGAAGGGCAGAAAGTATAGTGGGCGTGTTTGAGGATGAGTCTGGTGGAAGATGGGGGTTGTAGGGGGCCAGTATTCCATAGGTAGACTGGAGAGTGGGTATATAGACCCAGGTTGCTCAAGCAAGGAACGAGATGTGATTGGCTCAATGAATGGATACTTGAAGGGAAGGGAGGAAGGTTTCTGTCTGCTTGCCTACTCCCTTCTATATATGTAAACCAGAACTTATCCGTGGGTCTATTCTGATATGCCTACTCTATATCACATTTCTCTTCGCGATAATACATACCTGAACGACAAGGTGCCCGCGCCAGCAGCAGGAACTCAGTCGCTGCGGAAGTACTACCATGTATAGGTGCCATAGCATTGCACAGTCTGAATATCGGGAGGACTCGTATATGGTCACTCACCATACTACGGCAGTTCCCCGGCGTGTGGCTCAGTACAGCCCAGCGGACTGAAAGCCCTACTCCGCACTTTGCAATGTATACTCGAGATTGGATTAGATTATGATACAAGGTATAGTATTAGATTGCCTGGCGAGTGGAAGGCGAGTGTGCAGTACATGAGCTACACCGTCTATAGTGCGAATCCCTATACACTGATCTACCGAGCTCCGAGGAAGCATTGGCGCAGACCTTTCCCTCTCCTCTTCTGGCTCGTCCTGTATATCATGTTTCCTTCTGCTCGCGATCCCACCCACTTGTCCATCCCTCAATCGCTTGCTTGTTTCCGCTCGTAGCAGCGCTGGTATCAGCGTCAAGTCAAAAACGGGAGTTGCGCTAGCTGGTCATTCACGAAATCCAGCGTTATCAACTCTCCATTCTGGTCTGTCGAGTTATTGTCCCATCTGGAAAGCCAGGTGTAGCAGGCTGCGGCATTGTTCCACGTCGCCTTGGTACACGAATCTTCGACAGGCGGGTCAAAGTCCATATCGAAGTCAGTGAGCCACTCGTTGATTATCTTCGCCTGCTGAAGATTTGCGACGATCATGCGTATGGCGATCTCAGCGTTGTTGACAGAAGATAGGGCGTAATTTCTCCAGATATCGATCGCTGCGTCTGCGGTTTTCTCATCGAGTCCACCCCCTATAATGGCAGGCTGAATGTACTCATATAGAAACGCCGAAGCAGCGTCGTTCCTGTCGTTGGCTTCGGTTGTGAGGTTTTCCAGGTATTTATAGCCCGCCGTGGTCAGGACTTTCCGTTCGTATTCCACCTTCTCCTGATCATCGAGCTGGTACTGTTTGATGTAGTTCTTGAATGTAATGTCGCTGACCTTGACCGGCATATAATCCAAGAAACTCTGGAGAGCGGCATCTTCTTCCTGGGTCAGGGGTTCGGTATCGAGCTCCTCTTCCGCAACCGTAGGGACTGGGTCTGCCGGCGGCAATCCAAGGATCCCGCGAATATCATCTGCTGTAGTCTGCTGACTGGCCCCCGGGCTACCTTGTCTCCACGCCCTCAGGGAGCCGGCGAGCAATTCGGCCCTTTGAATTTGGTCTTGAGTGTCGTCACTCAAGCCGGCTGCGACACTGAACTTGGGAACAGTACCCGAAGACAGCTTCGCCTTCTGGAGATCTCCCACGAGATTCCCCACCTCGGTGGTATATTTAACCACATTGTCCGCAACCGTGTCCAAGTCGTTGAGGAGCTGGTTCCGTTGCGCCGCCGTGATGGAGCCCGAGTTGGTGAGATATTTCGTGGCGTCCGAGACGACTTGCGTACTCTGCGTGCCTACCTTCATGTTTGCCGCTTGCATAGTGTTCAAGGACTGTTTATAGGCTGACAAGACGTTCGCAAAGCGGCTCTCGAAGGTCTGCGATGACGATCCGCTCTGCTGGTTCACATTGTCCTCGCTGAGCACTTGGTCCGAGACCTCGGCGGGCATGACGTTGACGAAGGTGCTGAATAACTCTTGGTCTTCCTTGGAGGCCTTTTGCACGTCTTCAACCAGCGTGTCCGAGACAGTGAGCCAATTCACATTGTTCGACGGGAGCGACTCGATGAACTGCTGCGCGGCCGAGGAGAACCGGCCGACGAACGTGAGCAGCTTTTCTGGGTTCATTTTCGCGCCCAGCTTCTCCAGCTGCGCGGCGGTCCCTGTCAGCATCTTGTCGGCGTTCTTGGTGCCCTTTTCCGTGGCCTCGACAAAGGCTTCAAGCACATTCTCCGAGGCGGCTTTGACGGCCGAACTTCCGGTCTGCAAGTCTTTGCCGAGGGTGTTGACCGTGTTCTGGACTTGCTTGGAGAGTTTCTTCGCGTCCTTTTGTGCCTTGGAGAGGAGGTTTTTCGGGCTGAAGATCCTTGCATCGAGCTCTCGCGCCCGGCTCTCGCCACTTGAGATCTGGTGCTTGGCATGGTCGAGTACATGGTCCGACGTGGAGGATCCTACGGGCAATGATGCGAAAGGGATCGCTTGAACGGCGAGAGAGAGAAGGACCACAGCGCAAAGGACTGGGTAGAGCCCCAGCCGAAATCGCAGCATCGCGGGCGCGTCGGGGTGGAAAGGACTGGAGGAGATGAATAGCACGAGAACAACAGACGGTTGATTCTTTCCTTTTAACTTTACATCTATCAGCGGGAGGATCTTCCCGCAAATCGCGACCCCTTAGATCCCCTGGGTCAGCTCAACGGTACAATAATAGACCCCTTCCTAACGAAGATTTCCTATTTGGGTAGGCCGTTCGACGTCCGACTTGATCCATGAAGGAATCCAGATCAGGGATCCTCGCCTATAACAAAAATCATACCCTGACAAGAAGCATGACACAGTGATAATCAAGTATGAATCACATATGGCCCATTTGCCTCTTCGGATGTCTTTTCCTGTTTCTCTACCCTGCCCTATGGAATAAAGATGGAACTGCGTCTCAATGGTTGATCCGGTTCGGTACTTGTGGATGGGAGGATCATTCTTCGCCCCCGAAAAAAATGGGGATTTCGGCACTTGCTCTCGATTCCGATTAGTTGAATCGTCCCCTAAGCTGCCAGGGAAATGTAGCGTTCGCATAGCGTTCGCCTGTAACACGCTTTCCTTTCCTCTTCCCTCTCTCTCATGCACGCTTCTCGACAGTCGCAGCACTCGACCATCCTTGATAGACCCCCTAGATCCTTCGGGTCATACTAGTACATGTGTACGCCGCAGCGGCCCCTCCAGAGAGCACTTCGTCGGAAGAAGTAATTCGTCGGAAGAGTAATGAGGCAGACGGGATGGGGTTCGGCCTCCGGTATCAATTTTGTCCAAGGCTGGCATATCTCCCTACCGGCATAGCTCGTCGAGGGAACCGATGCAGTGAGAATATTGTACCTTGCATATCTAATCATCTCCTTATCCCATAGCAAATATACACTTCAGTGAAGTATTGCCCATATCCTTTTGCTCGCGGAGCGGTATCGCGGCTTTACCCGTCCCATCCCCACGCTCTTTGATCGCCATAGGCCAAAATCCGCAGAAAACCCACTCGAGACTAGGCATTGTAGCCGCATACTGCTCAGCGTGTCCCAGCATGCGATTGCGGTGAGCGCGCTCCCAAATTTTTTTATTTTCGATATATTCGATATCGTCGTCATCGGTATCGTCATCCTCGACGTCGGCAGCCGCATCCAGCTCCGGCCTAGCTCGTGCATCAGACCAGTCGACATCATGGAGGACCCGCTCTAGGTAGTACCTCTCCACGTGGAATGTATCGTCGGTCTGATATGTATCCCGGCAAATTGCCAGCTTCTTGAGCTTCGTTAATCCCTTCAAGTTCGCTCGCAGCATCTCATGGTCAACCAGCCACTGGCACAGCGCTCCCGCCAGACCCCCGGCAGTCAGACACAGCTGCTCGAGCGACACGATTGTGCCGATAGCCGCGATGGACTCCTCAGCAACAGTCACAATCTGAGTTTGACTTCGCCTAGGTCGTAACATAGAAGGGGCCCACGACAATGAGAGAGAGACGAGGTTTGAGAACTGGCCCGCAGACAAAAGTGGAATGATCTGCGAGTCTAAGGTCGTAAAAAAGGTCGACTGTATACAAAGCTTCTGAAGACCTGTGTTCTTTTGAAGGAAGCTGACGAGTGCATCAACAGCCTTGGGATTATAGAGGGACGGGGCCACCAAAGTCTGAAGATCGCGAATTGACTCCCATTTGACGAGAAGATTTTCCATGGTCTCGTCAAATAACGGTAAGGCGAGTTGCCTGAGAGGGGCGGATAAAAATGATGACAAGGCGTGCGGAGTCAGTTGGAGAAACTCGAGCTTCAGATGCCGGAGATGGGGGAAGAATATCGGTTCATCGCCGAGTGAGATGGTCTCTCCTTCCTGCAAGTAACTCTTGGGGTACCAGACCAGCGACTCAAGCGTAGAGGCACATCGCCGAAGTAGTCCTTCAAAGAAGGGGGAGAGGAATTTATTCTTAAGTAATGGATGGCTGATTAGGTCGATCTCGATGTAAAGGGAACGTAATTGCATGACTGTAGGTGTCAAAGGGGGTTCCAAGAGATAGGGTTTTGCGATAGAAATTCCGGATAGCTTGAGATGTCTGATGGGTGAGTGGGCGATGACTTTGAAGAAGTGCGCGTCGACACAAATATGATCGTACCATACAATAGTCTCGAGGTTAGGCATGGCCGCGGATATAACCATCAGTAGAGTGGAGCGGTAGTTGAGGTATTGCTGAAATGCCCATATGCGAAGTTCATTCCTTCGCTTGTTGGTGCACGATTCACGCGTTTCGCCGTAGACCGACTCGTAAAGTTCCCTGTGGGCAGATACGACAAATTCTGGTCGAGACTTCACCGTGATTCTGCGAATGCAAGCTCCAATGGTAGGATGAGATACAGCGTGGACTCTGGTGGCAGATTCTTGCAGGAGAGCTCGCAGAAGACCGAAGGCTTGGAGGCTATAGTCGAAGCAGATGTCGACAAATTGACACGAGCGGGCCAGCTGCCTGCATTCGCTGTTAACCAAGGCTAGCGCGGCCAGAGTCGGCCGGTCATCCACGAGGAAATCTACGATGTTGGCCAGAATTTCGGCGGGAATGGTCAGGAGCCGGCTACCTGAAATGCGCGACTTGCCCTCCATGACCGAATCAAGTAACAGAGGCCGCTTCGTATCCATCTCTGCGCCGAAATCATCTCTACCCTTTCCCAAAAGGCTGTGCGTCATGAGTTGTGAGACATCGTGAAAGTTCGCACTTGGAGGTAAATAATGAAACATCTTGTGGTGGGGAAGACTAGGATTAGAAACGAGGCTGATTGTCACGGCGGGCTTCTTGAAAACAGAATACACCTCAGGCCGCAGTTGATGATGAAGCCGGATTTTGGTGATTCTACCACGCTAACCTATTCACCAAGGTGGATTAGCATCATTGGAAACAGCAGGCAGCCCATGACCAACCAGTTGGGAACAGACCTGAAGGGTTTCTCAGGAAATTGCTTGTAATGAAGAAGCCGTTTGATCAATGGGAGAGAACCAGGAACTTAGAATCTGGGGACGAGAAGAGAAAGAGAGAGAGAGAGTAAGGTAGGATGATGATGAACCCAAACAAGCGGGGACTGACACCTGACATATCAGGCAAGAAACTGATGGGGAAAGGAGCCGGCCAATAGATAGTCATTGACAGGCAGTTCATCCACGATTTGAAATCCTCCCTTATCAAATCCCACTGGTTCAAAATTTATTCTCGACCAGATATCTATTATGCCTCCTGAACGAGAGAACCAATATTTTCATCTCTCGCCATGTATCTGGTACCAAATGGTCAAGAAGAACCCAAGTTGGTCGCGGGCGAATGTCGATCCGGCTCGGACACATCGAGTGTCGGCTTCCGCTCGGCGACTTATGAACACCACCAGGTGAACAATGATACGAAGGAGTCGAATATTAGCAATTATCCCAACAATACTACATCGGCCGTCCATCCAATCGCTCTATAAATGAGACAACCACCCTCCCGACTCCTACCTGGCAGTTCTCTCACAGCCATCCGATCTCTCTATAAAGATTAAGATCACACATCATCTCTTACCATGGATTCTCCCATTTCAGTCATGGCATCCAACCTTCCACAACCATTCATGCACCCTGATCTGGCCCAAGTGCACAGCCAACTCCCCCAGAATGACGAGATCGGCACCCCAGAAGCCCTCGCCAATCGCCGCAGATTCCTCAATTTCACATTAGAAGATACCCTCCGCGGCAGGGAAGATGTCATTGCCCACGAAGAACGAGAAATACCCGGGCCAACAGGACCTCTAACAGCATCAATATTCCGCCCAAAGAAAACAGCCGAGTCCACTCAGCAACAACCACAAACCCAGACCCTCGGTATCCTCCACATCCACGGAGGCGGACACTGTTCCGGCAATCGCTTCCTGGGCATCGCCAGCGCCCTCGACTGGGTCGAAGAGCTGGGCGCCGTGGTCGTGTCCGCCGAATACCGTCTCGCGCCGGAACACCCGCAGCCCGCGCAGCTGGAAGACAGCTACGCAGCGCTGGAATGGCTGAGCGGCCACGCACAGGAGCTGGGCGTCTCGGCCGACCACATCGTCGTGTGCGGCGGCTCGGCTGGGGGGAACCTCGCCGCGGGCGTGGTCCTGCTCGCCCGCGATCGCTCGGGGCCCAAGATCCGGGGCCAGCTGCTGATGTGTCCGTGGCTGGACGATAGTAATGCGACGGGCTCGATGCGGCAGCTCGGACATCTGGCGCCGTGGACGTTGTCGAATAGCGTGCATGCGTGCGACTATGCGCTGGGCGTGGACCGTCGCCATGCGACCATGTATACGGTGCCGGCGCGGGCGGACGATCTGCGGGGCTTGCCGCCGACGTTTATGGATGTCGGCGATGCGGATGTGTTTCGTGATGAGGATGTGGCGTATGCGGCTGCGCTGTGGAAGGCGGGCGTCTCGACAGAGTTGCATGTGTGGGCTGGTTGCTGGCATTCGTTTGATATCTTTGTGCCGGATGCCCCGATCAGTCACCGGGCGAGAGGGCTGCGCAGTACTTGGCTGCGCCAGTTAGTCTCGAATCGGGATTGATGTTGGATATGGACGTTGGTAGTTCTGTTGCACGCCGGCACGAGTCTTGCTATACTCCCTTGAGATGGGACTGCCCCAACTATTGTATATGACTGTCATGTATTAGAAAATTGAATAGACTACTGGAAGGCTTTCCTTTTTTTTCTTTTTTTTTTGTTATCCTATAAGTCAAGAATGTACCTTCCTCGACGTCAGTATGCAACCCACGGACTTGAACTGCGTTGCTGCAACCCAGTCTTTCGATAATCCGATGGTGCCGCAAGAGGAACAACATAATTTACTGGAATCGTCAACTTTAGAAAGAATATCGATGACACTCCTCTATACAGGGGTATATCTATGCTTCACATCTGTGAGATCGTCTCGAGCAATGAGCTATACCAACAGGATCAACAATATAGCAAACCCTATCACAATCCTCAACCAACCAGATTCTAACGCCCAGATGACCCTCCACGCTTCGCCGTTATCACCAGCGTGAATCAACGCCCAATCAGCGCCTCCCTGCATCATGGATGCCTGGCCCCCGTCAGCAGCGGGCAGGATGCTCCGCCACTGACAGCGTTACCGTCATCCCATCTCATCCAAGTAATCGCCTTGCATTATTAAAACTAATACCACCGCGAGAGCCTCATAAGAGAGACAATCACCCACCGCCTCGACTCTCCGTTCCACCTCGCTATACCACCATGGGAGCCTCCACGCCCCAGGACACAGCCCCCGCCTACGAGGAACTATTCGAGCAGCGGCCCTCGAATCTGCTGACGGGCGTACGTCGACGATCCTCTTCCCTCTATTCTGCATGAAACTCACATGAAACTGACGAGATCCAGTACTCCCGCGTTGCCGGTGCAGACGAGCTTGACGTCGAGCACGATGCTCACCAGTACGATGCCGGCGCGGTCGCGCTAGGCCAACAGTCGCCCGCTGCAGATGCGGCGCTCCACGTCCACTGCGATGAATGTGATCGCCAGGCGGACCGGCGCGAGAGGAGGCGGAGTAAAGAGCATTGCTGTACGATGGTCTCGGTGACGTTCATGGTGATAGCCCTGTTTCTGATGCTGTTCGGGATCGTAGCTGTTGTTTCGGCGAGGAAGGGCAGGCACTAGGTGGGGGGGATTTGGGATTGATGTTTATGCGATATGGGTATACCTTTTGAATGAAGATTTTGGAACCAATCCATGCGCGCTTCTCTATATCCGTCTAGCAGTCATGCTCTATTCTGCTGTGATACATACTCGACACATGCGACCGAGGAAAGACACAAGACTTAATGCAAACGATCATCGACAGATTTCACAAACTCGGCGCGTCAGGTTTGCCCAAAAGGACGCGCAGAAAGCAGGGTATATCGGGGCCGTGGTACAGGTCAACCGGTGGGTGTTATTGGAGGCACCGCGGTATTGACTGCCAGAGTCGCCGGGGTAGAATTTTGGGATGTGGGGTTTGATAGATTTGGTTACCGCTACACGCTTACTCGTTGCGCATCTTGCGGAAGAAGTCCATCACGCCGGTGAACACGACCAGCAGAATACCGCCACCGGGGCCGAGACGCAGCACCTTGGGGATGAAGCCCTTGTACAGGGCGCCGAAGCCCTCCTCCTTCATGACGGTGCCAACAGCGGGCCAGGCCCAGTTGTACTTGGGGGTTTGGCCGGCCACCTTGGTGGTGTTCTGGATACGGGACTTAACAACGTCCATGGGCGTGTTGAGCAGGGTACCGGCGATACCACCGATGGTACCGGCAATCAGGTCGTTGCGGGTCTGTTGGCTCTTGTTGCCCGGCTCGGGCTTGGGGAGCTGGGCGCGGACCTGGAAGATACAGCCGAAGTAACCGGCGTTCCAGAGGATGTGGCGCCACAGGGTCGACTCCAGGCCGTTGTACATGGCGAGCGGGCCCTCGGTCTGAACGATCTTCTTCACCACGTCCAGCATTCCGTTGTACTTACCGGCCGAGGCCTTGTCCTGCAGACGGATCTTGACCAGCTCGAAGGGAACCACCACGAAGGCTTCGGTGGCACCAGCGGTGGCACCGGTCAGGGTCGCCAGTCCCTGGGTCTGCTTCTCCACACCGAACAGGCCGCGGTAGAAGCTACCCCAGCTGTCGTTGGCGGCAAACTTGGTCGCACGCTTGGGCGCCTCCATCAGAATGGGGGCCGAGATACCACGGTACAGGCGAGAGAAACTATAGACATCGGTGGCGGGTGAGGACAGCCGGCTTAATGTGGGGGGTTCCCAAGACATACCCCTCGTTCTTGATGATCTTGCGGAAGCAATCGAACATGCCATTGTAGTGCTCTGCACCAGCGACGGGAGTACCGGTCTGAAGCTGACTGTAAGAGTGTGCGGAGAAGGCATTAGCCACTGGATTCTGCATCCGGTAAATTTTCCGATCGTGACATGCTTACACTCGGGTCTTGACGACGTCCAATGGGTACCTGGATATTGCGAGTCATCAGTTCCCTCCATCTTTGCGTGTTGAATTCAGCGAGAAGCGCGATTGGCGCCCGGGGCGGGACGTGGAAGCGTACATCACCAGGATCTGCGGGGAGACGCATTAGTCACGGACAACAGAAGACCTCACGAGAGCACTGCGACTCGGTACAGGCACGTCGAGCAAGAATCTCGATACGAGGACTAATAATTCATACCTCGGAGACACCAGCCACCGCGCCGGCGGCGAATTGGTAGATGAAGGGGAGCGGCTGCTGCGACTTGTCGGACATGATGGGCGACCGGTGGACCTGGGAGAGGGGAGTTTAGCAATGTCGGGGTCGGAGGACTTGAAGAATGCGCAGCTGAAGCCGATGAGAAAAGTAAGCGATCACTCACCAAAGCACAAAAAATCAATAAACACGAGCGGAATGGAAGAAGAGAAGAGGAAGGATGGCGGAGAGCGGAGAAGCAGTGCGGTAGCCGGAGTCGGCAAGGTTCGGTGATCGTCTCCGACTGCGGTCTGCTTCCTGCTTTCACCGAGAGACGAGAAACGAACAGCCGATTACTAACGCCACCCCCGTGGGGTGTTGGTTTTTCCCTTTCTATACCGTCATACAACATGTCAACATAACTATCCACATACATCTCATCATTCCACATATCCATCACCACATCCACCACATCCACATGAAGACCCAGATTGCCAAACTCCTCCCCACGCGCTCCAGGTTGCTTCCACTGCTCGTCGCTTGCTCCTTGGCAACGGTCGTCTTCGCCGCCGTCGCTATGCAGCTCGATCCACAGGCAAATCCCGTGGGACAGCAGCCTCCGCCCGCCGTGTCGGCGCAACTGAACCAGCCATGCGCACATTTGCCTGTTGTGTGGGAGCTCCGTCCAGTTGTGACCGGCTCGATGACCGTCACGCCATCCGATGTGAACGTCGTCGAGGACGTTGTCGGGCACGACGTCGTGTCGCAATCGCGCCCGGTCTGACAACAGCCGCCGTGATAGACAGCCGAGCATGCGTAGAACCCAGTGGGACAGACATCCACGCGACTCGTTGTCTCGCTAGTCGCGGTGGAGAGACTCGTGGGTCGGGCTGGCGGTACCAGAGTATCCGAACTTTGCGTGCTGCTGCTGGTCGAGGTTGACGAGGACGAATGGCTACTCTGAGGCTTGGTCGAGTACGTCTGCGTAGACACAGTGACCGATGAGTGCAGCGTCACAGTGACCACGGAGACATATGCGCCTGTTTTCAGTCAGTCTTGGACATGTCAGGAGTAAACACCAGACTCGATACTCACAGCCCCCGGACACACACTCATAGCCTGGGATGCAACATCCGCCGCCCAGAGCCGCTGAGCACGCGGTGTATCCGCTCTGACAGGACCCGACAGTCCCACCGCACGTCGCGCCGTTCGGACAACACCCAACATCGCCCGAGCCAGTGTCTCTGACGATCTCGCAGGTATCTCCCGTACCGCAGCACCGATCCGACCGGCCGATGGATGTGCACGAGTACGTACCTGTGGGACACTTGAAATCCCTAGACTCGAGCAGACTCCGCCAGCGGGCTTTAAAACCGCCCTCCAGATTCGTAGTATTAGCATCGAAGGATGGATGGTAAGGAAAGGACCTGGGGGAGAACAACTCCGCCGGGGAATGCTCGTAGACTGTACTCCCCAGATCACTAGATTCTGGCACCTCGTTCGCAGAAGTAGAAGTGCTATTCACATCCCCCGCATCGCGCTCGGATAGTCCTCCCTGTGGATCATCCCCAAACTGCCAATAATCGAGGAAGAACTTCTCACCCTCGTCGGCACTCATCTTCCTGACGCCGCGGGCGGACGCCACCGCTAGCCGAGACGCGACTTCGGCATTGCGTCGCAGGGCATCTTCTGCACCAGAAATCGTCGCCGAATCCGTCGCATGGCTTGTATTCGCGGTTGTTGAGGCTAAATAGCTGGGCTCCTCCGCCGCCGACGCCGAAGCCAGCAGCGCCAGGCTGAAAGTGGCTGCTAACCTCATCTGAATGGGCAAAGGCAAAGGCAAATATCGCCGGTTCTGCTGGGAAGCTCCGAACCTGATGTGGGATCCAATCTGGGACTGCGTGTGCGCGAGCGATCTAGGTTGGGATGTATCTGTCGATCATCAGTATGCGCTTGCGTTGCGTCACCATTGGGATGGTAACTCGATCGGAGCAGTTCATAGTGGTACAGACCAGATGTTCACAGCCTGGACTTGAGATCAGGCCCCGGTGTTTTGGGTGTCTGGTTGTGTTGGCGATGAGGCTGGCGCGGGTCAATGCCTGATATGGGCTGGTCGATTGGCGAACCTGCACTGCGGACCAATGTCTGTATTCTAATATATCAAAGATACAAATGAAAACAGCTCGTAGGAGTTCATGGGCAGAATAAGAATTCAACGGTCTGGCGATCTAGGGCGACGAATGAAGAAAGGAGCGGCGACGCTAACTGCTAAATAAATACAAGAGCGTGGGGATTAATGCGATGGCTGGGCAACGGCCACCGCAATATCCACGTTCTTTGATGTCCACTTATTTGATCCTGTATGAAAAATACACAGCTAGAAATATATTCTTGAGATGCTCGCGAATTAAACCAGTCTATGTCTTGCATTATGCAGGCTGGATCTATAATCGCATCTCGAAGAACTTGGCATGGCAATGGAATAAACTACCTAGGTAGAAACCCGCACCAACACCATGCTGTAGGAATGAACAGGGTAAGACATGTGGCAAACAAGCCACCGAGGTGGCAGGGGTATCGTCAAGAAATGACATAAAGGGGATGCAAGCTGGCAAGGAGACATGCTATAGGAAATACGCCACAGGTATAGACCGGAAATGCGAGAAATGATGAGGCCCATCGCAAGCCAGAACAGAACGCACGCAATAAAGGAGAACAAAACAAAACAAATGCGAACAGAAACCCCATTGCCGAGGTTCAGCGAATCTAGATGGATCCAGACTCCGGCGGGTGCTCGGACTGGGTGATCTCATCTGAGTTGCCATCCCTCTCACCCTCCTCTGCGGGTGCAGCACCCCCTGGTGATTCTGCACCCCTGTCTGCGCTGGCTGGTGCAGCTTCGTCTGCCTCCGCCGAGGTCTCGCCATCAGGCTTACCTTCTGATGCAGCTGCACTGGCTGCGGCGGCTTCAGCCTCTTGTCTCTCCATCTCAGCGTTGCGAGCCTGCTGTCTGTCCCAAACCTCCTTTCGAATGCGATCATCCTTGGCACTGCGGAGTCGCTCTGTTTCTTCCACGCCACCGCTTTTCTTGAGCTTGCCCTCCTGGACAAAAGCGCCAAGTTCCTTCTGGAAGAGATCACCCCGCCGAGTTTCCAGCTCCTTCTTGCGGGCCTTTTCGGCTCGTTCAATGGCTTCCAAGCGGCTTTCATGGTTAGGCTGCAAGGCACGAACCTCGCCCAGAACATCGTCCTTGGCCTTCATCGGATCAACAGTTGGATCGATGCCAAGAGTCCTTGACGTAGCTCGCAGGGTGACACCGCCGTTGGCCTTCTCCATGGCTTGTTCCTTCGTTGCTTGCTCCACCAAAGCAAAGGTCTGGGCGGCTTTTTCGAGATCGTCTTGCAGATCAGCCGCGAGGTCCTCTTGCATGGTGAGCTGGTCTCTCTCTTCACAGACCAACTGCAACTGTTTCTCCCAGATCTTCGTCCAAACGGGCTTCTCGCGACCCAAGAAGTCTTGCATCTTCTTGATCTCCTTCATCACGTTGCTAATGTCGCGACTGACACCCTCCAATTGTCTTGGCAGGGGTCGGACGCCTCGTGTCACCACATCCTTCCGGAGATCCTCGACCAGATCTTGGAGGTCGTCCACACGAGCCACCAGACGCTCTGATTCATCCGCAAGATCCTTCTTACCAGTGTTGACGCGGGCACGACCGGCATCGCCTTCATACGTCGGAATAGCGACATCCTCAGCAGCTGTCTTGACCTGGCTTGCCTTCGCCCGGACCGCACTCATTGAGCTGGCCACATCGGAGGTAAAGTTGGAGTAAGTTTGCCGGAGAACGGCGAGATCGCGGCGGAGACTCTGGAGCTCGGCGATCTGGCTGCCACCTCCCGAGGAGGTGGCCTTTGGATAGCTACTAACACTAGCTGTGCTGATGGTAGATGCGGGAGGAGAGGCGGCCAGGCGAGCCATCTCTTTGGAAGCTTCGAGTTGGCGGTCTGACACACGTTGGATGGCTGTGCCTTGTCCTGCAAGTGCTTCTTTCACTCCCTCTACGAGAGATCGAACACCGCCGAAGCTGTCATCGAAGTGCTTTTTGACTTCATCCAGAGTATCAACATTCAACACGAGGACTGATCGATCCTTGACATCGTTGAGGTCTTCCAGTTCGTGGCGGATGCCGGAGATAGAGTCTTGGATGTAAATCTCAGGCAGGTCGACACCGTTGTTATGAGTATTCCAGGCAAACTTCTCAATAAAAGCCAACTGAAGTCGCCCGATTGTAAGATCGGCGATGCCATCTGGCAGGACATACTTCTTGATCTTGCTTTTGTATTGCAGGAAAAGGGTCAGCTCTTTACCCGGAGAGGGCTGCTCTCCAGTGTATTGAGGAATAGGGGGAGGGGTTGCCACATCCGATGGGCCAAACTGTTTGTTCTTTGGCGTCTCAGGAGTTGCCTCCGCGCCAGGGGTAATGGTTTTCTCTGGGTCGAAGGCATCATCAAGAGCAGGCGGCTTGGGTGGTTGTGGGAAGATCGGTGTTGGCACTGCCGTTGCTGGCTCTTCCACAATATCTTTCCCTGGAACAGCAGACGGCCGTGAGGGGGGCTGAGGGACACCATTCTCCCGTGGTTGCACAGCCGGTTCTGGAGATGGCTGGCGGCGTTCCTCTTCCACCGGCCGAGGAATGTTGGCCGCCGCCTGGGCTTGTCCACCTTTGGCAACCTCTTGGGGGCGATGAGAGGATCGTTGTCGAGATGGAACATACGAACCTCGAAGGCGAACAGCACTGAGGGATTCGCGGACATCTCGGGCCCGGTTAGGAATAGGGGAGTTCTGAGAGGGGAGAACGGGCACCCCATTTGTTGAAGTACCCAGGTGTTTTTGGATTTGGTAGGCAGAAAACCGACGCGATGCACGCCGCTCAAGCTCGCCACTTCTTTGTAGAGCGCCAAGCGCATCATCCTGCCGTGGAAGGGGCGGTGGGGCAGGGAAGTCTGGAGGGGCAGAGGGTGGAGTGGACTGGGAGATGGAAATATTGTCCTGAGAAGGCTGCGTGAGGAGCTGTTGTGTTTCTCGTCTCGACGCCTCCCGCTCCGCGTAACTGGTGCCGCGGTTGTCCGATGGTGCCGGTGATGTACGATGGGCCGCCTGAGTGTCCTCCAGAGACCCGTTACTCCCGTATCGTCGCGTGGACCTCTTGGGCGATTGCACCGTCGACTGTGGCATCGTAGAAGCCGCCGCTTCATCATACAGCTGCCCGATTGCGGTTTGGTTGCTGGAAAGGCTCCCGGCGCTCGCTTGTCTTCCGGGTAGACCGCGTCCTTCCTCTCGTTGCTGCCGTGACCGCAGACGGGCTTGCTTCTTCTTCAACCCGTGCAGTAGATTGATGATTATATCGCGAATCTGGGGGAGATATCGGTCGAGACTCTGTGGTGATGCATCTTGGCTTAGGGTGTCTTCAAGGATTGTGCGGAGAATGTCTGGGACAGGGCCCAGATCGGAGGTCTCGACGCCGATGGCATTAAAAGCCCGGCAGGCCAGGTTAAACTCATAGCCCAGGCGCACGTAGACATCGGATACGTCCGTTTCCGAGGCTTGTTTTCGAGACCACTGAGTCAACGTTTCCAAGAGTTGCTTCGTCGCGACGAGGAGGTGTGTCACGCTCTTCTCGATCTGGGAAATCTGTTTATCGGGCTACAGATGCGCTGGGTTAGCGACCTTGGTTCTACCGAAACAGTGAGAGGGATTCAAGGGCGGAGACGCCCACTCACCACACTTTTGGCCGATTGGGAGCGAGCCGAGGCGGAGGAGCTGCGACCAGAAGCAGAGGCCATGGAGTCGACGCTGCTGCCCGAGACCGGGGGACGGTGCGGAGAAGAGGCAGGTTCAGCAGAGAAGGACCTGGTGGGAACTGACGACTGCATGGTAAGCGAAGATGAGAGTCGGATTGCCAAGCAAACAGATGACGCCCAGCCTCCCGCACCACCTGGGATACGGCCTCGGAACGGGCCCTGGGTGGGCCCTGCAGTTCCCAGTGCGATAAATAACCTATATTTCGGTATTACCATGTCACCTGGCGCTGGCCCTCACATGTGACTCGACGCTGACTATTGACCCTTATTTAACTATTGCCTCGACACATCACGCCTAGCGATGGCATTCTCTGGCAGTTCATCGTCCATCACCCCTTCCCTGACCATCGAAGTACTCCAACTCGGCGAGGATCTCCCACCCTCATCCCTCTTGGATACACGAAGGGATTAGAGGTGACTCCGTCAGGATCTCCCCGCCTTCGATAAGGGCCTCCCTAGTGGTGAACCTGACGCCATTGGGCTTCACCGTCACGGGCGGCTCGCCGAGCTCCCATCTTGGGATTGTTGGACCAGTGATGCATGTTGAGTCGATGGAGCCAATCACAACCGGAGAAGATAACGACTCGTAATTTAGTACATAGAATTGAACACGCAGCAGAGAAAAAGAAAACAACGGCGACATAGGACGTGTCAAGGCGGTGGTCCTTTACGGGCGTCATGATTGCTGTTGATTCGGTGGTTTTATGCGAACCTGGAGCACAATAAGAAGCAATACAAAGAACAGACTCCATCTATCAATCATCACCCCTATTTAGAACCAAGGGAATACTGTGGTTGATAGAAAATGCCATAGAAACAACACCCATCGGCTCAACCATGACGCAGTCGCAAAGACCGGCATCATTGTGCTTTCATGTACGATGTACGATACACGCGTTGGCATCCCGACTGGTGCAGGGTTGGAAGAGCACCCCAACAAGAATGAGCCGTAGTCGAATGGACAAGGCAACGGCAATCACCCGGACCAGGAAGAATTCCCAATCCCCAATCCCGAAATCGTAGAGGATCTCAACCACCAGGGTGAATCCACCCTTGGATCAATGCTGAGGATAGTGATCGATCGTTCCATCGCATCGATTTCCCTGGTTCTGCAGACCCAAAGCTGTCAAGCTGGGAAAGTCAGCGTCGCACCGGGATACCGTACCATTACACCTCCAATCACCCCCCGTGACTTTCCCCAGCATCTTTCAACTTCCTCCTTCCTCTCCTCTCATCCCTTCTCTACAAATACCATCTCCCGGTGTGTTGTGTGAGTGGTTGCTGACAACTCCCCCGCCCTCCTTGCCCTCCTACCCGCGTCCCGTTTGTGCAGGCGGTGTGTGGGTATTGTGGCTCCCCTACCTCACCCTCGCGGCTTTCCGCCGTGCGAAGTTCCACGACGCAAGTCTGCCCTGACTTGACACCCGAGTCAATCAATGGCTTCCACCCTCAACTCTGCTCCGGTGGCCAACAGCTCGTCGAGCAATGTTGCCAACCCTGCCCAGAACTCTGGCAGGCCCTCGCTGAGATCCAGTGCCAGCACCAAGGGGGACGGTCGCCGACAGTCCGGTAGCCCTGTGGACGGTGGTCAGCGGTATGTCCTCTACCTCCACTCTCCACTCCCCTCCTCGACTTCCGATCTCTCCACAATCAGATGCAGTCGCTTTGGCCATGGGAGGTCTGGATGATTTGCAAGGCGGTTTTCGTCCGGCTCCCTCAATCTGTCCTCGGCCAATGTTGGCGGTGCACGTGCCCTCTGGCTGGCGAGCTTGCTTCCAGGCTGGCTTGCGATTGTGTGCCACTGCGAACCAATTGTCGGGTGGTCGGATTCGATGGCAGTCGTCCTTCGTCGTGTACTCCTTCCGTGATTGTCGGTCGCACCCACTGACCCAAGCATGTTTTACCACATAGGCGCACAAACTCCCACAAGGCCTGGACCCAAGGGACCAACCCCATCACGCAGCGCTCCTCTTACTCGTCGTCCAACGGAAACATGGCCCAGAGACAGTCGGGGCCCCCCAGGCCCGGCCAAAAGGAGTCGAATACTCCTGATCATCATGCCCACGATCGCCTTGTCTTTCTGTTCGCCAGCTTCATTGTAAGCCGTCTTCGCTCGCCCTCGTTTGAGGCATCTCACTGACATGTGTATTGTCAGGGCCTACACGCTGTTATTACCACCAAGAGTGGAGAGAAGTTTAGCGGCATCTTCTCTTCTTCGACCTTGGAGACCAGCGATTCGTCGTTTCTTCTGAAGATGGTGCAGCGGGCTTCTCAGGAAAATCAGCCCAAGACCAATGGCGTTAGTGATGTCGGTAGTCCATATCTTGGAACCGCACCAGAGCATATTATAGCCTTTGACGTCAAGGACGTGACCGATATTGCGGTGCCAAATGTTTCTCCAGCCGAAGTGTCAGTCAAGGAGTCAAATGGTATGAAATAACCTGCGCATTACCGATAGCCATGGGAATATCCTAACAATGCTATTGAATAGGAACCGCTGGTTTCCGAACAGACAGTGACATCTCTGGGAACCTGGCCATGCGAGAGCGCACTCTACAGCGCTGGGAACCCGAGAATGACGTTGATCTTGCCCTGGAAAGCTCGACTGGTGATACGAAGGGCTGGGATCAGTTTGAGGCAAACGAGCGTCTCTTCGGTGCTAAGACCAATTACGATGAGAATCTGTATACAACTCGCATCGATCGTTCGGACCCTTCATACCGCCAGAAGCAGGTGGAGGCGGCGCGGATCGCGCGCGAGATTGAAGGTTCCGATGTGGACAACCCCCACATGCGGGAGGAGAGAGGTCTGGTAGCCCCAGACACCGGTGATCAAGACGAAGAAGACAAGTACAGTGGCGTTCGCCGCGAGAACAAGGCTTTCCCGCCTCTTGTATCTGGGCAATCCAACAAGTATACACCTCCGGCACGCAGACAAGCCGCTGCGCCGCCTGCTACAACGGGCAAGCAGCCCTCGGCTGCTCCCACCCCTACGGTCTCTCAGCCCCCGGCTAAGGAAGCTACCCCGGCCGAGAACCCCCAAACGACTGCTTCTTCCAATGACAGCACCGAAGTTGAGCAAAAGACAGCTGCAGGGACAGCTGCTGCGGCTCCTATTTCGAAGCGTCCTGGTCCTGACAATGCCACAGCGAATGTTGAGACCGAAGTCCTGGATCATTTCCGTCAGTTCGCAAACAGCGAGAAATTGAAGATGCAGGAACGCCGTCGCAACCAGGCCTCGTATGATCGGACTATTAAGTTGAATGAGTTGATGAAATTCTCAAAGAACTTCAAACTCTCAACCCCCGTTCCTAAGGATTTGGTGCCCATTCTGGCAAAAGACCCTCACAAGCAAGAGGCGATCATCCAGCGAGCCCACTCCAACGATGACAAGCCCCCGGGAAAGAATACCCCCCCAGCCCCGGAGCAGAAGGGCGCCCCTCGTCCCACTGGGCCCGCCGGTGTGGTGCCTCCGGTCGCACCTTCTGATCGTCAGAATTATTCTCGTGGCCGCCAAGGTTATCTTCCTACCGGGCCCCTCGCAGGACCAAATGGTCGTTTCCCCCAGCAGCCAATGCAGCCCGGTCGTCCCGGCACTGGTATGCTTGGTCACCGCCTAACAGACAATCTTCAGCAACGAAAGGGTGCTGGTATGGGGCCTATTCCTGCCCCGTTGCCTATTCAGGATGCCCGTGGGCCCCCGACTGGCCCGGTCAGTGAGCAGCCCCGAGTGACGAGCCCTGTGAAGGCCCAGACTCCGGCCTCGGCCGCTGCATCCAAGTTCAACGTTCGCGCGATGGAGTTTAAACCCAACCCTGCAGCAAGCACTTTTACTCCTGGTGGTGCTAGCGCGACCGCAGCCAGCCCGCGTTCTTTCTCACGCAACCGCTCTGTTTCACGCGCAACCACCCCATCTGCTTTCTTCGGTAACCGAAAGCCACAGCCCATCGCCGAGAGGCCATCTATTGATGATCAGTTCAATCCCATCAAGCGCATGAAGAAGGAGGGTGCGGAAGCAACCGACAAGCCGTACTCCTTTAATGGAGGAATCCCTCCTCCCTACAAGACGCTGCCAACCTGGGATGCTCCCGCGGGCAATGAAGAAAAGACATACGACCAGATGTTCAAGCAGCCAGGCGGTGTGCCGTCAGTCCTGCCGCAAGGTCGATCCGCATCTAACAACCCCCATCTCCCTCAACAACACCAAGTGCCATTCCAAGTCCAGCAAGGCAACACGGGTATGCCGTCTTCCACTGGCCCCCCCAATGGACCACATCTTCATCAAGGCCCGCATGGCCCCGCTCATTCCCATGTTGATGACCATCATCGGATGCAGTTCTCTGCATCCTCGCCGCACGTTTTCCCATCTCCTCGCTTGCAACAAACCCATATCGGATACCCATCCCCTATGGCACCGCATGCCCAGCTCGCGTTCGGGCAACCGATGCCGCAATTTTACGGAGGGCCGCAGCCTGGTCCCATGAGGCCTTATCAGGCTGGTCCTCAGTTCATGAACCCGCAAGCTGCCATGGGAGCTCCCATGATGGTGCAGCAGCCTTCCAACGGTCCTTATATGAGTGTCGCTCAGGGAATCTCCCCTTATACCCCTCAGATGCAGATGTATTCCCCTTCACCGGGCCATGTCTATCCTCAAAATGGTCCCCCGCCACAGCCACATAGCGGGTACCCAAGTCCAAGTCGCGGTGCTCCGATGATGATGCATCAGAACTCCCAGTCTGGCCAACCTCCGCAGCCCATGATGTTCATGACTCCTGGGCAGCCCGCCCAGGCTGGATACGTCGCCCAGCAACCGGGACACAGTGAGTAGTCATCCTCGTTGTTCCATACCATTACTCTTCGCTCACGAATTCATCCAGTGCCCCACGGCCGCGGTGGTTATCCGCAACAGCAGCCTCATTTTTCTTCCAGTCCACACCAGGTGCATCATTTCCCGCCCAACCAACATCGCGCGCCCAGCAACAGCTACAATCAAGTGCCCCAGGCACCTCCTCAAATGCAGAACAATGCCCCCGCCAACACAGGGGCCAACTCACATGCCGCTGAGGCTACAGACGAAGCGAAATGAATCGCATAACCGATTATGAAGCCTCTGGGCGGCTACTGTGTCTCGCTGTCCATGATCTCTATTCTGCTACACCATGGCTGAACAATCAGCCTTCTGCATTGCCGGCAGCCTCACTTGTCAGATCCTGAGGTGGAGCATGTGTCTCGGCCTTCGGTCTCCCCGCCCATCTTGGTGCCCACGCCGGGCATCAGTCCACGCCGTACAGATCACTGCGAGGCTTGGCAGGTCTGTCTATCCTTGCAGCAATAACGTCGGGACATTTTGCTCACGCGTGCTCCAGATTTAGCAATGGACCTGCTTAATGTGTCTATTTATCTTTACGGATAGGCAGTCCAGTGGTTTACATACTGTTCAATTTCCCTGCCACTGCCTCCTGACGTCTGAAGTACCCCAAGTAAACAACGCATCTCCGGACCTTCGGAAAGCTCACCATCAGCTGCCAACGATGATCAATTTGACATTTCCATGTCTAATGGCGGTTTTCTGTCGGGGTTTTCATCTACTTCCGGTTTTCTACGGTTTTTTTTTCTCTCCTTTCTTTCTCTGCTTACTCTTGAGCGTGTTTGTGGTTGCCCCCGGAGAGACCCTCTGGGGGCTTAGTGCGTTGTTCGGCTAAAACTCACCGGGGTCGCGATGAGTCACCTTTCAGCGGTAGATAGGAACTAAGGATGGTGGATGGATACCGAGTCAGCTGGTGAGTGAGGCGGGAAGGTCAAACAGGTATGGTGGATGAGAGGTGGCTTGAGATATGAGTGGTTGCTAGCGCTCCCGCGGGATGCCAATGGAATGATAAGGTTATATCAACGTGCTTATTAAATACTGTAATCTGGGTATGGAGTATAGATGCACCAAATCCAGTAGATAGACATCGGGCTCTCATCATCCATTGCTTGCTAGTTATTGCCACCATGATCTGGGACACGAGATGGGTAACCTGTTCCTTCATACTGAACCAACTTGCCGAAAAAGAGAGGGTACAAAAAAGGAAGAAAAGAAAAGAGGCAAACGAACAAACAAATCTCCTCAGGTCTTTTCAGTTTCTTTTTTGGTCGTCATTCGACCCAGACCATCCACCACCACCACCCTATCACCGCGGTGCTTCAACCCTACCGCCACCGCAGCAGCACCGAATCTCCACACCAATCTCAACAGACACTTCAGATAGGTTGACGCAAACGCTGCGAATCGAACCCCTCCATACCAGCACCCCCATCGCTCACTCTCCTCTCCCCTGCTCCCACACTCGGCCCCTGCCTCATCCACGACGCACCTTTCTCTTCGCGCAGTTGACAAGAGAGCGCATGGGAAATGTGGTATATCTCCACGGAGACCCGTACTCTATCGACCGTTGCCATTGGTTCCAACTGGTCCTCATGGATGCAAAGCGAACCCAGGAACCCCAGATGACGGCCGGGCAACCCCGCCTCGCGCCGCGAACTCGCGTTCACGCCACGGAGGTGTAAGGGCTGCGTTGTTGTACACATGGAGTACACCCAAGACCCCACTACAGCGCCCCCACAGAGGCAGTTGTAGCGCGCAGACGTGCGCAGCCGTGGGTCTTCCGGCTCGGGCCCTTTTTGCCTTTTCTAGCCATGTGTCTGCGTAAATGCGAAGAGAGAAGGTGTGGCGTGAGGGCCAGGGTGCTCGACTGGATCTACCATGTTGCGACTGGCACAGCAGGGTAGCAGGCCGTAGCTACCGAGAGCGATCTGCAGGAGAGAAGGGACAAGAGTGTTGGAATGCTCGGTCCTGGCGGAAGCGAAGTATTCTGCCTTGACGGTGTTTGCAGGAAACCCAGTACTACTGTCGTCTGGTAGCTGGGAGAGTACCTTCGATGAAATTGGAGCGGGTAGAGGAAGTAAAGATGAGTCGGGGCTTTGCTCGTCTGACCTTTTACCAGATTCACATCATTGGAGACGCGACGGGGTCGCTGGAAACGGAGTTCAAGGGGAATAACTGACGTACATGGATGGATCGGAGTCTGTAGGTGAACAGGATGCTGTTAGGGTTGAGTATCGCTTAGTTAGTACCGAGGAATTCAGAAGTGCGCCATCATAGAGCCATCATGTAGGACGGTGCAGAATGTTGAAAGTGGGAGAGTCGAAAAGAGGGAGTCGAAGTTGGAGTGCGGAACCAAATAAACGCGGTGGATCCTGCGCCTGAGGCCAGCTCAGCCCGCCCTGCTCTCCGATAAGGCGGGGCCAAGTTCACGTCGCGAAATACAGGTCGATCCCTCCTGACTGTCGCATTCCCTGTCGCCTGCCGTGTTCGAGACGCTCGCGATTTCTATCACCCCCACCGGTCTCCAGCCGCCCGGATCACCACTTTCTTTGGGCCATTGGCCACTTCCAAGCCCAGTCTCGGGCATCCAAACAAGCCCCAAGAGGCCAGCGCAGCGCTTCGCCATGGACTTCCTCAAGTCGGCTGTCGCCTCTGCGATCGCCAAGGGTTCATCGTTTCCGTTTTCCCTGGGTGAAAGAGTGGATATTGGTGACTCGATCTGGGCTCTTCACAACGGTACGAAGCGGGTAGGGTGGTTTCCAGATTTCTATTGCGGTGTGGGGGACGCTGGTAGCTGACGGGACTTTCTTCTGTTATATAGGAGGATGGCTCTGCGTGCAGTGTCTTTGCCTTTGACATTGCGGCCAACAAGTCGCGTCTCCCGCTTGCGAAGAATGCGGTTCGGAAGTCGAGGACGTTGCGGCATCCCGGCGTGATCAAGGTTCTCGACACGATTGAGGTATGCCGCCACCCTGGGTCTTGGTGTTTAAAATGGGATTTTTGGGCATGGTTATTTGAGATGGAGATGGCTGACGTGTCAACAGACCGAGTCGAACCTCTATATCGTGACTGAACGGGTTGCTCCTCTCTCGTGGCAGGTGAAGCGGCGTAGTTTGAACGAGGAGACTGCGAAATGGGGACTATACACAGTTTCGGTAAGAAAACCCCTCCAGGGCATTTTTTTTTTCAGGAGATACTGAATCAGGTCGGGCTAGTCTACCCTCAGGTTTATCAATGAAGATGCATCCTCCGTTCATGGTGCCGTGCGCGCGTCCTCGGTCTACACGAGTGAGAGTGGCGAGTGGAAACTGGGAGGATTTGATATTCTGAGCTCGATGAAGGAGGACGATGCTATAATCTATGTGAGTACAGACAAGCAGCCGTAACAACCCGATATATGATCAAATACTAATCGGGCACAGACATACGGAACCCTTGTCCCAGATGCCGCGCGATACACACCCCCAGAAGTTGTCAAAGGTGGCTGGGAAGTTATCAAGCGACACCCTTTGGCAGCGGTAGACGCCTATGGACTAGGTGTTCTGATCTTTGAGGTATTTAATGGCCAATTTGCGGGGGCCGAACAAGTGGGCAAGACAACAAACGTCCCTCCAAGCATGCAGCAGAGCTATAAGAGGCTATGTACTGCAAACCCTAAGCTGCGACTGAGCCCTGCGCATTTTGTTGAGCAAGGGAAGAAGCACGGGGGGTTCTTCCAGACCTCGCTGATCCGTCTGACGGAGGATATAGAGAGCTTGGGTCTCAAGAGTGATGCTGAGCGTGAGGAGTTTATCAAGTATGTTTCCTTTCATTTACACAGTCGTTTTGTTTGCTTATCCGATATGTCAACAGTGAGCTTGATGACCTATCTGAAGACTTTCCTGAAGACTTCTTCAAGATGAAAGTTCTCCCTGAGCTATTAAAATCTGTTGAATTTGGGGGTGGTGGACCGAAGGTTCTCGGTGCTACCTTGAAGATTGGATCCAAGCTGTCTGCCGACGAGTTCAATGCCAAATTGACACCTGTAGTGGTGCGCTTGTTTGGCAATCCTGACCGAGCACTGCGTGTTTGTCTATTGGAAAACTTACCGCTGATGATCGACAATCTTCCCCAGAAGGTTGTCAACGACAAGATCTTCCCCCAGATGGTGAGTGTCCTTCAATCACGTTATGAGCGGAACTAATTTTCTTTAGACTTCTGGATTCACCGATGTTGCACCTGTTGTCCGGGAACAGACTGTCAAGGCTGTCTTGTCGGTCATCAACAAGTTGAGCGACAGAGTTGTAAACGGAGAATTGCTGAAATTCCTGGCCCGCACGGCCAATGACGAACAACCTGGTATCCGTACCAACACTACCATCTGTCTTGGTCGCATCGCTAAGAATCTGGGGCAGAGTGTCAGTCCTCACTTCAAATGAGTGTTGCACCAGTATGCTTACTTCTCTACAGACTCGATCCAAGGTGCTCATTGCTGCATTCACCAGATCTATCCGGGATCCATTCCCTCATGCCCGAATGGCCGGGTTGCTTGCGCTGTCCGCTACAATCGGTGTATTCACTGAAGATGACTGCGCAGCTAAGATCCTCCCTGCTATTTGTCCAGGGCTTTTGGATAAGGAGAAGTGCGTTCTATTCTACATTTACTACCTAGGTACTTGGCCATTCACATTACTAATCCTTCTTTAGGCTTGTGCGAGATCAGGCAAATAAAACACTCGATCTGTACATCCAGCGTGTACGGAAATTCGGCAACACCATGGCGGACACGGTACTCCCACCCACAGCTCCCGCTGAGCCCAACAAATCCGAAGCCCGCATCGGTGCATCAAACGATAAGTCATGGACCGGATGGGCTATCTCCTCATTCACCAATAAGCTCGCGGCTGCCGATGGCACGATTGAGCCAGCACCCGCTGGCAAATCGGCCGAAGTAGACACTTCCCGTCCAGCATCAGTCCCGCCCACCCAGTCCATGCCCTCCACACAATCCGATCTTCGAAAAGTACTTAGTCCCGCAACTCAGCCACTGGGTCGATCACTATCAGACCGCCCAGCCACAATACCTATGGCACAAGAAGAGCCTCAACATGAAGAAGGCGACGACGTCTTCGACGCCTGGGGCGCAATGGATGACGACGAGAACGACGTCGACCCGTTCACCGCGGCCGTCGCTTCTCCAAAGCCCACGTCACCAGACTCGGGTGCAAATAAGCCCGCCCCTATATCGTTCGACGATGGCGGCGAACCCGATTTTGCTGGATGGCTCGCCGCCAAGAACCAGGCGAAGACGAAGAAACCCTTGCCCAAGGGGCTGGGCAAGGCAGCGTCGACTAACACCGTGCCCACCAGAACTACGCCCAAACCTCGAGTTGTGGCTGCACCTGCCAAAAAGATCGATACTAAGCCCAAAGACGAGGGCGAGGATGATGGCTGGGGTGATGCGTGGGATTGAGACTTTGCAAGTTGTGTCTCGGTTGTTGATTACGCGTGGACTTTGTACATACGATATTGCGTGTGGGGATTTTGTGGAGTTGGTGAGGAAGTATGGGTCACCACTCAGCCTATTTAAGTAACTACCAACCTGGGTAAATAATTCCGTCACAAGATTTACCGGCCACGCTGCGCGCGCGGCCCGTGATGAGTCGAATTCGAAGTAAAGGGGTTCGAGGGATGTAGCCGGGCTCTCAGCTGTGCAGTATAATACTAGAATCGCCTGATTTAATGCGCTCTCTTCGAATCTCTTCTGTCAAATTCGATTCTTTATTCCAGTATACTTAGGAATTAATGGGACTTCTCCAATTCTTTGTCTTAGCTTAGGTAGGAAGTCAGTTTACCCGTAGAGATATATATCCACTCCAAGTATCTTCTATCCTACCACACTATCTTCCTCTTTTTATATATTCCTACACCCCCTAGCTACCCTTATAGGTACATTCAGCACCATAATCTATTAACCTATGCGTACAGTCAATATGGGGTTTAGACTCAACTCAGCTGGAACAGGGGTGCTGGACGCCGCGGGACAGCCCTAAAGGTATGTTCCCTAGGACTATGCTATGCAAAGATTGGATAATTTCAAATCTGTAACCCCGGGTAGCGTGGAAGTCGAGCGTGGTCTTGGATTCGGCGGCAGGATATTCTCTTTTAGGGGATATGCGCAACTTTTAGCTGCCCACGCTCAGCTGTGACGCGGACTTGACTAGTCTTGGTGCCCTTGACTAGATATGGTATTCTATATGTTATCCTATTGATTCCAGCTCATGAATTCGTTCGGTTTAATGAGGTTGACTTAAAGGGAGTACAAATTGACGGGGGATTCCTGTATATACTTCCCCTTTCCCGCCATAGTTTATGTATTTTTTTTTTCTATGTTGTTCCGCCTGCTTGATAAACTACAATATTTTCAGTCGATGATAAACTGAAGCCTAGTATTATCTTGTGAATACACACCAAGTTTAAACTCACAATTATTATTATTGCAATCGTCGGGGGTACTGACCCGTGGGTCTGAAACCTTTGCAGTGATCCTTCCAGGGTTCCGGGGGGCTGGAAAATTACAAATCCCTCTGGGGCCAGGGCACGGCGACCTTTGACTAGGAAGACAGCTCGCAAGAACAAGACGGTTTTGGATATAGTTTACAAAAAGTGTTGGACGTGATTACCGGTCCTCCTGCCTCCATGTAGTAATCTCGACAGCAACTAGTTCAAAGCGTTCCCCAATTCCCGGCCCAACCACAGCGTATCGCATGCCTATCTAAGGGGGATCAGATGCCCTGCCCCCAGCTGGTTTCGGGATTCAGTTTCAAGACGCGGCCCCCGACCTTCGCCCCCCTCTGTATTGTATGATTCGAAGACGAATTACTAACATTTGTGTAGAGATACGGTTCCCAGCATTGAGTCCTCATGAAAATGAAAAAGCAAGATCCAGTGAACAGAGGCTATAATGAGTTATGTCCTTCAAGTCCTATTCCTTTAAATCCGTAAGGTAGGCCAATAGTTGGAAGGAAAGTCTTGGTCCAACTAAACAACCAGGAATATAAGAATAGACACTTAGCCTCCAGTGGAGCCCCTTTTCCTTATTTGACCCTGTTCACTTTCGGCTACCTGCGCATGCCATCATTGATTGGACTGCGATCTTCGCTTCGATAGGGGTTTCAGCATGGGGTCGAATCCTGGGGCACGGGATATCAGTATATAAGGGCTGGCTCCTTTGCTATTATCGCATACACAGAAATCCACACGACTACTCTCTCCAATACTTATCAAGATGCGTTTCTCTGCTCTTGCTACCCTGGCAACAGCCTTGCCGCTGGCGATGGCGATCAATTCATACTCCGGCTATGCGGACCACTGCTCTAATTGCCGCATCGATCCCGGCCTTCCCAAGCCCATGTTGAAGTGTGACTCTTGTACCTACAACACCACCATGCCCATTGAGGGCTGTCCAAAGCAATCGAATGGCGAGTATGAGTGCACTATTTCTTCGTCGGGCGGTAACATTGGTCCCAACATGGATCTCAACGCGTGCTTTATCAACCACGACAATGAAGTGAAATACCAATTCAAGTATGTTGCATCCACTCTCATGCTTTTCCCAAGCTTGGTTTGCTAAGACATGGACTTCGTGATAGGGGTGGTTTCGGTGCCAGCTGCCAGGAAATTAGCCTAGACGGCTCCACAATGAAGGTCACTTGCAACGGGGTTAAAAGCGAGGTCGATCTCAGTAAGAATCAATTGGTTTCTTGTTTCGAGGCTTTTGCTGACCTTTTCTAGACAAGTACGTTGGCTCCTACCTCGGCTTGAGCTGCTGGTAAATACGCAAATCTTGCCCTAAACGTCTTCTGCGGCGATCAGTCTACGCGCTCGCTCACAATAATCTTGCTGGGGACTCTCTGGGGACTTCCATTCTTTCTCGATTCCTTTTCATTTATCTCATGGGCACACCATTAAGACCTTGTATTTTTAACACGCCATAATATCACATCAGTGCGAGATTCCTCGGGGTCCTACTCTTTCCACGCAAAAGGGAGATAAGGCTCTTCCCATATCAATTTGATTAATCTCGAAAAAGCTTGTGTCTTGATCCTTTTGCATATTTCTCACCCTTTCACTGGAGATATGGTAATGCTTTCAGTAGATAGCGAGCCATCCATGACCACCAAACCAACTGCCCACCCCCCTATAATCCTCGTCTACCGCTACCAAGTCTATTCCTATAATATGGCCCTCAATCCTATAGCGATAGAAGAGCCTGCTAGATAATTCAATCTTGCAATTTGTTAGGACTGGCTCTGCGAGGCAGTCCGATGAGATGATAAAAGGATTAGAGTGAAGAAACCAATGACTCGATTCTGAGTGTAAACTAATCGCTGGCGTGCTATCTGTGTGTGCGCAGGGGTGTAAATCCCTGCGCGGTACGGCGGCCCATATAGACCATGGGTGCGTGCGGTACGCAGGACCATGGAGACCATGTGTGCGGTCCCTGCGAGGGCCGGGGTCGTAACACAATTATCCACTAAGATTCAACCATATCACGTGATGTGGATCGAGCATTGCCGGGCTTATCTTATCGACCTCCGCTTTTTAGGATCCCACCTCGGCGATCTTCCATTTCACTTGCCTCCGTCGGACGAGCAACGGGTCATCATTAAGCTTACTCAGTGAGATTGCAGTTCCACGGCCTGTGAGACTTGCGCCGTTGATCTTCCAGTTAGTGCCAAGCCTTGTGTGCTGACGGATCTTCAGTTAAAGTAATCTTGCTGCCTTCGAAACCCTCTTCGAGCCCGGCTAGCTTATGACAGCATGGCTGGTCCGCGTTGAACAGGCTGCCGGATACCTGTAATCTCAGTGCCTGCTATTATTTGGCCATTGCTCGACATTTTGACGCTTTCAGCGCGAGCAGCAGAATGGACCAGGAGGAGGCTCCGCCGCCTTACTCGGCCGTCGATCCATTGCTTGCGCCGGCAAATAATCGGAACGGCAACGCTTCCCAGGCTTCGATTCCTTTGCGCGCAAACAGCGCAGTGCCACAAGATGCTAGCAGTTCTAGAATCGCGGAACAAGGCATGGCGAGCTCGTCCACTGTCGTGCCAGCCCACTTTTCTTCTGCTGCGGCCTATTTTGAACAACGGCCGCCAACCTTCATCGACGAAAGCCGAGGCATTTTGCATCACCATATGACAATTTATCCCCGCAGCCAGGCAAAGGATTTTCCGCGGCGGCCCCGCTGCTGGGCTTCTCGGGTGGAGGAGATTGCCCAGCAAGATTGGGATACGTTCTTGCGGTATCTTTTCCCGCCGCATTTAGGCCTGGCTGCTGCCTCACAACATCTGCCCCGACAACTGCGAGCGGAAATTCAACGAGACCGAAAGGATCGTCCCCAGGAGTCAGATGAAGAGCGACGAGCGCGAATCGCGGCTGTGATTGATGAGTGGAATCAATGTTTCTTCGAGCTCCGCGCGGCTCGCATCGCTTTTGTGTATATCGGCGAACCGGACGCGGCACCCGCATCGGCCCTTTGTCCTCGATGCTATCCTGCTGCAACCAAGGCAACACAAGGTACTGGGACTCCGGTATCTATGGATGGACAGCCTACAATGCATCCGAATGCGCCCTCCCCGGTGGTGGGACAGCATGCCCCGTCCCCAACCTCTTGGCCACCCCCTCCGATGCCTCCTTTTGCCAACCCCCATTTACCCCCGATACCATACGGATCGCCGTGGGGAGTTCCAACGCCTCCACCGCCGGGTACTTCGCCAAATCAGCAACCACCTGGCTACTACCCCCCGCCACCTCCACCCCCTCCAGGTGTTCCCCCATGGCAGTGGAACAACTGGGCCTATTCGCAGCCCCAATATGGTAGCACAGGGACCTCCAAGGGTGGGGCATTTGGATGGATCTCTCACCTTACATCCCAAGCACAAAAGTATGGGGAGCGTTTTGCCGAGCAGGCGCAGCAGTATGGAGATCAGATCAGTGCACATGCTATGCACTATGGCCGGCAGGTGGAGGAGCAAGCACTTGCCCATGGGCGATGGATTGAAGAGCAAGCGAGACTTCATGGAAGGAAGCCGGGAGCGTACCCAGCTGTTTCATACCCTCCCCAGCCCACTTGGATGCCTCCGCAGAATGATGGTCAAATAACTGGAGTTGTGCAGACTGCCCCGACAACCACCGCCACTTCGACACCGGCGTATCACACGCAAACCCAGCCCACAGACCGAATTCAAACGGCGAACCAGAATCCAATTGGCACCAAAGAACCTTCCACGGAGAAGTCTCGGCGGACGTCCATCAGCTCTACGTCGTCCGAGTCTTCCCTCAGCTCTATTGACTCCCTGTCGACCACTTCTGATCTTAGCGCCTCCGACCTAGCAAACATTCGCTCCCAGTTGCAGTCGTTGAATGACCGCCATGACCGCACACTCCATGAGGCCGCCGTCGATCTCCGGCGGCAACTCGACGTTCTGCAGGAATCCCGTCGCGAAGCCAGAATGTACGGTCGTCGCGACTGGCGTCAGGGGTGGGGCAGGGGCAATCATGACCAACACCATGGCCACGCCCACCACAGACACGATCGTAACGACTGGGGTCGCTGGGAATCACCAGAACAACAACAGCGCCAATCTGCTGAGCGTCAAGCCCTGAAGGAAGAAATGCGGGCCACCAGGAAAGCCTTTAGAGAAGTGTCACGGCGCGCTCGGGATGAACAGCGTGACAAAACACGACGTCGAAACCGCCGGCGCCACGGACAGCCTGGTCGTCCTGGGGATCAGGACAAAGCATCGCTGGACGGACGTTTGAAGAATCTTACGGTTGACGACTCCGCTGCCACAGCTCGCACGCATGCCCAGACAACTCCTGCCGCGCGGGATGCTCAACCGCGAACACGGTTAACGCCTGTACAATCTGAGGTCAGCTCAGTGAATAGTGGCCCGGGAACGATGCATGCTCCCGCTGCCTTGCGGGCAAGCCCGCACGATCTCCCCGCTGATGCTCCCGATAGGAAGACTCGGCTCAAGGAGATGCTGAAACCACGCAATGCTAAGAAGCAGCAACAACAGCTACGCCAGCCGCGCTCACGTTCTGGTAATGAGTCCGCGTCCGCAGAAGGTGGCACCGAGCCTGGCAAGATTCTGCCGAAAAAGGACAAGGACTCTCAATCTTGAAGTGTGCTTTATCTCTGGTTGGGGACCTTGTTGCCAATTTGGTGCATGGCTCACAAAGCATACTTCCGCGTGGATGAGCTAGGATAAACGACGTTACGACTCAATGGAGACCAGGATGATGAGGCTTGCATGCATTTAATTCATGTACATCATGTACATTCATTTTTGAGATTGGCAGTTTATAGACCATCACAGGGCATTTCTATGTCGAAATCTAGAACACACATAGGCTCTAGCTATCCCTTCTCGTAGATAGTCTGAGCCTTCATCCCAGAATAAATATGGGAGGCAATAAAAGACGAAAGCGAGTCAACCCATCATGACTGCTGCGACTCGTTTTTCTCCACCAAGTCGCCAACACCAAGTCCTCGCCCGACCTTCACCCGCACCATCTTCTCTCCCTCCTTACCATCCTCCTTCTTCCCCAGCTCTCCCACCTCATCGCCCTCATCCTGGTTCTCGTCACCTTCCTTCTTGCTGTTCTCCCGATCCCGCTTCTCAACCGCCTTCCAGTCCATCCACTGCTTCTGCAGGTTTAGGTGCATCGCATACGCATCTTCACCATCCGCATAGTACTTGCTCTCCACCTTCTCGACCTCGAAGCCCAGGGTGTCACGGTACAAGCGCAGCGCAGCGGTGTTGGAAACACGCACATGCAGCGAGACGTAGTGTGCGCGGTGCGATTCAGCCATTGCTCGCTCTGTAAGGCCAGCCACGGTCAGTTCTGCTCATTACACATTCCCAAAGCCTTGTAGAGAACTGGCGTCCTCTAGCAAGAATTCAACCAGGGTCATATTCGGGTGCACTTACGACTCATCCGCATCAATCGCTCCGCAATTCCCAACCTCCGGTGCGTCCGCATCACGCTCAGACTAGTGATGTGTCCATGTTGCATCCCGTCTGTAGGCTCCTCCTCCATCTTGGCTAGGACATATCCCACGACCTTGGGGTACTGCCCGGCCAGATCGCCCGCAGCACCGGCGCCGGCCTTATATCCGCTCTTGGGCCGGACCACAGCCACGAAGCTCAGTTGCGGCCACGTCAGCGCGTGGTACAGGTAGTATTTCAGGAAGTAGTTCTCGGGCAGGTTGGTGATGTTGCAGGTCTGGATGGAGGGGAGGAGGTCGATGTAGGAGGGGTACGAAGAGAGCGGGACGATGTCGACCATTTTGGCGGTGGAGCGGAGGGAGTGGCGTGCCCTCTTTGCGTGGTCTCGTGAGGTCTAAGTGGTTGGAGGGGCGTGGCCAGTGATGATTGAGGTCGGGGTCGTTCAATTGCGGAATTGAGGGTTGGCGTTGCGGATGGCAGTCGGAGTTGCGATTTGCGATTTGATGCGCGGTGGGGGTCATGTGACCGCGGTGGGATTGGTTGAGCCGAACCGAAGTATTGAAGTATAGACCGGTGTTCCACGGCATCGGCGATCATTTCGCTATTTTGCGTGCATTGCTTGCTGAAGCATAGGTGATTACATTGTAGAGTCATATATGGAGGATGGACCTAGCTGGTGTATGGAGAAATAAGGAATAACCCAACCACAGAAAACCGAACTATACTGCTTCTCTCTGATTATCATGAGGACGCATTTGTGAGTAATGAATAATCTCGATAGCTGTATTACATTGGGTACAGTGCCTCATCTCCGTACTGTGGACACTAGACTGGTCTAGTTATAGTTGAGAATACCAATCTATCTGGGTAACTGGAGGAAATGCCTGTTATTCATTATAGTTCCTCATCATGGGCGGCGTTCGGATCTGGTACTTGACCGTTCTCATCCCAATCGATGAGATCCAGCGCGACGGCCAATGAAAATGTGCGATAATTGTCCGCGTTCTTCAGTGCCAGATTTGGTTTTCCTTGATCAATGCTTTGCATGGCGAGAGCGACGCAGTTCTTCCAAAAGTAGGCCGCGCGCTGCCCTCCATTGCCATTTGGAAACTTGTAGTCACCGACTGCGATTATAGTCAGTCAACCAGGCTCGCCCCAGTCATGAAGTCGAGCTCCAGACTCACTTTGCTGATTGATGAAATGCATCATTTCATGTAGCATTTCCGCGCCCGCCGTCTGCACCTTATCGACCGACGTTCCCACCGCGAGGGTCTTTTGTTCCGCATACAGGTCGACTAGTTTTGGTCGCGTAAAAACGTCATCGCAAATCATCATGAACTTCCATTTTGCCCACGTCTCACCCGCAGTTGGCGGAGTGCAGAGCCCCTTTCCATTCAATTCGGGTTCATCCGGCAGGAGGGATTTTTCAGTGTCGACGGTCTTGTCGTCCTTTCGGACCACATATTTCTTGGAATAGTACACGCCTGGGTTTCCCGGATCTAGGTTGACTTCGTCAGCGGTGGACGTTGAAGGGAATGAAGAAGGGATACGCCGATGTACGTACTGATCTCCTCGTCTTTGATGTTCTCGTCTTCCCAATCCAAATCGCCAAACGTGCGGTAGGAATATATGAAATTTACAACTAGAATATAGGGACCTGTGAAATCGACGCCGAAAATGACATCCTTTGGCGCCAGAAACGGCTGCTTTTCCACCCGTAACTTTGGCCGGCCAACCGCCGATTGAGCGCCCGCTCCCCTTTACCGCCCTCTGTTCTGCACGTCCTCGTCCCGTTGGTGACGCTTGACTTCAACGATTGTTCCCCCCGGACCAAAACGACGCCGAAAATGGCTCCCCTCTGTATCCAGACCCTGGCCCCCTTCCTCTTCGCCCAGCCTATCGAGCGCCTATAAGATACTCCGGCTGTCCTCTCTTTTGGGGTCTTTCAACCCACTCCCCTCCTCATCCTACCTCCACTGCCTTGATCGACTTTAACATCCTTGATTCCCAGGTCTCCTATCCCAGAATCCAAACCTTAGCCTCTATATCGGAGTCTCCTTATAGAGCCTAGGTCTATATCTCTAGCTTAAGTTGATAAGCACCAGTACTGGACCAATCCTATCCTTTGCAAGGAAACTCAAGCCAGACTAAAATATTTCTGTAGTCTTAGATAGCCCCCTCTAAACTTTAAGCCAAGAACGCTAATACAAATTACTATAGTCGAATAGTACTAGCGGAAGTGAGTTTATCCTTGATAAATTAAGAACCTCCTAGTTAAGGAATAGTATAGGAATAGATATTGTATTCAGTTGAACTATAACTATATAGACTATCTTCTGCTAGAAGATTAAGCAATTTATATAAACTTTTTCGACTAGATATTCAAGATATCCTAAAAAAAAGCACTTCAATTGTATAATAAATACTAGCACCGCCTTTATTAATACTTTGAACTATTTACCTATTAGTGTTAATAACAATATTTATAAGCAGATATAATATATATAGTTGCTCCTTCTGTTCTAAATAGGATTAAGCTAACTAGAGCATAGTTTCTTAATAATATATTTTTAGTAGAATATAAAATTTCTAGATAAATAAAGGATAAGAATACTCTAGGTATAGGTATCTTTTATATAATCTATTAGTATTACTAGGTTTATTTGCGGTTTTTTTATTATAGAAGTATAATTGTCTAATTTACTACTATCCAACTTTAGTCCACTATTACTAGGATATAACCTAGTATCTTACTTCTATAGAATACCTCTTTATCTAGTAACTCCTCTTTAGGCAAGTATAAGCAAAATCCCTTTTTTTAGAGTTATCTTTTAAAGTATATCCCTATTATAAACCTTCTAGATTTAGTCTACTATTGTGATATTAAACTCTTCTATCTATATAACTTTTAGAGCAAAAGTAATATTCTCTATACTATTATAGAGTTTTATAACTTAAAAGGTCGACTAAAAGGTATAGATAGGTAAATATATTTATAATCTTAAATACTATAAGAGTTAATCTACTACTAACCCTTACTGCTAGAACTAAATTTTTTATATATAGTAACTATTAATTAGTATATTATCTGATCACTTAAATTATTTCTTTTGCTTTTCAAGATAGAGTATTTATTAATACTAACCTTACCCTAAAGCTTATTTAGTGGTTCTAAGTTCTAAAGCGCAGTTCCTCCCTTTTACTCTATTAAAAGCCTAAGGTGCTTAATACACCCCTACTTTAACGTTTTAAGTATATAGTATATAGCTATAAGCTTTATATATTATTATTAATAACTTATAAATTAAATTAGTAAGTATTTAAAGAGTTAGGTTAAGATACTTAATTTGAAGATGATATTAGATATTATAACTTTCGCTATTAGGCTATAAATAAAGTCAATTATAAGTTATCCCTATATATAGTCTCTAAAAATATTATTACTATATCTATAGAGGTCTTATTATATTAGGTCTAACTAAGAGTAGGTAAGGAATATTACTAGCTAGGAGCAGTAAAAGGTGCTTAGTCAGTTAGGTAATATAGTTTTTAAAAAGCACTACTAGTTATAGTTTATTAGATATGATCTCTAATATATTATTCTTCTTTAACCGCCTTAGGAGGGTTTATTATGTGTTGCTAGTAATATACTTAGGAAAAGAGACCTATTAGCTCTATCTGAGCTTAGCAATATATATAAGTGTGCTATCTACTAATATCTAGAATCTAGGAGCTAAAATAAGAGAAGAGAGTGTGTATAGCAGAGATATAGTCTCTGGCTAGTACTGTAAAGAATACCCAAAAGTCCTTCCTACACCTTTATCAAAGGCACAAAATTGTTAGCAGAGAAAAAATAACTAAACTTCGCAAAGCTTTCGTAACTAATACTCGAGAGACAGCCAGAAAGGATTATTTTCATATTGCATCTATACTTAAAGTTAACAGATAGATTAAATAGCTACTTAATGAATATAAGGTTGAAATATATTATACTAACAGCTCTGACGATAAAGACTAGGAGTTGCCTACGCCGAAGTACGTTTTTCCTGAACGGGCTCGCCTTATAGAGAACTTTTACGGACCTAAAGCAGAGAATTATAATAAGGACAAGCTACGCGAGCGCCATATTTAGGTTACCAAGGATATAGTTAATCTCCTAAAGCTCTGCGAGCCTAGCAGGCGAGGCAATCGTGTTGATTAGAAATTTAATAACGAAAATGACGAACCACTAAACTAGCTAGAGGAGCCCTTACCTCCTAAAGACAATACAATATACCCAATAGATACTTACATCATTTGCTATGGTATATCCTGTTGCTCGCCGTCGAACCCTCCTCCATATAGATTTCCTTCTAAGCGTCCGGATTCTCTTTATCGTCATCTCATCGACTCTTATCTACTCCATACACATAACGGAATCATCTACAACTAGGAGGACTGTCGCAACCTCCCTAGGTTTGCTAAAAGCACCGAATTTTTGGCCTATGCTAGTACTGAACACAAATATAATATCAAGATTAAATTATGTCATCTTCCCCAAATGCCACACAGCATACAACGTGCTCGTCTCGAAAACGCGGGCGCTCAGAAGAGCAGCCTAGGGGGAATCAGACGGGAAAATAACGATAGGGCAAAATAAAAGCGTCCATTATCAAACGTTCGCCACGTTGGTCAAAGCAATTACAAGCTTGGTGATTTGTGGACTTTGGGCTTTTTTTTTATTTTGTTTATTATATATAACTCAATAGATTGTAGATTCTACTTTCAAAAGTCTTCCTGGATAGGCAATGCATTAACTTTTGACTATTGTTTCTCAACTTTAGCTAAGGATCTGATGGCGGTCAGAGTAAACATTGAGGGATGGTAGAAGGCAGCGGGCCAAGATAGGTCATATATCAAATGACTCAACCATAGTAATAACGGCTCTAGGCTCTTCTATGAAGCTCTGTTTCCGTTTCCTAGCCTTGGGAGCAGAAATAAGACTGCCATGATCAAAGAACAACTTCCATCCCTCTTAGAATGAGCATGAACATAAGCACTTATAAAGCCTCTTTCCCCTTTTAATTGTCAAATCGGTCATATCACCAATATGTGTACTGGTGTTAAATTGGTGCGTTTCCCCTGGTCAATGACTTTGACCTTATGAATACCGAGAGAATGTAAGGACTCGGCATTACATTGGAGAAAGCTCTTTATAAAGGGCTGGTTTATATAAATTGAGTGTAATGCTAACTCACGTATATTCAGACTTGCGCGACACAATAGTACCAAAGGGAAGTCACTTTCAACAAGCCGTAAGCTTGGGGTACGCGATGGGGACGCAAAGCAGAAGGAACAGACCATGGCCGGTGGAGAAGCACCATGACAACGAACAGCACAAAACCAATCTTCAAGAACATGACCATCCTCTGTTTCTAACGCGCTGACATGTCGAAATTAACCTCAGAGCCTTGTATCATAATATTTGAAATCAGATTTATCCCTATACTCTTCGACGTTAATTCCCGAACCCTAACTTAAATGTACTAATCAGAATACAGTATAGCTGTCAATGTGTTAGCTCCAAGAATAGTTAGATCCTGAAACATGATATAAACAAATGGTACTGACTATATTATACATGAAATTTCTATACGCATATATTCTTCTTTGGTTTTCCCCGCTAACACGCTTTTTCCTTTATCTACGACTCTTTGAACGTCACAATATGTATCCGAGACTCCCTTTCTCAAAGTCACAACTTTCTAGGCCTATGGTGCTACCACTATAACGTAGATATGAATTAGTTGTCTAACAAAACATAAATGTAACACTTGTTCAATAGTATATCTTATTAGCTTTGATTTCAGGCCCAAAGCGGTAGGCCAACTAAACACAAGAAATAAATGCCTAAGCCTGTGGTATGGTATATAGTTAAAAGCACATGCGAAACCTGTCCTTCATGGTAGGCAGTTGGCTCGAGGCAATTGTATCAAGGAAGCTCGGAAGGCGGGCCCTGTTTCACGTTCTTCGGTATATCGCTATCAAGCTCTTGGCGTGCTTGTTTATCGGCTTCAAGTTCGGTACGCACTGGAGCAGGATCATATAATTCGACCATTGTTTTTTTGTCTCCTTCAACCTCAAATGGCTGACTTCTGTAATCGGACAATGTAGGTGTGTCGGAAGCCATAAGGACAGGGCCATCCGGGTTAGGCACCTTTGAGCGACGGCGGCGACGTAGTAAAAACCATATGAGACTTAGGATGATAATCGCGCCGCAAACACCCCCAACAACTCCACCAGCAATAGCTCCTTTATTCGGTCCTTGGTCTGTTTTTGTTTAACAGGTTAGTTGTTTTGTTCAATATTACGAATCCGCAAGAAAGCAAAGAAACAAACGGAGACTCAGACATACCGGGGGGGGGGGTATAAGGATCCACAGGTTCAATAGTCCAGTCACTATGATTACTTCTTAACTGGTTCATGTAGTCCCGGGAATCACAGCCAAAGGTTGCATCGGTAGAATCGCTGTTCTTTGTCTTGGCCAAATATGCTGTCATGTTCTGATCGCAGCAGAAGAACGCGGTATCGTAGTAAAGGTTCCAAGTTGAGTTCGAACAAACTTGGGGAACGTATGCCGAGTATCTTCCCCAAGTCGTTGCCGGATTCTCATTTCCAAAACAACCATTAGGGCGGCGAGCCGCGAAGCCGCCTCCGTGGTGTATAATCATCACTACACGATATGATAGAGAATCGAGGGGGCGTTCTTTCAACACGAGTAATAGCTGAGAGACCCAGAGCGGTTGGAGGGTTAAGATGGAACGAAGTCAGGATCTGGAAGGATCTGGAGGAGGCTCTTGTGCGAGCCTCGCCGATAAAAGAGGCCCCGAACACTACAGGTGACCAGTGATATAAGTACAAGTAGAGCGCGCTGCTAACCATCTGTGGAAGTGATATACATAGAAAGTGATACACATACGACGCAGATCATAACCCGAGAGGTGGCTTCCGAGCCTGTCTGTCTGCCTTGGTTCTGCAATTGCTAATCTGTGTTATAGCCTTAGGATAGACACCAACTCTGGCTGGTTGTCACGGGCGTACCCAGATGTATTAGCGCGCACGTGGAATACTTTGTTGCTTTCAACATTGGCTTTCTCGCTTTTTTCACATACGGAATCAAGAATCACTTGAATCACTTATATTATATTCTGTTCAGCCCAACTTGCCCCTAGGTATGTGCGAACCCCGATCGACGTAACATAGCCGACTCTTCGGGAGAGGGTGGAGATTTGAGACGCAGGGCAACGAGCTAAGTCTTGGCACGGAAAGGAGTATGGCTTGAGATCCTGCTCGACCATGAGAAGGCAAGGCTGGGTATTTTCCAGAAAAAAAGTATAGACCAGGAGGAATTGATGGTGAGGTTGATGCCGGCGCTCGCAATGATCATTCGAAGTGCTCAAGGGAAAAGTGATTGTATTCGTCTGCCCACATTATTGGCCGGAGATGTCCAGGCCGGCATTGCTCAGGGGGCTGAGTCCAGTCAGTATGGGTTGGGGCCGCGGGGGGGGGGGGGGGCGATATTCGTGATCGTAGAGCCGCTTTAGAATCTCCAGTGGGGTTACTGTCGGTCTCCACCCCATTCGAGTTGGGTGTGCGTAGACGCTTCCGAACTGCCGCAAGTTTTTGCGAACATTTATTACCGTGAATTTGCTACACTCGGCTTCTTTGGCCATTTGAGATGTGGTGAGTGCCTGGCTCTCGATCATATCACGGACGAGTTGCAACTTTGAGGGGGGAAGTTTCGGAGCCATATTAACATGACGGGGTCTGACCCGTTACAGAATGTAACCGTCGATTGAACCCTTGGGTCGGCCACGATCGGGGCGTCAGTTACGACGAGGTGAGCCTGTGAGAGCTATTACAACCTCCCAGGTTTGAGGAGGAAGGTCTTACAACTTCAAAAGACGGATCCGGTCCCATCGACAATATTAAGGACGCAATTGAAACGCGTAGAAGGTTCTTTGGCCTTCCCCCTAGTCATGCTTATTATCTAACAATAGATATGGAACCTCCGTTGAGGTTTTAAGACCTCCCTCGTAAAACCTCGGTGGTTGTAGTCCCTCTGGACCCGGCTTAGGGCATCAGCTTTGAGACGTCGTAACTAAGGCATTAAACCAGGCAGTAGTTAGTCGTACTAATACGTTTCTTGGGTTGTCAAACCCCGGGGCACCTAGACTATTAGAAAATTCGTGTGGTCAGCAGCCCCGAATAACTGATTCCTGGATACCGTTGGCCGTGAGAGATCTCAAGTCTGCTATATTTGTGCTAGATTTGATATGATACACCATATCTCATTCCCGATCTCTTCTTGCCGATACGTTCGGTCTTCGCAGTCGAGCCTTTGCCGTCGGGTTCAGAAGCACCATTCACTGTCGCCACATGTACCAGAATTGGTTGTACAGTCCTTCACAGACTACTAGGGTATTAGCAAGCATAATACAGAGCTATAGAGATAGGACTCGATAGGGAGGCTTAACTATATTGAAGTCGATCATTCTCAGTCAGAATTATTATATGTACTGACTGTGCCTATGGAGGTCTCGGAATTGGTGTAAGGATCAATCCGCACTAGCTGCCTACGCTCAGCTGTGACGCCACACGCGAGCGGGCCATCCCCAAACCATTGATGTTCCAATTAAGGAAATGTCATGAGTCATGAAGAGCCACGAGTCATACAGGGGTTCAAAGGAAATTTGGTGCTCAGTACGTGGATGCTCTCGCCGTTTTTTGCACCCGAATTCGATTATTGATTCCTCATAGATATTCACAGATGTATTGACCTATATGTGCTACATGTGGATCCATCTACATGTGTAGCTACACGGTGAGAAGTAGCTGTTGAGAAAGGATCTTAAGCACTTCTGCCTGATATACCTGCCGTGAAAATTCCTTTGGACTCCTGAAAGAGGAGCTACGAGTCATGAGGGAGACATGGTACACAGTAGAAAATGGTAGGGTTCGAATAGCTAACGCGGATACGTTGGGTGGCCAGATCCCCTACCGATCATGTTACATAGAAAAATCAATTAGCAATAGCAAATCAAGGAGAATACCTATACTCTGACTTCAGAATAAATATTTGCACTCTTTTCCCCCTTCTTTCAGATACTTTAAGTGTACTATTACTGGATGGGTGGTGGGTCTGCTTCGAGTCTAGTTAAGTGGTGCGCCTCTTATCCTTCCAAGGTTGTTATTAATTCTTATCTCAATTCTTTGATCTCTCAATAAATTTCAGAATCCGACCAAATCTATATTCGAACAATTATACGTGCCCAATTCGCCTAATCCACATAGGCGATCACTTTGTATACTTGCTACTGAGAGCTTCCGCTTTTATTGTAGAGAGGATTTGACGCCTGACTGATGCCAGTCCTGGGGGCGGTCACTAATGCCGAGGAAGTCTCTTCACCCTGATAAGAGGATGGATTATATAGTAGACTGGGAGGAAATTAACCCCCCTGGTGGATGGGGGCTAAAGCCTACTTCCCCTTGTAGGCTACGTGATAGCAAGCCGCCATCCCTTTGTCAAATCCTCCCAGGGAAGACCAGGGTTCCAAACGTTGCCCGGGTGGGCACTCCTATTACTAGCCCAGTTTGACCGGAATCTATGGAATGATTCATTGATCATTCCAGTGCTTTTTATTATTCCGAGTCCGATTATCAACCCAGTGAGCGAGCTTTTTCCTGTCTCTCTTCCTCTCTAGAGAAATACTCTGGGTTCATTGACCTCTTTCCCTTGGGGGTCTTTTTCTGTCCAATGGCCTATCAATCTTCCCAAAGATTACCGATATGGGCTCTTCTTTTCTCTGTGTGTCTCTGGGCTTTAGTAGTTCAATCCGCTCCTCTCGATGGTATATTTCTCAGCCATATATCTTGTTCGTGTGAGAGTCTGCACGATGACTGACCTTTCCAAAGAGACATCCTCCGAACCGACGCACCCGACGCCTGAAAAGAGACTCTTCGACGGTTACAAATGGAAGCAGCGAATTAAACGTGGCCAAAATATCGCTGCCACGTGGGATGAAAAAGGAAAATACGGCGGTGACAACTATGATCCCGACAATCCCAATAATGAACGTTTCTTTTGGCCGGATTATGATGGTTCATACCGCTTTCTATCTATCACCAACCCTGCGCTGAGCTACGACGTCCAATGGCTAGACAAAGCCAATGAGGGCCCAAGTCCTTCGCCCGCGAATTCCGACACGGTCTTCTCACAGCCGCTGAGACCAGACAGACGCGTGTCGGCTCTTCCAAAGTTTAATGTTTACGTGTGGTTCAAAGATTTGATACTCACCTTGTCAAGAAGCATGGAAGCCGGAGAAGAGCTTTATATAGAAGCATACGCGAATGCTTTCAATCTTGCATGGTATAATGCAAACAGCTACGGAGATTTGAACCGCATGGGAAACTCAATTGTTCAAACTGTCATGCTCAAGGCCGGGTCTTCGTCCAAGATCTTTCGAACGGCGGTTGAATCAGTCAATGGTAACCAGGGTGATTGGGTCGCCTTTGAGATGGGAACTGATGGGTATTACGCACTGTTGACCACTTTCGAAGCCCAGGTGGTGACATTCTGGATCCGAGAGTATATACGATGGAAGCAAATCAGTGGAGTCCGGATGTATTGGACGACTCGCATTTTGGAGATCAAGGTGGACGCACAGCAGGAATTGATCATTCTTGAAGTCGGGGATTATTGCCAATCCCCATTTATGATTCCTGAAGGCAGCCTTTAGGTGGTGTTGGGGTGTATGGGATGGAGGCCTTGATGACGATCTATTCGCTCTTGCGGCTTGATTACTGAGGCTAGCAGTTGTTCTTTTAAGATCCTCTTTGGGAATTCCATCTATATTTTATGAGGAGATGATAACTTTAATTGAACGCGGAATGAGGGAGTCGCCGTTTGCTGAAATAGTCAATCCTTTAACGCAAATTGCTTGGTTTTTCCATCTATCCCACGCTTCAAGAGAGTATCTCAGACTCTCGCGTCGCCAGGCGACAGAAGCTAATCTCCACCACTGCCCTATGAGCCCTCCGGATAAGTGTTTGATTTCGTATCCATATGCCTAACGCTCCGTGATAGAAGCCGCCCTTTAAGTATATCAACATGCAAGCAAGATAAAGGACGCAAAATTTATAAAAATATTTCAAAGCTTCTCCTCTCAGCCTGAATCCGTTAAACTGAAGTCTCAGCTTCCTTTTCGCCGGTTGTTTCACCCTAGATCGTCTTCTCGGTCGTGGAAGCATACACATGGCTTTACAGATAGCTTTTATCGTTGAGGTGCTTAAACCGGAACTAGAAGATGACTATCTGGACAGCAAGCGCGACAGTTAGAGCCCCCTATATCCATATCAGCTATAGATCCGTGGTTGCAGGGATCAGAATCTCGCCAAGCGCACTTAATAAGGCCGTTATAAACAGAAAGATAGCCATAACTAAGGACTTTATTCCCTAGGGGGACCGCGTATAGGCCGCCTCATATATAGTAACGTTATAAAATATTCGCTTACCACTACAAGGACAGTATTAGGGATCTACTACTAGATACTGATCGGCACAATCTAGTTATAGGTAGAGGCCTAGCTCCTATAGGGAGAGATTTAGTATACCTTCTATTACACTAAGGTTCCTATAAGCCTAGCAAAGATTCCTAGGAAGAAGCTAATAGTAATTCAAGTAATAAGGCCAAGCCGGATCCAGTAATACTCTAACATTAGATATATAATATAGTAAGGATAGGGATTATAACAATAATCGTTAATAGGTTAAAATTGTTTAGTAGGTTATTTAGGGCACTATTTATAATCATTAAAGCCCCTTAATTTATTACAATAGATCCTATTCCACTATTATTTAGGTTCTAGATTAGGCAATACCAAAAGATATTATATATATGTTACAAACCTAGCATTAGCAGCACGCTAAGGCATGAAGATGGAGAAGTGATAACCAATCAACTTAGAAGTCACGTAACAGAACCTTCAGGTTATAGCTGAAGAGATGCTATATCATATGACTGGTCATATCATAGGATATGAAGCACATCGGAGGATGTGTTAGGACACAGCGACTGATGTAAAGGAGTATATTAGGCGATACAACGGACTAGATATATAAGGACGCTTATTCACCTATATATATTTAGTTCTTCGCGTTTAATCCTTTTTATTACTTAGAATAACCAGATTAGAATATAACTCGTTCTTATTGACTATATATCCTTAATATCCTTAATGATTTCCAACGACTTTAAGAGCTTACTTAGTGATATTAATCCCTATATAACTGACTTAGTTAACGCCTTTAATCAATATACCTTTTAGATAAGCACTTTAGGGACTCTAAGCCTATATAAGGCTAGGTAGGTAGTAGTAATAAGAGATAGATAAGCTTAGAGGGACTATAGCCACTAAAAGAAGTATTACCTTTAAAGCAGTAAAGCTGATATAGTAGTAGACGATCAGTTAGTATATAATATATTAAACGCCTAGTTAAGGATTTAACTAAAATTAAGAAAGATAAATAATTAACGCCTTATTAAATAAAAACTATGATATATTAATTATAGTAAATAATAGTACTAAAGGTAATACCTTAACTAGGAACTAGTTGACTCTAAGGAATATAACTAAGTGTTATAGACCTAGTGTTAGCAACACGCTAAGACATGAAAATAGAGAAGTGATAATAAATCAACTTAGAAGTCATATACAGAGCCTTCAGGTTATAACAAGAAAGCATCAAATTATATGACTCAACCTATTAAGTGATAGGAAGATATATTAAGTGATAGGATTAGATCCTATTAAGCGATAAAGCCTAGTCTTATTAGGCGATACAATAGACTAGATATATAAGGTTGCTTATTTATCAGTATATATTTAGTTCTTTACGTTTAATTCCTTATTATTACTTAGAACACCTAGATTAGAATATAACTTATTATTATTTAACTTTATATTATTAACACCCTTAATAATATCTAATAACCTTAGAAGCTTATTTAGTGATATTAATCTCTAAATAACTGATTTAGTCAGCGCCCCTAATTAATATACCTTTTAGGATAAGTATCTTATAGACTCTAAGCCTATATAAGGCTAGATAGGCAGTAATAATAAGAGATAGGTAAGCTTAGAGGGACTATAGCTACTAAGAGAAATATTACCTTTAAGGTAATAAAGCTAATATAGTAGTAGATAATTAGCTAGTATATAATAAATTAAATACTATCTTAGGTACTTAATTAAAGTTAAAGAGAAAAATAAGATATTAATACCTTATTATAACTTACTAAGTATAACTATAGTAGAAAATAATAGTACTAATAATATTAGTTAAAGATAGATATAACTGTCTCTTACTAATACTAAATTAATAGATATAGTCTCTTGTCAGATTAAGCTATCTGTTACAGACCTAGCACCAGCAACACACTAAGGCACAAAGATAGAGAAGTAACGACCAATCAACTTAGAAATTATATAAAGAAACCTTTAGGTTACAATAGGAGAAGGATCAGATTATATAACCAGACTTATCAGTGATAAGCTTAGAAGATATCAGTGATAAAACCCAGTCTTATTAGCAATATAACAGACTAGATATATAGGGACGCTTATTTACTAGTATATATTTAGTTCTTTATGTTTAATCTCCCTTATTATTACTTAAAATATCTAGATTAGAAATATAACTTATCTTAGTTCTACTTTATATTGCTTAATACTCTAACTAATATCCAATAACCTTAGAAGCTTATTTAAAGATTACTATCTCTAAGTAACTAACTTAGTTAGCGCCCTTAATTAATATACCTTTTAGGATAAACACTTTATAGACTCTAAGCCTATATAAGGCTAAATAAGTAATAGTATAAAAAGATAAATAAGCTTAAAAGGACTATAGCTACTAAAAGAAATACTACTTTTAAAATAGTAAGGCTAATATAGTAGTAAATAATTAGCTAGTATATAATATATTAAACACTAAATTTAGGATTTAAATAAAGTTAATAAAATAATTAATACTATATTACTAATTATAATCTAATAATAGTAAAAAGTAATAATATTAGTAGTATAAAGAGAGGATAGACTAAATATATATTATTACTATCTTTTATTAATACTAAATTAATAAAAATAGTTTCTTAGTTATAGGATTAACTAATATATAGATAGCTATTAGCAGTAAAACTATCTAAATTAGACTTCTTTTATAGAGATTAAACTAAATTATAATTATTCTTTATATAAATAAATATATAGTTATATATTATTAACTATATAAAAAAAACAGATAAAATAATATATATATCTATATATCTCTAAAAATAGGCCTTTAAATAGTTTAAGCCTTATATTTAAGAATTTAATAAAAAGCCTATAGAAGATTAAGGTAATTTAATAAAAGAAATATTTATAGCTTAAATAAATCTTTAAAGATATTAATACTTAGTAAATAGCTAAAAAAAAGACTTAAATAAATCTAATAAATCAGCTTAATAAATATATATACTACTAAATTCTAATAGATTATATTATATCTAGACTATAATAATAATATATATATCTAGCTATTTAAATAAGGTCTTAAAAAGGAAATTAAAGATAAATTAATATAGATTAATTAATTTACTAAATTATTAAAAATAATTAAAATAGCAATTAAATTTAATAATTAACTATATAAATAAAAACTTTAGTAAAATAAAGTATAATATAGTAGATAATATTAGAATAATAGATATTATTACTAAAAGAGTAAATAAAGACTATAATAGCTTAAAAAGATCTATAGTGATTTTTATAGACTATAACTAATAAAATTTAATATAGTAAAGCTTCTTACTAAAGAATAAAAATAGTGTAAAGAAAAAAAGCTTTATTTTAAATATAGTAGGCTAGGCTATATAATAAAAGAATATAAAAATAAAGTAAATAGTTAGAAAATATAATAAATCTATATAATCTAAAAATAAAATATATATAATATAACTAAAACTATAAAAGTAAAGATATTTTATATAATATAAAATAAACTAGATTAAAAACTCAGTACTAGATAAAACCTAGAATAAGGCCTAAAACTAATATATTAGATATTAAAAAGATATACTATAGAAATATAAAAAGCACTAAGCTAAATCCATAAAGACTCTAAGAATAAAGCAGAGAAAGCTAAAAAGGCTAAATAAATACTATATAAGATCTAAGAAAGATAATATTATATAGATAATAAATTAATAAATAGATAAACCTAGATAAATAAGAATACTCTAAAAAAAGCACTAAAACCTAGAATTAAATAAATAATATTAAATAATATAAAATAACTACTAAATATAATCTAAAGTAATTAGATAAATAAACTATAGAACTATAAAAATTTATAATAAAAAGCTACTATAATAATAAATAAAAATATCTAGGAGATTAAAAAGAGCCTATATAAGATTAATAAAGATATTAATTAAATTAAAAGAATATATTAAAAATAAATAAAAAATATAGATTACCTAAGAATTTTAGTATATAAAAATATTAATATTATTAATTTAAGATAGTTAACTAAATAATAAAAAATAGAACTAGTTTATAAGAAAATTAAAAAATATATTAATATCTTTAGATAATTTTATAAATTACTTAATAAAGAGGCTAAACTATAAAAACTATAAACTACTAATAAAATACTAAATAATAGATAATCTATATCTAAAGATAATAGAGATTATAATACTAAAAAGAAGTAAATAATATAACTAAAATATAAAAATTTACTATAGCTAGACTCTAAATATAAATAAAAGATAAAGACTTAAAAAAGAATAAACTTTAAAACCTTAGTTAATTTATAGCTTAAAGAGTATAATAAGTAAAAATAGTTTTTATAAATAAACTAGGAAATAGAAGTAGATTAAAAAAAGGTCTAAAATAGTTATTAGATAATTAATTCCTAAAAGCTATTTAAAAAAAAATCTAAAAAATAGAGAATAAGTATCCTAAAGATATCTATAGAGATACTAAAAACCCTAAAGATCTAAAAAACTCTATTATCCTAAAAAACTAATAAAATATTTTTAATATCTTAAAAATCCTTTAAAAATAAATACCTAAGAACTTAGAAGTAATTTAGCTAAAAAAGTGACCTAAATAGTATATTATATATAAAAAACCTATAAAAGGTACTATATAATAAATCTAATAGTAATAAATTAGTATTATATATTAAAGATATAAAAAGAATATACCTATATATATAAAAAGACTATATATATATTAGATATATAAGATATCTAAAATATAATCTAAAAGCTATAATTAGATACTATAATAAATTATATATAATCTATATAATTAATAAAATAGATTATAATAGAATTAATCTAAAACTACTATAATATATATAAAGACTATACTAAAAAAAATAATAATTAGTAACTATTATATAAAGAAAATATATAAAAACTAAAGTTTTAATAATAATCCCTAAAGAAAGCAGTATTCCTATTTAAATTATATTTAATTTTAAAGCTATAAAAAAATTTATAAATCTATAGTTTAGTACTAAATACTAAATACTAATAGTCTAAAAAAGTTAAATTATATTAATTATTAAGCTATATAGATAGGAACTAAAACTAAGAATTATTTACTATATAAAATAGGTTTAAATAATTATTAGAAACTATAAAAAAGAAATATATTTTAATATTACTAGATTAAGATAATATAATATAGTAATTAAAGTACTATAACTAAAATAATATAATTTAAAGATTAATTAATAATATAATAGTATTTATTTTAAAAACTATAAATATAAATAAACTAAAATAAAATAGACTAAATATAAAATATTAAGTAATAAAAAGTTTAGCTTTACAGAGATAAGAACCTATTATAATCTATATAAATATAAAGCTAAATAAAGTTAGTAGCTTAAAAGTAAAATATAGAATAAGACTATAGATATTAGTATTATTATAATAGTAAAATAGTTATTAAAAATAACTAATAATAAGCTAAAAGAATATATTATAGTGAACTATAAATTAAAAACCCTTTATATAACTAAAAAAAAGATATAGATATCTAAAAAGTACTATAAATACTAAAATATATTTAAGCTACTAAAAAATAGTAAACTACTAAAGTATAGTTTATTTAACTATAAAATTAAGATTAAAAAAGATAAAGAGCCTATATTCTAACTAATTTATTAGTTATTAAAGTTTAAATTAGAGATATTATAAACTTATATTAATAAAAATCTAAAAAAAGGCTATATCTAGAAATTATTATTATTAGCTAAATACTCTATTATTTTTATAAAAAAAAAATAAAAGTTTATAACTTTATATAGACTATTAATAATTAAATTTAATTACTATTAAAAACTAATATTTATTATTTTTAATTAAAAAAATCTAAAACTAGATTAATAAAATAAAATATTTTCTAAAATATAATATTACTAATATATATAATTAACTATAGATTAAGATAGATAATAAATAGAAAATAGTATTTTAAATAAAATATAGATATTTTAAATATATAATAATACTATTTAAGCTTACTAATATATTAACTATATTTTAATAATTTATCTTTAGTATATTAAAAGAGTATCTAAATATTTTTATAGTAATATACCTTAATAATATCTTAGTATTTTCTAAAATTATAAAAAAATATATTAAATATAATAAGAAAATCCTTTAAAAGCTTTAAGAGATTATAGTAACTTTTAAATTAAAGAAATATAAATTTTATATCTAAAAAACCAGATTTTTAGGATATATAATTAGTAATAAAAGATTTAGTATAAAAGAAGAGAAAGTGAGATTTATAAAGCAGGAATGGTATGATATTTCTGAGTTAAGGGGAAGAGTGCTTAAGTATGCGACTGTATAGGAGCATATAGTTACTAAAGAAACCACTTATATAGGTCCTGGGTTCCTAGACTATATCCTCCCCCACTAGATCTAAGTATATCCTTATACAATAAAGCACTTATACCTAAATCCTCCTAAAGTGCCGTTTTTATTAAAAAAGCCAGAGACCTAAGGTCTATATAGTAATATAAATAAAGGAAATATAGTATAAGCCCTAATATAGGTAGTATAGGCTATATTAATATAATAGTGAGGGCACAAATATATATTTATTTAGTGCTGCTACTTTTAAGACACTAAAGCCCCCTTCTATCACTAAAAAGGGAGCTTTTAGGGTATATAGTGTATATACTTAGTTATATAGTAACTACTATATATAGTTAATTATAGGGAAAACTGAGATATTAATTCTAGATACTAATTAATAAAGCTAAAACCTAGTAAATATTAAAAAATAGTAAGATAGCTATAAATAGCTATAATCTTAGTATTTAGCTAGCTAGATTAGTAAATAAAAGAAAATTAATCTTTATTTATAATTAGATAAATATATTTATATTATAATAGTAAATAAATATCCTAATTAGGAAATAAGATATAATCTTAGTTATTATTAGAGATATAAATATTATCTTTCTTCTATATCTCTCTTTATATCTCCTCTTATTTACCCTTTTTAGTCTTTAGTTAGTTATCTCTTTTTAAATTCTATCTGATTTTTACCTTTTTTTAACTTTTTCTTCCTAAAAACTTTTCTCACTATAAATAAGTAAACTTCCTAAACTATCTATATATATAAAAGTATATAAAGTAGTATATATATACTAATATAGTATATAGCTAAAACTAAAATAGTTATAAATCTATCTATATTTTTTAAAGGCTTAATAGTAGCTAATACTATAAATATATCTAAAATAATAAATTCCTTAGATATAATAATTCTATAAATACTAATTATATATATATTTATAGACTAGTAAAGTAATACTCTAAGATTAGTAAAAAGCATTACTATATATTAGGCTATTTTTATATAGTAGATTAAAGTAAAGGCCCTAACTAAAGAGATATATAACTTCTATAGAAAGATATTAGATCTATTTACTTTATACTATATCTTAGTTATTAAAGGTATATTTATTTTTAATAGTACTTATATTAACTATATATTTAGCTAGAATAGTAAATATTACTCCCTTTATAAATTCTTATATTTTTATATATAGTTTATATAGTAAACTAATAGTAGAATTTAGGATAGATTATAAAATACTATCTATATTTATTATAGACCTCCTATATATTTAGAATCCTAAATATCCTTTTTTAAAGGCTAATAAAGTAAAGCTTAGTTTAGCTATTTTTATAGATATATATAAGCTAATAAGATATAGATAATAACTCCTTTAATTATATCTAGTAGCACTATAACTATAAATAAAAAGTATAAATAAGCTAGTAATAAGCCACTAAAAACCCCTAAAAAAAAGATTTATAGGGTTTAACTAGCCTAAAATCTAGTTATAAAAAGCTATATAAGATTAGCCCTAATTTTAATACTTATTAGTATAAATCATCTTTAGATAACTATAAACTTAATAAGAGTAATAATCCTATAACCCTTTATTTAGCTTTTTAGAGTATTAAAATTATAAATATTTAGATCTATTTAGATATTAATTAGCTTACTAAGATATTTATAGCTATAGATAAACTAAAGACCCTATATAGATTAAAGAAAAAGAAGGAAAAGAATATCTTTACTATAAATAAAGATAAAAAAGAATAATAAATATTTATATATTAATATTTTAGTAGTTTTTAATTATTTTCTAAGTTTTTTAGTATTTTTTTATTTTCTAAGATATTTAATAAAAGCCTTTTATATTTATTATTATAGGTTTCTAGTAAGCCTTATAAAAGCTACTAATCTTTATCCTAGGATAAGACTATTCCTCTCTTTTCGCGTTTATTAATATATAGATAAAGAAGGATAAAGGATAACTATAGTAAATAAGCTATTAAATACTATAGTATCTTTTTTATACTAATAAATATACTAATTCTTCTAGTTCTATAATTTAAAGAATATCTCCTTTATTTTCTCCTAAACCCTTTTTATTAAGGCCTAGATCTATAGATTCCTAGTTATTTATTTCTAAATCCTATTTATTAGATTTAGATTTAATACTAAAGGATTATATTTCCTTAAATATAGTTTTAATAGGCCTTTATAAATATAATATAGTTCTATAGCTAGAGGTTTTAGTTCTTTTAGATATAGTTTACTATATAGCCTTTTTAGATAGGGCTTTTTTCTATATTTTCCTTATATTTATTTTTATTTTTATAATAATATAATTAATAATATCTCTCTCTTTTAGTAAATAAAAATAAATATCTAACTATTTAAATTTATTCTATTTAGTATATATAAATATAGAGAGATTAGTATATAAAAATATAGAAGAGTTATCTTTAATAATTATATAAACTTTTTTAGGTATTTTTATATATATTCCTATTTACTATAATATAGAATAAGCTACTATAAATATCTATAATTATATAAGATCCTCTCTATTTATATTTACTATAATTAGATATAATCTATTAATTAATATATAAAGCACTTATCTACTATATTCTTTAAATATATATATCCCTAAAGGGTAGCTTTTAAATATTTAATATAGACTAAACTATTTACTTTTAAACTTTTTTCCACTTTTATTTTAGATAAATACTTAATTCCCTATAAAAAAACTAGTTTTTATTACTATAAAGTCCTAAATCTATTTTTTTTAATAATATATATAAGAAAAAGTTTATTTACCTTTATTTATATATCCACTATACCTTAGATATAAAAATTAATATCACTAATACTATCTAAGGTAGATATATCTAGATCTTTAAAGATTTAAAGGTAAACACTATAAATAAAGAAGAAAAGACTAAAATATATAGATAAATATTCCTATATATATATAATAAAAAGGGCCTATAGTAGACATAGGTCCTAAATATATATTAGCTTATTTATAAGATATTTTATAAGTATTTATCTAAGTACCCTATTTAGATTCTCTATTTTCTTATTTATTTATAGATAATAAAGTATTATTATTTAATAGTAAGTCTTTAAGATTCCTAAAAAATATTAAATAGCACTAAATAATAAATTTAGCCTATTATTAGAGATTAGTTTCTATAAAGCGCTATATAGAAGGAAAATATCTTTATATAGGAACTAACTAAGCACCTCCTCTATAGCTTTAAGGATAGCTCTAGCTATTAACTATCTAGTTATATAATAAATAGCGATAATAATTTATCTATTCTTATTTAGGGTAGTTAGTAAATAATTAACTAAATTAATCCCTTAATATTTAAATAAATATATATTAGTAGTAACTATATACTATACTATTTCCTTTTTAAAAGACTTTTTTAGATTCTATAAAATTTAGTAATTTAAATACTTCTAGATAGCTTCTTTAATATCTAATTAAATATTAAGCTACTAAATATAGGGCTAGATAACCCTATTTAAATCTAAGAAACTAAAATATCTATACTTATAGTAAATCTTTTACACTAGATCTATATAAAAAAGTGATTTTAGATATAGTATTTATATACTATCTTTATAAATAAATATAAACTAATATTTTAAGGCCTTTTTAAATAATAGTATACTAATAAATAAAAAAAGTATCTAAAAACTTAGAGCTAAAATAAACCTTAATATAGTATAAATAAAGGCTCTTCCCTTTAGATATATACTATCTATTAGATATATAATAGTAATAGCTAGCTATTTATCTTTAGGAATTCTTAAGATTATATATATTATCACTAAATAAGCACACTAACTAGACTAGGTTATAGCTATATTTATAAATAAGTTTTTAATAAAATCTAGCTATTAGCTAATAGTATTAGAAATAATAGCTTTTAAATTTTTATAGTAGTATATCTTTAAATTATATTCCTAAAACTCTTTAATCTAGTAAGCTAAACATTTACTATATATAGTAGTTATCTATAAATACTATAAACCTTTATAATTAGTAATAATTATAGTTATTATTCTATTTTTAATATAATAGTTCCATAGATATAAGGCCTTTTTAATAGCTAAAAGCTTTTTTTTATAAATAAGATAATTTAGTTCTATTCCTTATAGTTTCCTCCTATTAAATATAACTAAATAAAAAAGATTAGCTTTATCTTACTATATTAAAACTATTTTAAAGGCCTATTTAGAAATATCTATTTTAATAGTAAAAGATTTTATGTAGTTTAGTTAAATTAAGATAAAAGCTATAGTTATAGCTTTTTTTAACTAATAAAATACTATTTTTATAGCTAAAATCTATTAAATAGGATAGAACTTCTTTATATAGAGCTCTATATTAGTTTCTTTTAGTAATTTATATAGTAATATATATATTTTTATAAAATTATATATAAAATAGTAGTAATAAATAATAAAGCTAAAAAATTAATAAACCTTATAAATATTCTATAAATAAAGCTATATCTAGATTACCTTAACTTTCTCTAGAAAAGGTAAGATAGTGCTATTTTAGAGGATATAGCTATAGAATTTTAGCTAATTTATTATAAAGATATACTTTTTTAGTTTAATATATAACTTTTACTATTAGAGTAAAAAGAGAACTATTTCTAGATATTTATAGTATTCTATTAATATATTAGAGAATATTAATATATTATTAAAGTAAATTACTATATTTCTATCTAAAAAAGGGTATAATATATTATTTATAATAAATTAGAATATTATAGGTATATTTATTAAACTAAATAATATAATAAGCTATTTATACTTCCTTTAAATAGTATTAAAAGCTATCTTTTTAATTAAACCTATTCCTATCTAGATCTACTAATATCTAAATACTAAATTAATTTTTAATAGATACTTTACTTAGCTAATTTAATCTAAAAGGTCTTAGATATATAAAAATAAATAGCTATTTTTAACAGTAATTTAGTTTAGTATATAGTAATTAATATATATTTATTACTTTTTACTAGATTTCTTTATAAAAATAATTAAAAAACCCTAAAAGCTTAAAAATAGCTATATAAGTCTTTTTATAAAAAAGATTATAATTTACTAGGCTTATTCCTTTAATTTTTCCTAGAATATTAGATATAAATTAATATTAATAAGAGCTTTTATATCTATATAAATCTTATAAATAATAAAACACTTTAAAGATATTTTATTAAAGAGTTTATCTTAAAAGATAAAGGAGTATTTCTAAATAAGTTTAGTTATATAGAGATTAATATAAATAATAAATATATCTCCTAGTTTATCTAGTTTTAAAGGCTTAATTATAATAAAATAGCTCTAAATTATTTTTTTCTTTAGTATTTATATAGTTTACTTTATAGATAAAAGATTTAGTATTTATAGACTACTATCTTATAATAGATATAGATTTATAATAGTATATATAATATAATAATAGCTTTTATAGTCCTATAAGATTATCTTTAGCAGTTTCTAGTTAAATAATAGTATTTTATTATAAAAAAAGTCTTAATTAATAATTAAATTATAATTAATAACTAATACTTAAGCCTTAATAAATCTTTACTAGCTTTTAATAAATATAAAGAGATAAATAAAATTAGATATAGAAAGATATTTACTATTAAGTAAGATTATAATAAAAGGGTTTTTTTAATTTTTAAATATAAACTATTAAATATATTTAGTCTAAAATATATAAAGATATAAATAAATAAATTATACCTATATCTATTAGTATCTATACTATAGCAGTTTTCGAGGTTTCCACTCTAATCTAGCCTTTATAGAATATTAAAAAGCTATATATAATATCTAGTAAAGCTAAAATATAGCTAATTTAATTAAGAATAAAATATTTTAGTAGTTTTAGATTTACTTTATTAGCTTTAAATAGATTTAAAAGGTTAGACCCCTTTAGATTAGATATAATTAAAGCCTTTTTAAAGTAACTAATAAAGGTTTTAGTATTATTTAGTTACTTTAATTTTTTAAATTAGCTACTATAAAAAGCGTTTAATTAAAAGATTTTTATATTTTCTAGCTAGTATAATAGTAATAATAAATATAGCTAAACCTTTTATAGTTATAGCACTAAAATAGTTTTTAGGGATTTTTTAATAGTTAGTTTCTTTTAAATATATTTATATATAAATCTCTATCTATATTAGTTATATTTTAATATATATAATTAGTAATTTTAGTCCCCTATTTAAAGCTAATAAAGTATTTAATAACTTCTATAAATATTTAGAGATAATAGAGATCCTTTACTTATTTCTTCTAGAGATATAGGTTTACACTATTATAAAGGTATTAAATAAATATTATCTTTAATATCTTAGGATTATATTTAATAAATACTTTATAAAACTCTATAGTATACTCTTAGAATAAATAGTTCCTTTAGTATATATTTTTAAATATCTCTTAATATTTCTTAGGGCCTTAATATTCTAAGAATTACTTTTTAATCTATATATAGTATTATTCCTATATAAAGAGTATAGTCCTATATCTATAATTAATAGTTTATTAAACTATATACTAGATATTAGTTACTTACTTAATTAACTATTTATTAGCTATAATAACTATATTAGGCCTTTTTAATAGTATATTAGTCTATTAAGCTAATTCTTAAAAGTAGTATTTATAGTTATCTAAATACTTTTATATAGAATCTTTATAGATTTATTTACTATAGTTATTAATTAAATAGATATTCTTAAAGAGGTTCTTCTTTATTAAAAGCTATATATTATTAAACTATAATCTCACTAATATAGATATAGGATTAGTTATAGCTAACAGTAAAATTAATATAGGTTAGTAGCCTTATTCTACTATAAATATAAATCCCTATAAAATTATATTTAAAGGATTTTCCTTATATTCTTAGTGCTAATATATCTCTTAAGCTATAAATATAATAGCTTTTATTTATATTTTAGGGTCTAGTAAAGTATTTAAGACCTTTAGTATACTATCTATAAATATATAGGGTAGTACTGTTAGTATATATTATAATTATAGCAGTAGGGGTCTTTTAGAATTTAGTAATAGATTAATAAAGCTAGTATTAGCACTAATAGATTAATTATTAATATTTATTTCTAATATTTTCTTAATTTAAAATATATAATTATATATAACAGAAAGTATAAATAAGTATATATAAATATATATATATCTTTATTTAAGAAAGAAAATTTCTTTACCCCCTATCTAGCTAATATATCCTTTTTTCCTTAGTTAGGACTAGTTAAGTCTATAGTTCTAAGGGATACTATCTATTTACCTCAGAGTTCACTAAGGGTCATTAGTAAATAAATTTTTTAGGGGTTATTAGGCCCTAGATCTATATAAAGGTAACTATATAGGAATATATAGTCCTATAAGAGAGTATCCTTACCTAAATAACTATAAAAGATTATTTATAACCATAATATACTACTAGATAAGATTTATAAAGTAGGAATAGTATAATATTTCTAAATTAAGGGGAAGAGTATTTAAGTACACAACTATACAGGAGTATATAGTTACCAAAGAAACCACTTATATAGGTCCTAGGTTCCTAGACCACAAAAGTATAAAATATTATTAAATAGCTAATACTAAAAAATCTTAAAAAGATATAGTAGTTTATAGGACTATATAACTATTACTAAAATTATATCTATAATTTTAGAAAAATTATAGTTAGATTTAATAAAATAATAAAAAAAAATAACTATTAAAAATAGAATAATAAAGCCTAAGAATTATTTAATAAACTAAAGTAATTATTTATAAAAGAAATAATATTAATAGTCTATAATCTAAAAAAAACTAATAATTATTAAAATAGATATATTAGATTATATATTAAAAATATAAATAACTTAACTAAGAGATAATAGAAAACTATAACTAATTATATTTTAGTCTAGGAAGATAATCTAAGTAAAGCTTAACTATAATATCTATAATAAAGAACTATTAGCTATAATATTAATATTTAAAATCTAAAAACTATATTTAGAAGGAGTAAAATATATTATAATAGTGAAATTAGATTATAAGAATTTAATATTTTTTATAATAATAAAAGAACTAATTTATAAATAAGCAAAATAAATAAAAGTTTTTATATAATATAATTATAGAATTAAATATTATAATAGTAAAAATAATAGCTAAATAGATATTTTAAATTAAAAACTAGACTATAAAGAAAAAACTAAAAAAATAATATTTATAATCTTAACTATAGATACTAAAAGAAATCTTATATATAATTATTAAATTCTTTTAGTAATTAGTAAAATTATAAATAATAAATAGATTAAAAAGATTAAAAAAATAACTAAAAATAATATAAAAATATAAGAAATCCTAGATATAGATCTAGAAGAAATAATTAAAAAATAAAATAAAAAAAAAATCTATATATTTTAAATATTAAAAAAAGAAATTATCTAATAATATTATAATATATTAATATATAGATATATAGGAATTAAAAAAATAATTAAATATATTTTATATAATTACTATTTTCTAAATATATATTAAAAAGTTTAGTAGTATATTATAATTTATAATATTTATTAATAAGATAAGCTAATAAAATATTAGCTATATAAAGAAATATAGAAAAATAAAGTATTAATATATCTATAAGAATAGATTATAATAGACTTTATTACTAAACTACTAAAATCTTAAAAATATAATATAATTATAGTTATTATAGATAAATTAACTAAATATATATATATAATCTTAATAATAAAAAAGATTATTATAGAAAAAATAGTAAATATTCTTTTATAATATATATTTATAAATTATAGGACTTTAAAAAAGATTATATTAGATAAAGATAAGCTATTTACTAATAAGATATAGTAATTATTTATAGATTAAATAGATATTAATTATAGACTTTTAATAGTTTATTATTTATAAATAAATAAATAAACAGAATAAATAAACTAAACACTAAAATAGTACCTATAATACTATATAAATTATTAATAAAATAACTAAATATAACTATTAATTATTATATAATTTATATATAATAATATAATATATTTAACTATAAAAGAATTATTATTTTATACTAACTATAGATATAATCTTTTATTAATTAGTAAACTATAAAATAATTATATAGTTATAGAATTAGTATAATTACTAATAACTAATATTTAGTAATTATATTTATAAATAATAAAAGATATTAAGTTTTTTAATCTATATATAAAAATATACTATAACTAAAACTATAAAGAGGGGCCTAACCTTAAAAAAGGGGAGAAAGTCTACTTACTATAATAAAATATTAAAATAAAATAACTAAATAAAAAGTTAGATTATAAGAAACTAAAACTATTTATAATTAAAGAAAAAATAAAACTAATTAATTACTACTTAAAACTACTAAAAAGTATAAAATATATTTATTTAATATTCTATATATTATTACTAAAATTAGTATTAAAAAATATATAAATTATTATTAATATTAAAATTAAAGAAGAAATAAAAGATAAATATAAAGTTAAAACTATTATAAAAAATAGCTAATTTAATAATTAGTAGTAATTCTTAATTAAATAAAAAAGGTATTTTACCTTGGAAAATATATAGAAACCTATTATAAATCTAAAAGGCTACTATTAACTAATTTAATAGTATTATTATAAAATAAAAAAGATACTTTAGAGATAGAAGCAAAGAAAATATTAAAATTAATATTAATTTAGTTTATAAAGCTTATTAGATTAATAAATATAATTAACTATATTAAAGTAAGACCTTTTAATATAGCTATAAAGATCCTATTAAGATTATAAATAGTAGATAGAGCAGACTTATTTATAGTATAAGCACTCTCTATAGGATAATCTTTTTAATAGATAGACTTAATATTCCTTTTTAAGATAATCTAACTTTTCTTTTTTATAATATTTAAGATCTTCTAGTTTAGAAATCTTTTTAAAATTATATACTATAAAATTATTAGTATATTTTTATAGTAAATATTTTTACTTTTAAAGATAAGAAAGTTTAGCTAATATTATCTACTATTATAGAAAGATAGCCTCCTCTTTTTCTTTAAGGGAATTTTAGTATCTAACTAAATAATACTATTTAGTATCAGAAAAAGTAGGGTTAAATATAGTATATTTTATATTACTATTACTTTTTATATAATTACTATAGTAATTAGAATAATTAAAATAGATATATATTTAATTAAAGTAAATATAATAGTTATAAGGAATAATAGACTAATAACCTTTATCCTTAATATAATAGGATAAAGTATTTTTATAAATAAAACCTTTAGAAGATATAGTTAAGATAATATAGTAGAAAAATCAGAAAAAGCAGAAATAGGGGTATATATTTATAAGATAGCTATACTTAAGAAATCTTTAGGATAAAGACCTAAAAGAAGGGGATAATATTATAGATCTAGTGTTAGTAACATACTAAAGTATAAAGATAGAGAAGTGATAACTAATTAACTTAGAAGTTATATAGAATAATCTTTAGACTATAATTAGGATAAGTGATAAATTATATAACTTAATCTATTAAGTAATAGAATTAGATCCTATTAAATAATAAGACCTAGTTTTATTAAGTGATATAATAGACTAAGTATATAGGAATACTTATTCACTAGTATATATTTAGTTCTTTATATTTAATCCTTTAAATTATTTAAGACTATCTCCTTTTACTGCACTAAGAGTAACTAGATTAGAATATAACTTATCCTTATTCTACTTTATATTACTTGATACCCTAACTAATATTTAACGGCCTTAGGAGCTTACTTAGAGATAAGCTATCCTTAAGTGACTGACTTAGTTAGCACCCCTGATTAATATACCTTTCGGGATAAACACCTTAAGGACTCTAGACCTATATAAGGCTAGGATAGCAGTAGTAACAGGAGATAGATAAGCTTAGAGGGACTATGGCTACTAAGATAAATATCACCTTTAAGGCAGCAAGGCTAACACAGCAGTAGACGATCAGCCAGTGTGTAACAACTATCACTTCCTACTATTATTAGATTATAGTTAATAATAGGGTATTAATTATTTTTTATCAACTTCACTTAAATCCTAAATTTAGCATTTAATATATCACACACTAGCTAATTATCCACTGCTATATTAGCCTTACTGCCTTAAAAGTAATACTTCTCTTAGTAGCTATAGTCCTTTTAAGTATACCTATCTTTTATCACTACTACTATACCAGCCTTATATAGGTTTAGAGTCTATAAAGTACTTATCCTAAAAGGTATATTAATTAAGGGTGCTGACTAAATTAGTCGCTTAGAGATAGTAATCCTTAAGTGAGCTCCTAAGGTCGTTAGATTATAGTTTAGGGTATCAAGTAATATAAAGTTAAACAAAGATAAGTTATATTTCCAATCTAGGTGTTCTAAGTGCAATAGTTTAATTGAACGCGAAGAACTAAATATATACTAGTGAATAAATGTCCTTATATATCCAGTCCATTATATCGCCCAATAAGACCAGGTCTTATCACTTGATAGGATCCGATCCTATCACCCAATACGTCGTCCTATCACTTAATAGGTTAAGTTATATGATTCGTCGTTTGTCTAAATCCCATTCTGAAGATTGTTCTATGTGACTTCTAAGTTGATTGGTTATCACTTCTCCATCTTTGTACCTTAGCGTGTTGCTGGCGCTAGGTCTGTAACAAGAGACAGGCAAGCTTAGAGGGACTATAGCTACCAAGAGAAGTACCACCTTTAAGGCAGCAAGGCTAACACAGCAGTGGACAATCGGCCAGTGCGTGACACTATCCTGATTGGATATGACTAAGTATGACTAACTTGATTAAGATTACACTTAAGTGTTCTTTTAGTTGAGTGGTCTACGAAGTCTGACATAGGGTTATAGAGTTAGTTCTATTAAATAGTGCGAGTACAAGCTGGATATAATATAGCCAGAAAATCGCGCAGATAGACTAGGTCTTATAATCAGCCTAAACTTATCGATCTAATCAGAGGTATTGTAGGGGCGTTTAAAGGGGGAACGAAGATAGGAAAACAGGAAGCGAATAGCGATAATAGAGCGACGCACTATAGATTTATATATTAGGGATATGAAGTCGCGAGGCGGTAACTGGATAAGCATACCTATTAGGGATTAACGTAACAGCTAAACCATATTAGGTGGGCACTAAACCACAGCGGGCGGCAGTAGGGGCGGATGCCAAACTGGGATCAGGAAGTTGCCGTTTCCGGCGGCGGCGACCCAAATCGATTTTCTACTAATTATAATAGATTTTTACCTATTAAAAAGTAACTAAGAATAAATTAGCTAACTAATATACTAAAGAAGCTACCTAGAAGTATCTTAACCCCTAAAACCCCTAAAACTAATATATCCTTCTTACTATAATGTTATAGACCTAGCGTTGATAACACGCTAAGGCATGAAAATAGAGGAACAATAACCAATAAACTTAGAAGTCATATAAAGAAACCTTTAGGCTATAATCTAAATAAATAGTAAATTATATAATTTAACTTATTAAATAATAAGGTAATATAGTAGATAATAAAATTAAATCCTATTAAATAAGAAAACCTAGTTTTATTAAATAATATAATAGACTAGATATATAAAAACAGTCTTTACTATATATATTTAGTTTTTTATATTTAATTTATTTATTATTACTTAAAATATCTAGATTAGAATATAATTTATTCCTAATTAACTTTATATTAATTAATACCTAATTAATATCTAATAACCTTAAAAGCTTACCTAATAATAGTGATCCCTAAATAACTGATTTAGTCAGTATCCTTAATTAATACACCTTTCAGATAAATATCTTACAGACTCTGAGTATATATAAGACCAGATAGGTAGTGGCAATAAGAGATAGGTAAGCTTAGAGGGACTATAGCTACCAAGATAAGTATCATCTTTAAGGCAGTAAGGCTAACACAGCAGTGGACGATTGGCCAGTGTATAACATATAATAGCTAAATACTATATCTAGGGGAAATAAATAGGATTTAAAGAGATTAATAAATAAAATAAAAGACTAGATAGCTAATAAAATAGCTAATTAAGGTATTAATAAAGAAAATATTAAACTACTAATCTAGCTAATATAAAGTAATATTATTAGTTATAATATAGCTTTAAACTAGATATACTATGCTAATAGCTTACCTAAAGAAAATCAGCTATTAAGAGACTAAGTAATATAAATATAGCTTAGTCAATAAAACTATAGATTATATCCTAATAATATACCCTTAGTATATAAATAAATAAGTAACTATATAGTAGGCTCTATTTAAATAAGAAGTAACTATTAATCTTAGCTATAATAAGCTACTATTATAATATATAGTAGTACTAGTAATAGCTAAATGTATTATTAAAATAAGGACCCTAAAGTAGTTTCTAGTAATAGATACTATAGCTATAAATAAATAAGAAATAGAAAGGAATAATTAGCAGAGTAATATAATAAAAATAGAAGGGTATATAGAATAGAAGGATAGAACTAAGTCTCCTATACTCCCTTAATTACCAATAGATATAGAATCGGCTAATATAGTATAGAAGTGGTATATAGATACTAAGAGATAAATAAGGGTAATCTAAAGATAACCTAAGAGTAGGAAAGGCAGTAGAAGAGCTATAGTAGCAAAGATACTATTAATAATATAGTGCTAGTAATACTTTTTAATAGTAGATATAACTATAGGGACTTAGTGGGCAGTAAACAGTTAACTCTCTTTTTACTATTTCCTTTATTGATTCAATTCTACTATACTTTACTATATATAATAGGCTGGTTAACCACTTCCACGCTATAGGCAGGCCTATAGCACTCCTATATAGCAGAATATATCATAGCGAGCTACAACAGGAATAAGAATTCATCATCATCATTATCATCATATCTCAGGTTTATTATATATATTAATAAAGGTATTTATATTAATCTAAAAAAAAGTAAAAGCTATTTATATATAGAAAGCTCTATAAATAGTCTATAATATATAGGGATTTTTAGGATTTATTAATTTTTATTAATTATTTATCTTTTAATTTATTATCTTATTAACCTTATTAATAAATTTAATAAAAAAAGATATTCTATTTTACTAGAATAATAAGTATTAATATGCTTTTATTAAATTAAAAAAGTTATTTATATCTATACTAATATTATTATACTTTAAAAAAGACCAAAAGATAATTATTAGAACTAATATATTAAGATAAATAACTAAAAGAGTACTATCTTAGTATTAGAATAATAATAACTTAGTTTTATATATATTGATCTTATATAAATTCCCTTTTACTAAGTTAAATTATAAGATCTTTAATAAAAAGCTATTTATAATTATATATATCTGATAAGAATAGAGGCTAGAGTTAAAGATGATCCTATAATTTACTATTATTATAGACTATAAAAATCGTTATTATTTTACTTAAATATAATATCTTAATAAATAATAGATATATTAGGTAGATCTAATAAATACGTTTAATTTTAATCTTTTTTATTAGCTAAAGAAGTATATATTATAACTAAATACCCTATCTTAATATAGATTAGATAGACTATAAGATATTATTAATAAAAAGCTATTAAATTACTTCTAGAAACTCTTTAAAAATATATTAATTTATATAATCTAAATAAGGCCTAAGCTAACTATAATAAAAAAGCCTATATAGATTTTATAAAGGACATCTTAATATTTAATAAACTAATAATATAGGAAGAATAGTAATAGATATAGAGAACTAATAGTATCTATTAAGCCTATTTAGAAGTATTATAGAAAAGAGACTAATAAATTACCATTAAAATAAAAGTAAAAATAAGCCTATCTAAGTACTATCTAGATAAATATAGTCTATTATACTTCTAATAATATATATAAATTCTAGATAATAAGCACTTATAGATAGGAATTATTTAAAAGGTTTATAACTCTTATATTATTAGCTATCTAGAGTAGGATATAACCTATATAATATTATTTTAATAATTCTTTTAGCTAAATACTATAAAGGATATATAATAATTCCTATAGAACAATATAATCTATAGAAGAAATATAGTATAGTATAATATAAAGTATAGTTTATTAAAACTATTACTAATTCTTTAGTAAATCTAAGCTAAAATATTAATAGATTTTATTATAGATCTTTTATTAATAAAAAAAGATAGAGTAATAAATCTATTAATTATTATAGATTAATTAATAAAAAATATAATTTTAATAAAGATATAAGAGATTACTTTAGAGTAAATTATATAAGTTTTTATAGTATATTTCTATATATACTATAGTCTTCTTTTAGTAATAATAAATAATTAAGAACTATAGTTTATAGGCACTTTTTAGTAAATAATATATAAAAAGCTATTAATTTGGCAATAATTATTAATAGCTTTCTATCTATAAACTAATGAAATAATAGAATAAGTAAATTAAGAGGTTAAATAGATAATATAAATATTTATAATATACATATATAGGATAATTAATTAAGTCTTCTATCTATTACTTTAGTAGTAATTAATAACAAAATACTATATCTATAGGGTTATTACCTTTTTTCTTTATATGTAGCTATTATATTAACCCCTTAGCTATTAAAAAAATAACTATTAATATTCTCTAAGATATTATATTAGCCTATATGAATAAAGCATTTATAAATTAACTATAAAAAGCTATTAATTAAGCTTAGTTAGTTATTATAATTATATAAAAAAGATAGTAAAAATAGTTAAATTAATCCTAGTAAATAGCACTAATTTATTATAAAGGGGATAAAGTATAGCCAAATTTATAAAATATATATATTTAGTGCTTATTACCCTGACCCATTTCCTCTGCTTACCTGCATCCTAGCCGTATTCAGCGCCACTCGATTGATCGCTGATACGCTATACGGATAAATAATTTAAATCACTACAATCGATTATGACGCGATGCCTGAGTAGCGAGGCAGGTCACCTGCTATGAGATTATCCCTTAGCTCTATTCTCTCCTTCCCCTCTCTAGTGCACCCCGTGTCTGCGCTTTTGTCTGCTTCTTTAGGCTCGATTATATATAGTCGTCGTTTCTCTGTTCTTTCTCTTCTTCGGCTGGATAGTCTGATCTTGCACTTGATACAGATCTTCCACACTATCAGATTATTTCAACGTGAGAATGACATCCAGCAATTGCAAGTCCAGTTATCCAATATACCAAAAATACCAAGATATATGATCATCCACATCACTACACCGTGAAGGCGTTATAAACCACTTTTTTAGAAGCCACCAACGCCCCTCACCCGCTTCACCGCACCAACCACTCCTTTAGCCCAGCTAAAATGCCCCGGATCAGTACCGATAGAATTCTCAGGAATCTCGCCAGTCGATGGATCATGCCAGCAGCCATCCTCGGTGCTCGCCGCACCGTACTTGGCCGTGTTCTGGTTATTGTCGATTGCCTCGCGCCATGTTTTGCAGACCAACCTCGAGTCAATGAGGACATTGATTTCCTGGCTGTGGAAGAAGGACTGCGTATCCAGATTGCCATTCCCTGGACCGGTCAGTTGGTCGATCGTCCAATGATCAAGGCTGGATGCGGTCTTACCTTGGATGGCGATCTGCTCATCCACAATCATCAACTTGATGTGACAGCTGCGCTTCTTGAATGAGTTGTGGATGGGCCGGGTTTGGTCTTTACCCACGTAGTAGAAGACGTCCAGGCGAGATTTCTCGTCCTCGGTTTCGAGGGTGTTGTACAGTCTGTTTGCGATCATTTCATTCGTCCCGTTCTGGAAGGGCAGCAGTTCACCGGCGTCGTTGTAGCCGAGACATAGGTAGCAGGAAACGGATATTCCGCGGCGGACAGCATTTAGGAGGGGCTCTAAGAGAGGTTCTGCGTTCATGTTCGGGGTCTGCAGGAAGATCGACTGCTGTGCGTTGTTGATGGCCGAGATCCAAGCGGCATTCTGGGGTGTGTGGACGCTGTTGTGATTTGGGGCTTTGGGACGATTTAGCACATTCCTCTTCTCCGGAAATGCAAGGTCCTACCTCCATATGGCTCTCGGTTGACCATTGCCATGGGTACGGGCTCGTGGTAAGGCAGCGTGATGTAGGGGTGCATCTTGTTTTGCTGGTCAGACTCGGGCGCGTCGCCAGTAGTCTCCGGTTGAATCGTCGTGTCTGTAACGCGTGAGTGAGAGTCTGATAATTGATCGGAATCGACACTTACTCAGATGGCGTGTCACAGCCTGGGTTGGGGTTTCTTCCCCGCGGGGACTGACGCTGTTGTTAACACGTTCGGTCTCACCCTGGAGAGTCTCATCGTAGTGTTCAGACTTGGTCGTATGCTCTGCGAGATCATGCGCTACTGCATCCGTCAATAATTCCATCTCCTGATTTGCATGACACGGAATGGGGGCATTCGCAGCTGGTGAGCTCAAAAGTGGCAACGGAGGAGCCAAAGGCTTTCCCCATGATAGCAAAGCGGAATCGTAGAATCCATCGACAATGGGACCCTCGATATGAGCCAACATCTCGAGGTTGTCATTGTCCTGGATGTTACTGCTCTGAAGCAAGGCGATCTGGCGATCAATGACCGTGAACTTGGAGTGGAAAGTGCCAAAGACCGGCCGGTGGAAATTAATCACTTCGAGATCGACATTGGGGATTTCTTTGGGTGAAGGTAACCGTACTTTCCCACCGCTGTATTGATCTTCAGGGACAGTGAGACGGTTCTCCATCACCTGGAGAATGTCAGAATGGATCTCCGAACGTGCGATTCGGAAGACAGACCTGACGAGGATCCCCACGATCATAGACCATCTTCATGATTATCTTCTCGCCTCGTTCCCCGGCTCTTCTCGACAATTCGCGAATCGCATTGGTCACTAGCGTCGATGCCTCAGAATGGATCCAAAAGTTGGTGCCCAAGAAAACCTCGTGTTTCGCGCGCGCAATGCAGTTGGCGAGATGGCGACAAAGATCGGGCAGCGGAGCGATAATGGTAAGAGGGACAACACCAGTGCTGCCCATCACCGGGGGTGATACCATGCCGGAGATTGGTTTCTTCTCGAGGGAGCATAATGCGTCATGATAGACCTGGTGCAAGACTTATAAGCCTCGGTTTTCCATCAATTGGGACGGATCGACGTACCTGAAGAAATAATTTGCTAGGCTCTGCTGCTCCCCAGTTCCCGCAGGCATGCACCCTTTGCAATGCGTCTTTCTTTTCGAATTCAGCCACCTCATCCTCGTGACCATCATTTGTGCGATGAAAGTGGTGGTGGTGGTGATCGTATAAAGTGTCGAAAACCTCCCCGGGAGTCTGCGACGGATCCCGTGCCAGCTCCGAGGTTACAGTGCGTGGCTCTTTGCACTGCTGATACAGCTTCCACGACAGCATAGTTTGGCAATGGCAGTCTGCGCCTGGTGATTGATAATAAATCGCAAAAATCCCAACCGCCAAAAGGAGTCCCAAAGCTGCCCCGAGTAACTGGCAAAAATAATTGAGTAGACGGATTGCAATGACCCATAGGTCGTTCATAGCTAGTGCCACGGTCAGTCTGGTGACGTAGAAGCCAGGGTGGCCAGTAGGAAATAATTATGGGAACTGATAACTGATGTTTGACGTTAAGCCCCATAGGGCTGCATGGCGCGAGATTGGGGGGCCGAATGATAAATGTGGATGCCTACTAGCTGGATGCATACATTGTACAGTATAAGGATCTAGCTCAGCCCTGTTTGCTTGCTTTCGCTCCTGGGCGACGTCATATCCTCCCCACTTTCTCTGGAATCCACGAAAGGCGTGGATTAATGAGTTCATCTCCAGCTGCGCAAACTTGTCTTTGTTCATAGATGCAGCCACTCGTGACTGGGAACAAAGGAATGCATAATGGAATCAATAGTAATTCCAACTTGACATTTCGATTTTTGTCTGTCTAGACATTGGGACTAATAATAGCAGGAGCTAGCCACGTCACTAGGTCAGAACTATCCCGATAGAGCAAGTTGCGAGAGCCAGAAAAAAACCCCTTCGGCCCTTCGGCGCCCGGGGAGTAGATGACGTAGTGGTCCCCACTAAAGCTTAGCAAGGCTTGTTTACACGGAGACGACACTCTGAGTATTTAATGCTAAAGATGAACACATTTTCCACGACTGGTTATTTCTCAATATGCCAAGTGGTCAATTACCAGCAGCCTTGAGACAAAGAAAAAGCTTACTATAAGCAGCGTCGTCTGTTTCCTCTGCAGTGCCGTAAGACGCCCGAACAGAGTTCTGCATTATTGGGGAAACGGTTTAGCATATCATCGTAAACCAGAAATACGCCCTACCTTGAGTTTGAGAATTATGCATTATTGGGCTCATACCGGATTGAATCGCCGTAGGTCGACGCAAATGCTATACTAGCTATGTAGCTACATTAGGCCGACGTGGAAAGTACTATTCTAGAGAATAATGGCGATCGAACCAAAGCAGATTGAACGAACCGGTGAGCTCGACTTCTGTGGTTATATGGTTATATTCTGTGCTGCACATGGACAGGCTAGAACACGTCTATTTTACACCAAGGCAAGTCAGAAGGATGATCCTCGGTGCCAGGTGTCTTAGGCCATGGAAAGACTGCTTACTTTCTCATCGCTAGACCCTCGTATCTCTGTCATCAATAATTCGAGCCGGGTACATGTCGGAAAAATTAACCAGGGATCTATCAGCCGGGTGGGAATTGAGCCCGCAGTTAGCCTATAGTGCAAAACTATTAATGCATCATGAGAGTCTATGTTTAAGACAGCCGAGCGATCCGAGTGCAAGTTGATGCAACTGATATGGTCATTAACACGGGGACGGGGCACCTGTCATTCAATGCAGCAAGCCCCTCGGGTAGCCTCCTGAAATATTTACGGGACATGTGTTACGGTTGCAATGACTATGTGCGCTATTTATATTGAGCCTGGGCCATCGATCCTAGATAGAATCGATATAGTGGTCTTTTGGCTGAATGGCAAGGCGCGTGCCTAGGGGTACCTTAACAACTTGTCTCCCTGTGACTATAGAGTATTGATGGGACTAGCACGAAAGTGGGGTTGGCCTTTCATTGATTCGTGGCGGAGTTCAAGCTCAACTACTACTTACTATCTTGGTCGAATTTTGCTGACATGTGAGGCTCTGTACTCCCTCGGGAGACACACCTAGTTCTATATGGAGCAGTTCGTAACCCTCTGGAGATCAATATGACATCTTGATTTGCTACATATTCTTGGCTTCATAACTATCAGAAGGTGGCTGAGATGGCGGTTGCAGCCTACTCTCTTACTGGTCATTCAAATGAGCGTGCTTTGTGCTCGTGTCGGAAAAGGCGCGCGCCTATCTTGATGGTCGAAGACAATGCCTCCCGTTTTCTAAAAGCGGTCCCACGAAGCCGTCTCCTTGACTGTCGGTGGACTATGTTCATTTTCGAGGGTATGCAGTTTATGTCAACGAGTAACTAGTTTCTCTATGTTGTCGGGGTGTTGCGACCATGTCCACAGACCCTGGAAAGCGAGAAAAGCCTAGTATAGGGTGAGATTACCACAAATAGCATGTCACAGTCTTAGGCGCTTACGCTCGCCATCCAACCCCGCTTCTTGACAGGACAGCGAAATATAAAACTAGGCAACGATGCAGCGCAAATTCCGAGTCCTTCCCTGTCACCTCGTCCAATATCCAACTGAATCAATCTGTATTCGATATGATACGCCTGCTCTGACTTATGCCCGGATTCATCTCTAATAACGCACAGCGTTCCATGTCCTCTGGTCGAAAAGGCAATTGTCCGGTTTGCAAACACATGAACGCCGTGCACACTTTCGAAGAATGTAAGGTGAAAGGCTGCCGAAATGAATGGAGTTATTGCCAAGCTACTGGAAGATGGTCGTTATGTGGAGTGTGTTTTGATCATCCAGGAGGTGTACCAGGAGGGACAGAGCCAGGAGGCTTCATCAGGGACGGAAGATCATGCCAGGCCTCGTCGGGACAGGATCCGGCAAAGAATTGAAGAGGCAAAAGACCCCATCACCCGAAGCTGTTGAATTTATACTGACAGCTTGCATCCAGCAGAATCATCCGAAGGCTCAATTTCAGATTGCCACTGCTGGATACGACTGATTTTTATGGCCGTTGGTTTCCATCTCCACGTCAGACGAGCTAGAACTGCTGGTGTCATATCGTGCCTGCCTTCTCAGCAGAATTTCTAGCCATTCATGATTCCAAATGTCCCTTTCTTCAGGCCTGATACCGTCGGTGAAAAATGTCCATGAAAAAACACTGCGGGTGGAGAGCTCGGAGAATTCCTCGTTAAATGTGTCGTCATCCAACTGCTGGGTTGCCGGACCAAAGGCTGACATGATAGACGAAAATGCGCGGCCGAGTTGGGAGAACGCTGCAACTAGCCGTCTATGTATAGCGGAAAGAGATGATCGAGGAAGAAGACACACGATGACCAACCCACCAGGCAGAAGCAGGCCACTGAACTGCTTTATTGGGAATTAGCAATCAATGGAAAGATGAGTTCAATAAACACCATTCTTACCCTCGACCTGCGCAGTCGAATAAGTGAAAGCCCAGCCACTCCCAAGATCATTTGATAAAGTCTCTGCGCTGAAAAGAAAGTGCTTCTCGCTGGTTGATGTGTAATTCCGTAGTCACACAGATGCTGGCTCTTCTCGCATTTCCAGTTCCACGAATGATATTCTAGACGATGATTACATGATAAATGTAGCCGAACCTCAAGAGAAGTATCTTTAAGGCTGACCCATCCAAAGGGGGGGTAAGGGGAGATCGGGGGTTCCCCGTAGACAGTGGACTCATTATCGGTAGCAAACAAGATCCGGAATTCATCTTCTCGGGGAATCATTTCCAGGCCTTCTTGTATATGGATCGGTACTCGGCGGTGACTGGCAGGGACCATGAATGACTGAGGAGATGCTGTCCACGCAACCGCCTCGAGGCATGCTGCGGGTATGACATAGACTTGATAAATCTGAAACACTTGGGGTAACAAGCCAGTGATCGCTGCACCAAGCCACAGTGGAGCCACATTCGGTCGACGAACTGACATCGCTGACACGATCGTATGGTATTCCTTTGACTGGAGAAAGGGGGGAAACACCTCATGTAACGGTGGATTGAGCCACTGACTGGCTAAATTGCAAGGAATACCGGGCTCCCAGAAGCTCCCAAAAAGACATGATGTGATCAGCCCTGAAGTGCCAGAGAGTACCATGTAATGAGAGAGTTCGGAGATACTGGGTATTTGGGAACCGTATTGTTGCTCGGTGTTCCGGCAAAGCACTGGGCCTTTGGTAGGCATAGGCAAGGTGACGCGGGCACCAAAGCGATTAGGCTCCGGCAGCGTAAGTGCAGCTGCAAAAGCCCACGCCAACTGATCAAAACAATCGTGGACCCTTGCGAAGCTGATGAGATATTCCTGGGCCTTGGATGATGAAGCTGGTTCATTGGAATGCCCTAAGGCGAGATCAGTAGGGTGAGATAGCCAGAATGGGCTACTGTTTAGATGAAATTCCCATACGGAGTAGTAGTCTCGGTTCTCGCGTCTAAGCGTTGCACTCCATCCACGCCCAGCGGCAAGAACGGCAGCCCACCATCTGATCTCAGCATGATTGTTGCTTCCTATCTCTAGGCGAAAGCCATCGCTGGCTGAATTATTCACCCTCTTGTCAGAAAATGCTGTGCAGTCGGTATAAACGAGCTTGTCGTTTGATGATGTTCGTCGTAGCTCAATCAAACGGGCTGAGACGACATATGACCAGCCGAGGACGAGGATAGCGAGGTAGTTGCCTCGCGCATCTGGGGCTAGAGACGACTGAAAGATGGGCAATTTTGAGGCATTTACTGACAGGTCACCAGTGTTTGGAGATGATGAGCCGACATAGACGCGTCGCGGCACGGCCTCCTTTATAGGAGGTAGTCCACATCTCTCTCTTGAGCTCTTATCCGACGGGACTGACCATTTGGAGAATCCCTCCAGTGACAAGTCACTTTCGGCAAGCTCAGCTGCATTAGAGGAACTTCTGGGAATTGAGGGGGTGTTGTTCAAAAGGGCCTTCATATTGCAGCAGGAATCCGGCAACCCAGGCAAGTACCGGGCGGAGGAGAGTAAAGAATGCCATGTTGAACGTGAACGGGCCAATACCATGGATGAGTGATGGCTGCCAGGGCGTAGGGCATCTTGGATGGAAGCCATGGGACACGATCAAACCGATGGGCGACATTCACTTTAGGGATGTTGGCGAGTCCTAATGCCAATCTCGGAGGCCGGAGTTCAGAACATCCGGAGCGGGAGAAAGTAGTATATGTCTGTCTGCCCTCATCCTTTATATTTCTTTTTCTCGTTTTCTCTTTTTTTTTTTCTCTCACTCTTTCCATGTACCCAACATTCCCTATATGCTCTGTTTCCTTCTCTCTAGTCCACGCCATTTCTTCTGGCCCATCACCGCACTCGATTGGCATATGTTGTATGTACACAGTGATGGGATCTGGTTCGTGTCCTAGATCCCACAGGGCTGTGTCGCTCTGATATCACCGTCCCTCCCACACGGCAATCAAACCTTCGTCTTGATCACCAACCCGGCCCTCATGAATCGCACGACAATAAGAATCAGCCCAGCGACGCACCCGGCCACGCCTCCATAAACCCACAGCCCCGTCCAATCGAGCGGATCGCTCTTTCCAAGCACCGCACCACCACTGGGCCCGCCAATCAGCAGACCCAGGCCGCCGATCGCAAAGCCCTGCCCAATGCGCGTGCCGATCATGGACTTGTTCTCGGTAAGCATGCGGAAGCACACCGGAGGCAGGGCGACCACAACGCCGCTGAAGAAGCCGGTGACGATGGCCTCGACAATCATGCCGGCCTCGTTGTGCACGCCAAGCATACATAGCACAGTGACACCCAGAAGCAGTGTGATGGGGACCATAGTGTTGAAGACGCCGATGCGGTCAGACAGCGCGTTCGGCGCGATACGACCCAGCACCGACCCGGCGTTGAAGATGGCGGCCATGTAGAACGCCATCGAGGAATCGGTGAAGCCCCGGTTCTCCGGGTAGAAGGAGATGTAGAAGATGAGGATGGCGTTGCCGATGAAGAGGATGACCACGCTCAGCGTGAAGACCATGAAGGGGGCGTCGGTGAACGCGGTCCAGTCGATGATCGCCCGCGGCTTGGGCGCGCGCACTCGCACCCGCATCACGGCCAGCGGCAGGATGAAGGTGGCCAGAGCGATGAAGCCGATGCAGCGCACTGCCCAGGGGAAACCAATTTGAGAGATCAGCCGGTAGAGTGCGATTGGGTAGATGATGCCGCCGAGCGACGAGCCAGATGAGGCGATGCCGACGGCCAGCCCTATGCGCGTGCTGAACCAGGTCGGGATCAGCGAGACGGTGGGCGTGAAGAGGAGGCCGCCGCCGATGCCGATGCAGAAGGCCTGTGCTAGTAATGCTTGCCAGTACTGTGTGCACAGGGAGAGCATCATGAGACCGAAGACGACCATGAAGCTGCCAGTGATGAGCAGCAGGCGCAGGTGGCCCCGGTCGTAGATCGGACCGGCGACGAGACCAGTCAGTTGGAGGAGGAAGCATTGGATGGAGCCAATCCAGGAGATGTTGGAGGAAGATGCCTCAAAGAGTTCGCCGCTCTCGTAGTAGGTTTGGAAGACGGCGAATGTGTTGATCATGCCCCATGTGTTGAAGAAGAGCATGAAACCCGCGGCGACTTGGAGCCATGCAACCAATCCACCATTAGGCGGAGGTCCAGGAATACTTGGAGCTTCAGGAGGTATGGGTGGCTTCTCGTCGGTCGCGAAGGTATTATCGTGGTTGTCGCGATCCATCAGTCTCTCTTCCTTGGGCGAGTGGTCGACGGCTGATTGAGAAGCCATGCTTGGCACTTCTATGAAAAGCCACTGATCCGTCTAGGGAGTTGCTTAGGTTGGCCATGTCGGGCACAGAGATGGGTATTTAAACAGGAGGATGGAAAGCATCTGAAATGAGGACGTGTTTTCCGCCGAAGCGGGCGAAACCAGGCGAGGCGTAGGTGAGACTTGCTCTTGTCCGCCGGGCGGGAGATCGGCCAAACAATCGACAGCCTTTCGTCCGTCGCGGCGGAATTAATCGAATCCAGTCTTATCTCCACGGCCTCCGTCAATCTCGGATATCGGCCAAGCATCATTCCTCTACCATCGGTAGTTAACGAAATGTCAAAGCGGCAGACTCCATGACGAAAAGCCACGCACCGCCCGCGCATTTCCGCCGTCGCGGCGATTTAACTCCGTCCTCCATGCATATTCCTACTCCTGTCATCCGCAAATCCATCGCTCAACCCTCCTAGCAGTTGCGAGACGAGTCACTCATCTCAGCACCGATGAATGACGCGACGGACGAAGAGTCAACAGCACCACTCCACCCAGAACCATCGGCCAAGCGCAGGAGGGTTCGCAAAGGGACGCGGTCCTGCTGGGAATGTAAGCGACGAAAGATCCGATGCATATTCTCATCCCCGGACGATGTCTCTTGTATTGGCTGCCAGCAGCGGCGCGCTCCATGTGTCAGCCAGCATATGCCCGAGGACTTGTCTCCGGCGAAAAAAGGCAGCCGACATCTTGGTGAGCGCATCGCAAAAGTCGAGGACTTTATAAAGAACTACGTTGCTGGCAATGCTGGTGACTCGGCAAGCCAGACTGAAGAAGGGGCGCAGAAAGAGAGACGACGGTTGGATTCGAGTGCTCGAGGTCTTGCGAAGGATTCAGCTCTTGCGCCGCACTCGGGGGGTATATCAGGACGAGCCAACCCTGAGCGATCTGCACTCCATCACCTGCTGGCGACTTTTTTGACTGAGCGTGATGCCAAGGTTCTGCTCAGTGCGAGCTCCAAATCGTCGCTTTACACTGAGCTGGTCAACACTCAGCCGCATAGCAAGCTGACACTCGAGTCGCTTGCTGCGTCATACCCTGCACCGGAGCTTGCTGGGCCCAACACCCATCCGGTCCTGCTGGCCAGGCAAATGCTCATGTTTGCAATTACCTTGCAGAGCCCGTGTGGGGAGAGGGTCTGTGGTCTCTCGGAGCCACAAGGCGTCCTGATGCGTCGTTTGATGACAGCTGCAACGACATCAGTGATAACCAAGGAGGAGATGTATGGGACTGTTGAAGGTTTGGTGTGTATCATGCTAGAGGGTGTCTTTGAGGTCAACTCTGGCAACCTCCGACGAGGTTGGGCAGTCTATCGCAGAGCGATGACCGTGGCCCAATTGATGGGCCTTCACCGTTCTCCCATCCCGCCCCTGAAGCACATCGACCCGGAGAGTAAAGCAGACCCGAAATTCATGTGGTTCCGCATCGTATACATGGATCGTTATCTCAGCTTGCTTCTCGGTCTCCCCCAAGGTACAACTGATCGAAGTATGGGAGCCACGTCGGCCCTGCAGCATGAACCACCTCTCGGTAAATTCGAGCGACAACTCACCGTCATTGCATCTGATATATTGGAACGCAACGAAAGCTCCTTTGTTGCGAGCGCAACTACCACGACCCGATCGATCGATTCGGAGCTATTGAGACTGTCTCAGAGTATGCCAGCCAGCTTTTGGCGGCCGGTCAATTTTCATAACCTCACTATCGGATCACCGGAGACACTGCTCGAGACCGTCCGTCTGGCATCCCAGGTCTACTACTATGGCTTGTTAATCCAGCTCCACCTACCCTATATGATGAATAGGGTCGGCGACCATGCCGAGCACGAGTACTCAAAAGTCACTTCTGTGAATGCTAGCCGGGAGATCATAACCCGCTTCATCGCCCACCGCACATTCAACCCAATGTCCTCCTGCTCGCGGCCCGTAGATTTCTTCGCTTTCTTAGCAGGAATGACGCTTCTCCTCGCACATCTCGACGCTCATCGACATCCAGAATCCCCCAACTTCCTGGCTCACCAGCGCTCGAGTGACCGCGCCATGCTCGACCAAGCGCTGGAGCGAATGGATGCAATCAGTAAGATGAACAAGGACGCGACCACCCGCAAGAGCGCCGAGTTAATCACACGCCTCCTCGATATCGAGGCCGATGCCGCCAAGGGAAGCATCTACACCACGAACACCGTCCCAGAAGCAGACCAGGATGCCGCCGAGGGTGTCGAGGACAAGCGTGACGAGCTTCGTCTGCATATTCCGTATCTCGGAGTCGTGAAGATCGCGCGCGAGAATCCCATTTCTTGCGAACGTTTCAACGCGGGATTGGGATCAGATCCTATATCATCGTCGAGCATCGCGTTCCCACCGGGGGTGTTAGTACCCGGCGCATCGAACGAGGCGCTTGCGCCTCTGTCCCATGCAACACTGGCGGAGGAGTTACACCCGCCGTCACAACGGCAGAATGCGCCGTTGCAAATGTGGGAGTACAATGCGCAGTCGAGCCGGCAATGGCCCACCCCTACTCAGGGTGACAGTGGTCTGGAACCACATATGCGACTCCCTGGCATCACGGCCAGTGTCGATGACTGGGCTTTTCAGGGGGTCGATATGGCATTCTTTGATAGTTTAATGAAAGGAATGCCCGGCGTGGATGACGAGGATGAGAGTAGTATAGTGCACGGCTAAATACTTGAATAGTACGTAGATACAACACCAAATCGCATATTCATGGTTTCTCGTGCCCAATTTGCAATATCGCGAATGTATTTGGTTCTTGCCAATGGGGAGTAGCCCAGAAATTCAACTCACGCCATCTCCATTATTGGGGGGGTTTTTTTTTTTTCTTTTTCTTTTTTCTTTTCTTTTTTCTTTTCTTTTCTTTCTTTCTTTCTTTTTTTTTTACGAATTCCACCATATCGGAAACACGAGACAAGGCCCCCTCAAAGTCGTCAAGCCTACATCGAGCCGAGAGAACGAAATGGACGAGGCATAGTTTTATTCATGTCAGGCATATACGACACAACCGCGCCGCTGTTCAAGTCTAAACCGTCATATGTACGCACAAATGCAAACGTGTCCAACATGAAAAAGAATACGAACCAAGCGCCGATGACGGGCAGTCATATCGCACAATTATGGATAAAAGGAGAAGAGGTGTTCGAATAGTTCAACGAGTCGTGACATCGTCCCAAAATCAAAACAGCGACAAGAACAACTGTACGCCTGCAACTAGCAGCAGCAGGGTCGAGACGCTCGTCACAGCCATACCGTGCACAGCGGCGGAGGCTTGACCGCAGCAGGTGCGGTTGTAGGTGACGTTGTTCATTTCAGCGGCAACTTCAAAGACGGAGCCGTTGAAGTTGCCGTAGTTGTAGTAGTCGACCAATAGGAAGTTGGGTGGGCGATCCCACATAGCTGCAGTCGAGTTAGTTTGATCCGGCACGAGAGGGGGAAAGTAGCTTCCGGGGTAATTGGAACTGACCGGTGCAGTTGTGCGCCATGAGACCCAGACTGCCGTAGTCAGAGACGCCATTGGTGGTCTGGATTTCGGCCGTATTGGGGATCAGCAGGCTGAAAGAGCCCAGACTGAGCTCCAGGTTGAGGTTGTGGTTGGCCATGTACATGCGCCCCTTGGCATCCTGGGTGGACAGACCCGGCGGTCGCTGCTCCGTGCAGGGGAACTCGCGATCCGTCGGGGAGAATGGGGTCTCCCATATTTGAGAGAACTCATCCAGGAGCCAGGGGACGGCGGTCTGGTTGGCCTGGTAGTCCATGAAGAAGACGACCCGCTTGTTGGAGAGGATCATCTCCGACAGCGTGGGCCAGTCCTCCAGACCCATCGGGATCTTCGGCGGGCGGTATACGTAAGGCAACAGACCAGACTGCTCGACCGGACCCGTGAAGTTCCCCGGCGCGACGTAGTCGGAGTTGCCCATCAAGATCGTCACCACCTCGTAGTGGTTCTTGGCCACCCATTGGGTCACCTCGGCAAGGTAGGCTTCGAGCGTGCCGACGTTGAGGATCTGACAGGAGCTATGACAGAGTGTCATTGTGCCATTCTGGTTGTGGACTTGGAATTGCACTGCGGGTGAAACAGACACAGAGTCAGCGGGGCACGGCAATTGATCATCTAGGACCGGGGCTGGTACGTACGCATGCGAACTCCGTCATTTAGCTGGTCGGTCACGGTCAAATCCTGGTTGGCGGCAGCATTGCCTTTGCGCACGAACGGGCTGTTGTGCGCAGCAACCATGGTGATGTTGGAGTACTTCCGCTGGCAGAACTCGACATAGTTATTGCACGGGCGGGTGTTGATCACCGGCGTCGCGGTCGCCGTGCTGGTCGTACTAGCGGTCGCGTTCATGCTGCTGTTTCCCAGGGTGGTGGTGCCGGCGCCTCCGACGAGCACAGTCAGTGAGTCCGAGGTGGTGGTGGTGAGGACCGTCTGGTTGCTAGTGGTCGTCGCCGAGGTGTTGCCAGTAATGCTCGAGCTGACCAGGACGGAGGCATCACCATCGCTGAGCGTGAGGGTGGTACTATAGACCTGATAGGAGCCCGACGGCATGGCCACGGAGCTGGGATCGCTGACCGTGGATGCATCTGACAGAGCCAGAGACGACGAGGTCGAGCTTGACAAGGTGGACGAATCAGTAGTGGTGGTGTCGTCGGCGCCCAGGGCCCCTCCTGCGAGGAGGGCGAGCACTAGTGAAGACCACCTCATGGCGATTGAGTTGGAGAGAACTCTCCGTGGGGAAGCAGAAAGATATCGGTCACAGCAGGTTGGGATCTCGGGTTCCGCCACGACCCTGGTGACCAAAACCTAGTGGTGCTAGTTCTGGTTTCCCCGAATGGTGCCAGTGGCTGGGCCAGGGTCTCAGTGGAGACTGGCACAGCCGTGAATGACGTTGCCTACCGGCGTTGCTGGGTCGATGGGCCAATTGACGCTGCAGAATCTGCAGATCCACCCAGCTGCGCAAAGAGGTAGGAGTGTGGCATCACAACGAATTGTGGCTGTCACCGACGGTCAATTGACGCGTAACTTGGTAGGACTATGAGTGCCATGTCCTGCTGGTCAATGAGCACCTTCGACATAGTATTGCACCCTGCCTTACGTGCAATTAGCCTTGCATGGCCATTGATGCGCATGATCGGCATGGCTAGAAATCAGCTAGCGGCAAGCCACTGACGATCGCACGGAAGCTGGTGGTTCTTGGTGGTTCAGGGATGTGCAAGTGGCGGGAGTGGATGCGATCAGATTGGGAATGTCGGTGGTAGATGGGAGAAAAAAAAGGTCGAGTGTCGGTGCCTAAAGTTGGACATTGCGGCGTCTAGACTTCCTGCAAGACTAGGAAACGTCATCTCCCATCTTCACGGAGACTCCCAGTTGGAGCTGTCTCCGTCTCCTCCTTTTCTCCCCTTCCACTCTCTCACTCTCTTTCCCTCTCCTCCCCCTCTTCGTCCTCCGTCTTCCATTATGGCCGGCGGGACGGACGTCCCCGTCAATGGCAGGCGAAAACTCCCCTTCTTCCGCCGCGCGACTCCGGCTCGACCGATCACTCGCCGGCGACAGTCCACCGTCCATTGGCATCGTACGGTGCGCTCTTTCTGCTACCTGATCGCGTGGATCTTCACCGTGCTGGTGGTGATCGGGAATGTCTCCAACAAGCCCGTGTTGCGCGACACGTACTTCCTCTACCTCGATCTCTCCAACATCATCCCCCTGTCAGTGCCCAATGCGGTGCTCATCAACTCAATTGCTCAGTCTATTGGGTTGCATGATTTCTACCAGGTTGGCCTGTGGAACTTCTGCGAAGGCTTTGACGGGCAGGGTATCACGCGCTGCTCCAAGCCGGAGACTTTGTACGCCTTCAACCCGGTCAAGATCATTCTCAGCGAGCTACTGTCTGGCGCTAGTAGTATGTCTTCCCTATCTTCCCCGTTGAGTGGACTGGCATTGGTCCTACACTTGCGACCGTGTTCCAGCGATCCACAGGCAATCCGGCGCTAACCGATCACCTCACCAGTTGCTCTGCCGTCGGATATCACACAACCGCTTCATCTGGCCAAAGTCGCGTCGCAATGGATGTTTGGGCTGTGGATCACGGCCGCCGTGCTCAACTTCATCATGATCTTCCTGGCTCCGCTAGCGGTGTCCTCGCGGCCTCCCCAGACCATCAAATCGTGGGTTGCTGCTCAGTCCAACGGCGCCCACATCTCCCCGTCGGCCCGCCTGCCCCACCGCCGCTGCCGCTTCCTCCTGCTGCGCTCGTTCCCGTTTCTCTTTCTCTCCTTCTTCACCGCGCTCATCACCATCGTCGCGTCGGCCATCGCGACCGTCATGTTCGTCATCTTCGCCAATGTCTTCGTCAACGCGGACCCCAGCCTGAACATCAAGGCCCACATCGGCAAGCAGATGTTTGCATTCATGTGGGTGGCGTCAGCCTTCAGCCTGATCCCATTCATCATCCAGCTCGGCTCCTGCTGCGCAGCCTGCTGTGGTGGCCGGAAGGCGCGCAAGAAGCTCAAGACCGAGGGTATTGACCTGCACGAAAAGCATGTTACGCCCAGCAGTGGGCCGGATACCCCGGCTGAAGCTCATGCGGTGACCACGGAGTAATTGGGATTTGCGGTGATTGGATATAATGGTCGCCTGACAGATTGGTCGCCGGGCGTGTGCCATATACTGGACGGCATGGTATTGTTTTTCTTGTTTAGAGATTCTCACATATGACGACGTGGACGATCTAGCGTGTCACGGATTCCCTGGTGTTTATAGTGTTTATTGACGACCTTTTACCTTGGATTTGCAGATAGTTATATTGGGCATATATAGAGAAAACGCAATTGTCGAGTCATCGGAATGTCTCCATCACCGATTCATCTGGATCTCCATCTGCATCACCATCGTGCGTAGACTATCCCTTGGATTCGCACTTAACCACCTAACCATCCAGTCCTATTCGAGATATTCCAATCCCAGCCACGTTTCGCATCATGCACTACCTGCACCCCGCAGTGCGAGGCTCATCGTATCCAGCGTGAACGGTATAAGCGTTGCTGCCCCACGCGCTAGTCCTAACATCGCCTCCACTCCAAGCCTTGTCGAGATCGCATCTTGTGGAATTGTCGGGATAAGCCCACACTGCCTCACGGGGAGGTTGGGGAATTCCAGCCAGCCATACGATACGATAAGAGAGACGGACCACTTGCGTCGGCTCTTGAGTGCATTCATTGGGGCCTCTAGGACTCGTATACGTACGGGCTTGACTGTCTAGACAAGACCCAGAAGAATGCCCACTGCCCTTCATAGACGAATGAAACTGGGTATGAATATGCTCGACCTACTCTGAATTCACCGTAATGGTCCACCGACAAGGTGCAAGATATCCCGATCATCTTCTACATCTCGCCCCATTCCACACGTCCAAACGTGGAGATGACATGTGGGGTTGTGGGGATAAGTTAATATAAATTTGGATGTGACAGTGGATCTGCTTTCGATCATTGTTGAGCCAGTCGATCTAACGAGTACCGCGCGAAACTTCATGATTTATATTCTAGTCACGCATCGGTCGTGATATACTCGCCGCTATCAAAGCATTCCACCTTGACAAGAGGCATCTGATCAGAAACCGAGCTTGCTGGTGATATGCTCGCATGCGGATACCCAGTTCGCCATCCTCATGTCCGGTGTCTATGCAGCCAGGCTATTGGAATTACCTGCGCGTGAACACCATCAGTACTGATCAGTCCCGATTGGGAGCTCAGAGTTCGCATCCGCCAAAAACCATCGTGCCAACCTCCCTCGGAATGCCCTCACATCCCGGAATAACCTCTTACACTGACCGCAAAGTCGTGACTCAATTCGACAGCCATGGAACAACGGGCGAGGACTGTCTCAGCCTCACTTTGGACACCCTTGCACTCCCCACCGCAAAAGCTGCACGTATTGATCTGCGCTGTATGCGCTGTCCTCGCTATCTGCAGGCGAACTTCTGCGAAGGCCACCGCTGATACCTCCGCCGACACGACTGTGGGACCTTAAGCAGTATTTTTTGTATTTCTGGGTGCGTTCCATGGCTCAGAGTTGCCGCTGGTATTTGGGACGTATACGGGTGATTGTGGATTGCGAATGGCTTTTGAGAGTGGGAATGGCGCGACGGTGTAGGTTAGTGGCTGGCTTTTACACGGGGAGGGCTTGAGGATGAGTACTGCGGGTGGTTCTGGGATGTTCACCAGCATTGTGTGGGAGGTAGTAGAGAGCATTATGGGAAGTGCGAATTCGCTGGCTGTCATTGTTTAGACTGGATTGGCACGAGTCATCGGATCGAATGTATGATACATCTCATGCCTGACACCACTTGGCCCAGAGGAGTTGAGCTGGTAGATCTTGCCTCTGGTTCTCGTCTTAGCGCAGGCGAGTATCTCTTTGGTATATTCCTATTCCATTTGCTTTCTGCAGAACACTCGTCCTGTAGAGGCGTAAGCTTGGTAGTAACGACTTCAGGTGCTTATGCGATAGAGAGACAAGTGCATCACGCTTCATTAACTTGCCACTACCTTCATCGGTAGATACAGAACTATCGTCATCACGTCCTCAGTCAGCTAACCTGGAATAAGCAGGCTCGAAATGGCTCAGCCTCTCCCTCTAAGCATTGGCGAGCTCTTCCTCCATCATGCGAGCCAGGTCGTCGTCAGTCGGGTTGTACGGCTCTTCGCTAGGGGTGCTGGAGTCGTCCTTCGCAAGTTCCTCCTCCATCATCCGGGCCAGCTCATCGTCACTCGGGTTGTACGGTTCCTGATCAATCATGCTGGAGTCGTCCTTCGCAAGTTCCTCCTCCATTATCCGAGCAAGCTCATCGTCAGTGGGATTATACGGCTCCTCAGCAACCGTACCGGGACTCGAGCTGTCGTTCGCAAACTCTTCCTCCATCATACGGACGAGGTCCTCATCGGTAGGATTGTAAGAATCGTTTTTCGCAGCGCGCTTTTCCTTCGGGAGCTGCTTTTCCATCATGCGTACGATGACGGCGTCAGTAGGGCGATTGGCTTCACCAGAAGTCGCATACACGGGGGAGATCGGAGCAAAAGGGCCACCGAGGGATCGGCGAATCCCCTTCTGGGTTTGAACGTGTTCGTAGCATCGACCGATACCGTACTTGATGGCGCCACTCTTCTTGCGCTGGTCGATGAGTTGCTGGAAGAGCTTCTGGGTGGCTTCGCTGTCGGTTCCCTGGTTACGGAGCCAGGTCATTTCCTTCTTTCTGAATTGGTTGTGAAAATTGGTCAGCTGGGTGTTTGCTGCTGGTGGTGCAGTGTTGATGTTGATTCCTGGTGCACTCACGGGGTCGACAGTCGAGTCCATGGTCAGATCGATGACATCGATGACTTGAATATCCTTGGGGGATTCCTTGGGGGCCTCGGTAGGCAGAGAGACATTGGTAGCAGCGGCGGCCATGGTAGCAGGCTGAGCCATGTTGCCGGCAGTTTTGCCCATAAGGTGGGCGAGGAAGCCCCATTTTTCCTCGAGCGTGAGACTGGCCAGAGGGACGTTACGGGCAGCGGTGGCAGCCATGTTGTCAGTTAGTGTCGAGCCAGCAGCAGAGAGATGGTTCGAGGGTGGACGCGTGGAAGGTGGTGTAGGAATTGGACCAGACGGTGCTGGGTTAGTCGCGACGCACACCACTGGAGAGGGATTGGCTGAGAGTGAAGCTGGCGTCGGGGCACACGACGCTAGGTGAGAGCCAGAGGGAAGAGTTGTGGAGAGACTGGTAGAGGGATGAGTTAAGGAAGGAGTGGGAAGTGAAGCGGGAGATGGGGGAGATATTGTAGTTCTAGGGCTGGGTGGGCTCGAGTGAATGAAGGCCGTGGACAGTTCATTGAATGCTTGACTCAACTGCTGGTACTTCCCTTTCCAGTAATCATGCGAGGCGTTTGCCTCATTGGGTGGTGGGTTGGTCGACTGGGAGACGGACTGCTGAAGCTGCTGATAGTCGCGCAGCAGTGAATTATGACTCTGAGCCACATCCACGTATTTGCTCCTCCACTCCTGGACATCTGCTTTGTACTGTTTTGCTCTCTGCTGCTGGGTCGAACACACGCGACGCAACGTTGCCAGCTCTGCCTCCATGGCGTGGATTCCTAGTTTGCCCGTTTTGGGATCAAAACTGGTGTACTTGAGCAACCCGTCGCGATACTTGTTACGCTCGGCCGTGAGCACATCCACCCGACGTCGAGAATTCACTAAGCGATTCTGGAGTGTCTGGTTGGTGACCCCAACCATTCTGGAATGCAGTTCGGGGGCCGATGGATGATACCCTACCGGCCCATACGGCGAAACATGATCGGAGTCTCGATGGCCACGGACTGTTGCTTCCACAGCCACATGATGTGCGAACTCCGCCTCGCCGATCGGAAACCTGTTTACTACCGCAGCGCTCGCTGATAAAGCAGCTGGAGTGTCTGGGGGAACATGGGATGCGATGGAGGCTTGATGTTCCGGAGTCATACCTAGCGGTTTCTCAATGACGGGCAAGGGAATTTGCCCGCCGATACTCGGCCTCTTGGTGACTGGACCAGCAACCGCGAGCTGGTCGACCTCATCTGCAAATGCTTTATCGCGAGTACGCTTATTTGAGTCGGCCAGCTGGTGTACAACTTGATGAAAATTTGTGAATGGATCGAAGTCGAGATCGAGTCCTAAGTCGTGGAGATCGATATCCGGGCCCTCTAACCAAGGGCCCGAAGGCTGAGACTGAGATCCAGGGGAGAGTGTAAGCCCCAGATCGCCATCCTCCATGCCATGAAAATCAAATGCAGGCAACTCACATTGCTGCTCCATGATCCCCTCCATCATGTTAGAATCTGTGCTTCAGACTCCGATCATGTCATTCTGTAAGGAATCAAGCGCACGGCTGTGTGGCTTTCTAGTAGAGACCAGAAGAGTTCATGGTAAAATAGAGAGTAGCATCAAGCTAGGTGCAATATTGCCCAAGGATGATCAAAGGCGCCTTTTGGAAGGAATGCAGTTTGCTGCTGCCAGCAGGGTGAGAAGTCACTTTTCTGTTTACAGCCACTTTCTGCCTGACATATCTGGAACCCTCACCGCTTCCATCCCAGCTTCTCCTGACCGCCCTCTCACCACCCACGTTGATTCGTCCATTATCTCCAACCACCAATATTCACCGCCCAGTCACGTGTACAACATGGCAGAAAACCATCAGTCCGCTCCGCCCGCGCTTGAGGCTTCCGCGCTCGATCTCGATTCCGATCCCAAGCCTGCTCGCCCCGTCTCCTACAGCGTCGGCACGAACCCCGGGGCCTTTACTGATTCTGTCTTCTCCCGTCGCCCAACTCTCCCTGCACCTGCTCCTACTGCCAGCGCATTTACTCCACCCGCCATGAGCGTCATCCTCTGCACTGGTAAGTGGGCCTGGTGGTCGAGGAGCTCCCCGCATTCTTCGCGAACATGAGCTAACCACTGCTGTTGCACCTTGCAGCGGGGTATGATCATATCATTCGGTACGTGGAGGGTCAATTCCTTGCCTTCTAGTCTTCTCTGTCAAGGCGTAATTTCATTGGTCTGTACTGATGCTATCCCTTGTATAGCTTCTGGGAGGCCCTTTCGGGCATCTGCTCCCGTACCATCCAGCACCCGGACTCCCAAGTCAATCGCCTGTGTATCACCCCAGACAAACGTTTTCTCGCGGCAGCTGGCCACAACAATGTCAAGCTCTTCGACATCAAGTCTACCAACCCCAACCCGGTCATGACTTTCGAAGGTCACACCAACAACATCACCGGAGTTGCCTTTCACTGTGAGGGCAAGTGGATGGTCACTAGCTCGGAGGATGGAACTGTGAAGGTCTGGGACACCCGTACCGGCAGTCTTCAGCGAAACTACATCCACCGAGCTCCTGTCAATGACGTTGTCATCCACCCCAACCAAGGGGAACTCATCAGCGGTGATCATGCCGGTATGGTGCGTGTCTGGGACCTGGGTGAGAGTGTGTGCACGCACCAGCTAATCCCGGAGGACGATACCGCCGTGCTGAGCGTGAGTGTGGCCAGCGACGGGTCTCTGCTGTGTGCTGGCAACAAGAAGGTATGTTCCTTACCTGCCCATCCGACTGCTCCTTCGCATTAACAATTCAATCCCAGGGCAATGTTTACATCTGGCGGATGGTCCAGACCGAGGAGGCTACCCGCATCATCCCCATCTGCACCTTCCAGGCTCACAAGGACTACCTCACTCGTGTTCTCCTGTCACCCGATGTCAAGCACCTGGCTACCTGTTCTGCCGACCATACCGCCAAGGTCTGGAATCTTGACCCCGACTACCCCCCTGCCAAGGTGGCGATCCGGGAGTGGCAGGAGAAGCAGGCGCGGAAGGAGAACGAGGAGGAGTCGACCAACACCCAGGACGACGTGGCGGCTCAACAGGGCCTCGATCTCCTCAACCAAGCCCGCGACCTGCTGCGCATCTTTGACCCCCCTGCCCGCGACCGAGAGCTGCTGCGGATCTCGGACAACGCCTCGCGCGCCGAGACTCCGCAGCAGACGTTCGCCGCACAGCCCGATGGGCCGCCCATGGACCCGGCGAATGGTACTCTGTTCCTGGAGACCACTCTCGCCAACCACCAGCGCTGGGTGTGGGACTGCGCCTTCTCGGCAGACTCGGCGTACCTGGTCACGGTATCGAGTGACCACTATGCGCGGCTGTGGGAGCTTAGCTCCGGCAATATCATCCGCCAGTACAGCGGTCACCACCGGGGCGCGGTTTGTGTCGCCCTGAACGACTACTCCGAGCCCCGTTGAGGCAGCTCGGTTTTATGTTTTTGCTTCGGGGAATTCGAGCGGAGTTCGAGGGGTGCTTCATGGCGTTTTTCTCACAATCATAGCATGGCGTAGGGAGGGAAGCTCTGAGATCTCGCTTCTGGTTATTACGTTACTTTCATGGAGATACCAACAGCAAAGGACACTTCAGTCCTAATGATATCATTACTTTTCATCATTTATCTTTCTCCTTGCCGTTAATCTGCATCCAATTAGCTCTCTCTTCCGGTGAGATCGAGCGTCCCGACCACAGCCTTTTCCGTGTCAGATAGTCTGCGACTTGAAGCAGGACCAAGATCTTCATCTCACCCCAAGTGGTATATTCACTACCACGCTGTCTTTGCTTGGTAATAGCGCCCCTCTTATTTGCTGCTGCCTCTGGGTTCTATACATTGTAAATTAGATTTCACCCTCTGTACGAACGGTCATTAGTGTTCTGTATGCCAAAGTCGATACAGATCACTCAGTTGTAGTATTTGTATACCGCCATCAACACGCCCTATGCTATCTACACGGTGATCCGAGCCGGACCATTCTCGGTGGCTAGACGACGAAACTGCTCTTCCTTGAAGACAACGATTTCTAGAAATTTCCGCAACAAGATAACAGACTAGACCCCACCGTCATCACAGGGTGTCCTACTTTACACAACTCGATCGGAGCAGTCTTGAGTACCTGATATTCAAAGACTGGTAGAGACAGCAATCGCTCAACAACAAAATCGACACAAGAAAGAATCGGATCTCAAAATACACCAGAGAAGAAAGCTCAAAGCACGACGCATTGTGAATCATTGACAAAGGAACTCGGTATAAACTGAATAACAGGAATCTCGAGGGGGACGGCGAAGACGAGAGATGAACGTATCCACACAAACATATGCCTCTCTAGTACCAATTCCCACGTTTTATTTGGATCACTCTTCGCAGGACAAGGCATCGCCGCGCCTAGTTCATCGCGAACCAGGTCACGCTGACCACGACGTCCAGCCCCCGCTCCTCGGCGCCGGGGTACTTGAAGGTCCACATGCCGTCGCGGTTGACGTCCCAGAAGGCGCCGGACGCGGAGTGCATCCCGCGCTTGCCGGCGTTGCTCTGGGCGCCCTCCGACGCGGCGGACTTGTCGATCACGCCCTGCTGCACGATCGTGCTGTTCACGGTGAAGCGGTACGGGGCCGGCTTGGAGGAGTCGGAGGGGGCGGTGGCGGTGATGAGGGACTTGAGGATGGTGTTCTGGAGATTGCCTGTGGTTAGATGGAGGTGCTGGATGGAGGTTTGGGGGTGGATGTATGTGGTCGCAGGGGCCGGAGTACGTACAATGATCTGCGAGTTCCACTGGCCGACCTTGGTGTGCTCGTACTCGGCACTGTCCTTCAGCGCATCATCGCAGGCCTGTCATGCCGTTTGTCAGCTCGTGGATCTGTTGAGGGAGCGAGACTTGACTTTGCGGTTGGAGGCAACGTACGTCGGCGGTGATCTTGGTCAGCTCCGGGATCGGGATGGGCTGGTGTCATGAAGCGCGTTAGTGAGAGCTGGCAAGGGTGGGATTCTTGCGAGTTGAGGTCGTTGCGGGCAGGAATCAGGCGATCGACCTACCGACACGGGAGTGTTGCCCTCGACGGCCATTGTGTTTGTTTCGTCGGGGTGGGTATTTTCAAAGTCTATCCAGAGGCAAACAGTCAGGTACTGCTATTTAAAAGGGTAGTGTGAGACTCGACAACGCCTCTTTGAGGCTCCAGACATGGCTAGAATGCAACCGCTAGGCGCGTCCGGCTTTGTGATGCGGGGAGACCAGGCCGATTGTCGGCTAGGCAGGGAGTGTGGTCGCAGATACAGCCAGGATAGTGCACCAGAACTCACTAGGAAGGATTGCAGAGTAAGGCAACAAGCTCAGGTGGGGAATAGCGACACAGTGAATAGCGGACTGATTGTTTGGGGTGAGTGGCATCATGGCGCGGGCGCGCGGGTTGAGGCTTAGCGCCGCGATTAGATAATAATCGCTATCGAGCCCTACCTAGGTAGGTAATTAATGGTGATTGTCGCGACATCTGCCACAGCAGAAATCTATAGCAGACTCTATCCTTCTGAGTGATAGGTGTGGCACATTAGCCGGGAAACGCATGAGCCAAACTATCAAGATGACAATGAACGCCCGACTGTTCTGATGTGACCGTGAAAATCCTTGGTATAGGAATGGGCATAAAACTGTGGATGCAAGATGTAAGCTGTCAGAACCAGCATCCACGGATATATAATTTGGGTTGTATAATAATTGTCGTTAAGAGCAACTGTACTCGGCCGTCGCTGTTGACGGTCAACGAATACACCTAGGTGTAAACATCAGAGAGAGCCGAAACTGGCTGCTAATGATTCTAGTGGTTAAAATCTCCTCCTCCTGCACTAATATCACTACGATAGACGACACGACTCGCGATGTACGACTGAAGTGCCCATTCGACTATTCTATCTAGACTTCTACAGGGGCAGTGGAATAGGTAAGCCCGCTAATACAAAGGAAAAGGACGATAAGTGCCTAGGTATGGCCCTGGATATTGTTCACATCAACCCCTGGCCCTGCGCCATAACCACTGAGAGTCCGCGCCGGCCTCTCCGTTCTAACGTCTGTTTTTTCTACTCCCAAAATGTGCCAATCCTTACTTCAGGCCCTGGGCGACAGAGGGTGGACTGTGTATCCGTAAATTGGAGAGCAACCAGTTAGCCAGCCAGATTAAACTCGTGGTAAAAGGCCCCATCGACAAGTAGGCGAATCGAGCCGACCCGTTCGTAGAAAATCAGTCCACACAACGCCAAGTCAACCCGCCTGTAGAGAATCGTCACGAGCTCATCACGAAGACATTTGGCAAACCACTCCGGCGGCGTGGCAAGTTCTTCCATTGCCGTCGCAGGTCTATTGCGAATGTGAGACAGAAAGTCGCGCATATCTTGACTCGCATACCACTGCTGATATGCCACCGACTCCGGGGGAAATGAGAAGCCGAATTCTGCAGAACGGCAATCGAGAATGAGCGTCCGGAAGTGCACGGCACGATCATCATATACTGGGAAACCCTGGGCGGGACAGAGACCCAGGCGGCCGTTCTTTTGGCCAACAGGCCCGTATCGAAGAAATCGCTCGAGGAGAGTAAAGAAGCCCCAGTCCATTTCGGTAGTGTCCCTGCTGTCCCATATACTACACAATGGACTTGGGTAGAGAATGTGACCGAACAACCGCACGTCCACTGTGAGTGTGTCCACTTGATTTGATATCCATGGCACTGAGAGCCAAGTCGGGAAAAGATCAACTTCGTTCAAGACGGAGAGATCCAGGATGTAATTGAGTTTTTTTGCTGTCTGGATAATACATCGTGTTTCAGCAGAGATTTGGTGGTTGGTCAGGAGAAGAGGAAGAGCGTTGGATGGGTGGGTTTCGCGTTGTTCATGATAGACTCCGCACATACTGGGTTGCACCGTAGATTCCATGTCAATGTAACGCACTCTGCCTACTCGCCATGGAGATGACGGTGCCTGAGAGATTGAGTAAAGAACAGCCTCGATGATGGCCGCGCGGAGCTCTAATGGGAGAGTTAAAAAGGGAACACATGATCCCGTCGTGCGATGGGCTTGGGGAGAGAATAAAGAATGGAGTTGATGGAGTGGTGCTCGAAAGAAAGAGAAGGAATCCAAGACTATCTATAGGCGAGGGCTGCCTCAGGCATGTACACTAACGAGTTCTACTTCGGTCAACAACGATGGATTTTCATATAGATAAAATGCCAACCCGTCTAGAACATGAGATTTCCATCTCGCGGGGCGATAAGGTACACTTGAATGTGGAGTTGGACAATGGAGAGACCCAGAGAAACGCCTGTCGGGGAGAGAATAGAGAAATCTGAAATGATACCTGTGTTCTTATTTACTCTCCAGAGATGTCACGGCCAAACAAGCTAACCTCGAACTAGTCAATGGCGACCAACACACGGTTGCGAGCTACATCCAAGCTTCAAACAAAGGGGCGCAACATACTACTAAAACATATGCTCAAACATGCACTGCTAGAAGAGATAGGTCATGGTGCCAGCGCTGGCAATATTGCCCGTTGGCCAGCTGATATCGGCCACAGCACGCTCCTTGCCGATATAGGCCAGACTGCCCTGATGACTGTATTCGAAGGGAGTTATGCCATGATGGGCCTCCTGCAGCTGCTTCTGGAGCCGTTGGATCTTGCGCAGGACTTGGCCATGCTCCCCATCGCTGTTGTCCTTCAACTCTGTCTCTAGAGCCTCGGTCTTAGCCATAGTATTGAAGAGATGACCTAGGAAGACGCCTTCCTGGCTAGCGACCTGGGCAGTCGGAGCATATTTTGTTATAGCGCAGTCGCCGATCGCCCAGATGTTATCTGTATCCTGAACGGCAAGATAGTCGTCCACCACTAGCCCGCAGGGAGAAGTTTGGGTAGGAATTTGGTTCTAGATAGATTATAAGTAGTGGAAAGCTTAAAAGAAAGATATAGAGAAGTTACGCTAGAAATACTAATATATAGAAGACTTATATAATCACGCAGTAAAGTAATTAAGAAATAGACGGCCTCGATTTTTGTAAGCCTCGTGGTGTTAGCTTCTTTGGGTCTGACTTCAATGAGCCGAGATAAACATCAATAGTTGTCCTCAATAAGCCTAATGGTGTCGTCTGGAATATGGCGTTCCTCCACTTCTTAACAACCAAGCGCCCTAAAATATATTGATCGACAGGGACAGAGATAGTTTGGGTAGTTATTTCGACAGAAGCCCCATAATTGTGATCTGCTGGGTTATAAGAGGCGAAATTGGATAGGGCGGATGGGACTCCCGAAGGGGGGCTATAACTAAAGTGTTGTGTCATGGCTATGTTGTAACGACTGTCCAGGGCGTCCAGGGCTGGGGGCTTAATTATGGGGACAAGGAAAGTACCGACCAATCAGCATCCATTAAAAATACCTTTGATACCTATAGGTCCGTAACATCTGGCTACCAAGAGAAGTATCATCTTTGAGGAAGCAAGCCAATACGGCAATGACCGAGAGGCCGATGCATGACATCCTTGGAGCGCGAGATATCTAGCTACGTATAGGTGGCCTATCTTATAACGTAACCGGTAAGCGAGCTGCGCACCCCAGAACACACAGTAACTACGATTCCATAACTCAACAAGCATATGATAATTCTATCTTGAAATTTAATATAGTGTACGATAGGGATGCCGTCGATGTAATATATGGTTTAAGGCTAATAAGAATAATGATATTCTGACATTACCATAAAATACACCTCATTTTGGCCATTCTCGGTTCATAAAAATATATCTGCACAATAACATGTCGGAATTGCCCGAGACTCTCTACATACACTCTATACACTATGACTAGTAGAGTATTAAAAAAGAAACCTCTAATAAGACTTGGTTGTTGATATATAGAGCTGTAATATATCGCTTTTACTATGCGTTTCGGGGTGCGCAGCTGGCTTACCGGTTACGTTATACGTAGACCGGAATTCATCTGCATTTCTATTCTGACGCTTCTATGCTCTATATCACCTTTCGTCTTATGGTAATGTATGTATCCTCCGCGGCTCAATCAGGTTGGTTCGCTGCAGGAGAACTGTAATACTTTGCTCTAATCAAACTCGGCGAGCAGGAGTAGTAGAGGCAGTAGGGATACGGCGTTGGCGTATATGAGACACCTAGATGGAACGGAGAGTCGCTGGCAGTGGGCGATAAAAGACCGCAGTAAAGGGGCGGGTTATTGTCCTTTGTCCTTCCATCCATATACGCCAGACCAAATACATCTGCGGGTGTGCTACCGCCTTCTCCAACAGTGTTAAGAAAAGATATATAGGCATCCCATTTCGCTACTTCCTCACTAGCTAGCTAGATAGGCCTAGATTAAGTAGTCAAGTGTGATACAGCTAAAAAATTTAGCCTTTTCTGGCCACTAGTAGCTATATATAGGCCTATTAGACTCGATCTTTATCAATTTTAGGTGTTTTAGATATATTAGTAGGTATAGGGTAATAGAAAAAATGAAAATTGGTATTTACAGTGGTTATTGGTTACGCTGTGGTGCACTAACATCCGAATGCGTGTGAGTTACCCAAATAGGAATAGTTGATATGGGTAGGGATATGCTATTACTGCTGGGCATACAGCTCATTAGGCGGTCCGCCAAGACCTCGGCAATAATGCCCCCGAGTCCGAGGTCTTGGCGGACCTGCTCCAAGGCTTAATGAGCTGTAAGTATAATTCGATTCCTGCTCTATATTGCCCTGATAGGAAGTGAACGCGCACATTGACCTCCCGCCCCGCTAACCCAAAGCGGAAATAAAACTACTTTTGGACCCATTCGGTGCAGATGATATTATCATAACTACGGTGTATGGTGGCCCAGGTCAAGTTAGGGATTTTGATCGAAATTGTTCAGAGATTTCTGAACCAAGGGAAACCATAAGATACCCTAACCTAGCTATGATGGGAGCCTATGAGATTCTGTAAGTACCTAGGTAAGGTCTAGAAAGCTGACCAAATGATAGGGACCCAGCGATGTAGGGGAAGTTTCATCGCGTAAATTGAGATAGATACCGTTGAAAATACAAGATCCGAGTAGGAGATGTTCGAGGGAAGGATTGATGTTTCACTAAGTCTGGCCCCAAAAGACACTACGGGGCGTCCTTGTTACCTTCTTATATCGCAGACATTCGCGTTTTCTTATTCTCTCGTTACCCCTGGCTTTCTACACGCTTTCTGCCACGATGAAGCTGGCACTGTTAGCCAAGGTATTCCTCCTAGCTGTGGCTAGCTCGGAGGTAGTGGCACGAGGAATACGACAGAGAGCGTCTGGTTCTCTTGTGAACCCTGCGCGAAGCACGAGGTTTGTTGCCAGATCAGTTTGAGGAAATACGTCAATACTAATAGCCTCTCTCGACCTATATCACAGTCATAGCGTATGCGCCAATCCACATCATACACACGCACCGAATTCGACTCAGACCGGGGCTGCGTCGAAGACATCATCTAAGGGATGGAAATACTCGCACCATAGTGACGAGATATACTTCAGTCCACACCATCCAACCAATTCACGCGCGGCTAGCACTGTTTCGGGGCACCATAGCGATTTTTGTACGCTTCGTCCAAGCAGTTCTCACGCGAAGAGCTCTGCCTCGAAATCGAGAACAACGAAAAGGATTAGCACTGTTTCGGGGCACCATAGCGATTTTTGTACGCTTCGTCCAAGCAGTTCTCACGCGAAGAGCTCTGCCTCGAAATCGAGAACAACGAAAAGGATTAGCACTGTTTCGGGGCACCATCACGATCATTGTACGCTTCGTCCAAGCAGTTCTCACGCGAAGAGCTCTGCCTCGAAATCGAGAACAACGAAAAGGATTAGCACTGTTTCGGGGCCCCATCACGATCATTGTACGCTTCGTCCAAGCAGTTCTCACGCGACTAGCACTGTCTCGAAATCGAGAACAACGAAAACGACTAGTACATCTACCACCACTTCCTCCGCTACTTCGAGCCATTCACCGAGCAGTACCCCAGTGAAAGGGGCCAACGGTGTGCCGTATTGGTCAAACGTCACTCAAGAACAGTGGGATGTTACGTGCGAAGTGCTCGCCGGGACCCAAACTTTTGCAAATGTATCCGCCGAGTCACTTCTTGAGGGTGAGTTCATTTCCCGATGTAACGAGACAGGATACTGGATCTGACGAGAATGGGTGTCTTAGCTGGGTGGAATGAGACCATGGGAGCTTTTAGAAAGCACAAAGGGGATAATACCATCCCTCAGAATTGGGACGAATTTCTCTATCAAGATTGGAATATTGGAAAATTCCCGAATTGTTTTGACACGTCAAACAGTGAATGTCTGTCTCCTCCAAGTTGCAATAACGGAAGTATTCCGGCGTTTCTGGAGGTCATCTTGATCAGTGTGATGGGAATTAATCGAGTAAGCAGTCATAACCTGTCCCCGGGTACCAAGTCTTCGCGTTCTGTGCTTACTCCAACCTAGGCGGCTGCTGTATCCGTGCAGGCATACCAGGGCGCTTTGGATGCCCTCCAAACGCAAGAGTATACTGAGACCTTCATCGAGTTAAAAGACCCCAACAATCAGTTCGATTGGATGGAATTCCTTGGATTGTTCACGGGCATTGGGGAGGCTTTAGTAGGCGTGGGACTGGCCGCAAGTATGGGCTCGCCCCTTCCTGACTCGACCAACCTTGAAATGTTTCTTTATTGATATTGTCTTGTAGGGGGAATAGCCAACATGGCAAAGGACTCGATTACAGCTGCACGTTCGGCCGTGAGCCAAGCTGGTAAGCCGTTCTATTCCCCATCTTCCCCCCTTGACGGCCTTATCCTCCGAGCTGACATCTACCCCTTCTCATGACAGCCGCTCGCGTAGGAAGCGGAGGCCTGCCTTCCTACGATGAGGCCACAGGCCAACTCGAATCGACTGTGCAACAAGCCAAAAATATATTGGCTCAGGCCCGTACGTATCCCGTTAGCCACACTCCGTGCTGACTGGTCTGACGTTGCTCCAGAGAACGCGAGGACCCAATGGAAAGAAGCTACTGGAGCGCTGGCTATCATGGGCTCCAGTTCGGCCCTGAAAAATACCAAGTAAGTAAATTGAATCCAATTTCGACTCGGAGATGAGCAGCAGGAACTTATGGAAGACCAGAAACTCCGTGGACCCAGTGGATTCCATCGAAGCGACGCTCGACAGTTACTTCAAGGAGTTTGTGACCCAAATCACAAATTCCGTGAGTAACTATTTGCAGACGATGTTCGGTGCCCTAAATGAGACTACTCAAGACCTCTGGACGAGCCTGGTCTTGGGAGGCGTCGGTTGGCAGTGGGCATCGGATCGCAACGATTCCAGCTCACTCCAGGAAGAAATACTAGCCACGTTGTATACTGGAGCATTTCCCCTTGCAAGGCAATTGTCCCCCGTGACGCAAGAGGCGGTCCTCCTGTGAGCACCCCGTTTCTTTCCCCTTCGTCTGCGCGATATGCGGCCACGGAGGCTTGAGCTGATTGGCAACAGGCGCCTGGACAAAGACGCCTACGACTACAAGTGCGGCAGTACCATCGATAACACGCCAGCAGACCAGAGTGCGCCCAGTAAAGCGATTGAAATTCCGCTTGGTGAGCTTATTATGAACAAGTATGCGCAGAAGGCCATGGTCTGCGATCCAGCGTTAGTTGTCTCCTGCTCCCCCATTCCCCCTATCCTCTTTCATTCCTTCGCTGCTTGAATTTGCTGACCAGTTTTGTCTCAAGTGGGAACACGTATCTACTGGTCAACGCAAGGTATTCCGTCTACACGCAGTGTAGCGATACACAGAAGGCGCGGGGTGACTGTTTGACGACCACGGAGGAGAGTATGCCATTTGTGAACTTGGCTGGCATGGAACTGGATACGCTCAATGGAGATTCCCCGTGGTATATCGAATTTAAGTAAGTTAGACTCGATCCAACCCTCCGTATACAGGACAGCTCGCTGAGCCGCAGTAACAGGGAGGTCGTTCGCAGCATCTGGGGGGGCTTTCTCGACAACGGCATGAAGAACGAATATGTGGGATCCCCAATCAGCCCGTTAGCCTCGCTCCCTGCTCATACAAGAATATAGACGATGAAAGCGCGCAATCGCAGATTGAACGATGACTGGACAAAGGTCATCGAGGATGACACCACCCTTGAGCTAGGCTACAAGGCTGCCGGATTTGTTCAAAACGTGACTGTATGCCTGAATGCTGATGAGGCGATAACAAGAATGGCAAATGGCGATCATCCACCATGTCCCACATCGCCTGATACAGGTTCCTCGGTCTATCAAGCGCCGGATAACGATGCAGGCTTTGCGTCGGGGTGGTGTACTATCCATTTCACCAAGGTCCAGAGAAACCTCCACGGGAGCACCAAGGATCGAATGAACGACTACAAAAACCCATTGACGGATTATTTGATGTCGCTGACGATTCTCGATAATAACGGGGATTTGATGGCTCATGCTCCCCTGCAACCTATGGACGTCCCGTTTCGAGTCACGAATGATAGTACTCGTCTGAATGGCGACTTCACGGTCAGGGCTGCGGACAGCGACTCTGGTCATGACGAATTCTGGATCAAAGACAACTACTGGAAATCCAATAGCGACGCTCAGAAATGTTCCTATGGCAAATGGGACAGCAGTTATGCCGAGGGCAGTTGTGGCTTCACATGCGACGCCAGCCCCCAGACAACTGCCCCGTCTGTGGATGTTCCCTCGAATGCAAGGGACGCTTGGATGGGCAATGCAGACGCAGCCCTGACTGACCGATCGACGCCCCCCTACACCATTTCCGGCGTGAAATCCTTTTCGAGCGGGACGTGTTCCATCCGCATTTTCCAGTGGCAGCAGAATGAAGCCAACGAGGACAACTGGCATAATCCGGGGACCTACAGCATGCAATATGCGGTATGGGATGACGATAACAAGCTGGTCGCATTCGCTCAACAAACCCACGGAGCCGTCGGTGCACAGATACCGGGCGGGTATATCACCTACTGTAACCAGATGAAGTCTGATGACAGTGCTGATGTCAAATGTGTTTATGCTGATAAATGGTGTCAAGTGGGCGGCGATTTCAACCACGGTTATCGGCAACTAGATTGCAAAATCGCCTGTCCCGCCGCGTCCTAGGAGTGAGCGGGTTGGCTCTTTTTTCCAGCGTTCGAGTGGCTATCGCCATGGGATTTTGATGCTAAAATAGCATCCCAACCGAGGCTCTGAGAGATGTCACATTTGATTCTATCATCGCCTGGCATAAACTTCCTTACTGTATCCTACATCGGGGGGATTTGTTCTAATTTCGCTTTTTCTTCTTTTGCCCTAGCTTAAACAAAAACCCACCATCAGGAAATGTGCGTTCTAATGTATCATATTGCAACATGCTAGCCGGGTATAAATGGTTTGCATGGTGCTGTGGAGCTTCAGTAGGTTTATTTAGCGAAATTTCTACCAGCTTAAGTTGATTGACGTATATTAGAGCTTATCCTACGAGCTCTAGAATATGATCATCTATAGAAGTAGATTTTAAGTAAATACGCTCTATCTTCACGGATTCACCGAATATTTCAAATATTTCATTGCGTTGGGCTGCGACCATGCCTCTGAACCTCGTCTTAAGGTTGGCGAGTGCCGTTTCTTGGGTTTTAAGGTATATGTTTCATGGAACAGGTTTATAAGAGGGCTGCTATTGGACTTACGTTACTAAGGAGACGAAACACACGCGTACATAGCAGGATCATTTTCGCGAACAGTTGCATGTCTGCGTTACTGCTGGTCTCAGGATCTTCGGCCGTCTGTAATAGCGAGACCCAGAAAAGCCCTGCGAGGCAACTAGGCTTCGAGCAATATTTTGACCTGCACAGGGCAAGGTATTCAAGCCAGCCCCCCACTCTCTCTTTTCAGGTTGATAAGACGTTTATTGTTCTTCTGGTAACTGGTATATAAGGGCTTCCATTCTCAACGGTACTCTTTTGGCTTTAGAGCTAGCCTAGTGGCTACGCTTAAGATGGCAACTATCCAGAGTTTGATCATGCGCCCGCCCCCAAGCATCTAGTAAATGCTGTACCTTTGGATGCTCATATTGTGGCCGGAGATGTATGGTTGATATGCGCTTTTTCGCTGCAAGTATACTCAATTGTCTATGCACTAATATTTCCCCAGTTTTGTTGTGGTTCTTGTGGCCGATATACTTCCCTTACCATCTGACGATCATTTCTGGGATTCTTCAAGGTAAAAAACATCAAGGGTAGATATTTCTCTCCCCATATATATCTACATACGTAAACACATGAATAGATATCTAGTCTTGTTTATATTGATTTGCAATTCATACTAGTCGTTCTCTCATTCCTTCCTTCCCCAGCACCCTCGCTATATTCGTATATTGTCCTGTGGGCTGATCATTCGAGTGGATCTTGTCTTGATCTGATCTGCCTGACATATACTGGGTAGATCCTCAGTACACTTATCTTTTCTTCTGATCCTTGATATATTGGAGGTCTACACCCGGCTACAAATGCAGAACGTGGTTGGAATCAGAAATCAAGATTGAAACAGCTCATTTATTCTGCCAACAGAAGTGATATATAAGTGAAGAGATACATGCAGGGGGAAAGCAGCAGGGAGTGCTTGATATGAAGAATTCAGCCTTTCGGCTCAGTTGTCGCTAATCCGGACGCGAACCGTCTTCACCTGTGTGTAGTTATCAAGAGCGTACGAGCCCAGCTCCCGGCCCAATCCGGATTCCTTGCAACCGCCAAACGGCATCTGGTAGTGGAGGGTATTGTAGTTGTTGACCCACACGGTGCTATTCAAGGGCAGTGTTAGCGACAAACCACAAAAGAGCTGCTAGGGGAGGACCATACCCAGCCTTCACAGCGTTGGACACACGGATTGCCGTGTCGATGTTCTTGGAGTGAACCGCCGCAGCCAATCCTGGATCAGTGTGTTAGTCGTGGTCTTGTCAAGTCCAAAAAGAAAGAGGGCCTCGCGCATACCGTAGTTGGTACTATTCGCCAATTCGATGGCTTCTGCCTCCGTGCTAAACTTCTGGACAGTGCACACAGGACCGAAGATTTCTTCTTTGACGATACTCATGTTCTCATTCACATCCGAGAAGATGGTCGGCTGGATATAGTATCCTTGGGAGCCGTGGCGAGCGCCGCCAGTAACCACATTCGCGCCGGCCCGCTTGCCCTCGTTGATATACCCCATGATGCGGTCGAATTGCAACTGGGAGACTTGGGGACCTTGGAATGTCTCGGCGTTCATGGGATCGCCGACCTTGTTCTGCTCCGCGCGTTGCCGGAATTTCTCCAGGAACTGATCGTAAATGGAGTCTTGCACGAGGATCCGGGATCCCGCGCAGCAGCATTGCCCGTGGTTGAAATAAATCCCGAAATTCACCCATGTCACCGCGTCTTCCAGGTCGGCGTCGGCGAAGACGATGTTGGGAGACTTGCCCCCGAGTTCCAGGGTCACTTTCTTCAGGTTGCTTTTCGCTGCCGTCTGGAGGATCTGACGACCCACCAACGTGGATCCAGTAAAGGCAATCTTGTCGATATCCATGTGCGAGGCAATCGCTGCACCGGCGGTCTTACCGAACCCGGAGATAATGTTGATGACACCAGGCGGGAAGCCAGCCTCCTTGACCAATTTCGCAGCGTAGAGCGCAGAGAGTGGCGTCTGTTCAGCGCTCTTCAGGACGATAGTGTTTCCCGTTGCAATCGCAGGACCAATCTTCCACGCCCACATCATCAACGGGAAGTTCCAGGGGATGATCTGGCCACAAACACCAACGGGCTCATGTCGGGTGTAAGTCAGACTACCCGAGTCCGTGTCGATTGTCTGCCCGTAGATCTTGTCTGCCCAGCCGCCATAGTATCGAATGCAGCCTGCCGAGCCGGCGATGTCCCCGCGAGCCATGCCGACACCTTTCCCATTATCCAACGCCTCGATCACGGCTAGGGTTTCGGCATCTCGCTCGAGCAGATCTGCGAGTCGAGTGAGAAGCTGCCCACGCTTGGACGGCGTGATATGCTTCCACTCGCCGTTCAGCGCGTTCCGTGCAGCCTGCACCGCGATGTCCACGTCGCGCTCTGTGGCTTCATGGACGGCAACGATGGGCTTTTCGTCATGGGGGTTGATGGTCTGGAAGGTCCTGCCATCAAAACCCGGGACGAACTCGTTATTAATGAAGCTGTGTAGTGCATTAGTGATGAGCAGGAGAAGCCTAGACGCGGTACTCACAGGCCCGTGGGCTGCTCGTATGTAAGCGAAGCAGTCTTGATGGTTTGCTGCACGGCCATGATGGAAGGGAGAGGTATGAAGACTGATGAAGGTGAGACGAAGTGGTTGGGAGAAGGGAAGCTCGGAGATTCTGAAAGTAAATCTCGATCAGCGTGCCAGGAAATCGATGAGGAGGATGATACCAGCCACTTTATACTTGTCGAACGGATTCCTGTTTCCCCCAGACCGGACGCCCAGGACTATTGTGCGGAGACAGAAGACCGCATGGACGACGTATCCATTGATCCGAGACTCCCTGTTGGCCTTTGTTCCCTAGCATCCTCACGCGGCGTGTTGTTGGCGTTGACCGAATTGATCATCCAAAACCTTCGTCAGAACCCCCACTTCGCTTCCGCATTCCGAATACTACTTCACGGCTCGGTCGAAAGGGAAGGCGACCCATCAGGGCAGATAGGCTTGACTGGTCGGTAGATCCTCTGATTTGGTGTCTGTTTGGATGCTCCGCGGGGTTTCCATAGTCCGCTTGGTGGATTGGGGCGTCTTGACAGGAACCTGGAGACCCCAGAATGAATCCATACCCGAGTTCCTCCGCATCGAACAGCGTCATTGCGGGGTTTTTAGTGTGGAGAACGTAATTTCCATCTGTCGGTCGCATTGCACTGGATCACTCACAGTCTGCTGGTTTCTCGGAATAGCGCTACGTCGATGACTAGTACAAGTCCGGAGTCATGGTTATGGAGACGAGTGACAAGGATCTCGTTTCTTGTGAATGACGCGTGTCAGATTGAGAAATTCCTGTATAGACTAGGAATGCTCTACTTGGTAGGAACCTTCTGATTTGAAGCTATCACAGCCATTCCAACCTGCTCGCGTGTCGTGGCGGCGTATGGAAAATGACTCGAGTATACAGATCCAGTGGAGATATCCACGAATATCAGATTTGCGTAAATCTATGACTTCGGTTTGTCATAGGCTACTTAGAAGAATACTCTGTTTTCGGAACCTTGGTTCATTTCAAGAAAATCTCTTAAACTTCGACTATACACGCATCTCGTTGCCGACTCCACACTCCGCTCACCTTATCCCAACAACAGAATAGATATGCACCACTCACCCCGTGGACATTCGAACAAAAATATCCGAACAAAACTGCACAGCGCGAATTCGCAGTTTATGGAATTATTAGGCCAGGAAATCCGGTTATTCGGGAATTTCCAGCACGTATCGGCCGGCAATCTTTCCTTGTTCTAGAGTTCTCTGTCAGCATGGGCCAGTGAAATGACAGCGCTCGACATAGCATACCCATCAGCTCATAAATATGGGGAAGGTCCTTCAGAGGAGCTGTCTTGAAGGGGGCTTTGATCAGACCGCGGTCGAAGAATTCGATTGCCTCGACACCGTCCTGGCGATTGCCAACGTAGCTTCCCTTGATGTTAATCATGCGCACCACTGTGTTCAGGACGGGAGCCTTCAGGAAGGCACCCGCCGGAAGGCCAATCGCCACCACGGTGCCTCGTGAGCGGACGTATTCGGTGGCTTGTTGGAATGGCTTCTCGGTGACAGCGAGAAGGATCACCGCGTGGGCACCGAGACCGCCGGGGGTAGCTGCTTGAACATCGGCGACCAGGTCCTTGGACTTGGTGAAGTCCACAAATGCCTAGTTACCCTCAATCGTTAGCAATTTGCAATATTAATATCTTAGAAGGTGACTTGGGATAGTTACCTCAGCACCGAGGCCCTGGCACATAGCTTCCTTCTCACTACCCCCGTCGATGGCGACGACGCGAAGACCCATCGCCTTGGCATATTGTATCGCAAGAGATCCGAGTCCACCACCCGCGCCGACAATCGCGACTGTCTGGCCCGGGCGCACACCGGACTCTTTCAGTCCCTTATACACCGTAATCCCGGCACACAGGACGGGTGCCACCGCGTCCAGTGGGGTGTTCTTAGATAGCTTCGACGCGTGGGCAGCCTTGCCAACAGTGTACTGCTGGAAAGTGCCGTCCACTGTGTAGCCAGATAGCGACGCATCCTGACATTGGGACTCGTGGGTCTGCCGACAGAATTCGCAAGACAGGCACGACCCATTCAACCACTTGATGCCGGCCGCATCGCCAATCTCAAACTCCTTGACCAAGGCACCCTTGGCCACAACGTGTCCGGCACCCTCGTGCCCGCCCACCAGGGGCATCTTCACAGGGAGCGGCCAGTCGCCCTTCATCGCGTGCAGGTCGGTGTGGCAGACGCCGGAGTACCGCATCTTGACCAGGATCTCGTCGGGCCCGGGCGTGGGGACGGGGATTTGCTTGTAGACTAGAGGGCCGCCGACCTTCTCGGCGACCTGCGCCCACTGCATTGCTGGGATGGACATGACGATAGGAAGACTGGGGAAGTTGGAGAAGATAATTGCGTGTGGGGATTCAAGATGGCTGTGGTCTGGTCACTGGAGAAGGGAAATGATGGAACGATGGGAGATGTGGGATGGGAGGATGGACCCTTTATAAGTCGTTGCGTCCGTTGGCTTCGGGCTCCTCAATCCCCGACTTCCCCATTCTTGTCGAGCCCCCGATGACGGACATATGGATCAGGTCGGTGTAACGGAGACTCCGCACTATCCAGAAGCCAGATCAATGCCTCCAAGGGAATGTGCCTGTGTCAAATCTGGGAAATGCGGGCGGCGGGGCAAACCGCGGGGTGGCAGGATCGACGGGGGAGATGCTCGTGAGGATGATGGAATCCGAGATCAATTCCCTCTGGCATATGCAGAGGAGTGTTTCTGTGGTAAGTTTTCCCCGCAAATGCTGATTGGGTGGAGAAGGCCGAGTGACGGAACCGCCCGAATCTCTGAAAGTTCCGCAGACGAACGTTGTTCAGCCCAACTTTCCTTTCTTCCGCACACCCGTGGGTCATTGGCCTCTTCAGCGATCAAGTCATGGTAGACCTTCTTGGTGTGGCAGACGAATCTGTTAGACTTCACTCATCGTCATTATCTCCCACTAGACCCAATTCGTGGGCGCAGAGAACCTTGAAACTGAATGCTATCATCATCGAACATGCGCCTATTAATGCTCCAAAGTCCCTGGGCCTGAGAGGGTAGAAGTGTCATACCTATCGTCGACCTCGGATTCTTTGGATTCCTTATCATACCTTGACTTGATTTCATAGGGGTTAGAACTATAGTTCTCAACTTCTCTGACGTGTTCTCATATTGTCAACACAAGAGCTCAGAATGAATGAAACGGCAGGTCTCTTCAGTAAAAGCAGGTCAAAGCGATACTAACCGTATCTCATCAGGCTCGCTCTTCGTGTCCCAGGCCCTGGCACCGCAAGGAACTGCCAGACACCTCCCTGGGGGAGAGCAGTTCACCCGTCTGCGCGATCCCCACCAAAGAAACTTGGATCGCTAGTGACAACGACAGTCAACATCAATTTGTGACTCCGGGAGAATACTCGCTCGTTGGGATTAATCTTTGTACACATACCATCAGTGACAAAAAATCCCGTTGGGATTCACCAACGGCCGATCCGCAGACCTCTCTTGGGGAAGCCACTGGTCCCAAGAAGTCAACGCATGAACCCTCGTCCGTGCCAGACAATCTACCCCTGGATGATTGGGCCAGTTGGAATATCCCGAGTGGAAATCACAATTCCCACCTCACTCCGGAGGAGAAAAATTATCCCTTGCGTGTTGAATATGTATCAAAGACGGACAAGATCCAGGCATTTACGATCAGCGCCCGGTGGTCCAGCACATTCCTTCCCGGACAGTACGATTGCTAGGGATGCGAAGGGGGTTGGCGTTATTCTTCAGTTTTGAGACCATTGAACCTATTGTTGTTTTCAACGGAATCGATTTATTCTACTTGCAAGTGCGCTCTCCATGAGGTATTCCAAATGAAAAAGGCACGCGCAAAGCTATACGGGAATCATATCGACGAGACAACCCCTTGGCACTCTCCTCAACCCACATACAGACTGTCAGCCAGTTGCTCCAACTTGGTAGACTGGATCTACAAGGGCCGAGCTTTCTGTTCAATAATTTCATGTATCCATCAACATGCTAGGTAGGCCACTCCCTTGGTTGCGGAGAAGGTTTTGCGGGGATAAACACGTCCCAGATGCGGCTCCGCATGAGGTACCCATGGACACGATCGCCCATGCATTAGCTGCGTCAGTGGGGATGTTGCATTTCCTGGATGCGGAGCCGCACGGCGAACCATTCTATCCTCGCTGTTACTTTCGCCCCGGTTTTTCTTTTGCGGAGGTGGCGCCCTCTCCACATCCCCCGGTCTCCCCTATGTGGGGACGACCCAGATCGTCGTTGGAAGATATTGCCAACTCTACAGGACGGCCGGATTGCTTGTTTCTTGCAAAAGCGAGCGGATCTGCTTGGAAGCTTCCGGGTTATGACCAGATCCTTGCGGTGTCGCTGGCATGCATCCACGCCCAGTGACGAGAGTTGGGTCGTCAGTACTTGGGAGGAGTTGTTGTTCCTTTCTTCCGCGTCCAATCAGATCGCTCGAGGGAACTCCTCTAGCCTACAGTGATGAGTTTACGCGAGCAATAAAGACTCCATGCCCCATTACAGACTGTTGAGCTCCTTCCAACTCACCCAGGTTCTTCTTCGTCTTGTCTTCTACCTCTGGACCTGTTCAATTACCCCAAGCCAAGATGGACAACGAGATCAATTACAATGGCGATACAAAAGCTCCTCCGCACGAGAATGAGAGCTCCGCGTCTGGACTGACCACAGTCCCGACGTCAGTCACCCTGACTGCCGAGCAATTCGAGAGGCTGTACCTCACGCCAATGACTCGCCGCCAGCCAGCCCTTGCCAAGCAGGTGGGCAATCCGACGCCGCTGTAAGTTCTTCTAATCTCTTCAGCCGCTGGGATAGGCCGTGGGAAGCTCCGACTAACTCATCGCAGAGCGCTGGGAGGGTTCGTGATAACTACCACGCCCATTTCGTGCTGCCTGATGGCCTGGAGGGGAGCCAGTGGCAATGGAATTGCATTCACGTAAGACACTAAACAGCCACCATGTGGGACGTGTGAGCTGACAGAGGACACCAGCGGCCCCATCATCTTCCTCGGCGGCCTCCTGTTGCTGATCACGAGTATTCTCGAGTTTGTCCTCGGCAACACCTTTCCCTGCGTGGTATTTGGCACCATTGGTACGTCAGGCCGCCTTTCTGTGCTTTCGTCTTTCTAACTCCGTCCAGGCGGGTTCTGGTTCGCTTTTGCAGCCACCATGATTCCCGCTTTCAATGCTGCCGGTGTGTCTCCGAGCCCTTCCTCTCCTGACCACGGGCATTTTCTAATACCCTCAAAGCTCCCTATTCCGCGTCCGGAACAGATACTGGTGCTGGGCTTCTCGGTGCTAACTTTATGAATACCTACGGCAAGTGAAAACCTTCTCTTTACTTTGGATCCACGTTGCTAACCGACCACACTAGCCTTTCTCTTCATTACAATGGCCGTCCTGATGTTCATCTTCATGATCTGCGCCACACGCACCAACCTGGTATACACGCTCATCTTCCTGTCGCTGCTCATGGTCTTTCTCATGTTGTCGTCGGCGTACTGGCGCCTGGGACTCGGTGACACCACGGTGGGTGATCGATGCGTGATCGTAAGTTTTTCCTGATTCTCAGATAAAGGTTCCACTGTGAGCGGCGCTAATGAGGTCATTCAAGGGCGCCGGGGCATCACTCTTCGTGGCTAGTCTACTCGGATTCTATCTGCTGATTGTTCAATTGTTCGATGCCTTGGGATTTCCGTTCAACCTCCCTGTTGGGGACCTGGGACAACTCTGGGTCCGCGGTCAACGCAAGTAAGTAGTTTCTGGAAATTGCGAGGGCAGCGTTCTGACTCGGACAAAGGGGCGAGCAGCGCGACGTGGAATCTGCCGCAGTCCGGGACAACTAAAGGCGACACCAGCACTGCGGCTTGGGGGCTTGCATGCATGTCGAATTTCCCTTGGTTAGTGAGAAAGGTGGATCCGCGTCACTGGTTCTTCATGTATCTAACGTCGTCCCCACGCAAGCTTCCCGGTGCGCGACATGAGCAACTCCATCTACCGGCATTTTGGCGTGCGAGGCATCTGGTTGGCGTGACTCTGAATTGCCATCATTTCTCCATTGGAGACATTGCTTTGTCAAGAGTCTCGAGGGTCACAGTGTATGAGCCCGCGCTATGATTATTTATTACTTCAATTCTCTTTCTCGAACCCTGTTCACCTATTGCAATATTGCTGTCTCAGTGGATAAGATCAGGTCACCACCAGATAGACTGCTGGATAGTGTCCATATAATAAGAAACTTCAATTCGTTGATATGCCAGTACACCTATATAGATTATGGCTGCAGACACCAAACTCCACTAATAAGTATATCTCCGCGGAGAACCCCAGAATTGGGAAAAATGGCCACCCAAGACAAGAGAAAGTTTGGTTTAGTCCTGGCGACTGGCCTCTCCAGCATCCACGAAATGCACCTATGCTCCTGGTCGCGAGGCAAGGATCCGTGTCCCACTTAACAGCCCGGGGAAAATCGCGATATATCCATGGATCCGTATTCCGTGCGGACTCGATCACGAAGTATTGGCTGTAACTCATGTATCGACAGCGACGCATGCCTGTAAAACAAGGCACCGGGGAAGGTCGAGCTGTCAATCCGTGGGAAAATTACGCCCGTTCCAGAGTCGCCTGATTACCTGCCGAAGAGGGTCCTTGGTCGCGAGTGTTCAGTGACAGGGACGATGGGAATATCGCACTCGAGATCTCGGTAAGGGGCGAACCTGGGGGATTGTATCCAATGGGAGCTTCGCCCAGTTCTATCTAGCATGTAGAGCATTCTCTCCACATACCAGTCTCGGGCAAAGGGAACTATCTCCGCGCCAGTCTACCCTTGCCTGAATTCATCCAGGATGCCACGGTTTAGCAGAGTCAGCATTTGACGCGATTATCCCCACGTCCTCGTCTTAAAGAAATCCGGCAATGGTGCAGGATTTTATTCTTATCCCAGACGTGATTGACGGTATCGGAGGGAGAATCCATGGATCCCAAGTTTCATGATTACGTGACAGTAACCGACCTTCCAAGGTTCACTGGAGCAAACCTAAACAAAACCTGGAGAGACCAATCAGATTGCAAGGTTTCGCCGGCATCGGGTTCGATGAGCTTGACTGTCTTTATTTGCCCAATCGCAAAGAGCGAAGTTGCCCCCATAGCGATGTTGACATCATGTATGTTCAGACTAGATATACACGAACGGATCCGGGGCTGGCGTACGTGAGTTCTGTCCAACAATATCTTCACTCCGGCCTAGTTCTCTTTTTTGCATTTGCTTTCCTTGACATATGTTGCAGCGGCCGACGAAGCAGTGGATGCTGATCCAAGTGGATCTATTCGTCTTCGCCTGTAGTCCCCTCGTGACCCATGATTACACTCCTCTCGCCTCATTTCGTGCTCCCACCGGTCACTGAAAATGACATGGTCATTGCTTCGCTTGCATGGGGCTTCACCGTGGGCTTTGGGTGGCTCACCACCTGGAAAGCCGTGCGACAGACATTACAGATTCAGAAGAGGAAGGGGATTCGGGTTCTCAAAAGCGCCTACGTCTGGATGGTATGGCTAGAGATCCTGGCGTGTCTCATCTTTAGCATCATCTGTTGGTTATATTTGCGGGGCGTGATTCCTCCTTGGTGAGCGTGAACTTGTCTGCCAAAGGAATTAGTGCTGACCGACCTGTCAGTTTTGCATTCTATTTCTCAATTGGTATGTCCACTGCGATGTCTCTCATCCACGTACTAACTCCTGCAAAAGTCACCACATGGGCACTACAGGTAATTGATTCCACTGAATCTGAAAATGTGAAGTGACCCACTGACGCGAATACCCAGGTCCAATTCCTCCTACAAATCATCATTAATCGCTGTTCACTTCTCCTCGCGAATCGGAAAAAAGCGCGCCACCTCACCATTGGCGTTGCCATCTTAATCACCGCCGTCAACATTTCGGTTTACACCATCTGGATCCCCGCCCGTCTCCAAATCTCAGCGCGCTACATCGCGATCAACGAGTGGTGGGATCGTTGCGAGAAGGGCATCTACCTTCTTGTTGACGCCTCGCTCAACCTCTACTTTATCCATATTGTTCGTAGCAGCCTCCTGAGGGCGGGTCTGACCAAGTACAAAACTCTGATACAGTTCAATATGAGCATTGTCGGACTCTCGCTGGGCATGGATGTCCTGATCATATCCATGATGAGTTTACGAAATACGTTTGTGTGAGTACTGTCCCTCGGACACGATGCGAATCCAGCACTGAGAGCCCCTGCTAGCTATATGCAATTCCATCCGCTGGCTTACATGGTCAAACTCAACATCGAGTTGTCCATGGCCGACCTGATTGCTAAGGTCGCGAGTGAGAGTTCCTGCGGCATCATCTCGGATGCTGCGTTGAGAAATTTAGAAGGGGGAGAGGACTTCAGACCCAGTATGAGATCCAGCTCGATTTAGAAAGAATGATATGGCGGTGGGATTTGTGATCGATCATCTTTTGGCGAGGCGCGAGTCGTAATACGGTATTTTAGCGCGTTTGATTGGTAGAGTAATCATCAACAATACCAATACGACGGAATACACATGGTTCCGCCGCCCCGGATTCATCGAGTCCCGTGCGTCGCCACAAACCCCGCAAACTCCATCGTCGGAGACGTGTTGTCCTCAGCTCTCCTCTCCCACGTATTCCATCTTCCATCTGATCCCATGGAGGACTCTCGTCGACGCCAGCTGCATAGTTGCGACCCATGTCGCAAAGGCAAGAGGGGCTGCGACGCACCGGTTCGTGAACTTGGCCCTGCCTCGCCAATGGCAGATTCTAACCTCGACATGTAGAAGAATCGCAAGGATAGCGGGTTTACTTCTTGCTCCAACTGCAGGCGATGGAAGAAGGAGTGCACGTTCAAGTGGCTCTCCTCCAAGCGGGCGGAGTCCAAGGGTCACCGCAGAAGAACGGATGCCAGCACTGCCGGTGCCCATCCCTCTCACACTCCCCCGTCTGTTGTGACACCATACGGTGTCACCTGGGCTGAGGGACCACGCTTATCAGAATGGTATCCCACCAATCCGGGTGGCATGTTGGGTGCTACCGAACCCACCAATTGCGCCTCCTTGCTGAACCTCACTCCTCCAGTCGCGGGAGGATTAGACGGAGGCGAGCTGGACCAGTATGACTTCTTTTCTTGGAGTACCGACATCCCACATGGTTGGCCGCCCAGGGCCGTGACGGAAGGATCCGAAGAGACCTCCAGCGAACTGGAATCCCAGGCTGTCATCCCTGATTTGATTCCAAGTTCTTTCCAGACCACACCTGAAACTGACCAACAATTCGAGGACGGATCCAAGCCATCCTCTTTCGAGTTTGCGGCCCCAGGGTACAAATATCCTGACCACGCATATTCGGTGCCTGAACAGAATTACAGATCGGCTTCATCATTCGAATGGCGCCTATGCACCGCCTCCGGCGACACAACTAGACAATATGCCCGTTCGACAATGACTAGTAACTTAATCCGCATATACCACGACAGTATGGAGAACGCGCTGTCGTGTTGGCTGACCGAGCACAACTGTCCTTACAGCGGCTCGAACAGCAATCTCCTGACCCACACAAAAAGGAAGGAATGGGGCCCGAGTTGGTCGAACAGAATGTGTATCCGGGTTTGTCAGCTAGATCGTGCCTCGTCCTCAATACGAGGCCGCGCGTTAAGCGCAAAGGAGGACCAAACTGCGGCCCGAGCCCTCCATCTAGCGATCATGGCATTCGCCTCACAGTGGACTCAGCATGCACAGAAGGGGACGGGGTTATCGGTCCCAGAATCAATCGCCCACGACGAGAGATCTATCCGAGAGAGAGTCTGGAATGAAGCACGCCACGCATTAGAGGAATCAGCCGGCATTCCCTCCTTTCGCATTATATTTGCCAACATCATCTTCTCTCTGACGCAGAGGCCGCTGGACAACGAGCAAGATGAACTCCTGGGCCAGTTATTGGAGAATGACAGTGCACCGCGGTTTCTGGAAGCCGCCAATCGTCAACTATTCACTTTTCGACACAAGCTCGCTAGGCTCAAACGAGAAGCTCTTCCAAGCACAAGAGAGCTTCGCAAGGCTTCGATAGGATCGATGATGAGCGACATGCTGGAAGTGCCGAACCCTTCTGGGTCCTCACAGGGCACTTCAATTCTGACTAGTTCCGAGCACCAGAGTACTTTAAGCCTTTTGTTCTGGCTAGGGGTCATGTTTGATACCCTGAGTTCTGCGATGTATCAACGTCCACTGGTGGTGTCAGACGAGGATAGCCAAATTGCCTCCGCATCGGCTTCACTGCTCGATTCGGCAGACCATGTTGACACCGATGGCTGGAATATCCCACGAAATCGGTCTCGTGAGAAACAAGACGTGTGGGGCGACTTCTTTCTCCGCGGCCCTGTTGAGCGCCCATATAGCCAGGCCCAACCAAGATGGCCGTGCTCCTACGAAGAGGCTGCGTCGGTGCTTTCAGAGGCAACCCCTGTCAAGGTCTTGCTTTACCGCCGGGTTACACAGCTCCAAACCCTAATATACCGAGGCGCATATGGCGATCGCCTCGAAGAAGTCATCCAGAAGACCCTCCTGGTGTATCAACATTGGAATTGCACCTATCAGCGATTCATGCTCGACTGCGTCGCTCACCACGACCTACTCCCGCCACGCATCCAGTCGTGGTACGTCATACTCGACTGTCACTGGCATCTGGCTGCCATGCTCCTAGCAGACGCGGTAGAGAGCATTGACCACGGACGACTCGGCTCTGAAACCAAACGCGAGGCTCGGGAAGTATCAGGCCTCATCTCGGCGCTGCGGATAGATAATGCCTTAGCGGTTGGTGCCCTTGCTCGCTCCTCGCTTCAAGGGCAAGAACCGACCATGCACCGCCATTTCCACGACTCTCTCAATGAGGTGGCTTTTCTAGTTGAGCCGTGGACCGTGGTTTTAATTCATTCGTTTGCCAAGGCGGGATATATCTCGCTGAACAGCTTCCGTGCGCCTCGCGCGCATGGGGCGTTGGCTGAATGCTTCCGACAGAATTGTCTGTTTTGCATTCGTGCGCTTCAATACCTGGGAAGAAAGTCCGATATGGCTTTCCTGGTTGCTCGAAATTTATCGAGGTCTTTGGATCCGAACAATGCGTCCCGTTTCCCTTGACAAGGAGATCAATGTCGTGAAGTACGGGATATACAAGCTTAATACAACGAGAGGGATGGCAAACCTCTCAAATCAACTATTTCAGCTCATCCTGGCAATCTTAAGTAGTAGGGGGCTTCTGAAGTTTCAGCTTCCTTGATGTTCCAGCATGATCAACCGTCCAGCAACAACGCTGTCCTGGTTCGGTGCAGCAAGCTAGTCGGCAATAGACACCACGACACCCAATGCCGTGTCAACGGCGCGGGGCTCCATGCGGTTCTGCGGCGGGCGATATGGAACAGTGACGGTGCTGACGCCATGGCACAAAGCAGCATCCACGGATAGTAATCCATCCTGTCATGGATCTAGGCTCATTTTCCTTATTAGACCCAATTCTCTGTGGCGGCGTCAGTGGCGGATCTTAGCTCATCTTGAGGGGAATGTGGAAAGAGCTAGAGCAGGAAGAGTAGCTGCCATGGCCATAGCTAGCCACGTCGGTCCATTTGGAACCAATTGGGCAGGGGGCACAGACAGGCAATTCGAAAGCGCTGTTCTATATGGGATTCAGTGCAATATCCCCGCCCAGAGCGTTGCACCCAGGCAGATTGGTGAAAACCAGTTTCCAACGCGAGCCCTGCGATATACTCAATCAGACTCAATTCGCGAGCTGAGTGTCGACGAGCCGTGCGTGGTTGATGATTGGACAGGGCAGGATGGAAAGAGTGGGAAATCCATCCGGCGTTAGTCTCAAAGCGACGAAGCTTGCAGAGACGAACATTCACAGTTGCACGCTTGACCTCTCTTGGTGCAATTTGCGAGTAGTGGATCCGGCTTCAGCCAGTCGCGAGTGAGAAGGGGAAGAAAGGAAGAGGAAGAAGAGTGTCTGCGTGGGGGCGATCGCGCGCGGGATCCTCCCAGAAGAGAAACTGAAGAGTAATTGCTCGAGACGATGTATTTAAGAGCATGAAGATGGACAACCACTACCCTTGGTTTTTTTTTTTTTTTCTCGCCCTCTTCTTCGTTCTTTTCTCCCTTATCTGCTCTGTTTTTTATTCCAAGACAACTTCCATCATGGCTGCGGCATTCGAGAATCCCAAGAAAGACGGTTTTGTTATGCAGCCATCAGACCCGTCGCCGCCACCTTATACATCTTTACCACCATCCACCGCGATCTATGATCAGCCAAGAGACATCGATCAACCGCTACCCGCGCCGAACCAGCCTGCAGATACATATCCCATATACCCCACATATCCTGCCTATCCCACATATCCCACGAATCCCAATCCATACCAGGCGCAACAACCCTACCAGGTGCAACAACCCTACCAGGTGCAACAACCCTACCAGGCTCAACAACAATACCAGCCAGAACAGCAACAGTGGCCAGTGTCTACACCTTATGGTCAACCCCCCGATCAACAGACATGGAACCAAGCACCAGATCCGAGCCCTTTGGGGCCGACCTACGGTCCAGAGCCTCCGTTAGAGCCCCAACAATCACCTCCAGCGAAGGGAAGGCCCTGCGTGATCCCTCGTAAGCAGGCGTCCGATCTCCCCGCTAGTGCTCTACTAATATCAATGCCACGACAGAAATCATAAAGATCTTCGGAGACTCCTACATGAGCCCCTTCGTCCGCCCCCACGCGCCGGAACTGGAGCTTGAACACGGCTTCACCCCAACCGAGCTTGCAGAGTTCATCGACGGTCTCAACGAAGCGTACATGACAAGCCACGGGATGCAAATGACCAGCGCGGTGGGCACCATAATCGGCAAGGTGCCCATCAAACCCATTCGGCTCCTCGGCCGCGGTGTCAACCTGGCCGCCGGGGCGGGCACGGCCGGGGTATCGATGCTGCGCACGAAGCAGTACATGAAGAAGGCCAATGAGCGCATTTTCAAGCCCAAGGGCCTCTACGCGCAGATCTGCAAGACGGATAAGATGCTCGAGCAGGTCGGGATGGTGGATGAGGCGGCTGCGTTTTCGCGGACGCAGTACGATGCCATCATGCACGCCGCGGAGCCGGATGGGTCGATGCGCCACCCTATGGTGAGGCGGATGGAGGCTTTTGGTGGCCGGGTGGTGGAGCTTTCGTTCGAAGATGCCGCGACGCCTGTTGAGGCGGATGACTGGGTGCATAAGGTCGGGGCATATACTGGCCAGCGTGCGGAGCAGAAACAGTTGGGAAAGCTTCGGCAGCAAGAACGAAAGCTGGAAAGAAAGTCTTCCAAGGCGGCGGAGAGAGAGAGGGGAAAGATCGGGCAGCGGCAGGGTGAGGTCGATGTCGAGATTGAGAAGATCGTGGCCGAGTTGCAGGGGCTTGATGTCCAGATACAGAACCTCGACGCGCACCAGCCCGGCTATAACGAGGCGCATCGAGAGCTACAGAGGGAGCACGGAGAACTGGAACAGAAGCTCCGCCCGACCCAGGAGAAGCGGTCGCAGATCGGTCAGATGGAAAGGCAGCGTGGCAAGGAGCACAAACCGGGTGCTGTGCCGTCGGGAACAGTCAATAAAATCCTCTGGATTGTGATCACTGCCGAGGAGAAAAGCGCTCCCGGTGACGACGATTGGGACTCGGACAAGCAGACTGTTTCGGACAAGAAGAGCGATTGAGCAGAGGCTGGCGGCCATGATCACAATGCTCCAGGTATTTCCTGCGTGTCTTTTAGTGCTAATTAGATTGCGCGATATTAGTTGATATTTTGAATTCTCGCAATACCCCATTCTGTTTTCTTCACTGAAAAGACCGGCTTACTCTATGACTTGGAGCTTCTCCTGGCGCCCATCCTCAGCTTCATGCAAATCTGAAATTTAGACACATACCCGTCTGCAACCATAATTCCATGCGCTCTCAGCCTGTCAGTGCGATCCTTTGCACAGCTCTGATGTAGTCTGAAGCGATGGTGGGTCAATTCAGGGCCAATGAAATGTGTGTTGATCGCCAGGGCTGAGTGTATATATTGTTCCCGAGTACCTAAGTAGATTATCCCCACGATGCTCGATCATGATGGCATATTCTGCACAATGAGGCTTCAGGTGTGTACACTAGAGTCATTCCCATTAACCCTCTGCCTAACTATTATCTGTATTTAGAGAGTGAAAGCGAGCATTTCCGGATATCTACGAGTACCGTGAGAGACCAACCGTTGGGGGCCTGAAGCTATCACCGACTCTTTCCCCGCTCTCCATCTTGCATCTTTCATTCCCCGCCAAGCTCGACCTGAAGATGCCCACGTTGGCGGAGTCGTATAGCATGAGTATGGCGAGTCCACCTCTCAGTACCAATGGTTTAGGTTCTCGTGCCTTGCACCAAGGCGTGGATGTGCAACGTGACACACTAGCAGGAGCCGAAGCCGACGTTGCACCATCGCATGCAGTGAACGTCGCCACGAGATGGAACGAGTCAAAAACGACGACATGGAAACTGAGCGCCACGCTCTGGTGTGCATTTGTCATGGGCGCCAATGACGCTGCCTATGGAGCCCTCATCCCATACGTACGCGCTAGATTCCAACCCCATCCCCACATTATCCTGACATCGCTTTCTAGCTCGAACTCTACTACCACGAGAGCTACACGGTGATCTCCTTGGTCTTTCTCTCTCCCTTCGTGGGCTATGTGGTCTCCGCAGTCCTGAGCAACGTGATCCATCAGCACTTTGGCAGACGCGGAATCGCCATTATCGGCCCTGCGTGTCACCTAGTCGCGTTCACGGTTATATCGATCCATCCACCATTCCCCGTGCTAGTAGTCATCTATATCCTGGTGGGTCTGGGAAGCGGCATCCAGAATGCAGCGTGGAACGTGTGGATCGGAAACATGGCCAACTCGAACGAGGTGCTCGGCTTCTTCCACGGCTTCTTCGGCGTGGGCGCGACCATCAGCCCCCTCGTTGCGACGACCTTGATTACAAAGGCTGGATGGCCGTGGTACTCGTTCTATCATCTGCTGGTATGCACCGCGACACGTTATCCCCTGCTCCGAGTAAATTGCAGGCTGACGCGCTGGACCGACTAGACCGGGGCAGCTGCGCTCGAGCTGCTCTACGCGGCCAGCGCATTTTGGAATGAATCCGGCCCCAAATACCGGCGCGAGAACCCCATTACCCCCGGCGAAGGCGGGCCGTTCTCCCGGACGCGTGTGTCGCTCACATACAAGGTGACCTGGATCTGCGCCGCATTCCTCTTTCTGTATGGCGGGGTCGAAGTAGCCATCGGCGGGTGGGTGGTGGTGTTCATGACCAACGTACGCCACGGCAATGCCTTTGCGTCCGGAATGACCGAAACGGGCTTTTGGCTCGGGATCACCGCCGGGCGATTCGTGCTTGGCTTTGTATCGCCGCGGGTCGGCGAGAAGCTGTCTATTGCGCTGTACATCGTTTCAGCGATTGCGCTGGAGTTGATATTCTGGCTTGTCCCGCAGTTCGTGGTCTCCGCGGTAGCTGTGTCCCTCGTCGGGTTCTTCATGGGAACCATCTTTCCTGGTGTTGTCGTGGTTGCGACGCGTCTCCTACCGAAGGATCTGCATGTGGCTGCTATTGGGTTTGCGGCTGCATTATCAATGGGCGGAGCGGCGGTCTTCCCATTCATGATCGGTGCGATTGCACAGGCAAAGGGCGTCACTGTCCTGCAGCCGATCTTGCTGGCAATGTTGGCCGTGGCGTTGGGTATTTGGGGGACCCTAATGCGGGCTCCCAGTGTGCAGTCTACCCATCATGTTTAGCTTGATGGATCTGAAATACGGAGAAATGAAGATTGGAGAGTATGGGACATTCCAGTTAGTAGAAGGTAGTAATTTGTTGTCCCTTGCATACATACGAGGGCTATTCGAGCGGAACCCAAACGGGTGAGATTATATCGCGGATTATATTGGTGGGCATATTAGACACATTGGAGGGGACTTCGTTTTCGAATGCTACCCAGATCGAGGGTATTGCGAAGGCAGTCGATGGATTAAGAACCGTTTGGGCCTTGAACTTCAAAAGAGTCTAGTGATGTTCGGATAAGTGAATAAGTGAGCGACCACGATGCGATGGGTTCGCCGTGGAAATGTGCTCTTCAACTTCGCGCTCATGACCAGCGGAACTTGTATTATTGGCTATTTTCAATGCCACGACTTTCTCTCGCTCTTCAATATGTCTGTATATTTGTTAGAAGCAGAGACTCGAATTGAACGGGAATCAGTGAAGGCTACCCTTGCAAATCCCGCGCGAGCCACACAGTTGAAGACACGCCCCAGCCAACTTTGACCAGGGTTTGGTAGCGATCAGCTAGGATCTTCCCAGGCTTCGCCGGGTAGAAGCACTTGGATCCGTATACTGGCGAGATCTCTTCATCAACGAGTATACCGGACGGTAAAGGGGGCCCGGGAAAAGGCACAGGAAGCGGTTTCTTGCGAAGCAAGGCGGGCAAAGCAGGAATGGACCGCTTTATAATGTTCATTACGGAGTTGCTCCCGTAAGCCGGCGGGAGAATGCGATATCAATGGGTGGTCGTTGAAGACGAAGATCACGAAGGAGCCCAAGCACGGCTGGTGCACATCATCACTTGGCCAGATCCCCCATGAGGCGACATCAAGCCGGTGAAACTTCTCTGTTTTTTTGATCATGTAGTCTTGTTTGTGACATTGTCTACGAAACGTGTCAATCTCAAATCCATTCATGCAGACATCATAACGACGAACCTCTACCCGATCGTCCCGAATATGACAACAAATCATCATCCATGGTTACTATGGGGGGGAAGAGGACTGGATTAGTTTACCACAGGACGGAAGAGAAGATCCATGGATGATAACTCACTACCTAATTATCTCTAATATAGATATATAGATATATAAGCGAGAATGAATTTACAATTCTATTTTAATACAACTTAGTCTATATATTACGGGTTCCCTCTATAAGATTCATGGACCTGGAGATTCGCAGGAGTCCTAGGCTAGAACTAAGTCAGTATGGGATATCAGGGTGCTGTAACAAAATGTTGTACATCGACGAATACCTAACGAGTATAGATAACGCTGTGGGTCCCGCTGTCCTCGGGGAGGGCAATTAAAAGGGCTGCCTATGATAGGCAGAAGGCTGAACTGCCCGACTACTCTAGAAGATTCCTCTTCCGTCGGAAACCCGTTAGAGTCTAGAGATGGCTGGAATCAACGCTGCCTAAACGGAACGCGGATATGCTTGATAAGGGAGTTGGGGGCCTGATGTGACCCACGAGAGGAGACCGTCTGGGTTTAAGAAGTCTCATTTTCCATCTTCGTGAACAATCGAACCACTTCTACAATACCACCTCCAATCGTGTGACAATGGACATCTTCCAATCCAAACGCCTCCTCTACCGGGCGCCTGAAGACTCCGACGCGGACAAGGCATTCTTCCACAAGCACATCGTCAATGACCCGATCGTTCAGACAATGAGCAACCCGCGCCTGCACCGACCGCTACCATCCAAGAGCGCAGAGGATACGATCAAATTCATCCAAGACGCTCTATTAGGCGTATGCATTTATGTGGCTCCCCAAGCGTCCGGGGACGAAAACTCCACGCCTGCGGGTGACGGACAAGCCTCGGAGAAACTGAAAGAGCCCAAAGGCACGCCGATCGGCCATGTGAGTCTGTTCAACTTCCTGGGCCCGAGTGCCAGCCACCACCGCAAGGCGATGCTGGGCATCTCGCTGGCTGAGGAGTATCGCGGCCAGGGATATGGCAGGGAAGCCATCGACTGGGCTTTGGACTGGGCGTTCCAGCATGCTGGTCTTCACCGGGTGTATCTCCATGCGATGGCGTACAACGAGCCTGCGCTGAAGTTGTACCGGAAGATGGGCTTTGTGGAGGAAGGTCGCGAGCGTGAGGCCTTGCTTTATCGACGCGCTTGGCATGATGTTATCAATTTCTCTATGCTGGAGCATGAGTGGGAGCAGCTGCGGGAGACGCAGAAAGCTGGGAAAGAGTGATAAGTTTGCCGTTTAACGAATACGTCCGCGTGAGAAACGATACGAGTCCGTTGTCATTCTTGTTCTACATACCCGTCAACGTCAATTGAAGTATATGTACACTTGGGAGACTTTCATAGAGAAGGTCCAAGCTAGAGGGCCTGAAAAGTAGTGCGGCTAGATGATGTACAAACGGCAATTTGATAGATTTCATGAGTTGGCTTCAACCTACATAAGTCTCCCTGTGGATCACTAAACGATGCGAACAAGATCGGAGAGGACGTCTCGCGGTGATATCGGAATCGGTCGTTATTTATTGATGGAACTGGCTGTCGCGTGTGTCATGGGTACTTCGTCTGTCGCGCTTTGGTCCTGGGCCCCTGGCTTTTTGCTGTCGATATGTCCCCATCCTAATCCAAAGCATGTGAAGAATGCGACTGCCGCAAGAGCAACTGCCAGATACTATACGCCCATAGTCAAGATACAGTTAGAGCAGTCTAGGAGATCAGAGATGGGGATTCTTACCCAGGACCGTGTCAATGCATGATTATACGCGAGAATCACCGAATCATAGGAGCCTGCCGGTATAAGATTCCGGAAGCTGGACGGCAGCGCACCCGCATCTACAATTTCCTGTGCATTCCTCAATCCAGGGATATAGGCGACCAGGGTAGCATAGAGGCGATTGGCAAAGATAGTCTGGCCGGACGCCGAGAAGAGCGAACCACCGAAGAATTGCCCGAATAAAATGAATGCGGTTCCTGAGGACACAAGGTCTGGTGGGAGTACAGCTTGTGTCGCGATGATAGGCTGCGTGCGGTGTTCCAGTATTAGTCGCAGATGTTAGCGTCTGGGTTGGGTAATACTCACTACTTGAATCGACAAACCTCGTCCGGCACCAATGAGTACTTGATAACCAATCCATTTGCTCGAGCCACTAGATGGGCCCATAGTCGTCAATAGACCCGCACCGATAGTAGTCAATGCGCATCCGACAAGTGCTGGAGGCGCGCAGTATCCGCTCTTGGAAACTGGCCGTAGGGTCAGTTTGCCATTGAAAAGCCGGATGGGAATGAAAGCGCTGGAACAGATTACTCACCAATTGCACCTGCAACAAGGGTAAAGAAAGTCTGAGAGGTAATAGTCGGTAATAGCATCACACCACTTCGAATGGGACTAGCGCCTTTGACGACTTGGAACCATAGGGGCAGATAGTAGGTTAGGATGATGAGTGATCCGAATTGGAACAACACGATCCAGAATCCGAAGAACGGAACCGATTTCTTGACGATTCTAGGCGTGATCATCGCTTTGTCGCCTTGATATTTCTCCTGCGCGATGAAGACAACGAATGTAGCTGCAGCACCACACAACAGCCCAATGATGGTGGCCGAGTTCCACGGGTATGACGTCCCACCCCACTGGATGGCGAGCAAAACCATGATGCAGGTTGGGCAGAACAGTAAGAATCCGATCGGATCAAAAAAGGTGATTGCCTGACCCAGATTTCTAGGAAGTGTTGAACCCTTACTTTTTGATGGAAATCTCAGAATCAGTAGGCATAAAGCAGTCACACCCCCTGGGGGAAGGTTGATATAAAAGCCTGAATAATATCAAATTTAGATCGGAACCAGTCGTTCAGGGTAATCTCGCACGTACACCATCTCCATGACACCTTTGAGGTCAAACCACCACCGATCAAGGGTCCGAAAACTGAGCCTATCGTGGCCATCGAGGTTCCTAGCCCGACCTGCCCTGTGCAAGTCCCGGTGTCAGCAGCCTTTCACTAGGCAAGCGTCGTTGCACATTTCATACAGGCTCTGGTAGAAGGCTTCATTTCTGTTCCCATAATGGAAAGGGAGCCATTATAGATTCCCGCACTCCCGAGTCCAGATATCGCTCGACCGATGATCAACATCTTGGACGAAACGGCCACGGCCGACAGAACGGATCCCAGTTCAAAGACGAAAAGGAACGCTAGGAAAGTGAACTGCTCAGATAACGTGTCAACGCGATATCCACACAAAGTCTCTCGGTAATCAGACCTTGGGCACGAAATGTGTGTAAAACTTCCCTGCCATCGGAAGGATCGCGCAACTAGATCGCATCAATGGTTAGTCTCCGGTGTCAGTCTTATACTGCGACAGACCTACAGCGCCATCATATAACTCGAGCTATACCACCCGATATCCAGTGTCGAGTGGAAGCGACTTGAGATTTGCGGCACTGCGGTGGAAATGATCGAGGCATCGAGCGTGGTGAGAAAAATCGCCATCAGCAAAGACACGGTCACGCAGTACATGCGGAACCCATGGAGATGCTCTTCTGGCTCCAACGATTCTCGTTCATCGCGTAGTCTCACTTCACTCGTCGACGGATCTACTTTCGGACCAAACGTATCGTGGTCCTCCATCGCGTCTTGAGGCACCATGGCGTATGGTATGTGAAGGTGTGGGATGGAGGTTTAGTAGAGGGGGACGCGACGGCCGGACGGAGGGCGCGGAGTATACGAGTCAATCGTGCATCCTGCAATCCGCGAAGCTTTCTTGATAGGGAAAAGGCGCCGATCCGTGTCAGGGTAATTGTTTCAATTCCCAGCTCGCCGAAACTACCAAACGGGCTTAGTCGCCCAGGGCGCAGAATGGGCCCGCTTGGGGGCTAGTATAACGAGCGCGAGCCTTGGAAGAATTCCTGCAGGAGTTCTAGAAGACGTTGCGGCAACGTACGCAGCACCTTCTCTACTGCTGTCTTGATTTCCGATCACCCCAATTGTGCTATGCATTTTTGAGAGCTTTATTTCCTGATGTGGGTGAAGAGCTCATGTATAAGCTCGTGGATTGCAAATGTTGTAGATTCAAGACCCCGATCTATCATGGCGAATAGTACTACGCCCCAACCTTCACACGCAGATCATTCTGAAACCGAGTAACTCCCGAGAGCATCGTTCGAACTGAAGACACTGAATCGTGTCCGTTGGATCCCGGGGACTGGCTCCGCGGCACCATCATGGAACAGATCACCACAAATGGTTGTGCAGAGTAGCTCAAGCGAGCTAGGAGATGACCCAATGTAGTTGAGGATGGGGCACTACATAGCTCTAAAGCTGGAAAGGGGGAGCACCCACTATCAGGCGTCAAAACTGAGCAAGAAAAGGTCGGAATGGGGTGCTCGCAGAAGTATGAGTCGTTGTCCCCTGGCGGGATCGCATCCGCGTAGATGTGAAGAACTCGGTGATAGCAAGTGAGAATCAACAAGGCTAGAGAATCGGCACAGGATGACAGCTCCAAACTATTCTCGGCCCGGCTCCAGAAGAGGTGGCAATAAACATCGATGACATCCATCAGCTCCTGCGTCATCTGTGCTATCAGTTGGATTGGCAAGCCGCCATCGGTTCCCCACGGCGTGGGACTGGGCCGCGGCGCGATACACGCGGCACCGAAAACGCTTGTCTGCACAAGAACAAGCTTTTGAAGACATTGGCTCCACAGGTGAGGACCCAATGGGTCTGGCGAGGGCGATGAAGAGTAAGCAAAGTCCGAGCCTTCCCAGACAGAGACTGCTGAGTCGGTTGGAGGGACTCCGGGCGCAGGGGGAACGCCCCATGACATCCCTTGAGAACTAAATATCAGCCGAAAGAGAACTAATATGGAGATTGTGGAACGCTTGGCTTCGGCTCACCAGACATGTCTAGCGGCAACGCAGACGGTGCAGGCATATCCAATGGTGCGTTCATACCGCGTGGGGAATCCACCAAGTCGGAGTCACCACCGTTGGAGATTTCCTGGAATTTGACTTCGGCGGCCGTTCTCTCCAATCGCCAAACTGTCTGATCCCAAGGCAGGGCTGTGGATCGTTTTCTCTTTCGCGGGCGCCCGGTTTGTAGGGACTGGCTGTGGATGCACAAAAGCCCGCTTGATAGACAACGCTGGCATCCATTTACATCTTCCGCTGTACGTTGACAGCGTAGCTTCTGACTATGGCAGCGATCGCAAGCTCGGCGAGTCTGAGAAGAAAGCATGGCAGAGGTATTCATTTCGTGATAGAGGCAGTTCAATCGGAGGAACAGAAGAAAAAACAACTCGTACTCCGAATAGTATCGTGGCCCTTGTGTGGTGGTGTTCGTAGAATGGGTCCGAGACTAGCCCATAACTGTCAAATGAGAAGGATGATGGACAACTCTAGAAGGATTTGAATGGCCTAGTAGCCAAATGCCGCCGAGCGCAGATATGTGTCTATGGTGCCAGCCAGGGCGTCCATAGATGTTCAGAATTCATGGATTTGACAGCTCCACCAGAACTGGAGGTGACTGAGGAGAGATGGCATCTTCCCTAAGAGAATACGACCTATTCCCAGCCATCATCGAGCTGTCATGCAGGTGGCCCTAGAAAGGGGCGGCCGTTCTGGGGCCAGAATCGCGACTCAGTCTTTCGACGGGCGTGGCGTCGGGAATATCTAGGAAGAGATCTCGGGACATTCATCGATTGGATGATTAGAAGAGGTAAGGCCTTAGGCAAGCCATAGTTCTTGGCGATTCATATTCGACGTAATTCGAACCAGAAGTTCACCCTGTCAAGAGGATCTGTCAAGCGGCGGCGTGAAAGGATCACTCTAAACGCTCGAGTCTAAGCTCAAGAGAAGCCCGGGGGGAAGTCCATGAACCCGTTCTCTATCTCCGTCAGCTTCAATCAAAGCACCCCCAATCATTCCCAGAGGGATCCATTACTCCGCCTGAGTGGGACTTTCCCCATACTCAAAAACCCACCGAAAAGTGGATCAGCCGAACCTCAGGGGTGTGCAGCGCCCGGTGTGAGGAGTGATTAATTGGCCTCGTATAGACCACGATCTATACGGTGGCCCCAGTCCGAAGACAGCGAAGGAGCCGATCCTGGATTTTACCCTCGCACAGCAAGCCCCATCGGGAGGATGACAGCGCAGAATCCCTACGATTCCGCGTTGGGGGATTACTCGCCCAACTCAACGCTGTCATTACGGGGTGGTAATTTGGTTGGAGGTGAAACATTGCGGTGTCTCTGCGTTGCATAATTTGACGAATATTCGACTTGACACTTCTGGCTTGACTCAAGCCCGGTGGCGCTGAAAGCTAGGCATAGACGGGAATACATGATTCAAACGGCGCAAGGCTTCAGTGTCTCCACCAAATATAGGCGACGGCTCGGGCGCCTTGAGGCCCGTTGTCTGGTTGGGGATCTGAGCTCGTTGGGGCAACCATTCCTTAGTATTGCGCCATGCAGAAAGGCCCAGGGCTGCCATTCCGAATGGGGTATTTGGATGTATACCAATGAATCGTAGAGTGCTGTTTACGAAACATTTAATACACCCCCAATAGAAGGAGCGCTGTCGACCAGGCCAAAGTTCTCTCGTTCACTCACTATTTTTCTTTTTTCCGGCCCTATACATCATGGACAGCAGAGCCAGGGAGCCCATTGCTATTGTGGGCAGTGGTTGTCGCTTCCCAGGAGGTGCGTCCTCGCCAGCACGTCTATGGGAGCTACTGCGTCAGCCTCGGGATGTCTCGAGCCATATTCCAGAAGACCGTTTCTCATGGCAAGGGTTCTATCACCCCGATGGCGCTCACCATGGCACGACCAATGCCACACGAGGTTACTTTCTCGAGGAAGGCATTCGTAATTTCGACGCCAAATTCTTCAATATCCCACCTGCAGAAGCCGACTCAATCGACCCGCAACAGCGCTTGCTCCTCGAAACCGTATACGAGGCCATCGAATCCGCAGGAATGAGCTTGGATGCGCTGCAGGGAACTCAAACGGCGGTGTATGTGGGCATGATGGCCTGTGACTATCAAGATGTCATGCTGGCAGACACAGAGTGTACGCCGACGTATACGGGCACTGGAAGCGCACGGAGTATCGCGTCGAACCGGATATCCTACTTTTTCGATTGGCATGGCCCATCCATGACCATTGACACTGCGTGCTCGTCGAGTATGATGGCCATTCACCTCGGGGTGCAGGCGTTGCGAAACGGAGACGCTCCGGTAGCTGTCGCCGCTGGGGCATCGTTAATGATTGGCTCTGGTAAGAGATTGGTATCAGCCTATTGACATTTCCCTGCGCTGACATCCGTGGATGACTCTCAGAGATTTTTACCGTGCTCAGTAATCTGAGCATGTTGTCGCCAGACGGCCGCTCCAAGATGTGGGACGCAGATGCCAATGGCTACGCGCGCGGTGAGGCGGTGGGTGCCATCGTTCTCAAACCACTCAGTGCCGCTTTGCGAGATGGTGACCCCGTCGAGTGTGTGATTCGCGAGGTTGGCGTCAATCAAGATGGCCGGACGAAAGGCATCACTATGCCAAGTGAGGTGGCCCAGGCGGCTCTCATTCGCCAAACATATCGTCGTGCCGGGCTGGATCCCACCAAGGCATCCGATCGTCCTCAGTACTTCGAGGCACACGGCACTGGCACTCCAGCTGGTGATCCAAGGGAAGCAGAGGCCATTACTCAAGCTTTCTTTGGCGCAGGCAGTGACCCGTCTGGCGACAACCCCTTGTATGTGGGTTCGATCAAGACCATCGTTGGCCACACAGAAGGCACGGCGGGAATCGCGGGTGTGCTGAAAGCATCCCTCGCCCTCCAGAATGGCTCGATTTCCCCGAATATGCTGTTGAACCGCCTCAGCGCTTCTGTCGCTCCGTTCACAAAGAACTTGAAGGTTCCCACCTCTCTGACTCCCTGGCCTACAGTGCCGGGCAACGCACCAAGAAGAGCCAGTGTGAACAGCTTTGGTATGTATCTCCCAGATATTGCCAGTCTACTGAGCGACACGCTCAAAGGAATCTGGCTAACTCTCGTGCACAGGATTCGGTGGTGCCAATGGCCATGCCATCTTGGAGAGCTTTGTCCCTCCGCGAACTGTCGAGCACAATCCTCTCGGCTCGATCTCCTTGTCTCCTTTCACCTTCTCTGCTCCATCTGAGCCAAATCTGAAGTCAACACTTGAGCGTTTTGTAGAGCATCTTCATAGATTTCCCGAAACGAATATTCGCGATCTTGCATACACACTCCAGGCTCGTCGATCGGTATTCCCCTTCCGCACATCATTTTCGTCTACCACTACCATTGGCCTGCACAAGGCAATCACACAAAAGCTAGAAGACAACCAAGACAAGAATGGCCCAGGTCTCGGTGTGCTCGCGCTGTCAAAGCCCAGCAAGAAGATACTCGGTGTCTTCACCGGCCAAGGAGCACAATGGGCGGGTATGGGTAAAGAGCTCATAACGCAGATACCCTATGCTCAGACTCTCCTGGGGGAGCTTGAGCACTCTCTCAACTCTCTTCCTGGTGCAGATAAACCATCGTGGTCACTTCGTGAGCAGCTGCTTGCTGGACCCGAATCCTCGCGGCTGAATGAGGCCGCGATAGCCCAGCCATTGTGCACAGCAGTTCAAGTAATACTTGTCAGCCTGCTCCAACAAGCTGGGATCAATTTCACTGCGGTCGTTGGCCACTCATCAGGTGAGATTGGTGCTGCGTACGCGGCGGGCTTTCTTAGCGCGTCCGATGCCATCCGGGTGGCCTACTACCGGGGTCTCTTCGCATATCTCGCCGAAGGACCGAACCACGAGAAAGGTGCTATGCTAGCCGTGGGGGCATCACTCGAAGATGCCCAGGCCCTCTGCAGAAATGCCGATTATGAGGGTCGCATCACGGTCGCGGCCAGTAACTCACCGGCCAGCGTGACCCTGTCGGGCGACATCGACGCTATCAATTGTGCGAAGCTGCAGTTCGACGAAGAGAAGACGTTCGCACGGCTACTCCGTGTGGATACCGCCTATCATTCCCACCACATGCTACCAACGGCCGGACCCTACGTGCAATCCCTGCAGAAATGCGGAATTGAACCCCTGACGCCTGAAAGTGGCCGCCCTCATTGGTATTCGAGTGTCAAGCCCAGCTCTGAAGCAATGCGACTGGGCAAGGAGCTGGGTGGTGAGTACTGGAGAGACAATATGACCCGGGCGGTCTTGTTCAGTCAGGCAATCGAGAACGCCATTGACTGTGCTGGGCCCTTCGATGTGGCCGTCGAGGTCGGACCGCATCCAGCTCTTCGAGGACCTTTTCTCCAAACCCTAGATGCTCTTACGGGTAAGAAGCTTCCATATTCAGGGTGCTTGGCCCGAGGTACGAACGACGTGAAGGCTTTCTCGGATGCACTTGGGTTTTTCTGGACGTATCTGGGCCCAGCGGTGGTCAATCTCGATGCCTACGAGCGCAAGGTCGCACCTGACAGTCCAAAGAGGACTTTCATCCGTGGTCTTCCGTCCTATCCATGGACTTATGAGCGCCCCTATTGGTATGAAACGAGGGCTGCCCGTCAAAGGCGTTACCGCGAACGCCCATTCCATCCACTCCTGGGAATCGCGGCTGGGGACGCGACGGAAAGTGAATACCGGTGGCGAAACTATCTTCGTCCCAAGGAGATTCCCTGGCTGGACCATCACCGTCTGCAAGGTCAACCCGTTCTTCCAGCTGCTGGCTATGTCTGCATGGCCTGGGAGGCAGCGCTCGAGGTCTCGGACGGCCGGCCCGTCCAACTCTTCGAGCTGCACAACTTTGAAATCGGGCATGGCCTGATGTTTGATGATAATCCTGCGGGCAGGGAGATCATCTTTACACTTTTTAATATCAAGAGATTTTCAGGGAACCCGGATACACTTTGTGCACGATTTTCCTGTCATTCTGTCGGCAGCCGAGAGAGTAATCAATTGTTTGTCAACGCTGGAGGCGAGATCACGGTGACCTATGGCGCACCTTCTGCGTCTATACTCCCTTCGAGCCCACAGCAGCTTACAAACCTCGTGGATACGGATCCTGACGCTTTCTATGATGCGTTGGCCCGTCTAGGATATGGGTTCGAGGACGAATTCCGGAGCATAGCTTCGCTCCAGCGGAAACTATGGCATTCGCGTGGTGTTTTGCGAAGAACCCCTCACAGTGAATTGCTCGTTCATCCTGCTACCCTCGATGTTGCGTTCCAGGTTCCCGTTGCGGCGACAACCTATCCCGGCGACGGGGTACTCTGGACACTTCATGCGCCGGTCATGGTGCGGCATATCAGCTTCAACCCCTATTTCGCCAACGTCAAAGAAGCAGACGAAGAATGGGTCTTTGAATCGACCTTCGCCAATAAGTACAGCATGCACAGAGAGGCAACTGTCCAAATCTACCCTCGAGGAAGCTCGAATGCTGTTTTCCAACTTGAAGGGATTGAAGGCAAGCCACTTTCGCCCATGACCGCGGCAGATGACAGGAAGCTCTTCTCAAAGAACACTTTTCACCAATTGTCTCTTAATGGTGATTGGGCTGCAGATGGACATAGAGCCTCGGCGAAGGAGTATGAGCTTGCCTATCTCCTTGAACGAGTTGCCTACTACTACCTTCGTCAATTGCATCAGAATGTCAGTGCACGCGAGAGGGAGTCTGCTCAAACCCATCACCAACACTTGCTGGCCTTTGCAGGCCTCCTTGTGGAACAAGTTGCGTCTGGTCAGCATGTCTGGGTCAAGCCGGAGTGGGTGGCGGATACGAAGGAAGATCTCATCGAGGCCGCGGTAGAGTAAGTCTGAGCGGAGATGGGCTAGTTTATGCAGCCTCACTGACATTTCCCTTAGACATGCCGATTCGATCGACTTGCGGATGATGCACTCTGTCGGCGAGAACGTGCTGCCTGTTGTTCGCGGGGAAACAACGATGCAAGACAATATGCTGGAGGACTATTACCGCTCCGCGTTGGGTTACCCTGTAATGAACAAATGGCTGGCTCGGATGGTCAGTCAGCTGGTTCATCGCTTCCCACGAATGAAGATCTTGGAGATTGGTAAGTCCTGAGGACTCGATATATCTATGCCAATCCTCACAAATCTCTAGGCGCTAGTACAGGGGCCACCAAGGAAATTCTTCATTCGACCGGTCTCAAATTCATATCCTACACCTGCACGGATATTTCCCCCGCAGTCCTTGGTCGTGCGGAGATGGAGTTGCAAGAGTTTGCCAGCAAGATAGAGTACCGAACTTTGGATCTCGAAGCGGATTTCGTGGAGCAAGGCTTTGGCGCGCAGGGTTATGACCTTGTCATCGCTTCTAATGCTATTCACGCTACCAAATCTCTTCACAAAACACTGTCTCGAGTTCGAGGTCTTCTTCGACCTGGTGGATATCTCGTGCTGTCAGAAATCACGGATAACTCGCCTACTCGATTCGGCTTTGTTCTGGGAGGTTTGCCCGAATGGTGGGTTGGACACGAAGATGGCAGGCCGTGGGCTCCGACTATTTCCACTGCTGAGTGGGATGGTGTCCTTCGCAAGGCGGGCTTCTCTGGAGTGGATGCGGTGACCCCAGCAGATGATCCACTGCCATACCCTTTGTCGATCATGGCTGCTCAGGCAGTGGATAGTCGTATCGAAGCCCTACGGGAGCCGCTTTTCCATCCTCATCCGATTGTCGGCTCCACGGGGAACCTGGGTGAACTACTTATTGTCGGCGGAAGCGGCCTGCAAGCTTCAAAACTTGTTCAAAGCATCTCGCGCATCATCTCGGCCCGATTCACAAAGGTCGTTTCGGTCAATAGCCTTGAGGCTGTTTCTCAACTCTCGATTCCCATTCCACCTAACATGATATTCCTCGGTGACCTGGATCAGCCCACCTTCAAGTCAATGACCGAGAGCAAGTTGAAAAGCCTCAAAGCCCTTATCAAGGCAGCCCGCAGTATCCTTTGGCTCACATTCGGCACTCGAGGAAGCGAGCCTTACAACAGCATGAGTATCGGATTTGGTCGATCGGTGATGCATGAAACACCAGAGATGCAACTCCAATTCCTCGATATCAACAAGCCAGGCCACGTCAATGGGCTTTACGTCGCGGAAACACTATTGCGACTGTGTGCGGTCACCAATTTGGCCAAGTCAGGACAGATGGAGGAGATGCTCTGGTCTTCTGAGCCAGAGATCTATCTCCAGGACGGCAAAGAGTATATTCCTCGAGTTATGCACGACCAAACTCTGAACGATCGCTACAATACCCGACAACGCACGGTCACGCACCAAGTCGACTCTTCGTCATCTTCCGTTCAATTGGAAGTTCTTCGTGACTCTTATATGCTCAAAGAGAAGCCATCGAAGGCACTCGCAGAGGCTGACATGGCCGACTTTGTCACTATTGAAGTCCTGGCATCAACCTTGGCTGCTGTCAATCTTCCGTCGATTGGACCGACTTTTATTGCTTACGGTGTAGTGAAAGGGACTACTGATACGGTTATGGTTTCTACTGCATTCAATGCTTCCATCTTGCAAGTCCCTCAGAAGCACCTGGTGGCATGTGGTGATCGTACAGCTGCTCGAGACCAAATATTGGACACAGTGGTCTGGGAGTTTACAGCTGAGCGACTCCTTGGGGAAGCTTTCCATTCTGGAACCATTCTCCTGTACCAGGCACCCGCCGGATTGACATCTGCACTGAAACGCCGCACTTCCGACAAGCAGGTGAATGTCATTGAAATTTTGCACACTGCAGCTACCGCGCCAAACCAGATCCATATGCATCCCAGGATTATGGCACACCACATTCCAGCGCTGCTCCCGCAGAGGGTTTCACTTCTCGCCAATTTCTCGCTCGATGGAGGACCCGGCAGCTTTGTGAGCCGTCTTCAAGCAAGTCTGATCCCGGGCTGCAAGGTGATAAGCTTGAATGATATGTTTAGCCCCGTCGTCGAGATACCCTGGTCAACCGCTGCGGACGCAGACAAACTCCATTCGTCTCTGAAGTGTGCAGCCACTACTGCTATGGAAGTACTATCCACTAATCCATCGCTACCCGACATCAAGGTAGCATCTGTGGAAGAATGTCTAGCCCAGGTTCCAGGATCAACAGCTGGATGGATCGTTAATTGGGAAGCAAGCCATAGCCTAAGCGTACAAGTTCAGCCAGCAACAGCTCAGGTCACGTTCCGTGGTGATAAGACCTACTTGCTAATTGGACTGACGGCAGATTTGGGTCAGTCATTGTGTGAATGGATGATTTCTCAAGGAGCTCGCACCGTCGTCCTTGTTAGCCGAAATCCCCGAGTGGAGCAGATTTGGTTGGACGCGCAGCAAAAGGACGGAGGTCAGGTTCATGTCCTCTCTGCGTAAGTCCATGCATTTCCGTCTTTTCCATTTGGAACATGGCCACTTAACTGACATTTCTATCGAATAGCGATGTGACCAAGCAGCAAAGTGTCCATCAAATGTACCAGAAAATTGTCACCGAGCTGCCCCCTGTTGCAGGGGTTGTCAATGCTGCCATGGTGATGCAGGATTCTATCTTTGCTAACACAAGCATCGACATGCTGAACAAGGTTCTCTCACCCAAGGTCGATGGAAGCAGATACCTGAACGAACTCTTCTCGGAGCCCAACCTTGACTTTTTCATTCTTTTCTCCTCGCTCAGTGTTGTGGGAGGAAATAGTGGCCAGACGAGCTATACTGCGGCAAACGCCTACCTCACAGCCCTAGCAGGACAAAGACGAAGCCAAGGTCTAGCAGCATCTGTAATGGACTTGGGAGCCGTTCTGGGTCTTGGCTACGTCACTCGCTCAGGAACGTTTACAGGCGATGACATTGATGCCTTTGGCGGCTATCCGATCGCTGAATCTGATTTGCGAGAACATTTTGCGGAAGCTGTGTTGGCAAGCCCAGTTGGGGAGGACAGCAACCATGAGATCATTTCAGGGGTCAGAGAAGTTGACCCTATACTGGACGACCGGGTGCCGTGGATTAACAACCCCCGAATGTCCCACTTGGTCGTTGACAAGGAAGCGCAAATCGCTGGCGGTCATGACGATAAAAAGAGCCTTCCTCTCAAGGAACAGCTCCGTGATGCAAAGACCATTCAGGAAACGCACAAAATAATCCTGGGTAGGTATCCCCTACTTTGGCTCTTTTAATTTATCTGCTAATTACTATCTCAGATGCTCTCACTGACCGACTTCTCGTTATCCTTCAGCTTCCCTCGGATGGTTTGGCCATCCCGGTGCCGTTGGTAGAGCTTGGAGTTGACTCTCTGGTTGCAGTTGAGATCCGCTCGTGGTTCATGAAGAAGCTCAGTGTAGAGGTTCCCGTGTTGAAGGTTCTTGGAGGGTCTACCATGCCAGATCTTGTCGATCACGCAATTCAACAACTTCCCCAGGAGGCTTTGCCGTGTCAAGCCGCAGAAGAGCCTGCCGCCGAGCCAAATACTACGGCCAAAGACGCAAACGATCCCCCTGAAACCTCGGGCCCTGTGGTAGAAAGCGATGCTACGATACCGACAGATCCCTCATCCGATGCCGATGATACAGAGCAGACCGGTTCAGACAAAGACATTCATCCGACTCCTCCATCGAGCCCCAGTCTAGATGGAGAAGAACCGTCATATGAACATGTCATCCAGAAGGAGGGGAGGATGTCGTTTTCCCAAGCGCAATTCTGGTTCCTCCGGCATCATCTTGAGGATCCCACCACTTGGAATGTCACCTTCTGTCATCGCATTGAAGGAGGCCTTGATCCTCAGGAAATGAATCAAGCTATGGTCTCATTGGGGAAATCCCATGAGGGACTGCGCACATGTTTCTTTGATGGAGGCCCTGACGGCACTCAGCCAATGCAAGGTGTTCTGGCCCAATCCCGTCTTAAGCTGGAGTTCCGTCAAATCAACCACGAGGACGAAGTCGATGCTGAGTTTGCACGACTACAGAGTTATGTGTACGATTTGCAACATGGCGATACTATGAGGGCCGTGCTACTTCGCAAGAGTGCCCAAGTTCATTATCTGATTATCGGGTATCATCATATCGCCATGGACGGTCTAGGATTTGCGGGATTCTTGCAAGAGCTCGTCCAGGTCTCGGGTGGTCTTCGCCTTCCTCCAATCAAACATCAAAATATCGACTACGCCGCAGAGCAACATGAAGCGTATGAGAGTGGTCAGATGACTCGTGAGCTGGACTATTGGCGAAAGGAGTTAAAGAGCCCACCGCAAGCGCTGCCCCTGCTCCCCTTCGCACACGTCAGCTATCGCCAGCCATTGAGAGTCCATCGGCACCACTTCGCTGATTTCCGAATCTCTCCAGTCCTGACTGCGAGGATCAAACGCCGTTGTCGTAACTATCATGTCACCAGCTTCCATTTCTACTTGACAATATTGCAGACATTGATCTTCAAGCTGGCTGACGTGGATGATCTTTGCATCGGCATTGCGGACTCCGGTCGCCGGGATCAAGACATGTTGCGGACCATGGGTGTATTTTTGAACTCATTGCCCGTGCGATTTACCAGAGACCTGAATCAAACCTTCGGAGAGGCCGTGCGAAATTCCCGGACGAAAGCGTACGGTGCTCTCGAGCACGGTAGCGTCCCTCTCAGTGTCATTCTCGAACAACTGCAGATACCCCGATCTACTGAGGCTGCGCCACTTTTCCAGGTATTCTTTGACTTCCGGCAAGGCGTCCAAGAGAGGATGGTGCTAGGAGGCTGTCAGGTCCAAAGGACGCACTGGGACTACGGCAGAACAGCCTACGACATTACCTTGGACATCATGGAGAATTCGGACAGCGACACAGTCGTTTCTCTAGCCACGCAGCAGAGCCTCTATTCTCAGGAAGATACCGAACTACTCAGTCGTATGTTCCAAACCCTCATCGAAGACTTTGCCACAAGTCCCGCGCAGCGACTTTCTGAAGCGCTGCTTTTCACCAAGGAGGATGTGAATAAGGCAATTGAAATCGGCCGCGGTAAGACCCGAAACTTACACGGATTCTTTAGGAATATTTGTGGTTGGTATGCTGGCACTCGCCGTCTCGACACTCTACCTTGATGATTCATCTTCAAAGAGATCAACAGATATATACATCACTGCGCACATGCCTCCTCGGGGTATCTACATGGGTAGCCACGCAGTGGGGAAATACATAGCTGTCCAGGAAGAGTGTTGAGCATTTGTGTCCATTATACTTACCGCAATTATTTTCCTGGGGCCCCTGTGTTATCGACGTCCATATTCAGAGGCATGCTAACTCTGAGAACAGGACCTCAAATGCGCTCATGCTGGCCCGAGACTGTGGACGCATGTATAGATCGTCACGCTGCTCAAGCTCCTGACTTGGTTGCCCTTGTTGACGGAGGCATCGATAGCGTTGATATCACATACCGCGAGCTGTCAAACCGCGCCACTTGTATTGCTTCGGCCCTCCATGGCCTTAAGGTTGGTGATAGGGTTGTCATCGCGCAGGAGCCAGGCTTCGATCAGATCAGCGCAATCCTGGCCACTTTCCGTCTGGGTGCGGTCTACGTTCCTGTCGATACTCGGCAGCCTATCCAACGACTTAGGGACGTGGTTGAGGACTGCCAAGCAACCATCATACTATGCCATACCAAGACCATTGAACTGGCTGACTCTTTGTCATCCGGGAAGACTCCGATTTTGAACACTTCCAGCATTGAGCAAAAGCAGCAAATGATGATCGAGCCTCGCTCCGTCAGCCCAAAGTCCCCTGCCATGATCCTCTACACCAGCGGATCAACAGGGAAGCCGAAGGGAACTGTCCTGTCTCATGGAAACTTTTGTCACCATCTGGAGGCCATGGCAACCACATTGAAGGTGGAAAAGGACATCATTCTTCAGCAGACTGCCTTTACATTTGATCTGGCCATGTCTCAGACACTCATTTGCCTCTGCACTGGTAGCACTCTGGTCATTGTGCCGCAGCCACAACGCAGTGATGTTGTGGCAATCACCAGTTTGATTTCGCAGAAGAATGTCACTTTCACATTTGCTACACCTTCTGAATACGCCGTATGGCTGCGGTTTGGTGAAAATCTCCAGTCTTGCAACAAATGGAGACTGGCTGTTAGTGGTGGGGAGCTGCTGACGCCTGCGCTTGTGGACGAATTCCGAACTGTGCTCAAGCATGCGCCACAGGTGATTAACTCATATGGACCCTCGGAGGTCACCATTGGAAGCCATTGCACTCCAGTCAACAGTCCATCAAATGGCCGTGCATTCCCCGTCGGGAAGGCTTTGCCTAACTACACCACCTATATCATGGATGAGAACCTCAATCCCCTGCCCGTCGGGTATCCGGGGGAGATCTGCATCGGAGGTTGCGGTGTCACTCTCGGGTACCTGAACAATCAGGATCTGACAAGATCCAAGTACGCCTCTGACTCTTTTGCCTCCGAGTATACTCTTTCCCGAGGATGGACGCAGATCCAGCGCACTGGTGATCGAGGTAGGCTGACAAGTGACGGGTCCTTGCATTTTCATGGTCGAATGGGAAACGACACCATCGTCAAGTTGAGAGGAATCCGAGTGGAACTGGAAGATATTGAAAACGTCATCCTTCGCCAGGCAGGGGGCGTTCTTGACCAGGCTGTTGTTTCAGTTCGTGGTGATCCAGCATTCCTCATTGCTCATGTGGTGTTCTCACAAAATGGCGCAAGTACCAACCACGACCTGTTCCTCAAGGATCTACTGTCGAGCCTCCCGGTTCCGCAGTATATGCGACCAGCCATGCTCATTGCCCTTGATGGGCTACCGCTTACTCCGCACAGCAAAACGGATCGTCGTGCGATAGCTAAGTTACCACTACCAGCAACGAGCCAAGTGTTCAGTGGAGATCGGGCATATCTGACACAGGCCGAGAAAGCGCTGAAGGCTGTTTGGAACGAGATCCTTCCAAGCGAATTAATCGACTTGACAGCTTCACGCCCTGACATTACCTTCTTCGACGCAGGAGGCAACTCATTACTTCTGATCAAGCTGCAGGATCTCATCAGGCGACGCTTCTCTGCTGTTTTGTCCCTGGTGGATATTTACGAAGCCCAGACATTGGAACTCATGGCGAAGCGCATTGAAACGGCAACGCGAGCTGCCCGGTTAGATTGGGCCGAGGAAACGTCTATTGGTGACATTTCTTTGCCTTCAATGCCGCCCAAGGCCGGCGCAGTGAGGGCTAGCAGCCTTGTTGTCATTATGACCGGTGCTACGGGGGCCCTAGGCTCTAGGGTACTCACCCAACTTCTGAGCGATTCGCGCGTCTCGCACATCCATTGTGTTGCAGTACGAGGAAACTCAAAGAAACGCCAGGATTCGAGCAAGGTTTCCTACCACGCCGGTGACCTGAGCCAGCCGTATTTGGGACTGGCCACGGAGAAGTTTGAAGAACTTTCCGCTAATGTTGACGCGGTTCTGCATATTGGGGCAAATCGCTCTTTCTGGGACAACTACCAGGTGACGCGCCAGCCGAATGTCAATTCCACCAAGGCTCTCGTTGCTCTTGCTGCTCCTCGAAAGGCTCCAGTTCATTACATCTCCTCTGGGGGTGTGTTCTTCGTCGAGCCAACACCCATGACCTCACAAGGCTCGAAGCTGCCGGAATCACGATGCGACTCGTCGCCCCCGTCTGATGGCTCTGATGGGTACTTGGCCTCCAAATGGGTCAGTGAAAAGATCTTGGAGAATGCGGCCGAGAAGATTCATCTTCCCGTCACGATTCATCGACCTATGCCCGTACAAAGCCCGAGCGCATCTACGAGCAATCACCTCCAGGCCTTGACAGAATTGCGTGACATCACTCAGGCACAGGGACTGAACAACGTTTCTTCTGGCGTGAAGGGTCACTTTGATCTGATCAAAGCGGATGACCTCGCCACGGCCGTGAGTTCTGCAATCTTCGGCGAAACCATTGCTTCTCCATCTTCATCTCCCGCGGTCTCCTATGTCCATCATCCAGGCTCCGTGCGTCTAGGTACCGATGACCTCGCGAGTGTGTGGGATCAAGTTGCAAAGCCAGCCGAAGAAAAAGAGAAAATCTCAGGCCCCGAGTGGATTGGACTGGTCAAGGCAGCTGGTTTCTCGTACTTGATTGTCTCCCAGGAATTCCAGTTCATCGGTGAAACAGCCGATGGAGAAGACGAGAAGTCCCCCCTTTTATCTCGACGATGAAATCTTTTCCTATATTTTGTTGTATAATTTCTGATTTGCATTTTGTGTGTATCTATTTTCATGTTAATTCTCTCCTTTGCAAAGCTTCGCATTTGTGTATAGATGTTATTAGATGGGACACACTTTCTGTTTGTTTACCTCTTATCCTCTTATCCTTTTATCTATTGGCCAATACCTCGTTCTTGTTGTGAACAGTGCTTTATCTCCCAGCGCCAAATTACCTGTTATTCTAACGAGAACCAGCCTAGCAAGACACCTCCACACGTGATGGCAATCGATGTCGTTCGTATTCTTATTTTCACCCCCTTGTCAATCTCGGCATTCTACAGTCGCTAAATCATTGCGAGGGCTCCTCTGGACATCACAAACGATGCTTTGTATATTAGCCAAGCTCAACGCTTGCTGACTTCGGTTGGTCTTTACAACGATCCAGCCCTGCATTAGCAGGCAAGACTGCGCAGGCTCCCCCCCCCCGGGGCTTACTGCGAGGCACCATCCCACTTCATCTTCAACGAACATAAGTCGATTGCGGAATGCAACTTCCAGTCACCCAGGACCATCGCAAGAATGGGCTTTCAGCGTCTCCCGGAAGAACTACTAGATCTTATCTCATCAGATCTCTCGCAATGGCACCCGCCAAGTCTGCAAAGCCTCGCTCTCGTTAACAAGTTCTGTTTTGCATGGTGTTGTCCAGTCATCCATTCGCTTCGCTTCCATGATGTGAAGGTAAAATTGAAGAAAAGCGATCATCTGAAACGGTCTCTGGCCAAAGACGTGGACAGAGTCCTGCAAATCCTACAGAATGTCAAGGCCACTCAGTATGTTCGTCGACTCGTCATCGATGAACACGATGAAGACACTTGCACTGAGTGCAAATGGGGCAAAGAATCCGATCTATGGCAGATACCAAAACTCAAAGACCTTCCACGTCCTGTGCTGGGTGAACCATTCCAGCCTTTGTACGGCAATATGAATCATCCGCACCATTACAGCGACTATCCGGACTGGGACCACACCCACGGATTGATCAAAGATCGTGCCGAAGATCCCAATGGGCTCTACAACAACTGGTCTTGGAAACCAGTAGTCCGTCTGATCCAAGCACTACCGAAACTGGCGGATCTCTTCTATTTCTGCGCCGCGCAGTTCCCGCCCTGTCTTCTTGACGCTCTTCATGAATATCGGCCAGACTGTCGGCTTCGTTTGCACTCGCTAACGCTGCTCAGCCTCAAACGTCTGGAAATGGACCTCCATGAGCTCCGAATCATGACTTCGCCCTCGTTGTATAGTATCGTGTTGGATCGAAATGTGTCCGGTGGCTCTCGATCTGTCTCGTACAGACGTGCGGCAAAGCATGCCTTACTACGTCTCATTCAGGGTGCTCCCAACTTGAAAGAGGTCTATATCTACCATACCGCAGAATATGCAACGAACGATGAGCAGGAACGGCATCTAGCTTTAGCTGATTCCCTAGACAAAGTCGAAGTCAAAGTCAAGAATCCATCCTATCTGAGCTCTGTGGTGCGTTTTCACGTCGCGGCCAGCAAGTACTCAGATATCCACATGCTTCGCGATTGGAGCTGGTATACCAACTTCACTGCCTTACAGTGCTTGGAGCTACGATTCGCTGTCAACCAAGAAGCCATCGAGCGGCACTTGCTACGCTGCGAGTTCCCATCTCTCCGGAGTCTTAAATGGTGGATGCGGATGAAGAACCAGCCGATCGGATTCTACACGACGGCCAGGCACTTCTTAGAAAGCTTGCCACCACTCGAGGAGCTTGTCTTGGAGGGATGGCACTCCCTCATCCCCGTGGATAGCATCGTGATCTACCACGGCTCCCGGCTCCGCAAGTTACACCTCCTATATCCGCACCGGCATGCCCGCCGATGTCTCGACGAGCCGGAGATAACCCAGCTTGCCCTGCACTGCCCGCGTCTGGAAGACCTCGCTTGCAAAGTCCAACGATCGCAAGGAGACTCGTCCGAGGTCGCGCGCTACCGTGCCCTAGGCACGATTCCACGTCTGAGATATCTCACGCTGTACCTTTGCGCTTCAGACCCAGCCCTGGACGGCGGCGAAGAAACCAAAATCGAGCCCTGGTCCTGGCACGGTAGAAGAGATCGCGATCTCGCGCCGACTCATCCGTCCTTCGACGACTTCGACAATGAACCCTCCGACCCAGATACGGCGCAGTACTACCGCAGCCGGAATGGTCATGCCCGCCGGCTGATGATCAATACCGCGGTGGACGAGAAGCTCGCTCGTGCGATCTTCCGGGTTATTGCGTCGAGTAAGCCGGTGCATGCGGTGGCTTTGCAGGGGCTGGATCTGCGGATGGACGAGCCCACGGACGCAGTGCATCATATGCTGTATACGCTGTCTACTTCGGAGTGGCGGGTTGAACCTGCACTGCGTGATTCAAGGAAGTTGGAGGTAGTCGAAACGCGGCTCACTAAGGATTGGGCGACGCGTGGAAAGCAGGACATGTTTGCGGAGCCTGGGCCGCGAAGCAATTTCCGACGTATTTGGCCCAGGCTGGGGACATTCTATAAAGAGGGAGATGGTTTAGAAGAGAATAATCATCCCTTGAGCTGGGTGAAGATGAATGTGCCGGTGGTCTTGGATTGGGGTTGGTGGAATGGTTGGTCGAGTCTTCCTCTTGCAACAAGATAGTACTTTTGACGATGTGAAGGTAATATGAATCGTTTTATTTTGTTGGCGCGCTTCTATTTCCTGAATTAAACAATCCTTGTCCCAAGACACTCGAATTCGGGAATACGCTTCATTCAACGAGATTCTCGAGTCCGCGGTCTAGACCTACCACAGGATATCTAATGGACGTTGCCAGTCCAGCCGTCCCCTGTAAGTATCGCAGTTTCTTCCAATAAGATAGCATGCACAGCCCTATTAATCTTGGCAGTGTCAGTTATGCCAAGGTATTGGTCGTCCACAACGCCATTGACGTCGTCGGCGGTGCGGGACGTGTGGCGTCCGACGAACCAGATAGGAGTATTCTCAAGAAACCCCTGTTCCATGCGGCATGGCGTATGCAGGCTGGCGAGCTCCCTTTGCTCAAGTATGGATATGGCAGGTTGGGCGACGAAAGGCTGATTTGAAGGGCCGTGTGGAGGTACTACTGCGCCTGGGATATATATACGGTGGGTGACTAGGATGTCAATGTACAAAGTGGTGTCGGGCTATACCCAGCTACTTACCAGAATACCTTTTGTGGTAGATATATCAAGCACAAATGCAATGCCCCTTCTGACCAGGTAGCTATCTATGCTGTAATATCCTGGAAGAATGTATGAATGACACAGGTCTACGGCGGGAAATAGAAAAGTAATCCAGAACGCTGGCGAAGATCCCGCCACACGAGAATAATTCAACTCGGCGAGCTGCCACGATGATACAATGAGGTACGTATTTACAAGCTGGAAAGCGCCACCCGAGAACGCACGACAAAGCACAAGCAATAAAGCGACAAGACGCGGCCAAGGAAAGGACGAAAGGAGGCACAAGGCATGGTTCACATGTCACCCGAATCCATGCTGGATCGGGGCCACACGCCAGGCAAGTCGATAGCTGATGAAGTACAGATGAACGGCGGCAGGACGGGGCAGCGACTGGATGGAATACTGCAGGACAGAGCCGGAGTTCCTGGGGAGGCGCGGTGCGGCACGCTACAAGAGACGGTGGGGACGAAGCAAGAGATACGGCTGGACTCTCGGTGCGAGGAAGAAGCGGAAGCAGAAGAGGTATGTGAGGAGAGAAGAGAGAAGCCGCCGCGGGATGAACATGGGACCGGATCGCCTCTGCGATCAAGCGGGGAGAAGTTGCTGGGTTGTTTGGGATCCATGGATTACTGGGGTCTAAGATGGGACAAGAACTTGATGTGGGATCATCCTGCATTGCACGGCAGAGTAGGGTGATGGACCTCTATTCTTGTCCGAATCCAAGTGTTTCCTCCACGGCAATGGACAGCTTGTGCTCCAGGGTGTCGTGCGTCTTGTATGGAGGGAGGTCAAGACGATTGAAGCTAGTATAATGTTAGCAGTGAAGCCAAAATTGCACAACGGGTGGTAGAAGGAATGCATACCAGGTGTGCGACTTGGGCAGCGCAACGGGGTCGCCAGACTTCTCGATTGTGAACCGTCGGGGTCCGTCAGAACCTTGAAGATCCTTGAAACCGTTGACGGGAATACGCGAAGTGCCAGTGGTGAACTGGAGAAGACGCGATTTCTGCTCCGCATCCCAGGTACGGACGATCTTCCAGAAGTTCTGGATGACCTCATCCTGCTCCTGGTAGCCGCGGTAGTCGGTGTGTTTCTTCCAGTCATCCACGTCGATATCAGCAATACCGCCAATAAGCAGTTCGAGTTCACGCTCGTCAAAGACATTGACCAGATCCGCCGGAATGAGCTCGTTAAAGCCAGACATGAACGCATTGAACTGTTCTTCAACTCGCTTGACAATCTTCCACTCTGTAACCAACCTGAGAAGCATCGAGTTAGCAAGAGGAATATCATGCATTCTGAACCACGAAGTACTCACTCAATGTATTGTGCCTTGTTCTCGTTGGAGACCGGGATATCCCGACCACCGGGTATCAAATCAATAGTGCGACGCTCGCCAAACTTCTCATCATCGACCGAGAATGTAAGTTCCACAATGCCTTCAATGTCATTATCCCTGAGTAAAATTAGCCGATAGCCCCGCCTACCGAACTAACATGGTCAACTTACAAGGTCCACGCCAAGTTTCGATGCAAGTCTTCATCGACGCCCTCCATGTCTTGGAGAGTGACCTTCTTCCGCAGCATCATCTTGTAGAATGCACCGATGAAGAACGAGTCCAGGAAGCGGCGGTGGAAAATTGCCAGGCCAACGACTCGCCCAATGAACTTGAAGTAATTGAGATGCTCGGGGTTGACGCCAGAGTGGGGATTAATCTGCAGGGTATAATTATCGTGGGCGGAGTATTCGAAAAGACAGTAGAAAGGATTGAACATTTCGTGGGAGAGAAGAAAGAAGAATTCACTGGCAAATTGTCAGTACTGGGCCAATAAACACATATAAAGCGAGGCATACCGAGAAAGACCACCATAATCCAGGCCATCTTCGCCGTCGAACTTGATCATCAAACGCTTCTTAAGGTCAGACGCACTCTGTCGCATGATCTCGGCGTATGAATCCTCAAATATATTGTTACGGCGAACTTTGACGTGGCACTGCCCAGACATGATCCGCAGAGCAGGTTGCGATCGGAAGTAGATCAACTTGCGGCGGAAGTCACGCTTGTACTGCGGTACGCCCTGATCCAGCGATGAAGGCAAGCGGGGGTCATCCCAGGTGGTTGTCTTGGTGTTGTGGTCCACAAAATACACTCGAGCAGTATTGGTGAGACGCATTTCCCATCCGCTCGGCAACGGGCCCAGCTGGGAAACAGGCTGCTGTTGGATGGTGGTGTTATTGCCGCCGGCATTTTGATTCTGGCCGTACATGCGAATGTACTGCTGTCTGCGGGGGTCGACCCAAGTTGTCGTGCGTGTATTGTGGTCGACAAAATAGGACCGGCCCTCTGGAGTATGGCGTTGTTCCCATCCGGGTGGAAGCTCTCCTGTGCCTGCAGTGGTAGCTCCCGTTGCCATCATCGAAACTGCGTTGGCATGACCTCCTGGAGCGGCCGGTGGAGGGACCGCCGCGCCAGGCGGAGGTGTGCTGGCCTGTTGTGCATCAGGCAAGTTCGGAGAACTGGCACCGGTGCGGTCCTCGGGTAGCATTCGACTCTGGTGAGCCCGTCGCTCCAGCTGCATGTTAGCTTCGCGCTGGCTGCGCTGAGTGTGTTCATTATAGTTGGCGGATGGTCGCGACCAGGTGGTAGTGCGCGTGTTGTGGTCCACGTAGTACGTCCGTCCTAGGTTATCCTCACGTCTTTCCCAGCCTGCGGGTAGCCGACCCTGACTATCTTCGAACGAACTCAAGTTGGCGCGCGAGGGAGCGCCCACCCCGGGAGGGGCGGCGGCACCGTTAGCAGTAGCGGCAGAGGGAGGAGCGGTAGAGGGAGTGCGGTTGTGGAGGGATGAACTGGATGCCGCGGCTGGCGACATGTCGGCGTGACTGGGACCGGCCTGCGATTGTGGTGTCGTTGCTGCAACTTGTGGAACGAGGCCGCTCGAGGTGGAAGATTGAGCCTGTTGGCGATGGAGCCCGTTCTGCGGGTTAGGATGAGGGGTAGTGAGGTTGGTCGACAGGTTGATGATCAGTTTTCCATGCACGACGAGGTTATCGTTCGACTTTTTGAGATCGCGAGTGAGCATTTCTGTGGGCAAGTAAGGTGAATGTCAGTCGGGTTGGAATCATCGCGTTGAACCGGCATCCTCCACAACGTACCATCACCGCCCATCTGAAGATCGATGACATCTCCGATCCGAACATTAATCACGCCCAAAAAGCCCTGATCCTTCTTCTTGAACTTCTTCTGATCGAAAATCTGGATGGCGAGAATGCTGTCTTCGTTGACTCGCCTGCGCCGATCGAACGCCGTTAATACCATTCATCTCCGATATCGCGCAAGCGGGGTACATCCACATACAAGTCAAATGGTTCGTTCCAGTAAGGGTTCAAGGTCTTTTTGATCACCGAGGTCGTGTGGGTTTGCTCGCCCCCGACCGTGGCCACAGCGAAAGGGTCGGGGAAACCTGCAAGAAAACGTCAGTCGACCACGCTTGGCCCGAATTGGGTGATCCGAGAGGAGCACGTACGGAAGACATCGCGTTTGTAAAGACCATCTGCCGCGATAACTGGTGGGAGAGAGGAGAAAAGTCAGCGTCTGGTCGAAGCAACAACGGACCCCGCAACGTCCCGCTTCGATGCAGGCGAGAAACAAGGCAATCTTACTCGTGACCCGGAGATTTGGCTGGCTACAATTCGACATGTCAGCATTGGGAGCAACGGAAAGAGAAAAATAAAAATTCGATCGGACAGAAGCCAGTTCGTGTAGAGAGATCGAGAGGAAAGTACGTACGCGGGCAGATTGGATGCCATGGTTGGCCCTGGATTGCTTCACAGCACACCGTCCGGTGCGAAAGGCCGATCAATCAAGCCCGGGGCGAGAAGGGCGGCGCGCACATCCACGAGGAAGCGTAAAATTGTGGGCGACCGGGGAGTGGTTGCCAGACCAGGGAAGAAAGGCACCGCAGCCAGGAGGAAGGTGTTTTCGGGGGGGGGGAGGAGAGGGGGAGGGGGAGGAGTGATGTGCAGAGAAGAATGGAGAACGGAGAATGGAGATACGTTGAAGGAAGAAGAGGGAGGGAAGGCTCAGGCTGGGCCGTCGATTGGCTCCGGGAGTGGTAGGGTGCAGGTACTCCCGCTACGTATTCACTATGGGCGTGGTACCTGATCGGTACTTGCGGGGCTGAGCCCGGCAGATGGCCTGATATCCTGGGCTGGGCCGAATCTTGTCATGGATGGACAGTCAACGCGAGGACAGTGAGCGCTGGGCAATGGATGAGCTGGCCGACACGAAATTGCTACCAGTAGGTGGTAAAGAGCAAGTGCGATGCAATGCTGCAAGTCGTCCAGCGTACGTAATACATTGGGCGGGTGCGGGCGGCAAGAAAAGCGCGTTGCATAGTTTTGCAGCGAGTGGCAACGAGAATAATAATAGTAGTGGCAGCAGGATTCGACACCCAATTCTAGTGCTGCGGATGGCATCCCTGGGAACTAGGCAGCCAAATTATGATGCTCTCGGCCATCGCCTCTCACCCACCACATAGATGCAGTCGGGGATCATTCTAACGGGCGTAAAAGAGTGATTCTGATACTCCAAATTCGAGCGCTTGACTAAATAGATTCGAAAATCTGAGCTATCCATGGTTACACTATTCACTCAGAGCTCCTGACTGCTTTTCGGTGAGTTGAGTACACTGCTTCCTGATACGTAAGCCCGGCGGTTATTGTACATCCCATTATCCCATTATCCTCAACTCCGAGGCCGCACGCCCCCAATGAACCCAAGAGGACCAATTGATGATGTTATTTTTTTTTTCCCGTCTTTTGCAATCGGACGCCAATTGACGCGGGTCTTTCGGAGTTGAGGGGCGTCCCGGCTTGTCCTTGCCGGTCTCTATGGCAAGGAAAGTGGAAATCTTAGAAATCAAGTAAGAAGAAAAAAGGAAAGTAAGAGAGCAGCGCCCCCTCAGCCACGAGATTAGTACGGAGCATAGCCACGACCGCGACCCCGATATCCACCGCCGCGGTAGCTGCCCCGGAAGCCGCCACGACCGCGGCCTCGACCCCGTCCACGGCCACGGGTCATACCTGGCAGGTTGGTGCGCTTCGGGGTGACCTAGTGCAAGGGAAAATGGAATGTAAGCTTCGGAACGGGCAACGGCCTTTCTTCGATCAGCTCCAACTTACCTTCAAGTTGCGACCGCGGAAAACGCTTTCGTTCAGAACCAGAGCCTGGGCTACCAGACTCGGCTCAGCAAATTCAACGTAAGCGTAGCTAGAATTCAACTCCGGTCAGCGTTTCCTACTAGCTAAGATGATGAGGGGAAGAATAGATCGCACCCCTTCGGCTGGCCGGTGAATTTGTCAAGCAGGATTGTGACCCGGTTAATCGAGCCGCAGCTCTGGAAGTGGGCTTGGATTTCCTCGGGTGAGGCGCCGTAGTCCACGTTGCCCACGAAGATGCTCCGTGCATCGATATCCTCCTTGTTCTCGGCGAGGTTCTCCGATTGCTGGTCGAGGTCGGCCTGCATCTCGCGCAGCTTGGCAGCTTCAGATTCCATCTCAGCCACGCGCTTCTTCATCGCTTGGATTTCCTCCTAAATGACAGTATATCACATTAGTCGTCCGGTTCAGTATGGCTCCATAATCCGAAAGCAAGTGCATGGTAGAGTCTCGTCGCGCGAGACCCTCGCATGTTGCGCAGGGTTCGTACCTCGTCATCGCCGCCCTCTCCCTGAGGAAGCTGCGCATCCTTAACCTCGGCCTCTTCGGCAGACATGTTGCTCAGTATCTTGTATGCTGCTGGTGGTGGAACCGCCGTGTCCTCTTCGATAGACGATGAAAGAGCGGCGGGAGCTCTTTGACGCGGATTGAATCCCTGGGCACCACGAAGATCGGAAACGGGGCAACAAAGGGGAGCTGAAGGATAGGCGCAAAACCCTAGCGAATATAAGATACAGAGTGGTTGGCTGGAGAGAAGAGCCCGGTGCACTCGGGAGCTTTGCGGGGAGGACGATGCCGCGCGATGGAAATTGGGAATCGGTGGCTTGCTGTTTCGGGACTAGCGCCATTGGCGGGACGCTGGACTCGGCGTCCATGATGTATAGGTTCAATCCTATATGATACACAATGGTAGTTGAAAGGGGGTTCTGTGGGTGTTGGACAGCGATTAACACATTACTAATTTATGTAGTTGATTGAGGGTGAAAAATTATGGGGGTAGGAAGTTTTTCTTGGGTACAAATGTCAAAAGTGTTCAAAACTGTGTACTTAAACACGTAGTTGGAGATGTCTGTGGTCTCTTAAGAATGTATCGTCAAAGTGGCCTGTGGTATACTTTGAGAGTTTTGGTATACACGCCGTTGAAAACCAATAGGGCCCAGGTACATAGATGGTATTCATGGCATACTAGCTCAAGCTCCAGGTATCAAGAAGTCATATTGAGAGCCAGGGGCTCGAGCGAAAAGACGAAGCGCAGTGACAAGAGGAAACGGATCATAAGGAGTCTATATACACAGGCTAATGCGAGATATGGGAGAAGAAAATGGGGGCGTTCACGACGCCGGGGCGGCGTGGTTCTTGCGGAAGGAGACCTTCTCCACCGAGACATTCTCCACGCCGTTGACATCGGTCTTGAGTTGATAGACATAAAGGACGAGGACATCACCTTGGATCTATGTCGGTCCGAGTCAATATGGGCCGGTGGGTCTAAAAGGAAAGAACTGCAACTCACGTCCATTAGGCAGAAGCTCGGCGTCGGCTCTTCGCCATCCGGCCAGTATCCAGAGCTCATAGCCCCCGTCGCACTGCCCGGGTTGATGAAGAAGCGCCCCTCCATCTCAAAGGCCTCGAACCGGTGGGTACCACCCCAGAGTAAGATATCCACGTCCATCTGGCGGGCTGCAATCAGGAGCGCATCGGCGTCGCCGGTCGGGACGATAGTATGGCCGTGGGTGAAGCCGATGCGGAGGCTGCCATGGTTGACAATCTTCGACAGTGGGAGGTTGGGGGAATCGACGTCGAAGTCACCCTTGACCATCTGCATGTCCGGGGCGACCTGGCGGAGAAACTCATAGGTGTCGCGGTCGGTCAGGTTGCCTAAACACAAGATTTGACCGATTTTCCCAGGGGTGAGAAGCTTCCGAAACTGCCGGGGGAGTCAATAGGGGTGTCTAGAGGATCCACATGACAGCAGATGCGTACCTTGGCCGGGAGATCCTAGGGGGGAGCAAGTCAACATCATGGAGCTCAGCTTAGGTGACGGCGGACTCACGGGCGCGCGGTCGGGGATGAACAGGTCACCAATGACCAGGACCAGACGGGCGGTCATCCTGGAATGGGTCTGGAAGAAAGTGAATGCTCAATGGGCCATTCCAGTTGGGATTCAAAGGTCGCAGAAGCGCAGGCCGATCGCAGGGGACGAGGGCGACGATGACGGTGACGCCTGGAGCTTCGCGGGGAAGCCACGTCGGGGCCCTAAACCCTATACGGCGCTTGTATCGGGCCTAGTGGACGCAGCTCTGGAAGACGAATCTCCATGGATGAGAGACCTGGTCGCTTTGATCGGATGCTTTGCCGATCCTCGATGGCTCCACGCCTTTGCTCGGCAGTCTTGTCCTGCTGTTATTCAACCAATCCTGCCCTCTCCATCCACGTCGAAGCTTCCATTGCGGAGCTCGCCGCGATGCTGCGGGGGATGGCGAGGACAGTGAACTACGGCGCAATCCCGATACTGCATGAGTCAATGGCAATTGGAATGTGCTGGGAAAGAGAAGAAGAAACCGTCGATATAGGCATTGGTGTTAAACTGCCTAGGTATCTTTGAGGAGCAGGAGGAATGTAGCCGCGATCTGTATACCTCGTCTCATATGCTCGAGAATTCATTGCTTGCAACGATCAATATATTCTGCAACTTCAATTACATCCCCCGAGACTGAAGACTCGGATTCCGAGTCTCTAGCGCTGCAACTGAGAATAGATGCTACGGCGTACAATGAAGCCAGAGTCGGTAGGGCCCGTCACGACTCCGCCAACGCGAACAACAAATCCGTTGGGGATGGAAGCGCAATCTTTCTTAAAACCCCGTCTTTCCTTCATCACATCACTCCATCACCCCATTACTCTCTTATCCAGCGATCTATACCACGCCAAGCCGTTCCTCGCTCAGTGACACCTCCATTCCTCCGCTCAGCCAATCCCAACTCTCGCTCCCCCATCGGCGGCGCTCCCCGACGCTTCAGCGTTTTGCCTCGGGAACTCACGCGCGATCCCGATCGCCTTCGCCAGAACGTCCAGTCAACCCCGCGGCTGCCCCGCCGCGAACCGGAAAAGCTGGCGCCCACGTCAACGAGGCAGCGCCTGAGCCTGATCTCCAGACACCTGGACCAGCGCCTGCCGTTGCCTGAACTGAACACGCCCTTCTCGACCGAGAGAAACTCCCTGTCTCCGGACGACGTGGAATATAAACCGATCGATCGCTCTATCCCTCCCTCTCCCTCTTCTCCATCGCCCACCATGTCTGCCCAAGCGCCTCACAACACCCTGCTCATCCCCGGCCCGATTGAGTTCGACGATGCCGTGCTTCAGTCCATGGCCCACTATGCGTGAGTGCTTCCTCCCCCCGCGATATACGTCAATTGGCTGACCTCTCGCGCGTGCTGCAGTGAGAGCCATGTGGCTCCCGGCTTCGTCAAGGTCTTTGGCGAGACCTTGACTCTGGTGCGCAAGCTGTTCCAGTCCACCGACCCCTCTGCCCAGCCCTTCATCATCTCCGGAAGCGGTACCCTCGGCTGGGATCTGGTCTCCGCCAACCTGATCGAGCGCGGCGAAGATGCCCTCGTTCTGAATACCGGATACTTTGGCGACTCCTTCGGCGCCTGTCTGGAGACATACGGTGCCCAGGTCACACAGCTCCGCGCGCCCATTGGCGGGCGCCCTTCGCTGGAGCAGGTGGAACAGGCGCTGAAGGAGAAGCCCTACAAGCTGGTCACTCTCACCCACGTCGACACCTCGACCGGTGTGCTCAGTGATGTCAAGGGCGTCGCCCAGCTCGTCCGCCGCGTCAGCCCCGAGACTCTGGTCATTGTGGACGGTGTGTGCAGCGTGGGCTCGGAGGAGATCGCCTTCGATGAGTGGGATCTGGACGCCGTTGTGACCGCCAGCCAGAAGGCCATCGGCTGCCCTCCCGGTCTGAGCATCGTCATGACCTCCGGCCGCGCCATTCAGCGCGCGCAGTCCCGCAAAACCCCGCCCGGTGCCTACTACGCCTCCATCGCCAACTGGCTTCCCATCATGCAGAACTATGAGAACAACAAGCCCTCCTACTTCGCCACCCCGCCCACCCAGCTCATCCACGCTCTGCACACCACCCTCAACCAGATCACCGCCCGGCCCATGGCCGAACGCTTCGCCATTCACACCAAGGTGTCCGACAGCGTCAAGGCTGCTGTCGCGCAGCTCGGCCTGTCCCAGCTGGCTGCTAGCCCCGAGGCCCAGGCTCACGGCATGACTGCCATGTACCTGCCTGAGGGTCTGACCCCACCCGACGTCCTGCCCGGTCTTCTGAAGCGCGGGGTCATCTTCGCAGCGGGCCTGCACAAGGAGATCGCCACCAAGTACATCCGCTTCGGCCACATGGGCGTCAGCGTCACTGACCCCAACCGCAAGGATATTGACAACGCCCTGGCGGCGCTGAAGGAAGCTCTTGCCGAGGCCAAGCAGGCCAAGGGCTTGTAAACAGACGAGCGTTGTTCTGGTTGAATATAAAATGTCTTAAATAGCATTCAGGGATACATTTTATACAATGGTGCCTCGGGACTTCTTACGGCAGGTAGATTAAGCACACGTTCAACGTCCCTTTCGACCGCTTCTTTCACTGTCTACGCCCGTATCGCTCACATGTAGCTATAGTTGTATCTGTAGGGTCACTAGATATCTGTTAATTTCTCTACGATGCTTTAGTGACGTGAAGTGTTGAATACAAGGTATCTTACTACAATAGTTCCTTGCAATCCTTACCGAATCTCTAGGATCATATATTGCCGTAGCGTACTCCTGGGCTATTGTTTCCCCTCTGTCGTTCCTGTCGAGACCTCTGGAGTACTTCAAGACAAATCCCGCCTTGCTCAACTCTCGCGATTTACGATTTACGCCAGGTTCTGAGGTTCCGAGCCCCTCTAGTGCCCCAATTTTCAATTCTCAATATCCTACCAGATAACTTCCTTTCAAGTTTCCACAATCAAGAGTGTGCGATGAGCTAACACAACTATAGTATCTTCATGGCTGAGACCCCGAGCCCGACGACCGCATCAACGAGCTAGGTGGACTGGTTAATAGTGAGGCCATAGAAATGCCAATGCTGAAGTCTTCTGTTATACACACACTGAGTTTACGTGCCGCTTCCAGCTTCAACATTGTCAATGCAGAACATGATGGGGAGTGCTTGGGCACTACTGGTAGGACTTATTTAATCGGCGCGTGTACACCAAGTCTGCAGAGCTCGTGGTAGGACATCTGTCTGGGTGTCTGGAGACACGAAGCTGTTGGTATTTTGTTCTTCCTCGGACATGTCTAGAGGTTGTACCCCGGTTATAACATTTGACTCGAGTGTTAGATCCATCGTGTATTGTAAACATGAAGCCCAAGAACTCTACATATAATTTTGAAATATATTAGAACGCAATAGATGACGAGTCGTAATCAGGGCTGACTGGAACCACGGATCTCGACCACAGCTGGCCCAGCTTTCCAGACACGTACATTCCCTAATCCAGGAGCGGCCACCGAAATACAATCAACAGCATAGAGATCACAGCTCACGTCGTAGCGCGTCATCGTTCCCTCTCACCCTCACTTTTCCACCTGACAATCGATCCCCACAGCACGCCCGACGGTTCTATATCTTCGAACATTTCACTGAGTAACGGCGTTACATCGCAACCATGGCATCTACCGATTTCCTCGAGATACTTGCTGATCTGCTAGGGGGTGCTCTCATGATCGTCTGCTTGATAGCCCTATTTTCGCTATTGCTTTTCGCTCTATTCAAGGCCACGGTATATGTCTATGGGATATACAAGCAAAAGCGCAACGCAAGAATCAAAACCCGCAAGGACGTGGAGCTGGAAGTCATCCACGCGGCCGACCCGGCATCCTCGCAGATCGTCGATCTGGAAGCTACGCGAAATCGCGCCGGCGAGGCAGAGTGGGCTGGAGAACGGGAATATGCGACCAAGGCCCCGACTGAGATGCTCTGGGATGAGGATGGGTTGTCGTCTTCGTTTACCGGGAGTCGGGGTGAACCGAGCTCGGACTCGGAAGACTCACGTTCCTCTGGGGATGGGGACGAGGATTTCGATGTGGCGGGGATAGAGAACAGGATGGGTTGGAGTTGGGGGTATAGTAAAGTATAGAAATTGTGGATCTGGGTGGATGTGATTCCAGCTCATCGAGGTGTCTTGCTTTTGAATGGTTCTTTGGGTGGTTGATGCTGTTGTTGAAATTATACATATTGTTAGACAGGCCTGGTTGATGAGACGTTTTGCTTTGAATTCACCTTGATATCGCTGTGATATGAAAAGGTCTTACTCTGTTACTATCCGCGTTTGCAAAATTCTCAAACTGTTACTGGAGGGTCCTAACTTGGCAATATATCATCCAAAGCCTGCAGTCTTGTTCAACCAAAGGTATTCTTTGCAGTCCAAGCATGAAACTTGAGGTATAAAGGGACCCCATGCCCAATGCGATAGGATCTCAGAGTTTCATAGAACAGGCACTATAGTAAAGAAATACTCAGCTTGCATACCAAGTGCTTGAACACGATGAATGACACGTATCCACGATATTCGGGTATACAATAAACAGGGAGAGAAATAAATGCAAATGCCGCCAGATCCACATACACACATTCTGTACTCATCACTCCTTTTTGTTCTTCTTGCTATTCCTCGACCCCTTGTTCTTCCCTTCGTCCTTCTCTCTCTTCCGCTTCTTTCCTGCCCCGTCCTTGTCATCTTTCTTCCCACCCTTCTTCTTCACTTCCGCTGCAGCCTTGGCAGCCCTCCTCTCTTTCTCTGCCTTGTCATATGCGATGGCCTTGGCCTCCTGGTCCGCGTGGGCCTGCAGGATCTCCGTTGGGTCGACATCCGGGTAGAAGCCGGAGACAGCGATGTTGCGGAGGACATAGGCGACCTTTTCGATGTCGACATGCGTAATCACCTCCAAGCCCTCGGTCTTCTTCTCCCCGTCCTGGTTATTTCCATTCTCCGTATTCTCGTCGCCCGCTTCGGCTTCAGCCTCAACGGCGCGGTTCATGCGCTTCTGCAGTTCCCACGAGGCATCCCACAGATTCCGATACTCGGCAATGTTGTATTTAACATTCAACTCGCCGTTGGGCCGCTTGAACTTGGAGACCTTCTTCTTCGGCTTGGAGGGCTCCGCGCCGCCGTTGCTGATCAGCTGCTTGGGCTTGGATTCCGTTTCGGGAAAGTCCTTCAGACACAGCCATAGGTACACGTCGTCGCTGTAGAACGGCACTTGGTGGTCTGCATCCCCGCATCCCGTGGCGATGGACAGCATCAAGGACGCAGTGGCCGTGCCGACGCCGCGCAAGGGCTGCAGAGCGTCGATGCTGGCTTTGGGAAAGGCCTCGTTGGGCGCAAGCATGGGATCCGCCGTGGGCAGGGCATTGATCGCCGCAGCCGCGCACCGCAGTACATTTTTGTTCTGGTTGGACTTGACCATGCCCATGAGCGTCGGACGGGGAAGACCGTGTTGTCTAGGAATATCAGCACACATCCTCGACGGAACCCAACGCAACAAGGGAAGAGGAACTCACGTCTTCCAATCCATGATAGTAATCAACTCCTGCTTATCGAAAAACGTCTCACTCTTTACCATCCCCGCCTCCCCATCAGCACCTACCAACCCCCTCCGCTCCGCCAAAGCCCGCGGCATCGTCTCATACCGCCACGCGTCCAACCTGGCAAACCGCTCCGTCTCCTCCCGGATATACTTCAACTCCGAGGGATTGAAATCCGTCTTCTGGAGCAGCGCTGCGCCCCGCAGATTGGCCGAGGCCGAGCCCGCCTTCTTCTCGGCGGACCGCTTCGATCCTTTCTCCGGCTTGGGCTGCAGCTTCAGCATGGTCTTGCGCCGCTGCACCTGCTCCAGCGTGGTCGGGTAGCAGGAGAGAAGTTTGCGAAAGGCTGGGAGCGTGATACGGTGGGGGTGGAAGGAGTCCTCGTCTTCTTCAGAGGCGTCATCGTCGCTGTCGGTGCCGTCTTCTGCATCTGAGGCCGCGCCGAAGCCGATAAAGTCCTCGTCGCCACCCAGGGAGATGAATTCTTCGGCGGGCGCGGTGGAAGCTTCAGGGCCCTTGGGAGGGTTTGTAGGTGCCTCTGCCGGGCTGGAGGGCGTGCTGGTATCTGTAGACATGCTGGACATGCTGGACCTGGGGGGACTGGCAGAGTAGGAGCCGCCCGCTGGAAGGGTGACAAGCTCTGTGTTGGCGAATTTGGAGGTAATGTAGAAGAATTGGAGTGTATGAAATGCTCAACTCAGCAGAGGGGGTAGGGAGATGGCCAATTGCGAAGTTGACGACCGAATCAAGTTGGACTCTGGTCCGCGCATCGCAAGAAAAAAAAGCAGAAATTGGCTGCGTTATCGCGATAAGGGTGTGGTATCTTTGGTATACTTGATACTGGAATATACCGGGGCCATGTATATTACAGTATCACAATACCACGATACCACAAGCCATGGAAAGATCATCAAACGCGAACACGAAACTGCTCTACGGAACACATCAGAGCATACATCCTTCTATCGAGCCAGGTCGCATTTTGGTTAATCTCACACCTATGTACATTGTAGTCCCACAGCCGTGAAAAGTCTTCATTAAACAGATAATCAAATACAGGCACATCATGAAGAAAGTCATCATCCGTCTCACCATCGGGCCATCATCAAGATGAGCCTGTAGACCGAACACGAAACGTCCACAAGGACGTTCAACATTAAAACAAACAGGGATAACACACTGTCATACAGGAGAACAGACATGCAACGATTTTTCGAATATGACGACCGGTCGAGGAAAGATAAGGGATGGTCGACAGATATCCCGGTAGGGAAAAGAAGAGGGGAGTAAGAGCGAACACATGGGTTATGCTGAGACACCGACAGTGTTGAATCGGCACAGAATGGGTGCAGCTGCCGCGTTTAACGGCTGGCCGGAGCGGGTCTGCGCACGTTGGGCTGCTTTGGATTGGATGCATCCTCAGTGGAGTGAACGAGACCACGACGCTGGTCATCGTGGTCGCGATCACCGAGCTTGGGAGCCATGGCAAGGTTACTGGATCGGTTCTGCTTGATTGGCTTGGAGAGCGGCGCGGCAGTTTGAGGATGAGGGTTCGTCAGTGCAGGACCGGGCTTGCCTTCAGCAGCCGCAGCGGTCCGAGCAACAGCGCGCTCATCATCCTCGACCTCGATGTGTCGGAATTCCTGATCCTCCTCGTCCTCGGATGAGCTCGAACTCTCCGATTCAGATGCGGCACCAAAGTCGTCCTCATAATCGCTGACCAAGCTGGGGGCTTGGTTGGACTCGATCGTGTTCGGACTGAGGTGTGCCGGGTGGTCCATTCCATCTGCGTCACGGGGAGTGCCCACGGAGAAGGCCTGGGAGGCGGCAGACAACGAGAGTGCAGTAAGACAAGTCTGGTGCTGCGGCTGAGGTCGGGAGGGAGTCAAATCCTGCGGCTGGTTAAAGGCACCAGCGGCGTGATCGAGAGCCTTTCGGCTGTCAGGCCGCTGTGACGCAGTCTGGGCGGCCGGCATGCGCATGGGCTGGGGCTTGGGGACTGCAAAGGAAGAATCCTGTCCGCAAGAAGCCGATGCATGGAACGAGCCCGACTCATACTCATCGGACTCGTCGTCCGACAGGCCACTCAGGTCGACGGGTGTCTTGGCTTCCGCCACCAACTTGTCGATGTCCAGGCTCATACCGCGCTTTTGGATAAGGGCAGAGAGATGAGGAGTAGCCGGCGAAGCGAGAAAGGAAGAATTGGCAGTCTTGGCAGTCTCTGACTTGCGGCGCGGCTGGCGGGCTGCCTTCACAGTGGCAGGAGGCGTGGCCACAGCCGAAGCGGCATTGACCACGGACTGTTTCCGGGGCGTGACAGCTTCCTTGCGGGGAGTTGGCAGGTTGGTTGCGCGGGAAGAGGCTGGCAGTGGCGAGTGAATCAACGGGTGCACATTGGCCGGCGTCGTGGCGATGGGAGTCGACTCGCTCTGGCCTCCGACCACGGCACCAGTGTCGTCCACTTCGACCGGCACGCCGCATTCGATCGCAGCAGCCTCATGGCTGACGTAGTTCCGGTTATGGGCGATGCGACAGTGGTTGATGAACCCCTGGGTGCTATAGAAATTGACCCTATCACAATCTAAGCACAGGAGTTTCACCATCACACCGTCGCACTTGCGCCGCATGAAGATCGGACCCGCCTTCTCTTTCTCCTTCTCTTTGGCCACCTGGTTCCCAAGTGCTTGCAGCTTGGAACCGCTCGAATTCCGCGAGGTACGCGTCTTGCCCGCCAGCGAGCTGTAGTCCTGTGGGTTTCCACGAGTCGACCGGCCCTCGGCCTGCGGAAGGCCAGTCCCCGCAGCGGCAGATAGTGCAGGATCGACCTCGCCGCCGTCGAACCGAGGGTCCGGCAGCAGCCAGCGCGCGTAGTGACGAGAGTATGGACCTTCCGTCACGCCCCAAGGCGCGGGCGAGACCGGTGCCAGGCCATTTCCAGGCGGCAACACCGATGCGCCCGTGCCAGCGCTCACGTCGGCTGAGATGCCGGTGGCCACCGAGCCGGGGTAGGGGATTTCCGCGCAGCGTCGCAACTGTTCCAGAGCGACCTGGCATTTGGCGATTTCCTGGTCGATCAAGCGTAGCTCGTTATGCTTCAGGAGCACCTCCAGGCTGAGTTGGGCGGTGATGGTGTCGCGTAGATGGTTGACGTCCGTGATCCGAGCGGCGGCCTGCGCCGGCGGACGCGCGGTCGCAACCGAGGATGTCGGCGCGACGGGCGAGGATGAAGCGGGATCCAAGGGGGGAGCAACGCTGGGCGACGGAGTGGGCTGGGCGGATTGCGCGATCGAAGCAGTCGAGTCGCTGGTGCGCAACTTGGTCGACGCGGGCGCGTCGCTCGCTGTGGAAGCGGATCGTTTGCGCTTGAGCTTGGGCAGCGACAGGGCGTTGACACCGGGGGCGCAGCCCGACGGTGCGATCATCTTGACCTCCTCTGCCATTATCTTGTTGCCTCCGATCGCAGAGGGCCAGGGTAGCAGTCGAAACATGCCATGCGAGAAGGAGTGGGAACCCGGGGGAGAAATAAATAGAACTTCAACAAATGTAATTAATTCACTGGGCCAGTGAATGAGTCCATGCGGGAGGGACTCAAATAATTACGGGGGTGGCGAGGTGGGAGGGTGGAAAGGTAGAAAGTAGAAAGTGGAAAGTGGAAGGCAAGACACGGGCGTGAGTGAATGAGGAAAAGGGGAGTTGAGGTAGTAAGGAATGGACGTCGACGAGACAAGACACTCGCGACCGACGAGTTCTCGGCGGGATCGGGAGTTAGGAGTTACGGGGGGGGGCGAGGCGAGGTGTGGCGGGTGTATTATTAAGAGGCGTGCGGATGGGGGGGAGGGAGTAGGAAGGGGAAGTAGAGGCGAGAGTAGAGGGAAATGGGAATAGGAGAATGGGAGAATGGGAGAATGGGAGAGTGGGAGAATAGGAATGGGAATGGGGAAACACCCGATCGCGGTAGAGAAAACGAGTTGCAGGGAAAGGGGGGGCCAAACAAAGGGGGCTCCACCGATTGCAGTGACTTTCGTGACGTGGGAGTTGCGACACGTCATGCAAGCGATCTAGACTCTGTGTTGCGACAATATCAGAATCATCGATGCTTCGACTCTGCAGTGCCCCGTGGCCCCTATATAGGAAGATATTATACCACTCTGGTCACGGATAAGGTGTGGTCTGGGCCTCCGGTGATAGCGAGTTAGCGACGGTGATCAGTTGTCCTTAGTTACTCCTAGATCACAACTAGCTTCCCCATCTATATGTAGCGCTAGGCTCCCGCGGAGTGCGTATATCGCGATCCATTGGGGTCGTTGCCCGTTTGGGGCTGTGCTTGCATGGCTGATGTATCTTCTGTACAGCCTACCCACTTTCCAGCTTGCTTACTTGGAAGTATAGAAATCTATCGTGTTCTCCACCACTGCTCAGTCGAATGTGGTGGAATCGGATCGAATCACCCCGATGCTCGGGCCCAGTGGGATCCGGATGGATCACATTCTGGAAGAACAGGGACTCTGGGCGCTTTGCTCCTGGGGAAGGTCGGGCGCAAGAATGAGGCAACGCGGCGAATCACAATGCGGTCGGAGACTTGGTGGGGCCAGATCATTACTATACATGTCAGCCTATATACGGACTTGGTACTTGTGTCTTCAAGTATAACGGATGTCGGTCAACTAACAACCTGGCATGAGAATACCTAGAATACCTAGTACTAGTGAACCCTGACCAGCATCCCCCCCCCCCCAGACTAATACTGCCGATAAAATACTCGTCCGTTTATACCAACGGATGATGCAGCAACCCGCATCTCCCCGGATATACATAGTTTCTCAGAGGCCAACCACCACGTGCGCCTTCTCACCGTCATAGCCATCCTTAGCAATCTTCACGACAGATGCCACACCTCCAACCTAATCTCCGTCATAACCGAGAGTAGTTCCAAGTGCGATAGTGGTGGGGCAGCGGGAAATTCTGAACATGCGGACTGGTTATTTTGGATGGCAGGCCGTGGAGAAAGGGCACAATTCGTGAGTCGAAGCTTATGGCGGAAGGGATCGGAATCTGTGTTGTTCCATAATGATAGCATGGCATTTTGGGTCTGACTGGGAACCACGGAATGAGATCTATGGTACCTAGCTGGATATATTCGTAGCAATGGTGTGCGATGGGGCATCGGTTTACACAGCACCCGCCACTTCCGCGGCCCACGCCAGCAGGACGGGAATAAATAGACACCACCCAACCACCCTAACGCCCCAATTGCAAGATCACGAATACTCCAAATGACGAATGGCCATGTGACCGGTCTTAGTGACACGAAGGGGGAGAATAATAAGTACCCGAAGGCCGTACCGAATGCGCCGAGAAAGCCTAATGAGACAGAGAAGGACCATTGACAAGCAGATGAAAACCCTGGACAGGGAAGACGGCCTGCAAAATGGGTGCGTAGACCGACAAGATTCATGCCAAACCCAAAGGAAACGCTAGAGACAGATTATGATGAGCGATGAAGGATCCGAGTAATGAAGCACGGGCCATATCAGTTTAACTCGCTATCCTGCATGCGTAGAATGAAGTTGACCACGACGGCAGCCAGCAGTGCAACGGCCAGAACGGTCGGCCCAAATCGGTCGTCGAAGCCACTCTGGCCTCGGCGCCGAATACTCTGTGCTCGCCAATGGAAGGTGACGACGGCGTATATCATGGCTGCCATGGCGATGATGGTGAAGAGGGCGGCGGAGATGCGGCCGACCCGGTCGCCAAAGTTGAGTAGACCCACGGCCAGCCCACCGAGGATGACAGTGAAGTTCAGCCAGGAGAGGAAGGTGCGCTCGTTGGCGAAGAAGACCTTGGGTTCGACGCGGGTCGGGAGGGCGATGCGCTTGCCTGCAGGATTGGAATGTTAGATCGAGTCCTAGACTGGCAGATCGCAGACCTATTGCACCTGGGCACGATTGGTCTTGTTCCTGTGATCATTTGACAAGCAACAGGACATCACGTACCCGGGGCAGTTTGAAGGAGAGGCTGGCTGGACATGGTGTCGAGATTGGGGGGTGGGGTTGAAGCCGAGAGATGGGGTCAGATAGGGCGAAGTGAGGTGAGGTGAAGCTGCACCGAGGTTGAAAACGATTGCGACAGCAGACACACGGGGTGGGTGAGGTCGACGAACACCGGGATAGCTGGAGGAAGATGAAGCAAACTGCAGAGAGGTTTTTCTCTCTCTCTCTTCACCGTTGAGAAAAGCACCGAGCGCAATTAGCAATGAACGAGGAACGTCGAGACCGCTAAGCTTGTACCGCTAACCCATATCGGGACTAGTGTGGGCGCTGTCTGCTGCACGTGCGCCCGTGATTTGCTGCTGTTGCACTCGGTGATCGGCCTGGGTATTGAGGCCTGCAACCACGTTGTTTCGGAATAGGTGGAAGTAATAGTTTTACGTTTCTGTATGTTTTGATTGGTTAAGTATATACCCCCTATTGGGCGGGATACCTAGGTCCTAGGTAGCAATATAGACTTCTTCAATTATGTACCTCCTATACTAACAGCACCTCTACCCGTTTTGTGTGTTTCTTGTGACTTGGGGGCATGCACAGTATTCTACTAGCGGAAAATGTGGTATCGAGGGCATCAGCCGATAGTAGCCTTGGGCATTCCAAAAGTCCACCTAATTTAAGGCACTGGCAGGCTTCTATTCTGCTGAGTGCAGCTTCCCCTCATATATGACGCATAGGGGCGGGCGTGTAGCACATATGTATGTAGCTATTCAGACGTGTATTGCCAGGTCTACGGTCAATGATGAGCGGTATGTAAACGCCAGTCCCTTGGACTATGAGAGGATGCGGCTCAAAGCTTTCCTTATCTGGATAGATCTTTACTACTTAGGTCATCCTCTCCTTCTCTCTTGCACCAAAAAAAGCTGCAATTTAAAACCCCACCTTGACTCCCGTCTTCAAGCGCCCAATAAGGTAACGCCACCATACACATCCTTGGCGACATAAGCTAGGTGCTCCGAAGAGAACCTTAATAGCCAATAGATATGGGACGGAGACCTTTGAATATATTGGTCTAAGCGCTTAATAGCGCCACTGGATGAACGGCCAATCAATTATTTAATCGAAGCTAGAGCGTTCTTGAGGATCTCGAAAAAACCAGCGCAGCATACACCAAGCCACGGCATCAAGATACGCCTACATTTCGCACTTGTGGAGTAAATAGAAAATGGAAGTTTGGCTTCACAATGCGTCTGATTTCCTACTAGATGGGACAGAACCGCAACTTCAGGTCGAATTGGTGTTTGTTCGAACTCGAGGTGTCGATATTGGAACAATGAGCACAGTAGGTACAAGTGCAAGGAAGCAAGATGTCGCAAGGGATGGAAAATATGCCAGACCGGCGACCACGGCGATTTAGGAGTATACGCCATCTATTCCCCGGTGTCCCAACCACCCCAGCTAGCGGCCCAGATGGTTTTCATGAATACATTGACCTCACGGTTTCCAATTCGAGAGCGCTATTCAATATCGTCGAGCCACCTTTCAACATGTCTGGTCTTTGAACCCGACTGTACTTCAATGTCCGATTCCGCATTGTCGGCCTCCTCTTCATCCGTATCTTCTAAGTCAATCCAAGAATGCTGGTATATGTGTCTTTCACTGCGTGGGTACCCTGTCGATCTCAACCATTTAAATATCCCACGCGTGGCTCCCTCAGAAAGGGATTGGGAGAAGAAATCATAGTTATAGTCGTCGAGCACAGTCGATGCACTGGGGACGGAATGCGATTTTTCGTCAGGTGGCTGGCTTTTTATTTCTTTTCCGAAGTCTTGAATCGAACGATCATTTTTGAGAAGCCATTCCCAAGATACGTATTCTAGGCAATGAACACCACATTGAGAATGTTGTCGAACTGGCAGCTCTGTATCGCATATTTGCGTGACCCCAAAGGGCTTCCACGGCCAAATTGGAGGCCGCTCATAGCCGTCGCAAGCTGTAATGAATAAAAGCCGGCATTCATCATCGCGGTGTATAGACTCGCTAGGACTATCCCCCATTTGAGATGTCAAGAACGTCTGTGTAGTCCTAGTCCAAGCAGAAGCTGGAAGATTTAGAGCCGTCATCCCTGCTCGTATGTCGCGCAAGATGGATTTTGCCAAGTCTGTGAGTATTGCACCGAGCCAGAGGATTCCGAGTCGAGGCTGTCGGTTTACAAGAACTACAGCTAGCGAACGTTTGCTGGACGATATCGAATCCAGAATCGCAAAAGCCGGGTTTAGCCACGCACTAACAAGGTTACATTCGACAGTTGAATCGAAGAAGGTGCTATACAGAAGAGAGCGTAAGCCCCACGTATTGGCACTCATTGTCATGTACTGAGGAAGTGCTTCGCTGTGGTCGTTGAGAAGGTCCAAGATCAAAGTAGAAGAGATATCAATAGGTTCCTTTGGTTCAAGCTGAGAAACTGCTTCTGGAAACGGAAGAGAAATTTCTCTCTTCCTCAGGGACGGAATATAGAGTACCCCAGCAAGGGCAACTGAGCATTGAGCGTAAAGACGATGGTGAGCACAGAATCGAGAGAGGTATTTAACAGCAGTCGCCGAGCGCGGCGGCTCTGACTTGGAACCCAGAAAGGCATTCGTGGCTAAAGTCAATTCGGCGTCCTTTAGCGACACCGACCATGGCGACAAATAGACATGGCCGTTGTACTTGGTGGTCGCATCCCAGCCGTCACCAGAACGCAAAACGGCGCGCCACCAAACGACCTCTTCTTCAGAAGCATTGCTGCCGAGGTCAATTTGAATCAAAGGGTGTTCATGCGACTGGGACGAGTTCTCCATGCCTTGCGCCGTATAGCTAATACGGCATTCGTGGTCGCCAGAGCGACTGAGCAACTCAACTCATCTAGCAGAAAGGATGTAGGCCCATGCCAGGTGTAGGACAGACAGATAATTCCCTTTGTCGTAACCTAAGAGACCCTGAACTCCGGGCCAGTCTGAAAAAGGAGCATCTTCTGACAACCCCACGGTTAGCCGACGGCCAACTGCTAATAGAAGTTGCTTAGGTAGGACCCTCGGCTGTAAGTCACAAATCCCTTTCGAGGTTCTCCACGTCGACCGACCGTTGACAACAAGACTGTCTTTCGACTGTGCCGATTGCTTCTCCTCGCAAGCGTATGAGACCTTCTTGTCGGAGGAAGTAAGACTATCACCGAGGAAAGGCGGAGTCTGGCCAACGAGGGATTTCAGGTCGATGGCTTGCTGGGGGAATGGCTGATCGTCGTTGCTAACACCTAGGTAGGAGGACCATTTCCGGAGGCTCTTTTGAAGGACCTGGTTGAATTGATCATCACTCGGGCGTGGAGCATCGCCCATAGCCACCCACCCATAGGTTGAGAAGGCCGTCTAATTGCTCGGGGCTTATCTGACACCAACAGCAGGCGAAGTGTGTCAAAAGATGAAGCGGCTTCTGTCTCTTCGCCGAGGTCCTTCGGGATTGCGGGATCGATGGTTTCAATGCTGGTTCTCAGGTCGAGAGTGCCGATCAGCAGTGACTGCTAGCTCTAGGTCACCAAGTTTAGGCACGAGCCTGAAATGGTCACCAATGTGGTATTTTTGCTACTGGACGATGGCGACGGGGCGCAGCAACTCGAGGACGCCAGGAAACAAGCTGCGACAGAACAGGAGTGACCCCGGCTGGGATAGACAGAATGCAGCGAATCACAAGCACGGGGGTGGACTGGGGCATGTGCAGGCGAGGTTATGAATCACCGAATTGAGGATGTAAAGCATCGAAGGGAAGGATGAAGAAGTGAAAGAGAAAAAGGTCGAAACAAGGCGAGGGTCGGGTTTTTTATGTGGGAGGTTACGTGACGGTGTATTGGAGAGCTAAGCTGGAAAAGCTGAAAAAAAGGAATTTACTAGGCTTCCATTTACGTGACCTCGCAGGTCTTAACCAATGGATTAGTTGATAGAGTAGTTCCTCTGCTTACGTCTAAATACTTAGTATTTTAGGTAGAAAGAGAAGAAGAGTATAGCCTAAGTAGTAAAAACAAATTATTTCGGTCTTTCGCTCAAGAAGGCCACTGTTTCTTGATCGTCGTGCTCCAGTACACATGTACATCCCTTGCTTCTCCTGGAGAAATTTGCACAAAACGTTTCGTTACCTCCAACTAAGCGAGATTTACCTTTACTCTGAGCTTTATCAGTAAATGGCCCTCTTCCACGGACCATAGGAGGCGGCTAAGTGGAAGTTCCATGGTTAGGATTGTAGACATCTGGACACTACGGAGTACACTAGGGTATAACGGGTTTACTTGAATCAATATTGATATTGTTAATTGGTGAGCTACACTGAAATCACCATAAACAGCTCTCCATAATGTAATTCTATTGGACCTCCACTCGCAATTACCACAAGCAAACCAAGCCAGCTGCAACTCATCGCCAATCATCCATCACGCTTGACTCACCTTGAACCCGCCAGGCATCTGGGTCTGAAACACGCCGGCTGGGTCGTACTTCTTTGCAACTCGCAGAATCTCGCGGAGATTGTCAGCCCCGTACCCTCGTAACGGGTTCTGGCTGCGGTCCGCATAGTTGAGGTAGATATACTCGTGGTCCTCGCCGATGCTGGCGGCGTACTCACGTACCTGCGTGATAATACGGTCGCCGGCGTACTTTACAAGAGAGTCGTCGCGACTGTCATCCCACGATAGGAACAAAAGATAGACTATCATGGTGGCAAGGCAAATGTTAGCATGGTGCACCAATCCCGCGCCCTGCATCCACGCACCTAGATGATTCTTCGTCATACGATCGATGCCCAGCACGTTCCCACCGTTTCGCTTGCCCTTTTGCCCAAACAACGCCGGGAAGGGCTGCAGAAAGCTGACAAAATTCCAGTCCGCGCTCTTCATGTACGGCTTCACCTCCTCTACGAGCGCGCCCTGCGTGTCGACGAGTCTCTGCAGCACCCGTTCGTCATTGCCAAAGGTCAGCGTCAACAGAATCACCCGCTTCCCGGCTGGCGGCGACGTCTCCATCATCAGGTCGTATATGTCAGCGTATCGGACCGAGCTCGACCAGCTCGGGATCGCAAGTAACTCCCGGTACGCCTCCGGGTTCTCCACCGGGAGTAGATACTGCGGCGCCGTGGCCGCGATCGTGGTTCCCAGCTGCGACGAGTACTGCCAGAAACTCACCAGGCACGCATTCGGGTCCTCCTCCACCCGGTTGGTGAAGTTGACCAGCGCCGAGATCTGCTGCGACACGGTCGACATGTCGTGCACGATGATCCCGCCCCACAGATCGCCCTGCGCGAATGCGCGCAGGTTGACTTTCGTGATGATGCCGAAGTTGTTCGAGCCGCCTTTCTGGGCGCGGAAGAGATCAGCGTGCGATGTGGTGCTTGCCGTGACGATCTCGCCGCTCGCGAGGACAAGCTCCATGCTCTCGATGTTGTCGCAGACAAAGCCGTCTCGGGCAGCGAAGTAGGATAATCCGCCTGGCGTGGGTTGGCATATGCTATATGACATGGGATGGCATCTGTTCGGAGGGAGTGTCACTTACCTCCCGTCACTAATCCCCCGACGCCGAGCGTATCGGATCGGCCACCCGTCACTGCGACGCCGTATTCTTTGAGGGTTTTATACACCGAGGCCCACCGGGCCCCGGCCATGATGGACGCGGTCGAGTTCTCGGCGTGGTACGTCGTCGCATTCATGAGGGAAAGATCAATCGTGACTCCATCCTGCACCCCCGCGGCACCTGCCCAGGTGGTGTGGCCGCCGCTGCGGACTGCAAACTTGCACTGAGGTGAGTCGTCGTCTGCCTCCACGAGGACCGTCACTGCTTGGGAGACCTCCTGGGCGGAACGAGGTTGAAGGATACAGGCCGGATAGAGGCGTGCATTGACGGCATAGTGGGAGTGTATGGATTCACGGTAGGATGGGTGAGAGGGGAAAAGCAGATTTGCGTTCAGCGGCGAGTTGTACAAAGCTGTGCACTTCCTAGACTCAGTTCTCATCGGCTTTCGTGCTGGGCCAGGCTGCAGGACATACACAAGCCGAGTTGCTAACAGGACATGTCTCTTGTACCGCACCAAGAAGGGCGATCACGTTCGGACAGACCTTCATCGAGCCGCAATTTCTGAGGAATACTTTGATCGAGGTGAGGGAAACACAGGGAGGAGTGCAAGGAAAATATCAGCTCACCATGATACCTCAGGACTCCACCACGACCAGATGATAAGGCTAACTATATTACGATTCCATCTAGACGGTCTGTGGAGACCGTTCAGGCCAGGAAATCCTGCTCGGTTTCCAAACAGGATCGTTGCTGACGGTGGAATGAGGGGTTCTCGACGAACTGTAGAATCCTGGAGCGACGCTGGTGGATCATGGCGTGCTCCACATTGGTGAGATCGCCAGCGACTCAACTGCGAACTCGGGCTCAGATGCAATGCGAAGCGGTGTATAGACAAGCTCAGTAAAGCGTAAGCAGCCCATGAACATCATATTTGGCTTATCTATATATCCCCAAGCTACGCCCAAACTACGCTTTACTGTCAACACTTCCTTACATCCGTTGCTGACTGCACAACTCGGCTGATTGGGGAATGGAGGATGTTTCCGGGATCAATAACGTTGCTATTGGGCCAAAATTCCCGAGTCATGCACTGTGGCTCCTACTAAAGAATAAAGGCTGGTGAGTGGAACGAATCACCCATTAGTGCGATGCGGGCTTCGTGTGCGCCGGTAGAGCTTGGGGGCCAATTTTGCAAGTCGAACACGGTGACAGGGCCATGAACCGACCATAAAAATCATGAGAGCATCACTGGAGATGAAACGTTTGGTCGCAGCCCGAGCGTGAGGCTGCCCGCACCATGTTTCTCTGGAAGTGACCTGATTCAAGCAAATTCACCTGCATGGTGGAGACCACTGTATGTGTAGGCTCTTCCTTGCCCCAAATATTCCTCGAGACCCCTGGATGGCTTAGGGCTTCAGGACCACGGCGTCGGTGTTTTCCCCTCGCTTGACGGTCACGTCTAATAAAGGAATTTAGTCAGGTCCAAAGTCCTTCCAACTCCTTTAATTGAAAAGAGGATGAAAAAGCAATTATCAATTTAGACCTATAAAAGGAGAGCTCAAACTCTGCTCCCGGCACCATTCGATTGACAACCTTGGAATATAAGATTCAGAGTATATGTAATAAGGCAGATCTAGCAAGACTGTATTAAGTCTATCATGACAACATTTCGGGAGAAAGACACGTAAAAGGGTATTTGTACTTCTGTTGCTGGTTGTCGGGGGCTCACTCATTCTGGCGTGCTTTTTCTTTCTGTAGGCGTCGCTGTCTCCACTTGATGCCGTACCTGGTCATTATCCACAAAATGGGCGACGCAGCTACTGAGATGAATGCCAGCGTCGTGTATGCCCAGCCCCAGCCCATAGCTATTTGCATGGGATTGATCGCGGCAGAGGCGGCGGCACCTAGTTCGCATCGCATGAGGTTGTTCGCCGCGGTTGCAGCAGCGGATTGCCCGGGCCATATGTCGACCATCAGAGCATTCAGGACCTGCGAAGTGGCGTTGAGGGCCCATCCACTCAGAAACAGCAGAATCACGGGCGCGGCCAGGTTGACCCGGCGACCCATGACCCAGCCATAGGCAATCATGAGTATGTTGCTCAGATAGTACACAGGTAAAGCGATTTCGAGCCTGGCTCGCTCGATGTTGAAGTTGGTGATATCCTGCCGCCGGTTTCTGACCACTGGCATACCGGCTCGCCTGGCATGTCGACGATAGTTCCAGTCCACAAGTCTTCCGGTTGTGAAGGCGGACGCGACACCACCTACACCGATAGGAAGATACATCAACGCAGTTTGGATGTTGTTAAACCGATATACTGAATGGAATGAGGCTGTTGCACCCGTCATGACAGCATAGAAACCAGCGTACATCAGCCCCGTTGTCAAGAGAACTGCCCCAGTCTCCACATCTGTCACAACGCGGAGGGTCGGCAACGGTGAGGGGAAACGGACCGCGTAGTTCTTTCGTGCGTCGGAGATCTCTTCCGGTGAGGCACTTTGCCCTCTTTGCTTGCGTCGTCGATGCCGGATATAATCCGTGAGAGAAATGTTGATCGGAGGGGGAGGTATTGATCCGTCTCCCACCACCTTTCGGCAGGTTTCTGGCAAGAATAGCAAGATCGACAGGAAGAAAACCCCGGACAAGATGAGAAGAAACCAAAATAGCCAGTGCCAGTCAAGATATTGACTTATCAGCCCCCCAATCACAGGGGATAACGATGGTCCCAGCATGCTGCCGAGGGAAGCAAAGGCAATGTAAGACCCTCTTTCGGAGGAGGTGATCATGTCTCCAACCAAGCCATTTGCCAGTGCCACAGTCCCACTGCTTCCTGCACTTTGGAGACATCTCAGGACAAGAAGAGCGGCATAACTGTTTTGCAGGCCGAGGCCCAGATTGGCAGCTAGATAAATCGTAAAGCAAATGATGTATGCGGGACGTCTGCCTGCGGTGTCGGAGAAGCCCGCGATCAACATCGGCGCAATGCCTTGCATGATCTAATGGATGAGTATTAACCGTGAGCCAGATGGTAGACCAGCATTCTTTGCAGGGCAACTTACCAGGTATGTGGTTACGGTCAGGTTCACTTTCGAGGTCGAGACATGCAAAGCATTGGCGATGGTATCGAGGGCTGGAAAGTAGATGCTTGAAGAGAGCGGAGAGAAGAAGGATGCCAGAGAGCCCACTACCACAATAGCACGCTTCTGGTTGACCGTGAAAACCGAGAAATCGCGTGTATCTGTTCCCGTGACCGTACTCTGGTCCGGTGCCGTGCTCTGATCGAGCTCTTTGGATGGATGGGTGGGTTTGCCATGCTGAGCAGTTTCTGGAGTTGGTCTGCTCATTCTCCAAGATCTAGACAGAAAAGAGGGAGAGAGACGATAGTGCAAGTGAGTGGGAAAGGGAACACTGTGCAGTCCGATGGTTAAGTAGATGATGAGACTCAGCGGTGATCCCGGTACCGGCTGGCTGACGTCCACGCTAACCATGTCGGGCGATCAACCGGATTTCTTCACAGCTTAATTCCTCTTGACATCCCGGTCCAATGCCGGTAACGGGATCTCATCTTTCCCTTCCATCCATGGATACTTTCAAGGTGATGTACCGGCTGCAAAAGTCCCTTGGGTGTCGTCTTGGTTTTCAAGAACTACCTTTACGATGCTTTCCCTTCTGGACCGAACTATCGATCTGCCTCGTTGTATCTGTCTTGAGAAGAGTATTCTCGCCGCTAACAATATCTCACCCTATTTCTGTGTGAGGTTGGTCGCATTCACAGTAATTGCAAAAGTCTACTTGCGTCACAACGTTCGTCGCAGATTACCCTCGATGTTTTGCAGGACATCAGTAGACTCCTAGGAAAAAGAAACATTGGGTGTGGTTGGTTTTGGAAAGTTCTGAACACTTTCTGGGTGAGCAAGGATTATTCCTCCCTTTCATCTCGACTTGCGGGGATCATCTTCGACGGTGACTGACTTCTTTGTCTGTCTCACCCCCCTCCCTCATTCTTTGTTTCTAAACACCTTTCTCGACTTTGGGTCTTCGATGCTAGCCTTGAGTGGCTCCCTGCCAATGCCCTATCTTGGATCCTTTGCTATCTCTTTGTGTTGCCCAATACCTTCTCGCCAAGTACGGGGCCACCGGGTCTTGCTTCAGGGATCTGTTCTTCGGAGAAGCCATCATCCCTACACAGGACCACAGTGTCAAAGAAACCAGGATGGAGCCGATGAGCATGCGCAAATGTGAGGCAAATGATAGGATTCGGGACGCAGTCGAGCGATGCATTGCTTTGCTGAAGCATGCCCCTCACTATCCACAGGTTCATGTATAAATGAGACCCTGGCCACTGTCGCAAATCGCTTCGAAGCATTCACCACTATAGTCCTTCTTGGCCTTCCTTTTCTATTGATTCGCCCCAATTAAACCCAAGAACCTCTGCGCGGTTTCCAATTCGCCAATATCTTCGATCGCAAAATGCCACCTCAGAAGAAACGTGGGAAACAGCTCAAGTCGGTCCAGAGCACTTCTCGCCCAGGCAAGAAATTCCTCTAGCATTCGGACATTTGTCCATTCTAACGGAACGAATAGATCACACCTCTATAACCTCCGGTCCTTCCCATCGAAACCCTCATTCTGGCGAGAGTAGCCCAAGATCCCCTCAAGTTGCCCGTCGCGGAAGGAAAAGAAAGGCCGAACCGATTCCCGAGGCCGCAGAATCCTCCTCAAAGAGATCACAGCCCCATGGAAATGCCCCGATGGCAAGTGGCGTTGCCACGGAGGATTCCAAAAACTCTACGCGTGAACGCAGTACTAAGGGAGGTAACCAAAAGAGGCTCTCCGCGATCGCAAGGCCCTTCAAGAGAAAAAGGGAGGAGGACGATACAGCGCTAGGCTCTCCATGGGACGAAACGACTCGCAGGAAGCTCAGAGTTGAGGATCTGGATCTCGAAAAATCCTATGTTGATGAGATCCCAATCCCGGACTCGGGTCATTCAGAATTAGGCCCGCGGAACCCTCGGTGGCAGCATAAGGGGAAGAAACCACTGATCGACGTGGACAAACTACCCGAGGGTTGGAACGCACGAGAGCCTGATCTTGACGAAGAGTGAGTCTCGCCCCAACATGAAGGGTTCGTTGACTGAGTTGGATGTGGTAGGGATATCGAAGGGCAGATCGAAAGATGTGAAGAGAGAATTGCCGATAATATCATGCCGCATTCCTTTACGCACAAACTGAAGATGTATCAAGCAAGAAGGGCCCTCCGCGAGTGAGTTCCTCTTTTCCTTCATGCTTTCGCGCTGTGAATTCGCTAAACAATGTGTCCCTTACAGCAAAACTGCTGTCGGAGAGCCGGCGGGTCTTGGCTGGCCCGTTTATCAGCGATTGGATAACCTCAAGCAAACCCAGACACAGCTGGAGAACGATGGCGATAAGTACGAGCAGCTACCAAACATCAAGGCTATTATTGAGGCCTACAGAAGCAAGAGATTGGGTTGGACTGGACTCGTCACCTACTGATCGAAGGGAAACCAGCTGTGTCTGCCAAGACCCTTTGATTGGGACGAGTTTGAAGCGATCAACTCGAAACATGATGGTGGTAAGAGCTTTTGGACGGAAGGAGTGGGTCGCACATTCCATGTACTAAGGTATATCTCATGGGCGCTAATAGCTGGACTGTAGATGTTTGGCCCAGGGCCTGTGCCCAGCGTGCCGGCCGTGAGTGTCAATGTCGACAACCGATTGACCTTGTTGCACACGGTATACTATGGCCTCACTAGCCCATTTGAAAACGGGTCTAACTTATCACCGAGCGTTTCTAGATCACACTTGCTCTTCGGCTGCCAAACTACCAGTATTGGGAGGAATTTAGCTTCATCTACGATACGGGGTCCTGCGTGATGAGCCTATTCGATCAAGATATCGAGACGTTAATGGGTCCCTTCCGTCCACCCGATGCCCCGGCTGTCCCAATCGTCAGCGGAATGGACATCACCACGCATTTTAACACCTTCAACGTTCCAGTCATCACTGTCGAGGTCACGATGCTCAATGCCAAACGGCAGCGACAGACACCGTGGACCCGCATCCCAGCCTTCATCAAGCCAGGAAGTTTTGTCAACCACCCTACAACGCCTCGATGTGACGGTCCCTTCTTGCATTATCTCTTCTACGTCGCAACGATCCCAGACAGGACTCCCAGTCTGCAGATCGCCACTTCACGATGGGATATTAATCTTGGAGGGGGGCTCAATATGAAGAAGAGAGAGGCGCCGGCCTTGAACACGATTAAATCGGCAATGCCACCATTTGGCTACGGTGATCTCACGGCCCAGAATGCACCAAAGGGTTGGGCGGCCATACACGGAGCAAAGGAGATGCCGAAGCCGGCGAGAGGAGTTCCATGACCACCTCACTCTAGTGAATGTTGCTCTGGCTTTTGCTCACAGCCTCGGGATTGGGTTTTATGATGTCGGTGACGTGCAGAGATCAAAGAGGTTCTGTCGGAGATTGCGTTCCGCTTCTTATTTTTGCTTATATTAGTTCTTGCAAGTACCGCCGGGTGGATTACAACATGAGATCGATGAGTCAAGTCACGATGTGATATAAATGCTAGAATGAAGGATTTCTTTTTTACTTGCTAGTGACCAGAATCTATCGAGCGAGAGGAGTTTCGTGGAGAGTATTTATCCAGTACTGGTATAATCCTCGCATCGTAGTTTCTAACACCAGTCTCTTCAAACGATGCTTGGTAGTGAAAATCAAGTCATCCTTGATGACAGATTTTGCGGTGTTATATCCATTGCGCTTAGGGTCTTTGTGGACGGGCTATTCAGCATAAGATTCTTTTTACGGCTTATCAATTCAAGGGGCATTTGTTTTACCGACTTTTATGTTCGTTGCATGAAATTGATATCATGCTAAATGCATTATGATGCCGGTTTCTTACGGCGTCAGAAAGTCCAGAACTAGCTTGGAAATCTCATCCGGCTTATCCTCGAGAGAGAAGTGTCCACGGCCTTCCACAATATCGAGTTTCGAGCCTGGGATTGCTTGGTTTAGTCTATGAGCCCAATCGACGATCTGCCATCCATCTTCTGCGCCCCAGATGATATGCACGGGCAATTGGCCAAGACTTGGGAGTTTCTCAACAATCTCCATCGTATGCTTGGGATCGTAATGGCGAATCTGGTGCTCGAAGAGACTGCCTTGGCCTACTGGTCCAGATATGTAATCGAGAAAAGTATCCAGGCTGCTCGCCGCAAACTTCTCCTTGTCGTGCACTGCAGACAACAGCCATTCTCTGAAATGGGCGCGATGATCATGATCAGACTTTTTGATCAAGCTCTCCAGGCCGACTTGCATCTGCTGCTTGGTTCGCTTCGACGGGTAACTATCGAAGCTCACGGTGTCGATCAATGTCAATGTCTTGACGCGCCGCGGGGATTGAACGGCAAAGCGTTGCGCAATAGCCCCTCCAATATCGTGTGCGACTATGTGTGTCTCGCGCAGTTCCCAATGAGACAGAAGGCCCTCCAGTATGGGGACTTGACCAGATATCGAGGTGTCAATAGATGAATCCCATGGGCGCTCAGATAGTCCATACCCGAGGAGGTCGAAGACATGGACTCGATAGCCCGCTTTGGTGAGACTGGGAACGACGTTGCGCCATATCAAAGATGATGAAGGCGTACCATGCACCAAGACGAGAGGCTCGCCTTGGCCAAAGACGCCATAGGCAATGCGGCCTCCATTGATCAGACAGTTTTCGGTGGCTAGTGGCTGCATCGTTGTGGTCTATATATGTCGACGATGTTTGTCTTTGCAACTTTGAAAGATGCAGAACTTGAGTCACTTAAACTGGTCAAGTCTTTAAATCGCAAGAGAGTTGGCCGGCAGTCATCTCCATTTGTCAGCGTCGCATTTCTCTGATGGCTTTTGGATTTCAAATCGGAAGGCTTCCGATGGTCGGATCTTAGGAGCTCATGCTCCAATCACAATTAGGGTCATGTCAAGCTGGCTTAATGTTACAACCCCGGCTCTCGCAGGGACACTATATATAGTCTCTACGGTCCTACGTACCTTTACACCCCTACGGACCGTCTCGCAGCGCCGGTCCTAACACCTGCGTAGTCAGTTGGGATATGAAAGCCCGCATAATTCACGGTGACAATCTGAGATGTCGCGCTGAATTACTTGAATGGTATTATTTATAGACGTTGTTTCATCCTTCTTTGTTGTCGCCGGTTGAATAGGGCTGTGAGTTGATATGCGGCTTTGTAAGAAGCGTGCATGATGCTTGGACTCTAAAGATAGCACCCCGTTGCTGGTATAGGGATAATCCAAGATTGTCGAGTTTCAGTCTTTTATGTTTGCAGCAAGTAAGCGCCTTCTTCTCTTTCTGAAACGAACCCAACAATGCCAGCGTACCCTCACTGGCTGCAACGGCCTGTACTTAGCTGGCACAGTTAAGGTTGTCGCTATATCGACTCGCAGATAAGTTAGCTCGATGCCCAACCACTTTCTTGTGCTCATAGCTTAGTTCCAGAGGCTGGAGTGCCAAATATTCAACTCACCGATTTCTGTGGTCATTGGACGTTGTATGTACCAAAGGGCGACGCTCTCTTTGTTTCCCCTAACTTCCTTTTACTCTGATGCCGGGAAAGAGAGATTCAACTAACAGCCTGAATACTTCAGGACTCGACTATCATTGAATAAACTCGATCGAGCAAAATGTCACTACAAGAACTGCCCACCGAAATCCTGCTCATCATCCTTGAGTTTGTTGGCAGATGTGCCTGCCGGACGACCAAGGCGCGTAGCCTCACTGTCTGCAAGTGGTGGCATCGTCTTGCAGAGCCAATCTTCCTGGAAGACATCACAGTCTCTGCCAGCAGACTTTCCAAACTGTCCAGCGCATCACAAACAAAGATCAGACTCTTCACCCAACGGTTGGCTGTCAACGTGGGTGACACGTCTCCAAGTCCAGTTCACGCAAAAGGTCAACATCCGCACGGTCGTCATCTGCGGTTGAAGAGGTCGCAGGAAAAGCGACTTGTTCTCCATCTAGAACGCCTCAATCTATTGCTTCGCAACTGCTCCAGTCTTGAGTCTTTCTCCCTTGGCTGTTTTCCCGATCTTTCTGATAGTCTTCTGGGCTCGTGGTCCCCTAGTCGACTTCTGGACTCACTGTGGTCGTCAAAAATCTCGCGACTGGAGATGGACACTGGAGGTGTGGATTTTGGCACAGAAACAGGCCATTTATGTCCTCAACTAGCGCTGCAGATCCCGTCGCTACGATTCGTTCGGCTGCGAATGCGAAGTATTTGCCCGGACATTCTTCGGCTACAACACGCAGGCACATTTGGCCCATCTCGAATTGAAGAACTTATTATCAACCTGAGTCTCGCAGATCTCAACCAATACTCGATCTCACTTAGCGCTCATTGCTCAGGGCATAGTCCGGGCTTGGATCTAGCAGAGGACATGATCGTGGCCGGCAAAGCCGCCGTCAGAGACACCCCAAGCCTCAAAACATTGAAGATTGTTGGCTATATATTCCCGAGCGGGCAGGCTGTGACGCATGATTGTGTGGCTGATATCACCAAAATCTTGTCCGAGGATCTGGATTCTGATAGCGACTGCAATTGGGCTTGTGAAGACTATAAAGGCTGACCAAAAGAGAGCATTTTCCTTGGCTTTTATAGCTGCATGACCAGAACCATCAGATAAAATAATTCCGTTTTCGCTTCTCTAAACCCCTCCGTATAGCCACATTAGCAAACCAAAGAATATGGCTTCAAATTCATGGGGGCTCGTCCAGTCTCGGTTGGGGCGAGAAGTGAGACTTGACGTCTCGGCCCAAAGCCAAGGAGGGGCGAGACTAGCAGAATGCAGTAGAGCCTCACGAACTCATCTTTCCACAGACCTCTCACGCCCTGTCATGCTTCCTTTCGGTATGCCTCACCTGCCTCTGGCTATCTAGATACCTCATCGGTATCTCTCACTGGCCATGGCAGTCGATGCAGCCGGGCTGCCCTTGGGCAAACTCCCCCCGCCGCGCTCAGCCGAGTTTCTATGGATCGACAACCATCGTGAGACTCGCGAGAAATCCAGTGGAAAAGCCACCTTTCGGTCCAAGCAAGCATGGCTGCGATCAAAGTCCCACAGATTGCGGAAACAAGCAGGTCTACAACGACTCAAAACCTCCATCGCCCCGTTTCCGACCACTGGGTGCGTCTCGGCGTCTACGCCCTCTTATACTGATCCACAGAGTCTGTCAGATCCGCATTCATTGGTCTTATACCCATCACTTACGGTGAGCATTCTCAAATGCTTCCCTTCCCTGCCACTCGACGTCAATTGGGATGTCAACTTGTACCTGCATCATTGTAAGTGGTTGTCTTGCCCCAGCAACCGAAAGTCGCTCCCACGCGACATGGGCCATCTTTTTCCAAGCTCTCTGCTAATAAATGATCCAGATGAGCATCACACGTCAAAGGCTTGCTTCCCTTTCGGACATGCCAGTATGACGCCTTGGTTTTGGCAGAAAGCCCTCGATCATCCCACATTGATTCCAATAATATTATCTTGCGGGGCATTCCATCGCTGTGCGAGTCTAAAGGCGAGCGGCGCTGCTCCGCATGTTGTGCACCGTTCTCGTCAAGATGCACTTCGACTCAGGGCAGATGCAATAAAGTCAATCCAGAAATTATTAGAGGATGCTTCGACGGTCTACTCAGAATCTGCCGTTGTGGCAATCGCCCGACTGTTGTGTCTGGAGGTGAGTATCCATCACCAGCCGTCGTTGTTCGAGCGTCTTGATTTGAGAGACATTGGCTGATGTAGGATTCTAGGGTGCCGAAGCCAATACAAGTGCCGTCGAGACACACGGTGTCGGTCTCAGAATAATCGTTGATAGCCTTGGGGGGTCAGACAACTTTGAAAGTCAGACAAATACTATTATCTATAGGTGAATGTTCCCTTGGGTGCAAGAGTATACTCTTGCTAACACCTTTCTCAGCTGCGACTTCTTAAAAGGTTACATCATGAACTCACCTCCCACATTCTCTGTGGCTGATCGGTGGGAACAAGACGTACAAAGCCAGATTGCTGTAGACCCCAACCGGGTACGCGCAAGATCCGCGCTTGGGAGTCACTTTGTGACCTCTCCTTGGTCTGGCGCTCTCCATTCATCATTACGATCATCGCTTCGGCTGTGCCGACAGCTAGCGCTCTATTTCGAGAGCACATTCTACGCCCAGCCAAAGCTATCTTCGGCAGGATTGGTCATTGAAAATAGCTTGCTTATATTGAGTCGCCGGCTGCTGTCTCTTTCAGGTGATCCTTTGCTCGATCCTTTCCAGGATACTTTGCGACAATCCATCCTAGTCTACTGTGGACTACGATTTTGGAAATTTCAGGGCATGCCATTCATGGTAGTTCATTTTGAGCGCTTCCAACGGACTTTGGTATCAAGTCTATCTTTGATTCAGGAGGATTCCCGTCTATGCTTCTGGGTTTTATTTGTAGGCGGGCTCGCCTCTCAAACGTTCAAATGTCATTCCTGGTTTTTGTTTCAGCTGAGGGAAACTGCGGAGCAGTTGTCTCTACGTGATTGGGATCATGCTCGCTCTTTGCTAGAGGGGTTTTTCTTTGTGTCCTACCCGAAAGATGATCCGGCGGAAGTCTTTTGGGAATCTGTACTCCAAAATTGAATGTATGCCTACCACTGAGCTCTTCTACCACTCGGCTCCGTTCTCTTCATCGCCAACGCACCAGCTCAAATGATTCGATCTATATACTACATTGACAACATCATTTTCAGACCCTAGGATTCACATGTGAGATTACTCCCTCGTGGGAATTCCAGTACGATCCGGTCGATGTTCAAACTCGTCGACAGATATATTGTTCTATCATAATCCATCATATTCCATTCATTTCATCGATGAGCTTGGCAATTTGCCTCTTGATAACCATGTAACCTTCATCGTGGGCTGATGAAAACTTATTCATGTTAGCATGGTCACCGTCGATAGTGATATGAGATGCAAGCTCGTGTGCCGAAAACGAAGCATCCTAGTCGATAACAATCAGGTTAGTCCTATATAAAATGGTAGAGTAATTGGTAATTCTGTCTAACCTTTCTCTGTGGGCGCTGCGCATGCTCGTCGTTCCTTTTTGCAACGGCATACGTGATATCAAATCTGCCGCTTATAGAAGAGAACTGCTTCAATACATCCAGTAGCCAGTGAGCTTCCTTGTAGGTGACGGTTTCCATTTGATCGGATCCGTGTATGCTCTCCAAATAAAGTTCCAACCCAGCAGTACTAGGTCCTAATTCAGGGGTTTCCATGAATATTATCCCATGGGTTGAGTTGCTGATTGTGCGAGAGCGCATGGAGAGGCTGTACAGCATGTTTTCAGAGTAAAGTATAGCCTAGATGGTTTCATCAGCACCATCTAGAGTTGTGTCGGGACAATGGTACTATACACTCTTTATTATACTACCACCGAAACTGTGGGCTAGGAAGATAATGGGACGATCGTGTGTCTGAAGGAAATTCGTTAGCATTATGTCTTCGGAAATCAGTCACCACTTATACATACGTCGGAAGCCTCTCTCATTTTCCATAAATCAGAAACCAGCTCTTCCGATATTCTTTGCAGGGGTGGTGATTCCGAATGGGATTCTTTGGCCGATGCATTGTAGCCCCAGGTAAGAACTCTGATACGCGGTATATCTGTTGGTAGCAATGTTTTAAGCCAGTTCACCCCGTTGGGAGCTGTCCATGATTTCTCTCGATGGCCGTTCAGTCCATGAACAGCGACAATGCTAAGATCGGCTATCAGCTCAGTCTGTGGCGGGATATGGCGTGTTGCATTCATACTCGACTAGCGGAGACTGGCCTTCGTACAACAGCTTGAGACCGTCTTCGCCAGATATATCCTGCTGTTTCCATTGCGATATCTAAATATCTATGAACACGCAAATCACACTACCTAGATACTGCATCTATGCTTACAGTCTTTCTGTCTGTTGACCGGGGCCGGCTGAGCGGCCAGCACCACATACAAGACATCGGCGTCACTTCTGGTAAGCGATGATATGAAGGACGATATGTTGATCTGTCAAGGTTGCTCCGAGAGCAGGCAGGTCAAGTTCAGCAGACGAAAACCACGCATGTCGCGTCAAATCGGTCGGTCACGTGTATTATGAGGTAAGCATATCACGACGCCCATAAAATTTCCCGACATCTCGCCGTCACCATTTCTCCCATTGCTGATTTGATAATGTCTGCAAATTCAGAGAAGCCAGGGGAATCAATAGGAGACGCTCTATCTTCGACCCCTGCGGACTCCAAAATCAACCATGCCGCCTCAATAGACTACTGGAGCAGTGTCCCCAGTACCTCGAGCCAGATGCTGGGCATGCTGGGCACTTATCCATGGTATACACGCATCGAGCTACAAGGGTCCAAGAATTTCCTGACCAAGGTCCGGCGACTGATACCGGGCATCTCTCCTGGCGGGAAATTCCGTTTGGGTGTGGACTGCGGCGCGGGCGTGGGACGCGTCACGGAGGGCTTTCTCAGCCATGTCTGCGAAGTGGTCGACGCGGTAGAACCCGTCGAGAAGTTCACTCACGTCCTCAGAGAGAGCAAGCTCAAACAAGAGGGCGTCGTGGGAGACATCTGGACTGTCGGTCTGGAGGACTGGCATCCGCAGAAAAACTACGACTTGATCTGGACTCAGTGGTGTGTGGGCCATCTGACAGATGCACAACTGATTGAGTACATCGCGCGGTGCCGCGGCTCGCTGGCCAAGACCGGTCTGATGGTGGTCAAGGAGAATCTTTCCACTGATCCTCGCAATCAGGATATGTATGATGACCTGGACAGCAGCGTCACGAGAACGGACGCAAAATTCCGGCAGATTTTCGACGCTGCAGGAATGGATGTGATCAAGTCCGAGATTCAGACTGGATTTCCCAAACAGTTCAAGCTGCTGCCTGTCAAGTCTTATGCGCTGCGACCAAAAGTTTGAACGGCTTGGAAGGAGCCGGCTGCTACAGCCTCTCACTCCATCAAGAATCTTGGTAGTCCCTTTGAGCTGCAGGGATTAGATTCACGAATGACCGACTCTCTCATAGGAGATGAGTACCGTCAGTTCAAGCATCCTCTGATAATTATTTGGATCGCGACTGCCAGTCTCGTGGGCACGGATCATTCACCCCACGCTGCGATCTGCATGCTACCATTGCATGTGAAGCTTGAATGAGTCTTGTATGATAATCCAGCCCAGCATATCGTTACGTCCTCGTGTTGGTATATCAGGTAAATCGCAGCAGAGGGTAATCCGGGATCCTCTGGCTTCCCTCACATAAATGGATACTGTTCGCAGACTAGAGTTCCAAATCTCTGCAGAGTATATTAACTGCCAATTCTACACTGCAACTGTATCTTAATATCTAAGATCAAGCAAATCAGTACAAATCTCATCGCTGCTAGATTAAAGAAGCACACTGCCTGTCTGACATGACGAGGCTGAACAGACATTCAACCCAGATGATTTGCACTCTGGTCCCAGCATTTCATAATACATCACCCATCATCCACCGTACGACTCATCGCTCGAGCTAAGCTGGCACAAAACCTTCGCCGCCATAGGCGTGTTGCCACACACTCGCTCCTTGGCGTATCCTTTAAAGTCGGTTGTGCATGTCGTCGCCAGATTGACGCACCCGAAAGTGCCGGCCGAGTCATCGCCAGGCGCGTATACGCATCCTGGCAACTCTGATTTGACTGAGAACGTGTGCTTGGGCGGGAAGGGCAGATCCCCAATCTTGATGTCGCCGCTCGCCTCCCAGCTGGACGCCGGTGTAGCGTTGCACAGATTGGGATTCTCGTCAGCATCGCCGCTCTTCACAACAAATGCCTTCCATTCTGGGTCCAGGGTCTCTTCGCTGAAGGCAATGTAAATTTCAGCGGTCGGAGATGCTGATGCCGAAGAAGTGGTGGAAGTAGACTTGGTTGAAGTCGAAGAGGTATCAGCCGACGACGTTGATGCCGATGAGGTAGTCGACATAGTCGAGTCACTCCCTGAGGATGATGACGTAGTCGACGTAGTCGAGTCACTCCCTGAGGATGATAAGGTAGTCGACGTAGTCGAATCACTCCTTGAGGATGATGGATTTGAACTACCGGACGCGGTGCTAGTCGAAGTTCCAGACGCAGTGCCGGCACCGGACGTCAGTGGTACCTCTCGTGCCACACAGGCAACCTTGGTGGTGCTTTGGATGGTCGTCGGGGTGGAAAAGCACCCCGAGGTGGCAAAGCATGTTGTCGTGACGGTTGACCAGTGTGTCACAGAAGTCACATTGTCTGTTAGGATGATTGACTTGGTTCCAAGAATCTCATCATCGAAGCAGTCAGTGAAGGTCACAGATGAGCAAGACGAGCTCGAGCTGGACGTTGATGATGAGCTCGTTGCGCTCGACGACTCGGTGTTAGACTTGGTCGATGACTGGGAGTCCGACTGGCTGGAGTCCGACTGGCTAGTGTTGTCATCTTTCTCCTTCTTTTCCACCTGCTCTTCCACGGATTGCCAGAAATCCGTAAGATCAACCATATCGTCCGTGAGATTCTCAACGGTTTTGATCTTGTCATCGGGGAGATCTTCGACGTCGTCTGGAAGGTTGGCATCTATTTCCTTTCCTACCTCGGAGATGCAGCCCAGGACACCACCGAGAGCACCACTAGCAATACTTGCGGCTTTACTAGCAGCACTGCTTCCAATATCCTTGACGGCATTTTCGGCTGTGCTGAGTGTGCTTCCGATATCACCAAACAAGCTTCTCTTCTTGAGAGATCCGGAGCAGCCAGACTTCGATGTATCAATGTCGTTCGTTTCGGAGTACTCCGTAGTGTCGTCGAGAAGCTCATTCAGCTCGCCTTTATACTTCTTTCTTGACGTCTTGTCCTTGATGTCATTTCGGTTGTCCCAGAGTAGCTTCCAGCGCCCTGCAAGGATAATACCCTGGTCAGAAGCTGCTCCGGAAGTGGTAGCAGTAGGGGCTGCAGTCAAGGTTCCCCATGCAACCTCTGATGGAGTGCCGGTCGGCTCGTATTCAACAATCGCAGCTAGCCATTCGGAAGAACTTCCAGTCAAGGAGCCACTGACCGCTAAGATATCCTCGGCGGATGGCCACGTCGTCGATACAGTGGGCTGTGACGCGGTGGTGCTTCCACTGGAGGACGTACCTGTTCCAGAAGCTGTCGAACCAGTAGATGTACCAGTGGAGCTGCCGGTCAAGGTGCCCGTTGAGGTACCAGTACTCAATTTTGAGCTACTCCTCGGAGCGCCGGATGGATCTGAAGGGTGGTGCGCCCCGTTGGTGCTGGTAGATGACCGACTCGTGTCGGTTGAGGAGTCAGTTGACGAGTCACCCCCTGTTGTAGACTGAGACGGAGATGACGATGAAGATGCAGCACTGCCACCAGACACAGAAGACTTCGAGCCACTCGTAGCAGAAGCCTTGCCACTGGATGATCCAGATGTTATCGTGTGAGCACCACGGGTAGACGACGAAGATGAGGTCGTGTCAATACTCAAGCGAGCAGCAGACGCAGTCTCATTGGCAGACGATTTATGGGATGATGACTTTCCGGACTTGGTTGACAACCTGGGACTGGTTATAGTCGAAGCAGGGGTACTCGAGCCTGCAGACTGCTTCGACGTTCGTGTACGAGCGCCACCGCGAGTGCTACCAGATACACCAGAGCGGGGGGTAGAATAGGACTTTTGCGGGGAAATCGGTGTGAAGTGAACAACGGGGATCGAGCCAGGCGGAATCGTGATGGAGGTGGTCAGATTCTCCTTACGGTATCCCGAATGGAGCGCTGTCGAAGTGAACGAAGTCGTAGGCGTCGATGAACCGCCTGGACTGCTGCCTCCAATTCCAATCGCAGTAAAGTCAACCACGGCTGCCGAACCGGACGGCACCGTGATGGAAGTGGTGAGAACCGTCACTTGGTCATTCTCATCGTGGTCCACAGCTCGCACGCCTTGTAGAAAGGGGAGCAACCAGACACCAACACCTCTCCAGAGAACCATCTTCTCAATGGGATCGAACGCCGGGGGAAGGAGTGGAGTGAGATCCGAGAGGCCGACAGATCTCTGCAAACACGTTTTATACGGCTTGCTGTGGCCCACTGGGAGTGAAACGCCCGGGGCCGGTCTATATACATCTCATGCTCCACCGATTCGACGAATCGACTTTGCTTTAGACAGCTCATGCGACAACATCCATGACAACATGCCCATGGCGTAATTATGCATCGACATGATTGCAACTGGGTCGAAAAGCGCCCGAGAGAGATGAAAGTGGATATCACAACAGTAATGCTGTTGCAGTGCAATTGTTCACGAATGGGGCCACTGTGCTTCTCGCATGACAAAAGTGCAGTCTGTTCTTGCCTTGCTTGGACGGGGACGAATGAAATCGCGCACTTCTCGTCAACGTCCCGGCTGTTCATTTATTTGCAGCAATCCGTCTGGCTTTCGTCCGAGATTTCAGCCTTGTCGGGACGCGTGTCAGTATTCCTTCAAAGTTGGCTATTAGCACCTGACTCGCAACGACATGGTTCATGGTGCAGGTTTATTTCAGATTCAAGGGCCATTCAGCGAGAGGAAACAGCCGGATGAACGATTATGAGCTGGCCCCAACACTCCTTTGTAACGGCTCCTGACTCACGGGGCCCAAGAGATGTCATGAATTCCGGAAATCCCTCCAGTTTTCACAATGCCCGGAGAGATCGCTACTTCGTTCGAGGCAGACAGACTTTCCTTTGCGAAAGTCCATTTGCATTCATCTGGCATGGAAAGTCCAAGGTGTGAACGTGCTGATGCATTCTTCTGCATGCATAGGATGTCGTCAGGATGTCCGGCATATCCACACCAGTGGAGCTCGGGGCCAATTCTTCACACGGTTGGGGCCCGCGTTAGACCCGATATGAGCTCGGAGATTTCGGAAAGCATTGAGTAACAGAATGAGGGTTGGCCCCAAGGGCGGTATCCTGTTGCCCTGCTACGTCCCCATAGCTATGATCCATAGACCAACAATAGCTTTCTTCGGATGGGATGCGGCGTGAACGCTACGTCGCTAGATAAGATGGAGGACCTTGTGTAGGATATATACGGCCCTTCCATTCGCCAGGCATCTGGAAGACAGCCAATCCCATTATCAATTATGACGGGATAAGAGCTTTGTACGCCCGACTTGACATCCTTCATGAAACCAATGTTTTGGCTGGTTGGAGTTTCTTGTTGAAAGGGCCGCTGCTTCTAGTAGAACACAAAAAAACTCCCTTTACACCTACATGCCTATCCATAGTTACAAGCCAGAGATCAGCTACGTCTCGATTTCGCCTCGGCGAAGCGCCAGAAAAGCCCTGACGTCGGTGGCGTATTGCAAGGCCTCAAGCAGGGGGATCAGGTGCAGCAGACCGTTATCCGTAGGGTCGTTGATCCAGCCCTCAATAGGGATGGCATTGTCTGTACAGTCAACGTTAGCATCAAGCGATCCCAGAAATCGAAATCCGATCGTGTAGCAACGCACCCTCATGGAAGATATAGCTCATCGGGCTGTTGTCCAAGATCATCACCTTGCTCAGATCCGGTTCCACAGAGCTGAGGTCTTTGATGTATGCGCCGTTGCGGAGCGTGCAGTGCTGTCGGTAATAACGGGCCTGGAAGTACTTGCGTTCCTGCTCGAGCCAGTCGATCACGGGATCGGCGTACTCCTGAACACTCGCCGTAAAGATCACGAGTTTGTACCACTTGCAGATCTTGCGCAGAAAGTCGTCGCAATGAGGCCGCTTGTGAACATAGTATAGAATCGGGTGTTGCGGCCCAAGGGTGGTCTGCGGCCCCCCGGGCGTCAATGCGGTCGTCATGGGCATAGAGAGTTTGACTTCCACCATGTGGCCGCTGGACATGCGTCCACCCTTGGCGAGCGAGTGAATAAGGGTTTCATCGAGGTCCAGCACCAAGGTCTTCTGTGGGAGCTTGGCATTGCGCGGAGCAGCGGTATATGAAGGCAAGCGGGGAGGGAGGAGAGGTCGCGGTGGAGTGGGAGAGTGCGGGTACTTGGTGATGCGATGAACTGAAGGAGAGGTGGGAGATTTCAGACTGTCCAAGTTGACGCCCGCCTGGACCCGGGCCACGCCCTCCGGCATCGGCGGACCCAAATCAGCACTCTGCGTGCGTCGCTGTCTCTGGCGCTTCAGAGATTCTTCGTTATGAAGCTTGATCCGTATAGATCGCCGCGGTGTGCTTTCGTCGGGAATGATGTCTGCGTCGTGGTCCAGGCTCTTGCTGGGCCGGTGGCTCTTTCCACTTGTATGTCCACCCGCACTTCGTCGCTCGTGATCTGATTCCGAGGTCGTTGACAGGACAGATTCACGAGATGTTTGGGATTTCAACTTGCGAGTAGACCCACTGCGTCGCCGAGTTTCTACCCGAGAGCCCCCTTTAACCGGCCGGTTCCTTGAACTGGAAGACGATCTCCAGATTTTCCTGACTGGAGCAAGGAGTGAATAACCCCCGTCAGTGTCGCGAAAACATTGCGCCACAAGCACGCCAGGGGCGGCAAGTGTAGAAAGAATAAACCGGATTGTTTCGGTGATCGCGTCGAAGATGCGCCGCGTGATAAGTCGCCAGGTACTCTTGGTTACGAGCGCCCCATTATTCTGAACACCATTTATCAAAAGCGCTTTCTCGTCGAGCGGATAGGGCGTGTCCTCTTCTCGGTCATATTCCGGGGGTGATACCGTGCCGTCGTAGCTCTTCTCGCCAGTGGAGCCCGTGCGAAAGCTATCTTGACTGTAAGACCGGAGCTTGCCAAGGTCTCCGGGCGGGGTCGCGCGCTGATTATCACCGTGTGACTGCGATCGTGGCCGCGCCGAACTGGAAGATTGGCCGATGACTCGCGATGAGAGTATGTTCAGCGAGTTCATCTTCCAACGAGGCCCACGGGAGACAGGGGCACGGGGGATCTAAAGACGGGTGGAAGATCGTGAGCGAGTCGTCAAAGCCACCTGGGGCAGTCCATCAGGGGTCGTATGGTCGTAGGGTCGAGGAGCCTCAAGGGGAAGGGAGGGGCATCGCAAGGAGACGTAAGCTGGACAAGTTCTACCGACCTCAATGCGCCAGTCACCCGTTACCTCGGAAGTACTTCCACGCCTCCAGTCCGGTTTCGACCACGAGTAGTAGCAAGGAATGCAAGGATGCCAAGAGAACGGGGGATTGAGTCAAAGGGACCGGAATCAAAAACGAACGCGCGAAGCCGAGAAAGGAGAAGAAGGGCGACAGAGGAACAAAGTGTGGGGAAGCGGACAAAGGTTGAACGGCAGAAAATCGGTTTCGTTGCCCACTTTGGCCGTCGCCTGTGATTCTTCGTCCTGCAGGAACGCCGTCTCTCTCTATCTGCAGCAGATTGCCGCGAGAGAAGAAGCAACAGGGCAGCGAAATATTTCCAACCCAGTCGAGAACCCTTCCATTCGGAGACTTTACCTACGAAGTGCGCTAACCCTACAACAAAACTTCGGCAATCCTCATCCCACTTCCTCATGCCGTCGACGTCGTTGGCCCTGACGCCGGGCCTGGCGTCCTTCCTCAAGTCTCTCAAGAATAGTCCGATTGATACCTCTATTGAGGATCTGATCTCGTGCGCCTCCCCCTAGAGTGTGGTTATCATACCATCCCATCGCTAACTATGAGGCCAACCCTCAGATTACTCAAACGACGTCAAATCCGCCATTCTCGATCATGCGCAACCGCAACGGCTTACCTCCTACGTGGAGTGGTCTCTATGTGCCGTACCTCCGATTCGGCAAAGCTTATTGAGCGGGTGCAGAGCGTGGGAAGGCGCCTGATGGCTGCGCAGCCTCGAGAGATGGTGGTGGGGAACATTGTACGACGAGTGCTCGGCCTGATTCGCGACGAGGCGGAGGATGATCGTGAAGCTGAGTTCGCTCTCAGCGAAGCTGGATCCGAAAGCCAGCCCCATACTCCTCGAGCTTTCGACGGTTAGTTTTCCCGCATTGCCTTCGAGAGCAGTAATGTGTGACTCATGAAATGGGAACAGATGCGTCACTGCCTCTGGACCGAGATACGCTCGGTCTACGAGCCGACGGCTCAGACCGATCTTCCTCCCGGCCTCCCCTTACCTCTATGTTTAGTCTCCTCTCCCATCCTGAACCAGAGACCTCGCTACCAAGCACACCGGGCACCCAATCTCCAAGTGGACGGGTGCCCGGTCACGGCCCCAGTAAAGATGTGCGAGCAGAGGTCTTGGAAGGTATTGGCGAGATTATCGACGAACTTGGGCAGGTAGACGACCAGATTGCCGCTTATGCATTGGATCATATTCACTCCAACGAGATTATCCTCACACATACCTCGTCGACGACGGTGCAAAGATTTCTGCTGAAGGCCGCCGCCAAGCGCAAGTTTACCGTGATTCACGCCGAGTCGTTCCCCAACAATCATGAGACTACGCATGCCACTGTCAGCGGCAGCACCTCTGGCGACGAGGAAAACTTGAGCTTTGAATCCTTCCAAAAGCCACTGATCGCCCACGGTATCACCGTCATCCTCATTCCTGATTCCGCCGTCTTTGCCCTCATGTCCCGTGTGAACAAGGTCATCTTGGGTACCCACTCTGTACTTGCTAATGGCGGCCTCATCGCGGCTGCTGGTACCCGTGTTATTGCCCGCGCTGCCAAAGTCCACCAGACCCCGGTCGTCGTCGTCAGCGGTGTCTACAAGCTGAGTCCCGTTTACCCATTCGACTTTGATGCTCTCATCGAATACGGCGATGCCAGCAAGGTCATTCCTTACGAGGATGGTGACCTGGTCGAGCAAATCGATGTGCAAAATCCGCTCTATGACTACGTCCCGGCGGAACTTGTCGATCTTTATATCACCAACTTGTAAGCCCCCCCCCCCCCCCCCCCCCTGCCCTTCGTCTTCTCGTTGCAATTTATATGACTGACCTTATCGTTTCCATGCAGAGGTGGTCATGCCCCATCATATCTCTACCGAATTGTGTCCGACCACTACCGAAAGGAGGACATCAGCTTTTAAAACAGATGTCAATCAAAAATCAATTGCACTACAGGTCGTCAGTGGGACGATTCAAGAAGCATGGTAGAAACAATACCCGAGGAATGATGTGCGATGATCGTTATGCGGGAGTCTTGACTAAAAGGCTTTCTATATGGAACGCTTGGCGAGTAGATATAAAGATCAAGATATACGTTATAAAATGGGAATTAAAGAAATCCCTTCTTTTCTGTTCCTTATTTACTACAAACGTTCGATGTAAATATTGACAAGCAATTGGTGTCTTTTCTCATAACGTAACGTTTCGAGATGTGATATATATTGGAGGTTCGCCCAACATTCGACATCGAAACATCTATTATATACAAATTTGGAATTTATATACCAGTAAAACAGGGAAATGAATTGGCATTGATCGTACTATCTGAGTGCAGCAACTCTTGCATGTATATCTTGGAGTCTGGTCACGTTAGGGACGGTGGTCCCGCATCAGCAGGAAGATGGGCCTAGAAACCTATAGATAGGCTCGACAAATACACCGAGCGATCCCGCAGGCGATAGTATAGAGATGTTATCCAGGTCGACTTATCAATGGACAGGGGCAACACGATATTACGACTTCTCAATGCTTACAAGTCCAATACGAGCAAGATGAGGTAACAAGCCCCCAAGATGAAGATCATAGCGCCATGTCTTTTTGGAATTTATCAAATCGTGGTAATTCGGACACATGCATCCAGACGAAAGCCCGCCCGGGTAGTATTTCCCCAAAAAAAATTCTCATGAAATCCAGGCGCTGATAAGGCGGGCTTCCTGTCCGACACCGATTCTACTCCTCGACCCCATTTTGCTTTTTGACTCTTTTAAGAGCGGGGCTTCTCCTTCTTCTCCTTCCACAGAGCGAGCAGACCGACACCGGAAACCTTGACGACCTTGAAACGGACACCGGGAATATCACCCTTGGCCTTGCCCTTACGACCGAAACCGGCCAGGAGAACCTCGTCGTTCTCGTCGATGAAGTTCAGGCAACCGTCGTTGGGGACTGTAGTAAAACGTCAAGTTAGCACCTTGTGTCTGTGATAGGATTTCGTTGGTCATTCAGTATCCGCGCGATCCTAAGCGCACATATCGCCAGATGACCCGAACATCGCTAACGCGTCATAATTCTGAGGGAGACCAACCGAAAGCAGCGACCTTCTTGCCGTTCTTGATCAGCTGGACCTTGACACACTTCCGGATAGCGGAGTTGGGCTGCTTGGCCTCAACGCCGACCTTCTCGAGGACGATACCCTTGGCGTGGGAAGCACCACCGAAAGGAGAGGACTTGTAGGCGGTACCGAGAAGGCGCTTCTTGAAGTGCAGGTCGGCCCAGCGCTGCTCCTTGCGGTGCGCCTGGAGCTTGCGGGCGGCGTTAAGACCACGGGGCTTTCCTTTACCCATATTGACGGATTATTCTTGACGGTCAACTAAAGCGAGAGAGAATTCGCGTTAGTCTTCGATTCTGATGTCTCCAGTCTTTGGCGAATCGAGTCGTGAAAGGGTTCGGCGAGTGTGCGTGTAGAGAGGGTCGAAGACAGTATCGGACTTTTTGTGCGTGCTGGCGATGTAGGGCTCGCCTTTCTGCCACACAAAAAGAAATCCCAGACGCCTTTGCCAACTGGAGGTGACACGGAGAGATGAATGGCGGTATACGTACCGGTTGAAACTGGGTGTTGTCGCCAAAAGGGCTGGGGGTCGTGGGGTGTCGAAAAGTCGAAGGTTTCGGATTCGCCTTGGACGGCCGCTCTCGCTTGCTTGGGACGCTTCCTCCCGTGACTTTGTGCGCTTGCCCTAAGCGAGTCACGGGATCCATCAAACCCCCACATCTATTATATAATCAAGTGCTCCCGATAGCGATAGCGATAACGGGCGTTATCGTTATCCGGCTCCAATCTACTTAGTTACCTAGGCTGCTGCATGGCGGAGCTGTTGATGGAACACAACCGCCATGGAATCATCGAAGAAACCTGCGAGCTCCCAGCGGCTACCACCGCCGGCCCTATTCCAGGGCCCTCCCTCTCACAATGCATCCAATATCTCTCTTTCAGTACCACCGGCCACCTCTAATCTTGCGACTCCTTCCGGCAGCCAACCTCCGCCTCTCCATCGCAACCGGTCACCCCGCAGCAATGACGGCAACAGCGTGGAGCATCGCGGTCTACTGTCACCACTTGTCGCTCGTCGCCCTTCCAAAAACGACGTCGATGGCTCCGATGCCATCTGGCAAGAAATGCAGAGCGCCTTGTCCGAGGTTGAATTGAGTGCTGTGACCAGAGAGCACGTCTTCGGCGAGAAACACGCAGAGGCACTGGAGGACTTGCGATTAAAACAATTAAAGCTTGCACAAGCTTGGGCGCGCAGTGAGGCTGACGATGAGGTTGTCGATTCTAGCCGCAACACTGCAGACGGAGATGCCGCTCTGCGACAAGGCTCTACAGAAGCAAGTAGCGCGGAGGCTGCAGCCCGTGAACAAGATCCCACGAGAGATCGCGTCTCGTATCGGGCTTTGGATGAGGAGACGGAAAAGGACATTGTTCTTGCGCGTAAACGGCGCGAGGCGAATGATCGATACTTTGACCGGGTCAACCAGGGCGTGTTAGATGTTGTTGCCAAGCTCGAGGAAGTCTCCCAGGCTATGCGCGCCATGGAGCGGGAAAGCATGGATATCTGGAGCGATTCAGAGAGCGCGACTACGGCACCGTCGTCGACCAGCATGGAATGACACCTCGTCCTGTTCAAGCGATGCTGGCCAACGCCAGGGCTTATCGTCTTGTCTATCATGCATTAATGCCATCATGGAACCGCGCTGGACGCGCGTCAAATCCCTGGCATCCATAATAATACTAATACTACATTGTAAACTATCACAAAATCGCAACATGAATCAAAGAAAGTCTATTTGACATCGTTAAGGGTATCCAAACTCCGGTACTCATCACGCAAATACAAAAAGAAACATATTGTACATATTCAGACATGGAGGTCGACTCAAGAGCAGGGTCGTCTCTTACTCTTTTTTGAGCAAGTTCATTGCGGCTTTCCATCCATCTGCTGCGGTGTCCCGCACATCTTCCCATCGAGTATCGTGCGCCTTGCGAGCCAATTTCTCGACCTCTTGATTCCACCGATGCTTCAAGACTTCTTTCATGGTTGTCTGATCTTCATGTCTGACACTTTGATCTTCCGAACATCGCGGGATATCCTGTGGAGCAAAGCGACGGTCATAAGCACCTGAAGACGAGGCTAGCCAGTTGATTTGATCAACTTGTTCGCGAATGGCTCTCCGCTGTTCCAGGCGATTGGCCCGGTGGACCTGGATAGTAAGGTACAAGACCGAGGTGGTGAGGGCAAAGCCGCTGAACTGATGATTGGACAAATGAGAATCAGTAAGCGTTCCAAGGTATCCAGATACAATGAGACGTACAAAGCCCACGAAGAAACCCATCGCGGCGATCTGTTCGATGGTCGCCTCAGCGCCAGTTGTTCATACGTGGCACGCTGAAAGCCCAGTCCAGGGTAAATCTTCGTATAGAAGGAGGTCCCCAGTTCGCAAAATAGACGAAATCAAATTGCCAGCGACCAAGGATCCCGTTGTGGTTGATCCGGAGGCGCGTGGAAAGGCGAAGTCGGCCAAGGCGGTGGAAGCTCCCCGATTGGCCGCGAGCCCGACTCGAATCTTTTGAGCCGAACTTCCCTATCACGTCTCTTCAAGTCGGAGTCTAAACAGAGCGGCAATCACCCGCAGACTCGAGTGGAACTATCAAACGACTGCTTCTGCCTGCAATTGGTATCTCCGTTTGTTTTTCTGCTTTTCTCCCTCTTCCTCAGAACCCTTTTCACCATGGCCGGCGGCGGAGGAAAATACCGGCACTTGGGTCGCAAGTCCTCGCATCGCCAGGCTTTGCTCCGCAATCTCGTCACTTCGCTCTTTGAGAATGAATCGATCACAACGACCTGGGCCAAGGCCAAGGAGGCTCAGCGTCTGGCCGACAAATTGATCACGCTGGGCAAGAAGAACTCGGAGGCCAGCCGAAGACGAGCCCTGGAGATTTTCTATGTACGTCTGTCCACATGAATGCCCTGTTCCATGTTGTCCTTGGGCCAGTGTGTTCGCTCTATGATGAACACACCACCAGAATTTGCTTTCTGACAGCCGCCACTAACACACGGGCTCCGTCTGATAGAAACCCCATTCGATCATCCCCAAACTCTTTGGTCCTCTCCGTGAACGTTATGCCGATCGCCCTGGCGGCTATACGCGTGTCCTTCGTGTCGAGCCCAAGCAGAAATACGAGTATTACTCCGTGCCGAAAGGAAACAAGAATGCTACACCGCAGCTCAAACCCCACGACCAAGCACCCAGTGCTATCCTGGAACTCGTTGACGGGCCAAAGGACGTGCGGTTTGCCATGACTGCACGCACAGTTGCGCGTCAGCGCGAAAAGGGACAAGATGAGCTGAACCAGCTCACTGCACTTAATGTGCGCAAGGTTACTCGGTTCCGCAAAAATGGAATTGAGGTATTGGAGGAGGCTATTCAGAATTTGAAGATCGGGGATAAAAAGAGCGTTCACAAGGAACCAGAATAAGAAGCACACGAGAGCTTAAGACCTGAGGGTGATGCTGTGTCTGATGTCTCTACCGATAAGCGGAACCTGCGCATTGATTCATCCTGCCTGTTCTTCACTGGAGTGTACCCACTTCATTTAAACCGCCTTTCCTGTGCTCTCGATCGCCATGTGTTTCTACGGAGTTTCTTGCTGATTTTATATTCTGGCATTTTGTCTTCCTGCGCCTGCACTCATGTGACATAGCCCGTGTACAGTATCCAGTGTTTTAATACCGTCATGAGTCCAAAATTTTGCCAAATCAAGTTCTATACGTCTAGTCTACACATATAACGCCCTATCATCTTCTCCTGTGAAGAAAAGTCCAGTGCGCCACTTGTGAGGTTCTGGGTAGCCAAATATCTTGCTGTCAAAACCAACGGCACTGGGAAGTCTAAGCCAACGTTGCTGAATTGACTGTTACTAGACAGCTAGAATGTATTCTTGATAAAACACTTGCAATCTTCGATTATATTCAATCGTGAAGGTTAACCATACGGCAACTTGATGTAGATACCAACCCATCAGGGATAGGTTGCGCCAGACTCGGAATCTTCTTTACGTCAGTATACCAGGTTGCACACCGTCATGCTTGGAATTTTGCCTCGGCCTTTTTATTGTAGGCTAATCTCAATTTTTGGGGGGTTATCTGCTAGGTGGTCAGACAAAGATCACTTGTATGAGCGCCCGTGGATGCAACAAACACTACTCACCCTGCATTAGATCAGCCCAAAGCAAGTTATCATGAGCTGTCAGAGGTGCGCCTGCACGGAAAATGAGCCATTCGATTCTCAACATAATACAGAAAAGACCCAACCCTCGTTCGTCACATACCAGCAAGGAGTAGTTTATAAGAACCATCGGCAGCGACAGCTGTAGTCGAATGAATTAACGATGGGCCTGTCGCATCTTTCTTGAACCAAAGTACTCGTTTAGGAAGAAGGCTCCGATCATCGACCAGTGATCGTCCAAGATACCAGTCGTCACATTCAAGACGACCCTGGTTCAGGGTGAAGACAGCCGGCTCGGGCCCGAGTGATGCGTGGATTTGAGCCTCGCCATTTTCATCAGCCTTGGTGACTGTTTGACCGTTGACTGTGACTGTGAAGGGGCGCTCGATGCAATCCATAAGACTTCTGGTCAATTCGGAGTGGTTCGTAGATACCAAGTGCTTGCGATGATGGTGGGAGGAAGGAGGAAGGGCAGTAGCGGTGGAGCGGGGACTTAGTGATCGGCTGCATTGCGCACTCGGATATCTTGAGCGATGCACAGTGGATGGCGAGTGAGCATTGCTCCGCTGAAGATATACTGCTGGGGCACGTTTTCCTCGGCTTCCAATGATGTCCCCATAGAATACATTCATCGATTCGCGCCGGAATGCGGTTAAAAAGCCGTATTGATAGCTAGGTAAAGAAAACTCGAGATTGACAATATTGAGAAACAAGATATTTGACAGCCTGTTATATTCTGGAGTATGAGATGAGACACCACAACAAAGTGCGCCGACTGTTGCATCAGATAAAAGCTACGGGATCAGAATGCCTGGAGATTCAAGACAGTGAAGGATGTTGATTCGTAGCTAACAGACGAGCGATGCTTCCGAGCGTCTAGATCACTGTGCACTGCCCGAACTGTACAGGCCAATCGGGCTGACACCTTCCATAATGAACGATTCTTACTAGGAATCCCTCATCGCAGACCAGCATGCACCTTACAGCCACTACGGGCGCATCACTCGACGCTGAAAGCCGCACCTCTAAGCCGCTAGTTGGTTTTGGAGACGCTCGAACCACCAGAAACCACGAGCGGACCATTCCTAGACACAGGTATCCCGTTACTGGTGAACGATGGCGGGTTAGGTATAGCAGTGGATCCAGATCGGTGCTTTAGATCAAAATCCGAGGGAACTTCAGAAGGTGGGGGTTTGGGAGGGAGGTGAGATGGGGTACCCCATTTGGCGATCGAGTCGCGAGTATTGGCGTTCGATACTCGGGCTGGGCTGATGGCAGACGAGTGATCCATCGAGCGGTTATGGAGGGTGTCTGGGTATCCAGTCCACTGACTTGGTACGCTGGGAGGCATGTTCCCATATGGTGCCATTGGAGGCTGAGCGCCTTTGCTTAGATGGCGTGCTGACGAAACCCCACCTGGGACAAATGACCGTGTCTGCGGGTTGAAATGAGACCTGGCAAAGTTGCCCGACATGGTGGGGTTTGCGGATTGATTCTGAAGCGCAGCATCCAAATGCTGCCCTGGATACTGGGCATAAGGATAAGCTGCCATGTTGGGCGTCATCGATTGTGCAGGGTAATTTGGCCAATGAACAGGCGGTTGATTTCGCTGAGGTGGAGGTTGCTGGTAATTGGTGGGGTAGGGCTGGGTGTTCCAACTAGGGGCTTGTGAGTATTGTGGAGGCTGGGGAATGGCGTAGTTGTTCATGGCCGGCGAAGATTTGCTCGGTGGCTGTTGGCTCATCATTCCTGACTGGTTGATCGAGGCATATCCAGAATATGGCGATTGCTGCGGCATGCTTCCTCCTTGCCACGAGCCATTAGAGGCCATCTGCGGCGACACTGCCATTGGATACTGCGACATGTTGTTCATGCCCATATTGCCCGGGTACAACACGCCATTCGGTCCAGGAGACATATAGCCGCCGGTGGGCGGGGACACACCAGGGCCAACCAGGTAAGGAACTTGGTTGGAACTAGGGTTATCGCTCACAGACGTGTTGTAAGAGACTGGGCCATTGTTGTATCCCGGGTAGTAGGCGTTGAATTGTGAACGGACCTCAAAGCTGTCATCGTGAGGCGTTCGCTGTTTGTTATTCTTTTTTCGCCCAGTCGTCGAGCTAGATCGCGATATGTTGGGGTTAGAATCGCCGCTAGCTGTGTCTGACTTGGCGCTTTCGGGAAAATCGCGGAAGATCCGCTCCCTGACCTCTTGATATTTGGCCTCTCGCTCTTCTCGCGTCAACGTCAATCGATCTTTAGCGGGAGTGGCACCTGCCGAAGAACCTGCACGATCTCCATCTGGACCGCTATCGCCGGCCTCAGAAGGTGCCTTGGACGGCACGGAAGAACTGGCTCCGACGCTACCTTCGGTAGAGGGTCGGTCTCCCTCATTCCGGCGCATGATCTTCATGGCCGGCACGCTTGGCGGAGGGGTGGTGTTGTTTGCAGCATGTATTGCAGACAAAGGAGCTGGCAAGCGGCAGAATGGGGTACGATGAAGCCGAACCGAGGTCACATTGTTGTCCACGAAATGCGTCAGGTGGTAGTAGTCTCCCAGTTTATGAGCAAGAAGCCGCCCGAATGCATTTGACGGCGGCAGCTCCAACGATTGTTCACTGGTCCAGAATAGTCAGTCTCCACGAATATCAAGCAAAACCATGGCCAGTTGCGTACCTGGAATCTCTGATGAAGTAACGGATCTTCTCCTCCAACTGAAGAATGAGAAGTCGGTCTTTGGGAGTTTTCATTGCCTCCAAGAGCTTCTCATCCGGTTCGAGGGGGAACCCATGCAGGCTCTGACCATCGGACAGATTACCAGTACTGGCAGGAATCACAAAGTTGTTCGAGACCGAGTCTGGAGGAATGGCGCCGGGAACTCGCTGATTCCCAGCACTGAAGAGGGGACCAGGCGCCGGTAGGATCCCGCGGGGTCGAAGGGCATTGTTATCGCGGAAATGATCTCGAAAGGCACGCCCACCGGCTTCAGAACCTGTCACTGAGTTGGGGGCACCAGACGCGATTCCCGATAGAGATTCCTCTTCATCAATGGCTTGCACACTAGCACTATCGTCCGGTCGTACAGAGTCCTTTTCGTCCATCGCAAAAGTAGTCACTGAGACCAAGCTCTTGGAGTCAAAATTGGTCATTTTTGTGGATGAATTGGAAAGGTGGGTGCGATCGTCGTCAAAGGAATTTTCACGTTTGAGCAAGCCGTTTTCCTGGCCATTAGGCAAAGACCTTGACCCTTCAGGATCTTTTTGCAGGTTGATGTCAATCTCCTGCACTGTTCTGCCTAGGTCGTCAACCCCAGCGTCGCTCGAGACACTCTCCTGCTTGCTTGTATTCAAAGTGTGTGGATGGGTTGAGGAGGCATCAGGGGCGAATGCTGCCGAGCAGGCTGATCCCTCTGCCGGTTGAGAAATGCCACTCTCGTCATGGGCAGTAGATGAATGAGGGTTGGGAGGAGCAGGCATAGCAGCGATCTGTTCGCAGGGAATGAGTAATTGTATTCCGCACACTTCACGGTGGGAGAGCGTACCTTTGCAAAGGAGAATTGACTATCCCCGGTTGTTGTACTTTTTGATGCCATGTCTAACTACACCCCACGGGATGTACGTCCAGACTGTTTTGAGGATTTCACAAAAGAAGAAGAAACAGAGTCGAGACACAAATGACCTCAACAGGTTTCCAATTTGGAAAGGCGCAAAATCGGTGATTGAATGGAAAAGATGTCACTGAAGAAACCCGCTTCACACAAGCCCAAAAAGAAAGACATATCTCTGGTAAAAGACATTCGCCATAAGGGAAAGGCTGTAGAAGAATTCGTAGTCAGGATCAACTATGAAACCGCAGTCAGACACACAGTCTCATAGTGCAAGGAAAGACGGACTCTTGGCGGAAAACAGATGGGGCAGGCAGATCTTACACGATGTCAAAGCTGGTTCATGATCAGGGCGATAGATGCCTCGAATTGAGATGAGAGCCACAAAGCAGGGGCACAGAGGACACAAAGTACAGAGGACTGGTAGGTGAGCCAGTCACACACGCAGACCGAGAGTCAACAGGCCCTTAATGGAAGCGTCACAAGAGAAGGAGCGCTGGGACGTCGGGAGTCTGAGTATTCTACAAGACCCGAAGTGTTCGTGGGCAAACTGATTTTGCCGCGCCTGACCGCCTCTGCCGCGCGCCTACAATTTCCTTTCCAATGTGAACAACCGCGGGGGAGTGAAGCCTCTGAAGGTCCATCTGGAGCAGCTTGATCTTGGCTGTTTTGTTCTGCTGATCCTCTCTATATAATAAACATTGTTTCTTTCACCGAACAATCCCCATCCCAATCGCCCATGAACCGCTACCGAAACGCCCCCGGCCTCCGAGGCCCTAGCAAAGCTTCAGCGAATACTTTATGCCAGAAATGCTTGAAACGAGATATGTCACTCTTTGCTCCTTATATGGTGGACTGCATTCTGACTCCAATATACGACACTACAGCTATGAGTGCAAGGCAACCGCACAAGAGCGCCCATACACGTCCCGCCCCTCGAGGACTCAACAGTTGCAGAATCCGCGGTTGATGCCGAAGCTCTCAACAGAAGTCCCCAATGACCTTCTACGGACGTAAGTTGAGCTCAGATTTTTGCCCCATGTGCTGACTTCCGCGCAACATTTGGTCACTAACGAGTGGACTAGCAATGGCGTGGCAGACGAAATATTAGCAAAGAGAGATGAAGAGCGTGGCCGGAAAAGAGACCTGGATGGAGAGGATGCGGCAGACTACCCTGGCTACTCCCCGAAGCGAGCGAGATCAGTGTCATCACATTCAACAAGCTCAGTCTCGACAATAAGCACAAATCGCTCGGCATCAGCGTCGCCTGATCGCAATAAGCGCCGTGCCGATGGCAATGGTCGCGGCGCTAGCTCTGAGTCGCCGCCTCCCGGCAAGTCACGAAAGAGAAGATACAGTGATTCGGCGGGTAGCTACTCCGGTTCTTCTTACTCGGGAGATAGACGGCGATCGCGGTCTAGAGAGTGGGCTGAGGATAGAAATATCCGGCGAAGACGCCGGGAAAGCAGTCCCAATGAGCGAGGAAGACACCGCGACGCCAGAGAACATTCCAGACGAGACCGGCGTAGTCGAAGCGCGGACAAGAGTCGAATTGCCAAGGAGCGACGCTCGATGACCCCCAACGCCAGCCATGACCGTTCTGGAAGACGGTCTTATCGAGATCGAGAGGTCCCGACAACCCAATCGCATGCCTCACAGCCCGCACGATCCAGACAGGATCCTAGGGCACGGCCGGAACCGCCTCGAGAACGAAGTCTGAGCCCATTCAGCAAGCGTCTCGCGTTGACACAAGCCATGAATTTGGATCGCTAAAGCTGTTTCTTTTGGTGGTCATTCCCGGGGAGTTTGGCATGGGTTCTCAAGCGTTTTCTCATCACGAACTTTCTCCTTTTATCAATTTTTTGCGTTCCGTGGATCTCCATTGGAACAATTGTATCAATAACATTCCTACATCCCAATATGCAAGACCCTTTCAACGCCCCATTTTGAGTCCTCGTCCTTAATTCGACGCCCAAGAGATGTCAGAAATGAGCCTAAGGGGATGGACATAAGACAATAACAAAGAACAGATTACAGTAAGTAAGAAACAGAGCAGTCAGGTCACGGCCACGGTCCTGCAATATAGGGTATCACTTCAGATCGTATCCTCGTCTTGCTCTTCCTGCTCTCGGACATGAATTCCCTCCACCAACATTTCACCCTCAATACCCACGTTCTCTCCCTGTTGGTCACCATTAGAACTACCCCCTCGTTCCTTGGCCGCACGTTGCGCAGTCTCGATTCGCTGCCGGACGAGTCGGGCAATGGCATTTTCCGTCCTCACGTTGAGAGTCTTAAGCTTCTCGTCCAGGTCTCGTTGCAAGTCCCAATTGGGCTTCTTCGGTTGTAGTTTGAACAAGTCAATTGGCTGGTCGGCATCTTCGTCTTTTTTGGCTTGTTCCTTGGCCGCGTCCGCAATCTCGGCGGCCTGGGCTTCCACAGTCACTTGTCCCTCGTGCGGACCTTGTTCAAAACCCAACTTGGGCCCCCGAGTCTCAGCGTCGTAGTTGCGACCGGAGAGATATGAAGTTGTCACACCAGCAGGCACAGCTTCGGCTGTTTCAATGCCCGCATCGGCATCCGGCAGAGTATCGGGCTCGGGTTGCTTGCGCTTCAGCGCTGCGAGCTTGGCGAGGCGGGCTTTGCGGTCGGTGGATGCCGCGTCCAGCGAGGCTTGATTCGACGACATGGCTTGGAGGATTGGGAGCGTATGGGATGAGGAGGATGTTGTGAGTAGTCGTGGTTCGAGAAGAGCAGATAATGAAAGCGATCTCGACGCAGCCCGCAAGTGCTCCGCATCTGGAAAAAGTGGAAGCGCGCGGTGATGCTGGAGCGATAAAGGATAACGATTGGGTGCGCCACACTCCAGCCACAGTCGGAGCGATTTCAACTTTGCGGAACAACTGCGACAACATCTTCTCTCCCTCTCCATCGCAGCATCTCGCACCGGTCTCTCTCCTTCTCACAATCCAATGCGCACGATCGCGGGCCCCTGAATGTCGTTTGGTCCGTGCCACTTTGTCCGTTCTCGGCTTCATAGGCTGGCATCGGCACAATGTAGGACCCCAGGCCATTGGTATTGGAGCTCGAGGGCAGGATACGGAGCCCAGTACGCGTCGGCCTACACTTCGTCGCTGACCGAGCTCTCTTCTGTGGATCGTGCATCAGTATCCCCTTTCCCCACACACGCCGATGTCCACGATTCGTCCGAACACGCCGACTTGAGCAACCAACCGATGCAGACAGCGAGGCCGCGGAAAAGGAGCAGACAACAGCCGAAAAGCCGAACTTCAGCCAACACACCTGCTGCTTCAAGCAATGATGCGGACACGGAATCCCCCTCGCGCAATAGCCCTGGCCGTTCCCGACGGTCTGTCTCGCGACCTTTAAACAAAACCCAGATTCGAAAGATCATCCACCGTGAAGGCTTCCATTCCCAACTCACCAATGTTGTGTATCGTCGGATTAATGGGGAATTGAAAACTCAGAACAGGTTTCTGTCCAACAAATCACTTTTCATAGCAGCTCTACTTCGAAGCAGGTCGATCTTCTCACGAGAGCTGGCGCTGCGCCAATGGAAAACCGCCTATGCGGAGATCTACCGGGCAAAACTGTATCAACGAAAGGTCAATCGTGCACTGGTCCCAGCCTTGAAATCGAGAAAAGGACAGGAAGACATACCTGCTTTCCTCGAGCAGATTCAAACCGACTGCCGCGGCGGTTTCCGAGACGCATGGCAAGGTATGCCACGGTATTCCAAGGCCACGATCTGGCAACCTCTCGCTATCTGGTTGCTACAAAATGATCCAAAGCTGGCTTTGGAGTTTTTGTTTGTCACCACAGAGACCCTAGAGAGCCCGGACTTTACCATGGTTGCGGATTGTTTCCTATATCTGGATAACTTCTACTACGCGGACTGGTTGCAGAATTGGAAAAATGACATTCATACTTACCCGTCACTGCTCGAGAAATGCCTCCGTCCGGGTACCTGGCCCATCGTGTCACTGCCAAACAAGGGGGCTCGTCTTTACATTCGACGCTCGCGCCCTCCGGGCGTCAGTCATGCGTTTCGGATGGTGAAAGAACGCAATATTGGTTTGTGTCCAGAAACGGCGCTGTGTTTCATGTGGCGATTTACCGAGTTGGGGGATGTGGATCGAGCATTTCAGGCTCTCGAATTCATCCCAAAGCTCAACGACCCTCATTTTTCAATCAATTCGACAGAGGTCTTCCGACATTGCTGTAAGCTTTTGACTCTCGATACCGTCCACGATAGCCCGAATGGACGCAATTTCCAAATCCTCCCGCGACTTCTCGAAATGGGCGTGCAACCAGACCGAGACATGATGAATATCGTCGTCTCCAACGCCTTCCGAACAGGTGATCCTCAGCTTGGGTTCGACATGCTTCAATTTATGAAGAACCACGGCCACGAGTTCGATTCATATACCTATGTGACCCTTCTCACTGATGCAGTCGCACGCGGAGATCGAGGTCGAGCTGACTCGCTGATCCGCGAGATTGAGCTGCAAGAAGACCTCCGCAGCAATGAATACCTCGTCAGCAAGATCTTCCATTCTCATTTCGTCTTCACGGCCAAGTATCAAGATGTCGACACCGACAGTTCGGCATTATTCTACTCAATGCTTGGCCTCTACAATCAACTTCACGACATCACGCCCCTCAGAGAACTCCTCATCATCCCTCCGCATTACACTCCCAAAGAAGAAGGAACGAACAGTCAGCCATCTTTGATAGCGCTTTTCATCATGATTGCAACTTATCTCCGCTGTCACAAAGGCCTCTCAAACGTACAGCGTGTTTATGGTCGGTTCCACGAACTCGTCAGACAGGGTCATCCATCCATTGCTCCCCTGGCAGCGACCGACCATACCTACAATGAATTCCTCATCGCCCTTCGGGACAACCCTCGTGGGCTGCGAACGTCCGTGCGGATAGTGGAGGACATGCTTCGACCCCCAACGTCGCAAGCCAAACAGGTCTTCACGCCTTCCAAGCCTACCATACGCACGTGGACGCTCCTCCTAAGTGCTTTCAACTATAGCAGGCAGCCCCAAGCTGTGGACAAAATCAAAGAGATGATGGCCAAGCATCATGTCTCCTATAGCGACGTGACCTGGAATATCATTGTCAATGGCTATGCCAATGCACAGGATATCCCGAGAACCGCCGTCTCCATCAAGGCCATGGAACAAGAAGGCTTCTCTATTGACAGCTACACGATGAAGAGCCTGCGGTATCTTCGTGACCCTGACCGTCTCTGGGTTGCCATAGATGAGTTGGATACCAAACCACCCCAGGCAGAACCCCAAGAGGCTGCCATCGACCCCGGTCCCGAGCTCACTGCTGACTGTGGTGCACCAGCACATGAGGACCTGGTTGACCGCGGGTTGAAAAGACTGCGCAGCAAACTCAAATCCAAGCTGTGAAATGGCCTTTTCTTCAAGCTTCTCTGCTTCTCTTGTATTGATTTATACAATCTGCATCGTATGATTTTGGCCAGACCGGAAACCCCATGTTGTGCTTTTTGTGTGGAGCTGTGTGAATTTGCCCTCAATGTACTTATACATAGAATCATTATGAAAGAAAAATGCCCCTGGCGTTCGAAATATTCATCGCTTTAATGACTTGAAGACACCCGATTCCTTTAACACCAGCTTTATTGTCATTCAGACATCGACACCGTCCGTCCGGCGGGAAGCAAGTAAGAGCAACCAATCAGCCGCCAAAGAAGATAGAGACCTAGACGACGGTGAGCATTCATTGACCTGTATTAATGGTGGTGAGAGGGTTGTCTTACTGCCATCAGGACACAGCATATGCTGACATATGGGCTGAGTCGTTCTCCTACCCGAGCACATTTCCAGAAGATGCCAAATACTCTACTCTCAGCCAGTCAGTAACCTCGCCACATATTCGTCTCTCCGACCCAATTTGATCTGATCATGGCATTGGGTCTTACCCGTTCTGGTTTCGATCCATGATACCGGGCATTATTGAATGCGCATAGGTGCTCGTGCAGATGATGAGCAAAATCACCAGGAGTAGTGATTGGAAATTGAATAGAGCCGACTAGGTACGTCTTGTGGTCAGCTATGGTTTCCGTGCAGGCAACGCACATGCTGAGATGGCCATCATAACATCGTAACATCAACAGCTCCGATCTCGATTGTACGAAGCCTTGCAAAACTGAACCGCTCAACACTCACCATCTTCAGTCACAGGCGTGTCCACGTTCTTCACAAGGAGCAGGCAAGTCCAAGCTCGAGTCGGAGAGTGTTGCCAGAGCTGAAGTGGCCGACTCGCCCGCACTGCTAGTTCTGCCCATCATGCCCGCCCACCGCACGGACCCCTCACCCCGGGGTTATCAGCGTCTCCGGCTGCGCGTCTCTCCGCCAGATCCATCCTCGCCTACCAGTCGATCGCCTCTCTCCACGCCCCCGCGCCCATCTGGCCTGCCATCTGTGTCGAGTGCTGTCCCATCGCGATACACAGCTCAGAATACTGCGCTCATCCGCGCTGGCTACACACCCGCTTGGGACCCGAACGAACGCTCCGCGCAAGCGGGCTCGACACCGACCTCAGACCCTTCGCCTTCGAAACGTCGCTCGCACAAGTCCACTATGGCGGAACCCCGTGCTCGTGTTGCCCGCCACAAGGGCCAGATGAACTTTGCCTCTGAACGTGAGTTACCTCTTTGCGTTGACTCGACTCTGGAAGATGATCGGCCGGCTAACTCGTTGAATCAAGTACGACTCCTGCTCCTGGCATACGGCGACCCAAGCCCACACCCATCTTTCCCCGCTGAGCCTCTTCCTGAAACAGTCCGCGTCCTCGATGAGATTGTCACAGACTTCATTCTCGAACTATGCCACGGTGCTGCGCAGGTTGCCCACCACGCACGCCGCCAGAAGATCAAGGTGGACGACTTCCGATTCGCCCTGCGCCGTGACCCGAACAAGCTGGGTCGTGTGCAGGAGCTGCTGCGCATGGAGCGTGAACTGAAGGAGGCGCGGAAAGCCTTCGACCAGAACGATGATCAGGTTGCCAAGGATGCGGGCAAGAAGGGTGCCGCTGCACTGGAGGAAATTGAGGGCAGTGAGGCTGTGCCTTCTGCGACTGGCACTAAGAAAAGCAAGGGTAAAGGGAAAAGAGCTGCTGCGCCGCGGCGGGAGTCTGATGCCACGGAGGAGTCAGTCCCTAAGAAGCGGAAGACTATCGGGTGATTTATCTCTCCGTGTGATACATCTTGGGACTTCGTGGACAGTAAAAACGCATCACCGGCGTTTATCAGAGGGGCTTTTCTTTTCTCTCTCTTTTTTTTTTTCTCGATGACCTTATCGGCCTTGCATATTGGAGTTTGGCGGGAAGATGTCGGATTCTCAGAAATACCCATGGACAATACAATTGCGCTTTTCGAACAGATTGAATACTCTTGTACTTCGTTTATACCTAAGAGTATCGGATCATAACAACCGGCAGTGTATAGACGGAGGCTTCTGTCAAAGAATCAATCCGCTTTCGACTGAGGTCCAGCTTAAATGGCCATCTCATCGACTCGATATAGCATTTATACTGTATCTTTATCCACCGCACGATCTTCGGGTCTCAACTCACAAGGTCTTATCAGTATATCAGAATTAGCACCAGTAGCTTGCTTCCAGCTACCCTATAATATGCAAATGCACTCTCTTATGCGGGGTCTGGAAAAGCTGAGTCCCAATCAAGGTTCTCATGAACGAACCTGCATCAATCCAGAGAATCCACAGGTGCCCAGCACAATTGGCGTTCGCTTGAACCACAGCTAGGCATATATACCTAGGTATATTCAGTATATTCAAACAAGCGGATCCCTGCACGTTCGGGCTGAATGTATTATAGCTGCAATACCAGGGGTGACAGAGACGTAAATTTGACTGGACCGAGTGGTTGACGTGGCACTGTACTGTGCACATATACCAACTTATACCGGTGGATTTCTGGTACTAAAATCGACTACCGAATAGCTGTTTGCATGGACTTGACTGCTGTTTCTACTTAGCATACTTTCACCCTACGTAGTTCTCCAAATTCAACCCAACAGCCAAGCTCACCCATACACAAGCACACCTAAGCATATATGCGCCAACGAGTATCCATTTTCAGCCCCATTGCAAGTCCCCGGGTAAATTACTCAAATTACCTACCAGCACCAGGCCCGGTGTTTCTCGAGTCTGTTCTCTCTCTTCGACAACCTTGGCTTGCATCCAACCGCTTTCTGAGCCAAAACCGACCATCACCAATCCCTTTCCCGAGTCCCAATATATTTCTCAATAAAGAAAAATGCCCCAAGCTATTCCTAAAGATCCCGATGACAGCGAGCTGCTGGAAGTGAAGAAACGCTACGCCGAAGAACGGGCGAAACGCCTCCGCGACGATGGCAATGCGCAATTCATCGACATTTCCCTCTCAGCGCGACATGAGCGTTTTGCAGAGGATCCCTGGGTCAACCCGGCCGCGATCGAGGCTGTGCAAAGCAAGTTTCCCAACAGCTCTTGCGAGATGCTCATCATCGGCGCTGGTTGGGGCGGGCTACAGTACGCAATCCGCATGGTTGAAGCAGGCATCCGCCCCGACGATCTTCGTATCATCGACCCGGCTGGCGGGTTTGGTGGTACTTGGTACTGGAACCGCTATCCGGGCGTGATGTGTGATATCGAAAGCTATTCCTACCTCCCTCTTCTTGAAGAGACCGGGTTTGTACCGAAACAGCGCTATTCCCATGGCGAAGAGATTCGGTCTTATGCGAATCTCGTTGCCCGGAAATGGGGCCTGGCAGACTGTGGTGTCTTTCAGACAAAGGCCCAGAAATTGGTCTGGGATGAAGCTGCAAAGGAGTGGCAGGTTGAGCTGGTCCAGCAGCGCGCTGGACATGCAGTTCAGCATCTCAGCGTCCGGTCTCGCTTTGTGGCCACGGCGACGGGTGTACTCAATTGGCCCAAGCTGCCTGATCTGCCGGGCATTCTGCACTACACGGGCAATGTCTTCCATACTTCTCGCTGGGCATACGATGTCACTGGTGGTTCGCCCACCGACCCGTCACTCACCAAGCTCCAGGATAAACGCGTGGCTATCATTGGCACGGGTGCAAGCTCTGTCCAGGTTGTTCCACACCTTGCACGCTGGTCGAAGCATCTGTACGTCCTCCAGCGAACGCCAGCGGCAGTCGACCGGCGAGATCAAAGAGAAACCGACGAAGAATGGTTTCGGAAGACGGTTGCGCAGTCCAAGTGCTGGCAGAGAGAGCGAATGAAGAATTTCCACCAGCACTTCACTCTTGACGAACAGCCGGAGATTAACCTGGTTGACGACGGCTGGACTCGCGCGCCTGGATTGGTCGGGCTTGCTGGGAATGCCAATGGGCCAAAGTCACTAGAGGAGGTCGCCGCATACACGGCAAAGCTGTATGATATCGACCACCCACGCCAAAGCCGCATCCGCGTCCGAGTCGATGAGCAGGTCAAGGATCCGGCGATCGCAGCTAAGCTGAAGCCGTGGTATCCGTCGTGGTGCAAGCGCCCACTGTTTCACGACGAGTACCTCGACACATTCAACCGCGACAATGTAACCCTCGTCGATACCGATGGCAAAGGCATTGACAGCCTGACCGAGGACTCCATCACCGTCGGCAACGAGTCGTACCCGGTTGATGTGATTGTCTTTGCTACCGGTTTCCGGGCTCCGGCGGCTGGTTCGTCTGCCGACAAAGCGAACATGACCGTCGTCGGCACTGACGGCATATCCATGAGTGAAGAATGGGACCGCGTGGGACCTACAACGCTGCATGGAGTCCTGGATGCCAAGTTTCCTAATTTCTTTCTTTCCGGGCCAGCACAGGCCTCGTTAAGTGGCAACTATCGGTTCAATCTCGATGAGCTCGCCAAGAATGCCGCATATATCATTGCAGAATCAAAGCGCAGGGCTGATGGGAAGCCATTCGCCGTCGCACCAACTGCGGAGGCTGCTGAAGCTTGGGCGACGCAGGTCATGATGCATGGGGCACCACTGGCTGTTGTATTGGGATGCACGCCGGGGTATGGTAACTTGGAAGGTGATATTGACCGCGCACCGGTCGAGAAGCAGATGGTCATGGCGCGCTCTGGTATCTGGGGATGGGGCATAGAAGACTTCGTTGCTGTCATTGAAGCTTGGCGGGCCGAGGGTGACATGCAAGGCATCGAGGTTCGAGTCTAGCATAGTGTGGTCTACGAAGTGCCAGAGGAATTTGGTGACAACCCAGAACCATTTATATTGTCTTGATACCACAGGAAATGACGCAGCCCAGAGGACAATGCTCCAGAGTGAAACAACTGTATACCGTTCATTGCGTGGTCTGGAAGTTGTAGCTCTTCGAAGCAAGCCTTGGTGTCTCGTAACGACGCTGTCCCCTTTGTTTATGAAAGGCATTCCATTCGAAGTTTCTGCTGGCCACTCTTGCAAATACAACGTATTTTCGAAATAAGGACGTCTCAGGATCGAGGGGCCTTGTCTCTTGCCATCATTTCACACCGTGTAGCTGGATCTAAAGCCGGTTGTAGTTTTGACCGTTGAACATGTGAGGATGCCCCTTATTCATGCTGGATGTTAATGTTATATTGTCTTCATCATCCACCTGGCGTTTGGTTGGAAAAAGAAGCCTTGAAGTATAAAGTGGTGGTTTAGGCCTGCTCGCTTGGCCGGCTTACCGATCACGTTAAATTGCTTAAATTGCTAGATCGTTACTGTAATTTAGACTCCCCTTGCGATTCCATTGGCCGAAGCATATATCGTTGTATCACCCACGTGACTGATGTAACGCTCATTGGTCAAAGCATTCATGGGTGATTCCGAGCACACTTCAGGGTCTGCATCTCCAATCCTCTTCTTGCTCAGTCCTTGTTCAACCAGACGACTTCATTATACTCCCGCTTCACTATACAGCATGGGCAAAGTGGATAAGACAATGTTGCATAGCTGGCAAGTGGAAAGAAGGAAATATCAGAACGTAACTGCGCAACGTCGACGACGTAAGTGAACATATACTGTCTCCTCCTGTGCTGTATCATCCAGTGGCTGAGTAAGGGTCCATAGGCGCGAGGCAGAGAGAGAAGGAGCGCCTTTCGCAGCTAGCAGCCGAGCATGGCCTCTTAGCAAATCCTCAATCGCAAATGGCAGCATATGGGGTTCCTAATCTTTCCAACAAGCTTGTCGCTTTATTGTTCGATGCCCTTGATTCCGACGCTGAGCGATCGAATATTGCCATTATAATGGCTTCAGAGAACTTTAGTCTACGAGACCTCATCAAATATGGCCTTATAACACTTGGCTACGCGATGAACCCCCAGGATTACAGCCTCGCAGAAAGTCAGCCCTTCCATACTTGGGCTTCATTAATACTGTCCACAGTCAAGAAACAAGTGGACCTCGAACGGCTTGTTTTAGCAGGTGCTCGGACTTTGGCTCAGCTCGACGGCCCTAAAGTCTGGACTGGGGAGCTCTCGAGAATCGCCTCAACAGCAGCCGAAGGGCCCTTATTGAGTCCCCCGCGCATAATCGAATCCATAAACTGTCCGCATCCTATAGGCTTCTTCGCTGCCTGCCTTGCAAATTGCCATCTGCTAGGTCTGGAGCCACACACTATTATGAAAGACGACGCAATATCACCGTTTTGGCAGACCCAAGACGCCGATCACCAAACTGGCGCTCGTGATGTGGAAATTCAAAGTACCACGCTGCTGCCACAGCAGATTTCGTTTCATGGGTTGACTAATAGCATACGCCCGACCCCGGAACAACTCACCATCCCTCACCATCCATACTTGGACGTCATTCCATGGCCTTCTTTCCGAGCACGAGCGGTTGTCGCATCCTCGATGAATCCACCGCTTATTGACGAGGGGGATTTATGCTTAGATCTTTTCAACAATGGTCTCTATTGTTGGGGCTCCCATGGAGTCTCTCTCCATGGCCGTGGGGAGGGAACTCCGTGGGATTCCCGTAGTTGGGAGGCAAAACCATGGTTTTTGCGAAAATGGTCTCTTCTAACGAGCGGTTCTGATGTCCAACATTCAAGTGCATGGTGGCGGTCCAAAAATTGACGTCGCCAATTCTTGTGGAAATTCGTTCTATGGAAGGCTTCGTCCGCATGTCTATGTTCACTGGAACTGGCGGTGATTGGGAATATTGACCGTTGAACATTTAACTCAGTCCACTAGGCACGTAGCCTCTTGAAGAATAAGCCGACGGATTGAAGAAAGACGAGAAGCGATTCGATCCTGAAGCGATTCTATTCCGTTCCCAGCAAGTCTCACAGTGTTTGGGGTTCGCCAACCATGTTGAACCGGAAAGGTCTCAATTAGGTCATAGATTTTCTACTCATCACTTCCAATTCTTATGCACGACCTGCGGCGGAGATCAAACTGACTTCACTCCAATGTTACAATGAGGATCATCAAAGTACATCTCCCGTATAATTTTCCATTTCTGCTGTTAGGTCTGAGGTTTCCATCCAGGCATCGATATAGTGATGTCTCGACAAGAACCCTCGGTCGGCATGCCGAGCCACTGCCGAAGTGCTGTGCGTATGGCTTCCGTATCATAAATGTGATATTATGACTGAGTGCCGTGGCAGATAAATTCAGTTATTACCACTAGCGCAAGTCAAGTCGGAAATGACGCACTCCAAACTGATCGATCTCGTTGGCGAGATTGGCGAGATGACCTCGACTTGTCAGCATTTGAGTTCAACGTGGGGCTCGAATTGCATCCTGATTAGCTTTTGCTTCATATGAAAATTACCAGATATGCCATATACAGGCTTGCACGCAATTATGCAGTGTCTTTTCCGATTCATTCAGCAAGATTGCCACCCAGCCAAACTCAAATGCTGACAGGCGTCATTTCTCAGCCGGGTGTCGATCACACGCCGTTCACATAAACCCCGGAGTGCACCTTACATTGCTGGAACTTGGAGTGCCCAGCATCCCGTTCAGCACTGTCAGATCAAAAGATTGCGACGAGTCAACTCTTCGACGCAGATAAGACCTCGACCTCATTCCTCCATCCCGAGTCTGCAGATCCTCCCCTTCTGACATCACTCCAACATGTCTATACCTCGCTTGAGCTCGATTTTCCCTCACAAACCCGTCCTGACCGAGCAGAATCTCCCCGATCAACGAGGCAAGGCTAGTCTTTGCCCGCCCTACCCTTCATTCAATAAGACAGTGCCAGTTGCTAAAAGTATTCCAGGTCTTCATCATTACCGGCGGCTCGGGTGGCCTAGGAAAGGAACTCGCTACGATCTTATACCAGCATAATGCCAAAGTCTATCTAGCGACCCGGAGCGAGAGCAAAACCACAGAAGTAATCAAGGAGATCGAGCGAGCTCACCCCGGATCCTCCGGTCAACTACTGTTCCACCCCTTACAGCTGGATGACCTGACTACCATCAAGTCATCTGCACAGCAGTTCCTGGCTCGTGAATCCCGACTAGACGTCCTCTGGAACAACGCTGGTGTGATGGTTCCCCCTCAAGGATCCAAGACTGTGCAAGGATACGAACTGCAACTGGGGATTAATAACCTTGGGCATTTCCTTTTTACCCAATTGCTCCACCCTCTCCTAGTTGAAACGGCCAAGGTGGCGCCCAAGGATACAGTCCGGGTCGTTTGGGTTTCGTCTAGTGCCGCCGACAACGCTCCTACTCCGGCGATTGATTTCTCGAACATGGACTATCATCGTGAAGAGGGCATCTGGACTAAATATTCTCGGAGCAAAGCCGGGAATGTTTTGCATGCGGTCGAGTTTGCGAGAAGAGCTGGAAGCCAGGGTATCATCAGCATGGTTCGAATGGCCTTCCTCCAATGGTTTTGACCGATGCTGACCGGAGGGAACAGAGCTTAAACCCGGGGAATTTTGTGACCAATCTTCAGCAGACAATGCCTAAATGGCAGCTGGCCCTGTTTGTATGTTCCTTCCCACGAAGCCCAACTTTCCTTTTCCCTTCTCTCCCGTCTAATGCCTGAACGCAGAGACTACTAACCCATGACCCGATTAATGGCGCCTACACAGAACTTTTCGCCGGCCTTCATCCCTCCGTGACCCAGGAGAACAACGGCGGTTGGGGTAAGTCTATAACCATTGGCGCGATCAGGAATATGCCTAGATATAGGGACTGATGCATCATCCTAGTGTCACCATTTGGAAAGTTGGAACCAGTGCGCAAAGATATGCTGGATGAAACCCTCTGTCGAGAGTACTGGGAATGGTCTGAAACACAAGTCATGCCGTACATGTGACAATTGGCAAGCAACGTTCTTTTTATATACTTCCCGATGCCGAAAATTTAGGAAACCTTAATGGCGGAGCTAGTTCTCAGGCTGTGAGTATCTTTATAGGAAGTTTTTCCAACTAAGTTATCTGAAAATGTGCCTTCGGCTACCGTATGAAAAAGCGTAAACAAGAGAGCTATTATTAGGCGAGAAAAGACTACTGAGGACGAGACCGGTCTTTATTCAGCAAACACAGTGCACCGCCTGTTCGAGTTTTAAGAGGCAGAAGGTTAAAGTTAGATATATAAGCAGATCGCTAGCTAGACTTGGATGTTGGGCCCGTTCAGAAAACCAGGTAACTCATATTAAACGGAGCATTAAGTATCAGGACACAAAATCCTGAAAGAGTTTGAGGTCAAGTTTTAGGTCACTATATCCAATAGCATCACCGCCAGCAAAATGTGCTTGGGACGTTGACGGTGATAGTGCTCTCATTATCTTCCGCCAATGTGAATTTCTCGGTCATAATTCCTGCATTCTCCACAACTATATCTAAGCTGTCTACACACATGGCGAAGGCCTTGAAAAATTGCAGCTTTCAGTTCGCAGAGAACGGGGGAGGAGGTTTATATTTCTGCTTCTCACTGGACATTCGAAGCTTCCGGCATTGGTATAATTGGAAGTCTAATGCTAAATTGTGGATTCCGCAGATCGGAATGCTCAGCAGTCAACGCTGGCTTAGATCTCAGTCATTTTCAGAACAAGTGGGATTCTGTAGCCCGCGATGTATGTCAGGTAGCATAAGGATAATGACATATATTTGGCCAAATAGCAGTATCGAACTGAACTCTTCATCCTTACCCCTTGTCTCAATCCACTCGGACACCAGCCCGGCTCCGCGGCAGTATAGACCCTCCTCGTACGGCAGCATATATAACTCGGTTCAGCAGGATCAACGATGAGGTGCGTACTGTGGTAGAAAATAGAGATGCAAGATGGACATGATCCAACTGGGAAGAGGGTGCAATCGATGGAGTCCATGTAAATCTATACTATTGCATCTGTCCCTCTATCCCATCAATCGGTTGATAGTCGAAGACATATTGTGACTGCATGGCCGGTTTGAAGACTCCCTTTCCGACCAACCCCTGGGTCTGGTTAGAGTGTAGAACTACATACACTACAGCCCTCACTCAGCACACGTTCTATGTACTCGCCGGGAAATCCTACCTGGACGAATGTTTTTCTGTAGTTGGCAGTGGCCTCTCTGTTCTTCGCTCTGCTAGGATCACCGAAAGCAGACTCCCGGTACTGCAGCACGCAGTTCTTCAGAACGGCCTTTTCGGATAGCGCTCGATGCTACTGCACAACCAGTATGCCTTTTGAGGTTGTAGCGCGGCAGCGAGGTCACAGAAAAGAGCGAGGATGCAGTAGATATGAAGCTCTACTAGGAGCGAGTGAGAAGCTGATAACCTCGGCGAGTGGAGTGTATATAAGGAGTGATCAGCAGAGATTGGGGGTGATAGAGGAAGCGATCTATGTGGTCGGTCGTGTCGTCTCAGAAGCCGCCATTAAAGACGCCTACTACTGCGTCGGCCAGAAAGGCTCGGAAATTCAGACTCAATTGGGATGGCTCGTCATTTGCGAAGGTTATAGTTCGTATCTAGAGCGATTTTGTCAGCATCACCTCAGACCGGGCTACAACACTGGAGATAACCGACCCGAGGAGAAATGGAGAAGTAGGGGGGTGCAAATGAGGAGGGCCCAAGGGCTGTTCATCAGGTAAGAATAGAAACGGTAGGGCTATCTCCAGTCTCGAAGTGACTGGCGATCGCGAGTTTCTTGCTAATACTGCTCCTCTTCGACATCAATGAAGACGCGGTTGTTAAATTCTAAAGTCGATCGCTCTCTGCAGTTGTTGAGAACTAACTGGCTTCACCAAGCCCGTCGTCGAGCCCACATCCTTGCTGGAGGCAGATCGACTGCATGTATATAGATGATTGCTATCACAGCACAGGACGAAGGGAGAATTTGAAAGGTATATACTTGGCAGTGACGAAGTGGAAAAGGCAGAGCTTTATGAAACAGTCTTGTGGGAAGTTCCAGAAAGCCTTGGTAGCAACAAAGTGACAATCTCAGGCATCACGGCATATTCCAGGTTGAATCGTCGATCTATACAGCCGCAACACTATTATCAGGACAGTATTGAATGACCGCTGGAGAACATTACGAATCCAGGCGTACACGTCAGGCTCTAACATTTTTATGTCCATTTCGTCATAACTAAACGCCGCGCCCAGGTAAGATGCGACTTCGTGATACTAGGCAATAGTGCCCAGTCTGTCCTGACTCTGTCTTCTGCGGCAGACCGTCTCTCACTATCTTCTAGGTCTGCATTTCCCGCAGTGTTTCCATCGTCTCACCCCCACGCTGGCTATGTGAACAAAGCCACATCGACTCCAATACGCCACTTTGCTTTTTTTTTCTGGTGGGGCTGTCTTGGTGTCAAGATAGCCGCAAAGGGAGATAGAATGCGGACGGGGGTGTTGTGTCTCCAATATTTCCGGTCTCGCAAGAGGAAAAAGGTGGGAGAGCGAAGAGAGGGAAAATGGTAAAGAAAAAAGAGAAAAGAAAAAGATAGAAACAAACAGAAGTACGAACCCAAAAATGTCGACACTAGGAATCGAGACATAAGAAACATCAACGGGGAAGAGTCTAGCTCCTCAGGATCTGGTCCCCTCATGCATCATTTCTCCTTTTCATGACCCCCCTATGCGCGGGTCTCTTCGGTAGCAGCCCGGTCCTGGCGCTGCTGACGGCCGCCCTTGCCGCTGCGCTGGCCGCGCTGCTGGCCCTCACCACCGGCACCGGCAGACTCGCCGCCGCCCAGGGTGAGCTGTGCAGTCGCTAGTCGGTTAGACAGCTCCATCTGTGTGCGGATGGTGTTGGCCAGGTAGGAAACCACCAGGACGTCCTGGATGTGGTTGTTGCTGCAAGCAAGTCAGTAACGTGAGTCAAGTATCAGGTCCGAGGGGAAACGTACAAGTCACGCTCGATATCAGCTGGCTCCACCTTGGGAGCGAGAGCGAGAGCGTTCAGCAAGAACTGGCCCATGGCGGTCGATGCCGGGGCCTCCTCGTCGATGACAGACTCGACATACCGCGCAACGCGGTCAATCATAGCCAGAACCTCCTCAATGGCACGCTCAAGAGCCTCAACGTCGGTGGTGATGGCGGCGGAGCGCTCCTCGACATCCTTGGCGTTGGCAATGGCCTCGAGACCGCTCTTGTCGGCCTCGCCGTATCGGAGCTCGTAGGGAACGGGAATGAAAGCGGCACTGTCGGCGGCCCGCTCAGCGGTGACACCAACGGGGGCGGAGATGTAGGCGCGGGTCTCGAGGTCTTTGCCGGGCTCGGTGGATACAGTCAAGTGGACAGCGGGGTGCGGCCATGTGCCGTCGCCCTGGCCGCTGTAGAAGTTCTGGATCAAGGCAGAGAAGGTGTTCAGCTCGGAGGCGGTGGCGTACCAACCGACCAGGACCTCGCGCGGGTTGGCCTTGAGGTGCAAGGCCAGCATCTGCTTGTGGTATTCCATGTCGACTTCCACCTGGTCCTCGGCTTCCGAGTGGCCCACGGCAAATGCGGAGCGCACTTCGACCTCGCCATCTTCCGATCGTGTTCCAAGCAGCGTTCCGATCACTCGTTCCTGGTCGGCGTTGCGGCGAAGAGAGTGGTCGAGAATGGAGAAGATGGCCTAGCGTGGACATTTAGCGGTGCCCCTCGGGGTTGTTTCATCCAGACAACGTTACCTGCGGCTGGATCACCACATTCAGAGGGGCGGTGGTGGGAGCGGTCCCGACGGAGACGGGGCCCAGGGGGCGGGCGAGGTGCAAGAAGGAGTCTTCGGCCATGTTGGGAGGGATGGGTAGGGGGATGTGTGGAAAGAGTGGCTTCTCACCAAACTCAGGCTCGACGCTCGGAGGGACAATTTTTCCTTGCAGAGTGGAGAGCGTCTTGGTTGTTCCGATTCTCTTTGTGTGTGGGAATTTTCGCGCTAAGATAAGAGATAAGCACCGTAAACTCCAACCAGGAAAAAAAAACCATCGCCAACTCCAACATCCCCCACACACCATGGCTCCCCCGCGAGGTGGCCGGTCGGCCAGAGGCCGTCAGCGGCATCGCGCGACCGGGCGCAATCGCTTCGCTTCCTCGCGCTTACATGAGGTCGAGTGAGTATTGTACAATGGAGAGATCGTTGGTTCCGAGAGCTAAGTGGTCACAGATCGGAGGAATCCTCCGGCGAAGAGGCAGGAAACGAACATGCAGACAAGGAGATGGGTGATGATACTCTGATGGATGATGCCTCTTCAAGTAGTGACGAGGAGGAGCAGACTACGGAGCGCCCGTACAATGAATTGCTGCAGCTACTCCAGACCGACACTGATCCCAAAGGACCAGCTCGAAAGAAGAGAAAGCTTGCCGCTGACTCGCAACCGGAGGATGTCACAAAACTAGCGACGGCCGAAGAGAGCGGCGAGCAAGACGAGGATGCTTTGGAGGCCCAGGAACCGTCTGACGATGAGGAGGGTAACCAAGAAGCCGAGGATGACGACGACGACGTTATCGGCCCCTTCGAGAAGCACTTCAGCCTACCAGAAGAGGCCACTCTCACTAAGAGGGTTGATCAAATCCAGTCCAACAAATGGAAGTCGGCCAAGAAAGAGGTGGATGAGCTACGACTGGTGCAGGCCATTCCTGATACTGAAGATAGTCGTGCATCATTACTCCCGGTCATGAAGAACACGACCAACTTGAAGGTACGTGCACTATGAGTCCTTGCTATACCATTAACTCCAGCATACTAAGCTGTTGTAGATCAAGAATAAATTGAAACCTCGCGTCGCGAAGCTCCTCCCCAACATTCGCGGACCCGCCCAACATATCGCACCCTATGTATTCGACTACCAGGACATTCTCTATGGCTCGCGGTCTGTGTCCACGGCAGGCGCAATGCGTGATATCATGGCCCTCCATACTGTCAACCATCTCCTCAAGACACGAGATCAAGTGCTGAAGAATAATGCCCGGTTAGCCAAGGACCCTGACACCGACATCGAGTGTCGAGACCAAGGTTTCACCCGACCTAAAGTCTTGTACATCCTGCCGACTCGGCAAGCTTGTGTGCGAGTGGTCAACGCAATCACCCGCTTCTACCAGGCCGAGCAGCAGGAGAACAAGAAGCGGTTCCTGGATACTTTCTCTGCACCCGAGGACGAGGGGTGGGAGAACAAAACGGAAGATGCCCGTGAACTGTTTGGCGGTAACAACGACGATATGTTTCGTCTGGGACTCAAGTTCACCCGCAAGACAGTCAAGTATTTTGCACAATTCTATAGTTCAGATGTCATCCTGGCCAGCCCGCTGGGTCTGCGAACAATTATGGACCAGTCTGAGTGCGTACTCCCAGCTTCCGTCAACTTGGACGTTCATCGGCGCGCTAATATTCGAGTAGTGCCAAGAAGAGAGACTCCGACTTCCTATCTTCCATTGAGGTTGTCATCGTGGACCACGCCGACGCTCTGCTCATGCAGAACTGGGACCACGTCTCATACATCTTCCAGCACCTGAACCTGCAGCCCAAGGAAGCCCATGGTTGTGATTTCAGCCGCGTGCGCAACTGGTATCTCGACAACCAAGCCCGCCACGTACGGCAGACCATTGTGCTCGCCTCCTTCATCACACCCGAGATCAACTCGCTCTTCTCCTCGCAGATGCAAAATGCCGCAGGCCGGGTCAAGATCACCCCAGTCTACGCAGGCGCCATCACGGAACTGCCCCTTCCAGTCCCCGTCAAGCAGACCTTCTCCCGCGTCGACAGTCTGTCGCCCGCCAAGGACCCAGACTCTCGCTTCAAACACTTCACAACCACCGTTCTGTCGACGCTCGTCAAGAACATCACGGGACGCGGGAAAGGCGGCGCCGGCACGCTGATCTTCATTCCCTCATACCTGGATTTCGTGCGCGTGCGCAACCATTTTGCCACCTCGGCGCAAACGACGAACGTCTCCTTCGGCGCGATCTCCGAGTACACCGAGACCCGCGAGATGTCGCGCGCCCGCAGCCACTTCATGACGGGCCGCCATTCGGTGCTGCTCTACACCGAGCGTGCGCACCATTTCCGCCGCTATCAGATCCGCGGCGTCAAGCGTATCATCATGTATGGTCTGCCCGAGAACTCCCTCTTCTACAGCGAGATTGTCGGATTCCTGGGTCTGGACCCGGCGGCTATTGACGAGGCAGCCGAGGGTGGCGTGCGAGCGTTGTTCTCCAAGTGGGATGTGCTGAAGCTTGAGCGCGTGGTTGGCACGCAGCGGGTGGGAAATATGCTGCGCGAGAAAGGAGGTGACACTTTTACTTTCGTATAGGCAGCTGGGATTTGCGCTGCATGGGGGGATGTGTAGATCGCCCACCGTAATGCGAACCAAGTACATACATATAGCTACTGTAACATGTGGAGCATTCAGAAATTGACTATGCATGTCTCTCAAAATGCGAGTCTTATCCTGTAGTTATCACAGCCCTGTCGGGTAACGTATGGGTTCTTGATGCTGATGCATGTTGTGCAGCAGCAGGCTTCAACATGCATGGCCATCGGCCACCAGTCGGAAATCGGAAGAGGAAAAAGGAACAAGAGAGCAATATCAGAGGTCATATTTATCTCCCTCAATACGGACGTCCCGACTCAACTTATGCTTAGCGGTCACTGGAGGCTCCACTCCTTGTCATGCGAGCACATCTTTTTTTTTTCTTTCCTCTACGCCCCTCAATCTCAACGCCTCCTTCTTTTCCTTCAGTGCTGTGCTTTCGTGTTGGTGTTAGTGTTGTTTCTTCTTGTCCCATGGCCCATTCTTTCTTTTCCTTCGCCTGGTTATAGAGCAGATCAAAGGATCGATCAATATAAAAAAAAATGCCTTCTCGACCCCCGGCCGATTCCCCACCTCACCAACCACTCCTCGCCAATAACGACTTCCAAATCCCACATCCTGACCCGACGCTGGACCAGACCTCAGAACAGGATCAGGAGCACCCGGATGCACCCCTGTTATCTGCAGTGCCATACCGCGATGAGGTAGATGACTCTTCGCTGGCCGAGTGCGAGCCTCGACCCATTGGGGACGAGAGCGAGGATGCGGCGGCAGCGGCAGCACGCCCCCGCCGGGCATGGCAGGCCAGAATGCGAACGTTCTGGTTGACGAACAAGGGCATGTTTTTGGTACTGTTGGCGCAGATGTTCGGGGCGTCGATGAATGTGATGACGCAAGTGCTGGAGATCTATAGTTCGATGCACCCATTTCAGGTCCGTCTCGTTCTCCCCTCGCCCTCTTGTCTTATCTGATTGCAAACTCAATTGTACTTCTCGCGTGCCGTCCACGATGTATACATACTCACCAGAACTTGTCTGTGGTAGATCCTGTTCGCCCGCATGTCCGTCACGGCACTCGCTAGCTACCTCTACATGTGGTATGCGCGGGTCCCCGCTCCCTTGGGCACACGACCCGTTCTCGGTCTACTGCTACTGCGTGCGACGTGCGGGTTCCTGGGCGTGTACGGGCTGTATTACTCGGTGCAGTACCTCCCGCTGTCGGAAGCAACGGTGCTCACCTTCCTAGCTCCAATCTTAACCTGCTACGCGTGCTCCTTCCTGATCCCCGGTGAGACGTTCTCGCGGCGCCAGCAGCTGGCTGCGGTGGTGTCGCTGGTGGGCGTCGTGCTCATCGCACGCCCATTCCAGACTCTCGACTCGGATGACCGTGGTGACGGTCAGGGCACGGGCGAGACTGAGAATCCCGGCGCCGCAGACTCGTACCACCACGTCCTCGCCACGATTGTCGCCTCCGTCGGCGTCCTCGGTGCGGCGGGCGCGTACACCTCGATCCGCATAATCGGCCGCCGTGCACACCCGCTCGTCTCGGTGACGTACTTCTCCACCGTGACGACGGTCATCTCGTTCATCGCGATGGCGGTCGTCCCCGGCGTACCGTTCCGCCTGCCCAGCACCTGGATCGAGTGGACGCTGATGGTAGGGTTGGGCGTGTGTGGGTTCTTGCTGCAGTTCATGCTGACCGCGGGCCTGTCGTATGTCCCGCCCGCGTCGGTTGCGAGCCCTAAACCGGGACAGGGTTCGCGGGCGACATCCATGGTCTACACGCAGATGCTGTTTGCCCTGTTCTACGACAAAGTCATCTGGGGAAGCACGCTGTCGCCCGTGAGCTGGGCGGGGTCGGCGCTGATCCTTGCATGTGCCATCTCTGTAGCGATGATGCAGGAGGGCCGATCAGAAGCCACGCCCGCCGTTGGTGGAGAGGATCAGCCACGATTCAAAGATGTGGAAGCCGACGGTGACGAGGTGGGCGTTGTTGCACGGGCGTAGCGGCGGGCGGATGGCGGGCATTGAGTTTTGGATGATGATATCCCCTGGACAGCTCGTATACCGGGATTCGTCCGCGGGATACCTTGTATCTACTATAGACGCCAGTCTGTACATAGTCGAATCATGCCACATCCGGGGAGGCGCGAATTGGCTTCAGCACGGACGCAGCTGAAATGCAGGATTGCGCGAGTCGGAGCACTCTGCTCCTTGTCGAAACCTCTTCAAATCACAATCGCCGCTGCGCGCGACGTCATAGGGTTGCAGCGCCCGCCCGGGATCGCCCGAGGCCTGTCATTGGCGCCGAAGTTGATGATGGCTTCGAGGCGTTTGTAGTGTGAAGAAAAAAAAAAAAACGGTGGTAGATGAGTTTCCTGAGACTCCGTCGTGGATCGCGGGCTCCATAAAAAGCCCACTCGCCCCGGTTTTCTCAAGTGGATTCTCTCTTCCCCAGATTTTCACTCTCAATTGCTCTCTTTTGCTTAGATCCGTTTTGATCTTGAATCCTGGATCGGCGCTATAGAGATGAACTGATTCGCCGCGAACTGAATCCCGCAGTCTCCCCGTCCATTCTTCCATTCAATAGTTTATAGAAGCCCCAGTTCTTTCTCATTCTCACCATCACCACTCTCCCCACTCGTCAACATGCGCCATTTCGATGCATGGGTCGTGCGAGACCCCTACTCCATCTGGCACTACTACGCCACCGGCCGTCGCTGGCAAGACACCGTCCGCAACCTCATCGCCGAGCGCAAGATCTGCGCTCCAGATGCCAATGCCGGCATCAATGGGCCTGACGCACCACCCATCGAGTCCTTCACCAGCGCCAGGCCCATGGCCGCGCAGGACAACTGCAGCCTGCTCACCCGCCTCCCCCCAGAGATCCGCCAGATGATCTGGGGCTACGTCTTCGGCGCCGACACCCTGCACCTGGTGCAAGTCAAAGACAAGATCCGCCACGTCCGCTGCACGCATCCAGCACCCTCCCTCACACACCACCGCCACTGCTGCCCGCTCACGCCAGCCCGCTGGCGCGTCTACGACGGCCGCGTCCCCGGCCACTCGGACCGCCTGCTCTACCCACACACCCACGAGCGGCTGCCCGAGAACCTAAGCAACGCCGGCGCCGCCCTGCTGCGCACCTGCCGCGCCATCCACGCCGAGGCCGCCGACCTGCTCTACCGCGCCGCCACCTTCGACGTCGACGACCTGTACACCTTCATCGCGTTCGCGAGCGCCGTCGGCCCCGCCCGCCTGCGCGCCATCCGCCGCCTCACCGTCCAGTGGATGCCGATCTGGCAGCCGCTCACGGGCCAGGACCACAAGGGCTCCATCTACGCGCACACCCACAGCGACGCCCTGTGGACGCAGTTCTGGGCGTGCGTCGCCGTCCTGCCCGCCCTGCGGGAACTCCGCCTGAGTATCGACCTGGGCCGCTTCACCGGCACCATGCACGGCGGCGGCGCGGTCGTCGTCGCCGGCCAGCGGCTGCCGCTCGTGCTCGCCGAGCCGTGGCTGTTGCCGCTGCTGCATGTGCGCGGGCTGTGTGACTTCGAGCTGGCTGTCACGGCGCGCTGTGATCCCGCGGCCAAGGGCGTGATCGAGGGCGATTTGTGTCGCGATGCGGGCGTGCTGAGGGATCAGCTGAGAGCGGTGATGTGTGCGCCGGTGGGGACCTTGCTGGAGGATATCAAGGAGCTGGGGCTGGATGGGCTGTGTACATTGGAGGCGCTGCGGGATGAATCGTCTGCGAGGAATGCGCGGCCGCTGGCAATTACTGCGGCTTGAACTGGTCTTGTCCTTGGCCGTGCTTGTTTTCGATGTGCTTTTTTTTTTGCGATTTGTGATACCCATAGCTTCGTTGCATTCTGCATTGCCGTTGACATCTCATATCAAATAGATCAAGGGAGCAGCAAAAGTGAAACAGATAAGAGTATGACCAGACCCGTGATACACTGCATGGAAGCGTCGTGGCAATTCTTTCTGAACCTCTACACATGGTGATCATGCAATCTATAATCTCCCTGCCAGATGTCGTATTCATTTCTAAGCCCGAGATACGGCGGGACGGAAAATTCACAAGCCAGGGCGATCTATACATCCCAATCCTTTCTTTTTAAAGCCCATGCCGAGGAGATCGCCCTGAAATCCTCATGCTGCTCAAGTCACCGCTCGTCCAGACCAATCTTTCTCAACCATGAACAGGAAAAAGCCAAAGAGAAAAATAGCAGCCACATAAGTCAGATAGAAGGAACGAAACACGGAAGAGGAAGATAGAAAGGCAAAGAAAAGCCGGCGGTAGAGGGGAGACGAGGGTTCGATTCGCGGAGTATTAGGGTTGGGGCATCGTCAACGCAAAGGAGAAACGCCAGGCACCAGACAAAAGAGACCGCCTGCAATTTGGGACCAAGTAAGCAAATCCGGAATTATAAGACACGAACGAATGCAAATGGGGTGGTGAGTGAGATGCAGTTAACTGGAATGTCAATTCAAATTCAATCGCCTTGTTATCTACTGCGATGTCGACACGCCCTTGCCTGCGCGACCGCGGAAGTCCTCGTCGTAGCCGTTGGTCTGTTCAGACTCTAGCTCGTCCTCGGCGGGCGACAGCGGGTGGCTAGGGGGCTCCTGGAGAGATTGCCGGCTGCGTGCCATCTGGAAGGCGTTAGTCACGATCTGATTAAAGAGTAAAGGGAGGGGAGCACAGGTGAAACGTACCCATGCTCGGACACCACCAATCAAGCCAAGGCTGTATCCTGTCGCGAAGTCTTCGTTCCGACCGTGGCCCATCGGGCTGTCGGGGCGGTTAAGAGCCTCGACCCGCGACAGGTGAGACTTGCTGCCGCCCGTCGGGCTCGCGAGAGGTCCCCGGGCACTGCCATAGTCCACGCTGTTGCGAGCGCTAGGCGCGGGGCTGTTGGGCCGACTGTTCTGCCAGATCTGTCGCAGTTCCCGTCCCAGCTCCTGTCCAGTCATCGTCCAGTTGTTGCGGATGTTGTCGCGCAGCTCCACCACATGTCGCTTGATCTCCAGCTCATTCTTCTTCAGCCACGATACATTCAGTTCCTGTCGGGAAGCACCACGCTTGAACTGGCGGGAAATGTACTGGTCATAGTCACGAACAATGCTGCAGAACGAGAAAAGCAAAAATTAGCTGATGAAGTTTGCACAAACGGCAAGAGACGAGTCGCATACCGAGTAATGATACCAGTGGTACTGACACCCTCGGTTCTCTGGGTGACCAGGAACTTGCCCTGCTCCTTGATGGGTGCGTAGATATCATCACCCTCCGCCGCCTCGTATGGCAGATCATCGTGGGCGACATAATCGATCTGGTGCTCTGCTAAGAAGTCGGGTGTCACCACCCAGGGGCAGCTTGGGATCACTTCATCGACCCACTTGCAGTGTCGGACGGTCTCCGCGCGCTCTGCACCACTGAGGACAGTCAGGCCCTTCCGCATGTGTGTCTCCTCATCTCCAGTAACTCCAACAATGAGATGGACATCTGGGAAGGCGCTCTTGGCCTGCTCTAGCTGCCTCATGTGACTGGTTCATGTCAGCAATGTTCAACCTCTTCCACACTCCCGCAGCCACGACCAACCCGTTCATATATGAAACGAAACAAGGAAGAGGAAAGACAAAGATGGAGAGGCATACCCAAGATGAAACAAATCGAACACTCCATCCGCATACACCCGCACCGGTCGCCCCGTCGGTGGCGGGTTCGTTTTGTATCCCACCGGGTCCTGTAGTACACCACGTTGCGGCGGCGGCATGGCCTCATCCGCAGGCAGCTTGATGTGCAGACCGGGGCGACTCCTGGGCCGATTCTCAATATCGCTGCTGGCCACGGTGGTTTCCGACGGCTCGCCAGGGTCCTCTTGATGGGCGGTGGTGCCGTTGGGTGTGACGGTCGACCCGGAGTGGCTCACATCACCAGAGCTCTTGCGGGCCCGTTTGGACGGCGGCACGGTGTCGTTCGAGCCGGCAGCCTTCTTGGGTTTGGCCGTCGACGCATTGGCGGGCCCCGTGGAGTCCTCGCCGCCTTCTTCGCCGGACGCGTCGCGTGAAGACGGCTGGAGCTCGGCCGGGCCGGGCTGGGGGACGGGGAGGTGCGAGGCGCTGCGCTTGCGCTTGCCGGCGGGGGAGGAGGACGGCGGCATGATGGTCACTGACGCCTCGGAGATGTCGGTCGAGGGTGGAGGGTTGAGGTTTAGGGAAGTAGCGGGAGAGTGCAAAAGCCCCCGTTGCGATAGACCCTGATCGTTTTTAGTCGGGTTAGGTGGGTTCGACGGGGGGTGGAGGGAGGGAAACCTTGAGAGATCCCGGGCCTCTCATGCTACGACAGCTGGTACCATCTTAGGGGTCCCCCGTGTAATTTTCCTTTTTTCTTTCCGGGCGCAAGTGGGGACTTCCGCCGCGATGAGCGCGCCGAGTGTGACGAAACGTGACCGTACGCGGTGACGCCGTAAACGGCAAAAACGACGTAGGCGTAATTGGCATCCGCCAAGACCCCCGAAGTGCGAGCATATAAATAGTACGACTACGAGTACGAGCACGCGCCAAGCTGGGTGGGAGTAATTATTCCATTCCGTTCGAACGTTAGAACAGTCATTCACTACGGGTCCCAAAAGAGGCTGCTCCCGGTCTCATGGCTGTCACTTGTATTACTCCTATTGCAACCATTTATGGCGGTGACCGCCATTGCCCGAGACTCCACGGCCGAAAAAGCCCCAGCATCTACCATGGCGGCCCGAACGGACTGCCGTCACAAGTATACCGAATACGCCACGGGAGTGGGTGTGAGGGTGGATGTGAATGTGGATGTGCCGGAGACCAGAGCCATCCTGGCTCCGATTCGCCAAGATCTAAAAAGGATGCATGGTTCCTGTGCCTGGCGCCGCCCCGGGAGCTTCTGATGGCGGAGAGGAGATCAGAGAAGACGCGTGGAAGTGCAATGGTTCGTCAATAGCGGGGCATTTTCTGCGGTATCTCGTGTGGTGTGAAGGCATAAAATAAGACAAGCGTGCTCTCATGAAGGCCCGTGACTCCCGGCGAGGGCCTCCCCCACGATCAGCCCCCGTTCTTCGTCCCAATCCCCAACACACTCTATCCTTTCCTTTCCAACTCTGACAATAATCCTTCTCGGGAAGAGAGCACAGAACGGACTCGAAAACAAGGCCCGAAGAGAACTGAGATAAAAAAAAAAAAAAGAAAAACAGAAAATAAAGGGCACGGGGGTCGTTGGTCGTAGAATCAGGGGGTGGCGAGGGAAAATAGGCAGGTGGAAGGTCGTTCACAAGACAAACAAACAAGATGGAAAAATAGAAAGAGAAGAAAGATCAAAGCCAGACCGAACAGAGGCAATGGGGTTCCCTGGATCAAGGACTATGCGGGCGTCGATTTCTCCTTGTCATCAGTGGAGGCCGGGGACTCGGATATTTGAGCGGGCGCGCTGCCTGCCTCCTGCTTCCCCTGCGGTCCGGGTGTGCCTTCGCGTTCATTCCGGGTAGAATGAGTCGGGTGCACCTGGTTGGCCAGATCCTGGTCTTCCGTTTGATCAAAGAGCTCCTCCTCGTGCTGGTCAGGAATAACCTCGGTGCCATCCCCCAGGAGAATGATCCGGCCGGAGCGGACGCTGTAAGCTCGCGAACGCTCCATCTCCATGTCATACTCGTCAGGCTGGTCCTCGAACTGGTTCCGGATCCCAGGGCCGCGGAATTCGGCTGTGCGCAACTCTGACCGTCAGCACGAAGCAAGACTCCCTTCGGGTTCCTCGTGAGACTTGCCGTACTCGGGCGGAGCACAAGGCCCGTCTCCGTTCGCAACCCGCTCTGCAATCTGGTTGTACCATTCCTCCTTGGTCTTGCCATTGAGCAATCCAATGATAGTCATGGTCATGTTGTCGCAGCCTACTCCACCGGTTTCGCTGTTGGAGGCAAGGCAGTTGTCCATCATGTTCTCACAAATCCGGGAGAGATCTTGCTTGGCGGCAATGCCTCTCCGCACAAATTCCACCACAGCCTGAGAGGACTGGCAATCCCAGATACCTAATGGGGTGTTAGCATGGCTTGTGTGAAAATTCCCTTCGCGTTCTGTTTTTGAACCGGTTTGGATAGTAAATTGGCGTACCATCGCAAGCAATCACAAGGAACTCATCATCCGCGGTGAGTTCGTGCACGGTCACATCGGGGTATGCGGTCACAATCTGCTGCTCGGGCGACAGCTCCGCACTCTTCTTGAATTCGAAATCGCCAATGGCACGGGAAAGAGCTAGGTTACCATTGACACGACCGAAGTCGACGAACCCACCCGCGGCGCTGATACGGGCCTTCTCGCCTGTGAGGGGGGGGGGGGTGAGCAAGGAGCGCTAGTTGGAAAACAGAGCAACGAAAGGGATACCGACCTTCGTTCTGGGGCTTGTGATCAAATGACAGCGGTTTTGCGCGGCCCTTGACCCCGAGCACTGACCGAGAATCGCCAGCATTTGCCTGTTGCACAGTCAACCATCTCCCCATTTTTGTCTGTCTTTCCGATCTCTCCGGGCACATACCACCCAGATCTTATTCTTCGAAATGATGCTCGTTGAAGCCGTACAGCCGGATACTTCCTCTTCGTATTTCGGGTCTGGAACGGACAAATTACTTGGTCAGGAGGTTGTGGGGGTCTCGAGATGGGTGGCAGTCCAATCTGCACGGCAAAGCCCACGAACCTTCCAAAATGGCCCGGTCGGTGGCCAGGAAACCGTCCTTGAGGGCCTGCTCGATATCACCCCGGGCGAACGAGTCCTGCTTAGCCACAATCTTGTGCAGATGTTCCCCCGCGAACAACGCGACTTTATCTCCACCGTGGCCGTCATATACACCGAAGAAGGCTAGACGCTGGTCCGGACCTGTCGGTTTCTCATCATCGCTGCCGTTGTACTTTGCGTGAAGATCGAGCACGGCGGCGTGGGCATCCTCCATACTGATTCGCCAGCCCTGCATGGCCGACACGCCATACAAGCAGCACTCATCTTCGCCGTCGGATGAAGTCTGAAAATGATAGACAAGAAGAGGAAAACGTTAGCCTAGGAAGTCATGATGACACCGGATATGGTGTTCTAGAAGCGAGTGGGTAGATGCCAGCTTTGCCATCCTGCCCGCCGCAATCACCTCAGCCCCTCCGAGTCAGCAGGCCCCGCATGTATGAACTCCCAGCGAGGATTCATGGCGATCGGAGCATGATAGACACGGTATCTCCTTCTCCAAATCATACACTCGGGAGCAAAGCGATCATCCACGAGAGAAATGGGGAGAGGGAGGGATCGTGGTGAGCACGCGGCTTGGGCGGGTGAACCGAGGGCGTTCAGAAAAAGCCCCGGCGTCACATTGGCAGTGTGGGGAGGGGTAGGGAAACCCGGGCAAATTGGAATTTTCGACCACTCACCTTCTCGACCACGGGCTCCGACAAGGTCTGACCCATAATGGCACGGATTGAATAAGTTCGGGGGAGTGGAGGGGGAGGAATTCGGAGGGGAGCACCAGATGAATAATGGTGGAAGAGGAGAAAGGAAGTCAGGTGAGGACGCAGGCCTTTCAGCGCGTCTTTGGGTCCCGCGATCAGTCGCCTGCCGGGTGGGGAACGATGACGATCTAGGGCTCGCGGCCTATGAGGAGGAAGGGGTCGGTATAGGAGTAGAAGGAAGAGCAAAAGGAAGAGCGCGACAGTCTTGGGATTGGCTCCAAGGTGTGAGACTCAGGTCGTTCGTCTAGGCAGAGATTTCCTCGGTCACCGCATTACCTTACGGTCGTGTGCTCTATACAGTCAGGTGACTGCAACGCCAGACTGAGCGAGTTCTCCAGTTTCTCCCGGCCTCGAGCTCCCTCGCATTCCCCTTTCTCCCTCGCAACTGGTTTTGGTTGGAGCAGCTGCCTCTTGGCCCTGTTCCTGGCCCTGCCGACTTCTGGGCCGACCGTGCCTCAGCCAGGCACCACTCGCCCTCAACGCCAAAGATCGTCACCCAACAGCCCACCGCGCCCGGCATGGGGCTCGTACGAAAAGGGGTAAAGGTATCCCACTTAGGGCCGGGTTGGTTGAGATACTGCATCGCCTCGGATACCACAGCCTCCACTGCCATCGACCTGAATCTCTACTTAGACACAGAATCCTTCCAAGTAGTACATAGTACATATAGTAGTGTCGCCTGTCAACGCGCCGATAGGCCACCGCACGTGCCACAGGCTGCCCTGAGCGAGCGTGGAAGCAATTGCCTATTCGAAACAGTGACATTTGGACTATCAAGACTAGCTCAACTAGCGTGAGATCTGAGATCTGTAACATCGTAACAAAACCAATGGATATCATGTTCGCCATGCCCAAGAACTCCATCCAAGAAGAAGACCACCAGAGCAAAAGGAAGATCAAATGAAGCCAAAGAGATAGGCGAAATTAAACAAATGCGAGCTCGCCGCTACTAGCGACTGGGAGACCACGAGAACTCGCGCTCTTAACCGGCGGTGGAGGCTCGAGGGGCACAGTGTTCCAGGACTGGGTGTCCGCGGCTTTCTGGGGGCTTACTTTGCGCGACAGGTGCTCTTCCAGATCGGAGATGATGGACGAGCTCGGTGGGACGGCCAAGTCGCCTTCGGCTCGACCCGCCGCGGGTTTGGCGTGGTTGTCCGAGTCCAAACGACGAGCACTGCTCAAGCTGGTCTCACTCCAGAATCGGGGCAGCGGAGAGATTACACCGCGGTAGTCCTGCGCCAGGCTTAGCTGACTCTGGCTTTTGCCGCCACCTTCGGCGAGCGGGAACAGACTAGGGGGTGGCTGCAAAGTCTGGTAGTGTGAGAGACGGCTATTGTCGTCGCCATACTCGGAGACGGACAAAGCCGTGGAGTGGGGTCGCTCTTGAACCGATTGTCGGAACTCGTCGGTGAACGTCGAAACAGAGACCGTGTCAGCACGGCTACGCAAACTGCGTGCTCGCTCGAGGGCGCGAATCCCAGATGTGCGGCGGCTGGTCTGCGCAGAGAACAATGGGTTCGTGGAGTTGCGGTGCTTGGCCCGACTGTGGACAAAGGCTTCAAGGGAATCAGCCTCGGAGATGGTAGACTCATCTGGCTCTACGGCTCGCAGTGTAACCCATTCAGAGTTTTCTGGGATGCTGGATGCCACACTGTGCCTCATCCGAGCAGGGACCGAAGGTCGGGGAAACAGCGGTGTCATGTTTGTCAAGCTGTTTTCGTCACTGAGCAGCGATGCGTTGGTGTTCTGCCATGACATGTGCACAATTCCATGTCCTGGAGGGCCAAACCCGCCGGCGCCGTGCCCAGCTCCACTCAGTCGCACCGGCAACCCAGAAGCAACAGATGAAATTCCACTGGAGCGTTTCGAATATCTCTTTGATCGCGATGACTGGACGGATTCGCGCTTCATGGCTCGTGGTTGAATCGGCTTCAGAGGCTCTCTCCGCGAACGATTGGTTGTCCTGCGACGCACGGGAGGGCTGCCCGTATACGAAACACGCTGGCTCTGTTTCTTGGTGGAGCTCTGGAAAGGCTTTTCTTCTTCGATGACTGAATCTCTCAGTGGAGTAAACCCTCCCCTTTTAGGAGAACGAGGAGGTGGGTTGGGCTCATGAATCACACCCAAGGACTCTCCTGGTTTATCGAATGGTGACACGTTCCACGCCGGTCCAAGTTCAAGTTTAGGGAGATCGGATGCAGGTGAGATTGAGCTCGCCCAGTCATCAGAATTATCATCTCGAGAGGGCCTTCTATTATCACCGGGCTGGCAACTGGGAAGATCTGGTCGAGCAGGTCGGGGCGGGGGTGATTTTGCTTGGAATGGAGCCTCCTCCACCGTGTTTGTCTTTCTTCGGCGGCGCCAGCAACAAAAGAGAATGATGGCACTTAAAATCACCACGACTGGGATGACCACGGAGATTGCAATGATTCCAGCTTTCTTGTGCGAAGAGCCGGACGAACCAGAGAATGGGTCTCCAGAGGTTGAGTTGGTATCTGACGGCTCGAGAACATCAAGCTCGAAATCCTGCGTATCCTGAGTCTCTCCTTGGTGTGCTGTCAAGGAAAGAGTGAATTTTTGCGGCTTCATGTCGGATGGGACATGTCCAAAAAGGGTTTTGTTATCAGGATAATAGGCGAGCCAAGAGGAAAGCCCCTTGTCTAAGTCGACATCGAGTTGCACGGAGTTGTCCGTCACAACGGACTGGTTGAATACGAATGTGAAATCCTCGCCTATAGTTGCTTCACAGCCCTGAACAGTTTCGAGAAAGAGCTTCAGAAATTGCAAGCGTACCATAAGCTTTGCCTGATTCTGATAGGTGTCTGTCACAGTAATGGTGACATTCTTGTTCACGGCATCTTTCGGGGGCGTGCCACTGAGAGATAGCGAGTCATTGTCCAGAGACAACCAGCTCGGCAAATTCGCATCGATATCAGAGAGATCCTTGCTCGAGATGGGAGAGTTATCCAGAGAAAGAAGATCACGAAAGTCGGGGCTGCTGAATTCGTCCCCTCGAGTCAGATTGAAAGTCTGGGTTGTTTCATTGAATGCCAGTATATGTGGTCCAATTACAATTTGAAAGGTCGCGTTCGCAGCGCTATATCCGGCCACATCCGAAGCAACAAGCTGGAAGTTGAAGGCCTGAGGCCCTGAACCTGGAAAAGCCGGGCTGTTTCCAGCAAATTTCAGATTTGATGGATCGAAGCTGATCCATGATGGTAGCGGGGCGTTATTGGGAGATGTTCCGTAGTATATCGTGGAAGGGTGAGTGTTGCGGAAGGTATCTGGGTCAAAGCTGATTGAGAACGGATGACCGGGGTGCATGAAAAGCGTGGATGGGTAGGACACGGGACCAAGAGCCTGTAACTGGGGGGTTAACGGCAAGCCTTTGGTTGGCCCTTCATCTGCTGTCACGATCAGAGTGACTTCCATGCTGTCGGAGTCAGATCCATCTGATGCCACGAGTTTGAATGTCTTGGACCCAGTGTCGCCGGATCCCGGAGTCCCTAATAGAGCTCGACTGCTGCTGTCCACGGAGAGCCATGACGGTGCATCCGAAAGCGAGTATCTAGTGCCTGAGTCGGTATTGGCAAAAGTGCTGTCTGCGAACACAAAACGAAATGGTCGTGAAACACGCGCGACTGGAGGTAATTGCGCGTTGATGGGATAGTTGGCCGATAAAGCTGCCGCGCTCACGGTAGCTAGAAAGACCAGACCCACGACGAGAAAGAACGCCATCTCAGGTTGAGATCCGGAACGAGTCCGGGGCACTGTATATAGCTCGGTAATGAAGCACAGCTAACAGAACCAGACTTTGAGGAGAAAATAATCGCTGAACTGGACACCAAAGAAAGCCTCACCCGTCAGATAGAAAAAGTGAACAGGGTAGATTGAAGGAGATGGAAGACAAAGATGAGAAGACACATCTCAGATCCCCATCAAGGACTCGGCTCCCTGGCACTCGGGCCAAGGGACTGATAGGGAGTCATTCAAGGCGTGCCCTTCGATGGTAGCCATGCCTGGATATGCTCAACGTCACCGGAGTATGTAGCAGAGTGACAGCAGAGAATGGGGAGCGCGCAGAAGATCGCGGCTCACGTTTCGGGGTGCGCGGGCTCCTGCAAGGGGGACACTCCTTCGGCAGCCAAGGAGCGTCGAACATGCCCAACCACTGCCATGCTCTCTGGCCCCTCGTAACATTGTCAGGGGGGCCTAGGCAGGCAAGGAAAGTTGTGCACTGAGAAAAAACCCCGACGGATCTCAGATCGCAGTGGCTCACCCGTCACGTTCCAGGTCCAGCACCATTCTGATGCCTGTCCGTCCAGGGGCATAATAGTCAGGGAGCTCTTCGCGCTCCTCAAATCCACACCTCCGATACAATGCTCTGGCAGGCTCCCTAGCCCCATCTACCCATAGCTGAATGCACTGGCAGCCCTCCTTTCGCAGGCGGTCGTGAATGTAGGACATAAGTTGCTGCCCGACGCCCTGGCGGCGATAAGCCTCGAGCACACACACCTTGTGCAAAAGTGCGATGCCCTTCTGGCGTACATACACTGCGTAGGCAGCAAGCTCGGGGGGAGCGCCATCAGCTGGCACATGGGTTCCGTATAGAACTCGCGTGTTGGGCTTTTTTCTCCATAATTCCTCGTCGAAGCCGAATGCTTCATTGGTTGGGAATGTCTTCTTCTCGACGCGTGCAATGCGGGTAAGAATTTCGAGGGCTTCGTTCCGCTTCAAAGTATGAATGTCCGAGACTTTCAAGGCACACATTGGCGACATTCTTGACCGCGCCGTTGTGATCACCAAAGATCATTCCGGAGTGTCGCATGGATCTGCGAGCGGGTCCACGGATCTGTTACATAAGCACCCAGGCATTGCCCAAGCCCTAAAATGCGTCTCCGGGTTACAGCTCAGTAGGTGTAGGAGTGGGCCCGCCAAGACCTCGGATTCGGCAGCATTATAATTCCGATCCCCTACACCTAGCGAGCTGCTTATGCACCCTGCTTATTAATTATATCAAGATCCCTCTCATACATCTGTTTAACCCCCATATCCGTGCAGCACGCCCATAAGACTCCCTCGACTGCTACAGCTGCTTTGAACTCGATTCATTGATTAGAACCGATTCCTACGCTTCTTTTTCGTATATCTGCCACATCTGGCTAGCACTGTAAGTATGCCGGCGCTGATATTTCTTTGTCAATTGATTATATATATGTATCGCCGATATACTGCCCTTATGCTTCTATGTATATCTCTCTTTTTCTCTTTAACTCACTCTCTTTTCCTATTTAATCAACTCTATCCTCTCTATTTCTTGCATTATTATAGCGAACTAGACCTTCCGCCTTAGCTAGGGGCCTGTAAAATAGCTATTTAAAGACCTAATAGTGCTAAATGCTGTTAATCCCGATCCGATATAGGGTTATTCTTTTAGTAAGTCTGATCAAGATATCATCTACGCGTTATTAATATCGATTCTGACTGTATATAGGCCCTATGTATAACCTAAATCCTGGTTAGAAGCTAAGTGTATACCTCGCCTTTCTGCTGTAGTAGTGGTGCTGGTATAATATCAAAGTGAGTGATATCGAAGTAGATATTACTGCTGGTAATGGTCCTCTAAATCCTATATTAGTCCTCAGTAAGGAGAATATCTTAGTCTGTCTGGTTGTTATTACTGGGCAGATAATATGTGGTTTTTGGTTTAAGATGTAGGTTGTATTCCGTTGTTATCTATGGAATGAGTATACTGGCTGCTGTAAGTTAACTTTATCCTGTGTATATATAGAGTATATGTTAACCTATCTTTAGTTATAAACCTAATAAGAATGCTAAAGTATGAGCTTGAGATTATAGCGGGGGTTAATAATATGATAAAGCTGGTGATCTATAGGACTTAGTGGAGTGCTGGATTTATATATAAGCCTAGTTGAGGCCCTAAGTATAGTAGGATTGGTTATTATACTGATGCTCTAGAGAGGATTATATGAGTATTAACTATCTATATTAATAATTAAGTTTAATTGGATTTAGTATATAGGATTTATCTTTCTAGCGCTAATAGGGTCGATATTTCTATTAAGTCTTAGTTCCACTAAGTCTGTATAATGTCTCCTGCTCCTGTTAAGTGAGTATATAACCTATAGATACTGGATAGCTTATTAACTATATCCTTCTTTATAGTGTGGTCTACCTATTCCTACTGGTCCTATTCTTTTTATAGGATTTGTAGTAGCTTCTTTTTTTTTCTTCTTCTCCCTCCTCCTCTGATTGTAACGATGATGATAGTGATGATGATAATGATAATAGTGATGATGATTATAATGAGGAGTTTAAGTCTTTCTATAGATTTAGTATAGATAATAATAATTATAAGGATAGTGGTGATATACTTCTACTGCTGCCTATAATAATAGGAGTTTACTAGGTTATATACCCTAGTTAAGAGTATATTATAGATAATAAGAAGGTTAATAGCGATAATAATAGTGATAGTGCTATAGAAGATAATAGTGATAATAATAGTAGTTGTACTCTGTATGACCCTGTATAGTATTTTTGATAATTATAATAATAATAGATTGACTAAACTATTTATTAAATCTCTGCTAATAGATAATTATATTCCTATTGTAGATTATATAGCTTCTGTAGCTATTAAATCTCTTTCTGTAACTGTCTTTCCTCCTTAGTATAAGAGGAGATTATCCCTCCTATAGGAGCTAGTGATTCAGAGATTACTAAGTCTACTCTCTTTAGTAAGCTACCCTATAGACCTTTTGATACTGCTCTACTCTATGTTAAGGTCTGATTGGTTAAATTAGAATCTGTAACTAATATTATATTAGAGTATAGTATAGGTAAGGGCTATATAGATAGCTTAAGTGCTATAAAAGGATTCTATAGATTAAATAGTAAGTATAGCTTTTAGATTTAACTTACTGTAACTTATTGGTTCTATATATCTAAGCTAATATTAATATATATTTAGCTTATATAGTGAAGATTAACTTACTTTTTTAGTGATACTTTTTACTGATTCTTAATAAAAGATCTATAAACTGCTAGATTAGTGCTTGCCTATTATATATATCCTGTCGTCTCTTCTTAAGCGTCTTATTAATATATCTTTTAGTCCTATTTAAAATATCCTTAGATTAGTCTTATATCAGGCGTTAATATAGGAGATTTACTAAAAGATAGCAGTAAGAAGTGTAAGCTTTTAGCCTACTATTTTATTATTGATATAATGACTGCTTTTAGAGATTTTAGTATAATATAGTGTATTAGTTTACTATAAGAAAAGAATCTTTAACTGCTTTAAGGTTAATCTAGTAAAGATCTAATTAACTTTCTTATTTTTTACCTAATTAATTATCTTTAGCTATTTCTTAGTTAGTTTATCTATAATATATAAGACCTTAGCTTTTAAGGATACTATAAAGATTAAGTTTAAGGCACTAATTACTTTATATACACTAAACTTCTTATAGAATATATATCAGATATAGGTTTAGTAGAAGATAAGGATATAGTGTAGGTGCTCTAACTAGGTATAATAAGGATCAAGTTAATAAAGATAATCCCTAAGTTCTGATAATATCAGTCCTAGTGCGATATATACTAAGTATATATAATATACCTAAGGCCTATTTCTTATATATATTAACAGTAACTGTCTAGATTCCCTTAATATTATCGTTATTCCTATACTAATATACCTAGTATATAGAGTATTTACCGACGTTATTAAAGATCTTAAAAAGTTTCTCGAATATCACTAAATAGACTATATAGGAGTTAATATTTATAAAGATATATATATAAACGACTAGTCCTATAAAGAGGGTTAATATTAATAAGTGATACTCTAAAAGGCAAGAATATATAATTGATAGTATCATTAAAAAATAATAAAGAGAATATCTTAGTATCCTTTTAAACTATCTTAAATATAAGATCTATCTATATATACTTTATATCTTTAAATAACTTTGCCTATTTATATATACAGTATATAATTAGGAACTTTATATAATCTATATTAAAGAAGTAGACCTCCTAAATCTACTACTTATTATTTAGCTTAGCTTAGTTAAAGAGATATTCTCTCTATATATCTATAAGACTGATACCCTAAAGATAGGTAAGAATAGTCTTCTTATAGATAAGTGCTATAACTCTATCCTTAATATTAAGAGAACTATATATATACTGGAGCACTAATATACTAAACTAGTATTCAATCTATATAAATCTTAGGGAGAATATTAAGCTATATACTGTTAAGCTAAGGATATTATAAGACTTAATTACGTTAATAATTTTATTAGAAATCTTTTTAGACAGTTTTAAGATAGATAGAGGGATATATAAATAACTTCCTCTGTAAGCTAAGATAATAAAAAGGAATTAGTGCTATACATAGGGAATATAAAGATCAAAGAGTATATTATATATTATTTAAATAAGCTTATTAGTACCCTAAGTATATATTAAGTCTATATTTAAAGTATTAGATCTATTAGTTTAAATGATATTAATTTAATATATACTATAGTATTTCTATTTAGCTAGCTGAGATATAATAAATATATAGTCTCGGTTCTGATAATATAGTAACTGTATACTATCTTATAAAGAAGCTTCAAAAAGGAGATATCAATATTGTTAAGAACCAGATATCTAAGTTGTCAGGATAGATAGCCTATTGGTCAGGTAAAGATAATTAAAGCAAGGAAGGATAATATCTAATTCAGACAGTAACTGATTCTTACAGAATCTAACTTAAGCAGCAAGGGAGATCTCTTTTTCCATCCCGAATTATCAGAGAATTGTAGGGATTTGTTATTAACTAGAGTTTATTATAATATTAAAGGATATAGTTGGAGTAACCTTCCTCTGTTCTACCTAGGGACCCTACCCCCTATAATAACTTATCCCCTCTCTTATAGTAGACGATCTAGCTAATAGATGAAGAAAGTATAGAAGGTTATAGAATATATTATAACTTTTTAACTAAAAAGACCTAATAGAAATATTACTCTCCCTTTAACTTATTATACCTTCCTATCTTAAGCTATCTACTATATAATAAAAAAGTAACTAAAGATTATAGGATAGAGTATATAATAAAAAAAAAGGCAGTATAAAATTATTAATTTGTTATATCTTCTTTAACTCTTCTATATTAATCTTTTAGTTATTATATCTTATAGTACTTTTTTAGTTACTATTAATCTATAATACTATTTTTACTAGGGATATTTAAGTTATTCTATTATAACTATATAAGGAGTGGTTCTTTTAGTAGCACTAATAATAATATATAAGATAGATTTAGAGGATTCTATTTTATATTATTATTACTATTCTAAGAAGTCCCTATACTATACTATAAGTGTCTTTCTGGTTTAAGAGTGAATTATAAGCTAATCTTAATAGGCGTTAATTAAGATATTAGCTAATATATATATTTTTATATTATTGTTAGAGTTAATTATAGATATTATAGATAGATATATATAGATCCTTATAATAGTAGTCTTTCCTATACTATTCACTTTTAGGCTAATAGCTATTATAAATATAGAAGTAAATAATATCTTTTTAGGGGCTAGTTTTAGTGTAATATAGACTATATATATATTAGAATATAAACTGTTAGGGCTAAAAAGTAAGAGTTATATAAATATATTAGTAAGTGTGATTTAGAATAGTTTTATTAATAAATTAAATAGGCTTATTAGGATAAGTATTATTAGTGTATAAATATTTATTAATAGGAAATATTTATTTATCTAAATAAGCTAATTATATTAGTGTGTCTTAATTTATATTTATATCTAAGTGATAATAGTTATATTTTATAGTATTATATAATTTAGTTATTTTTCTATAATATTAGGAATAGAATAGCTATAGATAGAGAAACTATAGTTGACTAAGAATAATTTTTTAGATTTAGTTCTTAGTTTATCTATAAGATATAGTGATATAGTATTATTTTATTAGTAAAGATATAGAGATACCTAAATAGTTTATTAAGGCCTTATAGTTTCTAATTTAGGTTTATTTTAGTTAGTTATTAAGGTATTTAGGTATTTTTGGCTAGTTTTATAGTAGAAATAAGAGATACTGTGTTTTTTCTAAAACTTCTTTTCTTTAATTTTCTAAAATTATATCTCTATTTACTTTTTATATTTTTAAAGTGTTTTTTTTCTAATTTAAAAGCTTTTCTTTATTAAATTAAAGTACTAATCTAGTTTTTAAAATATCTAAGGTAAATTTTACTCTATCTTCTATTTCTTTACCTCTTTCTTTACTATATAGGCTAATTAGTACCTTTTTATTACTAATTCACTTAATATATAATTATATTTATATTATTTAGTTTAACTAATATAGTTTTTACTTTTAGTTAGCTAAGAATAGCTAAAATAATATTAAACTATTTTAGGTAAACTATATATTTAATATACTGAATTCTTAAATATATATATTTTATTTAGTAGGGAATACTATATATAATTTAGTAAGCTTTTTATAATAATTTAAAAGTAATATATTTCTAATATAGATTAGATTCTAAATAAAATTGCTAAAGATATTATTAACTTAATAAAGTTAATTTAGTTAATAGATATATTTTAGGATCTTTTTTGCTCTTTTAATAGTGATTTAGTAGAGATTTTTAATTAGAGTGCTTAGCTAAATAATATTTAGCTTTATATAGTTTTAGCTATTAAAAAGTTATATAGGGCCTTTATATTTTTAATTATTTTTTATTAGTCTATTTATAGATTTTTAGCTATTTAAGTTTAAGTTCCTTTAGTAAGGGTTTCTTAATTATCCTTTAGAGGTTTAATAGCAATTTACTAATAATTTATAGACTATTTAATAGAAGTATTAGTAATTTTTAACTAGATAGATTACCTTTTTAAATCTTTTACTATAACTTAATTTTTAAGCTACTTTAAAATAAATTATTAACTATAAATTATCAATTTAGTATTAAATTATATCTATAGATAATAGTTATATACTTTAGATAATTATAAAGGTTTATTTCTATAAAGTAATTATAGAAATTATTTATAAAATAAATATTCTAGATAATAATAAAAAGGCTACTACTTTTTAGTTAGATATTTAGGACTAGTTAGAATTTTATTAGCTTTTTCCACTATTAATCTTATAGGGATTTAGTATTATTTTATAAGCTCTAATTATAACTTTTTTATATAATTTTTTAGCTTAATATATACTAAATTAATCTCTCTACTTTTTCTACTTTTTCCTAAATTTATTAATTATAGCCTAGATATTCCTTATATCTTTATATATAATCTATTAGTTATATTCTAATAGCTATTTTATCTATTTAACTAGGAAATAGTAATCTCTATTAATAAATTTTTTATTATAAATTTCTTTAACTTCCTATTTATTATTATTAGCTAATTCTAGTATTAGTAATAATTTAGTATTAATTCTTCCTCTTTATAGTTCTAGAAGAGATATATAGAATATATTATAGATTTAGGAATATTATTCTAATAATATTAAATAATATATCTAGGGTTTAACTATAGCTAAGATTAAAAAAGGTCTAATAAATTATAGGGCTAGCTTCTTAGATAAAAGCTTTAGTTTTAAATTATATATTAATAGGGCCACTAAATTCTCTTTTTCAAATTTTATTAGTTTATATTTTAAATTATAGTATTTTATTTAGGATTTATTTGATTTTTTCTATAACTCAGTTAATTCTTAACAGAGAATTTTTAATTTTTCTATTTATATAGTAGTAGCTAAGACCTTTTCTATATATAAATAAGCCTTAATTTAAAGGTAAAAATCTAATTAATAACTATAAAGAATATTAAATAAGCTTTTCTTAGTTATTATATTAACTATATTATTATATATAAATTTTACAGTATATAGTAAATTTAGCTATATTATCTATTATATATTAATAAAATATTATAGGTATTTCTTAAAAGTTTAATTTATTTATTCTGTTTAGTTATTTATTTATAAATAAAATATAGTAAATAGTTATTATTTAATATATATTATCTATACTAAAATTAACTAAAATTTACTAATAAAAATAGGGCCTTTATTAGATATAATACTATCTAAAAGTCTAAATTTTAATTCTACTTTATTATAAAATAGTTTAGCTAACTTTATAGAGTTAATTAATATAAAAATAAGGAAAAAAAGTATATTTTTATAAATCTATTAATAATAACTAAAATTAAGTTAATAAATTAATTTTTAAAATAGATAGTTAGTAACCCTATAATAAAATCTATTAATAGTTTAGACTAAAACCTATATAAAATTAGCAGCAATTTAAGTCTACTATAGAGCCAATATTATAGGGTAATTATTCTTTAATAAACTATATAGTCTTTAATATATTTAACTATATTATTATAGAGATTTACTTAATAGAATTTTTTTTAAGAACTTCTTCAGTTTAATTTTAGCTAAAATACTCTATAAAAGGGTTATTATAGTATAATAATAATAAATTTTGCTATAGCTATTCCCTAACTAGGATATATAGCTATTACTTATAATATAAAAGGTCTATAGAATTAATAATCTAGTCTTTCTCTAGATTTATCTCTAAAATAGTAGTTTTTCTATATTATATCTTAGGGTCTTTATTTTAAATCCTAAAGATTAATAATTTTAAATTATTATTTATTTTTATAGTATAAATCTATTTATCTATATATATAGCTTAAACTATATACTAAGAAATTTATTAATTATAATTTAATTCTTCCTAGATAGTTTAGTTAGCTATTTTTACTTTTTTATTTTTTTTTAGATTTATAGTATAAAGGGCTAAAAGGATCTCTTTTAAACTAAGATTTACTAATAATAAAATCTATTATATTTATTAATTTAACTATAATATCTACTTTATTCTTCCCTAAATTAGTAATAAAATAATCTTTTAGTAGGTTTAAAAGTTTAGTACTTAAAATATTTTTTAGGTCTAAGTTTACTATTTAAAATAATATATCTATAGGGTTTTTTTTACCTTTTTAGTACTAATTTATAAATTTAAATAGATTTAAAAATATATATTATTATATTTAATAGCTATTTAATTTAAGTTATCTTATAAATATTTATAAATTAGAATAGTTAGAAAGGACTTTAATTTAATACTTAGCACTTTTAAGATAATATTATTAGTGTTTAAATAACTAAATAATAGTAAATAGTTCTTAATTTAGTATCTTATAATTAATTTCTACTATTTAGAACTTTTATAACTAAAATAAAATAAGATAATAAACTCTATTATTATCTAGCTATAATAAGATACTAACTATATTTTAGTTAGAAATATTAGTTTCTAAATAAATTTATTTTTTTAAGTTAAAATAGTAAAATAAAGGGGCAATCTTAAATATAGTAATAAGATTATAAAATACTACAGTTTTAACAGTATTTAATTATATTAGCCTAGGTTTTTTCCCTTTCACACTACCCTTTAATAAAAAAGTTAATAGTAGTATAATTAAAGAATAATTTTTAATAAAATACTAATAAAAATTATAGAATCTAAGAAATACTTAAATATTATAGTATAATTTTAGAATTAGCTATAATTTAATAATAAAAACCTATTAAAGATCTATTAAAATATTTTCCTAGTTAATAATATACTTAAAGAATTCTACCTTATTCTAATAAAAAGTATATTTTAAAGGTTTTATATAAAGTTTAGTATTATATATTTATTATAGAATTTTATAAAGATATTAAATATATAAATCTTAATCTACTAAAAAGATTAAGATATTATCTAGATATATTACTATAAAAATATTAAGATATCTATAAAGCACTATATAGATATAGTTCTAGAATATTATAGATATATTAGTTAATCTAAAAGGTATTACTATATACTTAAAGTAGCTATATTAGATATAAAAAGCTATTTTCTATTTATCTCCTTTTTTAATTTAAATTTAGTAATATATATCTTAGATATTAATTTTATTAAAGTATTTTACTCTAAAGAGCTAATTAAAGATTTCTAAAATAAAAAATAATAGATATCTATTCTTAACTAAAACTTTATTAAGCCTTTAATAATCTATATATAAATATAAGCTACTATCCTTTTTAAGAATAAAAAAGATTAGAGTACCAATAGGACTTTTTAAATATTAGATATAGTAAAGTATAAAGTTTTTATTAAGGTATCAATAGAGTTCTATAAGTTCTTTTTGTAAAAGAGGATAGATTAGTCTATATAGAGGATTTTTATTTAGATTTAAGTTAACTAAATAATCAGTATTTTTATTAAAAGATAATATTTTTAATTTTTAAAAAGAAAAGATATTAACAAATTAGTATAGTTCCAGTAGTAATTTAATAGATTTTAGTAAAGATTTTAAATTATTATTTAAAAGTTATATTTCTTTTAATAATTAAACCACTATATAAATATATATTTAGTTTTAATAAGTTTTAGTGAATTTATATATAGTAAAAATAGAGAAAGTAAATTATTTAAACTATTACTAATTATTTTAAAGAGATAGATATATCTAATAGTTATTAATAGTAGTTTAAAAAAGCAAAATAGGACTACTTTATAATCTAGGGTCTTAATTAATTATAATATAAAGCTAAATAAATATTTTTTTAGTGCTTTTACTATTAGTTAAAATAATAAGAATTTTCTATATTTTATATATAAATATAAAAGATTATAGAATTCTAGAGATTCTAAGAGAATTAAGTTTTACTTATTAAAACTTATATTTTTATATAAATTGCTAACTAACTAAATTAGCTTCTCTATAAATATTAAGGTCTATATATATTTTAATATTATTTTAGATAATAATTAAAATATAAAATTATACAGTAATACCTATTAATAGCTATTAAATAAAAGTAGTAAGTTTTACTCTAATTTATTATTATTTTTTAATAATTCTGTGATTTAGTTTTCTAGGGATTTATTATTATCTTATTAAAAGGATTAAATAGTAGCCTTTTTAGATTTAAGATATTTAAAAAAATAATATTTAATACTCCTATAATTATAATACTAATTATATTTTTTATCTAGTTTATAATAGTTTAGATAAGATTTTAATAATAATTTATTAGTGTTTTATAAAAAGGACTTAAAAGATTAAGTTAATTAGTTAGAATTCTTTTATCTCTCTATAAATAAATATCTTTTATATTAAAAAGATTTATATTAATCTTAAAATTTAAAAGATTTCTATTAAAAAGAGGATTAGGATCTTTAATAAAATAAATTAGTATAAAAGATATTAGTCTTAGAATAATTAAATTATTAATATAATATTAATTTATCACAGTTTTACTTATAACTCTTAAAGTTTATAAGGCCTTAGTATTAATAGATAATAGACACTATTTCTTAGTAAATCTCTAAAAATTATAGTATATATTTTTAAATATAATTCTATAGGGAATTATAGAGTTTAGTGAAAAATAAGAGTATACACTCTTTTTTAGGAGCTTTTAGAAAGTAATATTCTAAAATATTAAGGTAAAAATAAAACTTTTTTAGATCTTAACTAAATTATTATTAAACTAAAATAAGCTTTTCTATAGTCTTTATTTCTAAAAAAGCAGTATTTTTAATTAAAGTAAAAGTCTATTTTTTAAATTTTTTCTATAAATTCTAACTATTATTAGCTTATTTTAGTGCTTTATTATCGACTTTTTAGTACTATTAATTATAATAGTTTCAGTTTAAATAGCCTAGACCTATAATAATTTTCTTTTTATCTATAAAATACTATTTTTAGCCTCTATAGAATAAGATTTTTATATTTATAAGCTAGATTTATTATTATTAAAAGGTAAAATAAATATTAAAAGTATTAATATTTTTAAAAAGGATATCTTTTTTTTTACACTATTCTAGGTATAAAAAAGATTCACTAGCTTATTAATTTAATAGTAATTTAGATATAAATTATACTTAAATAGTTAATCCTTTTTAAAGTAACTTATTTTAAAGGTAAATAGAATTTTAATATAGTTATTATAGTTATTAAAGCTTAGTGATTCTTATTTAAATCTTATTAAGTTTAGCTTTAAGCTAAGCTATATTAAGCCTTTCTAGATATATTTTAAGGAAGCTTTAGCTTTATATTATTAATAATTTAGGGTTAGCTCCCTCTCTTAGTAAAGTTTTAGTAGTAGTAGAAAGCAAAGTCTTAGAAATAATAAAAAGCAGAGTCTTAGCAGTAAAAAGTTCCCCTTAAAAGTGATTATCTAGTTAAGTTCAGGGTACTATAATTATCCTTAGGTAACTAAAAGAGAAGAATCAGAAATTATTAAGAACCAGATATCTAAGTTGTTAGGATAGATAGCCTATTAGTCAGATAAAAATAATTAAAGTAAGGAAGGATAATATCTAATTTAATTAACTCTTTCTTGGCAAAATTGTTTTCTTGGAATATCTTGCCAATGTGGGGCTTTTAGGCCTTAAGAACTTATTCAATTTTAAGCCATCCTTAGTGCTATTAATCAATCCTAATATTATTAGGATAGATTATAGCTATTGTTGGTGGTATACAAAACATATAAATACTGCCTATTCTGCTAGGAAAAAATGTGTAGCAATCTCTGACTAGCCTATATATAAATATTACTAGTATAGATAATATTGCTTATAGTGTATATTATATACTTACTAGAATTGAGAATAATAGCTTCTTAGTCGATAACTATATTGTCTACTTTGTCTAAAGAGTCAAATAATACACACTAAATACCTATAAAAGCGATATAGGATTAATACTGTGGGTATATAAAGCCTTAAAGAAGATCTTTAAAATAACTTTGTAGCTTAATTACTGAATAAAAACTATTAAAAAATTAATTAAATTAGCTTCCTAAATAAGTACCTCCTAATCTAATTTAACTAGATCCTTAGTAACCTTTTAGAATATTATATTATATATATAGAATTAGTAATAGTAAGTCCTTTTAAATAGTCCTATATCTTTCCTTTAGAGCATTAGTATATCCTTTTTTAGCATTAGTGATATTAAATTTTAGAAAGACTAAAGGTTATTATTAAAATTAAAGATAATAGTATTTAGTAAAAGCTATAAAAACTAATAATAAGCTAACTAGTGGAAATTATAAAGAGGGTATATAAGTTAGTTACTAAATAGAAGAACTTTACTGTTTTTATTAAGGGGGTATAGTTTAAAGCAGCTAAATAACTACCTTTTAAGGATATTATAATAGTTATTAATTCTATTGCTAATACTAATCTCTTTTATAAGTATAATAAATAGCTAAAAGCATTTAGCCTTAAAGCCTATATATAGATACTAATATAGGGTATAGTAGTATATAGGGTACTTATACACTTAATTAACTTACTAATAACTATAAAGTTAATATTAACTCTAAATAAAAAGCTAATTTACTAAAATATATTATTCTAAAGAGGATAAGATAATATTAGTATTATCTATATTAGTTAGCTAGTTTATCTAAAAGAAAAATACTAAAAAGGTTTAATTATAGTAGAGTTTACCTTTTTAATTATAGCTAATTAAACTATCTAATAAAATACTCTTTAAGAGTATTAAATCTACTAAATAATATATTTATACTATAAAGGCCAGTTAAGACTATATATAAAATACTAGAAACTAAGATATATATAGTCTTAGTACTTTTATCTAGTTAAATATAGTTACTATATAGATAGCTATTTAATCTAAGAGTACCTATCTACTAGAGGCTAAGCAATTCCTACTAAATATACTAACTATAGTAAAGGCTATTAGTCTAATTCTAATCTATATAAAATACACTAAAAGACGATAAAATAAGCAAAGAAAGCCCTTTTTAACTATCCTCTCTATTACTATATACCACTATATTTTTATTAGTAGATAGTATAGCTAATATAGTAGTAAATAAAGGCCCTTATTACTAATCTTTTAGCACTAACTCTAGTAATATCTTAGATATAAACAGTATTTTAGCCCTAAAAAAATACTAGATTAAAAGTATTAAACTATATATCTATACTAAAACAGACGACCTCTATATTAATATAGATATAGCTAGTAGACCTAATTAAACTAATAAAATATTAAAATAGACCTCCTAGCTTAAAAAATAAATCTAAATCCAGAGATAAAGATCTCCTAGTATCTATATAAACAGTAATAGCTATAAATAGATTAGCTAAATCCTTACACTCTTAGCTATAGGACCTATAAGATTAGTTATCTAACCCTAAACAATAACTCCACTAGCTTTAGTCCTTATAACTCTAATTTTTATAGCTATAGCTAGACTAGTATACTAAGATTAAAATAAAGATAAGATATATACTAAATCAGTTTAAAAACACTACTAAGAAACTACACCTAATTAAGCTAGAAAATATTATAGATAAATAAAAAGATAATAAACTATTACTAATTAATATTAATACTAATAATAATAATCTTTCTCTATACCCCTAAAACAAAACTAGCTATCTCTTAGATTAATTTACTAACTATAATATAACCTAAAAAAAAGAGATTAATATTATTTTTATACACTAAAAATATATAATCTATTATTAACTATAAAATCAGATTATAAATATTAACAAAGAAAGTATAGTAATTAAAGGTATAAATTTACCTCTCTTTTCTAAGCTATTCCTAGTTACCTCCTTTACTAAAACCACTACTAACATCAGTGCCTCTTATAAAAGAGTAATAGAATCCTTACCTTTAATAAACCCTACCTAATCAAGATCTTCCCCTTTTACCAATAATAAAGACAATAATAATAGTATAGAATATTATAATATATCTAAGAAGAGTAATAATAATTATTATTAATAAAAATATTTAAAATCCTTTAATATAATATATATAAAAAAAAGAATATAGTGATAGTACCCTTCTTTAAGGAAAAAAGGGTCTAATAAACAGATATTATCTATTTATAGGAGCTATAGAAAAATAAAAATAATAATATAACTTATTAACCAATTATAGCTATATATTAACTACTTTACCCCTATAGATATAGCTTAAATAATAATATATATAGTATCTATCTATTAATCTCAAAGAAGATTAATTTAGTAATATAGTCCTATTAGATTATTACAAAGGACTACTAACTACTTAAACTATAGTATATATATACTAATTAAGACTAAATAGATCTATTTATCTATAATATCTATAACTAACCTAGTAATAATACCCTAGCCAGAATCTATACTAAACTATTAAAACAGTATAACACAGAATATATTATTTTAAGAGACCTAAATACGCACTATCCAGTATAAAGAGGTCTTAGTTCTAGAATTAATTAAAAAAAAAATAGTCCTATAGCTAATAAATAATTATAGCCTAAAAATAACTATAAAAAAAAGAGTTATTACCTAGCAAAAAAATAACTAGTCCTCAGTTATTAACCTAACCTTTATAAATTCTATATTAGTAAAATATATTATCCACACAGAATAAGCTAATAATATTAAAAACTTATCAGACCACTAGCTAATCTAAATAACAATCAACATCAAAATATTACTATTTAAATAACCTTATTAAAGGAACTAAGTAGCTATAGATAATATAAAACTTATTAAATTTATTAAGACCTATCTAAAAGTAAAAGATTTATTAAAAACAGATACTTTATAGATTAATATTAAATATTAAACCTTAGTTAAGGTTATAGAAGCTATAATAAAAGAATCTATACTATAGTCTAAACTATCCTCCTAGACTAATCCCTCTTTCAATAAGATATATAAAAAAACTATCAAAACTATATACCACTTATACTACTAATTTACTAAAACTTAATACCTAAATAATTAAATCTAATATAAGATAGCTAAAAACTAGAAAAAATATATTATTAAGAAAATACTTATATATAGCTATTATTAAAAAGTATAGTAAGCTATTAAAAAAAGACCCTAAGGTTTTTAGAAGCTATTAAAATAGGCTAAAAATAGGCAAAGTACCTATAAATATAGAATTATATCTTTATTAAGAACCCTTAAAACTAAACCTTTTTTAAAGACAGTAAAAGAGAAGATATAAATATTTAAAACTACCTTTTTTCTATAACTACCTTTACTAGATCTATTAAATATTAGCTAAGAATACTATCTAAAAGATATTAACTTTTTAGAGATTATATAGTATAAGATTAAAGATATAGTTAAATCAGCTAATATAAATAAAGCTTTAAAAAAGAATAGCTTACTAAACTCCCTCTAGTAAAAGTTAATTAAGATATTAGTAGTTATAAAGACTCTCTACTAGTTATTTAATATATATATATAAATCAGCTATAATCTAGCTTATTTCTAAAAATTAATTACAGTGGTACTATATAAAAAAGGTAAATAAGACTTTTAGCTAGCTAAATTATACTAACTAGTAGCTCTCTTAAATACCTTTAGTAAATTCTTTAAATCAGTGATTATACACTAAATTAGTTATACTATAAAAGAGATAGGCCTACTATTAAATATTTACCTAAATAGCTAAAAAGGTATTTTAACTAATTATACTATCTACTAAATTATTAATTAAATTAAATATATATAGAGAAAGGATATATTAATAGTATTAATATTTATATTTAATATCTTTAGTATATATAATAATATCTCTTATATCTAGCTACTATATAATCTAAAGAAAAGAGGTCTTAGCTAGTTAGTCTTTTAGGTTAAAATATTCTTAACTAATTAAAATACCTATATCTATATATTAAAGGGCCTTTTTAGTAGAATCCCTATACTAATAGATATCTCTTAAAATTTACTGATCTTACTAATCCTATACCTCCTCTATAATATTAACCTAATTAAATAGTATATATCTTAAAAATATATACTAAAAAGATAATAGTATATTAATATAGGGAGCTATTAAATAGGGCTAAATATAAAATAGCTAAATATATATTTAGAGGATAAACTTAATAACTAACTATCAATAATAATATATAGCTAGATTAATAATATCTATTTAATTATAATTAAACACTCTAAAAAAGAAACTACTTATATACTATACTAGAAATATTAATTAGTATAGCTCTAGGCTAGCTAGTATATATCAGTTTTTAATCTAAAAAAATACTCACTAGTCCACTTTATTAACCCTATAAATAGTATTAAACCTTACTTTACCTTACTAAGGACGCCTAAGACTAAAATAGTTATATAAATTAGTAAAGATACAGAAAGATATTTTAGCTTCTAGCTAGATCTATAACTATTATTCTAGCAGCACTAACAGAAGATACTAACTAAAGCTAATATTAGCCTATAAACACTATAAAGGCTAGCTAGATTAACCTAAAATGTATCCTTAACTACTATATAGAAGATATACCTTATAGTAATAATTCTATAAATAATATATAATATATCAGTATAATTCTAATTACTACTAATAATAGTAAAAATATATAACTAAGTTATTTATTAATTTACTTCTATTTAAAAATAAGCTATATATCTTATTAGCAGTATATTTAAGATAATAATAGCTAACGCCTTTAATATAGAACTTAATCTACTTTTAATTAGACTATATATAAATAAATTAGTAAAAAAAATAGCTCTCAGAATCAGAACTAAACTGTCCTTTACTATCCCTAAAATAATACTACAATACTATACCTAAGATAAATATAAAAGAGATAAATAGACACTAATAGAAGCCTAAACCTAGTAAATAGATAGATACCTTATACCTTACTTAGAAACTATCTTAGTAAAAATAGACTAAAAAAGGTAAAAGATATTTATTTAAAAACTATAGTAAATATCTTTACTAATATTTATTAAAGACTATAAATAAGCTAAAAAAGATTATAAATATATTATTAAAATAAAATTATATAAAGTATTATTAATAATCTATACTAATAACAGTAGATTTAAAAATAGTATTAGAGCTATAGCTATAACTTTTAAATCACTAATAGATACTAATTAATATATAAAAAACTAAATAGGCTAGATTAGCTTCTTAGTAATATATATTATAGAACTAAAAGGAATAGAATTAACCCTTACACTAGCTAAAGAGGACCTCTAACTACTAAATAGCTAAACTAAATAAAGAGTAATTATCTTTACTAATAACTAAACTACCCTATAAGCTATCTATTAACCTAAGATACCCTCTAACTAGATATATTTAATATTATATATAAAGCTTCTTAAATAGCTCTCTATAGAGGATATCTAGCTAGAATTCTAATAGATTCCTATATATAATAGTATCCTAAAAAATAAATATATAGACTAGCTTACTAAAAAGGCTATAACTAATAAAGTTAAAATCAATATATTTAATAACTATATTTACTTACTATCTACAACTAAACAGAGTATCCAGTAAAAGATTAAATTACAGTAAATAAAAATATAAAAAAGAGGGAGGACTATAAAACCAACTAGACACTTAATTAAAGTGCTAGCTAAGAAAAATCTATTATACTAATAGGATATATAGAAGGCAATATTATTAATCCTAATTCAGCTATAAACTAGATATATAGCCCTTTTAGTATACTTAAACAAAATTAACCAATATAATAACCCTTATTATAGCTACAACAATAGAAACTAAACAGTTAAATATATCCTTTTAGAGTATATATATCTAACTAGCCTATATAAAGAGATACACTTAAAGCTAGATAAACAGAGTATCTTAATAGTATTTAGGGTAGATAGGATTCTATCAGAGATAGCTATAAAACCAATCATAGCAGATTTTATAATTAAATTAAGGCTACTAAAGTAGTTCCTAGAGATTAACCCAGATATAATTAGTATAGAACCAATAAAAGAGGAATAACTAGATAATCAAGTAATTAATATAAAAAAAAGAAAAGACTTAAAGGACTTAAAGGAAGCAGACAGCACTTACTAAAAAGCACTAAGACTTAAAAATAAATAAATTATAAACCAGTAATACAGTACTAAGTCCACTATACTATCATTAAAACCAATATACCTATATAATAAATAGCTATAGCTAATATAAAGAAGTAGTAGAAGTAAAGCACCCCTAATAATATAGGATCTTAGTAAATTAAAGAGCTAAAGAATAAAGCAGTAATACAGCAGAACTAAGGTCTCTTTAGTGATTTAAATAAATAGGGGTGATATAGAGAGAGGAAAAGAGGGCCCCTAGAGCTAGGCGTAGTACAGTTAGGTTATATATTCAGGATACTTTTCGATAATACACAACCATAGGGACTACATAGGGGCCCGCCACTTATTTAATTTCCTTTTTAGGAGTGTTTAGTCGGTTTACACTTGTTTAATCTCGTTTATTTGGTTTACACACCCATTTGTTCTGTTTGCGTCATTTCTTTCGTGCGGGCGGAACCAGCTGGTCAACAGTTCAATTCCGCCCGCGGCGCGGGCAGCCACTTTTCTGCTACAGACTAGTTCTATTAGCACTCCCACATAGCAGCATATATGTAAAGCTAGCTACATCGGGCAAATGAACTCATCATCATCATAATATCTAATTCAGATAGTAACTGATTCTTGTAGAATCTAACTTAAGTAGCGAGGGAGATCTCCTTTTGCATCCCAAATTGTCAGAGAATTGTAGGGATTCGTCATCGACTAGAGTTTGTTACGATGTTGAAGGATGCGGTCGGAGTAACCTTCCTCCGTTCCGCCCGGGGACCCTGCCCCCTATAACAAATATTGTCGATCTATAAAGACACTGCTTATATATAATACTAAGTCTATCAATCTAAGTGATTTAGGCAGCCTAAAAAGAAGGTCTAAATAGATTAAAGAAAAGTATAGCTAAACTAGTAAAGATTAAATACTTACAGTATCTCTAACCTAGACTAATAGCTTCTATCCTCAGCAGGTCTAGTATAAACTAGAATAAGTATATAGTCTATTAGAGTCCTAGTTCCAGAGAAAGCCCTAATAGAACTGTCGAGTCTACTGTTTAATCTATTCCAATATCCGCCTATAAACTGGCTGAGCTGCCTTTAAGTGGAGTTTATAAAATATCCTTAGATTGAAGTAATTATATTAGGCTGATGGAGTGATAAGCTTATTATATATAAACTGATAGTGTCTAAAACCACTATATCTATATAGCTGGTGCTAGTAGTATACTTCAGTATCCTTTATATACTTCCTAAAAAGTATACTTTATATCTTTTTTATCTATAGTAACTGAGATGTGGAGAATTAGACCTAATATACAAGCAGTTAATATTATATATATATTAAATATATAGTTAACTTACTAAGGATATCAGATCGCTAAAAACCTTATTAATCTCGATCTTATTGGATAGAATTCTTTTAAGAGGATTCTTCTGAAGATAGATAAAATATAAAATACCTTATTAATCAGTATCAGAATATTTAGGAGTAAGAATATAGTCCTGGAACTTATATACCTAAACGGAATTTCGATTATTTAAACTGATAATTAGCCTATTCTGTCGAAGATCAGCTTGATTTAGGCCTAAACTAAGGAAAGAAGGTGCTGATTCAATCTCCACTAAGTCCAAGGAAGCTAATTCAATCTCCACTAAGTCCTGTAGCTTAGAAAGGACTTGGTTATTAACGCAGTCCTCGTAAACAGAGCTCTCTGAAGCTAATTCTGATGCTGATCGAGTCCTTGATCGAGATGGGTGCACTAGGAGATTATAGAGAAGACTGTTGATAGTATAATTAAGCTCTCTTGGTGCAGGGAACGGTGGTGGAGGAAAGAATGTGCGGGATGCCATGCTGCAGAGTGACAGGGGTTAAACCAGATCGGATAGAAGATTAATGACAGGGATATGAAAATGGCTTACCTAACCAGCTAAGGAATCTTCCATTCCTACACCTAGCGAGCTGCGCAGCTCGCTAGGTGTAGGGGAGCGGTGAAATAATATGCCGAATCCGAGGTCTTGGCGGGCCCACTCCTGCACCTACCGAGCTGGGTGCCCATGCGTCTCGTCGCGGTCTGCGAAAAATGCATTCGCAGAGACAGTATACGGCTAGTCTAAAAAAAAGAGGCTTGAAGATCGTCTCATCTCACGTGGTATAGTGTGCTAGCTTTCAATCACTTCTTCGGTTCCTAGTCCCGAGGTCCCTGCCTAGGTAGTTTCGATCCAGGGGGACGCCCTGACTACCGCAACCACATGTTCCGAACATGCCTTCCTGAATCACATTCTGTGTTGGAACACAACTTTGTGGAATATGGAAGAGAAAATAAGAGCACTATCTCAAGGTCTCATTTGAAGCTTGAAGCCATAATAGGATAGTGAGCATGGCAGACCAAAGCGCAATGATTTTTAGATACAAACATATATTCCCAGGGTCGGGCGCTCAGCCTGTTCTTTGGGACTGCTCGTCCGTATTCAGAAAACCGTGTACATACCACTTTAGCCTATGGTGTTACAGACCTGTAGCTCGTTAGATTCTCTGTCCAAAGGGAAAGCGAGGGACCGAAGCAATGATTTCGATCAAATAGATCTCTAACGTGGTATTCAATGCTGCAATTTTGACAGGGTATCTATTTCCGTGAAAGGAGTCGCCCCAAACAAAACAGAAAAAGAGCTCTATATATGAGGCGCTAGTATCAGACGACACCACCGCTCCAGTCTCTGCGCAACTTTTCGTACTTCTTCAGGTCAGTGACACTTGGACGAATAAACGCCTTGGCAGCTACAAAGTCCTCAAACTTAATAGTGTCACGACGCTTGATAGCTGAATAACCAGCACGGCGCAATAAACTGCCCAAATCTGCACCACTGAAGCCTTCACATTCTTCGGCAAGCCTCCGGAGGTCATCGTTAAATTCAATAGAGATATTCCGAACGAGAGTTTGGAGTATCTCAACACGCTCAAGTGGCGAGGGCAGGTTGACAAAGAGCAAAGTCTCGAGACGACCGGGACGGAGCATAGCGGGATCGATAATGTCGGGACGGTTCGTCGCGGCAATAACATAGATTCCCTGGCGACTACTGCCCAGACCGTCGAGCTCGGTAAGGAGAGTGTTCACGACTCGCGCAGATGCCTCGGAAAGCGTGTCATCACGGCGAGGGACGAGGGCGTCGAGCTCGTCGAAGAAGATAACGCAAGGAACAGAAGAGCGAGCGCGAACAAACACCTGGCGCACAGCGCGTTCAGATTCACCAACAAACTTGTTCAATAGCTCGGGACCCTTGACACTAATGAAATTTGCGCGAGACTCATTGGCCACGGCCTTCGCCAGAAGCGTCTTACCGCAACCTGGCGGTCCCCACAGAAGAACGCCCGTAGGCGCGGTAATGCCGACCTGCGCATAGATGTCTGGATTCTTAATTGGTTCAACGATGGCAGTGGCCAGTTCGTCGCGAATACCGCTGAGAGCACCAATGTCGGCCCAAGTCGTGTCAGGTATTGTGGCAAAGCCTTCTCGCTTGGATGACGGTTGAATTTTGGGGAGCGCGATGAAGAAGTCTTCGTTTGACACGAGAACTGTCTGGGTCTCGTCGCCAACGGGTGTCTCTTTAGCGTGCGTGATGAGACGACGCAGTTCACGGACCTTGGGACTAAGATCATCCATCCCTTCAATTTCCATTTCCTCGCCGCTATTGGATTTGAGGATCTCTAGATATCGCTTGATAGCGGCCGCGCCTGCAGTTGAAACAAGGTCATTGAGATCGGCTCCGACGAAGCCGGGTGTTCTTTTGGCCAATGTCTTCAAATCAAGATCGTCAGCCATGCGCATTTTGCGTGTCAGTGCCCGCAGAATTTGTTCTCTGACGGGTTCCGAAGGGACTGTCATGTTGATCTCTTTGTCAAAGCGGCCACCTCGACGCAGAGCAGCATCCAGGCTGTCGGGGCGATTGGTAGCTGCGAGAACAATGACGGGTTTTCCATCAGTCTTTTCAAGGGCGATCTCGTCCATACACGTCAAAAGCTGGGCGACGATGCGCTTCTCCATTTCTCTTTGCGCACTCTCTCGCTTCGGAGTAATCGCATCAATCTCATCAATGAAGATTAAACAAGGAGCAATCCGCTTGGCCTCGTCAAAGTATTCACGCAGGGCCTTCTCAGATTCACCGGACATCCCCGACACGACGGATGGCGCGGAGATGGAGATAAAAGGCACGCCCAACTCAGCCGCAAACGCATTGGCGATCATGGTTTTACCGCATCCTGGAGGACCATGGAGCAACACACCCCGCGGTGGCTGGACATTGGATGACAGGTAGACCTGGGGTCGAGTCATGGGTAAGATTACCAGGTCACCCAATTCTTGAACAACATCATCCAGACCACCCAAGTCTGCAAGGCTGACATGTGTGGGTGGTGAGCGATCAACCGCCTCCCCTTTCCGCCGCTTGGATGCAGATTCCCCGCCATGTTGTCTTCTCTTTGAGCCCGAGGGTGCGGCTGCGGCTGCGACGGCGCCATTTGACTCGCCAGTCTTTCGAGACGGTGTGGATTTCGAGGCGGTCGACCACATGCCGACGATGCTTTGATTCACGCCATTGGGTTCCTATTCCACCCAGAATAATCAGAATGAAACTCCTGGAAGTTCCCATCGTGTGCGTCGCATACCGTCACGGGTGGTTCTTCCAGACCCTCAAAGTCACCCTCCACAGAGTCGTCGTCGTCGTCGCCGAGCACATCACTCTTCACGACTTCCAATACTCGTTCCAGACAGTCCTCCAGAAGTTTCTTAGGCTTCCGGTTCAAACTTGAATTCGATTTCTTAATTGTCTCATAGATAGCCGGGACCGATAGACGGATTCGGCCGGTGTCGGGCTGGTCGTCGATGATCTTGCGCACTACTTGGTAGACCTGGGCGCAAAGTATGAGCAAACACGACGCAGCACTTCAAGTCAGACGTCTTACCTCGCGGTCCAAGCCCTGGCTGAGGGTCGGTCTGCCCGCGCGATTCCTAGGCGGCATGGTGGACTTGATATGTGCGATAACCACAATCTCGAAAAAAAAATCGGGGAAGCGGAAGAGAGGGCGGCACCGAGAAATACGCGGATTGGCGGTCGCGGCGGTCTAGGTGGAACCCACGTCATCCTCCGCATCGCCGGCCTCGATCATACCCAGTTCCCGATCAACACAATGCAAGATGGGGAACACTGGTAGTTCACAAAAGATCTCATCTCAAGATCGGTGAGTTGCTACCGTTCATGGACTGTCTACTCGGTACACACGCAGCGTCCCACGCAGGAGCTCATACCTCATTTTCCCCTCACGAGACCCCTCCTCCGCCCTCTCGCACGCATGCAAAGGAAATCCATAGGCTGATGAGCATTCGTCCTGGGAAATATAGTGCGATATTAGATCTCAAGAACCAGCGCGATAAGCTGAAACAGTACCGCAAGCGCATCACTGTTCTCACTGATCGCGAGACCGAAATTGCTAAGGAATGTTTGGCGCAGAACGATCGGCGGCGAGCATTGCTAGCTCTCCGGCGAAAGAAATATCAGGAATCTCTACTGGACAAGACAGATGGGCAGTTAGCTCAGTTGGAGCAGTTGGCGGGGCAGGTGGAATTCGCGCTGGTACAGAAGGACGTGATGTTTGGTCTGCAACAGGGTACCCAGGTCCTGCAAGCCATCCACAGAGAGATGGGTGGAATCGAAGGCGTGGAGCGTATGATGGGAGAGACAGAGGATGCGCGCGCGTACCAAGAGGTAAGGACGCTTTCAGTCGAATTCTTTTTGGGGGGATTTGCTGATAGCTTCATACAGGAGGTGAGCCAGATGCTCGCAGGCCATCTTTCCAATCAGGATGAAGACGATGTGGAAGACGAGCTGGAAGAATTGCAACGCGAGTTCGCCCAGCCAAACCTACCCAACGTACCTACAGCAGAACCGCCTGTCGAGGAGCCCGAGCAGAAGGAACCCACCACCGAACGAGCAAAGGCAAAAGCAAAGGCTCCAACAGCTATGCTGGCTGCGTAATGTCCGCTTTTTTTCTCCTTGGATGACTGTTCAATCAGTTGCAAGAGATTGAGAAGAGCATTGCATGGTGTTGGCGGTTGGTTCAATTGCTTTTTCTTGTTCGTCATTCATTATGGTTGGTAATAGAAGACATGGTTATTACACATTGGATTGCCTCGGTCTCAAGAAACCCAGCTCCTCCCGCCAAGACAATATCTTCTGTATGCACTAAAGCATAGGCTTATTATTGACCGGGCATGATCCGTCCTCCGACGCCACTGACACCGGGGATCGCGACATGATCGTTAGGGTTGGCAGCAGCCTCATACAGGAAGCTAACGGGCTCTCGGTTCAATGCCATGAACTGACCCTTGAATCCGATATAGCCCACTTTGGTCACATCCTCTTCCCCGTCACTCCAATTATCCTCGAAAAAAAGTGTAATAGAAGTGGTGGTATTCCAGTGGGCACGATTCAACGGTAGCTCAAAGACATCAGCACCCGCTACGGGCTGTGGGATTTCGACGGTCTGTGTTGGAGAGAGTTCGGAGGCAGTAGAGAAATCGAGGTCATCACGGTTCTTGAACAACTTCAAGGTTTTTGGAGCCGAGGAAGTGGGCGCAGTGTAAATGAGAAGGGAATGAACTTTAACCTGTCCGGTGAATCTGCAGTGATGCTCGCGTCAGTTTTTGTTTCTTTTGTGATAACAATGAGGGGCATGAAGTGGGGGAGGGGTTATCGAATGCCACAAGGTCCCTGCAAAAGAATTGCAAGCGACACTGCGAAACAAAGAACACATATAGGAGAAAAATGGCACCATACGGGATGTACATCAGCAACTGCTCGTCGGCATCACTCTCAAGTTCAGGTTGGTCGTTCAATCTCTCAGTCCAAGTCTTTTCAACAATGGCAGATCCAGCCTTTGGGGTTGCCTCTAATGTGGAATCAGAAGTCAGTACTGGATTGGGAAGATGTAAAATACTGATGCACATGCCATTGAGGGTGGTGATTGAATCAAAGTCGATCTGGGTATAGAGCAGAGACTGGATCGCGGGGGTAATATCGTTGGAATGGTCATGCCCATCCTCTCCATGACAGTGTCCACCATCTCCATGGTGATGGTGATGATGACCCGACATGATTTAGAGGGCGTTTGTGGATTGATCAAGCTGTAAGAAAAGCTCGGAGAGAATCTGAGGCAAAGTTCAAGGAAGCTTAGAAGCTAAGAACGGATCTACTCCGCATCCCGTGACGTCGATCTGAACAGACCCTGGAGAATAATGAAAGTTACCTAGGTATGGACAGCACAACTGATTTGTTAGATCACATGCTTTCTAGCATTACATGCTATCTTATGTTATCTATGTAGTTTCTTCCCGTGGCTTAGGTAGTTTCCATCAACCGTCATCCACGCACAATCTGTTTTGCTGGGTATCTTCAGATACAGCATTTCATTTCTAGAGATATTATCTTCGGAGGTCTAATGAATTTTGAGGTTATTTTCAATAATTGGGTATCAGTTAAGAGGTTTTGTAATATTCAGGCGCATATTCCAAGAGATAGCTCTTTTCAATCTTTGTGAGATCACGAATGTAGGTCTTGTCGCCTGTTTGCATGATCTCATGAAAGATCACCCAGTCCGCTTTCCGATTCTGATGGCCAACAGTTAGTCTAAAGTAGAGCATGATGATTAAGACGTATATACTCACAAACATCAAAGAGCTCGGATGGGCATGGAGAGTCAGATTTCCACTGACAGTCTTGAAAGTGCCATCTGGTTGCATTTTGGCTGCATGTGCAAAGTAACCTGTGGTCAGGCACCGCTGGATATTCTCCGGTCGCTTGCTCAAGTCCATCGTGGAATGAGACGAGAGAGTCTCGTCAATCTGAATGCCGAAGCGCTCGAGATAGCGCTTCAGCTGGGCGCGGATGCTCACAGCCCGTTGCAAGGCCCGATAATTCAAGAGATTATCACGACACCATTTCGAGTCCTTTTTGCCCTTGGTCACAAATGCTTGGTACACATTGAGATAAGTGAGATGGTCACCTTCCTCAACAGCGAACTTTCGTCGATGGCTCTCGGCGGTTCGCTTGTCTCCGTCATGTTTCACCCAAACAGTCCCTTGGAGACTGACCATGGCCGCAATGGATAGTAATTCACTCGGACAACCGAATGCCGGTGCTGCAAGAAGGACTTTAGCCATCATTGGATCAACCGCCAGTTCCGCCATGCGCATCCCCAGTGGTTTTGTGAGTTTGGCATAATCATCAACTGCACCAAGCGAGAATAATAGCTCAAAAGCACGGATCACCAGTTCTGCAGGTGGTGATGTCAAGAAATCAAACCGCACAATATTATCGATTCCCAGTGCCTTGAGCTGCATGACAATGGGTGCCAAGTTTGACCGTTGGATCTCGGGAATAGTCGCCTCAGGGAGTTGGTCATACGTCTGCTGAGTGTAAAGTCGAAAGCATTTGCCGGGCTTCGTCCTCCCTGCTCGCCCGGCACGTTGGGTAGCAGATGCTTTCGATATTGGTACCGCTGTCAATGTCTCGATGCCAGTATTGGGATTATAGGCTCGAAGCTTTGAGAATCCACAATCAATCACATAAACAATCCCATCAATCGTGACGGATGCCTCTGCAATGTTCGTCGACACAATCACTTTCCGTGTGTTCTCTGGCGTCGGCTCAAAAACATACATCTGCTGATCAGTGGTCAGACCAGCATAAAGAGGCAACGTGAGTAGTGACGGAGCCTTAGGATGAAGGTCGGCTGCTCTTTCAGAGATTGACTGGATCGCCCTGTCAATCTCTTCCCGGCCTGTCAAAAACACAAGCACGTCGCCCTCTGCTTCTTGGGTGTGTATATCAAAAACCGTTTTGACCGCTCGTTCAACGTAGTCTTCCGCAGGAGACTCAAGGAACAAGGTGTCTACAGGATACATTCTGCCCTCCAAACTGATGATCCGCCCAACGCTTCCGCCCAGGTCCGCGGGCGGGGCATCAAGCTGATATTCATCACCAGCGAAGAATTTCAGAAAGTCCTCTGCTTGCAAAGTTGCACTGCTGATAATAATTCGAAGTTCAGGGCGCTTCTTTCTAATTTTCTTGAGAATCCCAAGTAGAACGTCGGTGCTTAGAGATCTTTCATGGGCTTCATCGACCATGATCACCGAGTATCGGGACAGCAGAGGATCCACCAGGGCCTCCCTGAGAAGCATACCATCTGTTAGAAACTTTATCCTGGTGGCTGCGGATGTGACATCTTCAAATCGAATTGTGTAGCCCACTTCTTCGCCAACCTTGCTTCGCATTTCCTCTGCGACCCGGGTTGCAACCGTGGTAGCAGCCACGCGTCGAGGCTGGTGATGATTAGTTAGCTCAATATAGTAAGCGCGAATATATATTCATAAGCTTACCTGTGTGATGGCGATGACCTTGCCATCTTCACACCAACCTGCCTGGTCCAGATACTGTGGAAGCTGCGTCGTTTTTCCACTTCCAGTTTGGCCCACAACAATGGTGACTGGATAGGTCTCCACCAGGTAAAGTAGGCTCTTTTTGTGTCTCGCAATAGGGAGAAGAGCGGATGGCTTGTACAGCGCCGGAATGAACGAGCTCGAGAGATCCAGCTCCGAAGCCATTTCGCTCGAGATGGGAGGATCAAGTATATTATCGGTACTTGTCAAGACCCGAGGCTTCACTCATGTGCATCTGAGATTCTTGCAATAAGAAAACAACATTCTGTGGGCTCTGGGGCTTAACGACAAGACAATTGAGGGCTCATCGTGAAACTCGTTGTGCTAAAGGCGGCAAACCGTTGCGCTCTATAAAAACACCCGTCATCACGTGCACCCCACGTCACTTGTTTGGAGCTTCCCCGATGTGTTCTGCCTGTTTCGCCTTGTCATCTTCTCGTCTGCAGGCAACACCTTTTCGTTGACTCTGTCTAATATCGCGGTTTTTGCTTGCTTTTTGGGTTCCTACGCTTCAAAATGTCGGAAGAGGATAAGACTGTATGTCCCGACCCGATCTGCAGGTGCGATTCAAAGGCTCACTTTAATATGCAGTCCACTCCTAGCAAACCCTCAGTTGCGCCCAATAGTCCTCGAGCTGAGTCGCCGACCACCGCGCGACCACTGGATTTTGATGATGAGCCCCAGGAGTCAGGTGGTGCATCTGCGACTGGAACACCTGCCCAGCAGTCCACCGAAACACCTCCGGCTGCCCCGCCAAAGCCGCCCCGACCTCTGAGCGTGAAAGAACAGTCAGAAAACACCTTGCGAGAAGCTTTCCCCACAATCGATGCTTCGGTAGTCAAGGCTGTATTGAATGCAAGCAATTGGAATGTCGAGCGAGCATTCAATGCCCTTCTCGGTTAGCAGGATACCTTTGCAAAAGCAAGACAATATCTAAATTCCAAACACAGGCATGACGGACCCTACTGCCCAGGAGGACATGGTCCCTCCTCCCAAGCCGCCTCGTCCAACACAACAGTCTACTTCAACCACCCAAAGACAGTTGGAAGCCGATGAACTGTATGCGCGTCAACTGGCTGAACATTACAATGCGTCGGGGCGTCGAGCACCGGCCCCAGGCTGGGAGAACGATCCACGATACCGCCAGCCGAGAGGAAGCGAGGAGTCAGAGGAGAGGGAATACAATTTCTTTGAGGGTATTTTCCATGTGTCCTTTGCCAAGTGTGCTCATGCTGACTCTAGGACGATCTCCAGACGATCTTCCCGCGATTCGTGAGAATCTACGTAAAGGATTCCTTGAAACACAAACGAAAGTCAACTCGTGGGTTGCGAATCTGAAGAAGAAGATTGATGGCGAGGAAGAGGAGCAGCCTAGTCGTGATCATGAGCAGCCCCCGACATATGGGCGCTCACGGCGTAGCGGTGACATGGGTCGTCGCAGTGGCGATCGAGAACGCTACGATGCAGACCCTCAGGTGCTAAGCGACGACTTCTCTGCGCTCGAACTCAGAGACTCCGAAGGTGAGATTTTTCTTCTTCTTCTGGGCAGCTAAGATCTATGTGTACTTTTGCTAACACCATGTCAGCTCCTCCGCCTCGGCCGCCTCGGCCCCTGGCAAACCCCAACTTGACGAAGACATCGTCCCCATCTCCTGATAAACGGAAGGTGTCCTTCCAGGACGGACCACCAACCGAGATCGATACCAATTACGACGCATCTTCCGCTACCAAACGCAGTACCCCCGCCAGTGGCGGCAAGCCCAGCAAGTGGCAGCCCTTGGCCACAGTTGAGCCTTCTCCCGTGGCCGAGAATGATCCGTTCAGCCTAGGCGACAGTGATGACGAGAAGGATACAAAGCCCAAAGAGCAGACCACCGTGCCGGAGAGTGACCAGATCAAGAAGGCCACCGAGGAGGCAATGGCCGGTGAAATGGGACCGTCTAAGGATAAGCAATCCGAGGAATCGTCGAAATGATCATGGAGGACTGAACCTTTGAGTACAGTTTGCTGCTTGCATTTGAGTTGTCTTTTATTTTGATATTCCCCCCAAGTCCATCGTTGACTTTTTGATCACTACTTATCCTTAAGTAATGAACTCAAGATGCTATTAGCATCCATCCCGTCCACATCCCCGATTTAGTCTACGATCCCGAGTAGAAATAGCCAATACAAGCTGCCTCATGAGACTCTGATTTCTTTTCCCAGGACATAGAACAGACCAAAAAAAGGGTATCTTTCATATCAGGCCGTCCCGGCCATCGAACGCCGTGAAAAGCAAAAATCGGCACACCATCCTTCAAGCATTGAGTCGAGTCATCCATGATGCCAAACAAGCACACAAGACCAACTGCTCCGCCATAGACTAGTCTCATCTAGAATTGGCAGCCTCCTTTCGTAAATCCTTGATAACAGCCTGTGTTTCATACACAGGTTAGTTGCAATTATCGCCTGAATGCCTCTGCTAGCGGGAGACACTGGGGACAGGTGGACGCGTACAGCAAGGGCATCAGGATTCACCCCATTCTCAATCAGCGACACACACAGAGACAGTTCAGTCCGATTGAGACTTGTGTTCTGGATATTGTTAACTCGGTTGCTCCGAAAGAATCGTGCCTTGGGCCGGGCAATCGATGGCATCGCAACAGGAAAATCCAGGGACACAGAACACAAAGAGCGAGCTAGTGACGCACCAGAATCTTGGAGATATCTTCAAGGATATCGATGACATCCCGGGCAGCTTGTCGCTTGTTGTCGGCTTCAGTGGGCATTTTTGTGTATTTGTCAAGAGAAATGGGAGGCGAGGATGCTGTGAGCAAACAGCAGCGCCGGAGTGTTGTGGTTCTTATGTGGGGTTTCCGGGCCTCAGCTTCAACCGCCTTTTATCCGCCAAGATGCTACCAAGCTATCCATGGATAGTTAACCCAACTCTGGTCATTTCCATCATGCGGTCTACCACTTGTGTGCCATTACATCTCGACGTGAGATAATATTTGTATCGCCTGGAAACTCATATTATGCGAAATACTGGATAACGCTCTGGAATAGTGTTGTATTTGACTACACGCACAATCCTTATCAGAACATATTTGCTGTGCAAAGATCGTGGTATAGAGATCAATAATATCCACATGAAAGTTCTAGAGTTCAATCAGAGAAACCAGTTACGGCAGAGCCTGGTGGTGAAGTAGGACGAAGTCTTAAAGTCGATAAATACTTTTTGAGGGAGTATGAGGCTATACAACAAACTATGCACACACACATACGAACATAACGCCATGTAAAAAGAGACAAGTGTATCATGCAGACAATCGTTGAAAAGAAACAATTACGTCCACAACCGACATGTTCCGTCCGCACCAGCACTGACACACCACGGCTCACGCGGATGCCAATCGATATCCAAGACACCCAGCTCGCCAGTGATCTTGTGGCCCTTGAGGACCTTCAGAGGGACGATACTGGCATTGCTGAGCATGTCGCCCGTGACGCTACCATGGAAAATCTGTAGCGAACCGTCGTCACTGGCATCCGCGAAAAGTGGGTACCGGCCACCGGGGTGGAATTTGACAGCGCGAATAGCCTTACGGTGGTAGCGTAGGGTCTTGTAAGGGCGCTGAGAGAGATCCAAATCATGCCAGAGCAGACGGCGGTCGTAGGAACCGACAATGATGTTGTCGCCACCAGAAGCAGTGGATGAATTCGGGTGAATATCGAAGGATGAGATCCAGCGCGCACCGGGCTGCAGGATCTTGACTAGAAGCTGACGTGACAGGTCGTATGCACGAATGGAACGCTGGTTTGCCACGAACAGTATCGGTTTTGAAGGATGGAAATGAGCGGTTTGCGGACCACCACCGCCCTTAAGGCGCCGGCGGAAGGGGAACTGTGTGAGGTGCTTGGAAAGGGTGTGGATAGAGATAGCGACGGAGGCTGGTGTTGAGGCACCAGAGCACACAGTGACGAAATAGTCGCCACGGCGGTGCCAAGAGATCGACTTCGGCACATAACGAAGAGGGATGACAGCGTAAATACCGGAATCTGCGAGGCTTGACGAAGGCCGAATCCATTTTGGGGGCGTATTCTTCTTGTTGGCATCGGCTGCGCTGGGCGCAGGCTGGGATGCTGCGTATCCCCAGCCCGCATCGAGAATCTCTAGACTAGTCTTCTCGATCTCGGGGTCGGCAATCGGAGGAACAGCGAGGAAAATATCATCGCCCGCAGCAACGGCCAAGATGACAGCGTCCTTGCCGGGGCGCCAGCGGACCACGTTGACTGCCTCATCGTCGTTCACCTTTGCACTCCACAGCTGGCGACCGGTGAGAAGTTCCCAAACACGAACCGTTCCGTCGTCACCGCCAGTCGCAAGCCAAATGCCGGACGGGTCAACAGCAAGCGAACGAACACGGCCCTTGTGTCCGCGGAACACGGTCGCACATGTAGTAGGGAACGGCTTCAACTCTTCCGGGCTGGGTAATTTAGGAAGAAGACTCTCGGGGTCGATGTTCAACTTGCTTCGCCGCACTCTTGGAGCAAGGTACAGATCAAGACAACGCTCAAACTTCTCCTTGACAAAGTTCTCATAACCGGGCACCTTGCGCAGAGAGCCATAGTCGTTCGGCAAAAATTCAGTCTCGCGATCTTCGGGGTCTGTCTGCTCCCATTCCTTACGTTCCTTGTTATCAGGAACATACTCAGGAGGCGGGTGGTAGCTCTCCTCGTATCCAGGAGGAGGAAGCTTAGGGGCTGGGATATGCATCGGGTGGTCGGAACGTTCAGCCTCGTCAGCCCACAAGTCGTAGTTGATAAGATCTTCATCCTTCTCTTCCCTCTCGGCTGGCGGCTTATAAGGAAGAATGCGGCCCTCCCGAATAGCCTTCACGAGCTTCATAACACGCTTTGCCTCATGTTTTGACGGCACAAATCGACGCTTGGGCTCAGGAGCAGCGCTGAGAGGCATGATTTCCTGCTTGCTGCTGAAGTATTCCACAAGGGGTTCATATTGATCGTAGCCTTCACCGGGGATTTCGTTCATCTGCACCTTGCGCAGCAGTTCCAATTCATCTTGGCTCAGCTCTAATGGTTTCCCAGTCGATGGATCCGTCAGACCAGTCCATCCCTTTGGAATTTCGATACTGTCCAGCAATGCATCCAACGCCTCGCCCTTGGCCGGGCGCATGATCTTTTTGCCATTGATGTCGTATCCAATGTGAGGATACTGGTCGTAAAAGGAAAGAGGGATATCTCCAATGGTGTTGGCATCCTCATCGACATCTGAGTAGTCCGAGTTGTCGTCAGGATTGATCTCATCGTACAGATAACGGTCGTTTCCGTTGGCGTCCTTGACAATGCGGACACCGGGTTCGTGGTCGACAGGGAAAGCTTTTTTAGTGTGCTTCTTCTCCTTCCCATCCTCTCCATCGGAGGGGATTTCATCACTGTCCAGTTCTTCTTCCCCATCTTCCTCGTCCTCGTCGCTAAAGTCGTCCACCAATTCGATTTCGGAGTCGCTCTCATCTTCCTCGCTCTCGGACAGATTGTTGGTGTTGTCCGAGAGAGCTCCATCCAAGTTTTCTGAGTTCAGCTCGTCACCTGAGAAGACTCCAGCCTCCTCCTCCACATCGCGAGTGACCGCCTTGCGCTTCTTTGAGGCCTTGGCATCCATGGTTACCGTTGAGCTTGAGACTTTGCAGGTCCGCGATTTTTTTTTCTTTCTTGACGGGTGATCTCACCGCCCACATGACTAACCGCCCCCCATCTTATCGCCTGCCCAGGTGGTTATCGATGATCCATGACATGAAGGCTCAACTTCTTTGCAGACTATCTGATTGTGGCTCACAGTTGATCAAGTTTTGCGGTGGCAGTTATGTCTGAACCTATGGACATATCATTGCCCTGTGGAAACTCTGCTCCAAGCTCAGAGCCCAAACGGCATTCAGCATGTGACGAATGCAGTGGGTTTTCCGAGTGGAATCCATAATTTGATCGGCGCTAATGACATACTGCTTGAATACAGGGAAACGAAAACTGAAATGCTCAGGTGACCTGAATGGCTGCTCTCGCTGCTTGAAACAGTCAATAAAATGCCATTACTCCGAACAGAAGCCCATGGGTCGACCACCTAAGAAGAGGGCACGAGCCGACGAGGGGGCAGAGTTCTCAACCCAGCAAAGCAATGACTTCTGGCCAACTCCAGAACACACTACCCCTGGTTCTTTCTCTGTGGCTCCAGACCCGACCGCCGCAACTGATGCACAACATCTTTGTCCGCAACTCTTTTGGCAATCCACAAGGCATTCGCCCTCCTCGCAGTCCATGTCTGATTTACTACTTACTGGAGGCGGAAATCGCGATAGTATCGGGTGCTCAGACCGGCTGAAGAACCCCAATCTTCCCGTTCCCTCATCATCGAGCCCTTGGCCAGACTTTTCAACCGTATCCGAATCATCTGCCATGCCATTCCCAGTACCTACGAACTTCCCAGAGATGCCTTCCTTCCCAATCACCACTACATCTGTTTGCTCGTCCGAGACACCCTCTCCTCGATGCGCCTGCCTCTCATATCTCTACCTTTGCCTTAGCCACATCTCCTCCATCGCCTCCTTCCCAGTGAATTCGCACACTCTGGGCTCTCTCTACATTGCAGCCCGGACAGCGCAGGACGTGATCCGCTGCGAGGCATGTCCCAAAGACTTCGCTACGGGCGTTCAGAACATCATGTTCACGGGCACCTTATTAACTGTTATTGCGGACGCATGGCTACGTGTGTATAACAGTGACGCTGCCGAGCTCGGCATACAATCCGCACCGCCGGAATTTGTCTCGCATGTCCTTCAAAGTGCCGATCCTGCACAAGCTTGGAATGATTGGCTACGGCAGATCGTCCGCCGTGCTGTCATCGGTGGCCCGTTTGGCACGGAGGCTGAGATACGCTGTTCCAACCAACGTGATCTCCTGTCACTTATCAACGAAGTTGAGAACCGCCAGCGGCGCTGGCATGAGCCTGGACAACACCCTCTTCATCATAACCCTCTTAGTCCTAGCCACCCAAAGGAACCTTGCGATGAAAAGGAACTCTTCTGTCTCCGTATTGTGGGAAGTGCGCGGGCCGTTCTTTCGAAATTCAACTTCGAGCCTAGTGAATTCCCCGATGGTATTGTTCCCGATGATCTGAGAAGCAAGCCAGTCTGATTTAATTTGATGGCTGGGGTTGGTGGGAGTCTGCTTCCGTATTTATGGAGGATATCAAGGGTAGGTTGTGCCATTTGCGTGGTTGTTTTTGCGGGTTTTGAAACTGCAGGCGTATATACACATACCACCAAGACGCGATACGCAGCACATGAATAATCAGAATTTCTGACCAACGAAGTTGACAACTGGCGGGATCATCGATCATTTCATTAATTTTTGGTATCAACATGAGAGCCCCAAGAAAATGAGGATACAAATCAAGCTTGATGATCCTTGGAATGCCAACCCTCATAATTGTAACGCCCAGATCATATGCGTCCCGAAACAAATCACAAGGTATTTCCTACTCACTCGTCCTCATCCTCGTCATCCACCACATAGCGGTTCTTCTTCCGAGCTGGTGGTGTGCCAGAGCGAGGCGTTTCGGCGTCAAGCTTGCGCGTAGGCTTTGCAGGCGCAACCTCCTCATCCGCCTCACCCTCAGCATCCATGTCTTCGTCCTCCAGCTCCTCTTCATCATCTTCTGCCTCTTCCTCAACGTCCTCATCACTGCCAACCAAGAATCCATCATCCTCGTCGTACTCGTCTTCGCGGGTACGACCACGGCCGTAGTCGTCTTCGTCATCTGTGTTAATCTCACCTCGGCGGTTGGTGCGGCGAGGCTTGCCACGGGGTCGAGTCGTAAGCAAACCATCATCTTCGAGACCACCGACACTTAAGCCCGTCTGGAGAGGACGGGGAGCTGCACGACGTCCGCGGTCACGATCCGCCTCACGGTCAGCAAGCATCTGGCGGCGACGCTCGGCCTTGATAGCCTCCTTCTCCATGTGCTCTGCCTTGCGCTGAGCCAGTTCAGGATCCTCCCTCATATCAATGACAGGTGCTGAGCCATCGGCAGTCTGCTTGCTGCCCCGAGAAGCCGCAGCCAGCGATTCTTGGAGTTTCTGAACAGCATCGTCGGTCTCTAGGGTAGTCGGAAGAACGGTGAGCCCGTGTGTGACATGTGAGGTCAATCGGAACATCATGGCAGTTTCTGCCGCGGCACCCAAGTAAACATGAGAGTCCAATTTGGTATCATAGTCGCCGGACTTGGAGAGAGGTGCAAGTGGTTTGGATTGAATGCGATATTGCTCGAGTGGAGCAGATGCAAGTTGGAGGGTAATAGACCCGTCTTCCCATTGGATCATGCGCGCATTCGACTGGAGTTGAGATTCATCATTGGGAGCTTTGCGCCAGCACAATGATGTCGCAGCCGTGGAATAGGGAGGTGCGACGTAGGTCTCAGGGTTGAACTCTTCCGATTCTATCGACAAAAACTCGGGGATGCGCATTGTGTAGACCTGTCAGAAAGGGTCAGAGCGGACCCAATGGCTTCTTCAGTCCCTTCTGCTGCCTACCTGTCCATCGTTTGTCATTGGTATAGGCGCCCGCGCAAGGTCCACGTCCATAATATTGAGTTCTTCAGCAACATGCTCTTCGTCCGCCACCTCGTCCATTCGGTCTCCCCGTCGGTCGTAGCGGTCCTCATCATCCCCCGAGTCTAAGCGCTCGTCATCTAAGGTGCGGTGACCCCGACTGGAGGCCTGATTAGTATTCTGCGCAATCTGCAACTCCAACAGTGTTGCGTACTCAAGATTCTCAAGTCCGCCTTCCTCGCCATCGGATCCGAACAAATCGGCGTCGTTGTCTTCGTCCATCTGGTCGCCATCAGCACCAAACGGACTCTTGTTGCCAGCATCGGAATCATGCTGAGAATCGCTGCGTGCGGGACTTTGCATGCCATTGGCACCAGTACCGCGGCCGGGCCGTCGGACAGCCTCCTCGTCGGATGACATGCTGTTGGGATGTTGGCTTTGCAGTGCTCTGTGACTGATGGGAAAGATAAAATGCAACAATTAGAATAAGAGAAAAGAAAGAAAGCAGAAAGGATAAGAAAGACCAGAGCCAGGGAGTTAGTCCCAGCTCTCGTTGCAAGCTCCCCCAAAGTGCTTCCATCCACTATTCCGCGGACTAACTCGATGATCCGCGCCGGGCCCCAAAGCAGTTTAAGCGGGCTAGGGGCGTGTAACTGGACTGGGCTTCACCGTCTCGTCCCTGTCGCGCCTTGCTTTGTTTCCATTAATTTGGATAGTTTCAGATTCCAAAATGGCCACATTCTTCCAGAGCGTGTAAGTTGTCACTTGCGGAGTGAGGCACAACAGCAGTTGCTGCGCGTTCCCCTCTCCGTTCTCTTTACATTGAGCCCTCTTCCCCCCTCATACTGCATTCAAAAGCAGCAAACCCCCCCCCCCCCCCCCGACGCCACAATCACCAGGCAGCTTGCAGGCTCTCCAAATTCTGATAGCCGCCCCAAATTACCTTCGATGAATCTTCCACCTATCCCAATTTTGATCTCATTGGCCTTGTCCTGAGCCACTGATTGCCCCTCGGCTGTGTTGCTAACCCGCCTTCTTACAGTCGCCAAGGGTTTGGCAGGGGAGGAAACAATAAGAACAACCCACCCAAGAGCCCTGCGCAAGCTCCTCAGGACCCTCGGGCCAGCAACATGTCGAATTCACCTTCGTTATCCAACAGCTTGACCATTGATAACCTCGCCGCGAATGATCCCGATGCCCCCAAGTACTTCTTCCAGGAGAAGTACGCCCCTTTGAACGTGAGGGGCAACTTTTTGACCCTATGTGCATGCCCGAAGAATGTGGAGCTTGGCGAATGGCTGGCTCACCAGAGTGAGTGTTATCAACAGCCCATGGCTGCTATTGAATCACGGTTACTGATGTGGTGGTCCTGCTAGTTGTTGAACAATACCGCCTGCTCCACGGTATGCTCCAGGTCATTCAGGAGGTGAACGCTGTCACGGGTGTTCCGATTTGCAATGAGAGCACATGTCCCACGATGTCTGCTGGCCGGTACGTAGGAGATTGCAGGGTAGAGATCAAATTTGGGTCATGGCCTACTAACGATCTATAGGTTGACTTACACCTGGCTGGTGGACGGCCGCGCGGCAAAAATCTCTGCCCCAAAATTCATCAACCGTGTCGAGAAGTGGATTGTCAGCAAGATTCATGACCCTGTCATGTTCCCCACCGAGAAGGTGACAGGCACCCCTGAGACCTTCGCGGTCAAAGAGGCCACTGCCGCTTCTGGGGCACCCTCAAGTACTACGGATAGCGCAAGCTCAGCTGGCACGAACGGCATTCCGTCCGCGGATGCGTGGATTGGGAAGTCGAGTGGTTTCCCGCAGACCTTTTATAAGGACTGCCAGGGTATCATGAAGCAAATGTTCCGCTGCTATGCGCACCTGTACCATGCTCACTGGCTGAACCCGTTCTGGCACATCAACAAGCATGACATCCTGAACATGTGCTTTGTGCACTTTGTGACAGTGGCCAAGTACTACCAGCTCGTGTCCGACAAGGAGATGGAGCCCATGCAGCCTCTCATTGACCTCTTCATCAAGCAGCAGCGGGTGCCTCCGGAGGCACTTAATGGAGGTCATTGGGCTCAGCAGCCCTCTACCTAAGGACTTTGCGAGTCTGGAGTATGTTCCCTTTTCTACATTGACGACCGTTGACATGTTCTTCAACCTGGCGTTGGGCCGCGCTGTCTTACATTCATGTTTCTGCTTCCTTCCTTTCCGCCATTCAGGCAAACTGGACAAAAATGCCAATTATTCGGCACAGATCCTGGGCTTTGAGCATTTAGCATGCGGTGTGAATTTTTTTATCATGATGATCTTGCATATTTTCTTCCAGTTCCAGCATCAGCTACTCATGGTTGAATATTTTGCGATTGAAGCCCCATCAGCTGGGGTGCTCCTCTGGACACGGCATTATGGGATGACCACTTGATGTGAGGATGAGTAGACACCTGAGTTTTCTCTTTCCGCCCTGATTTTCATCTGAATCTGTAGCATGCGTAGCAGTATCCAGGTCTAGCCGGCCATACCATCGAGTGCCAGGTCCAACGACCCCTTTTTTCTTCTTCAGAGCGCAGTTTTTGTTGTCTTGTAGGAAACCCTTCGTCGGCCCCTTGCGCTGTCGGGCGTGTCAACAGGACTGATTGCAAGGGACAGGAAGACTTCCCGATGCAGCTTTGCTGACGCCTCGCATTTCAGAATCCAGGTATTCGTCCTGATCGATTAATAGCACCGATGATGATTGGTAGGTATGGACAATCTTTCATGGGGCGGATTCACAGGTATACTCCGTTCTCGCCGTCCTGCCCCGCATCCGAGCTCTGATGTTGATGCGCAGAGGCTCCCCCGGTCGTCCCATTCGTTGCCGGCGCAGTTGTCTCTGTGGATGTATTCTGTTCTTCATTCTCCTTGTCATTCTCCTGCTCAGTCTCAACCCACGGCTGCCCGCGGTTCTCCAGCTCCATCTTGAGGAGCGAAAGCCGCTCATTCATGGACGTTATCACGCCCTCGTTCTCAGCGATATACCCTTCTAGCTCTTTGTTTTCTTCTTCGGCATCTTGTGAGCCTGTTGATTGCAGAATGAATTGTCTGAGTTCATCGTTCGAGCGATGGAGGTGGGAAACGGAGTTGCGTAGCTCGGCGACTTTGCCGTAGACTGCGGAAAGCGGGAGCTCTTGGATGGCCTCGGCGAAGGCAGCACGATTGATTGAGAGTCTTTCAACCGACATTATTGCTGTTCGAACTTTCCGCTGGGGATTCTGTGGAGTGAAAGAACTCTGACTTTGCTGGTGATGATGCAAGACTTGTGCAAATTTCTAAGGTTCGATCTCACCGAGGTCTGGTTCGTATCGTCCGCCTCATCACGTGTGAGAGGGGTATGCCAAGGTATATACACATTCGCATTCCATTTGGAAAAAAAAAAAAAAAAAAGTACAGTATAATTGAAGAGAGCAGCTGGAGTATGAGGCCAAGATAGTATTTGACCTTACTAAGTGGGCTATTTGATATTGTTTTGCATATACCTAGGTATTAGTGCAACAAATGAGCAATCTATACCCAGCCTTGGAAGTATATATTGTATGGCAGATCGCGAATTCCTTGTTTTACAAAAGGAGATAAGGGACCCAGACTGTTTCCACTTTTGCCTAGACCCTGTTAAAGATCCTATAGAGGCCTTATTATCATTTCTATCTACCTAGCCAACTCCTCTGGTTACTAAGTATGAACTCAAGATCCCGCAGCTCAGCAGTATCCCGGAGATCGGAACAACCCTGCGGCCCGGTCCATCAATGTCAGCCAAGAGTTGGACCTAGGCTAGCACTCATTCCCAATAACATTTGTGGCTCACTCTTTCTGAGGCGAGCCCGCCCAGTCTCAGGATTATGAGCAATGCGGTATGGGCTGCATGGCGGATCCCATGCTGGGGCCTTCAAAGCGCGAGCGTGCTCCCCAAGGTGACCTTCCGCTCTGCCTTTCGCGATCTCCGCATTACACCACCTGGTCTCTATAGCGCATGGAAAAGACCCTTTAGCTCGCTGAAACCCCTTTCTCGAAACAGATATCCCCCTGTCACGCTTCCACTCCTCCCTCAATTCTCGACACCCGCCCCCCTTCAGAGGAGGTTCAAAAGAACCGTCGCTTCCTCTCAGCCTGCACAAGGCCAGTCCGAGACGCTGCCCGACAGCAAGATCCTTTCCGACGCTGAAATAAAGGCAGTTTTTGGCCCTGAGAAACTCTCGGCAAAGTTGGGAAATCACACTCTTGCAGTCTTGCACACTCGGCGGTTAGAAGGAACACTCGACCTTGACCTTCCGACGGAAATCACCCGTGCTGTCCCCCAAACTCAGCTTGACAACGCTTTGAAATGGCTACGCACAAACTATCCAGTTGATGAAGATGCTGCGATTATAGCTCGGATCGAAAGAGAGGAGCGCGAGGCGGAAGAGAAACTCGTGCGACGAGCAGAAGAGCTTGGTCTCTACAAGCCACAGAGCGGCTCGTATGAAGCTGAGCGCGGCGAGGACGATTCCGTATACGGAAAGAGTGTTCTTAAGGAGGCGCGTGAGTCGAATGAGAAGCGGCTACTGGACGAAAGAGAGCGCAAGCGTCAGCAATGGCTGGAAGGCGAAAATGAGGAGCGTGAACGTCTTCAGCAGCAGATCCAAGGAAATACGGCTCTACAGCAGTACCAAGAGTCAGCTCTGACAGAGGGTATGTTTTTTTGAATATATATCGACAGAGGTTAAGAGCACCGCTGATATGCGCAGCTCGTCCGCGGGCGGATCCCCATGAGCGGCCATATCTCGCCTGGGTCCAGAAGCACCACATTGCTGGTACCCTCAACCAACCCGAGGCTGTGGATATCAGTAATGTATGAAAGACCTGGAATGACCCAAGAGACTGCGAGGAAAATCCAGCTCGACTAACGTGTGCATGTAATTACAGTCCCAACGTCTTGTCGCACCTCTACTTTTCACCCTCGTCATTGTCGGCCTCTGCTATGTCTTCTCCCAGAACTACGAGACTCCAGCGAGGCAAGACCGACTTTGGCCTAATGTCCCACCAGCTGCCGCAACGGTAGGAGCTATCATCGGTGCCAACCTGGCGGTCACTTTCTTGTGGAAGTATATCCCACCGTCGTGGAGACTACTTAACCGTTTCTTCGTCATTGTTCCATTTTATCCTAGCTCACTTAGCGTGATTGGTAGTGTCTTCAGCCATCAAACATGGAGACACCTGGGAACCAACATGATGGTCTTGGGCCTTATGGGGACTAGAGGTAAACATTCTGTCCTCCGTTCATTTCTGGCGATGACTGACCAGCTCATTATTCATGGATAGTTCACGATGAAATTGGCCGAGGAAACTTTCTGGCGATCTACATCGCATCCGGTGCTGTCGGTTCTTTCGTGTCGCTGTCCCGAAGTGTCTTGTTGGGAGCCCTCGGCATGACTTCTCTCGGTGCCAGTGCTGCCACCAGTGGAATTGTTGCTGCGTGGTGCATGTGTCATTTCAAGTAAGCTTCCCTACCTGGTATTGACAGAATTTGCATAACCAACACATTTTGCAACCAGTGACAAAATAACCATGTGGATTCTTCCTCATGAATTGCGCGAGACTATCTGGACACAGGGGTGGATTTTCTTAGCAGGACTCGTCGCCACCGAAATCTTGAGCATGGTGACGCCTGCTCGATTTTTGCGAGTGTTCCCCCTGTCCCGGCTCACCAAAATGGATCACGCCGCCCACCTGGGGGGATACTTTGCCGGCGCTGGATGCGGATATGCCGTGGCACAGAGAAAGAAAGCAGAGCGAGCTAGGAGAGCTCGTGATTCGAGGTGGTTCGAAAACCTTGTTCGATGAAGTGTACGTCAATAGCCCAAGAGTCTCCGACTGAGCACCTGTATCATATCAATTGTCTATATTTCACGGAAATCAACACATCTCGACTGGGATTGAATATCATGGAAAGACCTCTGTCTTCGAGGGCGATAGGAATAATCGAATTCACTTATGAAACCGGTTTTGGTTGGAATTCCTTTGTTCTAATCCCGGCACGTTTCGAGTCCGGCATTGTCCCGCTATCTTGTTCAACCCAACAACAAGGATGCGGCTTTGAAGACACAACTCGAAGGTCGGGTATATCTTTCGTCCTATTGTTTGCACCTTTGTTAGTTCGAGGGTCTCTTTGTGTTGTGGGTAGCAGCAAAGGGGATCTTTGTCCTCGATAATAGATTTCCTTTCAGGTCAGTCTCGCTTTTATTCCCCCAGAAGGCATTCTCAAAGCCATTCCTTGATTCGAGATCTCATGTTTCAAATCGCTCATTTTTGCAGGAAATTGCCGCCAAAGTTCATGGCTGAGGTTCCTTTATGATGAGCCATAAATATGGCCATCTGGCCCTGCTCATCGTCTCCCAAGCTTCTAACCATCCATCCCAACTTCCTGTACACTTGCTAATTTCGAGACACAAGCTATTCGCTTGATCTTTACCACTTTACTTCTTGCCAACCGCCGTATCAACAACATACGCACCACTACCACTATGAACGGGTCTTCACACCCGCAGATCAATTGGGACAAGAAGGTCCTGCCGCTGGAAGAGTCGCAATGCCGCAAGTCACATTTTTCCCGGCCAGATATCAACCGGGCCACCCAGATGCAGAAATTCGCCTGGCACCCTTGGAGTCGGACTGACTACCATCTCTACCTAACGTGTATTGAGCAGCGCAGAGACACTAGAACCCGCATAGAGAAGGTCCAGCTTCTTGAAACTGACAGATTCCGCCAGGTGTGCCTCGACGATCTATTCGACAGCGAGACTTTCGCCCGTGTGCCTGGCACTAGCCGCATGGTGACATTTGTGAGCCTCCCCGTGCTGCCTCTCTCCACCCAAGAGCAACCGACGGGACAGCAACTCGTTCTGGGCTTCGATCTCCAAAAACGCCGTCTGCTCGGGTACCTCTTCGACTCCGCGCCCGTCCACCTTGCTGACATGGGACAGGTATGGGAACGAGGTGAGCTGGTGATCGACATCGCCATCCGCCGCTTCCTGGACATCTTCCAGTACACTATGGAGGGCCACATTGAGATTCTGGACGTGGGCATGTTCCGGTTCTTCCGGGAGACAACGCGTGAGTTCCCCTTGGGACTGGACATGGTGATTACTATTCAATTTGCGCAGTTCCTGGACGACTTTGCCGATCTGCTGTGGGGGGAGGGTGCCAATTTTTGGGATACTTACAAGGTCTACGAGGAGAAGCTTCGCGATCTCCTCTCAAGGGCCTCGCGCGATGCGTGGTTTGCGGCGCGCGACGGGGTGACACTGGATATTTTCCGCCAGCGCAAGATCCAGGAGCTTGTATGTTGCAACTTGTTTCCCGAGATTCAGCATCATACTGCGGATGCGCCTATTGCCGATCAGACTGTCGAGCAGGCTACTCATCAGGAAATGTCGCGCCGTCTAGTGGTGATGTCGAACCAATTGCGGTCCGTCCACAAGCAGGTGCTGCAGATATTCTTTGTGCTGATATATCTGTTTTCCTTGGTCGCCTGAGCAGTTCACGCCGTACAAATTTAATGATCATGGGGAGCTTTGGGGGGCTGGGTGGATGGAGCCAAGCCAAGCCACTCGTCGGGATCCATGGCGAGACAATGGAGTGGAGATCGGTAAGATTGGATCGGGAATAGACGACGGGCTTGCAGGTCGAGCCCGAGGCGAAAAATGCATGTTTTAACAACAAAACTCAGTATGGAAGTAAATTGAAGCCAAATGTCCCTGGAGAACTGCCCACGTAGTTCTGTAGTCGCTGGTCATCAGAACGGCACTCGATCTGACCTCCTTTCCTGATTAGATTATATATTCCTTAATATAGCGTAGACATGAAAGTTATAAGCCCGGATTGAAATTCATCTTAACTCTCATTGTGCTGTCGTCTATGACCTACCCGAGTGTGATCCAAAGTAAAAGGCCATTTTCGTTGACAGAATCACCCATACAAAGTCAGCGATATCTTCAATGTATATGGTTACCTTCGGCCGTCGCACAAGGCAAAGCTTCCTTTTTTTTTTTTTTTTTTTTTTTTGGCCATGATCGCGAGAACCTAAAGAGATCAGTGAACTTAATACTCTTCCTGGGGGACCTGGCTAACATCTTCAATCTTCACAATGGTGCTCGCCCATGACTGGGCAGCCTCGGAGGATGCCGTTTTTGTCAGGCAGACATCGCTTGTGCTCGGCCGCTGTATTTTAGCACACATAGCACACATTATTCCCTAGCTTAGAATCAACATAGTCCTTTCCCGATTGGACCACATATCCAAACGAACGTCGCATGGAATATGACTATTGGCAAAAGCAAGGCCGTGCTTGCGCCGATCGGAGCTACTGTGCACCGCCACGCCCAGAAGCCAATCAGCGCCGACCAAAGACCGGTTTCTGTGGCGCTACGTGGCTCATGCTCGACGCGAGCTGAAAGCGCGCGACGTGATTGGCTTACCCTGCGCGGGGGGAGCGCGACGCCGCGCTTGGCAGCGTCATTGCCAAACAAAACCGAATCCGAGATCATAAAAATAATACGACTATATGTAAGCATGCGCGCAATGGCTGGGCCGCCAAGCCTCATAGGAGCAACGCATTGCCCAGAGCGGAACCCGGAGAACCAGAGGTCGTGAGCGACCAATCTGCAGCCAATCTCGCTTCTCAGCCCTGCAGCCCTACAGCTGCGTTGTTCTCTGGCCTTCGAGTCTGCCTAATCTCTTTTCCTCCCGTGCTCTCCTGGATTCGTACTTGCGCTGCTTGAAAAAGAACATTCCTCCCCGCCGCCTTTTCCCCCGTGCGACATCCTGTCCACGCTTCCCTCTCCTTTCGCCTTTTTCCTCTTTTCCCTTTTGAAACGGATTCCCGGTGATCTTTGAGAATCGCGCCAATTGCCTGATACCCCATGGCTGACTCTGCGACACAAGCCCCGGTCAATGGTACGTCGAATTCGAAGCTCATGGGCCCATGAACGCGCCGCGCTGTAGGCAGACTGCAAAGCTGACCGGACTTGCCTCACATCATTAGGGGCGATCCCAAATGGCGACTCGACACCCGTTACGCGCGCTGCCAACGACCGCTTCGAGCTTGTCTCCGGCCCGCTCATCAACCTGAAGAACATGCACTATGAGCCCTCGCCCGTTTGGCATGGCAGTGTGTTGATTGTCACCAAGCCGATCCAGGACCAGCCCCAGTTGCACCTACGCCAGCTCGGCCCCGTCGCAGGCCAAGACCAGCCCCAATTCCAAACAAATCAAACCGTTGACGGTCTGAAACTCTATGAGGATCCACAGAAGGCGTTCTGGCGATTTACTCTGGCCGTGCCAGTCGAGTCCTACGAGGCACGATGGGAATATGATATTCCAGGCTTATACAACGAGTCCAGCGAGCCGGTGAACGCCCCCTGGAACTTTGTGGTCCCCGCTGCAGATCAGTCCATGCGCATGATGTTCCACTCGTGCAATGGGTTCTCCGTCGGCACCGACATGGACGCCTGGGTTGGCCCGAACTTGTGGAACGATGTGCTGCGCGTCCACGGCGAGAAGCCCTTCCATGTCATGATTGGTGGTGGTGACCAGATCTACAATGATGGAATTCGTGTGGATGGGCCCTTGAAGCCGTGGACTGCCATTGGCAACCCGCACAAGCGCCGGAACCACGACTTCAACAACAAGATGCGGGCCGAGTGCGACGATTACTATTATGCCAACTATGTTCGCTGGTATAACACTGAGCCCTTCCGGGCTGCCAATGGCCGAATCCCCCAGGTCAATATCTGGGACGATCACGATATCATTGACGGCTTTGGTTCCTACACTGATCACTTCATGAAGTGCGCGGTTTTCCGTGGTATTGGTGGTGTTGCCTTCAAGTACTATTGCTTGTTCCAGCACCACGTCGCTCCACCCAAGTCCACCTTCACGACTGATGCACCCCAAACCATGCATGCAGTCAATGGGACCGCCGGTGCCGATCCACGTCAGCTTGAGAACACATTTGTGCTGGAGAATCAGCCCGAGGATGACAGTTGGATTGTAGGCAAGCGACCAGGACCGTATGTGGAAGAGCGTAGCCGCAGTCTGTACATGCGTTTCGGAAAGCGTATTGCTTTTGTTGGTCTTGATGCCCGCACCGAGCGTACTCGGCACCAGGTGAACTACCCGGATACCTATGACATCATCTTCGAGCGACTGAAGCGTGAGATTGCTGCGGCCGATGGCGAGATCAAGCACCTGGTTGTCCTGCTGGGTGTTCCGATCGCTTACCCGCGCTTGGCGTGGCTCGAAAACATCCTTACCTCTCCCATCATTGCTCCGATCCGCCTGCTCAACAAGCGCTTCGGTGTTGCGGGCGGTTTGTTCAACGAGTTTGACGGCCAGGTGGATCTGCTGGACGATTTGGATGACCACTATACTGCCCGTCAGCACAAGCGGGAGCGGAAGATGCTCATCCAGCGCCTTCAGGAATTGGCCCGCGCCCACTCGGTGCGAGTGACCATCCTGGGTGGTGACGTTCACCTTGCAGCCGTCGGACGCTTCTACTCGCATCCCAAGCTGAACCTGGCGGGCGAGAATGACCACCGGTTCATTGTGAACGTCGTCAGTAGTGCCATCACCAACAAGCCGCCACCCAAAGCGGTTGCCAACCTGCTGGCCCGCCGCAACAAGATCCACCATCTGGATCGGACCTGCGATGAGACGCTCATGCCATTCTTCGACAAGCAGCCAGGCGGTCAGGAGAAAAGCGCGTCGTGGAACAAGGTCACCATGCCGTCGCGCAACTTTGCCACTCTAACGGAGGTCGTGGCCCCGGTCACCAACGGCGATGCCAGCACGGAGACCGCCAAGCTGGATCATCTGCCCAAGGATGGCCATGCGCCGCTACACAAGGGCGAAGTCGATGCTGGTACATCCCACCGTGCAGCTGATGGGTTTAGCAGCGAGAGCGGCATGCACGGCGGTCTGGACGTGGCTATTCGTGTCGAGATCGATCCCCACAACCGGCAGGGAGCCACGGAGGGCTATGGCTTTAGTAGTAAGTGCAACCAATCCCAACGGACACAAGCTTTCTTCTCACCAAGAGACACAGTTCCGCCTCTGATGGCCACCGCGCCTCCGCCCTCTTCGTCTCGCCACAGCATCCGTTCGCGCCAGTCGCGTCACGAACAGGCCGGACGCCCGTCGACTGCCCAGTAACTGTAATGCCTGTATACCACTATTCACTATATAATCTCTTGATTCCCGTCCTGCGTTCTCTTTGTTATGCTGTTTCTCTGGATACCTCTTTCTACGTCATGCGGGGATTCTGATGGACGTGCATACTGCCCTGCCAAGTTCACTCTTTAAAACCTTCAAATACAACCAAGTCAAGCTCGTCGATCCGCTGCAAAGGCCCCACGCAAGGACATACTTGTTGCGGTTTAGATCCTGCTGGGATCGTGGTCGAGGTCCCCGACGCGCCTGTCTTTCGACTCGCTGAGAACCGCATTTTTTTACTAGTTGCGGGTTAGCAGGAGGTTCTTATCTCTCCCGTTGATCAGCCCAGCGCCTCCACCACATATTATACTTCGTTGCCATGGTGGAGCTATTTATCTCGCCCAGTGACAATCGTACTCTGGGAATACAACCGTCTGCTATCTGCAGCGATAACGATAGCTCGAACTCTGCAGCGTAGCCTGTGCGATCAGTAGAAGCGCGCCGTGCATTTCTCCGCCTGAAGAAGAGCAGGGGGAACGGATCCTCGCATAAGAAGCGCTCCAGGCCGCATGTTCTCCCTAGATTTGGTTCCTCCCCCGTACCTTTGATTCGAATCCCAGCCACGGCAGACTGCAGCGCAAATGACCCTATCATGAGCCTATCTGCCACCTGACGCATTGAGAAACAGAATTGTGCCCTGGTTACCAGTATTCCGTCTGTTGCTACCATGGGTCTCGACGCTGCCAACGAGAAATTCGCTGGTCCGTCCAGTGAACTACATGGCCCCGACCAGGAAGCTGGCGAGATCGCCAGCGTGCATGAACGTGAGGAGCTCGATCGCTTGGGATACAAGCAGGAGATGCGCCGCAATCGGTCCGTCATCACGCTGCTCTTTCAGACACTGGCCATCGCGGCAATTCCGTACGGCGAGGGCAGTCCCCTACTCAGCGCCATCTACGGCGGTGGCCAGCTCTCCATCTTTGTTGGGTGGATCGTCGTCTGCGTCCTCGATCAGTGTATCGCCATGTCGCTGGCCGAGCTAGCCTCGCGGTATCCCACCTCTGCTGGGCCATACTACTGGACCTTTCAGATCGCGCGCGGCTCCAAGACTACTGTATCATTTATCAGTGCTTGGATCTGGCTCGTTGGCAACTGGACGATTACCCTGTCCGTCAACTTTGGCTTTGCATCTATGCTCTCTGCCACGATCTCCATGTACCACCCAGACTGGAGTGCCAACAGTTGGCAGCTGCTGCTGATTTTCTACGCAGTCTGCATCGGATCCCTGATTATCTGTACCTTTGCCAATCGCTATCTACCCCAAGTCGACATCGCCTGCGCAACCTGGACTGCTCTCACGGTCGTCGTAATCCTCATCGCGGTCTCCGTCAAGGCAGATGTTGGTCGTCACAGTGCTGGATATGCTCTTGCTCACTATGATAGGAGCTTCGCTGGCTGGGGTAACTTCACCTTCTTCATCGGCCTCCTGCCGGCCGCTTATACGTTCTCCGCGATTGGCATGATCTCCTCTATGGCCGAGGAATGCGCCCACCCAGCCATCAAAGTCCCTCGTGCCATCGCGCTGAGCGTGCCAGTGGGCGGCATCACCGGCTTGTTCTTTATCATCCCACTCTGCGTCGCCCTGCCCGCGTTGGGAGACATCATCAACGCCCCCGGCGGCCAAGCCCTACCTTACGTGTTGCACCGCGTGATGGGCTCCCCGGGCGGCGGGCTAGGCCTTGTCTTCCTCGTGCTTGTAATCACTCTTTTCTGCTCCATCAGCATCACCGTTGCCGCATCCCGCGCGACTTGGGCTGTCGCCCGCGATAACGCCCTCCCACTCGCCCGTGTCTGGGCCCACGTCAACCCTCGCCTCGGTGTGCCCGTCTGGTCTCTCGTGCTGCTCACGATCATCCAGATGCTGCTGGGGCTGATTAACCTCGGCAGCTCGAGCGCCTTCACGGCTTTCGTCTCTGTCGGCGTAATTGCGTTGGCGGCCGCATACGCCATCCCCATCGCGCTGAGCCTCTTCCACGGCCGTGAGGAAGTCTCCCATGCGCCGTGGAACTGCGGTCCTATTGTTGGAACTACTGTGAATGTCCTCGCGCTTGTCTGGATTGCTTTTGAGCTGGTGCTGTTTAGTATGCCCACAGCTCTACCTGTCACGCCCGTGTCGATGAACTATGCCTCCGTCGTCTTTGTCGGGTTCATGGCTATTTCGGCCGTGTGGTATATTGTATATGCAAGGAAGTGTAAGCTCTTCTTGATTTTGTCTTTGGCTAATCTCGTCATTGGTCTTGCTGATGATACTCTAGATTATAAGGGCCCGCCGGCATCGGATGCCCTGGATTCCGAGTGAACTCTGCCAGGAGGATTGTGTTTTATAAATGCTGGAAGAGTCTCCGTCAATAGATAAAATACCTTTCGTATGCATATATCCAGAATATGAGTATTCCAGGGAAAAGATTGCAGCGTCATGGTGACTCAATTAACATCACTTTTCACTCTTGACGCGGCGCAATAACTCCATTCGAAGGTATGTTTGACTTGAGGATATAGACTCCCTCCGCAGCGATATCACTTCCTCTAGTAGAAGTAGCGGTGTGCCGCTGCAACCATCACAGCTACACCTGCAAAGAAAAGCAAGCAATCGGGAAGAGTGGAAATTTATCTTCCATGGGATGGGGATTGCCTGCCCCGCCGTCATCGACAGTCTCCATCTCGGTATTAATAACTCCTCCTGCTTCCACAGGAGATTTCAACGCCTTCATCCACCATCCATATCAGCTTCCCATCATGCCTAACGGATATTCCTACAAGGGCTCCGGCACCAACAGCCAGGTTCATTCTTCCGGAAGCCAGCTGATTATTTGAACACTTGACCATGAAGCATCCCCCTTCACGTTCAGGTTCATGTTCAATCTCAGAGGTCCGTTCTCAATACACGCGCTAATGGGGTATCAGGGCAACCACTACTGTGCTCGCGATTATGGCTCTGGCGCCTCCAACTCGAATAGCTACCACGACTCCAACTCGTGAGTTGTTGCGCGCCGTCCTTTCCTTCTTTGTTTTCTTTCACTTGCGTCTCAGATGCATTGGACTGGGATGGCCATCCGTGTGCTACCTCGTGTCGGGCGACAGAAATGGGTCGTACTACTACTCTAACTCGAATGGTAGCACGTACTACAACAATGGCAGCGATGGCTCGACTTACACCCCTTCTTCGGGTCAGTCTTCGGGCCAGAAGTAAGCCGTGACTTGCTCTCCTATGAACTTTCTTCTGCAATGGTTTGCCGAAATGACGCCTGGGGCTCCTCTGCGAGAAGCAAGAGAAATTGTATTGGATTCGGGCAATCGATTCTTGACAACTTGAATTGTTTTTTTTTTTTCTTTTTTCTTTTTTCTTTTTTCTTTTTTGATTCCGTGTTTACTTAGTTCCCTGCGCACGTAGGAACGTAGACTGTGTTGTAGAGCGAGTCGTATTAGCTTATAACTGATATCCATCCGTAAGTTGTCCAGTCTCCTGATCATCCAGGCCGTGATTCGCGCATCGTCGACGAGTCACACCCTCGTTGGGGGAGTGGCGCGTCGGTACAGGCGCAGGCTGGTCACCTGGACGACGGCGGCGGACAATCTGATACCCACGGTCTAGTTCGATCTCGACAGCTCCGCGAACCTTCAAGGCACTCACTGCGGGCCAGACGCCTCGCTCGCCTTTCAGCATCCATTCCGCCACGCGTTCTCGTGTCGGGGACTGGAAGACTTTGCCTAGATCCTCCACAGAAAGATCGGGGACCAGGGTTATGTTTGGACCCGGAATGGTCTCGTCAATCAACAACCGACTGATTGACCTGGGAAGGACTCCAATATAATCTAGCTGTCGTAGGCGATGGCGGAGCTCAGTCAAGACCAAGCGCATCAAAGGCCGAAAGATGTTGTTCCAGCCTGTCTGCCGGCAGTCTAAAAGGTTGAGCTCTGACCGTAGAAATGGGATTAGGTATGGTCGGGCCTGTGAGACGATAAAGTGATTGACATTAAAGAGCTCTGCAATGCGGGAGAGCGGTGATTCACCGTCATTATAGTGTATATGTCTCCAAGGCTGGAAGACGGCATCCTGCGCGTGTGGCCAAGGTTCAATTTTGCCAGTTTCGTTCTTGCAGTATATAGTGACTGGGGTAGAGCGAGAAGCGGAGGCGTTGGAGGCAGCAGCGGCAGACCAGATTAACTGAACCGTTAGTTAGAATTGCCCACTGTTAAACCGAACAAGACAGAGACATACCACATTTGGCGCAGTCAAGTAGTTGAGAAGATTGGGGGTGCCAGTCTTGCCCGCAGTGGCTACAGTAATATTCAAAATACGTTTCGATCGAGCATATGCCTCTTCGAACGTCAAATCGCCCACGTTTGCTCGGACGCATTCTTCCAGCCACTTCGTATCATATATGTGCCCCGTTTGGAGAAACCGCTTCAGCCGACGCGAGAAGTTCCATGTCCAGCTCTCGTCGGAAGCGCTTACGGGCTGGTCTTCTCCTTGGGAATCAATGGACAGACCAATTGTGTCTCCCTCCAACAATGCTAGCAGCTCACTCTCTGGATGGATGCCTACTAAAGCCGCGATCATAGCTCCCGTAGCAGTGCCGGTGATGATACGAGGTAAAAGCCCTTGCAGATGCAACGCTTTCACGACACCCAGGTGACATAGTCCAAAAGCGGAGCCACCCTGTAGGAGCAGTGTCGTGCGGCCGAATGCCTGTCGAGTGTCGTGTAGTAGCTCGAGCTTAGCTTGCGGTGTGAAGCCACTCGCGTGTACGGGGGCCGGCTGCAGCGAAGCCACATACTGAATCGACAGAGCAACCTGCGTTATATAATCATCGATCAGAAGCTTCGTCCCCGCGTATGCGTGCGTGAAGAGCTTGGCAGATGTGATGTTGCCTAGGTTGCGCACGAGTCCCGAGCGAAGTAGATTGACCAGGGTCAGGATGTCCTCGCTTTCACGTGCTTGCATCATCGCATCCAGACGCCCGACGATGAGCCGATAGTCATAGTGCCGGCTGACTGGATTCTGACGCCTGTGCATGCGATTAGCTGGATCATTCAGCTGGGTCGTCGGAGCTTCGAATGGCCATACCACAAGTCCTTGCTTAAGAGCTCATCCAGCTCAAACGCGGCTTGCTCCCACTCGGGATAGCTCTGTGCCGTAGTTAAAGTATGAAAGAGCTGAGCTCGAGGTGATTTCGATCTCCACCAGGACAGGACATGCTATGCGACTATGTGAGCCTGGATCTGGCTTTGCCGACGCTGGGCTATCTCGAATGGCGGACAGTCACTCCCCGCCATCGAGCGCCGGCAACAATGACGACTCACCCCCTTCCAGAATCTCGCGACATCCAGAATCATACTGAATATCGCCGACAGAAATCCCCACATATCGAGAAGCCAGGATGTCATTCCGCTGGCCAAGGAGTCCCAGGTCGAACGGGGAGGCTGGTGGTCCGGGTCTCGCTTTCACATGCTATTGCTACGTCACGCGCGGTGCACTCCGAGAAGAAAAAAAAGAAAACGCAACGGGGCGATTCAACAACCGAATGAATTCAAGATGAGACGAGATGAGAACAAGACAGATCGGGGGAAGATGAAAGTGGCTGTCGGGTAGGAGGGTGAAGTGTCGCTACCAAGGATCGCGCGGATCGTTCTCGACTCTTTTGGACTACAGACTGCGAGCATTCCATCTAGGCAGGTCCCGCAGCCTCCAACACTCTACAATCTCGCATACAAGGACCCTGGAAAAATAGTCACGTACAAAGTCGGACAAGTCGTGAATTTGCAAGGTCGTTGGTTTTTTGTCATTTCGCTTTGCTTCCCTATATGCAAGTAGGCGAAATTAAAAAAGAAGCTCTCCCGGACACCCGAACCCATTTTCAAGCGTCATCATTTACTCCGCCTCGATGATGTTGCCTCGCTCCGACACATACAGACCGTCCAAGAACTGGATAAGTATTAGCATGGGAAGTTCTGGTGGGGTAGAGATTCCACATGACAGGTGGAAATGGTAGTCAACGCACCTTACGGATATCCTTGTTCCGGACACGGCAGATCTGCTGGATGTCGGCGGCACTCTGGGAAACACCCTCCAGGGAGTTGCCGGACAGCTGGAGCTCGTCCTTGACGTTGGGGGAGGGGATGATCTCAACACCGGGCTGAGCAGTCACGCGGCGGACATACTTCTCACCCAGGAAGTTACTGCGGACAAAGATCTCGTCAATACTCATGGTCCATTCATAGCCGGACCGATCGTCACGGGGGATATTGTCGTAGTGGTACATACCGGATCTCAATCTCGGCGCAGCCGGTCTCAGCGTTCTTCTCGATGTTGACGTTGATGGGAAAGTGAGCGTAGACGTAGCGCATCTTGTACAGGAAGCCGCGGGTGACACCGATGACGAGGTTGTTGATGATGGTGCGGACGGTGCGGAGAGTAGCGACACCCTTGCGGGCACCGTGGTGCAGCTCGATCGAGATGACGTTCTTCTCCGGGCGGCCGAAGGTAACGGCGATATGAGAGAGGTCCTTGACAAGCTTGCCACGGGGACCCTCAACGGTCACAATGCGCGAACGAATGTGAACCTTCACTGTAGAGAGAACATCACAAATCAGTTCAGGTCCCCTTCTCAGTCTTGGTTGTGTAGTATATGGTTGGTCCAGTGCTAAAAAAAAACTCCTCCGTGTCGTCGCATGCGAAAAGAATCTGCCTAGGGAGCGGATAGGTGTCGGCGCAGTCGAACGATCTCCCTACTCAGGTCCATGTCCATGGCTGTCCCATGTTCATGAATAGGTGTGCCTATCCCACCACTCCCACAATCCTCTCGAAAAGTAAAAAAGGTCGCATGCTCACCATTGTCCGGAATGGGCAGCCGTTCCTCGGAGTGAATGTACCGCATCTTGACTGCGTGGGTGGAATTGGCCGAGGGGGTAAGTTGTCGATGTCGGGAGGTTCAAAATTCAGGTTGGAGTTGTTGGTGGAGCGAAATTACATGTCACGGGATTGTGCGTCGCTTAGGAACTAATTCGGCTTAGCGTAGGGTTGCTTATCGGCCAATGTGTTATCATCACGTGATTTGATAATAGATTGACTTTGAGGTTCCCATGTATCCCAAAGTAGGCTTACATCGCCTTCCAGTATTATTAGTCTTCAATATAGTATGTACAAAGCACGACCGCCAGAAACGCCAACTAGTGAAAATACAAACCAATGAGAATATACAAAAGAAAGAACATTTTCAAAGTTGGTTCTTGGGCGGTGCATGCGTGACATCCGCAACCCACTTGCCGCCCAAGGTTCGCAGCGTCGATGCCAGATCGTCGCTCTGGTCCAGCGCAGCGATATCATCTCCACCCCCAATACTCTTGCCATTCACCAGCACATTTGGGACGGTCCGGCGTCCCGTGTTCTGTGCCAAAAGGGTTTGAAGATCAGGTCCAAGCGGGTGTTGGTCAAGCTCGACCACGAAAGGCTTCGGGGAGATGGTATAAGCCTCCAATAGGATCGACTTGGCTTTCTTGCTGTAAGGGCAGTAGGACTTGGAGAAGATGATGACTGGACAGCGATGTGGTTAGCCTCAAGCTCAACGTGACTCGTAGATGGTTTGCATTTGCAGCGAAACGGCGAGAAGGTCAACATACTAGGAGATCGCTTCAGGATCGTGTTCAGTTCAGCCTTTGTATCCTGTTCGGCCTTCGCATCCTTTTCGGCCTTCGCATCCTTTTCGGCCTTCGCATTCTGTTCAATTGTCTCGCCTTCTTTCTGCGCGTCTGAAGAGTCTGAATCCGATGATGCGACTTGCTGGTCCGCCTTGTTCTTGGGAATTGTCATCTTCGTCCGCCCAGCAATAGGAACCTCTTGCAACTCCTCCGTCTGCTTGTCCTTGGCCGCTGGGACCGCTGGTCGCTCCAGGTTGACATTCTCAGCCTGTCCACCCACCGGTCGGGCCATAGCATCTTGGATTTTCTCTTTTGTTTTCATGTGTTTCGCTTCCTCCTTGGCCTGCATTGCTTGGAGCGTCGTTCGGTAGAACTTCTGATTTTGAATCCTGCTTGCCTCGCCCTATGGAAATGATTGTTAATGACTGTTGGGACTGCGGCACAAAAGACAACAACCTTAGGGGAAAGAACCGCATACCGAATAGTAAAACGTCAGGAACAGAACGGCGATGACCGTGATCATCAGGAGCTTGACACGCCGTTGGGAAGGCATACTGGGGTAATACTGGGGTGGTGTTAAATGCAACGGAAAGATGGGCGTAATGATGGTAGAATCGAAGCCGCAATGATGACTATGCGCGATCGGCGAACGCGACCTCGGGATGCAATACTGAAGTGCAACGTGACACTTCCCGGGCGCCAAGAAAACCCGGTCGACAAAGCTTCAACAGGATAGGAAATGCTTGAGACAGGAAGAAGATCTATCTCCTCGTGTGAGACAAAACCAGAATAGAATCGAGGGGAAGTGGGGGCATTTCTTCCAGGGGCGAAAGTCATCCCTGAGACCCGGTTGCGCGTGATGCTTGGCGGCAGTTAAGCTACGTCACGGGAACAGAAATTAAAATTAGATTTGGAGTTGGATTCTCAAGGCTGACATGGGTATTATGCTAAATCACAGGGTTTCTGGTCTGGAGACATCTCCACATGAGGACTCCATCAATGGGGCGTTCATCGGCCTGTAACTATTAGGTTTATGTATGTGGGTATGAGGGCAATAGGTGGTGGTGTAAGCAGTAGGGGAAAGAGGAAAGACCAAAGGCACAGGCCCAGCTGTAGTAGCCATTGTCAAAAGAAGGTGATTAAAGTCGGTTGGTTTGTACCGCCAGGGTGAGCTTTGCGCAGAACATCAAGCAAAGGGGTCGAGGGGGAAGATACAGAGAAGAAAAAAAAGGTCGAGTTGAAGGTGTCGGGGATTGACTGTATCGAAGAAGCAAGCAGGGCCTGAAATCTTTGGTTGATCGCAGCCGATCATGTCTGAATGGAGAGACCCGGTCGCGTGGTATAATGGGTGTTTGCTCGGCGCTTGCCCTGGACAATCGTCGTCCAGTCTTCCCACTCCTTAGCAATTTCAGTCAAAACGCTGCCCATCACACTCGCAGAAGCCATGAGACCGTGGCCTTCTCCGTCGAGAATTCGGACTTCACAGCGTCGCATCGTCTTTCCCAGCCAATGGACATTTTCCACGGGAACGCGAGTATCTTTACTACCATGCTGGATCACCACAGATCGGGTGATATCCACGTAGCGGAAACCAATGGTTTGGCGTCGTTCCAGACATATCAACAGATCGACAGCCGGGTTGGCATTTGTAGTGGCAAGCTCCCAGATCTTATGGGTCAGGCGGGTGTCATAGTCTTGCTGTCGCTCACGTTCTTCCTCAGGAGACTTGGCGCGAGAACCAAGGGTTGCATCGCTCCTTCTTGACGAGGCGTGGGCAAGATTTGGCGGCTTAGTCCCATTCAAAGTAGTATGATCCTGTGTTTGCTGTTTTTGGGAAGTCTCAGTGTTGGCTGCTACATCGGGCACAGCAGGTCCAGCATCTGTAGCAGAAGTCTCTTTGGCAGTCTTGCGCTTGGATCGCTTCGGGGATTTGGGAAGACTGGTGGTGATGCTCGCACTGGTGGCGCTCATGAAACTGGTATTGGCTACTTTAAGGAGTGATGTTGGAAGAGCACGAAGGATTCTTTGCGAGTAAGGGACTGCATTGTTCGGTGCAGGCTCTTTTTGGGAACCGATGCTGGAGAGTTGAGATGGAGGAATCCATGGCGCCAAAAGATGGATGCGCCCACGGATATGCTGTGGGATTCGAAGAGCCGTTGCAAGAGCGTATATCGCACCGGCCGAATGAGCGAGAATGGAGAATTTGGTTACCCGGAGGTAGTTACAGACAATGGCAACGTCATCTGAATCTTGGTCAGGAGGGGTTACTTCGTGACCGAAGAGTCGAGAGGTAACTTACCAGGCCAGCTGAGAGGTGTGCTCGGCTCATCCAATTGATGTGGCCCGCTCTCGCCAACGCCAGGGCGGTCCAGAGTCACCAAACGCAAATTGAGGGTCCGGGCCAGCTCATCGTAGAATGCCGGAAGATATCGAGTCAGCCCCATTCCAAGACAGCACAGTACAACATGCCCCTTTGGGTCGCCGACCTCGGAGAAGGCGATCGTACGGCCTGTAGTGGGATGCACCACCTTCTGCGTTAACTTTGGGGAAAACACATATTCATCCACGGCCACATCAATAGAATCCGCGCTGGATGGTCTTTCATTGCTGAGCGAAGACCGCCCAGCGATGGTAGGACCTGACGGCGAGCGGCGATGACTTTTTGTGGGTGTGATGGGCTCGAGAGACCGTCTATATCGTGATTTCTCGTATTCGAGCTTCTCCAATGGTGACTTGGACACCTGTGGTGAGAAGTTCGGGGGCTTCGATGCCAAGGGGGCTCCAGGTTTCGCAGCTCGATTCTTTCCAGTCATGACTGACGGTGACGGAGCGCTATCGTTCAAGGCAGAATAATCATCGTTGGCGCCAATCTGAGTCCCCCGGCCCTGGTCAACTTGACTAGCTCTACCCGAGGGCTTTGCCGGTTTCACAGGTGTCGTCCTTGTGGGGTTTCCAGGGCTCCCTGCTGCTTCCAACTCAGTCTTGATTTTCTGCTGGTGGTCCTTCAGCTCCTGAATCCTCCGGGTGACCTGTTCGGCATCATTGCTCGTCCCTGGCAGCCCATTTTCCGCAGTGGTCTCTCTGCTGGCGGTGGAAGAATATCGACTATGACGGGCAGACCTTCTCTTTTTCGAACCCGATGATTGGCTGTGTCTGTGTCGTAAAGACGAGTCCCGCGTTGGGATTATTCTCCCACTACCAATCCCCCCCGGGTTTTTATGAGTGTCCGGCGTGCTCTGTATGGATGGGTGTTCCCTGGTTGGCGGAGTACTCGTCACCAGGCCATCACCTGAATCCCTAGGGCCAGTTTCTTCGGCCACATCTGCCATGGAATGCATTGAGCGCAGACTAGCCCGGCTGCGTGGGACGTTATGCCGTAGTCCTCCCTCGTTGAGACTGTTGGTTTTTCGCAAACGGTCAATCGGCGTATCTTTGTCGAAGGAAAATTCGCGCGACGATCTTCTCAAAAGCCCGAATTGACCTTTGAGGCTCTTGCGTCCCGCGGAGCTATTAGATGCGATGCTGGCAGCGGTTGAAAGACGGGGGCCGGGCTCCGCACTGATCATTCCAAACGCAGTGTCTTCCGGTACAGCCATTACAGACGTATAGGAGTCTCTGGAAGCTGGCCGAGTGGACGAATCGGACGCTTTGAAGGGCTTAAATTTTGGCGAGCGTGGAGACTTGGGTGATTTGGGGGACGGGGGCGCTCTGGCCATGCGAATGACGGGGGCGAGTGCAGCATCATCTGGGTGCAGGAACGGACTATTCGGGGGCTCCTCGGCCGCGGTGTAAGTGCCGTAGCTCATTCCAAACCCATGCTGGTTGGACGAAGGAATGGTCAAACAAGGTGCCGTGTGCGGCACTTCCGGTAAGCCGGGATCGGAAGAGTCCTTCGAGTCGATGCGCGGCACGTTGTCGAAGTGCGAGTTCAGGGGCACCGAGATGGTGGACAGGGACGAGATTAGCGATGAGATGACTTCCGGCGACGTTGGATCGGCGGACGAGTTTGCTCCCTGGCCGCGAAGAGGGAGCGACTTGCGACGGCGACGGCGGTTGAGAAGGGCCGACTCCGCCTGTTTGGGCGGTGCCGGGGCACTTTGGTCCAGCTGCATGGCGTTCATTAGTCAAGGAGTGTCGAGTCAGAGTCGACAGGCCCCAGGATCAACGAGATATGCAGGGTGTGGTCGATGGGGTGGCAGCGCGCATGATCTCCTGCAGCCGTTTGAACACTGCGGTTTTGCGTGCGCTGTCGCAGTCCTTGCGAAAGCCCCTTACGGAGTCGACAGCGGGGGAACTGATAAGAGAACGGAGTGGATGTACATATGTCGAAGTTTAAAAGAAAAAAAGGAGTGGCGAAAAGAAAGGGGGGAAGTGAGGGTGACCAAGTGCAGAAAAGAGAAGAAAAAAAATTATAATCGAGGACTATCTGTCAGGGAGTCTTTTTTTCCCCCTCCGTATGGGTTATATGGGGGGTTTTAGCGTTCGCGCGCGCTTTCAGCTCCACCGATGGATCCCAATTTCCCACTCGTTTGTGTACAAACCCGAATGGGGAAGTATGAGCTCCGATCCATGGATCCCATCTGCCCGAAACCTTGATGGCATTAGACATTCAACTAGCAGATACGATCGAGATCCGGATTCGTGGACTCTATGGAATGCAATAGGCATTCCACGTGGAGTGTGAAGCACAAAATGTCTGGAGAGCTGCCAATCTTCTGGGATCCCCCCCCCCCTTAGATACGGAGTACCACGCGATCGGCAGCGCGCGGTTTCGGAGAGCAATCTGGTTTTCGGCATGAGACCGATTTATGACACGGTAGGGGGGCACGGATACACCAAAATGAAGGGAAAATGCACCCGGTAGTAACAGTCAATTTGAAACGATTAGTAGGGAAGAATCGCAGACGTTTCACAGCTTCCAGTCATTGGAGTGTTTACTTGAGAGCTTATATGTACGCATGTAGTAGGTAGCCACTTGCATAGACTATGTGTATATGAGCTACATGTCCCGTTGGAGCCCATGCTATTTACCCATCTTGAAGTTTCGCGCAACCAAAATAGTTCTCTTGAACATGGCAGGCTTTCAGACGTTGGATTTGCGACCATTATTATGTTATCAGATAGCAGTCGTCGACGAAACATGGATGGACGCCATACCGTACTGACCGCCCGCAAAGGATGCGGCAGTATCCACGCCGTTAGCCCCGAAGCTATGGGCGTCGCAACATTCCCCTCCACACGTCAAGACGGACGCCGCTTATCTGACCTAATAATTTCGATTGACTGCTCCGCTGCCGTTGAGACTATCTGAAAGACATTTAGTCAACTAGACATGAGGTGACCGAGCTTGCACAACCATCCATTGTCCGCAATGGACGCCTATCCAGAAGACTACGTCAACCACAATCTCCCTTTGGTTCTGCTCTCGGGCCTCGAAGCAGACTCAGAAGATGGATCGAGTTCCTCCGTGGATTACCCCTTACTTCCCGAGAGAGGGCACAAGATCTTCTCCGATTTTCCCCGCTAAGCGGGGCTGTCGCAGAGGAATTGCGGAGGGTACTGTTGGAGGAAGATGGATCTCAGATGCCCTGGAGATCAACGACCGGTTCGAATGGGAATCCTTCTTCACCGAATATGGGATATAGGATTAAGAGTACTGGCCGTGTAAGCACTGCCAATACCCAACACCCGCACCAGAAAACTACCTTCTAACCCAATTACCAGTCGTATCGACTCCCGCCTCGGAAAGCAGACCCTCCGCGAAGCTCCCCGCCAGCCAGTCCTACCGACACCGATAACGATATCTCGGCATCGAGCAGTTCTTTTGTCCTCCACTCGCCCATCTCGCCCTTGTCACCGAGCTCACCCACCTTTCCCGATGGCCTCCTCACACCATTGTGGGTGACGAAGCACCAGGAGCTCGTCCCCGCAGCAGTAATCACCTTCTTTCCTCTCTCCTTGGACTCAAACATGAACTCGCTACGAGACAATCAACTTAAAATTGAGATAAACAGTTTGAAAAAAGAGTGGGCGACCACTGGGTTTAAATCCCGGTTCTTGGTTGTCTTGATATCCGAAGAGGGCGAGGGTGGCTATATTGGTGAAATTGATGACCGCGTGGCGGCGATTCGCAGAGCCACAAACTTGGACCAGAAGTCAATATTTGTCATACCACCAGATGCCACATCGACGGAGCTGAAGGAATTTGTGAAATCACTGTTTGCTCTCTTGCAACCATCCGTCGTGGAATACTATCGGGACCTGTCCAAGCATGCTCGGCGAAAACGCAATCGAAGCAGCATTCCACCGCCGACTGCCCCTCCCACCAGTGGCACTTCCCAGACGCTATCTCTTCAGGGGTGGAATGTTCGATATGAATTCAAACTCGGCATCTTTGCTGAATTCCGCCAGGAAATGGATGCTGCGTGTCGAAATTACGAGGGCGCATATGGCACCCTGTTCGGGCAGGAGGTTTTTGAGAATATCGCAGGCTGGAGTCCTAGGTTCGAGGACGCACGTCTCTTGGGTGACACCCTGGCAATTCGTATTATTCGTTGCTTGCTATGGACAAACCAGACCACTGCTGCGGCCCGATTCTGGGTTGATCATAGAATCAATACCAAAGGCATAATCAATCGTCGAGGCAAAGGTAGCAAAAATTATGGATGGGAGGCCTGGGAGGCACGGTGGTCGATGATCATGGCCCAACTTATACGTCGAGCTGAAACGTTCCTTCTACCACGAGAGGGTTCTGCTGACCATACCTTGGAGGTTTCTCCCGTCTACAATGCCCCTGAGAAGTCCATCCCCGCGGGCGAAAAAGTCAATCCTTGGGAGCATCTACATCACGAGGGCTATTGGCTATACCGCTCAGCCAAACATACTATGCTTCGGAGAGCGCTTGCCCAGCAGATTCCTACCGAGGACCGAATAGCCCCTGGCCAGACACCTGCCTCTCAGATTGCGAGCAAGTCCTATCTATATGACACGTACCTTGCTCCTGAGACATACGTTGAAGCCCCTCAGACGGGCCAGATAGGCTTCGACCACTCTCAGTTGATATTGAACACTTTGAAAGCTGCCCATGAAGAATATTCAAAGCGGCAGCAGACTCGGAAGGTAGAAAGCTTGAGTCTTGAGATTGCTGAAGAATACATGCGAATTGGCTCGTGGTCCGACGCATATAGCGTCTTGCAGCCACATTGGTCCACCCTTAGTTGGCGCCGCTCTGGCTGGTGGCAACTAATGGAGAAATTAGGGTGGGCGCTGAGAGAGTCAGCCCTCAAAATGGAGGACAGCGAGACAGTATTACGGGTAGATTGGGAACTTCTGAACAGGGGTAAGTAACATCGGTTGCCCATACCTGCATAGTGCAAGGCTTTTCTAAATCATATTAACAGTTTTTCCGTCGAGATCGACATGGCATTATGACATTCATAAGAGTCTCGAGGACATCCCTTCAGAGAAACCCAAACCATCTGTCGTTCTTCGAGCCGAAGATGTTATGACGAGCTGTAAGTTGCTCTTCCAAATGACCAACCTTGAAGGGTCTGGTTCTGACACCGATACTTAATAGTGACCGCATCTCTCGCTTTCGAGAAGTCCGAGGGCAACGTTGGTGAGCCTCTTCAGGCTCAGCTTACTATTTCATCGTCTGCTCAAAAATCGTCATGCCCAATCAAACTTTCCGAGATCAAGCTTGTATTCGAGGGGTGTCTTCGTCCTGTCAAACTTCAGTCTGATCGAAATCAAAATGCCGACACGACGACCCCATGCATCATCTCATCACTGTCTCTTCGTGAACCGAGCATTTCAGGCGACTCTACCGTACAATCTCCCGCGGGCAGCTTGGCTACTCTACTAGGGGTCGCGGATCTGTCAATTGGGGCTTCTCAGACGAAAGTCTTCAATCTCACTTGCATTCCCCGCGAGGCTGGCGAGGCTCAGGTTGCTTCTATCACAATGCTTATGGAAGAGGAGAAGTTCGATCTCGCCTATGTTATTACAGATCACAACTCGCGTGAGTGCTTCTGGTGGCAAAAGACCAAGACGGGCACATCTCGTCGGAGGACTGGCAAGGATCGGGATACTGGTAAATGCAAGGTCATGCCCAAGCCACCCAAGATTCGCATTTCAACACCTAACCTCAGGGAAACCTACTATACTAATGAACGGGTTGCACTGGAAGTTACCATACACAACGAGGAGGATGAGGCTGCTGACGTATCGTCGGAGATCCGGCTGTTTGGCAGCCCTGAATCCGCTGCTAAGCTTGAATGGTCTGATACAGACGATATTTCCGACGCCGCAGCAACCGGGACAAGTTCTCCGACTGAGAGCCCGTCTCATTTCCTGAAGCGGACTGTTGGGGTCATGGAACGATCTTCTGTCAGAGACCTTAGTGTCATCCTGGCCAACACACAGGATGCGGTGAAGTACTCCCTTGAGATCTCTGCCGTCTACCATCTTGTTTCAGACGTCCAAACACCCATTATCAAGACTATTACAGTGGAACTTCTTTTCATTCGCCCATTTGAAGCCAACTATGAGTTCTTGCCTCAGATACACCCCCAGCCCTGGCCAAATTTCTTTTCGGTCAGCGACGACCTGATTGGAAATGATCCCGTGCCGACGCCGGGTGGCTTGTTGCAGAGGTGGTGCCTTAACTCCAAAGTGGTCTCATTTGCCACCGAGCCTCTTCTGATTGACAAGGTTGCTCTGAAGCTCTTGAACGTGACTGGTGGTGCTGTGTGCACTCTTGAGCCCGAGGTTCTCGTTAGCCCAGAAACGCCGCATCTTTCCCCAGAGGAATTACGGGATTCCAACTTCTTCCTCGACATACAGAAACTGACTCTGGGTGACCGCCGACCATCTGCAGTCAATTTGGCTTTGGAGATTGCTTGGCGACGACAAGGATCTGGCGCAATCTCATCCGACACTGATGAAAGGGTGACTCTTTCCACCCTCGAGATTCCCCGTTTCGTTGTCCCTATGGGCGAGCCTCGAGTCCTTGCCTCCGCCTCCGCCTCCAGCAACCTGCTGGGCCTGGTCCACCTTGACTATACCCTGGAGAATCCGTCCACCCACTTCCTCACCTTCAACTTGATGATGGAGGCCAGTGAGCAATTTGCCTTCAGCGGGCCCAAGACCACAGTCATCCAACTTGTGCCATTGAGCCGCCACACCGTTCGCTACAATCTCCTTGCCGCGAAACGAGGGCTCTGGATTCAACCGCAGCTGGTGGTCGTGGACACTTACTTTAACAAGACGCTTCGCGTTCTTCCCACCGGGGATATGCGTGCGGACAAGAAAGGCATCTCGGTGTGGGTTGATGCAGAGGACTAGGGTGGCTCTGGTGGGTTTCTGTTGTGTATTTAAGAGACGTTGTCGGTACAAATCATGAGACATGCGCAGCAACCCGAGTAGATTCATGAGATTTGAGGCCTTTGTACATTCAATGCAACAAACCATATCATTATGATCCGTCCCGTGTCCGCACCTCAAAACAGAGTAGGTATTAATCTACAGCATAATGCACACACTACAGGTTCATCTTGATCGTCTATGATGGTCAGCCCCCTTCTTTCTAGCCAAGCAGCTGTCTCAGCACCATCAGCTCCCCCTTTCATTTTGCAGCGCGTAATCTTAACTCATCCTGCGGGCATAAATTACAATGCAGACCCGTTCAACCCGCCGGCGAAAAAAAGAAAGCCGAGACCGAAGCCGTCCTGGTTCTTTGTCGACAGAAAAAGTCCGAGTGCCCCCATCTGAACCCTAGCGCTTCGTCAGTGCGTGCTGGTAGGCAGAGCAGAGCTGACCTCGATATTAGGTTGAAATGCAACCGTATGCACCCCTGTGACAATTGCATCAAGCACAATAGAACGTATCTGTGCCACTATACTGGCCCCCATGACCAGGACGCAATCACAAGGCATCTAAGAACATATCCGCAGTTTAGAGACCCACGTCAAGCAGTTGTCTACCGCTGGGGCTCAATCTTATCGTCCAAGCTTCAATTACTCAGTTCCCGGCCGCTACAAAATTGAGGCAGATATTTTAAGTGTGGCAATGGAAATTCTCAGGAATACGGACACTCGCGTCGGTCCCTCTGTTCTCTTGGGCTTAGCCACGAGACTAGCAATTCACGGGGGATATCACAGACGCGAAGCATTATTGTGAAATTTCTGTCTTCGACGGGGAGATGCGTCGCCGGGTTTGGATGTATCTCTATTTGCCCGATCACTACATTTCTCTCCAAGCCGGTCTGCCACCAACCACAACCCTTACACAATCTGATACCGAGGAGCCTCAGAATCTGAACGATGAGGACTTGGATCCCTCGACGACAATACTGCCCCCGCCAGACCACCGAGCGACAAGACGCCCATTCTCTTCCCAGTTGCCTTGAACCGCATCATGTCTGCTGCCTCCGAGATAACCAACAAGGTCTGCTCGATCAAGAGTGTTCCGTACAACGAGGTACTTCGTCTAGGCACGAAATTGAAGCAGCTTCATGCAACTGTTCCTCCTCCACTGCGATTTCGTGCAATAGGAGAATCGATCGCTGATCCACCAAATACCATTCTGGATCGCTATAGCATTGACCTGATGTATCCAAAAGCACGTTGTGATTTTCATTGACGGTATATGGCCCAACATCGCATGGATGCAGTGTATGCTTAGCCCAGACAAGAGTGCTTGGATGCGGCCAGAACAGTTTTGCAGCATCAGGCGGATATATTTGATGCGAGCTCCACCGGAGGCCAGCTCGGCTTTACTTCATTATTCTTCTCACCTGTCGTTGCCATATACTTTTGCTCCGCGGCTATGATCGCTTCGTTGGAGATATCACGCCTATCTCGCTATGATCTCAATCGAAACCTGTCGTCAAGCGAGAGACAGTCATTTTTGGCAGAAAGACGGCGACTCTCACGAGATTGAAAGGGCTTTTAGGATTTGGGATGATTTGCGGTCCCAATCCAAAGAGGCCTCGAAGACAGCTTAGGTCCTTCACATCATGTTGAAGGTTACGAATAACTATCTGCAACAAGGGGTAATCTCCGAGCAAGCACAGCCTTCAGCGGCTGGTTCCAGCAGTCAATATCAAAGCGGAGCAACCTATTACGAACACACTCCATTAGATTCTGATCTCATGGACATCACATTCTATCTAGGACAAGATGCGATTCCTGATACTCACAACACACAATTCGCTGGATCGAATGATGCTGTGGACGTTTACGAGCGGTATTGGGATAATCTGATGCATTTGGGTGGTGACCAATCATTTATTGACGCGAATCCGGAGGTAGACGACCAGGGACTCTTCGAAAATGGAGGTTTATTGATTACACCGAACTATATGCGAATATGATAATTATGGCCGGCTCGGCCAGGTGAAGCCGCAATACCCTGCTTCTGCTGAGCAGATGGTTCTTCCCAGACATATCCCTTGTTTATGCGAAATGGTAGGCAAACGGGATCTTCAATATTCGTGCGCGCGTTCTTCAAGAAGGAAAGACATAGGATCAACCCTCTCAATACTACCCTCGGGTCTAAACTCGGAGTGTAGGTATGTTACAGGTACTTTGTACCTGGCCTCCTGGACAGAGGGCTTATCACGTGCCAAGCCCTTATCACAGGTCTTCCTGAAGCGGCTAGCGGCGATCGGGCGTCGCAGCTCTATCCGCGAGCTTCGTCACTTCGGCTCGTGCTGCTCTGCAACGCGGGCAATCTCTCTCAGATTCGAAGACTGGCCAGTTCCGATACCACGCTGTGAAGTTCCGTCATTGCAGATATCCTCACTTGCATTCACTTCTTCAACGTTCACTTTTTACGCGTTCCCCACGTGTCTGTCCCGACTGCGCCGTCGCAGACCCGCAGCCATGACGACTCAGGCAGCCCTTATCGCTGATACCATTGTCGGTATGAAGCGAGCATTGCGCAGAGAGCGTGATGGTGAGTTGCACTTCGTTTGATAGAGCCTACAGTGCAGTGATGCTGACCTCCTGTCCTTGCAGATTCCGGCCCCGACGACTCCATCACCCAGCCGACTAATCGCGGAAATAAAATGAGGGCGAACGCGAAATATGTCCGTGAAGGAGCTATGGGCTATATTAATGCTGAAGAATTCTACAGAGAGGTGTGTGCTATTTGGGTGTGCGAGGGTCCTCGCGCCCTCTTCGCCCCGGCGGCGAGAACGGCTCGGGGGACTCGAAGACCGCCGCTAACGAATGACTTTCGAATAGAAAATTGATCATGCCGGCTACACACGTCATATTTTGCAGCGCAATCCCATTCGTTACGATTCAGAGGGGGACGAGCTCGATGAGGAGGATGAAGATTCTGAAGCTGACGCTGCAGCGGCCGAGGAAAACCCTTTCTCGGGAATTGCGCTTGAAAGTTAGTCATTCAACAACACTGTATACCCAGCCTACTTAACATGCTAATCTTTGTGATTCCACAGCGCTCTTGTGCCCCCTGAAACACCCTTCTGAACTTCCATCCCACCCTTCACTATCCCAGCCCTACACTTCCCAGGCCCTCGAGCAGATGACAACCGCAACCGAGAAAAAGCTGCGACAGGAAAGAGCTCTCCTTTGGCGCGCAAGGAATCTTCACCGGCAGTTCCTCGGCGACAGTGGTTGGATGCCCTGCGGCATTTTCGAAACCCAAGAGGATCGTTGGATTTTTGAGCCAAGGATTGCGGATGACAACCAGAATGAATCCATGGCTGAACAGGAGCTGAGCATGAATGGTACACCATCTGGAGGCGCCGGCTTCAATACACTGCCCCAAGTTCAATCTACTGCGGCGTCTGTCAGGGAAGCGCAGGCCCAACACGAGTCGGAGGACACACCTCAGACTGCAGAGAACGACGTGGAGATGACCGAAATTCCAGCAGTCCCGGGTGAGCAAACTACGAATAGTGAGTCTCGGGAACAAATCCAGGAGTTCAAGTCAGAAGAAGCCGATGCTACAGTCAAAGACCTTCCACCGCACCCAAGAGCCACAAGTGCACTAACTCGAGAAGGCAATGAGGCTGGTCTGACCGTTGGACTGGCTGCAACCGCAAAGCCTGATGACCAGCAGGAAGATATGGATACTTCCAAGGACGGAGAGAGGGCCGATACTGAAATAACAAATCGCGAAGCGGCTGAACTACACGAGGACGAGCACGGAGACGAACAGGATGCAGAGATGAGCGATGGATCATCCCCGGAGCCGCCACGTCGTATGACCACTCGTGCTCAGGCCAGTGCAGCCCACCCGTCCGGAAATCAGTCACCTTTATCGTCTGTCGGCACAGCTAGCACCCTCCCGACTCCGCATCCCCTGTTCCTCATTCCTGATCACGTCCGTCCAGACGCAAACTTTGGTCTTCCCGCTGGCGAAGCCGAAGAAACACGTCGACTTTTGTGGTCCTACATACAGAAACAGGAGGAGACAGTGCGAGGGTTTGAACATATGCTTGATTCTTTGCTGCGAGCATGCCACATGAAGGCGGATGTGCTGGAGTGGTGCAAGGCCGAGGGCCACGTGGGGGAGATGAGTGATGGAGAGGACTGGTATGACCGCGAGAAATGGGGTCTAGCTGAAGGCGAGGATCTCAAGAAAGGGACGGATGAAGACGAGGTGGAAACGGTTGACGACAGTCGGACGACGGCGAAACGGGGCCGCGGGCGACGCGCATGATGGCTATCTCCCACCATCTCCCCCTCTCTGCTGTCTCTCTGTCTCGTTTTCTCATAGCGTGGTGTTGGTGGTGTTCCGTAATGCATGATGATACGTCTCCCATAATGTCTGCCCCCCCCCCCCCCCCCAAGCGGGGAATGCATGGACCATGCGGTGTCGATATACCCTTTTGAGAATGAATATACTCAATTCACTTATTACCAGAGTCTTGGGTCAAAATCCTTCTACGTACCTGACATCCCGAAAGTGATGGCATAGCGTTGACTCCGCTGCCGCGAGATTACTCACCAGTGCAATACACAACCCTGGCGGCGGTCGTCAAGTCTCGGGGTGACCTAGTTGGTGTCAATGCAGGATCAGTAAAGCATTTCTTTGGTGCTAACATATGACGGTCCAAAGTGGGTTGATTGTGCCTGGCCGACAAGGAACTCCTCGGGACCATCGATCTACTCAGGTGTTATAGTCGAAATCCTCGGCAGCCCTAACCCGGGAAGCCGTCGTCTCCGTGCAACCGACCCGGTTGATACGAATCTTGTCGACTCGCATCTCCCATAGCCTATGTTCGACTACCTCCATGAGGCGGCCGGAATGCCATGATTTTGGCCAGCAGCTCGATCAGGAAATTCCCGCGCCGCAGGACCATTTTCTCATGCGAATAGCACTCTATCCTGGTTGCTCAATCACCTTGCCACGATTTACCTCGCACTCTCGTTGGCGCATAATACAGATGCCATTTTCCTTTTACACAGACTCAACCTCTAGGTACTGTGCTGAGGTGATTCAAAACTGTCAATTCCGAAGATCTGAGTTTTGGGACACTGTTCGAACAACTAAATGACACCGTAAGAACTCATGAAATAATATTTCCCAACAGAAATAGCACTTTCCTTGGCATCTAGATTCCGATAATAGTCTGAGAGGGGCTGACTGAGCTGGGAAGAACAGAATCAAGAGCACACTTACCAGCAAATGAAGCTGCTGACTATCGGATTGGTTCACGGAGTTGAAGTTTGCTTGCGTAGTATCTTCAGATCCATTAAAGATCACTGGTCTAGCCTGAGGAAGACGCGGGGCCAACGAACAAGCGCACATTGTCGTTATCTGGTAGCAAGTATACGAATAAGTCTATTCTACTTTCTATTCTGAGCGTGCTTTAGAAGGAAAAGTCTATAGAGCTTGCTTGAATTAGTTGCCTATGAATTATTTCCTACAAGAGCCGTCGGCATGGACTGTCGTAGTTCAATGTTTAGAGTCTCCGGACTTAGAGGTACCAACACGCTGTTGACGATTTTGTAGGTAATCAATTCATATCGTCCCATTGAGAAAATGAGTGCATCTCAACTTACGAATCTTACCTTGATTCTGATCGAGAGTGTCCATGTCAATGAGCTACCATCTCCCACTTCCCGGACTGTGGATGCCTCTGAACGTGTCAGCTAGTAGTGGAAGGCTTCTTTCTCTCATCTTAGGCACCAATCGTTCCTTTCTTCTCTAGAACCTCTCGTGTCATTTCCTGGTTTCCCTTCCCAACCTCCTTTCCTCCGTGTCTGTGGTCATCAGTCACGTCAACATCCAGCATCCCTGGTCCCCACAGCCATATCAATCTCACACACACACACACACACACACACACACAAGCCGATCTGATCCACTCACCTAGAGAGACTTCTTGGGCTTCACTTCAGGCGAGTAAGAAAAGGGTCCGTTATCACAATATGATGATCCGCTGACCATTAGTCTGAAATAGGCTTCAGAAGCGTTGCCCCTCTTCCTTCTAGTCCCTGAACAAGCTCTTCTTTCCGCGCTACAATCTCAACTCCTTGGGTGAAAACAACCCAATATGCCATCCACTTACACTCCTTTGAGCAAGCTGCCTCTGGATTGCTGGCTGCTGATCCTCGAGTATCTACCATCCAAGGATCTCGAGGCTGTGTCTCGAGTCTCCTGGGAGATTCGTGCATCTTCTGAGCCCTTCCTTTACAGGCACGTCAGCTTTGACTGGCGCACTGTGCCTTGCGATCGCTTGCTAAAGCTCCTTCGAACTATTCATCAACGACCAGAGCTTTCTGCCTGCATTGAAGAAGTCACCTTTGTTTCTGCCAGAGAAAACGAATTTCTGCCCTACCGGACGCTCAATTGGCGCAGTAGGTTGAATACTTCAGAATACGGGCCGGTGCTTGGTTTCTGCATTAGCATTGTTGAACAAGGAAAGTTTCCTTATCTTCGTTTCTGGAAGAATGCTCTACGCACTGCTTCTGGCTATGCATTTGCTGCTATCCTCATCTCGCAGCTTATCAACCTTCAAACTCTCCAGCTTGACTGCTCTTTTGTCTTGGAAGGCGGGTACACCGGGCTGATGATGAAGCACGCAATGCTTTCTGCACCCCCAGGAGTCCTGTCCGACTTTGCTAGACTCAAGGTAGTCGACTACGGTAGTAACTCGGCCCGCCTCAAAAACTACGCGTATTCGGCTGGGTGGATGTCTCCGAACGCATCACAGATTCCGAACTGGGATACCGAACAATTTGTGGGCTGGTTCTTTGTTCCCTCTCTCCGAGTTCTTTCCATGTGGGCGCGAACCCCCCGCCTGGCGCAAGACATCGCTCACACTACATCTATCAAACGGTGGAATCTGCATAGACTTCGCGTTCTCCAGCTTCCTCACTCCGCGGTGAGAGTTTCCGACCTGAACTTCCTGCTACCCTACATGCGATCGTTGGGGGCTCTGCACCTGGGACTGCATTTTGACTCTCCGGGGCTGGCGTGGAAGAGCTCGAGAGACCTCCAGCCCGGCCTCAGAGGCGTCAGTGCCACTCTGAACAAACTGTCACTCAACCCTCAATTCACTTTCCGGCGCAGGTCCAATGGACTGGAAGACGCAATCTGGTATGTTTGCCCACAGGAACAGATGAGGCTCGAGCCAGGGTTCCTCCGGGATTTCCCCAAACTTCGCTGCATTCACATCCCATTCTCGGACGCCACTGGATGGGGTACTCAGTCTACAAGCCTCGCCTGCGCTTTGCCGCCTCTCATCGAAGAAATCCATATCCGGGACTGCATGGCCGATCTCTGCTTGCCTGGTCGCCGGGGCGATGAGATCCTTGATTCGCTGGAGCAGTTCCTTGTCTTTCATGCTGCTCGTTTCCCGCATTTGCGGCGCATCGTCATTTACGTCGTGTATCTGCTCACTCTTTCTGATTATTTCACGCAAATGCACGACCACGTCTGCCAGCTGGGCCAGCAGAAGGGAATTCGAATTGAATTTCTCCAGCCTGATGGGAGGTCCATTGCGATATGATCGGCGGCAGCAGGTTGTATTGTCTTGAGCTGGAACATACTTTCTAATCTAATGATCGTGATCAAGGAACAAAAACGGAGTGATCTGCTTACATATGGGGAGCCTTAGGTAGCTCAGCTACAGAATGGATCCAAAGAAAAGTTTGAAATTGATGTGCTTGTTGTTTATCCGAAATCTACACATTGCGTTTCACGACGAATAACTGATCTTTCCCACTGTAAACTCAAGGTTCTTAACAGTAGGTTGGCTTTCCAGTTCAAGGTACATAATCGATACGAATTGGCTCGAAATAGCAAGATGTCACTTCGATCTTTTTTCCCTGGTAAAAAGGACAAGCTAGAGCATACATAATTCGGATGGTCCAAGCTACTCGGAGTACCCGGTCATCGCATCCGGCCAAGAGATAAGTGTCTACAGTAAAATGGCGTTGAAGGATCTGCACCGAATTCTTGTCGCTATGGGTGGATGGAAGAGTTTCTTTTTGAGTCGCGTATGGGAAAATAAAAATGGGTGCGCACACCCTGTGGCCTTACTCGTCCACTATATTGTGGGCCAATGGACGGGCCACCGTCTACTTTTTCAGCATCGTTGAAGATTCGAATGCGTCCGTGTGCTGGATAGCTGCCATCTCCAGCAAAGAAAGCCCCTTCGGGCTATCGACGAGAGGATCAGGCTTGTAACTCTCGGCCCGTTCGAGATTTGTCATGCGCGGATTGTGGATGTTGAATGTCCCAGCCAATCCTGTTATACATGCACATCGTTCATTGCTTCTTGCCGCCCTGCTTCTTGGCACGCTCACGCTCACGCTTGGCATAGATCTCGGCAGTAAAGGGGCTGGAAGACCCAAGTCAGCTTGGGTTCTGAGAATGACAGGAAAAGAAGAACTTACTCTTCCCACTGCAGAGCAAACCAATACATCACAAAGACCTCTAGGGTCAGCAGGAGCCCAGCCACCTTACCCTTGTACAGAGCAACGCCAAGGAAGTTCATGGTGCTCCCCCAGTACATTGGCGAACCTGTGACGTTGAAAGGGAAGCCAGTAACTGGAGCATCCATCAGGATACCGAAGTAGTCACCCAGATAGGTGCCAGTCACGCCCAGAGCCCACATGCTAGAAAGCACCAGAACAGACCCAGCCACGAACAGAACTCCACCGATGATGGGCTGATGCACCGGGACATAGAAAGGCTGCTCATCCAGAGCTACCTGGTACACATGGTCACGCAGAATTCCGAGGGAGAAGATAGTCAATGCAAGAAAATAACATCCTTTGTAGGCACCTCCGAAAATCCGAGTCAAAATGTGGTTGTGGTACTCTGTCGAGGGCCAATGTTAATTAAGTCATGGAGAGACCAACGAATGTTCACTGTTTACTTCGAGTATTGAACTAACCTGCACGGGCGACAATGCTGATAGAAAAAAAAAATACGTTAACTTATTTAAGCAACAATAGTGTCACCAGATGGAGACATACTTCCAGAAAATGGGGTTGAAGGCAATTGTCGCGGCGGAAACTGTTGGGATCAGCCTTCGATCACATGCAAAAGCACGGTGATGAAACACAGTCAACATTGACTTACTCGCGAGAGACGAGGAGGAAAGGTCGACAAAATCAGACAAGCTGGCCATAGTGAAGGAGCGTGTTGGGCTGGGACGGTAAGGACAAGGTGCAGAGGTGCAGAGGTGCAAAAGAGGGGAATTCGTTTACGAGGAGAAACGGGGTCCACGGGTCGATCGACACAGCTTAAGTAAACAATGACGTTTCTGAGCGGTCACGGGATCTGTATGCGGCCGTTGCGCGTTACTGCATCGAGGTATTGGGGTGTTCCATGATTCAGGGCAGTGCGGGATCCCTCTCCATGCTCCATATCTCACTGCTGCTTTTTCTATTCTAGATTCTCCCCGCCCAACAGCGTCCGCCTGCTGTCCCATCGCAAGCTTGTCTTGTCTTGTTCCATCACCAATGCCGTGTCGAGCTCCGCACTCCTGACCCACACTCGAGAAAGCGTCATGAGACGCAGGGCTCCCATACGTGTCCGGGGAGAATGGCCCTTTACCGCCGCGATCTGTTGCTAGCGGGTGCTGGCGGATTCATTGCTTGGGGCCTGGTGGTCCGCTGGTTGCCGATTCTTCGATATCTGGGATACGCTCTAGCTCTGGGCGCTGCGCTCTCCTCCGCCAGTTTTCTCGGCTTGGTTGTCTTGACAATTCGAACTCAGCAATATAGGAGGAATGGTTCCAAGGATGTCTCGGTCGCATTTGTCACCCCCAAGCATTGGCGAAAGGAGGCATTCAATGTGCGACGGAGCGCACGATACCGACCAAAGCCCCTCTACCCACAATCTTTTGTCGTGTCCGAGGGAATCGACGAGCTACTATCTCTTATAACTCGGGACTTTGTGTCCTCGTGGTATCACAACATCAGTCCAAATCCCGCCTTTGGGAACGAGATCGATCGGGTTGTCCGCGTTGCCCTCGAGAGTCTTCGCGATAGGCTCCTGGCGGAAGATCTGATCTCGTTGATCGTATCGCGAATTTTTCCGATCTTGACTGCCCATCTGATGGAATTTGATGTGGCCGAGCGCTCGGTGCGTGGACGGAATTTGAATCGCAATGTGACAGAATCCGACGAGCTAGACCTGGCCATCGCCAAGAAATTCCGTGAAGGCCGTCTTCACCCGGCTGTTGGGCTCTCATCATCGGATCAAAAGGCGGCCCAGCAGGAGTATCTGCGGAAAATTGCCGTTGGGATTCTTCCTCAACTGTTCCCTGAGAGTGTACTCAAGAGCCGGATTGTTTCTGTACTAGTTCGGGAAATCATTTCTTGCGCCGTTTTATTACCCATCGTGACAGCATTGTCAGATCCAGACACATGGAATCAGTTGATGGAAGCCTATGGCCGAACCGCTCTACAGGACCGGAAAACTGTACGAAAGTTGCGAGCTGCACTGGATGAGCATGCATCTCCCGTTCCCAAGTCAAAACGTGGACAGCCATTTCCGAAACTTGCAGCGAACGATTCTGAGCGAGCTTTTGAGAAGTTTGTCCGCACTATCCGGCGTTGCAATAACTTGTCTGATGCCCGTCGATTCCGTGCACTTGTTTCCAGCCAGTTAAAACGGGAAACCATGGTCGACGGGCAAGATCAAGTCTATCTCAAGCGGCTAGAAACAGGCAAACGAGTACTCGACCAGAAGGTCGCCATACTGTCCACACCAGGAGGATCTTCTCCTATTCCCCCCGCCGTTGCCGATGTCCATCGCCCTGAGAACCCCTCCATGGCACATGAGACTTCTTTGGTCGATGTGATGCGCAATGCATCGGGTCTCTCTTACTTTATGGAGTTCATGGACCGACAGAACTTGATGTCTCTTGTTCAATTTTGGATTGTCGTTGATGGGTTCCGAAATCCTCTGGAGGACGACTTCGGTGATGAGCTCTCTCCTGTCTCAGCGACATGGACGATTGCCGACAGAAATGACTTGGCACTTCTCAGTGAAACATATTTGTCCAAACCGGCGCTCAAGGTATCAGAGGAGTCTCGGCGAACAGTCAAGGCATTCTTGAGTGCCGGGAAGCGCGCAACTCCGGAGCAATATCGGAAAGCTCGAACAGTGGTGCTAACCACTCAATCGGCTGTTTTGGAAGAATTGGAAACCATTTATTACCCCAAATTCAAAGATTCTGATCTCTACTGGAAATATCTGGCGTCAGACCAGACTTCAGGCTCTCCGACAATGACTCGCCACCCATCTCCACCAATAGTTACTCCTGATACTTCTGAGAGACGACCTCTTCCCCCGCTCATTGTGCGCACTACTTCACAACCCACCGGCAAGCCAACCAAAGACCTTCGAAGAGCCGCCATCTCATCTAGCGACGTGCGGGCTATGGGCAAGCTTTTTGACGATGACGACTCATCACGAAGATCCATAGACTCTGAACGCTCGGCGCCTCTCTTTGATGATGACTATGAGGCAGACAATCTTGCTATGTCCACCCAGAGCTTGGGCAGAGACTCTCAAGATGGTGATAATGATGCCACTCAGAATCAAGTCCTCGAGACCATGGAAGCTGCTCTCAACGACATCATCACCAGTGAGCCAAAGAACACCAGAGTTGAGGATCTGAAACAAAATGACGCCTCTTCCCTCTCATTGCTTGGATCGGACCGCCCTGAGACCTCCCCTCGTAACTCAAGCGAGACACCTCGCATTGACAGTCGTGCAAATGAGAAAGCCAAGAAAAGCATTGCATCCCTGGGTCTGGTCGGCCACGGATCACGACTAGGTGTTTTTGATGATGATCTTTTCCCGGATCAACAAAAGTTCATCGAGGATGAATACGAAGAGCCTGTTGGTGCCGATGAGAAAGATCCGGCCGACGAGGTTCATGAAGCTGCACCGGGAGACCTTGGCCTCACTGAAGCCATTGAAGCTCTTAGTGTTGAGATCGACAAGCTTGGCGCACAGGATTCCGTTGTTGGGGCCTTGACCCGCAAAGCGGAATTGACGAACAACACGGCTGAGTTGAGGATTCTGCGCAAATCCAAGGCTAGCATCCAACGCGAGATTCATCGCAAGGAGATGCAGCGGCAGCAGTACATGATCCAGGAAAGTGACAACAGCTTGTATGGTCGCTCTACGGTCCGCATCAAGTCCATTGTGGTGGGCAAGGAGGAGGATGGCCGTGAATTTGCGATGTGTAAGATGGTCTCTTCTACTGAATCTTTCCTTTCTTCGGCTAATTCTCTTTCCAGACGTTGTTGAAGTCCAACGAAATGCCGGGGAACAGATGCCCGCGGCCTCCTGGGTCGTTGCTCGCCGGTATAGCGAATTCCACGAGCTCCACCAGAAGCTCCGTATGAGCTACCTCTCAGTCCGGCATTTAGAGTTCCCTCGGCGGCGCGTCGTCATGAAGCTTCAAAGGGAGTTTCTCCAGAAGCGACGTTTGGCGCTAGAGGCATATCTGCAACAATTACTTCTTCTGCCGGAGGTATGCCGCAGTCGCGACCTACGCGCCTTTCTTTCGCAACGTGCCATTCTGCCTCGTGAGGACACCAATCCTCGCAACAGTGAGGGTGAAACCAAGGACCTTGTAACCAGAATTTATAATTCTGTCACGGATGGAATGGATGACTTTCTTGGCAACTTTGGTGTTCTTGATCAGCTCTCCACAGCCGGACAGAATCTCATCTCAGCAGCAACGCAGCAAGCGGGTCCCATTGCGGCCCATGATCCGGTTCTTGTTACTGAAGATGCAGTCACAACTGCAGAGGCCGAAGCCGAGCTGAACGCCTTCGAGGACCGAGAACTAGAGCCTTTCATCAAACCAATATGCGATCTCTTCCTCGAGGCCTTCGAACTGAATCGAGGCAACAATTGGCTCCGCGGTCGGGCCGTCGTGGTCGTGCTGCATCAGCTCCTCGGCGGCACGATCGAGCGTAAAATCCGCGACAGCGCACACGCCTACTTCCAGGATGACTCCATTCTGCGCTACATCAATCTAGCCCGCGATACACTCTGGCCTGGTGGCGTTCTGCGCAAGGTGCCCCCTCGCTCGGCGTCCGATCGGCTCAAGAGTCGTGCCGAGGCGACCGTCGTTCTGGCGACCCTCATCCCCGATTTGGCGGCGAATGTCGTGGGCCGGGCAAATGCACAGGCTGCTGCCCGCCGACTCTTCGCTACGTTGAATAATCAACCTGTCAACACCCATCTTGCCTTTACTATCCTCGACGAGATTGTCCTTGTCCTCTTTGGCAGTCGAGAGCTCGGTCGCTCTCGCTAGCCCCCCGCGTTTTTTCCTCCTGCCCCCCCCCCCCCCCCCCCCTCTCTCTCTCTTCATGTTTCTTTCTTTGGTTCCATGCATGATGCTTCCAGATCCAACTTGATTGACGGTGTTGTTCCTTATTCTCGAGAGCGGTTGCTTGAGACAACACTTATTGTCCACATAAGCACGCTCTCCGATTCCCATTCATGTGCTTCAAATTTGCGTCTCCCTATCCAGCGATGTATATACTCATAGCCTTCGGACAAGGTGCCTCCTACATAATGGGGTAATGGTAGTGTTGCTGTCCTTGGACCACTTCGCCGTGTTTGGTGGCGTTCAAGAAAAAGAAATGATCGATACAAGCTAGAGCGAGCTAAGCCGCGGGTTGTGGGCCGGAGTGGATACACCATGCTTAGCGCAACGCCCACTCCTAACGCGACTCTACGTCTGCACCCGGGCAGACTTTACACTTTCCGGTGGACATTAGTGATTTGTATTGAGCCTCCCGAGTGAAAATGAGTGAATCGGTTCTGGGCCTGTTCTGTCTCGTCACCGGGTCTCACCCTGGATAAAAGTTGCGAGCCAGCGACGTCGTGGGAACGACTGCAAGCGCAGTAGATGGGAAGCACAAACACAGCAAAGTACACGACGAAGCTCAATTTCACTCCCGCGCCCTCTTTCAAGTCTTGTTTCTACATCCCGAAACCAGAAGAGAAACGTGCAATTGCAGAGCAGCCGATCGGGATCCCGTGAGATAGCAGAAAAGGATAACCATAGAAAGAAAGAAAAAACCACAGAACTTGGAGGGGTCAGGCCCTTATTGTTTTGCCGAAAATCAGAAAAATTCAGGACGAACTTGGAAGATAGGATGAGGCAGGGGAGGGGAGGGAGGTAATAAGGTAGATCTGAGCATCCGGGATCAGTTGCGCCCCACCTATGCGACCTCTTCCTTCTTCTTTTTGGATTTCTTGCTGGGCTGTGGCGTGGTGCTTTCCTTCTTCTGATGCACGATCAGCCTTGTCCAGCACTCCTCCTTATCCCACTCAAACCCAGCGAGGTAGGGGTTTTCTAGTTCGTCATCTGCCTACAGCCGGGTCAGCGGGCGTCTCAACACACCATCTCCGAGAACGAGTAGATGTACCTTCTTTTTGAATTGCTTGTAGATGGCATCCAGGGCGTCCTTGATGGTGACGCCTTTCATATTTCTCGCTGTGACCTCCAGTCCAAGGGGGAAGTGCAAGTCAATCTTTTTGACTGGCGGGTTGACGAGGTGGAGCTTGAGGATATCCTTGTCCTCAATTGAGTTGGGTGAGGTGTTGAGTTTCCTGCGAAGTCAGTTCATCAGCAGTGCTCTAGGAGGAGAGGATGGGAAACCAGGTGGCAGGAGCCAGCATACCATCCAGTCTTCTGTGTCTCGATGGGTAGAGTGATCTCGATCTTTTGTTCCTCTGGGCCAGAGTAGTTAGGATCTGGGGACATACGACGACAGGGGAAGGGAGCTGACTCACCCAGATCCTTGATGTTCCAGATACCCTCAGCCTGAGATGAAGCCCGCCTTTGTGTCTTCTTGACTTCCTTCTCCGTGGATGGAGGGGCTTTCTCGTCTGATATGGACAGGCCAGCAATGGCAGAATCGACTTTAGTGAGAGGAGCAGACATGACGGTTGATGGTTCAATGGAGAATAATGGAAGAAGGAAAGGACACGAGGAGAGAAGATCCGGGAAGAGAGGACAAGAGGGGGCCGAGAACAGGTGACCCAGCATTGTCCGAGGCGGGGGTTGTCAGTCATGGATGTCATGGGCAAGAGAGACCGGATCTCGCCATTCGCATTGTTTGCCCATTGACCACTCTCCCGCCCATGTCCCATTGATAACCCTACAGTATGGCACCACCTGCTATTACCCTACCAGACAAATGCTCGCATGTCTCGCCATCCCTCGCCTTCTCTCGCCTTCTCTCGCCTTCTCTCGCCTTCTCTCGCGGCAACCCCGGATCACACGAGCAACTGACATCAGGGGATTCTGTTTGGCTTCCCGCGCCAACCAATCTGCGAGCTGCACCCCGCATTCTGCTCCACTCGGCTTGAATCCCGATTGTGTGTTTCTCCCGTTCTAAATACGTTCTCCCCTTCGCTCTTCTCATCTCTACGTGGTCGATCTCATGATGGGACGATGCGCTAATGTCGAGGATTCGCCAGGATCGCGAGCGCCTACACTTCAGCATACCTCACGTTGTGCCAGTTTGGGCATGCGTCGTTCGCTATGTCATCATTCCAGTTCATCGGAGCTTGCCATTTCATCCATTCTCTTCCCACATTCCGCTAATTGCTCGCTCCTGCTGGTCCTAGCTCCGAGTTTCCGACAGCCAGCTACATCCCTTTGCATCGGCGGATTCCAACGCGGCCACGCCGATCGCCTTGGACGATAAGACAAAGTGGATCCGCCGATCTCCACACCAGCAGCGCGTGGTTATTATTAATCTCGAGCACTCCGAGCCCGAGACTGTTAATCTCTTAGATATACATCTGCGTGCATATACCTTCGGCGATGCCGATTGCGGTGCCGGTGGCATCTTGCGGTGGCCGCTAAGCTAGTCTAAAGCTGAGGTACTCGTTTGATGCCGAAAGCAAGCGACTGGGTTATAGAAGCGAAATTTCTTACGAATAGTCTTGAATACCCTGGTGGGTTCTTTCCTGGCCATTGAAGACGCGCGGATGTCCGTTCATACCTTTGACATATTACCGCCTCACTAGCTATTCTTACCTCCAGAGCTAAGTTGTGTGTCGCTAGCGAAGTCATAACACTTTGATATTCTCACAAAAGACAAAGCAAAAAATTTTCATTTCTACGGGTGTTTGATCTTGACGAGCTTTGGACAGTAAAATAAGAGATCAGAGCGCTGACCACGAACAACCAAACGGCCCCAGGATACTATATACATGTATACATATCTTGACGATCAGGACATCAGGTTGCCTCGGATCGATGTATCGTAAGTAAGAATGCCACTCGATATGAGGCTCTTGATCTTGCCGAACACTCTTTACTGAGCTTGGGGAGAGGGGGGGAGGCGAATATATTCTGCTGCTGCTATAACAAAATACCAGCAAACCTAATCAAAGTTTTTTTTCTTCTAATCCAGGCTCACCAAGTTGAATCCTCAACGCCATCCTTTTGAACGATCATCCATCCTCGCTTGGTATAGTCTCCAGGATAAGAAGGCGGTGAGGCCCAATTTTCTGCCGAAGACAAGCATCTTGCGCGCATCGAAAGCAACTCGGCCCTGGATCGCGAGCTACTTTTCCAACTTCCCTTAACCCGGCGTCCTTCTTACCCCCTCTGCATGAGCCGCCTTCATCAGTGAACGGTGGCTGTGCTATTTCTTCCAATTTTTACTTTTACTCAGCCTTTCTCGATTCCTTCACCCACAGAGCTCTCGAGCACCCTTTCAGATGTCCCTCTTCGGTTCCGTCACCACGCCGGCGTCAACTAGCCAGACGAATACTACCGGCGACATCTCCAAGGATGTGGCCCTGAACCAGCCTCCCGAGGATAGTATCTCCGATCTTCGCTTCTCCCCTGCCAGCGAGCACTTGGCCGTTGCGTCCTGGGACAAAAAGGTCCGCATCTACGAGATCAACGAGCAGGGCCAAAGTGAAGGGAAAGCACTCTTTGAACATGAAGCTCCTGTTCTCAGCTGCTGCTGGTCACCGGTAAGCTTCATACCTGGTAGTCGTTGTGCATTAAGACCGTGTCTTGGAAACTAACGCACGTGCTCTTTTCTTCCCTTTAGGATGGAACCAAGGTCGTTGGCGCTGGTGCCGATAAAGCTGCTCGCATGCTCGATCTCGGCGCAAACCAGACCACCGCTGTCCAGGTCGCTGAACATGCTGCTCCGATTCGTAGCTGTCACATGTTCCCCAGCCCGGCTGGTGGTTCTCCACTGCTCGTGACAGGTTCGTGGGACAAGACGGTGAAGTACTGGGACCTGCGGCAACAGACTCCAGTCGCGCAATTCGAGTGCCAAGAGCGTGTGTACACAATGGATGTCAAGGACAAGCTGCTGGTTGTCGGCACGGCTGATCGCTACATCAACATCATTGATCTCAATCAACCGACCAAATTCTACAAGACCATGCAATCTCCCTTGAAGTGGCAGACGCGGGTAGTCAGCTGCTTCTCTGATGCTTCGGGATTTGCCGTCGGCAGCATTGAAGGCCGCTGTGCCATTCAGTACGTCGAGGAGAAGGATTCGGCCTCCAACTTCTCCTTCAAGTGCCACCGCGAAACCCCGCCGACCAACCGCGATGTCTGCAACATTTACTCCGTCAATTCAATTTGCTTCCACCCCGTTCATGGCACATTCAGCACTGCCGGTAGCGACGGTACCTTCCACTTCTGGGACAAGGATGCCAAGCATCGTCTAAAGGGTTATCCGGCTGTTGGTGGTCCCATCTCTAGCACCGCCTTCAACCGCAGTGGAAATATCTTCGCCTATGCTGTCAGCTACGACTGGAGCAAAGGCTACTCTGCGAACACCCAACAGACCACGAACAAGGTCATGCTACACCCCGTCGGGCCGGATGAGACTAAGCCCCGACCCGGCACTCGCAAGCGGTGATAGAGCCAGCAGAGTGAGGAAAAAAAGGAGAAGCTGGATTTGCTTCTGAGGGCGTCATTTCTTCTGGCGCTATGAGCATTTAATGAACTTACTGTCATATCGGCGTGTATTGATTAGATAAATTTGCAAATGAGAATTCCTCTAACCAAGCTCCATGTTCTCGTATCGGATTTGCTACTCAATGCGGAATTGTTGATCTTTTACCTCTCATTTCACTCTGGTTGGACCTAGCAAATATGGTTTTCTGCGGGGCTACATTGTAGAGTGGAATGTTTGCATTCTCTCTAACCATATGAACCAATGATTGGTTCGATGTTGAAAACTACAGCTTTGATACGAGGACTAGGGGAGTCCCAGATCCTACTCATAAAGCAATAGATGAGATAATAGAGCACATGCAACATGCAATTCCCACTCTTTCCGAAACACCCTTCATAGATTCATATGTTGAATGAAATGCCAGTCCAACGTCTAGTATACCAAGGTCCCGAAACCATGTCAACATCACCCAACCATCACCATAAACTACAATATCGTGCGCCACAGTAGAAAAACTTAGCCTTCTCGCTCAAATCCAATCTTTTCTGCCACCGCGCATCTCCATCGTCGCTATTTACCTATGAGGTCGGAAGAGTCACCTGGGCAACGCCGTCGGTGACCTTGTCGACGGCAGCATTTGAGCTCTCAGCCGTCACGCTGGGTGACTCGGCACCGCCTTTGGCGGATGCCTCAACCCCGACAGGCTTCTTTTCCTTCTTTCCCTTCTTCTTCGCCTTCGCTGCGGCCTTCTTGGCTGCGATCTTGGCCGCCTCCTCTGCTTTTTTCGCTCTGTCGGCCTGAGAGCCACCGAACATCTCGCGCCATTCATCCGCTTTCTTGGGATCGATGCGTGAGAACAGATACTGGGCCTTGCCGATCTTGTGACCAGCCTTGAGGCTGTTGGGCTTCCAGCCGTCCTTGATAGCGTCTAGAGTCGGGATCAAAAGGATGGGGGCGTTTAGCTGTTCCAGAATGGACTTCGAGGTCGCGGGCATGTACGGTGCGAACACGGCAGACAGCAGGTGAATCAGGTTTAGGACGGTGCCCACAACCGCTGCAGCACGCTCGGGCTCATTGGCAATGAGGGCGTTGTCGAGGCGGTTGGCTTGAATGAGACCGTTACCGGCCTCGGCAATGCGCATGGCGGTGGACACACCCGCGCGCAGGTGCACACTCTCCATTTCTCCGATGTACTGGCGCAGGTGAACAGTGACCTCTTCCAGGAAGGGTTCGAAGCTCTCGGGGACAGTGAACTCGGGGATGACGGATCCGTATGACGCGGCAACAAGCTTGACGACACGGTTGACGAGGTTTCCCAGCTTGGCTAGCAGCTCGCCATTGTTGCTATCGAGGAATGTCTGCCATTCGAATTGAGTATCACCAGTCTCCGGACGGTTCTTAAGCAGGTAGTACCGCCAGACATCAGCTGGCACACCGGTTTCCTTTGCGTTGGTTCCAAAAACTCCAACGCCTCTGGACTTGCTGAACTTGCCACCCTCGTAGTTCAGATATTCTGTGGCGCTTAGGTGGTGGTTCATAGTCCACTTGTCGCCAGTACCGATCTGGGTTGCCGGGAAGATAACGCTGTGGAAAGGTACGTTGTCCTTACCCAGGAACTGGTACAGCTGGACATCCTCCGGGTTCCGCCACCAAAGCTCCCAGTCTTTGGTGTAGTTGGCCGTGATTGATGGGTAGCCGATGCAAGCCTCAAACCACACGTACAGCACCTTATTCTCAAAGCCATCCAACGGAACAGGGACACCCCACTTCAAGTCTCTCGTGATACCACGGTCCTTCAGACCCTCCTTCAACCAGGACTCAGTAATGACTCGTGAATTCTTCGGCCAGCCACCCGTCTCAAAAGACCCGTTTGCCCATTTCTCAACCTCCGGCTGGAGCTTGTCCAGCAGCAGGTGAATGTGTGTTGTCGAGCGGCGAACTGGAGTTGCTCCGTCGAGTTTGCAGCGGGGCTTGATGAGGTCAAAAGGATCGAGGAGGTTGCCGCATTTATCGCACTGATCTCCACGCGCATCGTCGTAATGGCACCGGGGGCATTCGCCTTCAACATAACGATCTGCCAAGAAGGAGCCATGCTGCTCGCAGAAGGGCTGTTCGGCTGTCCGCTCGGCGAGATACCCATTATCCCACAGCCGTTTGAAGATAGCTTGTGAGATCTCAGTGTGCTGCTGGGTCGGAGTGCGGCCAAAATGGTCGAACCCAATGTTGAACCACTTGTAGACTTCCTGATGGATCTTGTTGTACTTGGCACACAACTCTTCTGGCGTCACCTTCTCCTCCAAAGCTTTCGTCTCTGTAGCTGTTCCATACTCGTCCGTCCCACAGATGTATAGTGTTGGTCGTCCACAGGCTTTGTGGTAGCTGGAGTTTGAAAATCAGCTTTTGGATCTGATAGTGGGGTGAGTTGAGTCATACCGCGCGAACACATCGGCACTCAGCACAGAGCCGACGACATTGCCCAGATGGGGCACGTTGTTCACATATGGAAGTGCGCTAGTGACAAGAATATTGCGCTCGCCCTGCTTGGGCAAGATTGGGTCTGAAGCCATCGTGGTTGAGAAGATGGAGAGGGTGGTAGAGGGGAGCGGCGGGAAAATCGAAAAGTGGGCTATCGCTCGTGACATACGCCCCGCATATCAAAATTTCCCTTTGTCACTGTCGGCTCAATCACCCCTTGCTTTGAATACATTTCCTCTTGCATTTATGGACTCTAATCTTCTCGATAGTCTCCTTGACCTGGAGCAGCAATTCTATCAAGAGGGCTATGATTTAGGCGTTTCCGATGGCGCAGAAGCCGGCTACACCGAGGGTAGCGTCTTCGCCGTGGAGAAAGGCTTTGAGAAGTTTGTGGAGATGGGACGCCTATATGGCAAGGCCTTAGTCTGGGCCCAACGCTTGGCCGACCCAAAGTCATCTGAGGCGTCTGAACTGATATTGTCTCGTCCAGCAGGCACATCTGACGCCTTGTGCCTCGACCCGCCAATCTGTCGTGACATGCCCAGCCTTCCAGCGACTAGTACTCGCCTGACAAGAAACCTGTCGACTTTATTGGAGCTCGTCGATCCAGCTTCCTTGGACATGACAAATACGGAAGAAGCCGTGAATGACGTGGACGAGCGTCTAAAGGGAGCCGCTGTCAAAGCCAAGCTTGTCCAACGAGCGATGGGTGAAGGCGAAGAACCATTGAGTGGCGACTCGCACGTCAAAGACACTTCTAAACCAGGGGATGGAACTGGCAGCATTGAAGATATCAGCTCCTTGAACGTGCGTCACTGAGGCCATCACAATGTCTGTTTCTATTCGCCACTGGCAGGCAAATATCTGCCAAATCCATATATATTCGACTCCTCAAGAATGATTTCAGAAAATTCCGGAAGAGTTACGAGCTAGATAAAGGCTGCATCCATTCCCAGCCTCATTTCCGAGGCCAGCTACCCTCAAGCACTCTCCCGAGTCTTTCGAATTTTCAACCACTGGATTGTGCCTCGTACTGCTCGTTCTGCGAAGAAAACTTGTCATTGCTGGTTCACCGGTGGCCCTCTATACTCCTGCCGAACCTCCAACTCTGGTTACTGCTAGTTGTGAAATATTTAGCCAAGTGAGAACCAGAGCCCATTCAGAGAGGCTGAAAGAACAACACACCTTACAAAATCCCGGAGACTACGATGAGGTTGGGGCAGCACCGCTATATCGTGAACAACCAAGAGAAGACTTTTTAGCCGCCATATTTGCCATGCAATTAAGATAACACCGGCAAGTTACTTTCTTTTCATGTCATTAGTTATAAAGGTTCCTTTTTTTTTTGTCTTCCAAAAGATAAATCTAACTTTTTCAAACTCCGTACTGTTTGAGAACTGCATGGGTTCATTGTTCAAGACTTCTAATGGCCATGGCCATAGCACCCTCCTTGGTCTTATGGCCACCGATAAATCCACTAGCATGAACAAAAACAGCACCCTCCGGAAGCTTGGCCTGACCAGCCTTCTCAGCCTCCGATGCCATCAAGCCATCTAGATCCTGATCACGGACACCGCGCCAGACCTCGGGGAGCGGCTTCCGGGAGACGAAGCTTCCTTCGGACTCGGACACGCACTGGACTCGCCATTTGGAGTCTTCGGTGGCACTCTCAGGGTATAGAACATAGTACACCTGGGATGCAGGGTCAATCTCCGTGCCTCCCGAAGCATCCTTTTCGAAATTGTATAGGTGCTCCTTCCAGGGGACACCACCTTGCGGGAGAACAATGATGCGGCCAGACGGGTGAACATCGGCACGAGAGCTATAGGCAGCCCCAACGGTGGTGCGGGCAGGAAGCCACGAGGAGCTGGCATGGTGCAGCTTCCGAGTGAAGATGTTACCAATAAGCGTACTGGCCCGAGCAAACAGACTATCCTCGTCTTGCGGCTCACCGGGCGGGCTAGTGGGGTCGGGGTTGTTCATGTCATTCACAATGGAAGCGAGGGTGACACCGCCATCCTTGAAACGCTTCTCCAAATTGGCCGCGGAGATGGCCGCTGGGTCATATGCAGAGATACCGTTGTCATTAGCGTCGATGGCCTCAATAAAATCTGTATAGAGCTTTTCATAGAGTAGATCAACGTCGGCGTGGTCCTCGGGCAGGGACATGTGCTGGGCAATGATTGCACGGCCAAAATGCATGTACACCAGTCCGGCAGACGAAAGCTTGGTGTAGTGCTGGGGGAAGCTCGTGGAGAAAGTCCGCTGGTGGTGATCGTATCGATTGAGCGCAGGGTCGTACACCCCACCGACGTCAACCACAGTGTGACAGGGCTCTAGCTGAGCTGGATCACGAGTACGGACGAGCGGGGAGGAGGCGTAGGTGGGCAAAAGACGGAGAAGGTAGACCGCGAGAGCCTCGTCGGCATGGAAATGACCACTGGAGAGCCGTTAGTTTCCCGACGACCGACATCTTTCGCAGGACATGATGGAGAAGAGAGATCCTTACTTGTGAGTACCGATCAAAGGCGATGGGGTCTTCAGCTTCTTTGCAGCAGTCTCGGCCATTTTGAATAACTGAAATCGCAGCATCCAAGGTTATCAAAAGGATGATTATGATTTGCTGCGCTTTGGTTGCGCGGCTTATCTGCGGCCACCATATCGGGCAACTAGGGCTCTGACCAAAGGGTGAAGCATGTCACCTGATTGGGGAGGGTGGTCATTCGCTCTTTCTTGGCCCAGTCTCGGTACTAGGTACATAGTTCCATACGCTTGATCTCGGCACTGTTGCAAGTACTGGGTACATGTTCTATTTGGCGTCCACTTCGCATTTCCACGCCGTTCTGGACTCCCACGAGCCAATCCCCTCCTTCTCTGCATGAGATGCTCGTGTCTTCTATTGCGACTATACGTATATAGTTTCGTAATTTTGAAATCAGCTCCAGGATCGAAGGCTCTGTGATGGTGTGCTCTGACCGCCAGTCTCGTCCCCGGGATACGTTTCTTAGCACCAACCTGGGGGAAAGTGAAGAACCAGGACTGCTGTAAAGCGTCATCTACAAAGAAAGAGAGCGACCACGCATCCTGGTAATTCTTCTTATCCTCTGCTTCTGCTTCGGCCTCTTTCCTATCCGTCTCCGTCTCGATCTCCTCTCCGCTGGCACTCCGTGTCTCCCATTTCCTGCATCGCCCGGCGCTGGGGCCCACGTGAAAGTCGATAAGCTCCAGAAGAGAAAAAGAAAAATAAAGTCGTGTGCTTCCCCTCCCCTTCTCCTCCTTCCACCACCAACGCGATCCGATCTTGTTTTGCGCGCCCGCGCGTCTCCCGATGTGGCTCTTTCGAGTCTTCTCCTCGGCCGTCTTCCTTGCCGTCACCGTCTCGTCCATTCCGTTGGCCTTTGATGTGGGCGGCAGGACATGCGGTCTGGCCTTCTCGCTATCCCTGGCCAGCTTCTACTTTCTCGTCTCGCTCTTGCGCCTTACCACCCCGGATCGCTCATGGTTTCGTTCATCGCTGATCACCGTTATTCGCTCAACGCAATGGATAATCATTCCTATCCTGTTGATCTGGTCCCTGAATCGATTCTCAGTCGATGCGGACAATGGTGGCGGTTGGGTGGAGCGCACTCTCAGCGGAAAGCGAGCGCAGGATAGCTCCGTTCACGAATGGCTTTTCGGTCGCGACGGTCTGATAGAAACGATGACCCTGGGTAACTGGGACCGACTGCTGAGATGGTCGACTCCCGTGTTCCAACTTGCCGAGGGTTTCTGCAGCCTGCTGGTCATCCAAGCAGCCGGGCAAATTACCCGCTGGCTCGTGAACCGAGGTGGACGGAGCGATAGCTGGATGGTATGTTTACGTCTATTGGGTTTTTCCATCTGCGCGACAACGTGTACTTACTCCCATCACAGATCGGTCTTTTGGTTGTATCGGCTACTGTAATCTCCAGCTCCGTTTATTTCCTCTGGCGCGTTCTCCAATTCCCTGAGATTTCCAACGTGGATGCAGCCTTAATCGGCGTCTCCGTCACTTGCGCAGTCATCTTGTGCGCCTGGGGCATTGGCAGCGGACGTGGTAACCCAGTCGAGAGTTCTCTGCTCTTCGCCTACATTGTCCTTTGTATCTACCAGATCTTTACCGATTATCAGCCGTCATACCCTGTGGATTCGATTCCTTCGCCTTCGCAAGTGGGCGACTTTCCTCCGCTTCCGCCCATTATCATGGCATCCTACACCACCCTCATGCATGCCTTGTCTCTGCTTCCGTCCATCATCCACGCGGCCTTCAACGTGATCACAGCGGTCTTCAGTGCTGTCACCCCGTCTGTTCTGATCTCACTCGCGTACCGATTGCTCGTGCTGTATGCCTCGACGCGCATTATCCCCGCTGTCCGTGAGTCTGGGGCCCGTGCCCTCTCACAGGAAGCTTCACTTGAAGACACCGATGCAGCCGGGCAGGTTCTCGGCTTTTTGAGCTACTTTTCTCCTTCCATTCTCATTGCTGTCTATACCAGTCTGTTGATGCAACACTTCTCTTCCACGTCACAGGCGATGGGAGGAAGCGGCGAATGGTGGAGCAGTCAAAATGGCGGCGGAGGAAATATTTGGAGATGGATCAACCTTGCTTGCACCATCACCCTTTATGCGGTGGAGCTCTGGCTTGGGGAGCACGATGATCTCGACAACGGACTGGCTGGTCACTGGAAGACCGACTGAACTGTTGCCCTCCATGGGGAATGATAAGCGCGCACATTGTCCCTCTCTTGCAGATAAGACTTGTGCACGCTACAGGTGCATAAACGCGCACTAGTATTCCTCCGCGGCCACGTTCCATTTACCTCAGGCGAAGCAGTCATCTTTGATTCAGGTGGCCTATCTGGCAGCGGTGGCTGTCCCCCAAAAACGCCACATATTGTTGGGAGGGGTCCTTGAAAGGCCGAAGTCAGGGGACAGCCCATCGAACACAATCACTGAAGAACTGCAGTGGTGCTACAGGGATATCCCTAGGGCAGTACCAATATCTTGTGCTTTCCAGTGTCATCTAAAGCCGAGATGATCCCTCGCCCCGATTCCAGCTGCAATCCATGGGGATCTCGCACGTCTTCCTTTGACTGATGCTATAGACGGACCCAGTATTGGAAACACTTTCCTTGATCCTGGTCCTCCGCTTTTGTGGCCTCAGTCCTTGCTCCCCTCAAGTGTATAACCAAGCCCCTTTTCTCAATACCAATTCTCAGGATGACCCGTATCCTGAAATGGATACTCCGCTTTCCTCCTTCACCTCCCCAATTGCGTGTTGACTTTTTACCAATTCCTGGCTCATTGATGGACTCTATCTCCATTTCTCGTTCCTATCGCCTCGCCCTCTTCCCGCAACCATGATATCCAATACAAATTTTCCTGCTATTTTTTCATTCCTCGCCGTCTTCCTCCCGTCCATACTATGTGGCGCCTATACCCTCCTGTCCTTCTCTGCTTTGTCTCGCTTCTTATTCTCCCTTGTCCTTTGGGTTGAATACTGTGCCATTCGTCCTACTCAGTACGATATCCGACTACTCTTGCTTGCCATTTCTGTAAATAGAAAACCTGGGGGTTCCTTGTCTTCTTTCGCCCCTTGTGATCCGGGCATAGAATTAATTAGAATCCTGTCTACCGGTTGCTGTACTTTTCTCGCCTACTCGATAGATAGTACTGCACAGCCTGCACGACATTCTAAAAGATAAGATCATTTCTCGTCGATAGTCTCGAGGTCAACAACTTGAACAGGTGAATGAGCCGTAGGAGAAGGTACTATCCATAAGCAACAGAAAGAGAAGAGAAAACGGTAAGACATGCGAGGTTAACAAAAGGCAACATGGATGCAGCATATGCAAGACATTCTTGGTGCCAGGAAGATGGCAGTAGGGCATAACGCAGGTGGCGAAGATCGCATAGGCTGAAATATCGACAAGATGAAACGGGGACAAGAGAAATCCAACGGTATGTCAATTGTCGGGGGTCATATCCATAAATTGAGACTGCATAGAAGCCAGATCGTCGACGACTTAGCGTATGAGATGACTTGAGGACCAGGCCCTCGAATCTCGCCCAGCATCACGTCGAAAAGTCACACTGCGCACAAGGTTCTTCCGTCTCTTTTCTTTTGAAGTGTTTTTTGGTGGGAAGCCTTCCCTCCCGATTGATTCCATTGGGTGTCATTTGCCCTGTCCCGCAGTGCACCTCATCCCCGGAAGAATCATTCCCATAGCGCCAGGCTTTTGAACAAAGATAAAGAAAAGGAGCAATCCCAGCCTGATCAGAAGTAAATGCAATGGAGCCAGCAGTGTTTACCGGCGGATGGGCACACCCTCCCGGGCAGGCGGAGGGCTGACACTAGGCTCCTTCGGCTCATTTTGCTGATCGAGGGGACCGGCAGACCCTTCGCTAACGCTGGTTCCGCGCTGCAAGTAGCTACCTTCTTTCACGGGGCTGCGACTCTGGAACCCGACCGAGCCTGGATGGCCACTGATGCTACCGGGGATTTGTTGTCCTTGCGCGCTGACGGTCCCGCCGTTGTTGGTGGCTGCTGCCGGGTTGTTGGCACCCGGCGACGTTGCGGTCAGATGGGGGATATTCTCCGGGACTGGGTGGCGCGATCCGATGCTGGTGACACCGACGTCCGAAGCTTTGCCCGCCTTACTGAGGGCGTAGTCACCCGAGTCGAAGTATTTCCGTTCCTGAAGAAAAGAAAAGGAGTCAGAAGATATATGAGGATTAGGGGGTGGAGAGGGGCAGTATCGTCGATACGTCGGGCGGAGGAGGGGTTCAACTGAACTCACCTTGAGCTTGTTCTGCAGGAGGTCTTTCTTGGTAGGCATCTTGCCATACAGGCGGAGGAGCCGCTGTTCCTCCGGAGTCAAGGACTAGAGCAATGCTTTAGTTATTGTGCCATCAGGAAGAAGAGAGCCGGGGAAGCGGACGCACGTTGATATCAACCTTGTTCTGTTGGTGGGGGTTCATGGTGTCGCGTTGTGTGGAAATGTAACTGAGGGCGGGGGTGTTGAAGGAGAGGTTGGGTGAAAAGCGTCCGGTGGAAGGAGGGGGGAGCGCGAGGTTGATTAATACGGGGAGAAGGAATTTCTGCGCGGGACAGTCAAGCACAAAGTCGAGAAGGGAGAGGTTGGGTGAAAAGGGTCCGGTGTAAGGACGATGACATGCGCAGTGGAGCTGTAGAAATGGGAACCGAATCCGAGTCGGAGACTATCGATAACACACGCCTGTCCGCGGGGCTCTGCTAGCGGCACATTTTTACTTGTAGAGAGTTTCAAGAATGCCGGTAGGCTTGCTGCTTCCGATTTCGACCTATGCGGCTTTCCGATCCCCCGCCGCTATTTCGATCTTGGATCACTCCTGACTATGCTATTGTGAACATCCATGGATGGCGAGCAACCATCGTACGTCATCAAGGAGGCCATGACGGGAGGCAAATTGCTTTCGATTTCCAGACACACCGGCCTCATAAATCACAGTAGCCATAGAACCGACCGCAATGACTCCAGGGAAAATTCGGGCGTCGTGTTCGACAAAAGGTAGACAAAAGAAGTAGAAGGCACTGAGCTGGACTGGCGTACGCGGAGGTCTGGACGTCGCCGCACATTCTAGGTTTCGACAATTCATCGTCGACTCCAGCCGAACTTGAACTCTCTTCCGCCTTTCCAGTCCTCCACACCCCCCGCCATGAGTGATCAGAAGACCCAGGAACCAGTGGCCTTTGTGGTCGAACACTTGGATCCCGAGCTGGGTCCTTGGTCGGCGCTGGAATACGGCTGCATCGCGCGCGAGTCCCATGCCCGCGGTGCCCGATTCCTACTCAGTTCGGTGCCGGCTGCGCTGCAGATGCCCGCCGACCTGGCCGCCACTCGCGGCCTCGAGGTGGAGCAGCGCAGCGTCGAAGAGATCTTCTCAGACCGGAAGGACAAGGTTTGTCTACTAGACCCCGCCGCTCAGGTCGAGTTGAGCCCGGAAGATGGGGATACCTTCGAGGTCTTTTTGTTCGGCGGCATTCTCGGTAACGAATTGATTCCCTTCCCACATTACCCGCGATTTCCACTAGGGGTTTGTTTGAAGCTCCAATTTGAATTCAGAACTAACCTCGTGCGTCTATCCCGGGGACTGCAGGCGATGATCCGCCGCGAGGTATGTACATATTGCGCTCGTGGAGCGGTAGTCGACTTCCCGAAAAGACAGTAGCGTGCTGACAAGCATAGATCGCACATCCGAACTGCGGAAAAAGGGCTATATCGGCCGACGATTGGGACCCAAGCAGATGACGACCGATACAGCCGTGCGAGTAACTCGCATGGTGGTGCACGAGCGAGGTGCGAGCAGTCTCTTCCTCTGGGGGTTTGCGTCTAGATTTGCAAGTCACAAAGCTTACATTCACACCAGTGCCTCTGGAGCAAATCTCCTATGCTGACTACCCCGAGATTCTGATAAACGAACACGAGCGGACGGAAATGCCCTTCCGCTACGTCAAAGACGCCAATGGCCAACCGATCATGCCCGAGGTGAGACGAGACATCCGCTCTCAAGACGCCGCTAGTAGTAGAGTCGGCACGCTGACAGAGACACTCAGGGGATGGTGGATCTGATTAAGAAGGACGCCGACAAGGGTGTCGGCGATCTTTTCTGAGGTTAGAATTGGCGGGCCCATGCCATTCTCCGAGGGCGAAATTCAAACTATATATATCTGTGTATGTATAGACCCAAGGATAAGACCAGGCGCGGTCTTATAACCGAAATGGACTCCGCCATCACGAGAGTGAAAAGAGGGAGAGTACGCACTTTCCAACTCCCCGAGGGGAGTTGAGGGGGATTAAGTGGGCTCTGGAGAGATGGTCGGGCGATACAAAACCATCTAGAATCCAATCAAAGCCTCAACTATCCTGTGCCAATAGCCTCGGTGCGCTCGAAGAGGGCGTGAATAACGGCGAGAAGAGTGGCGCATCTATAGAGCCCCCGAAAGGGGAAACGGGACATGGTATCTGTACTATTATGTAATGACAGATTAATTTCTCAGCTGCAATATGAGTGGTGGCTGTACTATACTTGTAATAACGAAGAATTTCTCATTACCGCAAGGCCACGCCAGCAACTCCAAACGCCGCCGCCTTTGACACCCCAAGGAGCCTGCTTATTTCGTTATCTCTTTGACCTGCTTCTCGTCCGAAGAAGCCATCTCTTTTTGCCCTCTCAATCGGCGTACTCATCGTGGATGCTCGCCATCGATTTTTCTGCCCATTCTCCTTCTATTCTCTCTTCGTCTTGCTCGTGCGCCTCTCACCCATTGCTTTTCCTCGCCCCGGCCCGGTTTCAATGATCGCTTGAACCGCGCAAAAGTCCCAGTCCGCCTCGGACCTTGCCAGACTCGCCTTTTAGCGCTTCGTCTCTTTCCTTTGACAGTCCCATGAGGAAATCGATAGTGGTCATCCTCTAGCATGCTCCCCATACCTTCCCTCCCTCAATCCAAAAGAGGCGGCGCCCTGGCTATGTTGTCATGGACGCTGTCCCTGGCCCTGGGACCGGCGCTGGCGGCGGCGGCTTCGGCTGCTGATTATTACGTCCATTCACTGCCAGGAGCCCCTGATGGTCCCTTTCTGAAAATGCATGCTGGGTAAGTCGTAATTTTTATTGATCGCGACGACCAAGGGATCGCAGCTAATATGGAGACTCGACAGGCACATCGAGGTCGACCCGGAAAGCAACGGCAACCTCTTTTTCTGGCATTTCCAGAATCGGCACATCGCGAACCGGCAACGAACTGTCATTTGGTTGAATGGTGGACCAGGGTGCAGCTCAATGGACGGCGCCCTAATGGAAGTTGGTCCGTACCGACTCAAGGACGACCACACATTGGAATACAATAAGGGATCATGGGACGAGTTTGCCAATCTGCTGTTTGTTGACCAGCCTGTTGGGACCGGCTTCAGCTACGTGAACACCGACAGTTATATCCATGAACTCGATGAGATGTCTGCTCATTTTATGGTTTTCTTGGAGAAGTTCTTTGAGTTGTTCCCCGAGTACGAGAAAGATGATGTGCGTCGTTCCCGTTTACCAGGAACCACCCACCCATCGTGGCGATATAACTAGAGACACGGCTGACGGTGTGCAGATTTATATTTCTGGTGAATCGTACGCGGGTCAGCATATCCCCTACATCGCGAAGGGCATCCAGGAGCGGAACAAGGCGGCTGCTCAAAACGGCAAGGACCAATGGTCGCTTCGCGGGTTGCTGATCGGCAATGGTTGGATTTCGGCCGTCGATCAGTATCCGGCGACTTTTGAATTTGTCGCAAGGGAGGGCCTGATCCGGGAAGGAAGCCAGACTTATAGGAATCTCGAGGCCTTGAATTCTGTTTGCCTTTCCGCGCTGGAGACACCCGAGGCCAACAACCAAATCAATATTGATGAATGTGAGATGATCCTGAGAGAGTTCACGAAACTCACGAGCACGCCAGACGGCCTGTGCTACAACATGTACGATGTCCGACTGAAAGATGAATACCCGTCGTGTGGCATGAACTGGCCACCGGATTTGGAGTACATGGAGCCATACCTTCGGCGACATGATGTGGCTCAAGCTTTGAACCTCAACCCCGGAAAGATGACCGGCTGGCAAGAATGCTCCGGCCTGGTGAGCAGTGCCTTCCGTGCTGCCAACTCCCGTCCGGCTGTCCAGCTGCTCCCTGGACTTATTGAATCTGGTGTCAATGTTCTCCTGTTCAGCGGTGACAAGGATCTGATCTGCAACCACATCGGTACGGAGACCTTAATTCACAATATGAAATGGAAGGGAGGCACCGGCTTTGAGACCTCACCAGGCGTTTGGGCTCCGCGCCATGACTGGTCTTTTGAAGGAGAGCCGGCAGGAATCTACCAGCACGCCCGCAACCTGACCTACGTTCTCTTCTATAATGCAAGTCACATGGTTCCCTTTGATCAGCCCCGCCAGACTCGCGATATGCTCGACCGTTTTATGAAGGTCGATATCGCCAGCATCGGTGGTAAACCGGCGGATTCGCGTATTGATGGCGAAAAGCTACCACAGACCTCTGTCGGTGGTCACCCTAACAGTACCGCTGCCGAAAAACAGGAAGAGCAGAAGATGAAAGAAACCGAGATGCATGCCTACGCAAAGTCTGGCGAGGCTATCCTGGTAGTCGTTATCATTGGTGTCACTGTGTGGGGCTTCTTCATCTGGCGCAGCCGTCGCTCTCATAAGGGTTACCGCGGCGTACAGGACGCGGAAATGCGAGGAAGCTCCACCTTGGGTCGCTTCCACAGCAAGCGCTCGGCTGCCGACGTTGAAGCTGGTGACTTTGACGAGTCTGAATTGGATCAGCTCCATTCGCCTGGTCTTGACCGAGAGCATTACGCTGTCGGCGATGCTAGTGATGACGAGGATAGCGACCATCAGTCGCCCGCAGCAGGAAACAATGCCCCCCATCCTTCATCATAACAAGCAACATTTCCCGAGTATGGTGTCGAGGTTCCTCTACCTGGAGTTTGTTCATGATTCTCCTGCGCTCTTCATGAGTGGGCATTTGTATAAAGCGGAGACGTATACTCTAATAGACTTAAATATATTTGACTCCTATGTATATGGTTCGTACTCTAGCTGTCCAGGCGCATTTTTTTCGGTGCAGGGAGATGAACTGTTCCCCTCTCGCTATCTAGTCAAATGTTGAGCCTTATTGCGACGTTGGTCTCTGAGAGTCATGCAACCATAGAGATTCCTTGTATGTGTGGATCATGGCTGCAGCGTCCAGACTTTGACGCTACCATCATCCGCCGTCGTCACCAGGATCTCATCTTCCTCGCGCCCTGCAGATCCATGATTCGCTCGTTTCGTCCATGCAATATGGTTGATCTCGTAAATTCCATGCGCACCATCCAGCACGGCAAGAACCGTCCACTCAGTCTGTAATGAGGTCTTATTCTCGGAGTCGGTTTCCATGGCATCGGGATCGGTCGACGTCGGCACAAACCGTTCCTCGTATACAACGATGCGCCCATCAGCACCCACAGACGCAACGAGTCCGGTTCGCTGACTCCATGCAACGGCGTAGATAGCCAGCTCATGAGCATGCGGAAGCACCGCATCTTCCTCCCACGTCTCATCGGTGCCCGTTGGCCGAATAATGCTTGGGATCCCAGTGGCAGCAGACGAATTCACTCCCGGCTGGACACTTTCCTTCGGCAGGCGGCGCCAAACTCGCACGGTGCGATCGTCCGAACACGAAATCAGCCGTGGGCCGGAAAGAGCGCGCTGCTCTCGCCATTGAATCTGCAGCGAAGACGAGTCGACACCTTCTGTCGAGACAGGTACCGTCTCGGTGCCCTCCCAATCCAAGAACCACACCGTTCCTTCGTGCTTCTTGATGCAGGCAACCTGTCCCCAATCATCCAGGTCTTCGCGCCATAGACGAATCGTGTCGTCATATCCACCGCTTGCGAGACACTCTTCGACTGGGTGCCACGCCACAGTCTTGACATCTCCGCCATGCTCCTGCATCACAGCCACGGTCTCGAAGTTATTGTCCCCGTCATCGAGATCCTCCCAGATCCAAATCGATTTATCGCGTGCACAAGTCGCAAGTAGCATTCCTGACGGCGACCATGAAACAGACTTGACCTCGCTGTCATGTCCGTCCAATAACACGGCGAATCGCCACTCCTCTTCCTCTTCGTCGCCATTCTCAGAAGCATTAGAGACATCTCGGTCTGTAGCTTCGCCATCGAGGCGGTTTGAATGGTCACTGAGCCCCCACCCTGAACTTCCTCCCTCCGCCCGTCCATAACTGTCCCACCGCCGCCAAATTCCAACTGTCGCGTCAAAACTACCTGTCGCCAGCACGCTCTCCCCGGAGATGTGCGGCTTCCATGCGCACGTCCGTACGCTACGCTTGTGTCCACCGGAAATCGTAGAGAGGAGTTTGAAGTTGGTGAGCGAATAGACCCGCACCGTCTTGTCGGAACTGCAGGTTGCGACGATGGGGAGCGTCGGATGCGGCGCAGTGAGCCAGGTTCGCTCCAATGACGGAGGCGTCAGATCTGAGAGAAGGGAGATCCGCGGCTTAGCCATGGTGTGTGTCTGGAGAAGGGAAGCAGGTGCACGTCTCCGTGGCTTGTGGGTGGCGGAGGGGAAATTTTGGATGCGGCTTGACGTGGGGTTGCGATTAGATAGAGCTGTTGCTTATTGATCAACACGGATGAACTGCTCCATAACTAAGGAACCTACTCGATAACGACCTGATAACCAAGCAAATGGGCGTATGCCTCATGCGTAGACTTGAAAGATTGGTTTGAATGTGTCAAAAACTCGCAATTGCATTCCCAGGTGCCGATAATTTCATCTTCTCATTACAATTCACAATGCCGGTCCTGCCAATCTACCATAAATTCCAGACCTAAAAAAACAAATCAAGCGACAAGGACGAGAACCTCGGAAACCATGATATTAGTATATGTATGCCCACGTGTAAGACAAGTCATCATTGTGGGGAAACGCCTTCTTCATATAGACGCTCATAAACTGTTCCGTGGCAGAGCCAATCTACCTCCCGTACTTTCTCCAGCTCGTCCACCAACTTGCCAACTTCATTGACAAACTCCGGCATCCCAGCGCCAGCCAGACTCTGACTTGCTGTCGTTGTTGCCCGCACCCTCTCCGAGGCGCTCGAGGCGCTAAGTCGAGAAAGCACATGACTTCGAAGTCGCGATAGAATCAGTCGAGCCACCGGGTCTGTAAAGCTGGCTGCAGATGATCCAATTCCGGCAGACTCGGTCGCCAAAGCCCTGGAAGTGGCTAATCTGTCCGGGATGTCATCAGGGCACACTTGAACAGCACCCTGGAGTGCGGCTGTAGTGCTTGCCGTGGCGACAGGTGCCAGGACTCGTCGGATCGTGGCCGCAAGTTGGGCACTTGCATTAGGCGGCATTGGGTGCGTCGATTCAAGGATAGATTGCACACGCTCTGCACTGATCTCATTAAAATCCAGGGAAAGAATCCGGTCGGCTTCAGGCCGCCACTGGGATCGAGCATCACGCTTCATCAGATTCTTGGCAGTCAACAAGATGGATGCCGTTGCTACGACCTGGAAAGCTCTTGCGTGCAAGCGCTCTAGTCGCCGATGGTCTAGTGCCAAGGTCTCCGGTATCAAATCCTCCGACACAGTAGCATTGCTAAACACAAGGTCTGCGAGACCATGGGCATATACCCGGGAGACAGGTGGACGAGGTTCGCCCTGAATATTTTCAGGATCTCGCTTCTTCATTTCGTCCACAATGATCTTGCGGTGGATTCGCCAGAAACGCCTGGTCTTACCCAGGCTAATTGACCCGTCGGTCACGCTCCGATCAAAGGTTCGTTCTTCATATCCGGGTGCTTCTTGAATCAGCTGTGGCGCTGCAATTTGGATCATGAAGTTCGTGTGATCCAGCGACAGCAGGTCTATAATGCTCATCAACCTCAGTAATCGATCAATGGCGTCTCCTGAAGTGTCCTCGGCAAAGTCTTTGATCACGGGGTCACGGTATGGAGCGCAAAGGCGAGGCAGGATACTGTTCATAAAGTCGAAGAAATTATCATAGGAAAATGAGCCGCTTTTGCACTGACTCTCGACCAATTTAGGATCCAGCACCTCACTGATGAGAACGTAGAGAGAATTCCCAGGTCGGAGCGAGCGTAGTAGGCGGTCCTGAATTACCGTGGCCATGGCAACAGTCCAGCTAGTGCCATGTCCGGCCTCGACATCTCGTCTCATCTGATCACACATGTGCTCCATTATTCGCCTTCGGGGTTCCGTATATGACGTCTCCTCAATCTTATATTCTTTATTAAGGAGAAGCTCATGCACCAGTACTCGGTTCTCGGGGAGAGCAGTGAGAATCTTGGTGAACTGTTCATGTGGAGAAGCCCGCTGCCTGTCCAATTCTTGAAGAACTGCAGCATCGACATTGTTGAACGACTCGCTAATAGGCGATGTCATACTTTCCGTCAGAACGTCTGTCGAGGTAGATGCCACCTCGGCAGATCGAGGGATAGCCTGCTTAGAAGCAGAGCGTTTCTTTTCCCGCTTGGCCTTCTTGAGCGAGTCTCGGACCATCTGCATTGCACGATCAGAGCCAGCGAGCCGCTTGAGTCGAGCCAGGAGGAGGATCTGGTTTTGGCGAATACCCTGTCGATAATCTTCCGCAACGCCACCGGCAGTATCATCTTTAACGGTTTGCCAAATCAGTTCGAGCTCAACAAACTGCGCGAGCATGATTTCAATCAGCACGGTAGAATCGTGCGACTTCCACGCGTGGAACGCTGAAAAGAAAACATTATGAGACTCGCAAAGCGTTTGCAAATCGGCTGTGATCACAGATGGCGAGCAACAGCCAGATGACAACAATGCGGCGACCTGGTCGAAGCCTATCAACAACTCACGCGCCTTTGATATCAAATCCTGCTCCTGTTCTCCATCTCCACTCAAGACCTCGGCTGGATGGGTGACGATGAGATAGCTGCTCAGGAAGGTGCGCACGGCGCCGCGTTCACCCAGGGGCCCGCCTTCCATGTCCTGTAGCCCACAAAGCCGAAGGACTTTGGTCATGATCCCCAGCACCTCCCGGTTCGACACGAAAGCTCCGACTTCTTCGAAGGGCATTGTACGCACCCGGTCGACGGACAAGTTGAGAGCCCGGAACTCCTGCATCACCTTCTTTGCATGACGGGTTCTCCAAACAAGCTGTATTTTCCGAGCGGCCGCATCCTGGGTGAGCGACTTGGTGACGGTTCGAGCCATTTTCTTTTCCTCCGCAGCCGGCAGGCTGCTGGTGCGCTGGCGCCGATGAGTTTGCTGGTAGAGGGTGCGTCGCTTTTCTGCTTCAGCAAATTTCTCTGCCATTTCCAGCCTCAAGCGAGCGTGCTCTGCGGCCTGCTTCTCCCGCTGGTCCTCGGCTTTCTTCTTTGCTCGCTTGACCTGGTCCTCACACTTGGCAGTAATGTCCGCCAGAAGACGCTCTCGGGCTTGTTGGGCCGCCAACGCTCGCTCCTCACTGTGCAAGTTCCTACTTGCCGCCTTCGCTAGGGCGGCACGCAATCTGACCTTCTCAGCATGAAGCGCACGGTCAGCTAGCCGTGCTTTGCGGCTTTCAAGGATCGACGTGCGCCGGAGGTGTTGGGCAATATTATCAGCGCTCGGCGTGCCATTTGAGGAGGCGTTTGAGTGGTGTGAATGAATCGAGGAAATGGAACTCCGGCGTGATGAGGCGGCGGAGGAGCGGCGCGCCTTGCTACTCCGGCGGTAGAAGCGAGCGGCAATGTGCGGCGGTAGTGTTAGTGGCAGTGTCTGCTCTTCAGACAACATCTCCACGTCGGGCTCATTCACAGAATCGGGAGAGAGGGGCGAGGGCCCTGCATCGGGAAGCTGGATCTCGATATCGGAGTTGCGACGCATCATCTTCGAGTCAGATCGACTGCGACGCTGCGTAGGGGGCAAGAACACGGCGGGGCAGAACTCGACTGATAAGAGATTAGATGCTGACGTGGGTGCAATTCACGGGTAATTCCCGGGTGAAGCCAGAGTCTGCGTCACACCCTGGGTTAAACCTAGGGCTCGAGAAAGGAGGAAAGTGATCTGGAAGCCTGAAACTAGGCACGGGGGAGCATTCTCGTGCCAGGGCGGCCGGGGTAGCGGAGGGATCCGTGCTTCGTTTCAGAATGGAAGGCGAGCCTTCAATTCATTTTGGAGGAAAGGAAGGAAAGGAAGGGGGGAAAAGGAACGGAGGAAAGAAAGAAACGGGTGAGGCAGTCGGGATTCTCAGCCTTTCCACGAAAGCAGTCAGGATAAGGTGATTTGCTGACCAGATGGAATCCGATGGCCGCAAGCAGAAAGACGTCAACGTAGCTTAGCTAAGCTGTCTCGGTCATCGTGATGGTGTGTTTTCAGCATGATGGATCATGTCTGGAATGTAGTTTGGGCTCGGATGAACGTTTTCAGGGTCATTCCGTGGTGAGATGGCACCTGTCTAACCTCATCTTAGGTTGTTGATGGTAGGCGAGGGAGTCAACGCTCCATAATAAACAACCACCCATCGGAACACAATGCATCCAAGGTATCCGACCATACTTCAACCGAGAGACGAGAGTATACGACCCAAATCAATTCATTGTAGGCCTGACGATTTGTACAATCTAGAATTTACACTACCGCAGATCCAGGGTCGAGTTGTAAAGGTGTGGTGCTCCCCAAATCCGAGAGCTACGCGTCGTCGCTCCGCAGTCCACACAGTCCATATCGGTGGCCTCGAACTCTCAGTAAGTGATAACTATGTGATCTCGCAGAAATGATAGAGATGCCCAACTGCCCATATTAAGGACGTCCCGGAGGACCCAGCCGATATGGAAAAACCTGCTGTATGATTTGACATAGAATCAGATCTAATGTATCTAAGGATGTGTAGCATATTCTCCGTTGAGAAATGAAATGAAACACTCCTACGTATGATTCACTGCTGTCTTATCGTGATGCTAATGTGACTTCATAAATACAGAAATATGTAGGCGCCATGCAATCTGAAGCAGGCTGTTTTATGTACTGCTAGGCCAAAGGAAGATGAACATCCAGAAACTGGGTGTTTTAATTGGCCCTTGACGCCGGGAAAATAGACGAGAGCAGGCGAAATTCTGCAGAACATTGTGGACTTGGGAAGACTTCGGGTTGGACGAACAATCCTTGTATCCGCCTAATGTTGTTGTTCGTCTTGGAAAGTGCAATTTTGTTTAGACAAGTCCAGTCAGGTACCATAGGGCCAATGGCCGGCCATATTTCCAGGTATCAAAGACCTGGGAGATTGTACCAAGATTTGCTCCTCAATGCCAAATTGAGGACATAGCGAGCACCTCATGTTCGTGTAAATAGTCGCGTGGTGAAGCTATGTGTCAACGGATACCATCTTAATTGTACTCTTTTAAGAGACGCTGTGATCTTGGAAACCAAGCAGTCCCACTCAGATCATCGATGACCGAAAATGTCGATGTATTCGACTTCATCCTCCTCCTCATCATCATCACCGTCACCTTCCCCGTCTGACCCCACGGAGTCGGATGATTCTGCATCGTTTTCCTCCTCAGCATCTGAGGCGCCTTCAGCTGTTGTCTCGCCCGCAAGGAATCCATATCGGTCCCGAAGCTTTCTACTCAGGAAGTTTAGTGCACCATACTCTGTCTCGCCATCGGCTCTGGATAGATTTCCAAAGAACGGCATAGACGAATGTTTTTCAGATTCACGCTCAGGGGGTAGGCCAAAGTAGTTGCTCACAACCGGTGAAATAGCACGGCCATGAGTCATGTTGTAAGACACAAATCGTCTATCAGATTGAGTAGCCATGGGGACACTAAGGTGAGAATGAGAGGTGAGACTCGTGTCGAGATGCAGGGCGGCCAGCGATGTTGTTGAATCCTCATTTCTGTTCAATGACGACGAGCGCGGCCGAGAGGGGAGTTCGCCAACACCTTCTTCGTCAAGCATGACAGATACATCTCCTTGCAAAAGCCGGATTTGAGCTGTGTTGTAAGACTCGCATCTACTTACATTAGCACGTGTCCATAAATTGCGGAGCAGGGTTACACACAAATCACATTTCAAGCCTAGCCAATGGTACTTGACAATCGATTTAGCGCCACAGTCATTGCAATAAATGAGGCCTTTAGTGTCCTTGAAGTCGGCAGGCATAGGCTGACTTTCGATTGTGCGATCCAGGTTTCTGAAAGTCGATTCCATGTTGGTAATGGTCTTACTGCAGATAGGACAGCGGAAGGAGGTCTTTGAATATTCCGAGAGACATTTATGGTGAATGCTATGCCCGCATCGCATCACGACGACCGTCTCTGGCGAAGTGAACATGTAATCCCCACATATGGGACAGTCGCACTGCGTGGACCTTTCGATACACCGATGTGTGTCCTCAATCGAGATCGGTAAACAGACGGAGCATGTCTAGACACAATGAGCATCCTTTCTTAATTTCAATTTGTGGCCGTGGGAAGAGCGGTCATGCAAAGAGATATTACCTTGCAATGGAAGAAATCTTTGCCAAGTCCCTGCCCAATCCGGCAGATACCACAATCAGCGCAATGGTAAATGCTCTTCTTACTATCGTTGTCCCATAGTTTGCAGATTTCACAGTAGTATTGAGCACTCTGTTGGCCGCATTGTCTGCAATTTTGTGCCGCGGGTTGGGGATGTCCACAAAGCATGCATAGCATATGTTCTGTGTCTCGACGAATGAGATGATGATCCTCGACTACATCATGACAGAATCGACAAGTATACCACTTCTTGCAGGTAAAGCATTGAAGTTTGACATTTCGCATGTAGTGCTGGCAGCCCAGAAAGGCCTCTTCCAGCTCTTCTATGTCCGGATCTTCGTCTCCTGCATCGGCTACTGGCGACTCAGGCTCGACTCTGGAAGCATATGTGGGTTGCAAGTCTTCCCGTTTCAGCGAAAATAGGGTCTCATGCTGTGATGTTGAGGCTGTCAATGTTGGACTCATCGCACTCGTATCTAAAGCTTGTTTGACTTCGGGACCAGACGGACTCGTAGGGATGCCCACGCTTAAAGGGCTTAATTGCGGAGACATCGCTGCTGATCCGTTTGGTAGCGACGATCGAGAAGAGTTATAGCTGGCTGTCATCAGGTCATGGATCATCCGTGCCTTCTCATCGTTGCTGCAGGCCAAGTCCCGTATAGCGTGTATCTTGTTCCGTAACCACCCCATTCCGTCATCTGCCGGTAAAGAGGCTTGACCAAGTTCATCGATATTGAAAGAATGACCTCGATGTCTCCCAGTTGTTTCACTTGTGTCATGTCTCAATCCGAAGGTGACGTCCGAGGATCCATTCGGCTGTATCATTGAGGCTGGACGTTCGGTGCCAGAATCTTGACAATCTACCGAGACTATATGCGTATCATCTTCAAGGATGGTCTCAGGTAGGTTGCCGTTGCTTGTTCGACTGGATACCGGGCCATTCAGAGGCACTAGTCTAGTGCTCTCTGGCTCAGAATCTCGGCCACTCATGTCCTTCGGTAGATTCGTGAAGAAGTGAGGACTGGGCAAAGACACTGCATCTCCCCCAGCCAAATCCGTTCTACCGGGATCTTTTTTCACGTCGAGGGCAAGTGGAGGTTCGGTCTGACTATTTCGGGTCGGTTTTGTTTGTCCGATCGGGGACTCCGCCTCGTTCTGTGACGGGGGGTGGCGAGAGGTGTGTATGCTTCCGAATTCGGCCAGCAGCGAAGAGACGAAGCTGCTCATGAAAGCTGTGCCGGTCACATCAGATTGCAATGACCACCAGCCGAGCAGAAAATTGACCTGGAGAAAGATACTTGGGTGGTGGTGACATGTGACGTTGTTGGGCTGCTGAATCATCATCACATGGTGGCCGCCCGCGGAGATCTACGTGCTACCATGTATGAATCCCAACATGCCAGCCTAGTCCCCACATATCGAGATATCTCGAGAAGGATGTAAATTGTAGAATAATGTCTTCCGAGCACACTCATTCTTGGAGATTTTCCACTATGGCAATTCTATTTCGGACTAATTGAACCCGCAGGTCACAGACCTGCAGCAAATCTGCATCGGATCTGATTACTTCCCATGGCCGTTTTCCTGGGGCGACCGGGAGCGGCATCGATAACATCGATGATCCCACGATGCTGCAGCCTCCAGTGAAAAATAAGCATCAATCAGAAACAAATATTGCTCATAATGGTAGCGGAAATCGGTAGAGGGAGATTGGGACCCGTTAGGCCTGAGCAACCATACCCAACAATCCCGAGATTTGTATGGGTGGGTATGTAACGAGATCCCAGACTGGACGAGATCTAGTGGGTAGCTTCCGATTTGGGAGAGCTGCCTCCTCACCCCGTTCTGGATTCATGCCCAAGGAAAATACTGGCGCCTGACGGGGACCGGTGGTGCCGGTGGTGCGGCGAATGGGAGCTGTATTCTGCCTTTTCAGTTGGAACTGTCCTATCACTTCAAACACATCCCCAGACTCTCATTCAGACGCTCGAGAGTGGAATTGTAATGTTGGAATGCATTCTGGCGTAGCCGATACTCCGCTTTCCCGAGTCCGAGAACTTTTAACCTGTGGCCAACTCAGAGATATGCTTCTCCCCCTCTGCATCTGCCGGTACGGGGGCACCTACATGCGAGACTCTTTTGCGACCTGGGGCATCTCCCAGAATCGAACGATCAAAAGATTCCGCACAATCCTATGTTCAAGACCTGCAAATTCGGTGGCGGACTCGAGGAAACGCAGAGTGTTGGCGATTCGCGACGGATCGAAGTCTTCGCGGGAAGAGGATCGAAAAGCATTGCGTAACGTTGATCGTAGAGCATGGCGAGCCGGAGTCGAATAGCGGATTGCTTTGAGACCTTGTCGGTAGAGGTGACGGTATGCATAGACGATAGCTTGCTGTTCAGCCAGTGAGCTGGCCAAGATCGAAGCGCTCATTGCCTCGGGCAGTTGCAGTATGACTGATTTGTTCGAAGATCAGCGCAACCGCAACGAACAAGTTGGAGCTGCGGCCTCGGGCCGCGCTAGCCTGATCTGGACATGGTGACTTTGGGCCGCAACGAGCCCTGGTGTTCACCTTGTACTTTCCCATTTACACACCCCCAACCTTGTGTTCTATCTCTTGCGAGCTCCCGGTCACTTCTTGTCGAACTGGCTTCAACAGTTTATCCAACGTGTCTGTCTTCTATATGACCACCGTGGACAGCGCGTCGACCCCACCCGATGCCACCCCCCGGGTGTGGTTTTTTTTATGTGAACTGACCGCCCGTTTCCACGCTGACCTACAAACCGACCTTGACGGCTCCGCCACTGGCATTAGAGTCAGAAACATGTGTTGAGACTTCTGTGTGGGACTGTCTCAAGAGTCAGCCTGAGAAGAATGGCTCGAGTCGTGAGGAGAGCCGCCTCGGCTTCAGTCAGGCGCGCCCCCAGTCGGGCTGTCCAAAGGAGAGCTCGAAAGCACAAAGTGATAATGGAGTCGGTGACCCAGGAGAAGAAAAAACTTCGCAGTGTCGTATGTGTCTTCTCGCGAGGATTTTGCATGGATGGTGCTTGACAGTTGGAATAGATCTCTTTCGAAGTGAAAGCGCCGAGTGGATACACCTTTATCCCGGCAGGCAATCCACTGCTCACCACGACATGTAAAGAACGATGCCGAAAAGAAGGACTTCAAATTTATGCAGTCTCTGTAGGTTGAAAGTCTTCAGATCGCCGCCTGGGGCTATTTGAGCATAGCTTATTCCCCGCAGACAACTCCTCATACGCGCACCCATAACCTTTCCCAACATGTTCATCGCATAGGATATCATTTCCCCAGCACTGAGGTGGCAGCTGCCTGTTCGGAACTAGGACTCTATCTTACGAGTGCAGGAAAAGCAGTGCCTTTCCATACTCTTGGCACTGCAAAGCATCATACACCTGCCGACTCTGAAGTTTCTCAGGAGGTGATCAATATGGAGGCAAGGGATGCCATTAAAGACTTGTTTCCTAATATCCCGGACAAGGATCTGTTTCAAATAATCAAAACTGCATTTCAAAAGGTACGTTCACAAAAACCCCCCCCCCCCCGACTGCGAAGGATGAAGATCAGGGATGTCTGACGCCGTTGATGTTAGGGTCAAGGGAAAGTCGGCACAGCACCTGAATTACCTTTGGCTCGTAGAGCACAGTTGGCAGTGGTGGCGCACATTCGCCATATTTACACTGACTATGACCGTCTCCTAAAATCTGGTTCCTTCCATGAGGCAAGGTCTGCAGTTGAACAATCCACCCTGGCAAAGCTAATTGCGTGGCGGGGTGATGACGAAAATGGTCAGACTGTCTTGGAGGATGTCTTTCGCGAAGTTATTGTCATATCCGACGATGAAGACAGTGAAACAGATGAAGGGGTTGCTGCAACAAGTACTCGTGACCCTAGTGTGGAGGTCCTTTCCAGAAACGCCAGGACCCATGAGATACAGACATTAGCGGTCCCTTCCTTGAGATCTTGCCACCAAGACTCTCCTCAAGAGCTCTCTGAAGAGGCTCCGCCGCCTGGGTTCCGGTTTGTTGCCAAGATGCCAGCCAAGAAGGCCATCGATCGTCGAGGATTTAGCCGATACCAAGCATGGAACCGCGCTTTGAACCGATATCGGGCTGAGGCACATGGCACTGAGCAAGACGCGCATGGGGATGGTCCAGCTGAACAGCAAAGCCCGCGTTACGTGAAGCGACCTGTTGCAACACATGAACATTCAGACCCTAGACGCCTGGATATTACGCCCCTACCCACAGAGGCCATTACTAGATTTGCACCAGGACGTGTTCATGTTGGAAGTCCAGCCCAGCGAATGCTAGGTGTTCCAGCAGCAAATCGACTGGTAGAAAAGCATGTAGGTGCTCAGGAGGCTCAATCTCCTTTGGATAATCAGCGAATACCTTCTCAACATGGGTCTATTGTAAGGCCATCAGTACTAACCACGCAGCAGCCGCATGAGGTTCGTTCTTTGGAGAAAAGCCCTCGCTCAAATGGGCAAGTCTTCTATTTCCAGAACATGCCTCACCTGGATATGGAGTCCACTCGAGCCGAGAGGTTTCCAGTATCCTCAATCAATAGGGCGAACGTCCCTATATTTGTGAGCGGTCCCAAGGAGCTGCATGACAGTAGCGAAAGCCAACTTCGGACCCGGAATGAAACCACCATTCCTCATCCTAGGTCAGGAGTGAACCCATCAAATCCCCAGGACGTTGTGTTACCATCTATTGAAACTCCTTGGACACCGGAGAAGCGGCAATCGGAGGGCCGCTTAGAGAACCTGACGAAGAGAATGTCGCTCCGCTCCTTAACTCCAGGCCATTCCTCAGGAGATATCTCCCATAATACCAATGTTGCCGCACTAGACGGCCCTGATCAAGGTTTCAAGAGAAGACGGCTGGCATACTATGGCCCGCGTCATGACAATTCCAGCCTTGATAATCGGAATCGACCCATTGGAATATCGGCCTGTGAAAAAATTGATCCAAAAGGTCAATACCGCCGCAATGAAATCGTGCCAGAGCACCGTCCACAAGGCAGCTTTCATTACCGTCATGATCAGCCCACCTTAATGGAACAGCCTGTACTCACAGGGCATCAGCGAGAACGGCCGTCGAGTTCCCTTGTACTCCCACAGGTCAATCCAGATGCTAGGGCCTTTTTGGATCGGACCCGAGTCGTCGATTTACACGAGCAAGCCCCCTTTCAATATCCTCAATCTGGACCCTCCGGAATCAACGGTGTGACTATGGCTGGAGACCGTGCTCGCAGGTCTGCACTGGATGTTTTACGTCCCGAGACCCAACCGGCTTATGATGATGATCGTAGTCCACGTATGGATCGTGTGCGGCCAACTATGGTCAAAGAAATCCGTGCTCCTCTCTGGCAGCCTCGTATTGATGGTAACCGTCCTGTGGTCCACGATGCTCCCTTCGATGGACAGCTTTATGCTGATGGCTTTGTCCGTCACGTTGACATTCGCGAGCCGAGACCGGCCGAATACTTTACCCGCAGATCCAGGAACCAGCCCATGCGTGGGGGAGAAATCTACATTCAGCCCAGCCGGGCGAGGATCCCCGACCGTTATGCTGCCCAGGATCCACCCCAGCGTCTGAAAGCCTCCGGGAAAGGTCAGGTCCCGAGTCTGCATATGGCGGACACCTCTCATAACCAGATCTCCGATGTTGCTTCTGGGAAGCATGAGCAGCTTCAGTTGTCTACTGCAACCTCTCGTGAGAGGCGCCCTGGGAGCGGATTCAGCACCACACGGTAAGCCCATTAACATGGGAACTACTACTTCACTTGCGCACATCCCTTCGCATCATCCAGGGGCTTACTGACTTTGCTCTCAGACGTGTGCATGATCCCCGGTCGTTTCCAATGGCGGAGCAGAACCGCCCAATCTACGTACAACGGGTTGAGTCACGCCCGCCGCAGTATACTGCGCCAGATGAAAGACATATTGTCATTGTCGAATGAAGGAGGTTTCAGGATGGCGTTTGTGGAGGGCATTCTTTGGTTTGCATTTGTTTCCATCCATTGTTGTCCATGATACCCACCTGCATATTCTTAGAACGCCTGTATTCATGGGACTACAATCTCAGTCGTCATGCGACAACATGCATCTTATTACTCGGGCCTTGCGTAGTCTCTCCCTCGTGTTTGAGTAGTTTGTGAATATTAGGAGGGAGATGCAGTATGTATATTGCGCTTATAGAATGGTTTCCGACAGCCAAACATCCATCCGAGCAGCCTCTAATTTACCCCCAGGTATGAATCGGTGGCATCTTGGTCGATGAAAAGACATAGGCCCAAAAACAAGAGCTTTCTGGGATACCGCGTAGCGGACAGATCAAACACTCATGGTCTGCCCATCTGCCTCGCCACTGTTCACCGTCTTCCCGGTCTTCTTGATGACTTCCAGCACTGTGGCATATGACACAGTTGGTTCGGTGGAGACAAGCGCTGTCTGGGAGTCAAGGTTGACGTCGAAGGACTTGACGCCTATGGTGTTGTTAGTACGATCTCAGGAGGACCATGGTGGCAAGTATAAGGTAAGATAATATCATACCTTCCAGCTTCTTGAGCACACGCTCCACGGCGCCGGAGCAGCCGCCACAGCTCATGGATACGTTAAACTTGTACTGGTGGTCCGACATGGTGGTGGGATGAAGAGTCAACGAGCGCGGGGCTGCGGGAGGAAAGGCGGAATGTAAAGTCGGCAGCGACAACTGACAGAGATCAGAGAAAAGCAAGGGGCAGAATAATACTGCTGTGCATCGGATGCTACACGGAATTGACAGGGACATATACACAAATTTATAATCCCCTCTGCGCTGGTCTCCCCCGGCTCCAGGGTCGCGGCTTTGTCATAGGTGTTTCATCCCTTCCAGTGAGCGATTTCCGCGATTGGCCTCCGCGCCACGGTGGGTTCTGCAATAAACATAGTAGTCGCACGTAATATCTTTGCTTCTCGACTCTCTACCAGCTCTATTAATGGCTAGAAACCTGCTGCCCGCCGCTTCTTCTTGTTTTTGCCGCTTTTCTTCACTTCGCGTGTCCCAAACTGGCCTCGCTCCATCTGGGTCATCGGCTCCTCCATCGTAGGCTGGCTGCTGGGGAGCGGGAAGGTAGATGGTGGGTGTTCAGGCTGACTACCCCAGTTACGTGTCGTGAGTGCCACAGGCGTCGGTGGCAGGGATGAAGGATCGGGTGCAACGATTCGCTGGGATCGCTTCTTGCGCAGCCGGTGCCTGGGGGTGGTCGGCCCTGATGCCCCCTCTCTCTCGTCCAGGAGATGTGAAGTCTTTTGCCATTCATAGGTGGCAGGGTTGGCTCCTGTTTGCCAATGGAACAGCAAATTGGCGACATTTCGGGGCATCGCACGGGGTTCTTTGAAGGTGGTAAATGCGGCGAGATTACTGTAGACAGGCGCGGGGGCTTCTTTCGGTCGATCGCCAGATGCTCCATCTGCCTGGAAACGCCTCTCCCTTACAGCCAATGTTTGGCTCAAAGGGATCTGCGAAGATGATAACTGAGGGCGAAGGTCCGGGGGCGACGTCACGCGTCTGTCTGCACCTCGATCCACGTCGGCCGATTGGGCTGGAGGGGGTGCTTTATCATCACTGGGCTCGTTGGAAACCCGGATCAGTCGTGCTAGGAGAAGATCAAGGGCAACCCCTCGAATGATTTTTTCCTTCATTCGACGAGTGAGGTCGGGTATGTCGTGAGGGAGGTCTGTCAGCCACTCGTGAACCAGTCGATCGTAGGTCTCCAAGAGATCCAATGTCAGCTGTTTTTCATGTGACGATGTCGGCATGCCATGGAAGAGTTTGGAAAGCCGTAGCGGCAAAGCCATGAACCCAGGTTGACCTTGAGGGTAGGGGTGTTGAGACAAGGCGGTTGAGACAAGGCGCGCCAGGTCATGAGCGTTCTTATCAATATCGTGCAGCACAGGTCGGCCACCGGTCAACTCAAGCCTGGATGTGATCAGTGCTCCAATCCCTAAAAGGGCCTATGGTAGTAGTTCTCAGACTCACATTGTTTCACTTGCTCGTCCGTCGGTCAAGCTCTCAGTCATATCATTCTCCAATTTCTCAATCATTTGGTCCAACGTAGCCGGCTGTTGTTCCAGACCACTCTGCCTTGCAGCTTCGGGTGTTCCCACAGCAAGTCCATATACAGGTTCCCAATTCAGAGTCCAGTCAAGATCGGTGTCAGTGATTGTAGGCATAACATGTGGAGAAGGCTGGGGATCGGAGGGGCAGGCATCCACAGACTCATCCCAATCGTCCACGACGAAATTCTCATCATCAATGTCTCTGTCCTTCCCGATCGGCCTGTGTCGTTTCAATCGCATAAGACTGCTGTCTTCCTCAAGGTTTAGATCCTGCTCGCTGACATTCTTATCCGGTCCTTTGAAGATTGTTTCGTGCACAGCAAGAGAAGAGTCAATCCAAAATAGCTTGACAAGCGTCAGGCCAGGGTTGTGGTGCGCTTTGCTCACGGGTGCAACAGAGTGAGCAACTTCCCTGAAGACGAAATTCGAGTAATGGGCAAGATTCGTTTGCTCAATAGAAGAAACATCGACTACTGATGGGACGTCGAGTAAAAAAGGATCAGATACAGCTATTGACTCCATCTGGTCATCGGCGACAAAGGGGCATGGAAACACTTGTACCAGCTCAGCAAGTCGAGAATATAATACGAGATGTAAATCTGGCTCGGTCAGTATTCGCATCGAATGGCGGAGAGCTGGGCACATACCCCCATTCATTACTAACTCGCTAAAACGCAGGGTTGTGTCTTCTGGGTCTCGGAAATGACGCCAGGCTAGACGAGCATGTAGAGTTGGTCTCAAGCCCATTTCATTTGGCCGAGTCCCTGTGCTGTCGAACCAGAGCAGCCGAGACGTCGTCAGGACGAAAAAATGAGATTTATGCTGGGTGCTTCTTCGCACATCCAATATCCACTCGGATTGCTTGCCCATGCTGAGCTCGATAATGCTGGACCGAATATTATCACCGGTAATTTGGAAAAGCATAGCGCTGCGACGATCGGCAACCAATATAGTCGAAAAATCGGCAATCCACTCAATAGACGCCCAACCATCATGCCGAGGACCATTCGCACTTGGCTTGTCCTCCATCGTCAGCGAACCTTTCGGGCCAGGGGTGGCAGTCCAGTTAGCCTTGCGTCGTTTTTCTCGGCCCATGATCTCCCAGATGCTCCAGTTTCCCGCAGTATCAACGATGGCCAACTGTTTCTGATACCAAGGATTGAATGCTACCCCGGCATGCGGGAAGGTGCCCGTGTATTCTTTCGAGATTTTCACTGCGGGGTTCGCATCAAGCCTAGAATTTCGCAAAGGCATCGAAAGCGTTGCTATATCTTCATTTTGTATGTGCATGGACACACGGTCTCGTTGGTATAGAGGGCGAAAAACCACGGTTGAATCTGACATGCGAGCAGCCATCCAAGTGGCCTTCTCCTCGTCGTCTTCTGCCGGTCTGGCAAAGCAGATTTGAAGAATTGGAGCCCCGTGCGACGACCATTCAGTCGTTTCCGCATCCCCAATGGACGGTACCCGCAATGCAGAGTCCTCAAAAATGAGCTCTGCGGTATCTTCTACCATCACTCGAAATGAGACCGTATTCCCACATTCTCCAGTCACCACCGCTGCGATAGCAACTGGAGACGGACGAATCTTTACATCATCGTTTCCGAGGTCTACCGCAAATCCCAGGTCCAGAAGCGAGGAGACTTGGGGGTCATAGAGGTCATTTATAGTTGTGACGAACTTGGAGAATGAGTCGTCGCGAATAATGGACCAGTGTGTTGCCAGATCGGGGTGCGCGTTCGGGATCAGCTTCTGATCTGGTGGTCGGATCGTCTCAATTGACCGGTCAGGTTTGATGACGATAAGTGGCGTGGGCACGGTCGTCTTCGTCAAACCAGTGTAGGATATCGAGGGTGGCTGGATAAACGAGCGCGAGAATGTCCAGGTCTTCGTCTCGGGGAGATAGACAGCTCTTCCCACATGCCCATAGTGTAGAGCACTGTCGGGATGTTCATCCATCGGATCTTCTTTTGTTCCTTGCGATGTGCGCAAGGCCCAGCCAGACCATGTCGAGGACTGGTTAGGCGATGAGAGAGAGATTTGGCCAATCAATAATTTGAATGGGTGTCGACAGCAGGGTCATCCAAGCTCGCAAGTTTTTTGATCGCTTATCGATAAGCCCGCCCTTTCGTTGCGCCGCAACCAAACACGCCGATCCCCACGCGTTGGGCTTTCTTCCACCAACATCGCGCCGACGACTTCGCAGCGCAACATCTGGCATATCTACCATGGCTTCTTCATTCGAACCTTCTCTCTCGACAAGTGGCATGCGCCCCCCTCTTGCGTCGGCGGATGCCCCGTCGATGGCCGACTCGTTGCCTAGCATAAACTTCGGGTTCGAAGACCTGCGCAATCGAATGGCCCAATTCACCGCCAAATTTGACGCCTTCATTGAGCGAGGACGTAAACAAGTGCTGGAAGAGCGAAATCAATTCCATATCAATCTTGCTGAATTGCAAGGTACGAGAGCGCCACTCATTTATTCCGACCAGTCACTCACCGTGATACTACAGAGGACGAGCGAATGCGACAGCGGGACATTGAAATCCTCAATTTGAAATCACAGACCCATGAACAGACACTCCAGAAAGAAGCGGCCGAAGCAGCTGAGATGCATGCCGCTATCTCTTCCATCACCATGGAACGCGACTCGCGACTTAGCAAGAGGGACCGCCTCAAACAACAGATTGCAGAGACACAGAAGGCGATCAATCAAAAGCTGGAGGCGCAAAAGATCCACGCCAAGCATTTGGATGCGCAGTCCCGACTCAACTTCCCCGAATTGGAATTTTGGCAGGATTATCTGTGTTTACGGATTGAAGGAGCGGGTCGTGAAGACAGGTTAAAATTCGTTTACAGTCATCTATTGGAGAAAGACTGGGAGGCCGAAGCGTGGTTTGAACTAGGAACCGCTAGCCGCGACTACGAAGTGTTTCACACGCGGCCCAAGGTGGATCGGGATGCGTTGGAGCGTGAGGTCGATCTGGTCAATGATGATCGGGACTTTGGGGGTTTCCTCAAGCGAATGCGCAAATTGTTTATGGAGACCATGAACTAAGGCTGCTTCAATTGTGGTCGGATATCTTTGATGTGAGATTCATAAGTTTTATGCACAGGCAGGACTGAGTTTTCCCAGATCATCAATGTTACGTAGACTACCTAGGTCGGTGTAGGGTGCTCAGCCCCCTGTGGCCTCGCGATAGAATGCCACACTTCGATTTGCACCCGCAGTCGCAAATGCTTCCGAACGGTTCGTTTTGGGGAGCCAGATGACGCTCCAAACCGCCTTTTCAGTTTCGGAGTGAGTGGCAACACACGTTTTAGAGTCAATTGACCAGACCTTAACCTTGCCGTCAAATGAGCTATAACATGCGTCAGACCGAGACTGGCCGATCAAACTGAGAAGAAGCTATGAACTTACCTGCTGAGAAGGTATTCGCCTGTATTGCTCCAAGAAAGAGACAAGATCCAAGCGGAATGACCCGAGAGGTTGGCAATCTGTTCACCAGATGATGTGTCATACAGTACAATCACTTTGGAGTCTCCAGCAGCTGCCAATATCTTCCCACCGGGTGAGAACGCCACAGCTCTGACCGCTTGCACCAGACCTATAGATGCGTTAAATATCTGTGGTTCTTGATGATCAATATCACGGACCTGACAGGGAGAAGGGCATGCGGCCCTCTGAGGTCGTGAAAATGTAGACAGCGCCGTTCTCATGCCCACTGGCAAGTTCATTGCCATCGGTCGACTGTAGTTGTTAGCAAAAGTTGGATTGGATTTTTTTTTCTTTTTGACTGGAGAGACCTACCAGGTCGATACAGGTACCAAAGCTGCCTTTGGTCTCATGATCTCGGAGCTGCTTGCCGGCGTCGCTCAGATCCCACACCCTAAGATGGCCATCTTGGGAAACTCCTGCGAGATACTGCCCATCCTCAGACAAGGCAATCGCCCATGCATTCACACTCGCTAGATGAGCTGTAGGTTTTTGGTTAGCCCGCTATTGCTTCCTCGTTGATCTAGGGCTGCTCATGCCTGTGGTAGACTGGTCTGCGGACCAATGACCCTCCTTGCAAGACCAGACCTTCACGTCACCTGCAAATCCAGCGCTCACGGCGCGGGTACCCTTGCCGTCGGTCACGACGTGGTGGCAGCCCAATGAATGAGCCTCGTCAATGGACTGAACCAGTGGGAATTCGGTGTCGAGGGTCGAGTGTACCTTCAAAGATGGAGCACCCGATGCCGATAAAATCTGCTTCTCAGTCGCTGCGAGCGAAAAGATATCAACGGGGTGCGCTGAAACTCGTTAGCACATCCCATGGGTCAGTCTCATGGGCCAGATGCCAGCACCCACCATTATCTGCTGAGCCCCACGCAAGATATTGCCTCGACTGTTGAAAGTTAGCTGTGGCATCAATCACAAGCTCGAGTCTTTCATACCATTTTGGATATTGTCTAGGATTGCGTGGGTGGTTGTTTAGGCTCGCTGTTTCACGCTGTTGCCGAGCCATGACGTTCCACTCGCGGAGGCCTGCATTCCATTCCGCCTTTGCTTGCAAATCTGCTTTAGGACACTGGGAAAAGTTTCAACTCTATGGGTCTACACCACTCTGCCCAAAGATCGTCTACTGATGAAATGCATTTTGAGATTGTTGGAGTTAATTGAATAAGAGACCGGATCCGAGCAACGCCAAAGAAAAAATATTTATTGATTCCCACATAACCAAACGCCAGGTGCCATGCAGCCTATATCTTCACCACACAATTCTAGAAATACAGTACCCTTCACTTTTCACTTTCCAGGGTCAAGTCTGACAGGCCTTGCAATCTTGAGAAGTGACTACCCTCTCGTTCAATCACAAGGCTCATGCAGTTTGCACAGTTTTCCACGATTCCTTGATTTCTAACGAACTGTCAGTTCACCTGATATCCTTGTGTTCAGGAAGGCACCTATCCCAAAAGATAGTTCCAATTAGGTCTCATCAAGGGCTCATCGTGGATAGCATTTCCCAGAGAAAAGCAAAACCCCAGGGCTGATTCAGTTTAGTCTGCACTCACGTACCTTTGACACAATGGGGGCACAACAGATGAGCCCGCTTGACTTGTCCACAGCCAGGGCATTTGTTGAGGCTTTGCACATCCTTTAGAGCCTTCCCTGCCATTTGTCGGTGGCGCTTCTTCATGTGCGAGGTCTTCTTCTTCGGAACGGCACGGAGGACAGACTCCCAGAGGTCGGCGAGCAGCGGTGGAACAGTGATAGAGATGGGGAGAGCAAACGACGTCGCCAGGAATCTCAAGGGAGTGGGCTGGGATGTCCGCGACAGCGGAGCAAGCAGTCGCAGAGCCATTCTGTTGCGTGGGTGGTGGGAGGGAAGCGCACAAGGTGTAGAAAGCCAACCTTGGGTCGCGCCGTAAATGCGATTGGCGAATGCAAGAAATGCAAACACTGCTCGACTTCTCTTTGCGCAGAGAGGACACACTAGGCCCAAACAGGGATAGCCCACCCCTGAGTTTCGATAGGGAAATAACAACGCCGACCTTAAGGGGGTTCTCCAACATCTTCACCTGGGGAACGCTCTGTGTCTTCACCCCTACCTCATTCCCACAATGGCTGCCGCTACCAGTGCTGCTTCGGCTCAGCAACCCACCGTTTTCCCCCACAGCCATGTCGGTTTCGACAGCATCACCTCGCAGATCGAGCGGAAGCTGTTGAAGCGTGGTTTCCAGTTCAATGTCATGTGTGTCGGTATGCTTGACCCCTCAGCCTGGTTCGACATGTCTGCAATGTTTCAGGGAACTGACTTTTGCTGGTAGGTCAAACTGGCCTGGGCAAATCGACTCTGGTTAACACCATCTTCGCATCCCACTTGATCGACTCCAAGGGCCGCCTGACTCCCAATGAGCCCGTTCGCTCGACCACTGAGATCCAGACTGTCTCGCATAGTATGTTTCCTTGTGCAGGACTATTCAAACACATATGGCGCTCAATGGCTGATTGGTTGGTTAGTAATCGAGGAGAATGGTGTGCGTCTTCGCCTGAACATCGTGGATACACCTGGCTACGGTGATCAGGTCAACAATGATCGCTGGTAAGCATGCAAACATACAACCTTCCCTCTCGAGCACTTGCTACATTTGTAAAGCTTGTGCTAACCGTAACTAGCTGGGATCCCATTGTCAAGTACATCAAGGATCAGCACTCGGCTTATCTCCGCAAGGAACTCACTGCTCAGCGTGAGCGCTACATCCAAGATACCCGTATCCACTGCTGCTTGTTCTTCATTCAGCCCTCTGGTCATGCGTGAGCCTCCCCCAGCCACCAATGGCATCTTGAGCCTGCCCAACTAATCCTATCCACATGATTATCTAGCCTCAAGCCAATCGATATTGTCGTTCTGAAGAAGTTGTCGGACGTTGTCAATGTTGTTCCTGTGATTGCCAAGGCCGATTCCCTGACGCTCGAAGAGCGCCAGGCATTCAAGGAGCGGATCAAGGAGGAGTTTGCTTTCCACAACCTGAAGATGTACCCCTACGATAACGACGAGCTTGACGATGAGGAGCGGGCCATCAATGCCCAGATTAAGGTAACCAAGCCTTGACGCAATGTTTCGGTGTGGCTCTGACACATTTCGCAGGATATTATTCCCTTCTCCGTCGTCGGTAGTGAGAAGACTATTGTCGTCAACGGCAAGCAGGTTCGCGGCCGCCAGAACCGCTGGGGTGTCATCAATGTCGAGGATGAGAACCACTGCGAGTTTGTTTACTTGCGCAACTTCCTGACCCGCACTCATCTCCAGGATCTAGTCGAAACCACCAGCCAGATCCACTATGAGACCTTCCGTGCTAAGCAGCTTCTGGCGCTGAAGGAGAGCAGTGCCGCTGGGGGCCACACTGGTGGTAGTCGGCCCATCAGCCCCTCTGCGGATCGGGAGCTCAGCCGCAACTCGCAACGGGCGGCTATGAATGGATACTAATCTATCTCCATCGCAGATGGTGTTGTGATTGTCGCACGTTTGGCGAAGTGGGCGCTCTCTGAAGCGCGACGGTAGCAAACATTCCAGCGGACAAGGCTCATCATTCCCTCCGAAAATTTTACTGTCCCTTTCGACGCCAGCAGGCCCTTGCAGATATCCCATTTTTCTTTGCGTCTCCTGTTTTCGTCTCCGACATTCTGTACCCCGGGTTCCTCTCTTCTCTGAAAGTGATCGATCGGGCTTTCCCTTATTCTCTAGGATTCGTGTTGCCGGGGGAAAGAGTCCGGCATCCAGCGCTTGTATCTGGCCTTTCCCATGTACTTAGTTTCCTTAATTGACCCTGATGAGAAATTTCTTATTCTTGGATTGCTGCGCCACGATGTCATGGTGTCAACGTTGCTTGCAAGAATGCTTCTCGAGCCGAGTGATGCAATCGAACAACATCTTATGGGATAAGAGTATGCTGCGATGCGTACAACTGGCCGCCGTCTTATCACCCACTGCTCCCCTCGCACGCCTTTTTCAAACCATCGTTGACCATGGTTCGATCACGGGCAGCTGCTGCGATTAGTCGATTTCATTTCTTTAACCTGGATCAACCGCCTGCGCAAGCTCTCCCCTTCAGTCCACCGGGCGCAGGGCCGCCTCTCAAGCTCCTCCAGAGATGGTGATACCAGAACAAAAGCATCTGGGGTTGCAGTTAATGCGCCTCGCCCGCCTATCTATAACCATTTCAGTGTGCATTCTCACTCCAAGGAGATGGATGTCGGAAGACTAGGCTTTGGGTTTTCATCCCAATTTCCCATATGCAGATGCGATCCTTCTCTGCAAGATTTCAATGTGGCTTTCGTCCCATAGTAATTGCCACTAAATCCAGCTATGGTTCCAAAATAGGCCACTTCATCCCTCTTGACTATCAATTCCAGAAAAAGTTCTTCATTGGAAAAGGCTTACTCCATGGCATTCTGCTCACCAGGCAGGAGAGCACACCTCATGCCCATACACACGTAGTTGATGCCAGCCCAGCTTGCTCTGTTTTCACAAGACATGATGCGGCGTATGCGTCTGGGGCAGGGGTTGTCACATATTAGATACAGAGAACTCGAACTAATCAGGGAACTCGCAAAAGAATAGCTCCCAATTCTGTGCTTGTCATACACAACCTGGCCGCGGACGGGGTCTACCGCTTAGGTGCGGTCGTGGCTCGGTGATTATGGAGGTGTCAAGTTCAGGAGTATGGATATAGCGGCACTGGGAGCTATTCCAGATGCGACCTGGTTCACAGAGGATGTCAAGAGCAGATAGACAGGACACGAAAGGACGCAAAGCAGTGCATAAATGGGACCGGCACGATGAAGCCAATCCATGTGTGCATGAAAGTCTAGAACGAAGGCGAAGGCAGTGATGCCAATTCTCTAGTGGGGGCCTTTATACATACACCAAACTAAACAAGCACTCAATTATTGCCTATGACTTGGACGGTCCTGGATGGCTTCCTCGTCTCATTGTACTCACGCTTCCGGCCTCTGCTTCCTGCTCCAGAAAATTGGACCACAATTCGGCCAGTGTTTCTTTGCTCGAGGCGCCGTTGTCCATGAATTCAGTAGCCAGATTGGGAGTGCTGGGAGTGCGCAAAGGAGTACCTGGCACCCGAAGCTTGCCTGGCATATTTGATGTACCTGGTCGGGCTAAACCAGCTTGTTCTCGTTGTTCTGTATGAAGGTGTCAGTTAAGCAAAAACAAGAAAACCGGCAGTACCTACCATCATCCCAGCCCAAGAGAGCTGCAATTAGCTGAAGGATTTGAAACTTCTTAGGATCAGATCGATCCAGCGCAAGGAAATGTAATAAATGGTTGGTAACAATATGTCTGGCGAAAGGTCAGTGATTATAATCTCTCAGTCTGGCAAGATCATGTTTAGCTCACCTGTCCACATTATCTTCCGGCTTTCCTTTCTTGAGGAAGCGTAGGGCCTTCGTCAGATGGTCATTCAGCGTGACGGCCTCATGCCGCAACTTGCCGATAAGAAGATTCTTCTCCTTCACTTCCTTCTCAAAGGGTCGAACCCGCTCCAGTTCCTCCTGTGCATGGTGGAGAGTCTTGTCGGCGTCATTAGCTTGTTGCTGTGCTTCACGTAGGGATCTCCTCAACTCCTCAAGTTGAGCATCGGAGCTTTCCACAAGTTCCCGCAGTTCCTGTTTTCGAGTGGACTGAATATCCTGCAAAGCCCGCTGTAGGCCGTCGACGGTTGATTGTTGAGCATCATGTTCGTTGGACGATTTTTCGTAGGCATCACGGAGGTTGCCGAGCTGCTCCTCGAGGTCGACAACCTTCTCATTCAGGTTTTCGCGAATAGATCGTTCCTCCATGGCGAGAATTTCCCAATTGTGCATAGCCTCCTTCGCCTGCTCAAACTCAGATTGAAGGTATGACTCTTGTTCCATCAGCTCTTCTTTCTCCTTGAGCCAATTTTGCTGGGAGAGATTAGTCCGATCTCGAAGGGTGGAAATCTCCTTCGATTTCTGAGCCGATTCATCAGAAAGCATTGCTAGTTCTGTAGATTTTGATTCGAGCTCTGTCTTCAGGTTCTCATTCTCATCTTCGATCTCCTCGATTTGGGATCGCGCTTGAGCCAATTCCTCCTGGAGGGAATGAGCAAGACTATCGAGAGCAACAATGAGGCAAATAAACGCACCGCATCCTCCTTGAGTCGCTCCCCAAGTTGGGACTTGATTGTATTCACCCGCTCCAAAAGCTTCTGAAACTGCGTTTCTGCCTGTTCTTTCTTGGACTCGGCGTCATCCAATCTCTGCTGCAGAGCCTCCATGTCGGCCGTGTGTTTATATTGGATCTCCTCCAGGGATTTGCGCATGTCGGTCACTTCGGCTCGCAGAGAATCTCGGTCTCGAACGAGTGCATCGAATCGATCTTTGGGCTCGGCATTGCCCATGGCAGGATCGTGGGACTGTCGAATATCGTCGCCAGCGGGTCCTTGAGGATCAGCATCCTGTTGCTGTGTGCTGTCCGCTATCTCCTCGGGCTGAACACCATCTGCGTCCGGGTTTTCGAGTGGGTCATCTGGCTCATCGACGTCGTCCTTGGGCCTTCTTCAGTAATGGTTGCAACAGGAGACAGGAGAGGGGTGGCAGGCGCACACACCTGAGAGACGTCATTGTGGTTTCCTGCTGCATCTACAGGCTCTCTTGCATCCTGCTGGGCATTCTCTTTGGCCTTTGCGCCCTTCTTCTTGTTCTTCTTCGACTTCGCGCCTAGAGACCGGGGGGCGGGGTGAGTGGATTGCAACCCTCGGAGGAATTCGTCAATGTTCGCACCTTGCAGGGTCGGAGGATTCTCTCCAGGCATTCTGGGCAATATTGTAAGGCGATCCCAGTGGAGGAGGGGGAGAACAAGATGGCGAATTGCCCAAAGTTGGAAGACTGTCAACACCTCCACTAGCGCGGCCTGGGGAGACCTTTCCGCCCTGCGGGATTGCGATGATTAATCCGACAAATCACAACGCAGACAAGATGGGACTTGATCTCTACAGTGAACTGCACCCTGAAGAGCACTTTATTATGTATTCCCATACAGTATGGTTGCATCACTCAGGTCTCTTTTAGGGGGGCTAGATGTCGAGTCACCTGCTGCATTGCCACTGCTAATTGATAGCTATCTGGGCCGATGAGATTCCTCAAGAGTTTCTATAGGAAGCCTTGCTCTCAGCTTGAGCTACTGAAGATCGCAAGGGCCTTATGCATTCTGGTGGTCTTCTCACTTAAAAAAAGAAGAGAAAGAAGGAGGTTCATGGCTTCATTTCCGATGGTCTGAGATCGCGCAAGGTCGTCATTACATAAAGTCATCCAGGAAGTCCTCGTCTCGGTCTTGGTTGCTGCTGGCCTGCATGTTCTCCTCGCTGAACATGTCGTCATATGCATGGTCCTTTTGCCATTTGAGTTGTTCACGCTCTCTTTTCTCAAGCTTCTCCTTCTCCCGTTGCTGCTCTCGGTTTTTTCGTTCATCGTGTCGCTTCTTCTTCAAGAAATCCTCTCTTTCAGCTCGTAGGTCAGGGAACTTCTCAACGCGGGTCTTGTTGAGCCGGTTGACAATTGGGTTCTCGCGCTCTCGGACTAGAACTTTGCGGACCAACTTCGGATTATGGAAGGATACCTGGCCGGTGGCCATTGAGCCGTCCTTGTACAGATTTGACCACGGCGTGTAGATGATCGTGATATTGTCCTTTTTGTTGCCTACGCGTGTCCGTCAGTCTCCGTGGGCGGGTCATTATGTTCACCCGGGGGGGGGGGGGGGGGGTCTTTTACGGACCCTCTATCGAATTGGCCTTGGTGAGTTGGGCGCAGTCATCTAGAAGCGCCTGAGGGATGTTGTCCCAGGCTTCCCCGTCGCGCATGCGTAAGTAGACGTGGGCACTCGATAGGTTATCAACGTGAAACTGTGAGCGTGAGGATTAGGGCGATTGTCGCTTCGGCCGAGAGTTTAAAGAAGACCAACCCTGTCGCGGAAAGAGATCAGTCAATAAGAGTTACCCTAAGCACAGCCTTGATTGGGGACAACCACACCAGACATCCTGGTCCAATCCAAATTTAATCAGATCCTCATCTGGCAAACCCATTAGAAGCTTTCTTCGGTAGGCCAATCGATGCCATACTCTCGAACTTGTCCTTGCCGACATAAATGAACGCGGCGGGACTAACCACATTTGACGTGAAGTAATAGACCATGGTGGGCGAGCGGCCAGTAGTATCTTTCCAATCGCAACCTGAACAAGTTGGTTTCCAAAAGTCGCTGGCGGGAAGAATTATAGATTAGTCAGCACTATAGATCTGGCCCTGCGCAGCCCGGAACGCGTGTCTCTAGTACCTAGGTACCTAGGTATCTGTGATGTTTTCTATATATACGGGGTAGAAGCCAGCATTATTGCCGCGAGAAAAGCGCGGGAGTATCGAGTACATTACTCTCTCTCTCTCTCTCTCTCTCTCTCTCTCTATTTTAGTATAACCATGCCTGCTCAGTTCGAAATGTATCGGTTATTGTTTTTTACCTAAAGACACATACCCTGCATCTCTCAGGTAAGGTCAGCTGGTGTGAACAACGGCTCCTGGAATAGACCTATTTTCCTTTCCAGGGACCAGTGAACAGGCTTGTAAGCATATACCCGGAGACAGAGGGAGGGGGAAACTCCAATCATCCTCTCCAAGAATACACCTGGGCAGGCTCGGACAGAATGGAGGCACCAAGCAATCCGCAGAATTCCTGCAATTGATGTATATACATATATACTTATATACTTATATACTTATTAGCATGAGCGACTGGCGGCTCCTCAAAGTGGAAGTGAAGGGAGAGTAGTGTGCAGGTTGATGGAATTCCAAATTTGGGACCAATGGGTGAGTGTGTGGTCAGTGTAACGAAACACACAGGGTAAAATCCCTTTCGGTTCATGAAATCCCAACATGGAAAAGGCATGGCCTTGCTGGCAAATAACACATGTAGGGTCGTCGATCAACGATGAGACTTGGCAAGTCATGAAGTACGTCTCTCCGAGGAACTGATGGAGAACCGGCCGTCTGATTGGGAAACCTCAGTAGCCCAACGGGGGTCAGCGCAGGGTCGACGCAGGTGAAACCACCTGGGACAAGAAGAAGAAAAAAAACCATGGAAGCTCAGCGAGTCGAAGCTTTGGCTCGTTTCGGTCCGCTCAGCCACGCGGTTTAAAGTTGGGGAGGTGGAGTCGAGACCACGTCCGCCCCGTTCCTGGTCCAGCACACTCAGCTAACATGATTGCAGGTCTCGGGAAGTAGTCATGCAAATCAGACCATCTTGCGTGACGTGGGGAATCAACGGACCTCATTCCGGCGCAATAACCACTCCGGGATCTAGCTTCCTTTCGGTGCGAAACCTTCGGCCTGCTCTCCACTCGCCCCTGAAGCCTCCTTGAGCTCCAAGCTCACATCCGTTCTTTATGATTTTGACTCTATAATCCGACCTCACATTTGACCGGGTGATGATATCGTTTTCACGAGATGATGGGAACAGCCTTCAAACCCCAGAGACATATGGGCGGCTGTGTCGCTCGCGCCTGTTGAGACATTCTGAAACGGCCCAGGAAGCTCGCGATCATCAAAGCGACCCAGATGAGACCCAAAATGGGGCAGGATGGATGAGATGCCCTTTGGAGGTGGAGAGCTTGCAGTTGAGAGAGCCATCGGTATTCAAATCCTGCGATAAAGCGACGACCGGCTCCTGGCACCTGTAAGCAAAAGTCAACAGTTCAAACATCGAAGAAAGATCAGCACTGATTCCTGAATTGCTGAGTTACGCGTTGTGAGCGACTCGGCTTGAGCGAGGTGCGTGCAATGCCTGCTCCCGAAGGCTTCGCCAGAAGATCTTCGGCTGGGCGAGAAGGGCAAACGCACGCCCCCGGCGAGGAGGGGGAAAAAGCCGTCGACGCCTCGTTCATAAGTGTTGCGGAAGGGCCAACCGGGCGAGTCGAGGAGCCTCACCATCTCCAGTGGAGCAGGAAGATCTCCACTCAACTGAGGCACCGGACTTGTTGGGCTCTTGGGGGGGGGGGAACATGCACCATTCCCAGGCATCGAGGCGGATTCGTCGCGCCTCTAATCTAATGGCCCTAAGCGACCTGTCCCGACCCTGGAACCCTATAGCTTCGCGGCGAATCAACACCCAGCAGACGTGGGCTCGTCTCGATCCTCCCCGGCTAGTTCGATCCTAGCCGGAGCATGTCATTTCTGGTCCGAGAAAACCGTTACGCCAAGGGACGGTGGTAAACGCGGGCGAGCCCGTCCATGGCAAACCACACCCCACCACACCTTTCCGACCCTTAATTATCCCAGGCCATCCTGATGTTCCTCTCCCGGCCTCCCCGTGGCTCTCGCGAGGGCGTCTTTTCTTTTTTCGTCTTGCCCTACGCTTTTATGCTTCCGGCCACTCTCCTTCTCACCCTAATCGTCGGGATGAAGTCCGAGCTGTGCCTGATCTTGTGCAACGGGACCGTCTGGGTTGAATAATCCTGATCTTGCTGCTGCTGGCCTTTTCTTCCGGGCGTCACTCCTACAAATCTCGGGACTACTGGGCCGGGGCCCTCACCCCCCTTTCCCCCTGCTCCACTTTGGCTCCATTCCATGATTGAAAAGACTCGGAATCTCCGTCTGGTCGCATGCAGAATTTCACCTTCTTGTCTACGCTATCTATCCTAATTCTATCGGAACCCTCGGGCGCATCTCCAATCCTCCCTTCCGCCGTCCGCGGCATTCCCTTCACGGTCTCGGAGGATATCCCCCACATTTGGGCCTTCGCGCGCCTCTCGCCATGCCCAACGTGATGAAGGACCCGGCCGGTGTTCGACAGGCCTTGGAACGCGCCCGGAATTGCGAAGATGCCACAGTGGACCCTCAGACTGCCGCCATTCTGGAAACCGCCATCACTGAACTATGGAACCGTATCCAGGCTGAGCCTGACAACTATATTCTCAGCCGCGATGAGTTTGCTCTCTTCAATTATTTTCTCGAGCGCTATCGTGGCTCAGCCGTCGCCCAAAGGGCTGTGGCTCGATTTTGGAATAACTACCACGGCTCTGCAAATGCCGATGCTGGGGGCAAAAAATAGCGGGTGCCACTGCCACTAGATCAACTCTGACAAGGCAGACGAACTGAATGGACAGGTTTTTTTCCCCCACTCAATTTTCCAGGGAAAGGCCAAAGGCGGGCCCATCTGCATCAGGAAGAAATGGCCGTGAGGACTCGTCTGCACTGCACATCTGCAATTGTCTATCGCATGCTAGCGCAAGACAGTCAACAAGCAGTGCGCCTCGCGAGATATTCACCCATGCCAGAAGTCCACATGTCACCACACCGACAGTCCCTCAGCCAGTCACTGCAAAGCGATCGTCGTATTGGTCATAGATTTGCTGGCAGTGGATCAAAGAGCAAATTGTCTGCTGGATCGCCCGGTTCTTCTCTGGCCATAGGAAAGGAGGGGGGAGTGAGCATGATGCAGGCCATTTCGCTTCCAGCGGGAATCGGTGGTCGTATGGGGCATCAGGACATGCTTGGATCCCTGTCTCAGTCGGGACCGCATGCATCAGGCAGGGCATCTCCGCATGCCACACGGTGGCATCTGATTGCAAGAGAACAAGAAAAAAGACTTGAAGGGGGGTGGACAGAGAGACTAGAAGGGCCAGTCAACTTCTTGGAACGAAGCGATGAATTTGTATATAAGCATGGCCGGGTGGGGAGCCCTATGACCCTGGCGTTCAATCGCGGAATTTCCTATTCTAAGAGACGTATGGCGAATCAAGTATCCATGGAGAGCCGCGGTGTGACACAACTGCCTGGCCCCGTCAGCAATTCTCCGACTGGCCCACCACGGTGGGGATAGGATGTACTCGGGCGGTACGGGGCATTGAGGGACAGAGACATCTCTTGAGTTGCTCGGTTGAATGTCTACTGCAATAGGTTGCCCAGGCCAGGGAAAATCATTCCTTGGTATCAACGACTCCGAGCTGCAGCGTAAGAGTCCAGCAAAAGTCGGTGGGCTGAGCTGCAGGTGCCCATCATGATGGAGAGCCGAAGCAGTGCCAGACTGGGATTTCTGTGGACAAAATCAGGATGTCGCCATGTGGAAACAAGCCCTATTGTGGATTGCTACGGACTGAGGAGATCTTATTTCACTTGCAGGGACGTGGTCCAGACCTCCCGCTCGCTCCCAACCCCTAAGTAGTTGGATGTTTCTTCTGTCTTTTCTGTAGACCAGGAGCTCAGGACGAGTGGGCACTATCACTGCGACAATAACAAATGAATAGACAATACTTAGGAGGGGGAATTGTCCGCACACGAAAAACTGCCTCCTGCAACTCCTGCTCTTAGGTTCTGGATAATGGATCGAATAGAGGAATACACACCAACCACACACTAGGAAAGATAAGTCGTCCGCCACTTTTAGGAAGAAAATGATATCCTTGACTTACAACGACCAATGCGAGAAACATGAGGGAAATATTGAAGCTAAACATGATCCGCTGTCTCCAGGTCAGGAACCAGCGGCGACGATTCATGTGGAGCCAGAAAAATCCCGGTAGACCGAAAGAAAACCAGCTGGCAAACAAGGAGCTCTGACAGGACAATAAGCCTTCTGTTTGTTTACCACACTAACGAGCAGAACAATAGTTACTTACTGCAAGGCCAAGCACGTCGTTCAAGACGGGTACTCCTTCTGCAATGACCCCAGACATGACCCACAGAGTAGCATTAATAAAAACCCATAAGCACCGCACAGTGATGGACCGGGTGTGTATGGCATCCGTACCTCGGAATCGGCGGACGTAGATGTACTTGACTGCCACATGAGCATTCACAACTCCTCCGATCAAGATCTGAATTGCATGTCAGCCAGAAACTAGGCCATGAATTCCTCTATACTGCAGGGCATATACCGTTGGAATTGCAATGCCATAAGAGATCCGACGAAAGAGCTGCGCGGCAGAATTCAAGGCTGGTGATGTGACCTCTGGGCCGACATAGACATATATCACAATGGCTACGGCGGTGTATAGTATCATTTCACTGGTCTGCAGCAGGGCTAGCGCTTTAGGAAAGTCATCAATATCCTGCAGCTCGGAAAACAGTGTGAAGAAGGCAACATGGCCAGCATATGCAAAGACAATGTTTGCAACCGCAAGACATGCATCATGCACTATCGGTGCAGGGGTCAAGAACGCCAGTCGCTCTACATTCATCTTGGCCAGAGAAACTCCAGCCATGGGGGTCATAACAGCACCGACAATGCTAATGAAGCCCACCGAGGACAGATGAGAAAGCCTTTCTAGTCGCCGGGGAAGAGTCAACAGGAACGAGACAAGCACACCAATAGCTGCGTAAAGGATGGTACAGTTGGAGTGGTCAGCTAGGACGTTCATCATGATTGAGAAGGTCAAGGCATGGCTTGCCATCACGAACACCAGGAAAACCTGCTGCCCGAAGCCTAGGACCCGCTGGCTGAAATGACCCACCAGCAGTTCTCTTGCGTCCGCCATGCTGTAGATTTGCATGCGTCGATGCTTCAGTTGGCGAAAAATGTATCCGGTGTAGATGGAGATGACACCAACCGCCAGGTTGATCAGAATTCCGCTTGTAAGCCACGTTAGCCACGCCCGTCGTTCAGAAACCAGCATATGAAGTGAGAAGGAAGTTCACGCATACGAAAAAAGACCTAGCGTTCCTAGTGCCTTGGGCAGTGCGAGAATTCCGAGCGAGATCGTCTCCGCGATCATGACTGATGGTTGTCAGGACCAGAACCGTGTGGATATGACGAGTTGGATGACCTACTCATGCTGGTTTGCCTACAGGATAGCTCAGTGTCAAACTCGATCTTCCGGGGCAGAGGTCACATACCACCAGGTCACAGTCCTGTATTGCACGACGGCCTTGCTTTCATCACCGAATGGGTCCTGGTGCCCCGGTGACGCTGGTGCAGACCCAGTTTGTTTGTCATCGAGGGCGTTCAGTCCCATCGTGCCAAGTTCCACTGTTGAGGGATTACCGCCAAGTTTTTGGTCCTGCGGCTCCATGATGAATGGGATGGTAGCTTGGCAGATAGAGGCAAAGTGCGAAGTATCGAGTACACGCAAAGCACCATCTAGGCCGCGCCTGCCGTTCGGTGGGCCGGAATCAGAGTATTGCCGGGATAAAGAAAGCGAAAAGAAACAAGACACTTCTATTTGTACATAACCATTCTATATATTAACACATCTATTTGTTGGCTGGGGACTCCGGGGAGATGAGAGGGCCGGAACTAGGGCTGGCAACGTTTTCACCCTCAAGAATATCGGCTGGTGGGTCTGGGTTGACTGTCAGCATTTGTCTTGAATCTTGGGTGCCGGGGGAGGATGGAGAAACCTACCGGTTCGAGAAAATGACTTGCGTTCCTCAATGTCAAGGTCCTTAGCCCGTCCCTTCTCAACCTCCTGCCGTGATAGGCCAAGGAAACTCTTGGGAAGACCCATGGAAGATAGGTATGAGACCGACTCCTTCCACTCGACATCCTTGCGCTGGTTGTTCCAATTCAACTCCTCGGCCATGAGGTCAATCACGTTCGGCAGCGCTTCCAAAGCAGCCTCGGCATTCAAGAAGGCCAGGCGGGTACGACGGGCAATAACATCAACGGCAGTCTGGGCATACTCGTGGCGGACTGCATAACGGACCTCGCCATCCACGAAGGGGTAAAGGGGCGAGATGCGGCAACCTCGGACGGGGTAGCGGGCGTTAGTCGGGGAAGACAGAGCAGCAACTTGCCAGGCTCGGTCACCATAGGATGTGGTGAGATGCTGAGCCACATCAGTCTCGAGCCCAAAGTGCTGAATTAAGTTGATAAAGAGAGTGTTAGAATAGCCGTGAGCACCAATTAAGCGCACCTGATGGGTCTGGCATGAGCCGTCCAGGGTTGCACCATCAGCCACCAGGCCACTGCCGCCAACTCCACTGATATCCGGGACCGAATGCAACTCCCGGGGCTGCAGATTAAACGAACTGATAGCCTCGTCTACAGCCTCCTCGGCCATCTGGCGGTAGGTGGTCCACTTACCACCAGCACAGGTCAGCAGGCCGGATGGGGAGACGGTAATCAAGTGGTTGCGGACCAGGGCCTGTGAGCTGGTCTTGTTCGGGTCCCGCACCAGAGGACGAATACCCGACCAGGCCGCTAGAACATCGCTGCGGTCGACGGTGATATCTGGAGCCAAGTAGCCACGAATCTCGGAGAGAATCCAGTTGATGTCCTTCTCGGACGGTTCGGGGTGGGGAGTGATCTCAGTGGGGGCATCCGTGGTACCGGCAATGGTGTTCCCATGCCAGGGCAAGAAGAAAATGACACGGCCGTCCGAGGTAGACGGATCAATCAGACCCATGTTTGATGGGCTGTAGTATCCGGGAAGGATGACGTGGACACCGGAGCTGGGAGCTACAATCTCCTTGATTTCCGGTTCATCCATCTTGCGAATGGAGTCGGTGAACGGACCGGTGGCATTGATAATACCCTTGGCCCGAATGGGAAACTCCTCAGCCTCTTGGCCATCACGGCCCGGAATCACGTCCTTCATGCGCGCACCGTTCAGCTTGCCAGAAGCGTCCTTGGTCAGACCGGTGACTTCCATGTGGTTTACAACGGTGCCGCCGTAGAGCGCGGCAGTTGTAGCCAAGGAAACGTTCATGCGGGAATCATTGTGGGCACCATCATAGTACACCATGGCTCCAATCACGTTGTCCCGCTTGAGCATGGGGAAGGCATCAATAGCTTTGCTCTTGGTCAGAAAATAAGAGCTCTCAATGCCTTCCGAGCCAGCCAGGAAATCATAGGCTTTACAACCGGCCCAGAAATAAGGAGCGTGCCACAATTTCTGTAGCGGCACCATGATGGGCAGCCATTGCGAGAGGTGTGGGGCGGTGTTCAAGAAGTATTTGCGCTCACGGAGAGCTTCCTTCACCAATTTATATCTATAATGAGCCGTCGCCCGTCAGCAGATCCCTCCCAAGGACATGGTCAACACAGGCGAGGGTGATGAAGAGGGATGAATGCGCTCCAATAAGGGAGGAAGAGGGAACAAAACTGACTGGTTGTAATCCAATTCCCATACAGCCTTTTCCAGATAGCGCACGCCACCGTGCACCAGCTTGGTACTCTTGCTGCTCGTTCCGGCACTGAAATCGTCTCGTTCCACCACGGCGACCTTCAGACCACGCGTGGCCGCATCCAAGGCGATACCGGAGCCGGTGGCTCCGCCACCGATGACCAGCAGATCGTATGGTTCATCGCTCTGGCTGCGTTTCAGGTCCTGGATCTGTTCGAGACGAGATTTGATGGTTGGGAAGCTGGGCGGGACCAGTTTGCCTTCATGGTAGCCGGGTGGGGGAACGGCGGGAGCTTCCAAGCCGGGGATGTTACGGGGGCGGTAGGAAATGTAGAGAACGCCGGCTCCGGCGGCCGCGGCCGCCGAGGTATAGAGCAACGGTCGCAGGAGCTTACGCGAGTGACGAGCGGCCATTCTCCGAGGAATAGGGGACCCGGTCGGTGGTCAGAAGGAAGGGGAATTGATTATGACGATAGTGATTCCAATTGGGTCGGAGGAATTGATCCCAGGACCAATGGCGCGCTCAATGTGAGATCACGCCCTGGAAGAGATGAGTGTGAGAAGGGATAGAGAGTGAAGAAAAGGCTTGGGGAAGGGAGGAGAGGAGAGGAGAGGAGAAAAGGTCCGGGGGGGGGAAATAATATTGAGTCAAGGGAGACCAGGGCAAGATTAGCGACAGACCGCGTGGTCGGTACACCTTCCATAGCAAACCGGTTCACGGGGGAAGAGTTGTGGTCACCTCGCCGCTGCGTCATTCGAGACTGGGTCTGGGCCAGTAGAGCCAAGCAGTCCGGGAGCAAGCTGGGCAACCGGCACGCATGATTGTCGCTGGGCCCAGTTCTCCCACCAATGACGGGCTCGGGTCTGGTGAGGCTGTCCTTGTCCGGATTTCCACCCCGGACCCATGTGACGTGCAGAGATTTCGGAATCGATGATTATTATGATTATGATTATTTCTCCTGGCATCTGATGACTGAGGTGCGATTGCTCCCCCAAATTCTAATGCTGCCAGGTTCCCCTTACCCAATGGGACCATGCCATGGGTTCTGCTGTGTCCATATATACATGCATGTATATCAGTGAGCCCCAAGAAAACCGACATGGTTGAATATATGCCGAACAACCACAGCGAATAATCCCGAGTGGTTCTCCAGCGGGTCCCCGCAAGGGACACCGTGTCTAACCCCCTATATATAAATCTCTGCGTGCGCAGCTGACTTGCGGCTCGATCCACTCGATCGCGGCCCCAGTTTTCCGAATTTCCAGGTTTTCCAGTTTCTCTTCCATTTTCAGGGGGTTCCCTTCGACGGGATGGGTGGTAATGTATGTACCTTCATGTCTTCCTGCCATACCGGAAATCGTCTCCACGTTCCTTGCAGGGTTGTGGAATGTACCGCGCTGTTCTGTCTCGCCAGAGCAACCACAACGGTGGCTACAGCCATGATTTTCCCATAAGGAGTCTAGCTCCTGCTATGGTATGTATACATATATATATGGATAGGTCGAGTGGGTCGTGGGCGGCATTATTATTATTGCTTATTCTTCGCGCTGTAGTTACCGATGCATCATTCCCTTGTACATAGAGCTATATAACAGTACATTGTAGTTGCTAAATATCATTTGCGTTTGCAGTTGGTACTCCCTGAGGACTATATAGTTATTTGCTCCATGCTTTGGGTAGGCCTACATATGCATGTATGTACATACCGGTCGGTACCTCACCTAACCTAAGTATCTTTGATCGTAGAGGTCGTTAGCGATGTAAGCCTATATATATGGTCAAAGTATGAAGTTCAGCAAGGTCCATCCCCCGGTGCGGAAGAATTCCGGGTGGAAAGTGGCCACGGGGGCGACACTGGGGGGGAAGATTACGGGGTAGCAAACCTGTTAAATTCTGCCCGAGATATTCGAGAGTCGAAGAGGAAACGGAAATGTTCTTCATTCTCCACGTTTGACGGCCAAAGCGCCTATAAAATATGATCTCCATGAAGTCCCTTAGATCCACACCAGGATCGAGCCATGGCTATCGCGACTGAGCTAGCAGTTTTAGAGGGCTGAGCCATCCAGTCCGTAAGGCTGTTTCTGGGCATCGCCACGTTCGTGATGTCTTTGCTCTATGTCGTTCTCAATAGGGCATCGGCTCGCGTCAAGGGCATGAAGGGTCCGGCCTCTGATTAGGAGGCTGGCCTGAATTCGAGTCAATGCCGCTGAACAGTACCGGATTTGGTCCAAACAGTTTCGCTTCGTGTATCAGATCATGCTGGGAAGCCATCCCCGTTGTGGTGGTTAGATCTGCAGCAGCAGCAAAGGTGTTGTTTGGTTAGAACGCCCAAGCCTTCAGTTCGCGACCTGAATTCTATACTTTCCCACTAGCGTCGTAGGAGGAAGACCTGTTTGACGAGATCGCCCAAGTCGAAGAGGAAATCAGCAAGTTCCCGAAGTACGGGCAATCTTCAGGACTACGTCCTGCTCCTACCCCTTAATCCCTTCAGCAGCAACTCCAAGAAGGCTGCTGAGATGCGCATACGCTGAGACAAGTATTTGGGCTCTCTCAATCGGGTCCTGGACACCTGAATGGAGAAGGGCACCTATAGGCAATGCATACAGGCGAATATAATTCTCGGCAAGGAAGCCAAGCTTAACCATGCGGAGTTCACCTCAATCAGTTTGACAATGCCGTTGCGCGGTCTTGATACCGTTACCACCCTCGTGGCATGGAGTGTTGGCCTCCTCTCCCAGCGTCCGGATGTGCAGGAGAAGGCCGGAAAAGCCATCCAGGAGATGATGTATGGTCAAAAGGAGCCGATGTGCTCAGTTGACGATGATCACAAGTGTGTCTATGTCACCGCTCTAGTTAAGGGACGTCTTCGGTACAATTCGTTCCCCCTTCCTGAAAAGATGGGACTGAGCTCTCGCACCCCTCAGATACTTCACGGTCCTTCGTTTGGCTCTTCCCCAGACATCAATCTGAGGGACCATCTACCATGAGATTGTGGTTCCTAAGGGCACCGTTTTCTTTCTGAATGCATGGGCATGCAATCTGGGCGAGTGGTACAACGTCGCATATCTCCTGCACCGGGCTCAGACACTGACAGGTCATCCGAAATACAGACCCAGGTGTGTGTGGACAGACTCAGACGTGTTTCGACCGGAGCGGTGGTTTGAGTAACCGGACGCGCCGCTGTTCACCTACGGCATGGGTTACTGCATGTGCGCAGGCTCGTTGCTGGCCAACTGTGAACCCTACCTGGTCTTCATGCGCATACTCAGCAGCTTCCATATTGAGCCACATGATACCATAGACTGGCACCCGGTTCGCGGCAATTCAGACCCGGCCAGCCGTGTTGATATCCCGCAATAATACAAGGTGCGGTTCGCACCTAGAGATGTGGAAGTACTGAGGGAGACCCTGGAAGAATATCGAGGCAAGCTGGGATCACGAGGAAGATAAGAGAGGGACGTGCCCCAAGAGGACATGACAGTAGCAAAGCACATCGCAGGAAATTGGGTACGGTGGGAAAGAGGAAACAAAACGACTTGGCCCTTACACACGGGCTCGGGACGGGAAGCGAGATCAAACCACTCAAACGGGTGGAGCATCGACGGGGATCCCCACTGTTTTATACCCATCCATGGATGCTACAGTAGGTAGCCAGTTACGAGGAATGAATAACAATGACACCAAAGCTACCGACTCTGATCAGCTCGGGCCAATCGGGGCTCCACCGAGCTTCTTTCATAGGTACATAAATGCCTATAGTTATTAATCTACATTCTGCATGAATCGTCTGAGAAAATCAACAAGCCAAAGCAGACTGGTGAGGTCTGCGCAAACATTCTGGTCCGGTGTATCATGAGGCCATCCAATCCTCGCAACGCCAATATGTCAGTGTACACAAGTCAAGAAGCACAAAAAGAAAGAAAGGGTATAGGCGATCATCAAGATCAAAGTCCAATTTCGAGGTCAAATCCAACAGTCCAGATTCCAAATTCTTTGCACAGACGCCTGGTTTTCCGGGATATGCAATGTGTCGCTGAGAGCAGATAGAAGGGTGAACGGGGCGCAATGATCTGCCCTCGAGGGTCGAAGAGTAAGTCGAAGGAGGCATTAAAAAAAAGGCCAAGGGTTTGAACCTTAAGAGGTGGTCAACCGTCGTTTCAGATCTCGCACTGGGTCGAAGCAGCTAGCATAGTCGCGCAGCTCGTCTTGGAGATGATCGGAGAGGGTGGAATTGGAGGCATGGCTCCTCAGGGAAGAGAGAGATGTCTGGGAGGACGAGGCTGAAAGACTGCGAGCCGAGGGAGTCTCCGCGGTCGAGTCCAAGGTGGAGGAACGCGAGTGAGCGGCCGTAGATTCTCGGGCCTTCTGGGATGCCCGTTCAATCTCTGGTGATGGTCGGTCCAACTCAGCAAGCCGGCAGGATTGCGAGCAGTAAGGGGCGCCGAGGGTTTGTCGGTCACAGACCAGACAAAAATCCAGAGACCATTCAGTAGACATGGTGATGGCCGTGATGCGAGGAGGAAGGAGGAAAGCACTGGAGCAGGGAGAGAAGGAGTGAAGAAGTTGTGTAGCTAAAAACGAGCACAGCGATCACCTTGATCACCTCATAGGGCTCCACTAGCCCGGAGTGTCCCCATCATGCCACACCTGGGTTTCGAAGGCAAATATACCTCCCGTATCCCGTCAATGCAGTAGGGACACGACTGCGGGGGCGCGCTCATACACAGAGATTATGGCGTGGTTCGGGCGCTTAAGGCAAAAAAGAAAAAGCGGGCCTTGAGCGAATTATGCAGGCGCCTCGAATAGGCAACCTGCCCCACTGGCAACCTGCGATACTTCTGCATTATACTGCATGACTGAGGGACTAGCAAGTACCGGGCAAGTGCCTAGCGACCTACTTGCCTGCGTGCCTGCGTGCCTCACGGGCCTGTCATCTGCGCACATGGGGTCTGAGCGTATGCCCCCCCCCCCCCCCCACTATTTGTACTGTATATATATGGTCACAGAATACATGTACGTACATAGTGGGTGGGAGTCGGGATGCTGACTGGTAGACTCTGGTGGAGAACCTTGGAAGAAAAGATTATTCCCTGTGCAGATAAGTCCTTAGTGGCAGATCTCCAAAACCTTGCCCGATTGCTCCAGTTCCATGCACACTTGCCCCCTTTTCTCCTTGATAAGCCCACCTGCCCTCTGTGTATACGCTATCTACCAGAACTGTAGAGTGACAGGGTCACGAGAGAAATACTATGCTCAATGCGGGGGAGGGAGGGTGCGTCGGGAGTGCTTTGCCCCATGAGGAGCTGGTGGATCATCCTGGGCATCGTGCCCTGATCTTGCTCGGACCATGTCGAGGTCCGGGCCTATAGGCGTGCCCATGAGGTAAATTGAAGACCGTCAGTGCAGGAGTTGTCGTGGTCGTAAGTCGGGCGCACGTAACAGGTACAAAGGCGGAATAAATTCGGGATCATCGAAGAAATCACCAAAAGTGAGGGAGTGAGAGAATTGGGGAAGTCACCCAGCTTCATTCGCCAGTCTTCTCACGCCGGTCGGCGGGGATGCGAACCAAGGTGGCTGGCAAATGACTCTCGTTGGGGGAGATCTCCAATTCCTCGGCTCCCGTGGTATCTTGGAGCCCACTGGCTTTTTCTGCGGTAGCGGGGTTAGCGAGCGCATTTTTCCTGATAAGCATCACTCGGAGCTTACTGGAGGCGAGACTAATGGCGCGGAGGACATTTTCCCAATTCGAGAGAACGCATGCAACCGCTGGTTCCAGTCAGCGAGGTTAATGGCAGACTACGAGAGTTTGGAACCACCTTCGGTGCCATCTTTCAACGTGGCAATCTTGCTCTCGAGCGCCTGCATTTGCATAGCTAATGTCCCGCTCAATTCGCGGAGCTGTCGAAGGTTCTCGAGCTCGGCTTTTTTCGCGGCAATGCGCGTCGAGAGGGCCGACGAAGGCTGGGCAGCTGGCTGACGAAGCCCTGCACCGGGAAGCATGGAGGTTGGTCGCGACGAGTACGCCATTGCGCGCGGGCGGCGGGGGGAGAGAAGATAGCAAGAGAGTGTGGCGCGTGCTGAAACTGAATTGCGGCCCCCGAACATCAAGGGAAAGTATGTATGAGGTCACGGGGCTTGCACATTAACTAACTAGCCTGCCAACCTTGGAAGATCGCCCAGGAGGGGAACTGCTGAGTCACCCAGATATGCACTAGACCAAATCTGGACAAACATCAACACCCGTGTTTACCTGCTACCCTCGCACTTGAACCTCGATCATCCGCGGAATTCGATCGCACTGCGGCCAAGCCCCCCAACATGGCCCGACTCAATGACTACGCGGCTCCACCAGAGTCGGTGGAAGCACGTAAGTCAATATCCCAAATGTTTCCTGAGAATGGTGCTGACACGATGTTCCAGTAAAACGACGATTCGTACGACAGAACCGGGAGATCGCGCGCGTCAATTCAATGCAATCTCTCCGTATCCGCAGCCTGGAATCAGAGGTGTCACATCTTCTAGCTGAGAATGTATCGCTTCGGGAACAGGTCATCAACCTCACGCAGGAGATCGAACGACTGGAAGCTGTCAAAGGTCTACACAATGGAGTTTACGAGATAAAGTCCCGCCTGGACTCCAAACTTGCAGAGTTGAGCAATCTCGCATCTGAATTGGGTATGCTGCCCCGGAGAGCAGGCAAACTGGATGGCGGAAAATCCAACATCGACCCCAATTGTCGGAAGGCGACAGCACCCGATTTGAAAGCCCGAACGGCTGAGTCAGAGCATCTGACAGAAATTGATTATGGGAGACTGCCCCCAATCCTGGAGAACAAATACTATCCTCGAAGAACGCTAGAGTAAGCACCGGCTCTATTATTTTGCCAGGCCTATGGCATGACTGATTGGCCTAGGGCACAAGAGATTCAGAATCTCGTGCAAACCGACTCTAGCCTACTCGGCACACCACAGCCTGGGGTGATGGATGTCTACGAAGATGATTGCGCGCAGCCTCATGGTGCCGAAGTGATCGAAACTCTGCCTGAGAGTCATACCGATGAAACCACCAGCCCCGAAGCTTTGCTCCCGCCCACGCTTGAGACACGGAAGAGAAAGAAGAAGGCAGATACAATGACCATAGATTCTGGATACCAGCCTCCTTGCACACAACCCATATTTAACGAAGGAACCGCCCATCTCACCAAGTCTGGAGCTAAGCGCAAGTTCAGCCCAGATGACGATGGGTTTCTGCCCGATCTGAGTCCGGACCACAACGAGTTCCAGTTTAGCCGAGCTCATTGTAGTCCAAGAAAGTCTACGCCCTCATCCGACCTGAACAGAAAAAGTCCTTCTCCAAGCAAAACATCAATGAGTACGCAACAAAGCTCTGCCAACCTTGAACCTGCCAAGCGGAAGGTTCTTGAGCCGAGTATGAACCATACCACTTTGCTTCATTTTACAGTGGTGACCTGCTCAGCTAACAAATTGACAGAGAGTGCAAATTTAAGCCTTGGCTCGCCCAGAAAGGTCTGCGCAACGTCGAACTCGGACAAGATCGCACATCGCATCGATAGGGATGGAAATGCCAAGTCGTCTCGAAAGCCCAAGGAGAATGAAAACCACGTGGGCAAGCCTTTGACTCAGAAGAGATCTGATCGGGGCTTGCAGCAGGAAAATCGCTCGAGTCAGTCTATTGATCTGCATGAAGCTGCGCAGAGTCAATCCCAAGACACACTCGCAAAGGATTCACCCGCAGAGAATTTAGAGGAGTGTTTATTGGGAATGTCTGAAGGGACAACTACATCTCGTCCCTCACGGCGTCGTGGTGCAGTGGTCAGCTATGCCGAGCCGAATTTGCGAGACAAAATGCGTCGCCCGACCAAAGAACTGATCGACGCCGTGGGAAAGCATGGAACACGCCGATCATCCAGCTTTCAGGTTATTCATGACAGTATGGGCGAGGAGGGCGAAAAATCTCAACGCAGCAGGAATGGCATCAGCCCCCGTCCTCCCTCCGCTAGGAACTTCCCGGCAGATCTAACCCTTGCGGACCAAGCCACAGACATATTTTCCGCCGGTGGTGATGGCAACCAACTGTTTGCAGCAGTATCAAGGAGAAAACGCAAAACGTCCTCCAATGTCAAAGACAGTGATGTTCATACAGGCCTAGATAGCGGGGATCCTTCAGCCGCAACCTTGATATTCAAGGCTCCACACTTATCCAACCGCCTGTCGAAGACCTCTGGCGAAGCGTTGAACTCTCGGAGGCAATCCAGACGACACTCTTCAAATCCGAAGAACACGACCGATAGCGCATCGCCTCGAAAGGAAGTGAATGTTAACAATGAGCCGCAGTCTCCTCTGTGGAACAAATCTCCAATCGACATGGCATCTTTAGCGCAGAACGACGACGGCCTGGATGAAGAGATTTCAGGGCAGCGGCTCCCTGTGATAGATGCAGAAGCCAGGCGGGAAACCCGCGTTGCGACCAGAAGAAAAAGTATGATGGTGTGAGGCTTGGTGGCATGCCTCGAAGTTCAATCTTCTAATCGTGTATTTATATTATAAGACTGTATCTGCTGCAGTAAAGATACCCTCCGCTTGTCTTCTTAGCCTGGCAATTCCAAGTTATCTTTCTTTTTTAGCCTTAAGATCCACCAGTCAACCGCATTCAATTTAATATGAGAAACCCCTAGTGGACTGGGAGCGCGAGTGAGAGTCTGACTTTCCAGGTTCTCTATGCAACCCGGCCCTTGGACTCCCAGCCCTTGGACTGGCGGGAAACTTCGAAGGTGGGAAGGAAAAAAACCCTCGCGGCAGATCGTGAGTAGAAGCCGTCAAATGGCACCTTCCGCAGACTGAATCAATCAGCCGCATGAATTTCTCTTTGCGAGCATAAGTGTTGACCACTGCAAAAGTCCTTGATGAAATCACGCATGATCAATGTGCACCATTCATGTATACCGCGATATGTTCTTCGATGACTTGGGCATCTTCTCATATGCGTTCGGACTCGGTTTTCTGTGCCTTGCCTGACGATGCTGAGAACAGCAGCCACTGGTCGTCTGATCTGGCGATTGCTCCTGCGAATTCCCATCTCTCGGTTGGCGCCCTCGATTGTGGGGATGGTGGGAGTTATTTCTTCCGAGTCTACGACGGTCCACCTCATTGTCACTTTCGGAGTCCGAGGAATTGGAATCAGAGGACGAGGACGAGGACTCAGAGCTACTTTCCCCCACAGGTCGCGATTTGTGGTAGATACAGCACACTACCCATGCTCAGCAGTCATTCCCCAGTGTGGGTCGCCAGAACAGAAACGAACGGACCTTTGGAACTCTTCTTGCCCATTCCTTCGTTATCCACCACGTCCTCGCTCCATCGGATACGACGAGCGGCCGAGGGCTCTCCGGTAGTAGTCGTGGAATCTTCGCCCCTCAATCGGAGAGTTCCTGAGAGGCGAACCGTCGACGAGTCTCGGGATGTCTCAGTGGTGGTTTGCAGCTGGGGATTTGCGCCAGGCTGACGTGTTCGAGACATGGCAGATGATATCTTATGCCAGTAGCCAGTGGGATGGGATGTATAAATCGAAACCTTGCACAACGCGAGTTGCAGACGACAACTTTTTGAGGCGAGCTTCACGACGGCAAAATGAAATGACCGGTAAGACTCTCACCGCCTTGGCTCCCCGGGTCTGATGAACAACTAGTGTGGGTTCCTAGGACCTTCGAATGGCGAAAGGTCGGACATGGCTAGAAGATTTTTTTTTAAGAGAGCTATCTTAAGAAAATATCAAACAGAACCGCCTTGCGAAGGGTGAGCGTGCAGAGTACAGAGTATCGTAGGGGGGAGTGGGTATGCAAACTAGCATGATCCTACACCAATGTCGGACCGGCTCCGTCGCAGGGAGCGCGGCTCTCTATGCTGTATGCTGCCCCCTGAGTGCTGCCGCCTGCCTCCTCTGAAGGGTTAGAGTTCATACAGGGACCAGCCATCCAAGCCGTTATTGGCCGGTCTCGGTATCGACGTGTCCTCTGTCCATCCCGAAGAGCCAGCCGACACAGGTGGGGGGAACTCGGACCGTAACTCGTGATCGAGTCATAGTTCGTCTTCCTGGTCCATCTCCGACGGTTTCAGCAAGCCTCCCACTTTCATGGCTCGGTTTCTCTCGGCAGTTTGTGCATCACGAACAGCTTGCTCGCGTTCCTCGGCATAGAGCTCTGCGTTGTCGCCGGAGAACTCCTTGAGCGAAATCAGGAAATCACGCAAATGGGTCTTGAACTTGTTCAGGTCATCGGTATATGCGAATAGCCCAATCACAAATTGCTTGATTTGCACACTGCCGTGACATTAGTATCTGCCGATGTCCTATCCCTTCGGGGGGAGGGGCATGAAAGCGACCTACTCTTGCAAATTCTTGAACGCATTCTGTAACAGGTTGGCAATGTACTCCTGCAAGAACTCCTTGTTGGACGTCCCCACAGGTGCTTGCTCGGGGGCATAGATGGGTTCTTGGATCTTGCCAGATTCAATGAAGTAGAACATGCGCGATAGGAGCATAGCTTGGGATTTGAAACCTAGGGGGAAGAGACACGTCCTCAGCAATAAGTCGCAGCCAAAACAAATGAAGTGGGGGGCAACATACCAGCCTTGTGATCACTGTCGGTAAGGACGAAGAATACATCCTGGAGAATGGGAATATAGAATTGGCGGAAAAAGATGCTCGACGTCTGCATGTCAGTCTCGGCCATATTATTCATCAGCTCCAGGCACATGGTGAGGCCCGTGTTCTCAACCTCCCGGTTATCGTGCTTCGATGCCCACATGCAAGAATCAATGACAAACTTGAACTGCGGGGCATCAAGCTTCAACAGCGCTTGGAAGCAGTACAGGTTGATGGCCTGAAGAAGCTTGAAAAACTGAACTCGATGTTCAGGGTACTCGTGGAAATCCTTGTTGATCATTTCCAGAGTACAGCTGAATACGCTATCCATGATAGCCGGAATTTTATCCTCCATCAGATTCTGTTAGAGAAACATTCTGTTAGCTACTTCGGAGCGAATTGACAGAGTCCTAGTCATAGCAAAAGGTTTAGTCCAAGACATACGTGAAGCTTGTGGATGATTGTGGTCACAACATTCAACACCTCTGCTTCTCGAGCATCGGGCACGTTCCGGTGGTAGTCGATAAGAACAGCCTCCAAAAGAGCCGGGACCATGTTGGCATTGACCATTTCAAGGTCGTCCGACTTCTCCACATAGGTATCAACGAGCTTCAAGATCTCCTTCTTGATAGTCCGAAGCCCGCGGACTTTGGGGGTCTTGGGCGCAATATTCCCTATAGCCGAGTCGATTTAGTTAAGTTACCTTTCCACAAATGGGTTGAGAAGTTTTACCGTCAGTCGCCACAGCTTCGTTGATCAGCTGGCTAGAGGCTCGGTACATGTTCAACATGTCATGATAGATGCGGCCGATCTGGGAATAAAAATAAGTTCCAATGGATGAGCACGCAGCGACGTTGGTTTTCATGATATTGCCAATGATCTTGATCGTGTTTCCATCCTGAAGAATGGCGGCATTTTGGTTGGCTTCCGCGATGATTTGATCCCAAGCTGAGTTTGGCAGAGCCATCAGGTTTTCTATCAGGCGATCCTGCAGTCCCTTCTGACCCTGGGCAGAGATCATGTAGCCGCACGCTTCGTAGAACGTATGAATCTGCTGGGGAGAAAGGTCCATGGTGATCTTTCTCATATTTCGAACGATCTCCTCGATGAATGCTTCACTCTCCCCTGGCTGAAGGGCCACAAAATGGCGTCGGCACTTATTGGCAATCTTGATGAATGTATCACAAGCCATATCTTGGACACCTACATTGAGTCAGTCAAGCGAAAAGGCAAATGCATGCATGGGGGACGGGCGGGCGGACCTTCGTGCGTCTCGTGCATGAACTCGAAGAGCTTATTGACCACAGTTTTCAGGAACTTCCAGTGAGCCTTCAAGAATCGAGGGTACTGGCCCACAATGTACATGATGTTACTCGCGACGACGGCCTTGTTATCCTTTCCACGTTTCTGCTCTGTCAGGCCGAGTAGATCCTTGATAACAGTGACCAGGAACCGCTTTTCCGTCTCTTCATTCATGGCCCCCGAGATTGAACCAATTGCCCAACACAGAGTATTGCAATTAGCCCATGACCATTCAGACCCATCAACTTGCTTGGCCAGCTTGTCAATCATGATGGTCTCAGTATCCACCACGTCCAGGTGGGTCAAGTAGACCAAACATTCTCGAATGGTTTTATACAGTTGAATGGTGTCGCTTTCCTTCACGAATTCACGCACTATCTCGCCCTCGTCGTTCTCGACAATCAGAACCTCTTCTGGACGGACCATTTTCTCGATCATGACAGTGCGAAGGTTCGATAAGACGGTCTCATATTTGTGCTTGCGGAGGGGGTAGTTGGCAAGGGTACTGGGGTGGGGAGCACCACCATTGGACAGACCGCTCACACCCATCGACACCAGCGGATTAATATCTGTGATAGGAAGCTGTTGCATCTCTTCGTACAGCTCTTGTACCAACCGGGTCCAGTAATCCAAGCAAATCTTGAACACCTCACGATCGTCAATTTGACTGATCCGGATCAAGTAAAAATGAGCGTGTGTAAGATAATCCTGGTTTGGCAGCTTCTCAACGAGCTACATATCCGCATGTTAGTCAACTTTAACAATGTTGCAGCTATGGGTATAACGGCAACTGAATCACCTACATCTAAGTGGGCACTGAAAAAGCTTGATAGGAAGAGTGCCAGGTTTGATACGAACTCCTGGTCTCGCCCGTTGCTCCGCGCGTAGGTTTCCTTGAGATCCATGGACAAAGGGATAACATTTGAGACCTTGGTCAGGGTTTCTGTGAACATGTGCACCAATCGCTCATCGTAATTGTAAGGCGAGCCAATTTGTAAGCCGCCGATCTCGGTGAGGCACTTGAGCGTGACATTTCGAAAATCCGGGATGTCCAGGAATCGAGTGAGGAGGGTATTGATGATAGGGGTTTCGAAGATATAACCCAGCGGAATCCAGTTGAGAAAACGCAGAAGTGTTTCAAGTGTTGCCTTCACGAGACTTGGCTGATTCGCGGTATTGAGCACCTCGGAGCAGAGTTGAAAGATGGATGCGAATTCCTGGGTCATTGAAGTCTTCAGGTTCCGGGCCTTGACAGAAGTCATTTGGTCTTGCGAGAAGTCAAATACTTCCTCCGACAACAACCGCAGAATGGCCATGTTGTTTTCACAGATCGAGAGGCTGGCATGGCAGGAAGAGATGATTTCGTTGATGAAATTGGGCCAGTTGTGGGGCCACTCCTGCTTCAAGATTGACACCAGGACCAGGTTCAATTTGTTCAGAAACGCGCGTTCACTGTGAAGCTTTTCCTCAGAGCTGGAGTTCTCGATGATGAAATTGACGATGAAATTCCGGATGCCTTTATCGGGGGGTTCACGCTGTCAGTGTATGTTCGAGTGTGCGATTTGTTGGGGGGGCGGGAGGATAGATCCAAGTTTGAAAATACCTTGACATTGATCTCTTGGTAGGACCTTCCATCGAGTCATGATCACATCGTCGAGAACTTGGAGGGCGATATCTAGACACAGTTAGCAAGCACGCCCCGACCGGGTGGATGGAATGCGCAACCCACATTTTGTTTGGGGATAGGATGCCTCCTGCAAGATATTGCCCACAGTCACCCACGCATCGGGGTTTTGTTTGAACTAAACATCCGATGAGTGTGTAAAATCGGGGCGGGTGGGAGCGGCAGAGCTTACTTCTGTCAGGGTCTGCTGGGCTTGTCTTTGCTGCAGGTCGTCAGTTCAAATACTCGCGCACGTCTATCCAGGACGCCTAAAAGAAACCAGGAAATGAAACTTACCACGTCCCCTTTGCCTTCGAAGAAAGCCCGGACCGTGTTGTCCAGCTCTTGTACAGAAACAGACATGCCGCCGCAAAGATTGGCGAAGTCGCCGGGGTCACGGAATGGGCGTCACGACACAGAATCGTTGGCCGGGAAATCGAATCGGGATAGACCGAGATAAAGTAAATTGGGAAGGCTGTAGAGTCGCCTTCGAGAACCTTGGCGGAGAAGGTTGTAGAGAGGAGGGGGTGGTGGTGAGGTCAAGAAGGACTAGTGGGGTAGCAAGAGGGATGCTCTGGAGGGGTTTTGGGTAACACCTCTCTCTCAGCTCTCTTAGTAAAGAGAAATGATAGGCTAGAAACACTCTAGAAACTGGGGAGGTCGAGTGCGGGATTGGTATAATTGCAGAAGGGGAAAAAGGGGAGTGGGATGAAGAAAGAGATTTAGGAGCGCAGAATAACACTGGCGGTGAGCAGCGCGTCTCTCTTGTTTGACTTGATGGTTCTTGCTTTTGGCCTGGGAGACAAGGTTGGTTCGGGATCTTAGTCAGCCAAGCTCCCGACGCGCTTACGGAATTCGGTAGCAAGCATGATGTTTCCCGATCCCATAGGCGGAAGATAGAGTCTACACAGGACTTAGCTGTACAGGACTGTCGATATGCTTGGTGATACTATTACTTCTATACAAACAACCCTAGGGTACCCAATTCGGATTAAGCTGTATATATAAAAATCCAGGAGATATATGCAGACCCACCCGTCTCTCTCAATCTTTTAACACATCCAGATATATACACATGATGGGAGTGAAGCTGACGCAGAAAACAAGAAACAAGAAGGAACAGCAGAAGAACGAGGGTGCAGGGGCCTATAGGGTGAAAGGCACGGATCGGGGCCAACGGGGGAACCGGGGAAGGTCGGCCACTAACTGCGCGGACGTGACCAGCTGATAAGCGATGCATAACCGCCCAATGCGCCCTCACGGCGCCAATGGCGAATATGGCATCGCGCCGCAAGAGGCCGCCCGAGTTGCGCGCCCCACCGGGACACGGGGCGCCTGGGAACGCGCGCCATTGTCGCTCCGGTCGCCTGGGAAATGATGGGTGTCTCAGACCCGCGCACACCTCACCTGGTCACGGCGCCTGCGCCTTCCGATTGGCGGCCATCGTGACGCCGTCCTTGCCGATCGCGCGCCAACTCCTCTCTCCCCTTTCCCTTTTTTCTCCCGCCCCGACGTGCTGTGCGGCGGATGGGGGCCGTCGATTGGGTTGGGGATTTTTTGGGGGGTGTGGGTAGAGGGCGAAAGGCTGGATGGTTGTACTTTTCCGCTCTGTAGGTCGTGGTGGTGGTAGTCCTGGTCGTAGTATATAGACCTTTTTATTCTTAGCAGCGCCCCCCCCCCCCGGTTCCTCTTTTCCCTTTCCCTCTCCCCTTCTTCCTTTCCCCGTTCATCCTTCTCTATTCCTTTCCCTTCTCTCTTCTCTGTCTCCCTCTTCCCTTCCCCCCTCTCCTCTTCCCTCCAACTCTAACATCGCCGCCCCCACCCCTCCGCCTTCTTTCCTCAACTTCCCCCGGGCTATTTCTTCTATTCTCCCACCCCCTCTCCCTTTACCTTACCAAATCCATCTTCTGCTTTTCACAGTTTCCGTTGTTATTGTCCTAGGTAGTCTGTCTGGTTCCATTGGGCCCGAGACCAATTGTGCCCACCTCGCCCCGAGCCGCCCCACTCCAGACGAGATTACCGCGACTCTCTCCTTCCCCGGAGCACTCATTCAGAGAAGCGAAAACCAGCGAGTTCTCGTTGCGAGCCATATCAGCTCTGCTTCGGTATCTTTCACTCTCTCTATTGGGTATTCTATTTTCAATTGCGGGTTCGGCTACCTTTCGGCGCGCGCCTATGGTGTCGAGGCCTACCCGCACCGTCTGTGTCTAGGCCCTCTCCTGCCACAGCTCATGGCTCATTGACATCAAACCCCGAAACCACACTGTAAGCTCTTTATACGACCCGATCTCCGCGTCGTGCGTGGATTTCTATCCACAGTGCAAAGCAGCTAGAGAGGGAGAGAAAGAGCAAGAAAGAAAAGAAACCTAAAAAAGCAATGACGGCCGTCGCATCCGCCCCCGTGATGAGCAACCATGACTCCGGGACTGAGACGGGCACGGAACACAGCCCATCTCGCTTCACGGCGGTTAATGGCAGAGACGCCTCATCAGCTTCCGGGGCGAATGTGGGGAACCCCCTCCCAATCACTCAACCAGCCACTGGTGACCGAAGAGGATCTCCAGAGACTCATGAAGCCTTGCGGCAAGATAAACTCGCGGAGCGGGAAGATTATGACCAAGATGATCAGCTATCCCCACGATCCTCGCTGCAGGGAACGGTGTCCCAGAATAGACATAAGCGCAAGAGATCGGATTCTGGGGGGCAGGAGTCTCGGCACAATTCAGAACCACGCGGAGTGGGGAGAGACCCGAGCCGTCTAGATGACTTCAGTGCACATCCCAACTCTAATGGGGCAGGATCAGGGTCAGTCTCGGAGATCGAGCCAGGACATCCGCCAACGTCTGGCCACCGGTCCGATACCAATGAGCCTTCTCAGTCCGCGTCCAATGGGCCATGGATTGAATACGATTCACACCTGATCACCCAGGCTCAGCGGGCTCAGCAGATCGATGCGTCTGATGTGGAGTTGGTGGATGCGCTGCAACGAGAGGCGCAAACCCAAGAATCTGCTTCACGGAACATCGGGGCGAACCGCCTGACTTCGTCCGCTCCCAGTGTTCAGCCGGCACCTTCACCAGCGTACTCATCTGAACGCCAAACAGCTGCAGTTCAGGTGGCACCCAAGAGAAAACGCGTTTTCAGCAATCGAACCAAGACCGGCTGCATGACCTGTCGCCGCCGAAAAAAGAAATGCGATGAACAGCATCCAGCATGTGAGTCTTCTCGTGAAGGCGACTTTCGAGCCATGAAACGCTCGAGCGGCGTTAATGGACGAAAACTGATCATATCTATAGGTAACAACTGCATCCGCGGTGGATTTCTCTGCGAAGGTTACACGTCGCGAAGCACTTGGCAAAAGCCTTCCAGCTCAAAGGCACCCGTCCTATTGCAGTCAAAGGAAGGCTACCCAGAGATCAGTGGCCAATATCTACCAGAAACTGCACAACACCATGATCGACAACCGAGCCTGGCCGAACACATCGACTCGCGGAAGATGCGACCAGTAGTCATCGAGGATGTTGAGCGACCAACTCCACAATACAACACCAGCCCAACGGGTGCGGGCTCCAGTCATCCGTCGTGGTCAAAACGAGGCTGGCCTAGTACGGGTCATCCGACCTATCCATCGGAACATCTCGCCAAGGCCGACTATCGGGAAGTTCCACCGATCCACGAACCATCACGAGAGGGGCCGCCTAAGCCCGAATATCCAGTCGTCCAATCGATCCGCGAACTTCCCCCAGGGCCGCACCCAAAAGCCAATATTGCCTTGTTCCAAGGCGGGGTGGAACCACGACCGCTGCCCACCGCGCCCATAGATACCAATAGCCCCCAAGCCCAGGCGAGAATGGCTCTGAGCATCGAGCATCAGTTGTCCGGTCGCGCAACCTCCGGAGACGATACGGAGAAAGACAAGATGATCCGAGGCGACCTCTATCGACCCTTCGACGTTCAATTGGTGGAGGACCGTGACCGATGTAAGGGTGCCCTGTGGAGGTTCAACAATGCATGTAATCCATTGAATGGACTCGGCTCGAAGGAACAAAATCGCCTACTCAAGGAGATCCTAGTTCCGCCATCCAGTTCCGCCGTCAATTCCCCTGCTGGCGTCGCGGGTTGTCGGGCAGCTGGCTCCATTGGACAGGGGGCTGTTGTAGAAGCTCCCTTCAGTTGTCATTATGGCTACAATATCCACCTCGGAGAGGACGTGATGGTTTCCCATAATTGCGTCTTTGTCGATGACAGTGTTATCAGCGTCGGTGCCCATACCTGGATTGGTCCCAATGTCACCATTCTCAGTTCGATGGCCCACGCCAGTATGCAGGAACGCAAAGGCTCACAGAGTCGCTATCAAGGTCGTCGAGTCACTATCGAAGAAGACTGCTACATCGGAGCCGGGTGTACTATCTATCCCGGTGTATCTCTCGGCCGAGGCACTTATATTGCTCCGGGGGAGGTTGTTAAACAGAATATCGTGCCTTATGGATTTCAGGGATTCAAGCCGAGCTACATGTGAGTCAGCATGGGTGTTCACAATTCAACTCCCTATCGATCATCACCCTGCTTGATCTCTTGGTCTCACTCTGCAATGTTCGATGTTACTGTTATGTGTGGATCACGATGTATTAGCTCTTTTGCCTTTGGATTTTTCTATTCTGAGTAAATTTTGAGTGGGCGCTCTGGAGGACAGGAGTTGATTGAGTCTTTTGTCCGTCGCACCTCTCCCTGCCGATTGGCTTGTGTTGTCTGATGGCAGTATATAATCATTATGTCCGAACTGGAACGAACCCGTTAACATCCCGAATAGCCCGGGAATGAAGATGTTAGGATCAAGAGATAAGATTAAGAAAGAGATAATACATGGCCGTGGCGGACAGTGCCGAGGCAATAAAGAATCACATTGTGGGTATCTGGATATGTTTGAAAAGTGTTGCAAGAGATGCATACCCCCCGACACAAGTTCACCTCGGGGGCCTTATCGTGTAGAAAATCTGTAGGGCAGGCAGAGCCTCACGCATAATCGAACCACGCCCGCAGTATGCAGAGACCTCAGAGCCAGTCCAAGAATTCTGGAACAAAGTAGCTCACAACAATCCCTGCCCCTGCCCTGAGGATTCCCTCGGTGCTTTCAAAAGCCATGGCCTTAAGGTCGAACACGCCGGCCTTAGCACCTGCGTGAATCATGGCATATTCACCGCTGACCTGGTACGCAGCCACCGGAAGATCCTGGGCCAGGTCTTTCGCGTCACGAATGATATCCAGGTAGCTACTTGCAGGCTTAACCATGATGATATCGGCACCCTCAGTCATATCTCTCTGGATCGCACGCCGAGCGAGACCACGACCACCTGGGGGGAGCTGGTAACAACGACGGTCACCAAATGAAGGACATGAGCCAGCTGCATCGCGGAACGGCCCATACAGGCAGCCACTAAACTTGGCACTGTAAGACATCAGAAGCACACGGTGAGCCAGACCAGCCTCGATCAGCTTGAGCTTAATGGCTCGGACTCTTCCATCATTCATGTCAGAAGGTGCGACACAATGGGCGCCAGCAACGGCATATGCCAGAGCAACATCGGAGATCCGATCAACGGATTGCGCATTGTCCAAGGTGCCATCTTCTCGAAGGATTCCACAGTGGCCGTGGGACGTATATTCGCACAGGCAGACGTCAGTTGTGATGTACAGCTGTGGAAAGCGAGACCGAAGGAGCCGAATGGCTTGTATCACAGGTCCTGCTGGATCATCTGCGGCCGTGCCAAGTGCATCCTTGGCGGAAGGTTGTAGCGGAACTCCAAATAGTATCACTGAGCGCAACCCTTTCCGGACCAATGGGGACAGGAAAGGAACGAGACGATTGATGCCTCGACGGCATTGATTGGGAAGCGACGGGATAGGGGTCTCTTCATCGGGGTTGTCGGTGATAAACAGCGGGTAAATAAGCATCTCCTGGGAAGAATGATAAGCTGGGGGATTCGAAGGACAGCAGTCAATGCCTATGTGATACGAACCTTGGTCAGTTGTCTCTCTGCCTGCCATGATCGGCTCAGTGGGTGGCTGTAACCGGCATGAAGCTGGCTGGAAATGTCCCCGGATATGCTGACACTTGTAGCAGCGGTGCTTGTGTATGACCGAGCAGTGCGGGATTGGGCGTGTGAAATCTGTGAGCCACGATCGTCCACATTCGAATCTCGAAAGGCAATATCAGATACAAGGTTAGAGAAAGACATGGAGGCCTCTAGGATGTAACTGCCTAGGTGTCACGGTAGTGATGGAGGAATGTCAAAAGGAAGCAGTTACAGCACGTAGGAGAGAAAGGTGGGGGGGGAAGTAGCAGAGTGGCAATCGGAGTTTGGTCGGCACAGAAATATATGATCTGTCAGCCGAGGAAGGCGGGTAAGGCGGGTAAGGCGAATGCCCACGGCTGTGATTGGCGAGGTGCCACATGATGTCCCAACGAATATCAAAATTCTACCACAGCTACATCAAAGCCCCCTCGTATATCTCGCTCGATGGATCGCCCTGCGATTTATACGCCTTGGAATTCTCTCCAACAACAGCAATCACCGTTCGTCATTTGCCACCTCTTGAGACAGTGCCGCTGTCCCAGAAGGCCTGCCCGCCCCGATGGACCGCAACTGATGCTGCTTATACATGGGGAACTGGCTGGTGCTCAGCGATAATCCTCATGGTATCCCTGGCATCTCTTTATTAATAGCAGAGGTGGCGGGGTAGCAGCAGGGGTGGCTTCTTCTGTCTCCCACATACACTCCCGAGGGAACCAATATAACCGCACTAGAAGCAGCCAGAGCAGATCCCCTTGTGCGGGGCTTCATACCAGAGCCTTTCGCTCGGTTGGGGCTATTCGATATATCCCGATCAGGTACCCCGGTATTGTATGACTTTTGAAGTCGCCAGTAGCATTCCTGCATGTTCCCTTCATGTTGACCCACTACAGTCCCCTGGTCGATGAAATATTGGCCTTTCTGTAGGGACTCTAGAGTTTAGAGCTGAATCTTCAGGAGAATTGCCCTCCAAACGCCTGAGAATCTCATAGCACCTATTCCGATATAATATAGATCAGATACTAGGCTATTTACACCGCAGCTCTCGCAACGAGCGAGGTTAGTACTACCGCAAGGCTCTCTAGCTCGGCTCGCCGATTGCACCCACATAATGGCCGATGCCAAAAACCCTACCACCATTCATATATACCATGTGCCTCCTTAGCCATAGGAATAGGTGTTTTCCGGGTTAGATTATCGATACTTGTCTGGTGGCTAGCCACCTGGGCTGACCTTACTCAGATATTCTATTCTAGACCACCTGTGAACCACAGCTTTGTGTGGCTGCAGATATGCATGTATCTATGGCAGATGAACGAAGCAGTAAGTCCTTATCTCGATTCACACGGCGTTTTGATACTAGCAATGTCTTCTGTATCATAACTGCAGCGAACAAAATATGCCACAGGCCTCGTATACAGCTCTTATATGTATAATATCATGCTTCCAATACACGAAGTATATATATATCGGTCGATAATTCTTAGATAGGTCGCTATAACTGTTGAGGTCTACTTAATCCCTCAACGTAATGAATGCCTTAGAATCGCTGATACTGGAGTATGGTGATAGGAACTTGCTGACGAGCTATATACTTGGATAGAGACTACCTATGTTCCCTGGGTGGCAAATAGGTCTTTATAGAGGGGCTAATGAGGTGTACTGTGTCGGGCATTTTATGATCAAGTAAATCGGGCGTTATGAGGAAATCATATAAATTCTGTCCCCAGTAGTAATGAGGTTACGTGGGACCGCCTACCTTCTTTACCTGTCTTATCTGTTGGTCTGACTAGACACTTAGGCGCCCTCAAAAGGGAGGCGTCCCCGAACGTTGGATATATCCTTGCCTTGCATCCGTAACGTCGGCAGCAGCTGGCAAACAGAGACTAGCAGCAGCAATGCCAGGAATATGTTGATACTGAAGAACATTAGGGGAGACGAGGTCTGACCCCAGGAAGTCTGCTCACACTGAGCTGTGAGGAGACCACAAAGTCTAGGGCATCTGATGCAACAAATAATCTTGCTTATATTAGACCGCCTCATTTTCTTCCTCTTCGAACACCTGAAGCTCTATATCTATAAAACCAACTTTTACCTTGGTTTTCTTTCTAGAGTTATAATCTAGGAATATCTAATACCCCTATAAACAGCCTATCAATTTGGTCTGGCCACACTCGAAATTTTCCCGCTAAGATAGCGATTTTAGGATTTAACAACTTAACTGTTTTTCACAAGTTTGTGTGGAAATAGGTCTTTTTCTTACATATTTATACTAAATAAAGAATAGATGGTGATTATGTATTCTACCAGGGTTGAGTAGATAATTTAGATATATATCTTGTATAGGGCTCCTTTAGTAAAAAGGATCTACAAAATTTTACTTAACTTCAAATGCCTCTACCCCATTACACAAAGAATACCCAAAGAAAATTTTGTGTATAAAGATAAATTCCGATCGATTCTGAATAAGTTAAAATTATCTACAAAATATGTTATTTTATAAAATTATAGTGATAGAGCACTTCATAAATTGCTTGGTTGGCTATTTTATATGGGAATTTGGGTAGTGTCGCCAAACTTAGTTGGTATCAGTATAGTACAAATATAAGGATCTCTTATGATAATTACGACTTTCGCATCAAAGACACATTTTAGAGGGTATACTAAATTACGTATGCATATACTCAGAGCTACTTGTGTATTCGCGTGTATTCTACGACTTCAAATTGTACTAGCAATAGTGGTTGTATTTATGATCCCACTCTCTTCTTGGATTTCCATCATATAATGCCCACAAGAACTAACCAAATTACAACCCACTCTATAACTAAACTTGGTATCAGGGTCGAGAGGAAGAGTTATCGGGGACAATAAGCTAACAATCGAATCGAGAACTAAACAGAGCCTTCTACTTAGCATCATTGCACCGCCCGCACTTTAGCCTCTTGGCATCTATGGATGATATAAGTCTACAGGTGAGACTTCTCATGTTAATATTTCTTTGTTAATGCCCGATATATCAGTTCCTATCCATGGCCACTATTATCTCGGTCACATTTCTGTATCCTGCGCCTTGCAATTCTTGTTAACCCCCCAACCCCTGGTTCTTACCATCACACCCATCCACACCCAATCCCAAACACCCAATTCCACACACCCGATTCCACACACCCGATCTTGTCAGCTTGACTTTACCATGGCGTCGTTTCTGCCAGATACTGCCATGATTTGCAACAAATGCAACTTCAGCGGCCACTTTGCTCGGGACTGTGATAGGCACTGCAGGTGGTGTCATCATATTATGAGAGCTAACCATTATGCAATCTGCAATCGGGCACCAGACTGTTACAAGTGTGGCGAGAGGGGACACCTTCCCCAGAAGAAGCAGAAGCGCAAGGCAGAACGCCAGCCGAGCTCCGAGAAAGAACAAAGGTGCTTCAACTGTGGCGAAGAGGGTCACACCCAGACCGAACCAACCTGCTTTAAGTGTAAACAGCGAGTCCACTACAAAAGGGACTGTCCTTAGATCGACATAACAACCTACAAAGAGAGAAAGGGAAATTCGTCAACAGAGAGCCAGCAGGTAGGCTAGTACATCTTACATATAGTTCATCAATACTTATTGACGCATTGAAACTCTCAGTCACATCCCGAAATCAAGATGCCGGAGCTTCGCGCCATCATTTCGTCGTTGGTAAACAAGCTGTACAATGGAAAACTGGAGGATCGGCTGATCAATCATATCCCCTACCATTCCGTGATTGACGCCATTGGGGGCACAGAAGAATTTACCCAGGTCGCACTGAATGCGATTGATGCTTGTGCCCTCGCGCTTCAGGGAAGTTTGATAGCAGTGGAGAAGTAAGTTGTCTTAGACAAGCACCTCTCAAAAAGAGAGTATGTATTTGAGAAGAAGGAAAATCTGATATATCCCAGATTGGACATTATTCGGGAATACCAGTCTCAAGAATCAAATCCTTGGCCTCATTTCAATGGGGGATATCTGGATTATATCACTGATGTGCGGGATAAGAGCTACTGGCGTGGCTATGTGGGACAGACCTCAGATTTGGCAGAGCGAATTCCTTAGCACTTCCGTGCAATTCGAAAAGGAAAGACCGGGGCTCTACACTACTACATGATTACCAAAAGTTCTGCTGCGGGTTTCTGCCATGGAAATTTCATCCGCCTTTGGCTACTCGAGTTCCCTTGGAAGACTGAAGGTGCAGTCAGACAGGTTTTTGAAAACGTTTTGGAAATGATCTTCACACATGCTTTTCAGACGATCTGGCCCTCGATCCTAGAGGAATACTTCGGTCCCAGTCCGGAAAACTCGTATTCAAATGTCGGTCTCAACATAATTCCTCCGCTTATGCAAGGGAGAGAGCTTTCACCGAGAGTTCGAGGAGACTTTGCCAAGCTTCTAGAGAACTCCGACGATCCCGAGATACGTGAGTGGCCCAAGGTTCGGGCACAGCAAGAAATGCGACCCAGAGTTCCCAAGGGCCACATGACTGTTCTTTAAAACTGATGCCGAAACAATACGTCGACATTCTTCGCCACGGCCTTCAGACAAGGCTGGGTCTATTAAACAGTATTTCATGGCAAGCGGTGGAGAAAGTACCGTGGGCACCTCCTGAAGAACGGGCGACTGTTGATATCAAGACTTGGTTTGGGGGTATATCAGCCTGGCTACTTGAACAGCAAATTTGCAACTCCAGCGAGCTGGTGGTCCCGGTGGGGGCCATGTCAGAATGTATTGGTGTTGTGCTCGATAGCACACCATGTCATAAATATGATGACGGGGTTTAGCTCCCATGGGGCCTGAGGGAAAGTGGTTTCACAGAGCAAAACTCCTTGGTATGGATCGCCAATTTCCAAAAGTACATGCTCATCCCTGGTTCATTGCAGGCCAGCCGACAGGGTCCTCTTGACACACATGTGTTGTCAAAATACACACAAGACCTGATCGAGAAAAGTAGCATGCGGGTTATCTTCTCGGTGGTCAAATGGCAGAAGATGTGGCGATTTTGGAAGATGACCGGACTCAAGCAGTTAACTTGAACATTCAAGGTCTGAACTACCGCGCCTGGATAAGGCTGAGTATAGGGCTGACCGGGTGACCGGGTGGAAATGGTTTTACTAGTATTTACTAGTAGCTCTGTGTTGTTTACCACTTTTTATCACTTCTTTTTTTCTCACCCGGTCACCCGGCGAGCTTCATTCACCCGGTCAGGTTATTTATAATAGCTATTAGTAATTCTTAGTAATTTATAGTAGTTAATAGTTATATCTATAGATTATATAGTTATAAATCTATATCTAGTAATTTCTAGTAGCTAATAGTAAAATCTATCTATCTATATAACTATATAATCTATAGATTTATATATCTCTAATATTAACTAGAAATTATTAGTAACTACTAGTTATATATATATATCTAGTAATTTCTAGTAACTAATAGTATAATATATAGATATAGATATAGATATAGATATAGATATAATTATTAACTACTAAAAATTACTAGTAGCTACTATAAATAACCTGACTGGGTGACCAGGTGAAAATCTAAAAAAGCTGACTGGGTGATTATTAGATTAGCTAAATAGGAATTTATAGTAATTACTAGAAATTCTTAGTAAAATTCACCTAGTCACCCGGTGAGTTTATTAGCTAGAATTCTAGTTTTTTTTTCTATCTAATCCTATATAGAATTTATTAGTATATACTAGTAATTATTATAGCTATTAATAACTACTAATAATTACTAGTATATACTAATAAATCTTATTTAGCTGACCGGGTGAACTAGTTTTTCTTACTAACAATTTCCTTTTCTTACTACCTTTTACCACTAAAACTTTTTAGATTATTATATATCTACTAGTAATTACTAGTATATATTAATAAATCCTACTTAGCTGACCAGGTGAATAGAACTCACTGGGTGACCGGGTGGTTAAAATTACCACTGATTCCTATAGATTCCTACTATTTACCACTGATTTTTTAGCCACCCGGCCACCCGGTCAGGTTTTTCCACCCGGCCAGCTTAGATCATGTGATATAAAAATATCAGATCAGAATGTTTACTATAACCCTCTAGTAAAGACTGGTAAACACTGGTAGCTACTAAGAATAAGCTGACCGGGTGACCGGGTTTCACCCTGCCACCCGTTCACCCGGTCACCCGATGAGCCAAACCCCTGATAAGGCTGAAGGGGCACGCCATTGAACGCATATTCGTGAGGTCTCCCGCTCCTCTAGTCAAACTGTGGTCGACCAAAGGCCTAGCTGCCCAAAGGATTGGTGCTTTGTTCAGATTCGTCGGGGCACTTACGGAGGTCAAGCTTTTCAAGCATTTTTCGATAGTGGCCTTACGGTAGCGTTGATCGTTCGTGGATGGGACGATGAAAGAGCCGAGCGAGTTGAGCCATTGCCCCCAAGGTTAGACGAGATTAATACGACTTTAAGGGCGTGGCTCGAAAAGCTGGGGTTCACAGAGAACGATGACATTCGTCGCCTCGCAGAGAGCGGTAACGGGTCATTGAGGTTTGGGTTGCTTGTTCTCTCTAAAGTCCTACCAAGACAGCCAAGGGTGGGCGGCAGACGGATTCCAGACTCCATGTCCATGGTAAGTCGCAGTGTCATTACACCAGAAACACTGGACCGGGTCCGTGGATTGCTCAAGGAGGTTCAGAACAGGCATTCTTTCCAGTCCAGGGACGAAGATGCTGTTTCTCACTGCCTATTACCCGAGGAAACGAACATTGTGGAAGAAGCTATCTTGATTGAGGCGACAGACTGCGGAAGCGCTTTCATCAAAGAGTTTGATTCCAATACAGGGCAAGACTGGGTCGCTCCTGTTGGAAGTCATGGAGTGCAGAGAATTTCATCTGGCAGAACATATGCAAATGTTATGGCTTTCCGAAAAAACTTGAAGCTTTTGAATGGGTACTTTTTCAAAGGCACAGAGTCCAACAAAGGAAACCATAGTACCTACCAATTCAATGTTCAGCACACGACCTTCCGAATCCATAACGCACCCCCACATTCCAGAGGTTTCTTCTTGGAAGCTGAGCTGGCATCTGCTGGCGAAATGCATCCTCATTGCAATGCCAAGCAAGCCACGGAGGATGATCCAGGAAAACGATTTGCCCTCCGAGCCTTCCTTCGGGACGAAGATGGAAAAGAATACTATGAGGGGCATTCTAGAAGTGATACATGGCAAGCAATTGCAGTTGCAAATTCGTTCGTTGATGGCCTATCTGGTGATTCCCTGGAAGAGATCTGCCTCCGACGAAGACGATTTGTATTCATCGATCCAAGGCTCCATAATATACCCTCATCCCTGGTACCTTTTATCAATGGGGCTTACCGAGATAGCGATGGAGCTGTGGTCACATTTGGTGGGATTCACGGAAGAGGCGAAAATTGTAAGGGCAATTGCTGCTATATGGCCATGGCGATGAATGGGATGGGATCGTGTGGAGAAAATTTAGCATTGTAAGAACTGGGCTGTTCTACGGGGCCCCGGAGATATGTGCTGGAAACAAAGCAACTTATGATACGATCGGTTGAGATAGCAAAATTAGGAAGTTTCTCTTCGCTATATTCAAGAACCTTTGGCAGTCGATATTTATGCACCTATGCTAGATGAACTAGGTCTGCTGATTCTCCTCCCTCCTGCTGGGCGTTGGATCATGATGCTAGATATAAGAGAATCCTGCATCCAAGGCAGTTTGGCCGAGTGGTCTAAGGCGATTGACTGTGAGTAGCTCCACTTACGTCTAATTTCAACCATTTTCTAATTTCCAACAGAGAAATCAATTCCGTTCGCGGGCGGCGGTTCGAATCCGCCAGCTGTCGGTTTTTTTGGTTTTTATAAACCAACAAAGATATATAGTTGGTATGATATACTCCAACAATAAGTTTTCTATAATTTAGAGCCTTTTTTTGGAAGGGTTATTTATAGATCCTGTCTGACTTACATCTGAAAGGAATGGATGTAAAATTATTACCAAAGTTCAATCTATCCAAGGCAGTTTGGCCGAGTGGTCTAAGGCGATTGACTGTGAGTAGCTCCACTTGCGCCTGATTTGACCACTTTCTAATTTCCAACAGAGAAATCAATTCCGTTCGCGGGCGGCGGTTCGAATCCGCCAGCTGTCGTTGTTTTTGCTTAACTAAGTTAGTATACTCCTAACAATAGGTTGTATGTCTATGTACTGTATTATTAAGAGAGGGAGGGTTAGATTTTCCTTATGGAAGGGTCCACTTATTTTTATCCTGTCCGGCTTATACCTTCACGCCATAGGTTAAACTTCGTTGCATAGAAGTCACCCAAGGCAGTTTGGCCGAGTGGTCTAAGGCGATTGACTGTGAGTAGCTCCACTTACGTCTAATTTCAACCATTTTCTAATTTCCAACAGAGAAATCAATTCCGTTCGCGGGCGGCGGTTCGAATCCGCCAGCTGTCGATTCTTTTTTACTGGAAATAAGGTGGCTGTATGTAATTGCTTTATATATCCTTTGTGTATGAATGTATAATTATAACTTTAGCCTTATTTAAGTTAAGGCCTTCCGAGTATAATGTCTACTGTTTCAAATATTATCCCCCTTTTTCTTATATATCCTCTGCATTTTTAGCCTATAAAAGACAGAAGAAAGTCCAAAGTATAGGTCTAAATCAAAGCTAGGGAGAAGGATGATGATGATGGTGGTGGTAGTGGATTTATCTGCCCAATGTATATGAAAGGCTGTAGCTGAATTGAATTTTTTTTGGATTATACTCATGAGATTTGCAGAGCAGGAATGACATGATATTTCTAAGTTAAGGGGAAGAGTGCTTAAGTACGCGACTGTATGGGAGCGTATGGTTACCGAAGAAACCACTTATGTAGGTCCCGGGTTCCCAGACCACATCCTCCCCCACTAGATCCGAGTATATCCTTATGCAATAAAGCACTTATACCCGAATCCTCCCAAAGTGCCATTTTTATTAAAGAAGCCAGAGACCTAGGGTCTATATAGCAACGTAAACAAAGGAAATATAGCGTAAGCCCTAGTATAGGTAGTGTAGGCTATATCAATATAACAGCAAAGGCGCGAATATATACTTATTCAGTGCTACTATTTTTAAAGCACTAAGGCCCCCTTTTATTGCTAGAAAGGGAGCTTCTAAAGTATATAATATATATATCTAGTTATATAGTAACTGCTATATATAGTTAATCACAGGGAAAACTAAGATATTAATTTTAGATACTAATTAATAAGGCTGAAACCTAGTAAATATTAAAGAATAGTAAAGTAGCTATAAATAGTTATAATCCTAGTGTTTAGTTAGCTAAATTAGTAAATAAAAGAAAATTAATCCTTATCTATAATTAAATAAATATATTTATATTATAATAGTGAATAAATATCTTAATTAGGAGATAAAGTGTAATCTTAGTTATTATTAAAAATATAAATACTATCCTCTTTCTATATCTCTTTTTATATCTCCTCCTATTTACCTTTTTTAGCCTTTAATTAGCTATCTCTTTTTAAATTCTATCTGATTTTCGCCTTTTTTTAACTTTTTCTTCCTAAAAGCTCTTCTTACTATAGATAAATAAACTTCCTAAGCTATCTATATATATAAAGGTATATAAGGTAAAGTGTATATATTAATATAGTATATAGCTAAAACTAAAATAGTTATAAATCTATTTATATTTTTTAAAGGCTTAATAATAACTAACACTATAGATATATCTAAAATAATAAATCCTTTAGATATAATAATCTTATAGATACTAATTATATATATATTTATAGACTAATAGGGTAATACCTTAAAGCTAATAAAGAGTGTTACTATATATTAGGCTATTTTTATATAGTAGATTAGAGTAAAAGCTTTAACTAAGGAGGTATATAACTTCTATAAAAAGATATTAAGTCTATTTATTTTATATTATACTTTAATTATTAAAGGTATATTTATTTTTAATAGTATTTATATTAACTATATATTTAGCTAGAATAGTAAATATTATTTTTTTATAAGTGCTTATATTTTTATATATAGCCTATATAGTGGATTAATAGTAGAATTTAGGATAAGTTATAAAGTACTATCTATATTTATTATAAACCCTTTATATACTTAGAATCCTAAGTATTCTTTCTTAAGGGCTAGTAAAATAAAACTTAGTTTAGCTATTTTTAGAGATATATATAAATTAATAAGGTATAAGTAGTAACTCCTTTAGTTATATCTAATAACACTATAACTATAAATAAAAAATATAAATAGGCTAATAATAAGCTACTAAAAACCCTTAAAAAGAAAGGTTTATAGGATTTAGCTAATCTAGGGTCTAATTATAAAAAGTTATATAAGACTAGCCCTAATTTTAATATCTATTAGTATAAATTATCTTTAGATAACTATAAACTTAGTAAAGATAATAATCCTATAATCTTTTATTTAGTTTTTTAGGATATTAAGACTATAGATATTTAGATCTATTTAGATATTAACTAGTTTATTAAGATATTTATAGCTATAGATAAACTAAAGACCCTATATAGATTAGAGGAGAAAAAAAAGAAAAATATCTTTACTATAAATAAAGATAAAAAAAAGTAATAAATATCTATATATAGGTATTTTAGTAATTTCTAATTATTTTCTAGATTTTTTAGTATTTTTCTATTTCCTAAAATACTTAATAAAAACCCTTTATATTTATTATTATAGGTTTTTAGTAAACCTTATAAAGGTTATTAATCTTTATCCTAGGATAGAACTATTCCTCTCTTTTTATATTTATTAATATATAGATAAGAAAAAATAAAGGATAACTATAGTAAATAGGCTATTAAATACTATACTATCCCTTTATATTAATAAATATACTAGTTTTTTTAGTTTTATATCTTAAAAGATATCTCCTTTATTTTCTTTTAAACCCTCTTTATTAGGGCCTAAATCTATAAATTCTTAGTTATTTATTTCTAAATCCTATTTATTAGATTTAGATTTAATACTAAAAGATTATATTTTCTTAGATATAGCTCTAGTAAGCTTTTATAAATATAGTATAGTTCTATAATTAAAGATTTTAGTTCTTTTAAATATAGCTTACTATATAGCTTTTTTAAATAGGGCTTTCTTCTATATTTTCCTTATATTTACTTTTATTTTTATAATGATATAATTAATAATATCTCCCTTTTTTAGTAAATAAAAATAAATATTTAACTATTTAAATTTATTCTATTTAATATATATAAATATAGATAGGTTAGTATATAAAAGTATAAAGAAGTTATCTTTAATAATTATATAAACTTTTTTAGGTATTTCTATATATATTCTTACTTATTATAATATAGAATAGACTACTATAGATATTTATAATTATATAAGGTCTTTTTTATCTATATTTACTATAATTAGATATAATCTATTAATTAATATATAGAGTATTTATCCACTAAATTCCTTAAATATATATATCCTTAAAGGATAGTTTTTAAATATTTAATATAAACTAAACTATTTACTTTTAAACTTTTTTCTACTCTTATTTTAGATAAATACCTAATTCTCTATAGAGAAGCTAATCTTTATTACTATAGAGTCCTAAATCTACTTTTTTTTAATATATATATAAAAAAGAGTTTATTCACTTTTATTTATATATCTACTATACCTTAGATATAAAAATTAATATTACTAATATTATCTAAGATAGATATATTTAGATCTTTAAGGATTTAGAGATAGACACTATAAATAAAGAAGAAAAGACTAAAATATATAGATAAATATTCCTATATATATATAGTAAAAAAGGCTTATAGTAGATATAGGTCTTAAGTATATATTAGCTTATTTATAAGATATTTTATAAGTATCTATCTAAATACCCTATTTAAATTCTTTACTTTCCTATTTATTTATAGATAATAAAGTATTATTATCTAATAATAAGTCTCTAAGATTCTTAAGAAGTATTAAATAGTATTAAATAGTAAATTTAGCTTATTATCAGAGATTAGCTTTTATAAAGTGCTATATAGAAAGAAAATATCTTTATATAAGAACTAGCTAAGTACCTTTTTTATAGCTTTAAAAGCGGCTTTAACTACTAACTATCTAATTATATAATAAATAGCTATAATAATCTATCTATTCCTATTAAAGATAGTTAATAGATAACTAACTAAATTAATCCTTTGATATTTAAATAGATATATATTAGTAGTAACTATATACTATACTATTTCTCTTTTAAAGGATTTCTTTAGATTCTATAAAATTTAGTAATTTAAGCACTCTTAGATAGCTTTTTTAATATCTAATTAAATATTAGGCTATTAGATATAGGGCTAAATAACCCTATTTAAGCCTAAGAAACTAAAGTATCTATATTTATAGTGAATCTTTTACACTAGATCTATATAAAAAGGTGGTTCTAGATATAGTATTTATATATTATCTTTATAGGTAAATATAAACTAGTATTTTAGGGCCTTTTTAGATAATAGTATATTAATAAATAAAGAGAGTGTTTAAAAACTTAGAGCTAAAGTAAACCTTAATATAGTATAAATAAAGGCTTTTCCCTTTAGATATATACTATCTATTAAGTATATAATAGTAATAGTTAGCTATTTATCTTTAAGAATTCTTAAGACTATATATATTATTACTAGATAGATATACTAACTAGACTAGATTATAGCTATATTTATAGATAAATCTTTAATAAAATCTAGCTATTAGCTAATAATATTAGGAATAATAGCTTCTAAATCTTTATAGTAATATATCTTTAGATTATATTCCTAAAACTCTTTAATTTAGTAAACTAAATATTTACTATATATAGTAGTTATCTATAAATACTATAAACTTTTATAATTAGTAATAATTATAGTTATTATCTTATTTTTAATATAATAGTTTTATAAATATAAAGCCTTTTTAATAGCTAAAAGCTCTTTCTTATAAATAAGATAATTTAGCTCTACTCTTTATAGTTTCTTTTTATTAAATATAACTAAATAAAAAAGATTAGCTTTATCTTACTATATTAAGACTATTCTAAAGGCCTATTTAGAAGTATCTATTTTAATAGTAAAAGATTTTATATAGTTTAGTTAAATTAAAATAAAAGCTATAGTTATAGCTTTTTTTAACTAATAAAATACTACTTTTATAGTTAGAGTCTATTAAATAAGATAGAACTTTTTTATATAGAGCTCTATATTAGTTTCTTTTAGTAATTTATATAGTAGTATATATATCTTTATAAAATTATATATAAAATAATAGTAATAAATAGTAAAGCTAAAGAATTAGTGGACTTTATAAATATTCTATAGATAAGGCTATATCTAGATCACTTTAACTTTCTCTAGAAAAAGTAAAATAGTCCTATTTTAGAGGATATAGCTATAGAATTCTAGCTAATTTATTATAAAGATACACTTTTTTAGTTTAATATATAATTTTTACTATTAAGATAAGAAAAAGACTATTTCTAGATATTTATAGTGTTTTATTAGTATATTAGAGAATATTAGTATATTATTAAGGTAAACTACTATATTTCTGCTTAGAAAAAAATATAATATATTATTTATAATAAATTAGAATATTATAAGTATATTTATTAAACTAAATAGTATAGTAAACTATTTATACTTCCCTTAGATAGTATTAAAAGCTATTTTTTTAATTAAATCTATTTCTATCTAGATCTACTAATATCTAGATACTAAATTAATTTTTAATAGATACTTTACTTAACTAATCTAATCTAAAAGATCTTAGATATATAAAAGTAGATAGCTATTTTTAATAGTAGCTTAGTTTAATATATAATAATTAATATATATTTATTACTCTTTACTAGATTTCTTTATAAAAATAACTAAAAAGCCCTAAAAACTTAAGAATAACTATATAAGTTTTTTTATAAAAAAAATTATAATTTATTAGGCTTATTCCTCTAATTTTTCTTAAGATATTAGATATAAATTAATATTAATAGAAGCTTCTATATTTATATAGATCTTATAAACAATAAAGCACTTTAGAGGTATCTTATTAGGGAGTTTATCCTAAAAAATAGAGGAATATTTCTAGATAAATTTAGTTATATAGGGATTAGTATAAATAATAAATATATCTTTTAGTTTATCTAGTTTTAGGGGCTTAACTATAATAAGATAGCTCTAGATTATCTTTTTTTTTAGTGTCTATATAGTTTACTTTATAGATAGAAGGTTTAATATTTATAAATTACTATCTTACAGTAGATATAGGTTTATAATAATATATATAATATAGTAATAGCTTTTATAATCCTATAAGGTTATTTTTAGTAATTTCTAATTAAATAATAGCACTTTATTATAAAGGAAGTCTTAACTATTAATTAGATTATAATTAGTGGTTAATACTTAAGCCTTAATAAATCCCTATTAGCTCCTAATAAGTATATTAGAAAAATAAATAAAATTAAGTATAAAAAGATATTTACTGTTAGATAGGGTTATAATAAAAGGATTTTTTAATTTTTAAATATAGACTACTAAATATATTTAGTTTAAAATATATAGAGATATAAATAAATAGATTATATCTATATTTATTAGTATCTATACTATAGTAGTTTTTAAGGTTTCTACTTTAATCTAGCCTTTATAGAATATCAGAAAGCTATATATAATATCTAATAAGGCTAAGATATAGCTAATTTAATTAAAAATAAAATATTCTAGTAATTTTAGATCTACTTTATTAATCTTAAATAGATCTAAAGGGTTAAACCCTTTTATATTAGATATAATTAAAACCTTTTTAAGATAATTAATAAAGACTTTAGTATTATTTAGCTATTTTAGTTTTTTAAATTAACTGCTATAAAAAATATCTAATTAAAAGATTTTTATATCTTTTAGCTAATATAATAGTAGCAATAGATATAGCTAAACCTTTTATAGTTATAATACTAAGGTAGTCTTTAGGGGTTTTTTAGCAGTTAATTCCCTCTAAATATATTTATATATAAATCTTTATCTATATTAGTTATATTTTAGTGTATATAATTAGTAATTCTAGTCTTTTATTTAAAGCTAGTAAAGTATTTAATAACTTCTATAAGTATTTAAAAGTAATAAAGGTCCTTTATTTACTTCTCTTAGAAATATAGGTTTATACTATTATAGAGATATTAAATAAATATCACTTTTAATATCTTAAAATTATACTTAGTAGATACCTTATAGAGCTTTATAGTATACTTTTAGAATAAATAGTTCTTTTAATATATATTTTTAAATATCTCTTAATATTTCTTAGGGCCTAAATATTCTAAGAATTGCTTTTTAATCTATATATAGTATTATTCTTATATAAAAAGTATAGTCCTATATCTATAATTAATAGTTTATTAAGCTATATACTAAATATTAGCTATTTATTTAACTAACTATTTACTAACTATAATAACTATATTAGACCTTTTTAGAAGTGTATTAGTCTATTAAGCTAATTCTTAAAAATAGTATTTATAGTCGCTTAAGTATTTTTATATAGAATCTTTATAGATTTATCTACTATAATTATTAATTAGGTAAATATTCTTAAAAAGGTTCTTCTTTATTAAGAGTTATATATTATTAAACTATAATCTCACTAGTATAAGTATAGGATTAGTTATAGCTAATAGTAAAGCTAATATAGGTTAGTAGCCCTATTTTACTAAAAATATAGATCCTTATAGAGTTATATTTAGGGAGTTTTCTTTATATTTTTAGTACTAATATATCTTCTAGGCTATAAATATAATAGCTTCTATTTATATTTTAGGGTTTAGTAAGATATTTAGGACCTTTAGTATACTATCTATAAATATATAGAGTAATACTACTAATATATACTATAATTATAGTAGTAAAGGTCTTTTAGAATTTAATAATAGGTTAATAGGGCTAGTATTAGCACTAATAAATTAATTATTAATATCTATTTCTAATATTTTCTTAATTTAAGATATATAATAATATATAATAAGAAGTATAGATAAGTATATATAAATATATATATATCTTTATTTAAGAAAGAAAATTTTCTCTGCCCCCTATCTAGCTAATATATCCTCTTTTCTTTAGTTAGGACTAGCTAGGTCTATAGTTCTAAAAGATACTATCTACTTATCTTAGGGTTTACTAAGGATCACTAGTGAATAAATTTCTTAGGGGTTATTAGGCCCTAGATCTATATAAAGGTAACTATATAGGAATATATAGTCCTATAAAAGAGCGTCCTCACCTAAATAACCATAGAAGATTATTTATAACTATAATATACTACTAGATAAGATTTACAAAGCAGGAACAGTATAATATTTCTAAGTTAAGGGGAAAAGTGCTTAAGTACGCGACCATATAGGAGTATATAGTTACCAAAAAAACCACTTATACAGGTCCTAGGTTCCTAGACTATATCAATGAGAAAATGTGGTGCTGCAGATAACCACTATTCCTATAGACTAAAAGGTCTAGGAATAAAACCATCTGAATGGTTTCATCCTACTATAGCTTATATATTAATAGGGGTCCTGAGACTATATCCTCCCCTACTAAGAATCAAGCTTAACCTTAAGCTGTTTTTCCTAACTGATTTTTAAGGCTTCCTTAGAGCCTAAAGCCGGAATCAGGTAATCTTACCTAGCCTTTTACTAGGTCTTTTAGCAGATTAAATCCAGAGGATTATACTTATTAATATATATAACCACTAAGCAGCAGCTTACTCAGGGTATTAGGGTAAATCCTTATCTAAGATCAAACGTCACCTAGATAAGGAAATATATTAGATAATCAATCCAGTGGTATAATTATATAATAGGTACGAAATAAATCCAGTAGTATACACCCGGATTCAAACACACAACCCCTAAATTCTAAGTTAGATGGTTTTAAATGAGAAAACACAGTGCTGCGGATAACCACTATTCCCATAGACTAAAAGGTCCAGGAATGAAACCATCTAAATGGTTTCACCCTGCCACAGCTTATATATTAATAGGGGTCCTGAGACCACACTCAGTTCTGCCCGGTATATAGTCCAGTTTGCTGGTAGGGCACTATAACTAGCTGGGTTAGCTAGATTATATTATAGGAAGGCAAATAATCTAAATACCGAAGTCCTTTCTGCTCTAAAGGCTTCTTATTAGCCCCTTCTTCTACTATATTTAACTTTATACCCTAATACTATATCTATACCGGCCAATATATTTATCTATTTATCTAATTAACTAATATTAGTAGGAAATAGGAGTAGCAAATTTAGCAGCTAATAAGGTAGTATATTAAAATATTAAGGCATCTCCCTAGTTTTTAGACTAGATCCCTCCTTCTGTTATTAAAAGTTTGCAAATAAGCTAGCGCTATTAAAGCTATACTGATTAGTTAAATTTACTATAGAGTTTAGTAGCCTATACTAGTGTCACGCACTGGCCAATCGTCCACTGCTGTGTTAGCCTCGCTGCCTCAAAGGTGATGTAATGGGCCCATGCCCAATGTGGATCATATAAGGTGTTGGAGTTTAAGGACTTAGGAAAGGGTCTGCCTTAGGCCAGAATGGCACTACTCCAGATCTGGAAGGACGTTTTGAATGGATGGGATGAATTAAATTGATTAAGGATAATAGTTCTAGATAGGAAAGCTGGCGGTCTATATAGGGTATAAAAGGGATTATATAATAATAGGGGTAAATAATAGGAAATAAGGATCTATATAGATAGGAAGGAATAGAATAGATAATTTAGAATATAATAGAAATTCTCTAATTTAATATACCCTTTTTAGCTTAAAAGATAAAAATAAAACTAATTAAACTAAAAAAATATAATAATATGTTTTAGATTTATTTAATTTATAAAAAATAAATACTATTGAGATAAAAAGATTTTTATTATTTTATTAGTAATTATCTAATTAAATAAGATTTATTTAATTTCAATTCTATTTATTAAGATCTTTTACTATAATTAATAATAATAAATATTTATATAATATAATTTAGTAATAAAAATAGAATCCTTTTTAACTAAAAAATTAATAGTTTTTTAGTTATTATATATATTCTAGATTAAATTAGATTATTTTTAATAAATATTAAGTCTATAAAAATTACTTAAATACTACTAATAAAGTAAAAAATTTAGTTCTAGTAGTTAATATAGTAATATTTTTTTATTTTTTTAATATCTAATTAATAAAGCTATTAAATAAAATAAATATATAATCTTTAGTGTGTGGTCCAGGAACCTGGGACCTGTATAAGTGGTTTCTTTGGTAACTATATACTCCTATATGGTTATGTACTTAAGTGTAATAGGCCCATGCCTGATATAGATCACGTGAGGCATATGCCCACACCCATATAAAAACCCTTGCCTACCATAGATAGACTATATTTCCTTAAGATTAATATAAACTATATATTGGCCTAGTCCTATTAAATCAATTTAGCTATAGCCCTTTATATATATTAATCTTCTAATCCTTAATCATTAAACTATAAAAACTAACGAAAAGCCCTAGTTAAGTCTGACTCCTAGGCTTACAGCAGAATTACCCCTGAATCACTAGTGATTCAGCCATAATAATGAAAATATTCCTTACACTTACTAAGAGTCCCTAAGATATATTAGAAAAGCCCTAGAAGGACCTTTATCCTAGGTATATAGTAGAAACCTACTTAAATCCTCACTAATTCAGTATAGTAGAAGATCTCTTACACTCACTAAGAGCCTCTAAGATATATTAGAATATCTCACACTTATTATAAGTTCCTAAGATGTATTAGAATACCTTACACTCACTAAAAGTCCTTAAGATATATTAGAATACCTTATACTCACTAAGAGTCCCTAAGATATATTAGAAAAGACCTAGAAGGACTATATCCTAGATATATAACTAAAGAACTAGGAATTATATAAATCGACAATAAATCCCTAATAAACAGTAATAGAACCTTAGTAGATATCCTTATAGATAAAGGAGATTATCCTCTAGTAGAGATATACAATTAAATACTTAATAAGTATATAGGAATAAGCAATAGAATAGTATTAGTAGTACACTACTGTTTAGGAAGAAAAGATATAGCACCTTAAAGAAATACTTTAATAGCTAAATATAAGCTAATAAAAAAAATAATAAACTAGTATTAGAGATAAATAGAACTTCTAATAAATTAGTATTAATTCTAGAAACACTATAATACTAACTAAGGGCTTATTTATTAGACCTTATTCTATTTATAAAAAATATAAATAATTAGCTAATCTAGAGAATTATAATAAAAAATAAACTAGTAATTAATAATAAAGCTATTAGATTATTAAATAACCAGTTTATATATATATTCTTTTATTTTAAAAAGCTAGTATAAAAGAACTATAGAATATTTATAAAATATTATTAAAATACTATTAAATTAAATAATCTTCTTAAATATCTAGAGAAGATCTATAAAGACCTAAATATTTAAGTATAAGCTACTAAATAATTATATTAACTTTATTAGCTAGAAAGAGCTTCTTTTTTAAAGTTTTTACTTTATCTAGAGAAAGAGTTTACTAATATAGATACACTAGATTAAATAAATAAAGTAAAGAGATAAATCCTATTAAGCTATTTAAACTAAATAATAAATAGATTATTTATAAATTATAGTATACTTTTAACCTTTCAAGGCCTAATTAGCTATTTTTATAAGATTAATATAGATATAAAAGCTTTTAACTTAGTTCTAAAATAGAACTAATTAATCTAAATAAGCTAAATAGATTAGTAAAAAAGAAATTAATTACTATTAAACAGAAAAAAGATATTTATAATATAATAAATATAGCTATATAATTATAAAATATTTAGTTTTTCTAGTATAGAACCTTAACTATATACTAAAAAAGAGCTATATTATTAAAAGATTATTAAAAGACTAAAATATTAATAATAAACTATTAAAGATAAAGTAAAAAAACTATATAAAGAAGTTATATTCTACTATTAAAAAAATTAGCAATTCTAATAGTATAAAAAAAATATTATTTATTAAAAAAAGTAAGTTAAAAAATAAATAGCTCTTATTCTTAGTTATAAATAAAAATAAAAAGGAGTTAAGAAACTATTTAAAAGTAAAAAACCTCTATTTCTAGTTAATATTAAAGTAAATAGAATTTAGTTTACTAGTACTTTAATTAATTTAGATTATCTAAGTTATATAACTATAAATAGAAAATTTATTAAAACTTTTAATCTCCTATATATATTAATATAACTATAATAATTTAACAGAGTAATACTAAATTAGGGTTAAATTATATATATAATATATTTTAACACTAATATCTATAACTACTAGTAAGGAACTATCTTTATATATATTATTAAAGACTAAATAAATACTATAATCTTAGATATATCTTAGATAAAGGATATAAATAGAATATATTTACTATAAAAAGGTATCACACACTGGCCTCTCTTCACTACTGTGTTAGCCTGCTGACTATAAAGGTATATTTCTCTTGGTAGCTATAGTCCTTTTAAGCCTATCTATCTTTTATACCACTGCCTTGTAGGCCTTATATAGACTTAGAGTCTATAAGGTGCTTATCTATAAAGGTATATTAATTAGGGGTGCTAACTAAGTTAGTTACTTAGTAATTAGTATCTCTAAGTAAGCTCCTAAAGTTATTAAATATTATTTAAAGGGTATTAATATAAATAAAGTCTAATTATATTATTAATCTAATAGTCTAAGTGTAATAATAAGATTAAATATAAAGAACTAAATATATATTAGTAAAGACTATCCTTTTTATACTTTAGCTTATTATATTACTGATAAGACTAGGTTTTATTATTGATACCCTTTAGACCTATTACTAATAAATCTAACTTATCACTAATAAATTTATAGTTATATATTATCCTAGGGTTTTTCTTACTATAGGATAAGTGTGGTTATTGCCCTAACTTTTATATCTATTATAGGGAGTGTCTTATCCTGAGGCTACTTATCTCTTATATTATTTCTTGTCCTAGGTCCTTTGTTACCCTAAGTTATTCTGTATTATAGGATAATTAGCGGAAACACTATAGTTCCTGAGTTAGATTGTTATATAATATTAAGTTGATTAGATATTACCTCTCTGTTTTTATACCTTAGTGTGTTACTGATACTAGGTCTATAATATTATCCCCTCTTTTAGTATCTTTGTCCTTAAAGACTTTTTAAGTATAGTTATCCCTTTAGGTGTGTGTCTATTTTCTTATTTTTCTAGTATATTATCTTAACTATATCTTTTAAGGCTTCTATTCGTAAGAATGCTTTATTGTGTTGTATTAAAGATAAGGGTTATTAATATATTATTTTTTGTGATTATTATATTTATTTTAAGAGAGTGTGTATTTATTCTAATTTTTCTGACTGCTATAGTGCCTATATATAAGATAGTAGTAGTATTAAGTGTGTTATATTAAAATCTGTTCTTTCTAATACTAAATAGCGCTATCTAATAAAGGCTTACTAGGCCTTATATAAGGAGTGTGAGATTGCTTTTGCTAAGTTACTGTATTTTAAGAAATAAATATTGTTTTTTGAATCTTATACTAGTTATTTTATTGCTTATAAATATAAGGAAATTGCTAAGCTTAAAGACCTTAAATGTCGCGAAAAAGAGGAGTTAGATTATCTTAAAAAAATATATATATTAAATTTAATTATTAAAAAGATTATTTTATAGAGAGTACTTATACTATAAATAAATCTACTTTATCTGCTATTTATAATCTTAATAGGATCTTTATAGCTATATTAAAGGGTTTTACTCTAATATAGTTAATTATATCTATTAATTTAATAGATCCTATAAACTAAACTAATATTAATTTTAATATTTTTTTTATTTTTATCCCTAAGGCGTCTTCTTCACCTTATAATAATACTATTAAACTAGCTAATAGTAGCCTTTTAGGTTTATAATAGATTCCTATATATTTTCTAAGGTAAGATACCTTTTCTATTTAACTAGGAATTACTACTAACTATTATATTAGCTATCTTTTATAATAGCTTTAATTTTATATTTATATTCTATTTTTTTTTAATTTCTATATTAGTAGTAATTTATATATTTTTTAATATTAAGTCTAGTAATAATATATAAAATATTAAATAAATTTATTTTATACTTTTTAGTAGTTTTAAATAGTAATTAATTGATTTTATTTTTTCTTTAATTGTGAATAGTCTTAGTTTTTTATAGTTTAGCTTTTTATTTAGTCGCTTTATTTTAATATTTTATTATAGTAAGTAGACTTTTTCTCTTTTTTTAAGGTTAAGCCCCTTTCTATAGTTTTAGTTATAGTATATTTTTATATATAGATTAAGAAATTTAATATCTTTTATTATCTATAGATATAGTTATTAAATACTAATTCTATAACTATATAGTTACTTTATAGTTTACTAATTAATAAAAGATTATATCTATAGTTAATATAAAATAGTGATTCTTTTATAGTTAAATATATTATATTGTTATATATAAATTATATAATTAATAATAGTTTTATTTAGTTATTTTGTTAGTAGTTTATATAATATTATAGGTATTATTTTAGTATTTAGTTTATTTATTCTATCTGTTTATTTATTTATAGATAGTAGGCTATTAAGAGTTTATAATTAATATCTATCTAATCTATAAATAATTACTATATCTTGCTAGTAAATAGCTTATCTCTGTTTAATATAATTTTTTTAGAGTCCTATAATTTATAAAAATATATTATAGAAAGATACTTACTATCTCTTCTGCTATAATTCTCTTAGTTATTAGAATTATATATATATATTTAGTTAATTTATCTATAATAACTATAATTATATTATATCTTTAAGATTCTAGTAATTTTATAATAAAGTCTATAGTGATCTACTCCTAGAGATACTTTAATACTTTGTTATTTTATATTTCTCTATATAATATATATCTAGCTATTTTATCCCTTTAATAAATATTATATACTATAATATACTATTAAACTTTCTAATATATATTTAGAAAGTAATAATTATATAAAATATATTTAATTATCTTCTTAATCCTTATATATCTATACATAAATAAATTATAATATTGTTAAATAACTTTTATTTATAATAAATAAGATATATAGATTAATCTATAGATTAGGATTAATCTATTATTTTATTTTTTAATTATTTTTTCTAGATTTATATCTAGGATTTCTTATATTTTTATATTATTTATTATTACTTTTTTGATCTTTTTAATCTATTTATTATTAGTAACTTCACTAATTACTAAGAGAACTTAATAATTATATATAAAGTTCTTTTTAGTATCTATAGTTAGGATTATAAATACTATTTTTTTAGTCCCTTTTTTATAGTCTAGTTATTAACTTAAAATATCTACTTAGCTATTACTCTTCTTATTATAATATTTAATCTTATAATTATATTATACTAGAACTTTAGCCTATTTTACTTATCTATAAATAAATTCTTTTATTATTATAAAGAATATTAAATTCTTATAATCTAATTTTACTATTATAGTGTATTTTACTTTTTTTAGATATAGTTTTTAGATTTTAAATACTAATATTATAGCTAGCAGTTTTTTATTATAAATATTATAGTTAAATTCTATTTAGATTATTTTTTATAACTAAAATATAATTAGTTAAAATTTTCTATTATTATCTAGTTAAGTTATTCTAGCTTTTAATATATAGTCTAATATATTTATTTTAATAATAATTAGTCTTTCTTTATTGAATATAGCTAGTATAGTTTATTTTATAAATAACTACTCTAAGTTATTAAATACTTTTTATATTTTATTATTCTATTCTTAATAGTCTTATTTTTTTATTATTTTATTAAGTCTAATAATAATTTTTCTAAAATTATAGATATTACCCTAATAATAATTATAAAATCCTATAAACTATTAAACTTTTTTAAGATTTTTTAATATTAACTACTCTATAATACTATATACTTTTTCTTCTTTTATACTAAATCTTTTATTGCTAATTATATATCTAAAAAACCTAGTTTCTTAGATATAAAATTTATATTTTTTTAGCTTAAAAGTTATTTTAGCTTCTTAAAGTTTTTAAAGGATTTTTTTATTATATTTTATATATTCTTTTATTATCCTAGAAAACACTAAAATATTATTAAAATAGATAACTATAAAGATATCTAGATATTCTTTTAATATATTAAAGATAAATTATTAAAATATTATAGATATATTAGTTAGCTTAAATAGTATAATTTTATATTTAAAATATTTATATTTTATTTAAAAGGCTATCTTCTATTTATTATTTTTTTAATTTATAATTAGTTATATATATTTATAATATTATATTTTATAAAGTAATTAGCTTTTTAAATCTAGTCTTAGATTTCTTTAATTAAAAATAATAAGTGTTAGTCTTGAATAGTAATTAAATTTAATTATTAATAATCTATATAAAAATATAGATTTCTATCTTTTTTTTTAATAAAAATAATTAGATATCTAGCTAGTAATAACAATTTCTAGATATAACTTTTTTTTAAGTTTTTATTAATATATATTTATAATATTTTTAATTTAAACTTTAATAGTTAGTAGATTAGTTAGAATCTAGGCTTTTTGCCTTTTTTGATCTTAATTTTATAGTTAAATAGACTATATTTTAGTAGTTTACTGTCTTTAAATAGCTTAAATATATTTTAGTATTTATAGTACTCTTTAAATATCTATATCTCCTTTTTAGTTATATAAAGGGTTTTTAATTTATAGTTTACTATAATATTATTTTTTAGCTTATTATTTAATATCTTTAGTATTTACTCTGTTATAGCTATAATATTAATATCTATAGTTTTTTATAGTATCCTGTTTTTGGGCTGCTAACTCTATTTAGTTTTATATTTATATAGATTATAATAGATATCTGTCTCTCTAGGATTAGGTTTTTTGCTACTTAGTATCTCTATTTTAGTCTATCTATCTTTTATTTATTTATAGGTATAATTTTTAAAGTAAATACTGTTTTTCTGCTAATTAATTCTTAGATTATATTATCTTAACTATAGTACCTTAATTATTATATTATATTATTTTAATCTAGTAATATTAAAATAAATTCTTTTTAGATAGTTATTAATAATTATTTTAATCTATTTAGTATAATATATAATCTTTAGTCTTAGTTTCTTATTATATAGGCTAATAATAAAAATAATTTAGTTTTTTTTAATTACTAGTACTTAACTTTTTATAGTAAACTATAGACTTATAAAATTTCTTACTGCTTTAAAGTTAATTATAACTTAAGTAGAAATACTATTTCTTTTAAGTATTAATATAAAAGCTTTAATTTTTATATACTATCCCTATACTATTATAGCTAACTGCTGTTTCTTCTAATATAGTTATTTTTTATATTATCTTAGTTTAGGTTTAAATCTATAGTTTATCTTTTTTACTATATATATCTAGTAAATATAATTATAATATCTAATTATTGCCCTAAGATAATAGTCTAGGTACTATATATATCTCTTATATATATAATTATTGTTTATATATAGGTATATTCCTTCTATATCTTTATAGTATATTACTAAGTTATTATCTTTACTTTTATTATATTTATTAATTAGAGCCCTTTATAGGTCTCCTATATATAGCTAACTATCTTAGTTGCTTTTTTAGCTAAACTACTACTAAATTTCTAGGAAATTATTACTAAAAGATTCTTAAGATATTAAAAGCGCTTTATTAGTTCTTTAAGATAGTAAAGTTTTTTAGATCTTTAAGGTTCTTAGCACCTCTATAGGTATCTTTAAAATATCTATTCCCTATCCTTTAGATTTATCTAATAGCTTTTAGGAATTAGTTATCTATAGATTATATTAGACCTTTTTCTAATTTACTTTTATCTTATCTAGGTTAATCTATAGATATATTTCCTAGTAGTTATATTTTTTAAGTTAAAAATTAACTAAAGTCTTAGAGCCTATCTTTTACTAAGTCTCTGCCTCCTATTTATATCTAAAATATAGCTTTAGTAAGTTTTTAGGCTCTAGCTATAGTATATATTTATCTTTAGTTTTGTGATTATTATCGCCTTTAAATAAGATTTATTTTTTATCTAGTAATTCTTATATTACCTTTAGCTTTTATTATTTAGCCTTTAGATCCTAGATAATTTCTCTATATAGCTTATTAAGGATCTTAATATTTTTTTTAACTCTTTTTAGGACTATCTAGTATTTCTTTTATTTAATATACTAATTAAAGTTTAGTATCTATATATCTTTTTTAACTATACTTTTTAATTATTTTATATTATTTATTATTAACTATTTAATTCTAGGCTTTAATATCTCTTCTAAGATATTTATATCTTCTTAAGTGTTATTATTTACTATACTTTTTTTAGTATAATATCTTCTCTTATAGATCTCTTTTAGTGCTAGTTTAATCTCTTTAATCTTCTCTACTTTAGTCCTAGAGCCTTTATAGATTCTATTAAATACCTCTTATATTTCTATAGTATATATATTAGATATTTATCTCTTTAACTAAATTCCCTATTCTAGTTTCTATCTATTAAAATCACTCTCTAAGATATTATATTAGCTTTTTGAGCTTAGTTTATCTTATATTATATAAAGTATCTTTACTTTCACTATTCTAGTGGTATTATATATACCTTATTCTTAGATTATATAGATCTACTATAGTCTTTTATTATTTATTTTACTTTTATATTCTCTTATTATATAGCCTAGTTTACTATATTTAAAATAAAGTCTTTTTTTTTATACTAATTCTATTTTTTAGTAAAGAGCTTTACTATATTAAGCTCTATTAGTTATAAACTATAGAGGTTACTATACTATCTTTTTACTAATTATAGTCTTTATCTACCTTTTTAGTATTAATATCTATTTTAGCAATATCTTTTACTTTACTATACTTTATATTACTATAGCCTATATTTATATAATTAGTTATTAAACTTTACTATAATTTTAATTATTTATAATAATTCTATAGATTAATTAATTTATATAAGCTTATCCTTAATTTCTTTTTTAAGACCTTATTTAAATAACTAGATATAGGTATTATTACTATAATCTAGATATAAAATAATTTATTAAAATTTAGTAGTATAGATATTTACTAAACTGATCTATTAAATTTATTTAAGTTATTTTTTAGTTATCCACTGAGTATTAATATTTTTAAAGGTTTATTTAAGCTTCTTTTTAAATATATAATAAGCTATAAAGATCTCTATTATTATATCTCTTTAGTTTAAAGATAATTTATTATTGAATTCCCTAATATATAGTTTAAACTATTTAAATATTTAACTTTAAAAGTATATAGATATATAAATTATTTTATTAGCTTTTTCTATATAATTAATAATATAAAGCTATATTTCTATTTATATAAAAAACAATTATAATTTAGTTTAATCTCTATAGTAAAAGTCTAGTTTTAGTGATTTTATTAATATAGAAGATCTTTATATTACTAACTATTCTTATAGTTATAAAATTATTCCTATTAATTTATTATTTATAGGAGGCTAAAATATTAAAGCCTATCCTTTATTAGTACTATTATCTTTTACTATAGTTATACTTTAATAAGTTCTAATAAGGCGTTAATATCTTTCTTAATTTTAACTAAACCTTTCTAAACTAAGGTTTAATATATTAATCCTTTAACTAGCGTTTAATATATTATATACTAGCCTTTCTTTACTGCTATATTAGTTTACTAACTATAAAAGTATACTTCTCTTAGTAGCTATAGTCCTTTTAAGCTTATCTATTTCTTATACTACTGCCTTATAGGCCTTATATAGACTTAGAGTCTATAAAATACTTATTTATAAAGATATATTAATTAGGGGCGCTAACTAAGTTAGTTACTTAGTGATTAGTATCTCTAAATAAGCTCCTAAGGTTATTAGATATTATTTAAAGGGTATTAATATAAATAAAGTCTAATTATATTATTAATCTAATAGTCTAAGTGTAATAATAAGATTAAATATAAAGAACTAAATATATATTAGTAAAGACTATCCTTTTTATACTTTAGCTTATTATATTACTGATAAGACTAGGTTTTATTATTGATACCCTTTAGACCTATTACTAATAAATCTAACTTATCACTAATAAATTTATAGTTATATACTATCCTAAGGTCCTTTTTACTATAGGATAAGTATAGTTATTACCCTAACTTCTATACCTATTATAGGGAGTGTTTTATCCTAAGGCTATTTATCTCTTATATTATTCTTTATCTTAGGTCCTCTATTACCCTAAGTTATTCTATATTATAGGATAATTAGCAGAAATACTATAGTTCTTAAGTTAGGTTATTATATAATATCAAGTTGATTAGATATCACCCCTCTATTTTCATGCCTTAGTGTGTTACTGATGCTAGGTCTATAATAGAAGGGTATATAGATATCTTTATAAAGATAGGTAAGAAGATATAGTGCTAGAATAAAAGAGATAATATAATTAGACTAGTTAGAATAAAAAAGCTAAAAATAAAAAAAGTAATAACTATATCAATTTAGTAGCTATTTAATAATAATCTATAATAGGATTATATATAGATTAAAAAGGTTATATTAGATAATATTAATTACGCCCTATAACTTAAAAAGCCTATTAATCTAAAAAAGAAGTTACTAAAATAGTATTAGCTATAGCTAGATATATTTAATTAATAGCTAACAGAGAGACTATTACCCTATTAGCCTAGAATTAACTATAAGATTCTATTAAAATATAACTAAGATAGTATTAAAGAGGCACTACCCTATAGTCTTTTATATAGTATAAATAAAGAAAAACTACTATATCTAAGGAAGATATTAATAGATCTCCTAGATAAGAATTTTATCTATATAAATAAGTCTCCTATAGTAGCCTTAATACTATTAATATAAAAACTAAAAAAAGATATATAATTCTATATTAACTATTAAAAGATTAATAAATAAAATATAAAGAATCAGTACCTTTAACTATTAATTTAAAAGAGCCTGAAAAATATATTTAAAATATAATAGTTTATAAAACTAAATATTATTACTGTTTTCTATAAGATTTAAATATCCTTAAATAAAAAATAAAAAACTATATTTTATATATAATATAGCCTTTTTAAATAGAATATTACCCTATTTAGATTTATTAATATATTAGCAATTTTTTAATAGTTTATTAACTAAATACTATAAAAGTATCTTAATAATTTTATTTTTACTTATATTAATAATATTATTATATATTTAAATAGATTATTAGTAGATTATTGCTAAAAAGTAGATAAAATATTATAGAAGTTAAAAGATACTAAATTATAGTATAATATTAAGAAGTTAGAGTTTAAGCAGTAAATAGTAAAATATCTTAGATTTATTATATATATTAGTAAAGGTATTTATATTAATTTAAAAAAGATAAAAGCTATTTATATATAAAAAGCTCTATAAATAGTCTATAATATATAGGGATTTTTAGGATTTACTAACTTTTACTAAACGTTTATCCTTTAATTTATAGCTTTATTAGTTTTATTAATAAATTTAATAAAAAAAAGTATTCTATTTTAATAGAATAAAGAGTATTAGTAAATATTTACTGAATTAAAAGAGTTATTTATATCTATATTAGTCCTAGTATATTTTAAAAAAAAAACTATAAAATAATTATTAAAACTAATATATTAAGATAAGTAACTAAAACTATATTATTTTAGTGCTAAAATAATAATAAATTAGTGCTATATATATTTATATCTTAAAAGTTCTCGTTTACTAAATTAAACTATAAGATCTATAATAAAGAACTATTTATAATTATATATACTTTATAAGAATAAAGGCCTAAATTAAAAATAGTCTTATAATTTACTATTATTATAGACTATAAAAACCTTTATTATTTTAATTAAGTATAGTATCTTAATAAATAGTAGATATAATAGATAGACTTAATAAATAAATTTAATTTTAACTTTTCTTATTAACTAAAGAAATATATATTATAACTAAATACTTTATTCTATTATAAATAAGATATACTATAGAATATTATTAATAAAAAGTTATTAAATAACTTCTAAAAACTCTTTAAAAATATATTAATCTATATAAATAGAGTAAAATCTAACTAAATTAATTATAATAAAGAGGCGTATATAGATTTTATAAAAAATATCTTAATATTTAATAAACTAATAATATAAATAAAATAGTAATAAATAAAAAAACTAATAGTACCTATTAGATTTACTTAGAAATACTATAAAAAAAGGATCAATAAATCACTACTAAAACAGAAATAAAAATAAACCTATCTAAATGTTATTTAAATAAATATAGTTTATTGTACTTCCAGTAATATATATAGATTCTAGATAGTAAGCCTTTATAGATAAGAATTATTTAGAAGATTTATAATTCCTATATTATTAACTATCTAAGATAAAATATAACTTATTTAATACTATTCTAATAGTTCTTTTAGCTAAATACAGTAAAAGATATATAATAATTTCTAAAAAGCTATATAATCTATAAAAGAAATATAGTGTAGTATAATATAAAGTATAGATTATTAAAATCACTACTAATTCCTTAATAAATCTAAGTAGAAATATTAATAGATTTTATTATAGATCTTTTTTTATTAGATAAAGATAAAGCAATAAACTTATTAATTATTATAGATTAGCTAATAAAAAATGTGATTTTAGTAAAAATATAGAGGATTATTTTAAAATAAATTACTAAGACCTTTATAGTATACTTCTATATATATTATAGTCTCTTATTAGTAATAATAAATAATTAAAGACTATAGTTTATAAAAGCTTTTTAGTAAAGAGTTTATAAAAAACTATTAATTTAGTATTAATTATTAACTATTTTCTATCTATAGATAAATAAAATAATAAAATAAATAAATTAAGAAGTTAAAAAGATAATATAAATATTTATAATATATATATAGAATAACTAAATAAGTCTATTATTAGTTATTATAATAGTGATTAATAACTAAAATACTATATTTACTAATTTATCCCCTTTCTTTTTTATATATAATTACTATATTAACCCTTTAGTTATAAAAAAAGTAACTATTAATACCCTTTAAGATATAGTATTAATATATACTAATAAATTATTTATAAATTAACTATAAAAAGCTACTAATTAAGTATAGTTAGCTATTATAATTATATAAAATAAATAGTAAAAATAGTTAAACTAAGCTTATTAAATAGCACTAATTTATTAGCTAAAAGATAAAATATAGCTAAATTTATAGAATATATACTTTTAGCACCTATTAAAAAAGTTAGATTAGTTATATATATAGTATATAGTTAGGGATATCCTATCACTATATACTATATATCTAAATATACTATTAAGTATATACCTAGTATTCTATATAGAGTTAATCTACTTTATAGTATTAGACCTATTCCTATTATAAATTATTAATAATTTATAATCTTCTTTAATTAAAGTTAATAATAAACTAAAATATAAAATAAAAGAGTTCTTAGCAGTAAAAAAATAATAAATTAGCTAAAGATAATATATAAAAGTATTAGTTAAATAGGCAGAGTACACAAAAATAATATAGGAGAGTATAGATATAGTAAAAGACTGTACTATACTAAATAAATATAAACGACGCTTTAGGCTAGTTCCTAGGCCTATTCAGTATTAATCTAATGCTAATAGCAATATTATTATACCTTCTATCTAGTTAAGATAAAAAAAGGGGTACTATAATAGGCCTATACCCAATATAGATTATATAAGGTATATACCTATACCTATACAAAAACCTTTATCTGCCATAGATAGACTATATTTCCTTAAGATTAATATAAACTATATATCGGCCTAGTCCTATTAAATCAATTCAGCTATAGCCCTTCACATTAAGCACTCTTCCCCTTAACTTAAAAATATTATACTGTTCCTGCTCTATAAATCTTATCTGGTAGTATATTATAGTTATAAATAATCTTTTATAGTTATTTAGGTGAGGATGCTCTTTTATAAGACTATATATTCCTATATAGTTATTTTTATATAGATCTAGGGCTTAATAACCTCTAAGGAATTTGTTTGCTAGCGACTCTTAGTAAACCCTAAAATAAACAGATAGTATCCATTGAGAATTATAGATTTAGCTAGTCCTAACTAAGGAAAAGAGGATATATTAGCTAGATAGGGGGTAGAAAATTTTTCCTATCTTAAAAAGAAATATATATATATTTATATATATTTATATATATTTATATATATTTATATATATTTATATATATTTATTTATACTCTTATTATATATAATTATACACTTTAAATTAAAAAATATTAGAAATAAATATTAATAATTAACTTATTAGTATTAATATTAGCCCTATTAATCTATTATTAAATTCTAGAAGACTTTTACTGCTATAGTTATAATATATATTAGTGGTACTGCTTTATATATTTATAGATAGTATATTAAAGGTCCTAAATACTTTATTAGACCCTAAAGTATAAGTAAAAGCTATTATATTAATAGCCTAGAAGATATATTAGTACTAAAAATATAAAGAAAATCCTTTAAATATAACTTTATAGGGATCTACTTCTATAATAAAGTAAAATTACTAACTTATATTAATTAGTTTTATTATTAGCTATAATTAATCCTATATTTATATTAATAAGATTATTAATAATATATAGTTTTTAATAAAGAAAAGCCTTTTTAAAAATATCTATTTAATTAATAATTATAGTAAATAAATCTATAAAGATTCTATATAAAAATATTTAAATAACTATAAATACTATTTTTAAGAATTAATTTAATAGATTAGTATATTTCTAAAAAGGTTTAATATAATTATTATAACTAGTAAATAGTTAATTAAATAAGTAACTAATATTTAGTATATAGCTTAATAAATTATTAATTATAGATATAAGACTATATCTTTTATATAAGAATAAGACTATATATAGATTAAAAAGTAATTTTAAAGTATTTAGGCCCTAAAAAATGCTAAAAAAATATTTAAAAATATATATTAAAAAAAACTATTTATTTTAAAAGTATATTATAGAGCTTTATAAGATATTTATTGAAATATAATCTTAAGATATTAAAAATAATATTTATCTAATATTTTCATAATAATATAAATCTATATCTTTAAAAAAATAAGTAAAAAACCTTTATTACCTTTAAATATTTATAGAAATTATTAAATATTTTACTAATTTTAAATAAAAAACTAGAATTACTAATTATATATATTAGAATATAACTAATATAGATAAAGATTTATATATAAATATATTTAAAAGGAATTAATTATTAAAAAACCTTTAAAAACTATTCTAGTACTATAATTATAGAAGATTTAGTTATATTTATTATAACTATTATATTAATTAAAAACTATAAAAATCTTTTAATTAGATATTTTCTATAGTAATTAATTTAAAAAACTAAAATAGTTAAATAATACTAAAACTTTTATTAACTATCTTAAAAAGGTTTTATATATATCTAATTTAAAAAGATTTAACCTTTTAGATCTATTTAAGATTAATAAAATAGATTTAAAATTACTAAAATATTATATTTTTAATTAAATTAACTATATTTTAGCCCTATTAAATATTATATATAGCTTTTTAATATTCTATAAAAGCTAAATTAGAATAAAAATCTTAAAAACTACTATAATATAGATACTAATAGATATAAATATAATCTATTTATTTATATCTTTATATATTTTTAACTAAATATATTGAGATTTATAAAGCAGGAATAGCATGATATTTCTAAGTTAAAGGGAAGAGTACTTAAGTACGCAACCATATAGGAGTATATGGTTACCAAAGAAACCACTTATATAGGTCCTAGGTTCCTAGACTATATCCTCCCCCACTAGATCCAAGTATATCCTTATATAATAAAGCACTTATACCTAAATCCTCCTAAAGTGCTGTTTTTATCAAAAAAACTAGAGATCTAGGGTCTATATAGTAATATAAATAAAGGAAATATAGTATAAACCCTAGTATAGGTAGTATAGGCTATACTAATATAATAGCGAGGGCGTAAATATATACCTATTCAGTGCTGTTACTTATAAAGCACTAAGGCCTTTTTTTATTGCTAAAAAGGGAGCTTCTAGAGTATATAGTATATATATCTAGTTATATAGCAACTACTATATATAGTTAATTATAGGGAAAACTAAGATATTAATCCTAGATACTAATTAATAAGGCTAAAATCTAATAAATATTAAAGAATAGCAAAGTAGCTATAAATAGCTATAATCTTAGTATTTAGTTAGCTAGACTAGTAAATAAAGGAAAGTTAATCTTTATCTATAATTAAATAAATATATTTATATTATAATAGTGAATAAATATCTTAATTAAGAAATAGGGTATAATCTTAGTTATTATTAGGGATATAAATACTATTTTCTTTTATATTTTCTCCTATTTACCTTTTTTAGCCTTTAGTTAACTGCTTTTTTTTAAATTCTATCTGATTTTTACCTTTTTTTGACTTTTTCTTTTTAAAAACTCTTTTTACTATAGATAAATAAATTTTCTAAGCTATCTATATATATAAAGGTATATAAGATAAAGTGTATATACTAATATAGTATATAGCTAAAACTAAAGTAGTTATAAATCTATCTATAGTTTTTAAAAGTCTAATAGTAACTAATACTATAGATATATTTAAAATAATAAATCTCTTAAATATAATAATCTTATAAACACTAATTATATATATATTTATAGACTAATAGGGTAATATTCTAAGGCTAGTAAAAAGTACTACTATATATTAGGCTATATTTATATAGTAAATTAAAATAAAGGCCTTAACTAAAGAGATATATAATTTTTATAGGAAGATATTAGATCTATTTATTTTATACTATATCTTAGTTATTAAAAATATATTTATTTTTAATAGTATCTATAGTAATTATATATTTAGCTAGAATAGTAAATATTATTTCTTTTATAAATCTTTATATTTTTATATATAGTTTATATAGTAAATTAATAGTAGAATTTAAGGTAAATTATAGAGTACTATTTATATTTATTATAGATCTTTTATATATTTAGAATCTTAAATATCTTTTCCTAAAGGCTAATAAAGTAAGATTTAGTTTAGCTATTTTTATAGATATATATAAGCTAATAATATATAAATAATAACTCTTTTAGTTATATCTAGTAGTACTATAGCTATAAATAAAAAATATAAATAGGCTAGTAATAAGCTGCTAAAAACCTTTAAAAAGAAGGATTTATAAGGTTTAGTTAGTCTAAAATCTAGTTATAAAAAAGTATATAAGATTAGCTTTAATTTTAATATTTATTAATATAAATCACTTTTAAATAACTATAAATTTAATAAAGGTAATAATCCTATAGCTTTTTATTTAGCCTTTTAGAGTATTAAAGCTATAGATATTTAGATCTATTTAAATATTAATTAGCTTACTAAGATATTTATAGCTATAAATAAACTAAAGATCCTATATAAATTAAAGGAGAAAAAAGAGAAAAATATCTTTACTATAAATAAAGATAAAAAAAATAATAAATATCTATATATAGGTATTTTAGTGGTTTCTAATTATTTTCTAGGTTTTTTAGTATTTTTCTATTTTTTAGGATATTTAATAAAAGCCTTTTATATTTATTATTATAGATTTTTAATAAGCCCTATAAAGGCTATTAATCTTTATTTTAGGATAGGACTATTTTTTTTTATATTTATTAATATATAGATAAAAAAAGATAGGGGATAACTATAGTAAATAGGCTATTAAATACTATATTATCTCTCTATATTAATAAATATATTAGTTTTTCTAGTTCTATATTTTAAAAGATATCTTTTTTATTTTCTTTTAAACCCTTTTTATTAAGGCTTAAGTCTATAGATTCTTAGTTATTTACTTCTAAATCCTATTTACTAGATTTAGATTTAGTATTAAAAGATTATATTTCTTTAGATATAGCCCTAATAAGCCTTTATAAATATAGTATAATTCTATAGCTAAAGGTTTTAGTTCTTTTAAATATAGCTTACTATATAGCTTTTCTAGATAAGGCTTTTTTCTATATTTTCCTTATATTTACTCTTATTTTTATAATAATATAATTAATAATATCTCTCTCTTTTAGTAAATAGAAATAAATACTTAACTATTTAAACTTATTCTATTTAATATATATAAATATAGATAAGTTAGTATATAAAAGTATAAAAGAGTTATTTTTGTTAATTATATAAACTTTTTTAAATATTTCTATATATATTTTTATTTACTATAATATAAAATAGGCTACTATAGATATTTATAATTATATAAAGTCTTTTTTATCTATATTTATTATAATTAAATATAATCTATTAATTAATATATAAAATATTTATCTACTAAGTTTTTTAAATATATATATCTTTAAAGGATAGTTTTTAAGTATTTAATATAGACTAAACTATTTATTTTTAAACTTTTTTCCACTTTTATTTTAGATAAATATTTAATTCCCTATAGAGAAGCTGGTTTTTATTACTATAGAGTCTTAAATCTACTTTTTCTTAATAGTATATATAAAAAAGAGTTTATTTATCTTTATTTATATATCTACTATATCTTAGATATAAGAATTAATATTATTAGTACTATCTAAAATAGATATATCTAGATCCCTAAGGATTTAAAGATAAATACTATAAATAAAAAAGAAAAGACTAAAATATATAGATAAATATTCCTATATATATAGTAAAAAGGGCCTATAGTAGATATAAGTCCTAAATATATATTAGTTTATTTATAAGATATTTTATAAATATTTATCTAAATATCTTATTTAGATTCTCTATTTTCCTATTTATTTATAAATAATAGGGTATTATTATCTAATAATAAATATTTAAGATTTTTAAAAGATATTAAATAGTACTAAATAGTAGATTTAGTTTATTATTAGAGATTAGCTTTTATAGGGTACTATATAAAAAGAAAATATCTTTATATAGGAACTAGCTAAATACCTTTTTTATAGCTTTAAAAATAACTTTAGCTATTAACTATCTAGTTATATTATAGATAGCTATAATAATCTATCTATTCTTATTTAAAGTAGTTAATAAATAACTAACTAAATTAATCTTTTAATATTTAAATAAATATATATTAGTAATAACTATATACTATACTATTTTTTTTTTAAAGGACTTTTTTAGATTTTATAAAATTTAGTAATTTAAGCACTCCTAAGTGGCTTTTTTAATATTTAATTAAATATTAAGCCACTAAATATAGGGCTAAATAATCCTATTTAAGCTTAAAAAACTAAAATATCTATATTTATAGTAAATCTTTTATACTAGATTTATATAAAAAAATAGTTCTAAGTATAGTATTTATATACTATTTTTATAAATAAATATAAATTAGTATTTTAAGGCCTTTTTAAATAATAGTATATTAATAAGTAAAAAGAGTATTTAAAAACTTAGAGCTAGAGTAAACCTTAATATAGTATAAATAAGGGCTTTTCCTTTTAGATATATACTATTTATTAAGTATATAATAGTAGTAATTAGCTATTTATCTTTAGGAATTCTTAAGACTATATATATTATCACTAAATAAATATACTAACTAAGCTAGATTATAGCTATATTTATAGATAAATTTTTAATAAAATCTAGTTATTAACTGATAGTATTAAAAATAATAGCTTTTAAACCTTTATAGTAGTATATTTTTAGATTATATTCCTAAAACTCTTTAACTTAGTAAGCTAAATATTTACTATATATAGTAGTTATTTATAAATACTATAAACCTTTATAATTAGTAATAATTATAGTTATTATCTTATTTTTAATATAATAGTTTTATAGATATAGGGCCTTTTTAATAGCTAAAAGCTTTTTTTTATAAATAGGATAATTTAGCTTTATTTTTTATAGTTTCTTTTTATTAAATATAACTAAATAAAAAAGATTAGCTTTATTTTACTATATTAAGACTATTTTAAAGGCTTATTTAAAAGTATTTATTTTAATAGTAAAAGATTTTATATAGTCTAGTTAAATTAAAATAGAAGCTATAGTTATAACTTTTTTTAACTAATAAAATACTACTTTTATAGCTAAAGTTTATTAAATAAGATAGAACTTTTTTATATAAAGCTCTATATTAATTTCTTTTAGTAATTTATATAGTAGTATATATATTTTTATAAAATTATATATAAAATAATAGTAATAGATAGTAAAATTAAAGAATTAGTAGATTTTAGAAATATTTTATAAATAAAACTATATCTAGATTATTTTAATTTTCTTTAAAAAAGATAAGATAGTCTTATTTTAAAAAATATAACTATAGAATTTTAGTTAATTTATTATAAAAATATATTTTTTTAGTTTAGTATATAATTTTTATTATTAAAGTAAAAAGAGGACTATTTCTAGATATTTATAGTATTCTATTAGTATATTAGAGAATATTAGTATATTATTAAGATAAATTACTATATTTCTATTTAGAAAAAGGTATAATATATTATTTATAATAAATTAGAATATTATAGATATATTTATTAAATTAAATAGTATAATAAATTATTTATATTTTTTTTAAATAGTATTAAAAGCTATTTTTTTAATTTAACTTATTTCTATTTAAATCTATTAATATCTAGATACTAAATTAATTTTTAATAAATATTTTATTTAGTTAATCTAATTTAAAAGATCTTAGATATATAAAAATAGATAGCTATTTTTAATAGTAGCTTAGTTTAATATATAATAATTAATATATATTTACTATTTTTTACTAGATTTCTTTATAAAAATAATTAAAAAGCTTTAAAGGTTTAAAAATAACTATATAAATCTTTTTATAAAAAGGATTATAATTTACTAGGCTTATTCCTTTAATTTTTCCTAAAATATTAAATATAAATTAATATTAATAGGAGTTTTTATATCTATATAGATCTTATAAATAATAGAGTATTTTAAAGATATTTTATTAAAGAGTTTATCTTAAAAGATAAAAAAGTATTTTTAGATAAGTTTAGTTATATAAAGATTAATATAAATAATAGATATATCTCTTAGTTTATCTAGTTTTAAGGGCTTAACTATAATAAAATAGCTCTAAGTTATTTTTTTCTTTAATATTTATATAGTTTATTTTATAGATAAAAGATTTAGTATTTATAGGCTACTATCTTATAGTAAATATAGATTTATAATAATATATATAATATAGCAGTAGCTTTTATAGTCCTATAAAATTATCTTTAGTGGTTTTTAGTTAAATAATAGCACTTTATTATAAAAGAAGTTTTAATTAATAATTAGATTATAATTAATAGCTAATATTTAAGCCTTAATAAATCCCTATTAGCCTTTAATAAATATAGAGAGATAAACGAAATTAGATATAAAGAGATATTTACTATTAAATAAGATTATAATAAAAAGGTTTTTTAATTTTTAAATATAAACTACTAAATATATTTAGTCTAAGATATATAAAGATATAAATAAATAGGTTATATCTATATCTACTAATATCTATACTATAGCAGTTTTTAAAGTTTTTACTCTAATTTAGCCCTTATAGAATATTAAAAAGCTATATATAATATTTAGTAAGGTTAAAATATAGCTAATTTAATTAAAAATAAAATATTTTAGTAGTTTTAGATCTATTTTATTAGCCTTAAATAGATTTAAAGGGTTAAACCTCTTTAGATTAGATATAATTAAAACCTTTTTAAGATAACTAATAAAGACTTTAGTGTTATTTAGCTATTTTAATTTTTTAAATTAGCTACTATAAAAAATATTTAATTAAAAGATTTTTATATCTTTTAGTTAGTATAATAATAGCAATAAATATAGCTAAACTTTCTATAATTATAGTATTAAAATAGTTTTTAATAGTTTCTTAGTAATTAGTTCTTTTTAAGTATATTTATATATAAATCTCTATCTATATTAATTATATTCTAGTATATATAATTAATAATTTTAGTCTTTTATTTAAAGCTAATAAAATATTTAATAACTTTTATAAATATTTAAAGATAATAAAGATTTTTTATTTACTTCTTTTAGAGATATAGGTTTATACTATTATAAAAGTATTAGATAAATATTACCTTTAATATCTTAAGATTATATTTAGTAAATATCTTATAAAACTTTATAGTATATTTTTAGAATAAATAGTTCTTTTAGTATATATTTTTAAATATCTTTTAATATTTTTTAGGGCCTAGATATTCTAAGAATTATTTTTTAATCTATATATAATATTATTCTTATATAGAGGATATAATCCTATATCTATAATTAATAGTTTATTAAACTATATACTAGATATTAGTTATTTATTTAACTAACTATTTACTAGCTATAATAACTATATTAAGCCTTTCTAAGAATATACTAATTTATTAAGCTAATTCTTAAAAATAGTATTTATAGTTATTTAGGTACTTTTATATAAAATCCTTATAGATTTATTTACTATAGTTATTAATTAAGTAAATATTCTTAAAAAGGTTTTTTTTTACTAAAAACTATATATTATTAAACTATAATCTTATTAATATAAATATAGGATTAATTATAGCTAATAATAGGGTTAATATAGATTAATAGCCCTATTTTATTAAAAATATAGATCTTTATAGAGTTATATTTAAGGAATTTTCTTTATATTTTTAATACTAATATATCTCTTAGGCTATAAATATAATAATTTCTATTTATATTTTAGGGTCTAGTAAGGTATTTAGAACCTTTAGTATACTATCTATAAATATATAAAGTAGTACTATCAGTATATACTATAATTATAGTAATAAAGGTCTTTTAGAATTTAATAATAGATTAGTAAAGCTAATATTAGTGCTAATAAATTAATTATTAATATCTATTTCTAATATTTTTTAATTTAAAGTATATAATTATATATAATAAAAAGTATAGATAAATATATATAAGTATATATATATTTTTATTTAAAAAAGAAAATTTTTTTTACCCTCTATCTAGCTAATATATCCTCTTTTCCTTAGTTAGGACTAATCAGGTCTATAGTTCTAAAAGATACTACTTACTTATTTTAGGGTTCACTAGGGGTCACTAGTAAATAAATTTCTTAGGGGTTATTAGGCCCTAGATCTATATAAGGGTAACTATATAGGAATATATAGTCCTATAAGAGAGCGTCTTTATCTAAATAACTATAGAAGATTATTTATAACTATAATATGCTACTAGATAAGATTTATAAAGCAGAAATAGTAAAATATTTCTAAGTTAAGGGGAAGAGTGCTTAAGTACACGACCATATAGGAGTATATGGTTACTGAAGAAACCACTTATACAGGTCCTGGGTTCCTGGACCACAATTTTTAATAGTTTATATTTAAAAATTAAAAAACTTTTTTTATTATGACCTTATTTAATAGTAAATATCTTTTTATATCTAATTTTATTTATCTTTTTATATTTATTAGAAGTTAATAAAGATTTATTAAAATATAAATATTAATTATTAATTATAATTTAATTATTAGTTAAGATTTCTTTTATAATAAAATACTATTATTTAATTAAAAATTACTAAAGATAATTTTATAAAACTATAAAAGCTATTACTATATTATATATACTATTAAAAATTTATATTTATTATAAAATAGTAATCTATAGATATTAAACTTTTTATTTATAAAATAAACTATATAAATACTAAAAAAAATATAATTTAGAGTTATTTTATTATAGTTAAGCTCTTAGAACTAGATAAATTAAAAGATATATCTATTATTTATATTAATCTCTATATAATTAAACTTATCTAAAAATACTTTTCTATCTTTTAAGATAAACTTTTTAATAAGATATCTTTAGAATATTTTATTATTTATAAGATTTATATAGGTATAAAAGCTTTTATTAATATTAATTTATATCTAATATCTTGAGAAAAATTGAAGGAATAAGCTTAGTAAATTATAATCTTTTTTATAAAAAGATTTATATAACTATTTTTAAACTTTTAAAGGTTTTTAGTTATTTTTATAAAGAAATCTAGTAAAAAATAATAAATATATATTAATTACTATATATTAAACTAAGTTATTATTAAAAATAACTATTTATTTTTATATATTTAAGATCTTTCCAATTAGATTAATTAAGTAAAATATTTATTAAAAATTAATCTAATATTTAAATATTAATAGATCTAGATAAAAATAAATTTAATTAAAAATATAGCTTTTAATACTATTTAGAGGAAATATAAATAGTTTACTATATTATTTAATTTAATAAATATATCTATAATATTTTAATTTATTATAAATAATATATTATATCTCTTTTTAAATAAAAATATAGTAATTTACTTTATAATATATTAGTATTTTTTAATATATTAAAAGAATACTATAAATATCTAAAAATAGTTTTTTTTTATTTTAATAATAGAAATTATATACTAAACTAAAAAATATTTTTATAATAAACTAATTAAAATTTTATAGCTATATTTTTTAAAATAAGACTATTTTATTTTTTCTAAAGAAAATTAAAATAATCTAGATATAGCCTTATTTATAAAATATTTATAAATCTACTAATTTTTTAGTTTTATTTATTATTATTATTATTTTATATATAATTCTATAAAAATATATATACTATTATATAAATTATTAAAAGAAATTAATATAAAGCTTTATATAAAGAAATTCTATTCTATTTAATAAATTTTAGCTATAAAAGTAGTATTTTATTAGTTAAAAAAAGTTATAACTATAGCTTCTATCTTAATTTAACTAGACTATATAAAATCTTTTACTATTAAAATAAATACTTTTAAATAAGCCTTTAAAATAGTCTTAATATAATAAAATAAAGCTAATCTTTTTTATTTAGTTATATTTAATAAAAAAACTATAAAAAATAGAGTTAAATTATTTTATTTATAAAAAAAAATTTTAATTATTAAAAAAGCCCTATATCTATAAAATTATTATATTAAAAATAAAATAATAACTATAATTATTATTAATTATAAAAGTCTATAATATTTATATATAATTACTATATATAGTAAATATTTAGTTTACTAGATTAAAAAGTTCTAAGAATATAATTTAAAAATATATTACTATAAAGGTTTAAAAACTATTATTCCTAATACTATTAGTTCATAGTTAGATTTTATTAAAGATTTATCTATAAATATAGCTATAGTTTAGCTTAACTAATATATTTAGCTAGTAGTAATATATATAGTCTTAAGAATTCCTAAAGATAAATAACTAACTATTACTATTATATATCTAATAAATAATATATATTTAAAAAGAAAAGCCTTTATTTATACTATATTAAGGTTTACTTTAGCTCTAAATTTTTAAATACTTTTTTTATTTATAAATATATTATTATTTAAAAAGGCCCTAAAATATTAATTTATATTTATCTATAAAAATAGTATATAAATACTATATCTAAAATAATCTTTTTATATAAATTTAGTATAAAAGGTCTATTATAAATATAGATATCTTAGTTTCTTAGGCCTAAATAAGGTTATCTAGCCCTATATTTAGTAACTAAATGTTTAATTAAATATTAAAAAAGTTATATAAAAATACTTAAATTACTAAATTTTATAGAATCTAAAGAAATCTTTTAAAAAGGAAATAGTATAGTATATAGTTACTATTAATATATATCTATTTAAATATTAAAAGATTAATTATTTAGTTATTTATTAATTATCCTAAATAAGGATAAATAGATTATTATAGCTATTTATTATATAATTAGATAGTTAGTAACTAAAGCTATCTTTAAAACTATAAAGAAAATATTTAGTTAGTTTTTATATAAAGATATTTTCTTTTTATATAATATCCTATAAAAGTTAATCTTTAATAATAGACTAAATCTACTATTTAGTATTATTAGATATTTTTTAGGAATCTTAAAGACTTATTATTATATAATAATATTTTATTATTTATAAATAAATAAGAAAATAGAGAATTTATAAAATATTTTATAAATAAACTAATATATATTTAGGACCTATATTTACTATAGGCCCTCTTTACTCTATATATATAGGAATATTTATTTATATATTTTAGCCTTTTTTTTCTAATTTATAGTATCTATCGTTAGATCTTTAAAGATCTAAATATATTTATTTTAGATAATATTAGTAATATTAACTTTTATATCTAAAATATAATAAATATATAAATAAAAGTAAATAAACTCTTTTTTATATATATTATTAAGAAAAAATAGATGTAAGACTTTATAATAATAAAAGCTAGTTTTTTTATAAAGAATTAAATATTTGTCTAAAATAAAAATAAAAAGAAATTTAAAAATAAATAATTTAGTTTGTATTAAATATTTAAAAGCTATTTTTAAAGATATATATTTAAAAAAGCTAATAGATAAATATTTTATATATTAATTAATAAATTCTACTTAATTATAGTAAATATAAATAAAAAAGACTTTATATATATTATGACCCTAGCCCTTGCAGGGACTATATATATAGTCTCTATAGTCCTATATACTGTATATACCTATGGTCTATATAGGCTGCTGTACTATATAGGGGCTTATATCCCTATATATACCTAGAAAGCACACTAATAATTAGTTTATACTCAGAATTAAGTTATTGGTTTCTTCACTCTAATCCTTTTATTATCTCCTTAGACTGCTTTATAAAGCCAGTCTTAATATTTTAATTGCTTTAAATGGACTAGATTAGACTGTTAAAACCCTTAATAATGTCTTATATTATTTATAGTAGCTTATATCTCCTAAAAGAGGATCTTATAGAAGAAGGCTAGCTAGAAGTAATAAAAGAAGGCTAATAAAAAGCTATCCTATTATAATCTATTATAGCTACTAATCTACTAAAAAATTATTCCTTATAGGCACTTAATCTTTTATAAGATTTAGAAATAGTTATATTAATTATTTTTAAATAGCAAAATAATATAGTAGATATACTATATAATATTAAATAAAAAGAATAAAAAAAATAGTATAATTTATAGTTAAAAAAGAATAAAGTATTAAAGTAGCTCTTTATAGCTAAAGATAAAAAGGCTAAATTTATAATATAACTCTATAAATAAAAGCTTATTAATAAAGCTAAAAGAAATAGGGTTAGTTAGATAATAATAAGACTACTATTATAAATATAGTTTTTACTTTAGCTATTTTATAAATATTTTAAAGGCTACTATCTAAATCTATAAATAATCTATTAATAATATCATTAATAGTTTAATACTAAAAGCCTTTATTACTTTTTAGTAGATTTAAAAATCATTTAGCTAATAAATAAGTTTATATAAAAAAACTATATAGTCTTTTTTAAATATATTAATTTTTATAAAAAAATCTATTAAAAAGTAAGGTATTTTAAAAATAAAGCTAAGCTTTTTTTTTAATTAATATTTTGAATAATTTATTTAGAATAAAAAAGGTTACTAAAGCTATTAAATTCTTTTTAAATAATATTATAATTAAATAATTAGATTATTACTAGATTAATCTATTAAAAATTACTATTTTTACTATTTACTTTATATAAAAAAGCTAAAAAGACCTTTATAGGGTTTTTAAACTAATCTAAGCTTTAAGAACTAATAAATAAGCTTATTTAAAGAATTTAAATAGATAATTTAATAATAAAAAAAAGATTATAGAGATTAACTAAAAAAAATAAATAAAAAATTAATAAATATATAATAAAAAAAGATCCTTAATAATAGTTTATTATATATTTAGAGAATAATATATATTTTTTATTACTAAAAAACTATAATAATAAAAATCCTTTATATTTACTATAATAATCTATAAATAAAGCACTATAGTAAATAAAGGACTAAAGAAAATATTTATATATAATATTAATAGTATAATATATATAAAATAATTAAGTTATATATAAATAAATATTTTATATATTAATATAATACTATTTATTACTATAAACTATATAAATTATTAAAATCTTTATTATTTTATAAATATCTATAAAATAAATAAATATTAACTTTATTACTAGATTACTATCTATAAAGTAGTAAAGAAGAGTCTTTAATACTATTATAATAGTAATAGATCTTATAATAAAGTATTCTTTTTATATTTTTTATATAAAAGATATTAATACTAATAATCTTATATATCTTTTTTATAAATATATAATAATAAAATATAATATACTAGATAATCTTATAAATAATAAAGGTTTAGTCTTTATTAATATATTTTAATTAATCTTTTACTATATATTAGATATAAAATATAGATTATTTATTATATTTTATCTTTAAATAGATAGATAGATTAAATAATAAAATTAGATTTTTAAATATTATTTATAAAGCTATATAAATTAGTATTAAAATAATTAGTTTTAATAGCTACTAATAAGATAGTATATTTATAATAGTATAATCTATATAATCTTTAAGATATTATTTATAAAAGCCTTTATAGATTATAAATTAGATTTTTATATCTTAATTAAAAAAGAATTAATAAAACTATATAAAGATATAAAATAGTAAACTAAAGATCTAAAAAAGATATAAAAAGACTTTTATATATATTTAAAGAGAGTAAAAAAGGTAATAAAGAAAATATATAATAAAAAATATATAATAAAAAATATATAATAAAAAATATATTAATAAAACCTTTATAGTTAATAATTAAGTCTTTATATATAATAAATATTTAGACTTAAATAGATCTTACTAAAAGCTAAATTATTATTATACTAGATCATTTTAGATTATAGATATTATTAATAAATAAATATATAAATTAATCTTTATATTAATATACTATAAAATATATTTAATATAGTATATTTTACAATTTAAATTATATAAAAATAATTGATAATAAAAGTATAATTAACTAAATTTAATCTTTATTAATAAATATTTTAAATTTAAAGTAAAATATATTTTTAAAAGCTATAAAAATAATATAGAATTTTTAGTTAAATAAAAAAGCTATAAAGATAGTAACAATATTTAAAAACTAAAATTAAATCTTAAAAATATAGAAATACTAGATTAATTTAAAAAAAAAGTAAAACTAATAAAAAAATTTTAAAAATTAATTAAATATACTTTTATAGCTATAAAAAAAGAACTTAGTTAATTAAAAAAAATCCTTTAAAATAAATATAGTACTAAACACTAATTTATACTATATAACTATAAATTACTAAAAATAGTTTAAAACTATAAATATTTATTAATTAGTAAAAATAGCTAAATAATATATTTACTAAAAGGATTTAGTATTAGTTTCTTTTAGCTAAAAGAGCTAGCTAAACTATATAAGAATTAATATTAAAAATAAACTACTAGCTAGAGATATATTAATATAATATATAGATACTATAGAAAAAGTTATATTACTATCTATAAATTTATAGGATAAAGATCTAAATTATATTAGTTTAAATATAATTTTATAAAAACTACTAATAAAATTACTATATTTACTAAGTACTATTAATAATAACTATTATATTTTTTATTTCTATATACTATTTTTAATATAACTATTATAATTATTATAGTAAATATAGTTAATATAGGGACTAATAAAAAAAGCTATTTTTATAATAGTAAAAAAAATTATATCTTTTAATATATTAATGAATAAATTACTTAGATTAATCTATTAAATTGATAATTATTATATACTATTAAACTTTTTAATAAAACTAATTTACTATATAGTTTTTATAGATATTATAAAAAGTACTAAAATAATTATATTAGTTTTATTATTAAAATAAAGATTAATCTAAGATATAGTTTATTAGTATTAGAATTTACTAAGAAAGAATATAGATAATTCACTATAAAATAAACTTATTAAAAAGCTAATAATATATATATTTTATCCTTTTAAAATTAATAATATATATATATATATATATATTTATATATACTAAAATTACTAAATATATTATATATACTATAATACTATTAGATTTAATAGTATATTTAGTAGTTATTAGTTTAAAATATATATATTAAGTATTATAGTAATAAAAAAGATAATAGATTAATACTATAAAAATATACTAAATAAATAATTTTTATAAAAGGACTTATAATAAAGAAACTATTTACCCTATTAAATTATAAATAAACTATATATAAAAAGTCTATATCTTATAAAGACGCTAATTTACTATAGTAAAAATAAAGAAATTAGAGGAATAAAGGCCTTATATTAACCTATAAGGATATAGGCCTTTAAAAGAGGGGGGTAATATTACAACCCTAGCCCTTATAGAGACTATATATATAGTCTCTATAGTTTTATACACTATATATACCTATAGTCTATATAGGCTGCTGTACTATATAGGGACTTATACCCCTATATATACCTAGATAGTATACTAGTAATTAGTTTACACTCAGAATTAAGTCATTAGTTTCTTCACTCTAATCCTTTTATTATCTCCTTAGACTGCCTTACAGAGCCAGTCCTAATAATATAGCTATAAATATTTATAGTAGTTTATTTTATATTATAGTAAATAAAAATATATATAAAAATATTTAAAGAAGTTTATATAATTATTAAAAATAACTTTTTTATATTTTTATATATTAATCTATCTATATTTATATATACTAAATAAAATAAGTTTAAATAGTTAAGAGTTTACTTTGATTTAGTAAAAAAAAGAAATATTATTAATTATATTATTATAAAAATAAAAATAAATATAAAGAAAATATAGAAAAAGGCCTTATTTAAAAAAACTATATAATAAACTATATTCAAAAAAACTAAAATCTTTAGTTATAGAATTATATTATATTTATAAAAATTTATTAAAACTATATCTAAAAAAATATAATTTTTTAATACTAAATCTAAATCTAGTAAATAAGATTTAAAAATAAATAATTAAGAATCTATAAACCTAGACTTTAATAAAAAAGGTTTAAAAGAAAATAAAAGAGATATCTTTTAAAATATAGAATTAAAAAAAATAGAGTATTTATTAATATAAAAAAATAATCTAATATTTAATAGTCTATTTATTATAGTTATTTCTTTATTTTTATATTTTAGTATATTACTAACACTAGGTTTATAATATTATCCCTTCCTTCTAGGTCTTTATCTTAAAAACTCTGAAGTATAGTGGCTTTTATTAGTGAGTGATTTTTTCTTTTATCTACTTTTTACTATATTTCCTTTAATTAAATTTATATCTAGTCTAGATATTTTTTTATTATACTAATTATATCTATATTAATAGTTATATAAAGTGTAATATACCTAAAAAGTCTTTTTTTAATACTAAATAGTATTATTTATTTTAGTTTTAATTATCTTTTAATAATAAAAAGGAAATTATCTTTACTAAGCTAATATATTTATATAAATAAAGGAGATTATTAAAGAAATATATAGGTAATTTTATTATATATAAATATAAAAATATTACTAAGCTAGAAGAGCTTAAATATTAAAAAGAATAGGAGTTAGATTATCTTAAAAAAATATATTAAGTCTATCTAATAAAAAGATTATTATATAGAGAGTACTTATACTATAAATAAGTCTATTTTATCTACTATTTATAATTCTAATAGGATTTTTATAGCTATATTAAAGGGTCTTATTCTAATATAGTTAATTATATTTATTAATCTAATAAATTTTATAGACTAATCTAATATTAATTTTAATATTTTCTTTACTTCTATCTCTAAAATATCTTTTTTACTTTATAATATAAATTAACTAATAATAGCCTTTTAAAATTTATAATAAGTTTTTATATATTTTTTAAAATAAAATATCTCTTTTATTTAATTGAAAATTACTATTAACTATTAAATTAGCTATTTTCTATAATAATTTTAATTTTATATTTATTTTTTATTTTTTCTTTAATTTCTATATTAATAATAATTTATATATCTTTTAGTACTAATTCTAATAATAATATATAGAATATTAAATAAATTTACTTTATATTTTTTGGTAATTTTAAGTGATAGTTAATTAGTCTTATTTTTTTTAATTATAAATAGTCTTAATTTTTTATAGTTTAGTTTTTTATTTAGTTATTTTATTTTAATATTTTATTATAATGAATAAATCTTTTTTCTCTTTTTAAAATTAAGCCCCTTTTTATAATTTTAATTATAGTATATCTTTATATATAAATTAAGAAACTTAATATCTTTTATTATTTATAAATATAGTTATTAAATACTAGTTATTAGTAATTATACTAATTCTATAACTATATAGTTATTTTATAGTTTACTAATTAATAAAAGATTATATCTATAGTTAATATAAAATAATAATTCTTTTATAGTTAAATATATTATATTATTATATATAAATTATATAATTAATGATAATCTTACTTAGTTATTTTATTAGTAATTTATATAGTATTATAGGTACTATTTTAGTGTTTAGTTTATTTATTTAGTTTATTTATTTATTTATAGATAGTAAGCTATTAAAAATCTATAATTAATATCTATTTAGTCTATAAATAATTACTATATTTTACTAATAAATAGTTTATTTTTATTTAATATAATTCTTTTTAATATTTTATAACTTATAAAGATATATCTTAGTAAAATATTTACTATCTATTCTGTTATTATCTTTTTAATTATTAAGATTTTATATATATATTTAGTTAGTTTATTTATAATAATTATAATTATATTATATTTTTAGGATTCTAGTAATTTAGTGATAAAATCTATCATAATCTATTTTTATAAATATATTAGTATTTTATTTTTTTATATTTCTTTATATAGTTATTTTATTATTTTATCTTTTTAATAAGTGTTATATACTATAATATATTATTAAACTTTTTAATATATATTTAAAAAGTAGTAATTATATAAAATATATAGATTAATCTATAAATTAGAATTAATCTATTATTTTATTTTTTAATTATTCTTTTTAGATCTATATCTAGGATTTTTTATAATTTTAGATTATTTTTAGTTTTTTTTTTTATCTCTCTAATTTATTTATTATTTATAATTTTATTAATTACTAAAAGAATTTAATAATTATATATAAGATTTTTTTAATATCTATAGTTAATATTATAAGTACTACTTTTTTAGTTATTTCTTTATAGTCTAGTTATTAATTTAAAATATCTATTTAGCTATTATTTCTATTATTATAATATTTAATTCTATAATTATATTATATAAAAATTTTTATTTATTTTATTTATTTATAAATTAGTTCTTTTATTATTATAAAGAATATTAAATTCTTATAATCTAATTTTATTATTATAGTATATTTTATTTTTTTTAAATATAGCTTTTAGATTTTAAATATTAATACTATAGATAATAATTTTTTATTATAGATATTATAATTAAACTTAGCTTAGATTATTTTCTTAAATTAAAATATAATTAGTTATAGTTTTTTATTATTTTTTAGTTAAATTATTCTTATTTTTATATATAATCTAATATATCTATTTTAATAGTTATTCGCTTGTCTAGGTTATAGACTGCTAATATTATTTATTTTATAAATATTTATTTTAATTTATTAAATAATTCCTAGACTTTACTATTCTATTCTTAGTATTTATTTTTTTTATTATTTTATTAAATCTAACTATAATTTTACTAAAATTATAAATATAATTTTAATAGTAATTATATAATCCTATAAATTATTATATCTTTTTAAAATTTTTTAGTATTAGTTATTTAATAATATTTTATACTTTTTTTTATACTAAATCCTTTATTATTAATTATATATCTTAGAAATCTAGTTTTTTAGATATAAAATTTATACTATTTTAATTTAAAAGTTATTATAGCCTTTTAAAACTTTTAAAGAACTTTCTTATTATATTTAATATATTTTTCTATAGTTTTAAAAAATACTAAAATATTATTAAAATATAGCTAATATATTAGTAAGCTTAAATAATATTACTATATATTTAAAATATGTATTTTTTATTTAAAATACTATTTCTTATTTAAAATACTATTTTTTATTCAAAAAACTATTTTTTATTTATTATCTTTTTTAATTTATAGTTAATTATATATATTAATATTATATTTTATAAAATATTTTATTTTAAACATTTAGTCATAGATTTTTGTAATTAAAATTAATAAATATTAGTTTTTAATAGTAATTAAATTTAATTATTAATAATCTATATAAAATTATAAACTTTTATTTTTTTTTATAAAAATAATAAAATATTTAATTAATAATAATAATTTTTAAATATGACTTTTCTTTAGATTTTTATTAATATTAACTTATAATATTCTTAATTTAAGTTTTAATAATTAATAGATTAATTAGAATATAAACTTTTTACTCTTTTAAATTTTAATTTTATAGTTAAATAAACTATATTTTAATAATTTATTGTCTTTTAATAGTTTAAAAATATTTTAGTATTTATAGTACTTTTTAAATATTTATATCTCTTTTTTAGTTATATAAAAGGTTTTTAATTTATATTTTACTATAATATATTTTTTTAATTTATTTATAATTATAGTTTTTAAAATAAATATTATTATATTATTAATAAATTATTGTATTATATTATTTTAATCTAATAATATTAAAATATATTTTTTCTTTATAGTTTTTAATAATTATTTAGATCTATTTTATATAGTATATAATTTTTAGTTTTAGTTTTTATTTATATAGTTTAATAATTAAGATAATTTAATTTTTTTCAAATTATTAATATTTAGTATTTAGTGCTAAACTATAGACTTATAAAAATTTTTACTATTTTAGAGTTAAATATAACTTAAATAGGAATACTATTTTTTTAGAATTATTATTAAAATTTTAGTTTTTATATATATTATAATAATTTTAGATTAATTTTACTATAATTAATCTTATTAATTATATAGATTATATATAATTTATTATAGTATTTAATTATAGCTTTTAGATTATATTTTAGATATTTTATATATTTAATATATATATAGTTTTTTAATATATATAAATATATTTTTTTTATATTTTTAATATATAATACTAATTTATTATTATTAGATTTATTATAAAATACTTTTTATAGATCTTTTATATATAATATACTATTTAGATTATTTTTTTAACTAAACTTTTTTTAAATTCTTAGATATTTATTTCTAAAAAGTCTTAAAATATTAAAAGTATTTTATTAGTTTTTTAAAATAATAAAATTTCTTAAATCTCTAAGATTCTTAGTACTTTTATAGATATCTTTAAGATATTTATTCTCTATCTTTTAAATTCTTTTTTTAATAACTTTTAGAAATTAGTTATCTAATAACTATTTTAGACCTTTTTCTAATCTACTTTTATTTCTTAGTTTATCTATAAAAACTATTTTTTTTATTATATTTTTTAAACTATAAATTAACTAAGGTTTTAGAGTTTATTTTTTTTAAGTCTCTATTTTTTATTTATATCTAAAGTCTAGCTATAGTAAATCTTTATATTTTAGCTATATTATTTATTTCTTTTTAGTATTATAATCTCTATTATTTTTAAATATAGATTATTTATTATGTAGTATTTTATTAATAGCCTATAGCTTTTATAGCTTAGTTTTTTTATTAAATAATTTATAAAGTTATCTAAGAATATTAATATACTTTTTTATTTTTTTATAGGCTAATTCTGTTTTTTATTATTTAGTTAACTCCTTTAAATTAATAATATTAATACCTTTATATATTAGGGTCTTAAACTATTTTATACTATTTATTTATTTTTAATATATTTTTTTAATTTAATTAATATCTTTATTAATCTTATTTAGGCTCTTTTTAAACTTTTAGATATTTTTATCTATTATTATAATAGTTTTTTAATCTAAACTCTTATAATTCTATAATTTATCTATTTGGTTATTTTAGACTATAATTAATAATTATTTTATATTATTTAGTATTATTTATTTAATTTTAGGTTTTAGTGCTTTTTCTAAGATATTTTTATTTATCTAAGTTTATCTTATTAATTTATTTTTTATATAGTATTTTCCTTCTTAGATCTTATATAGTATTTATTTAGCGTTCTTAGTTTTTTCTATTTTATCCTTAAAATCTTTATATATTTTATTAAATATTTCTTATATTTCTATAGTATATCTTTTTAATATTTAGTATATTAGCTTTAAGCCCTATTTTAGATTTTATTTAGTATTAAATCTCTAATTTAGTTTATTTTATATTATATAAAATATTTTTACTTTTAAAATTCTAGTTATATTATATATCTTTTTACTAAATAATATATATTTATTATAATTTTTAATTATTTATTTTATTTTTATATTCTTTTATTATATAACTTAGTTTATTATATTTAAAATAAAGCTTTTTTTATTTATATTATTTTTATTCTTTAATAAAGAGTTTTATTATATTAAATTTTATTAGTTATAGTCTATAAAGATTACTATAGATTTTTTTAGACTATTATAGTCTTTATTTATCTTTTTAGTAATAATATTTATTATTTTAGTATTATTTATTATATTATATTTTATTTTACTAAAACTTTTATTTATATAGTTAATTATTAAATTTAATAGCTATTTTAATTATTTTTAATAATTTAATAGGTTAATTAATCTATATTAATTTATCTTTAATTTCTTTTTAAGACCTTATTTAAATAATTAAATATATATATTATTATTATAATCTAGATATAATATAATTTATTAAAATTTAGTAATATATATATTTATTAAGCTAGTTTATTAAATCTATTTGAATCTTTTTTTAGCTATTTACTAAATATTAATATCTCTAAAGGTTTATTTAAGCTTCTTTTTAAAGATTTAATATACTATAAATATCTTTTTTATTATATTATTTTAATTCTTTATAGGCTTTTTATTAGATTCTTAAATATAACACTTAAATTATTTAAAAACTTATCTTTAGAGAGGTATATAGATATATATATTACTTTATCTACTTTTTTTATATAATTAATAATATATAACTATATATTATTTATATAAAGAATAATTATAACTTAGCTTAATCTCTATAAAAAAAGTCTAGTTTAGATAGTTTCACTATTAATAGCTATCTATATACTAATTAATTTTATAACTAAAAGACTATCTTTATTAATTCTATATTAGTAAAAAGTAGTAATAGTATATATCTTACTTATCCTCTTTTTATATTATTAGTACTATTACTTTTTACTATTATTAGATTATAGTTAATAATAAAGTATTAATTATCTTATTAACTTTATTTAAATCCTAAACCTTTAGTATTTAGTATATTATATACTAGCTAATTATCTATTACTATATTAGTTTTATTACCTTAAAAGTAATACTTCTTTTAGTAGCTATAGTCCCTTTAAGCTTATCTATCTCTTATTACCACTATTTATCTAGCCTTATATAGGCTTAGAGTCTATAAAATATTTATCCTAAAAGGTATATTAATTAAAGATATTAACTAAGTTAGTCACTTAAAAATTACTATCCCTAAGTAAGCTTTTAAGGTTATTAGATATTAGTTAAGGTATTAAGTAATTATAAAGTTAAATAAGAATAAGTTGTATTCTGATCTGGATATTCTAAGTAATAATAAGGATTAAACGCAAAGAACTAAATATATATTAGTAAATAAGTCTCTTTATATATCTAGTCCGTTGTATTGTTTTAATAGGATCTAATCCTATCCTCTTAGTATATCTATCCTATTTCTTTAATAGGATTTATCCTATCTTTTTAATAAGACTAGTTATATGATTTATCCGCTATCTATGACTTAAGGGTTCTAATTATATAACTTCTAAGTTAATTAGTTATCACTTCTCTATTTTTATGCCTTAGTGTGTTGCTAATACTAGGTCTATAATATTAGTATCTAGGATTAATATTTTAGTTTTTTTATAATTAACTATATATAGTAGTTACTATATAATTAGGTATATATACTATATATCCTAGAAGCTCTCTTTTTAATAATAAAAAAGGGGCCTTAGTACTTTAAAAGTATTAGCACTAAATAGATATATATTTATACTTTTGCTATTATATTAATATAGCCTATACTATTTATACTAAGGTTTATACTATATTTCTTTATTTATATTACTATATAGACCTTAGGTCTATAGCTTTTTTAATAAAAATAGTATTTTAAAAGAATTTAGGTATAAATACTTTATTATATAAGGATATATTTAGATCTAATAAGGGAGGATATAGTCTAAGAATCTAGGACCTATATAAGTGGTTTTTTTAGTAACTATATATTCTTATATAGTTATATATTTAAGCACTCTTCCTCTTAAAAATATTATACTGTTCCTAGTCTATAAATCTTAAGTGCTTTTTTATTTTATATTATTACTATAATTAGTATTATTTATTATTGAAAAGACTAAACTAAAATATATACTATTATATAAAGTAGTATAGTTTTTAGTTCTATATTAATATAAGATTAACTATTTTACTATATAAAGATAATATAAATAAGGTTAATAAATAAATTTAAAAAAGATTTAATATATTTTAGTTAGATTAAAATAGACTATAATAGTAATAAATAGGATAGAATTAACTATTTATTAATAAATATAATATTAGTTTTAATTAGTAATAATATTGAGATTTATAGAGTAGGAATAGTATAATATTTCTAAGTTAAAGGGAAGAGTACTTAAGTATATAACTATATAGGAGTATATAGTTACTAAAGAAACTATTTATATAGGTCCTAGATTCCTAGATTATATCCTCTCCTGCTAGATCTAAATATATCTTTATATAATAAAATATTTATACCTAAATTCTCTTAAAATACTATTTTTTATTAAAAAAGTTATAGACCTATTATCTATATAGTAATATAAATAAAGGAAATATAGTATAAGCCCCAATATAAATAATATAAGCTATATTAATATAATAGTAAAGGTATAAATATATATTTATTTAGTATTAATACTTTTAAAGCACTAAAATCCCTATTTATTACTAAAAAGATAATTTTTAAGGTATATGGTATATATATATAGTTATATAGTAATTACTATATATAGGTAATTATAAAAAAAACTTAAATATTAATTTTAGATATTAATTAATAAGTTCTAAAATTTAGTAAATATTAAAAAATAGTAAAATAGCTATAAATAGCTATAATTTTAGTATTTAATTAGCTAAATTAGTAAATAAAGAAAAATTAATTTTTATCTATAATTGAATAAATATATTTATATTATAATAGTAAATAAATATCTTAATTAAGAAATAAATATAATCTTAATTATTTTTAAGGATATAAATACTATTTTTTTTATCCCTTTTTATATCTTTTTTTTATTTATCTTTTTTAGTTTTTATTTAGCTATTTTATTTTAAATTTTATTTAATATTTATCTTTTTTTGATTTTTTTTAAAAAACCTTTTTACTATAAATAAATAAATTTTAAATTATCTATATATATATAAAAATATATAAAATAAAATATATATATTAATATAATATATAGCTAAAGTTAAAGTAGTTATAGATTTATCTATATCTTTTAAAGGTTTAATAATAGCTAATATTATAGATATATCTAAGATAATAAATCTTTTAAATATATTACAACCCCGGCCCTTGCAGGGACCACACACATGGTCTCTATGGTCCTGCATACCATACACACCCATAGTCTATATAGGCCGCCATACCACATAGGGATTTACACCCCTATACACACATAGATAGCATACTAGCGATTAGTTTATACTCAGAATCGAGTTATTGGTTTCTTCACTCTAATCCTTCTATTATCTTATCAGACTGCCTCACAGAGCCAGTCCTAATATTCTAATCGCTTTAAACCTACCAGATTAGACTATTAAAACCCTTAACAATATCTTATATCACTTATAGCAGCTCATACCTCCTAAGAGAGGATCTTATAAAAGAGGGCTAGCTAGAAGTAATAGAAGAAGGCTAGTAAGAAGCTATTCTATCATAATCTATTATAGCTACTAATCCACCAAAGAATTATCTTTTATCTTTTATAGGCACCTAATCCTCTATAAGGCTTAGAAATAGTTATACTAATCACCCTTAAATAGCAAAATAATATAGTAGATATACTATATAATACTAAATAAGAGGAATAAAGGAAGCAGTATAATCTATAGCTAAAAAGGAATAAAGTATTAAAATAGCTCTTTATAGCTAAAAATAAAAAGGCTAAATTTATAGTATAACTCTATAAATAAAAACTTACTAATAAAGCTATAAAAAAGTAAGATTAATTAGATAAAGATAAGACTACTGCTATAAATATAGTCTTTATCTTAGCTATTTTATAGATATCTTAAAGGCCACTACTTAAATCTATAAATAACCTATTAATAGTGCTACTAATAGTATAGCACTAAAGGCCTTTATTACTCTTTAATAGACTTAAAGATAACTTAGCTAATAAGTAAGCTTATATAAAAGAGCTATATAGCCCTTTAGATATATTAATCTTTATAAGAAAATCTATTAAAAAGTAGAATATTTTAAAAGTAAAGCTAAGTCTTTTCTTTAACTAATATCCTAAGTAGTTCTACTTAAAATAGAAAAAGGTCACTAAAGCTACTAAATTCTTCTTAAATAATATTATAATTAGATAGTTAGATTACTACTAGATTAATCTATAAAAAAAAATCTTATAGAATACCCTTAAAATATAGGCTTTTATCTAAGTAACTAACCCTATATAGTTATAAAGGGATACTAAATAAAACTAATAATATACTACTTAGAAGTATAATAAAAATATTTATATATATATATAGTATCTTATTATAATTTATAACTAACTATAGACTATATCCTTAAAATAAAAGTATATTAATTATTTAGAGACTAAAGTAGTTAATAAGGTTAAATTAGAAGTATACTAATAAAAAAATCTATATAACTATATTTAAGATAACTAAGTTATTTACTTAGTATATATAGAGGATAGTATACTTTTATATACTATAAAGCTTAGACTTAAATATTACTAAAGAGTACTAGATAAAAGTACTAATTTAAAAGCTAATTTAAAGAAACTATATAAGTATAATTAAAAATCTACTAATACCTAAAGTAGTGATAAAAAGAGGCTTTTTAAAGACTTATAGGATAAAAAATATAAATATATACCTAGAATACTAAGATAGCAGTATACTAAAAATAATCTTTACTATATCTATAAAAAAGTTAGTTATCTTAGTAAAGACTATCTAAAAAGCTAGAAGAATCAGTAAAATTAGCTAAAAAAATAGAGAACCTAGTACTATACACTATAGCAGTATTAGATTTCTTAAAAAAAAGCTTATAAAAAAACTTTTTCTATATATTAATCTATAGTATATTTATAGTAGATATTTATAAAAGTATACTAGTTTAAATCACTAAAATATTAATTAATAATAAAGCTATATAAATCTTTATTAATTAATATTAGGTAAAAATAAACTTAGAAGATATAACTATAAAACCCTATTTAGTTAAAATAATTAATAAATATAAGATCTATTTATATAGTTAAAGAGAAGTAGCCTTAAGACTAATAGATAGCTAAAAAAAGTATAATATTACTAATATCTTTTATAAAACAGTTAATATAACTAAATATAGTATTATTTTAGAATATAACTAACTTTAAGTAGTTAACTTAGATATTAACTAAATAGCTAATAAGTAATTATACCACTAAAGTATACTAATTAAGATTAAAATAATATCACTAGAAGCTTTTAAATAAGAACTATTACTAAAAATAGTATTCTATATTTTTTATATAACTTTATATAGATTAAAAGATAAAGGAAGACCTACTATAAAAGCCTATTTTATAATAATAAAGATAAAATACCCTATATATATAGAATATACTAATTTTATAAATACCACTAATAAATAGTAAACCACCCTATTATTAAAGTATACTATATATAATTAACTATTAAATTAGAACTAAAGAAAGAACCCCTATTTAAGCTAATATATCTTTTATCTAATATATCTTTTATCTAATATATCTTTTATCTAATATAGAATTAGAAGTTCTTTATATATATATTAATAAAAACCTTAAAAGAGATTAGATTTAACCCTTAAAGAGTCCTATAGATATACTAATTCTTTTTATACCTAAAAAAAACAGAAAACTTAGATTATATATAAACTATTATAGTTTTAATATAATTATAATTAAAAACTACTATCTATTACTATTAATTATAAAGTCCCTTTTATAGTTAATAGATATATCTATCTATACTAAACTAAATCTATATAATATATATTATTAGATCTAAATTAAAAAAGGCGATAAATAAAAAACTATATTTAGAATATATTATAGTCACTTTAAATACTATATAATATCTTTTAGATTAATAAATATACTTATAACCTTTTAGTTATATATTAATAAGGCCCTAATAAGCTTAGTTAATATTTTTTTAGTTATATACCTTAATAATATCTTAATCTTCTTAAAAAATAAAAAAAGCTATATTAAATATATTTAAACAGTGCTAAAAAAAGCTTCACTAATTTAAGCTCTATATTAAACTTTTAAAATATATATTTTACACTAAATAGATTAAATTCCTAGGATTTATTATCTTATATAATAATATTACTATAAATCTAGCTTAGATAAAAATAATTACTTTTTAGCCTAAACTAAAATATATTTTTAATATTTAATAGTTTATTAGTTTTATAAACTTCTATTACTAGTTTATTAAATTATTCTTAAAGATAGTAATACTATTTAATACACTAATCTAGGGTCTAGATACTTAGAAGAAAAAGTAAAATAAAAAGAAAATTAATTTCTATTTTAATAAAAGTATAAAAAAGCTTTCTATAAGATTAAAAGGATTTTATAAAATATACCTCTTTTAATATATTTTAACCTAATATTTAAAACTTTTATAAAGACTAATATATTAAATAAAATAATTAGTAAAATCTATTTATAGCTATAACTAAAGATAAATATATAAAAATCTATTATCTTTTACTTAAAAAAGATAATCTTTATAGAGACTTAGTATAAAGTTAAAAACTAAAAGATATTAGCTATTATAAAATCCTTTAAAAAGTAATAATTATACTTTAAAAGAAATCTTAATCTAATAATTATAAAAATAAATTATATAAATTTAGTTAGTTTTATAATAATAAAAGAGCTTTTCTATTACTAAATATACTAAGTAAAGTACCTAGCTAACTTTAATTTTATAATCTAGTTTAGAACTAACTTAATAAACTCTATAGATATACTAAATAAAAAACCTAATTATATATAGAATATTATTTAGGATAGTTTATATAGTATAATATTTATAAAAAAATTATAAAAGATAATCCTTAAAAGTGTTATTAATTAATCTAAAAAGGTTTAAAGATTAATAATTATCCTAAATATAATAAATTAAAAATCACTATCTCTATCACTTATTTTATATAAAAAAGCTAAAGAGACCTTTATAAAGTCTTTAAATTAATCTAAGCTTTAAAAACTATTAAATAAGCTTATTTAAAAAATCTAAATAAATAATTTAGTAGTAAAAAAGAAGATCACAGAGATTAACTAAAAAAAGGTAAATAAAAGATTAGTAGATATATAGTAAGAAAAGACCTTTAATAATAGCTTACTATATATTTAGAGGAAGATATATATCTTTTATTATTAAAAAGCTATAACAGCAGAGATCCTTTATATTTACTATAATAACCTATAAATAAGGCACTATAGTAAGTAAAAAACTAAAAAGAATATCTATATATAATATTAATAGTATAATATATATAAGATAATTAAGTTATATATAAATAAATACCCTATATATTAGTATAATATTATTTACTACTATAAGCTATATAAATTACTAGAACCTTTATTAGTCCTATAAAAACCTATAAAGTAGATAAATATTAACTTTATCACTAGATTATTATCTATAAAATAGCAGAGAAGGATCTTTAATACTATTATAGTAGTAATAGACTTTATAATAAAATATTCCCTTTATATCCTTTATATAAAAAATATTAATCTTAATAACCTTATATATCTCTTCTATAAGTATATAGCAATAAAGTATAGTATACTAAATAATTTTATTAATAATAAAGGTTTAGTCTTTACTAGTATATTCTAGTTAACCTTTTACTATATATTAGATATAAGATATAGATTATCTACTATATTCTATCTTTAAATAGATAGATAGACTAAGTAGTAAAATTAAATCTTTAAATATTACTTATAAAGCTATATAAATTAATATTAAGATAACTAGCCCTAATAACTATTAATAAAATAGTATATCTATAATAATATAATCTATATAACCCTAAAAATACTATCTATAAAAGCCTTTATAAAGTATAAGCTAGATCTTTATATCTTAATTAGAGAGAAACTAATAGAGCTATATAAAGATATAAGATAGTAAACTAAGGATCTAAAAAAGATATAAAAAGACCTTTATATATATTTAGAGAGTAAAAAAGGCAATAAAAAAGATATATAATAAAAAATATATCAATAAAACCTTTATAGTTAGTAATTAAGTCTTTATATATAATAAGCACTTAAACTTAGATAGACCTCACTAAAAGCTAGATTATCACTATACTAGACTATTTTAGATTATAAATATTATTAATAAATAAATATATAAATTAGCTTTTACATTAATATACTATAAAATATACTTAATATAGTATATCTCACTACTTAAACTATATAAAGGTAACCTATAGTAAAAATATAAATAACTAGATCTAATCTTTATTAATAAATACCCTAAATTTAAAATAGAATATATCTTTAAAGGCTATAAAGATAGTAAAAATATTTAAGAACTAAAATTAAACCTTAAAAATATAAAAGCACTAAATTAATTTAAAGAAGAAAAAAGATTAAAACTAATAAAAAAGCCTTAAAAATTAACTAAATATACTTCTATAGCTATAAAAAGAAGACCTAGTTAACTAAAAAAGAATCCTTTAAAATAAATATAACACTAAATATTAGTCTATACTATATAACTATAAATTATTAAAAATAGTTTAAAACTATAAATATCTATTAACTAGCAAAAATAGCTAAATAATATATTTACTAAAAGAACTTAGTATATATTAATCTCCTCTAGCTAAAAAAGCTAGCTAAACTATATAGAAATCAATACTAAAAATAAATCACTAGCTAAAGATATTATAATATAATATATAGATACTATAGAAAAAGCTATACTATTACCTATAGACTTATAAAATAGAGATCTAAGTTATACTAACTTAGATATAATCTTATAAAGACTACTAATAAAATCACTATACCTATAAAATACTATTAATAATAACTATTATACCCTCTATCTTTATATATTATTCCTAATATAACTATTATAATTATTATAGTAAATATTATTAGTATAAAGATCAGTAAAAGAAGCTATTTTTATAGTAGTAAAAGAACTATATCTTTTAGTATATCAGTAAATAGATTACCTAAATTAATCTACTAAATTAATAATTATTATATACTACTAAATATTTTAATAAGACTAATTTACTATATAGCTTCTATAGATATTATAAATAGTGCTAAAATAACTATATTAGCTTTATTATTAAAGCAAAGATTAATTTAAGATACAGTTTATTAGTATTAGAACCTATTAGGAGAGGATATAGATAATTTACTATAAAATAAACCTACTAAAAAGCTAAACAGTATACACACTTTATCCCCCTAGGACTAGCAATATATATATACCCCTATATATACTAGAGTCGTTAAATATATTATATATACTATAATACTGTTAGATTTGATAGTATATTCAGTAGTCGCTAGTTTAAGATATATATATTAGCTATTATAGTAATAAAGATAATAATAGATTAATACTATAAAGATATATTAGATAGATAATCCTTATAAAAGGACTTACAATAAAGAAACTATCTACCCTACTAGATTATAGATAAGCTATATATAAAAAGACTATATCTTATAAAGACGCTAGTTTACTATAGCAGAAGTAAGAAAATCAAAGGAATAAAGGCCTTATATCGACCTATAAGGATATAGGCCCTCAAAGAAGGGGGGTAATATTATAACCCCAGCCCTCGCAGGGACTATATATATAGTCTCTATAGTCCTATATACTGCACACACCTATAGTCTATATAGGCTGCCGTACTATATAGGGATTTACACCCCTATACACATATAGATAGCACGCTAGCGATTAGTTTACACTCAGAATCGAGTCATTGGTTTCTTCACTCTAATCCTTCTATCATCTCATCGGACTGCCTCGCAGAGCCAGTCCTAACAAAATATAATAATCTTATAAATATTAACTATATATATATATTTAGAGATTAGTAAAATATAACCTTAAAGCTAGTAAAAAGTACTATTATATATTAAGCTATATTTATATAATACATTAAAATAAAAACTTTAACTAAAAAAATATATAATTTTTATAAAAAGATATTAAATTTATTTATTTTATACTATATCTTATTTATTAAAGATATATCTATTTTTAATAATATTTATATTAACTATATATTTAGCTAAAATAGTAAATATTACTCTTTTTATAAAATTTTACATTTTTATATATAGTTAATATAATAAACTAATAGTAGAATTTAGAATAGATTATAAAGTATTATTTATATTTATTATAGATCTTTTATATATTTAGAATCCTAAATATCTTTTTTTAAAAGCTAGTAAAATAAAACTTAGTTTAGCTATTTTTATAGATATATATAAATTAATAAAATATAAATAGTAACTCTTTTAGTTATATCTAATAATATTATAGCTATAAATAAGAAATATAAATAAATTATTAATAAGTTACTAAAAACCTTTAAAAAGAAATTATAAAGTTTAGTTAATTTAAAATCTAACTATAAAAAGCTATATAAGATTAGTTTTAATTTTAATATTTATTAATATAAATTATTTTTAAATAATTATAAATTTAATAAAAATAATAATCCTATAATCTTTTATCTAATTTTGTAAAATATTAAAACTATAAGTATCTATAGCTATAAATAAACTAAAAATCCTATATAGATTAGAGAAAGAAGAAAAGAAAAATATTTTTACTATAAATAAAGATAAAAAAAATAATAAATATTTATATATAAATATTTTAATAGTTTTTAATTATTTTGTAAATTTTTTAAGTATTTTTCTTTTTTTTAAAATATTTAATAAAAACTTTATATATTTATTATTATAGATTTTTAATAAATCTTATAAAAACTATTAATATTTATTCTAAAATAAGATCATTCTTTTTTTTATATTTATTAATATATAAATAAAAAGAATAAAAAATAATTATAATAAATAAACTATTAAATATTATACTATCTTTTTATATTAATAAATATCTTATTTCTTTTAGTTCTATATTGTAAAAAAATACCTTTTTTATTTTTTTTAAATCCTTTTTATTAAAGCTTAAATTTATAGATTCTTAGTTATTTACCTTTAAATCCTATTTATTAGATTTAGATTTAGCACTAAAAGATTATATTTTTTTAAATATAGCTTTAGTAAATCTTTATAAATATAATATAGTTTTATAATTAAAGATTTTAAATTTTTTAGATATAGTTTATTATATAGCTTTTTTAAATAAAACTTTTTTTTATATTTTCTTTATATTTATTTTTATTTTTATAATAATATAATTAATAATATCTCCTTTTTTTACTAAATAAAACTAGATTTTTAATTATTTAAATTTATTCTATTTAGTATATATAAATATAAATAGATTAATATATAAAAATATAAAAAAAATATTTTTAATAATTATATAAATCTTTTTAAATATTTTTATATATATATTTACTTATTATAGTATAAAATAGATTACTATAAATATCTATAGTTATATAAAATCCTTTTTATCTATATTTATTATAATTAGATATAATCTATTAATTAATATATAAAATATTTATCTACTAAGCTTTTTAAATATATATATTTTTAAAAGATAGTTTTTAAATATTTAGTATAGACTAAACTATTTACTTTTAAATTTCCTTCTATTTTTATTTTAGATAAATATTTAGTCTTTTATAAAAAAGCTAGTTTTTATTACTAAAAAGTCTTAAATCTACTTTCTCTTAATAGTATATATAAAAAAAAGTTTATTTATTTTTATTTATATATTTACTATATTTTAGATATAAAAGTTAATATTATTAATACTATCTTAAATAAATATATTTAAATCCCTAGAAATCTAAAGATAGATACTATAAATTAGAAAAGAAAGGCTAAAATATATAAATAAATATTCCTATATATATAGTAAAAAAGGCCTATAGTAAATATAAGTCCTAAATATATATTAATTTATTTATAAAATATTTTATAAATATATATTTAAATACCCTATTTAGATTTTTTACTTTCTTATTTATTTATAAATAATAAAATATTATTATATAATAATAAATCTTTGAAATTCCTAAGAAATATTTAATAGCACTAAATAATAGATTTAGCTTATTATTAAAGATTGGCTTTTATAAAGCACTATATAAAAGAAAAATATTTTTATATAAAAATTAGCTAAATACTTCCCTTATAGTTTTAAAAATAGCTTTAATTACTAGCTATTTAGTTATATAATAAATAACTATAATAATCCATTTATTTTTATTTAAAATAATTAATAAATAACTAATTAAATTAATTTTTTAATATTTAAATAGATATATATTAATAGTGACTATGTACTATATTACTTTTTTTTAAAGGATTTTTTTAGATATTATAAAATTTAGTAATTTAATTATTCCTATATAGTTTTTTTAATATCTAATTAAATATTTAGTTATTAAATATAGAGCTAAATAACCTTATTTAGGCCTAAAAAACTAAAGTATTTATATTTATAATACATCTTTTATACTAAATCTATATAAAATGGTTATTTTAGATATAGTTTTATATACTATCTTTAGAAGTAAATATAAGCTAATATTTTAAAGCCTTTTTAGATAATAATATATTTATAAATAAAAGAAGTATTTAAAAGTTTAGAGGTAAAATAAACCTTAATATAATATAAATAAAGGCTTTTCCTTTTAAATATATATTATCTATTAAATATATAATAGTAGTAGCTAGCTATTTATCTTTAGGAATTTTAAAGATTATATATATTATTACTGAATAAATATATTAGTTATACTAAATTATAGTTATATTTATAGATAAATCTTTAATAAATTCTAGCTATTAATCAATAGTATTAAAAATAATAATTTTTAAATATTTATAGTAGTATATTTTTAGATTATATTCTTAAAATTCCTTAATTTAATAAATTAAATATTTATTATATATTATAGTTATTTATAAATACTATAGATTTTTATAATTAGTAATAATTATAGTTGTTATCTTATTTTTAATATAATAGTTCTATATATATAGGGCCTTTCTAATAGCTAAGAGTTTTTTCTTATAAATAAGATAATTTAGTTTTACTTTATATAGTTTCCTTTTATTAAATATAATTAAATAAAAAGAAATTAATTTTATTTTACTATAATAAAATTATTTTAAAGGCTTATTGAAAAATATTTATTTTAATAGTAAAAGATTTTATATAGTTTAGTTAAATTAAAATAAAAATTATAGTTATAGCTTTTTTTACTTAATAAAATATTATTTTTATATATAAAGTTTATTAAATAGAATAGAACTTTTTAATATAGAGTTCTATTTTAATTTATTTTTAGTAATTTATATAGTAATATATATATTTTTATAAAACTTTATATAAAATAGTAAAATTAAAGAATTAATAGGTTTTATAAATATTTTATAAATAAAACTATATCTAGATTATTTTAACTTTCTTTAAAAATAATAAAATAGTGTTATTTTAAAATATATAGCTATAGAATTTTAGTTAATTTATTATAAAAATATACTTTTTAGTTTAGTATATAATTTCTATTATTAAAATAAAAAAGGACTATTTTTAGATATTTATAGTATTCTTTTAATATATTAAAGAATATTACTATATTATCTAAATAAATTACTATATTTCTATTTAAAAAAAAGAATAATATATTATTTATAATAAATTAGAATATTATAAGGGTATTTATTAAACTAAATAATATAGTAAACTATTTATATTTCTTTTAAATAGTATTAAAAACTATTGTTTTAATAAAAACTATTTTTATCTAGATTTATTAATATCTAAATATAGTTATACTAGTAGATCTATCTAACTATCAGATCCCAAATATCTAGTGTGAGTGTATACCACTGTTTATGTATAATATATATAACTAACCTAACACTAGTATAGTTCTTTTACTTCAATAAGAGCTCCTTTAATGGCCGAGCGAGTATATTATTATTAGGGATATAAATATATATTATTCAGTATAGAGTAATATTAATACCTAAATTGATAAAGAAGCTAAAAAACTTATTACTAAAGGATTAGAAATAGAACAGGAGAACCCTATTCCTAAGGTTATTATTCTATATAGAAGCCTAGAAGCTTTAAATCTAGAACCTATATTATTAATTATTAAGAGTTTAAATTAATAATAAATTAATATTGACTTTTTAGTAATTTAGATTAAAAAGAAAAACCCCTAGATATCTCTAAGTTAGATTCTATAAGAATCAGTTACTGCTTTAATTAGATGTAATTATTTTTACCCTATATTGTCTCTATTTAGCTAATAAGTTATCTATTTTAATTATTTAGATATCTAATTTTAATAATTTCTAATTTTTCTTTTTCAGTTACTTAAAAATTATTATAGTATTTTAAATTTAATTAAAGACATTTTTAAAAATTATGTGTCTTTAAATAAAAACTTTTCAATAAAAAAAGGTCTTTTTTAAATTTTTAATAATTTAAAATTAAAATTTTATAGAATTATATTTAAAAAAAATAAATAATATTTAGATTAATATAAAACTAAATAAGATTTAAATAAAAATCATAAAATATAAATAACTTTTTTAATTATAATAAAATTTTAAATAATTATAAAAAAAGATTAATAAAAAAAGAGATTAGCTTTTAAAAATAATTTATATTTAAATTATATTAAATTATTATAAAAAGAAATCTATTATATTAATTAATTAATAAAAAAAAGATATTCTTTTTTAAAAATATTAATATTTTCAATATTTATTTTATCAAAGTTAAAAATAATATTTTATTAATAAAAAAATTTATTATAAAATTAAATTATTATAAAATTAAATTATTTAAATTATATTTATTATAATTAATGATACTAAAAAATAGATAATAAAATATTTAAATCAACTAAAAATAGCTAAAATTTATAAAAAGAATTTAAAAATTAAATTTTTATATTTATTAAAAATATTATTTTTTTAAAAACTAAAATTATATAAAAATTTATATTAGCTTAATAATAATTTAAATAAGATCTAAAAAATTTTATTTTTATCTTAATATTTTAAAATATTATTTTTTAAAAGCCTTTAAAAAAATATATATACTCTTTTTTTCACTAAATTTTATAATTTATTATAAAATTATAAGTAAAACTATAATAAATTAATATTATATTAGTAGTTTAATTATCTTAAAAATAATTTAGAAAAAGAAGAAGAAAAAAAAGAATTCTTATTCCTATTATAGCTTACTATAATATATACTACTATATAGGAGTACTATAGGCCTACCTACAGTATAGAAGTAGTTAACTAGCCTATTCTATATAGTAAAGTATAGCAGAATTAAATCAATAAAGGAAATAGTAAAAAGAGAGTTAACCGCCTACTGTCTATTAAGTCCCTATAGTTATATCTTTTATTAAAAAGTATTATTAGTACTATACTATTAATAGTATTTTTACTATTATACCTCTTTTACTATCTTTTTTACCTTTAGATCACTTTTAGATTTTCTTTATTTATCCTTTTATATCTATATATTACTTTTACACTATATTAACTAATTTTATATTTATTAATAATTAAAAAAATATAAAAGATTTAGTTTTATCTTTTTATTTTATATACTTTTCTATTTTTATTATACTACTTTATTAATTATTTCTTTTTACTTTCTTTTTTATTTATAGCTATAGTATTTACTACTAAAAATTACTTTAGGGTCCCTATTTTAATTATAAATTTAGCTATTATTAGTATTATAGTATACTATAATAGTAGTTTATTATAACTAAAATTAATAACTATATTTTAGCTAAATAGTATATACTATATAGCTTTTTTTATTAATATACTAAAAGTAGATTATTAAAATATAGTTTACTATTTTATTAATTAAATTATATTTAAATTATTTAGTCTTTTAATAGCTAATTTTCTTTAAATAAACTACTAACTTAATATATCTAGTTTAAAACTATATTATAACTAATAATATTATTTTATATTAACTATACTAATAGTTTAGTATTTTTTTAATTAATATTTTAATTAGCTATTTTACTAATTATTTAGTCTTTTTTTTATTTATTAATTTTTTATATACTATTAATCTTTTTTTAGATATAATATTTAGCTATTATAGTAAAAAAATATATTCATTTTAAAGATTTTAAAAGTTAAAATATTTTAAATAGTTTTTTTAGTATATTAATTAGTTAGTTTATTTTTTAGTTATTTTTTAATAAATAAAAATCTATTAGAATTAGTACTATATTTTTTATATATTTAGTTATTAAAGTAAAGTATAATAGTTAATAAAATAGATCTATTTAAAAGATATCTAGGACTAATAGAGGGCCTATAAGGCTATTTAGCTATTAAAAAAGATAACTAATTTATATAGAAATTAATTAATAGATATAACTACTAAGTAGTCTAAAGTGATTTAAAGGCCTATTTTAATAGTATATAGCTTAGCTATATAGACTATAGTATATTTTTAGCTTTTATCTAGCTATAGATATAATACTAACTAATATTAATTACTATTATAGTATTAATTTAGCTTTTATAGCTACTACTAGTAGTAAAAATTATTAATAGTTATTTATATAAATTTATTATAATAATATTATTATATTTTTTAATTACTATTTTTTTATTATTAATAAATATTTTTAATAATATTTAGTAAAGTATTTAAATAAATATTTTTTAGTTTTTTTAATTTTAGTCTATTAATATTAAATCTAAAAAAGCTCTAAAGTATCTATTTATTTTTTAAATTTATATTTTTATTAGTATCTATCTATTTTAAAAATAATTATTTTTTTAACACTTTTTAGCTATTATTAAAAATATAGTAAATATTAATTTAATATATAGTTAAACTATAACTTTTTTAATTAATTAGTTTATTTAAAAGGTAATTAATAATAAATATAGCTTAATATTAAAAGCCTCTACTACTATAGTTTTAAATATTTTATTCATTAAATATATTATTTATTTTTAAATAGAGATAAATAATTTATAGATTAAATTATAAATAATTTTATTAATTATAAAAGACTAAAACTAAACTAATATACTATATAGTATTTATAATATAATTACTATTTAATAAATCTAATATATTACTAATAATAATATACTTTAAATAGACTTAGTAGCTATATAGGGTCTAAAAAAAGATACCTATTTTAGCTATTATCTTTTTATAATAATAATAAAAGATTAGCTTTAAGTTAAATTAAAAGCTAAAATATTATTTTACTATTCTAGTTAGTTAAATAACTATACTATTAAATAGCTATAGTTTTATATAGTAAAAGTAGTTTTTTTTTATATTAATAAAATAGATTAAACTATATTTTTTAGGGTTAAAGACTAATATATATTAGCTTATTTAGAGGTCTATCCTTCTATATACTATATATAGCTTAGTATTAGCTTTTTATTTATTATCTTTTACTATAATAAAATATATATTATTTATTTAGCTATTAAAAACTATTTTATTTAAATAGTTTTTAATTAAATTAATATTATAAATTAAATAAAAAATAAATAAAATAGATAAATCTTATAAAATATCTATAAATATAAAAATCTAGCTAAATATTTTTTTAGATATAAATATAGATATTATAGTTTAATAAGAATATCTATATTTAAAATATTAAAGCTTTTAATTAATATTTTTTTAAGTTATAAATAAACTATATATAGAAGATATTATTATAAATACTAAAAATATTAAATATAAATATTAATATTATTAATTTCTTTTATCCCTATATAGTTTTAATATAGTTAATAATATTATAAATAGTATAGTTAGTTAAGATTCTATAGTAATTACTAAAATAGATTTTAAATAGTAAACTATATTATTTAACTATATAGCTAATTTAGTATATAATAATTAATTTAAAGAATTTACTAAATATATTAAATAATACTATAGGCTAATATAATTTAGTAAATTAAAAATCTTACTCTTCTCCTTTTTATAGTATAACTATAATTAAGCGCTAAAAGTATAATAGATTATATTTAATATATATATAAATATTAAATTGCTAAATAAATATATCTTTAATAATTAAGATTATAATTAGTTTATATTATAAAAAGTCTAGATAAAAGTTGTTTTTTAGTACTTTATCTATTAATACTATATATACTGCTTTTTTGATTTTATATAGTTTAATTAAAAATATATCTATTACTTCTAGATAATTAAGTTTATTAATATTAACTAAATCTATTTTTAGTAGTTATAAAAAAAAGCCTTTTTAAATATATCTATTTTTTTTAATTATCTTTATAAATACCTTAACTATCTTAATTAAAAAAATAATACTACATTTATAAATATTTAGTCTACTTTTTACTTATTTAGATAAATACTATATATCTACTAAACTAATTTTATTTATTTATTATACTTACTATTAGGGGGCTAATAGCGCCCTTTAGACCTCTAGCTGTAGAGGGGATATACTATAGAATATATATGGAGTAAAGCGCTTTATCTATAGTTTTAAATGATTATATGATTAAAATTTATAAAGATACTAGATTATACTGGCTAGTATTGTATACTGGCTAGTGCTGTTTGATAGTACTGCTTACTTGTTAGTGCTGCTTGATGGTACTGCTTGCTCGTTAGTGCTACTTAATAGTACTGCTTACTAGCTAGTGCTACTTACTAGCCAGTGCTGCTTAATAGCACTACTTACTGGCTAATACTGCTTAATGGTACTACTTAATAGCACTGCTTACTCGCTAGTGCTGCTCACTATTCTATTTATCTTAGTTCTATAAAGGGTAAAATATATAGGTATATAGCTATAATAGAACAGGTAAGGTAGATAGGCCACTATAGGGGCTAGTAGGCTAATAAAACATATTATAGGGGGCTAACCGCTGAGCTATATAGCTAATCAATAAGGCTGACTGTAATAGGTAGAATTACTATATCCACTACCTATAAGAGCTAATTATAGCCTATTTTTCTGCTAATAGGAGCCAATTAAAGGCTATTTAGGTAGATACCTTAGTAGCCTAAATAATTTCTGCTACTATTAAGGGGTATAGCTAATAATAGAAAAGAGGGCTAAAAAGACTAAATAGGGGATAATCTATCTATAGGCTAATTAAATATATAATAGATATAGGCTAAATACTATAAATAGCCAATTAGATATATAGTAAACAAAGTTAAGTGACTGTAATAGGCAGGATTACTATATCCACCGCCCTATATCCAGCTAATTAGGGGCGGGAATTCTTTTAGCTTAAAAATTAGATATATCTAGCACTTTTCTAGAGATATAATATACTCCGCTTCGCTCCACAATTAATATATATAAACTATCTATCTTTTTATAAAATATATTTTAATATTATAAATAAATATATACTATTTCTATATATACTAAAAATATATACTTAAAAAGATATACTAAAAATAGTATATTAGCTTATATACTTATTAAAGTTAAGATTTAACTATATTAATAGTTTTACTTAAAGTATTAATTTCTTTACTATACTATTAATTATTTATAATAAACCTATACTTTTTACTTTTATATATATTTTATCTGCTTTTATTAGATTATAGCTAATCTAATAGACTTTAATAAATTTAGTAAATATCTTTTAATTAGTAATACTTTAATTCTATTATTCTAGCTATTTAAACTAAAATATAGTAATATTAAACTTAGTATATACTAAGAAATAATCTAAAAAGTATTCTATATTATTAGCTTATCTATAGTAGACTAATCTATTTATAAAGCTAAAGCTAATTATTATAAGATTAATCACTGATATATACTAATTTCTTTATTAGATAATTTAGCCTTTATCTATAGTTAAATCTAAACTAAATTTATTTATTATCTATAGTAGATCTTTTATTTCTTTATTAATATCTATATTAATACTACCCTATACTAGATAATATATATTTATATTACTAATAATAATATATTTATTTAGCTATTAGTAAAGTAGCTTTTATTAAATTAAAAGAACTATATTAGTATTAAGTTAATTATATATATTATAAATAAATAAAGATAAGTCCTTATACTAGATTTTTAGGATCTAATAGTTAAATAAAATCTATTAATATAATCACTTAGTAAAATTAATCTTTTTTAAAACTAAAAGATATATATTTAATAGAATATCTAATAATAATTTAGAGTAAACTAGCTAAAATATTACTATTACTGATTAATATATAGTAAATATATTTATATTTCTCTATAGTTTTTACACTACTACTATATTTACCTTTAATATCTTTTTATCTTTTAGGAATATAGCTATTACTAGCTATATTTTATATATATTATATTAAAGGATTTTAAAGTGATTTATTGATAGTCACTGTCCTTTAATACTAAGTGATACTTTTTATTATCTAAGTCTTTTATATTAAATACACTATTAATAAATATTAAAAAGGAGTATAATAGTAATAGTAATAGTATATAGACTTTTAATTTAATAATAGCTTACTAATATTCTAGGCTTATTAAGTTAAAGAGAGGATCTATAGGTTCTAATATATTATTAATAGTAGTAAATTATATTATAGGGTCTTCCTAGGTTATTTTTTTATCTATTTTAATAATTAATAGATCCTTTTAAAGATTATTATTATCTAGCTATTTATCTATAATTTTAGCTTTAGTCCTATATTATTTATTAATAGTCTAATTATATACTATTTTATTACCCTAGTTAGCACTTTAGCTAATAGCTAATATAGTTTAGATATACTCTATTAATATTAGTATAGTATCCTTAGACTTATTCTTTAAACCTTTAAGATAACTCACTTTATATTTTAGTTTAATAAAATCTACTAAAAAAGCAGACTAAGAAAATATAATAATATATAGCTTATATACTAAAGTATAGATTAATATATCTAGATCTATTTTAGTAGTCTATAAAGCTTATAAAAGATACTAGGCTTACTACTAAAAGGGAGGGTATATCTAAAAAGATATTTAGAGGGCAGTAATATTACTATTTATAGTCCTTTAGCTATTATAAAGATATACTATTACTCTTTTAATTAAAAGTAAAAAGAGATTTATAGAGATAATAAAAAAGAAAATAGATATCTTTAAAAAGGCCTTTTTTCTATAACTACTAAATATAGATTTATTAAATATTATTAATTATATCTATCTAAAATTAGTAGATATATCTTTAATTAAACTATGTAAAATTAAAAAAGTAGATTATTCTATATTAATAGATAAAATACTAAAAGATAATTCTTATTTAAAATTTTTTTAATATAAACTAATTATAATCTTAATTATTAAAAATATATTTATTTAACTATTTAATATTTATATATATATTAGCTATAATTTATTATACTTTTAGTGTTTAATTATAGTTATATTATAAAAGAAAGATAAATAAGATTTTTAATTTGCTAAATTATATTAGCTAGTTATACTCTTAAATATATTAAATTAGCTATATTATTAAATAGTATAGTTTATTATCTAAGATCTATTTTAGTAACTACTATAGTATCTTTATTAATTATATTATCTATAATATTATTAACTAAATTAAGACTATATAAAGAAAAAAGACGTTAGTAGTATTAATATTAATATTTAATATTTTTAGTATTTATAATAATATCTTTCTAAATAGTTTATTTATAACCTTAAAAAATAATAGTTAAAAACTTTAGTGCTTTAAATATAGATATTTTTATTAAACTATAATAATATATATATCTATATACTAAAGAGGATATCTAGCTAGATTCTTATTTAGATAAATATCTTATAAAGCTTATTTATTTATTTATTTTTTATCTAATCTATAATATTTATTTAATTAAAAAATACTTAAATAAAATAGTTATTAATAGCTAAATTAATAATTTATATTTTATCATAATAAAAGATAGTAAATAAAAAATTAATATTAAACTTTATAGAGTATATAAAAAGATAGATTTTTAAATAAACTAATATATATTAGTTTTTAATCTTAAGAAATATAGCTTAATTCACTTTATTAATATAGAGAAGAGTCAACTTTATTATATAAAAGTATAGTTTATTAATAAAATAGTTATCTAACTAACTAAGATTATAAAATATTATTTTAGCTTTTAATTTAATTTAAAGTTAACCTTTTATTATTATTATAAAAAGATAATAGCTAAAATAGATATATATTTTTAAGCCCTATATAATTTATTTAGATTAAACTAAAATATATCTTTTTTAGTAATATAATATATTTACTAAATAGTAGTTTTATTATAGATATTATATAGAGTCTTAGTATAGTTTTAGTTTTTTTAATTAATAAAACTATTTATAATTTAATCTATAGAGTATTTATTTCTAGATAGAAATAAATAGTTTATTTAATTAATAAAATATTTAGAACTATAATAATAAAAACTTTTAATATTAAACTATATTTATTACTAATTATCTTTTAAATAAACTAATTAGTTCAAAAAGCTATAATTTAATTTTATATTAAATCTAAATTTATTTTATTTTTAATAATAGTAAAATAATAAAAAGATAACTATTTTTAAAATAGATAAATATTTTAGGGCTTTTTTAGATACTATAATAAATAAATAGAAAAACTAAAAGATATTTATCTAAATATTTTAGTAAATATTATTAAAAATATTTATTAATAATAAAGAGAATATAATAAAAAATATAATAAAATTATTATTATAGGAGTATATAAATAGTTATTTACTATTTTTATTAATAGTAGTAACTATAAAAGCTAAATTAGTATAGTAATAATAGTTAATATTAAATAATATTAAATTTATAGTTGAATAAGAACTAAAAGTATAGTAATAGTCTATATAATTAAACTATATATAGTCAAAATAGATCTATGAATTACTTTAAAATACTTATTAACTATACTGATTAATTAGCTCAAATATAGCTTAATTAGTTTTTTTAATAGCTAAATAGCCCTAAAATTCTTTTATTAATCTTAAATGTCTTTTAAATAGGTTTACTTTACTAATTACTATATCTTACTATAATAATTTAATATATAAAATATATAGTGCTAATTTTAATAAATTTTTATTTATTAAGAAATAACTAAAAATAAACTAGCTAATTAAAATATTATTAAAAAACTACTAAAATATTAATTTAGCTAATATAAAATAATATTATTTATTATAATATAGCTTTAAATAAGATATATTAAGCTAGTAACTTATTTAAAAAAAATTAACTATTAAAAGACTAAATAATATAAATATAATTTAATTAATAAAATTATAGATTATATCTTAATAATCTATTTTTAGTATATAAATAAAAAAAATATCTAGTAAATATTATTTAACTAAAAATAGTAATTAATTTTAGCTATAATAAACTGCTTTTATAATATACTATAATATTAAGGACTTTAAAGTAGTTTTTAGTAATAGATACTATAGCTATAAGTAAAGAAAAAGGGGAAAAGGAATAATTAATAAAGTAGTATAATAAAAAATAAAAAATATATAGAATAGGAGGATAAGACTAAATCTCCTATACTCTTTTAATTGCTAGTAAGTATAGAATTAGCTAAATATAGTATAGAAGAGATATATAGATACTAATATATAGATAATAAAAGATAAATAAAGGTAATCTAAAGGTAAGAGAATAGTGGTAGTAAAGATACTATTAATAGTATAGTATTAATAATATTTTTTAATAAAAGGTATAACTATAGGGACTTAGTAAATAGTAGGTAGTTAACTCTTTTTTTACTATTTCCTTTATCAATTTAATTTTACTATATTTTACTATATAGAATAGGCTGGTTAAGCACTTCTATACTATAGATAGGCCTATAGTACTCCTATATAGCAGTATATATTATAGCGAGCTATAACAGGAATAAGAATTTATTATTATATTAAATATTACTTTTTAAATTATTTAAAAAATAAAAAACTATAATTTAATCTTTTTAATAAGAAAATAATAAATTATTAAAAAACTAAATTAGTAAAATATTAAAAAATAATAATAAGCTAAAAAATATGTATAATTTTTATTTAATAATTTTTTAATAAATACTATCATATAATTTTATATTCTAATTATTATTAAAATACTTTTAAAATATATATAGATCTTAATATCTATAAAAAGGTTAATTTAGTTAATTAATAATTTATATAAAAATATAAATTTTAATAAATTAAATTTAATATTTTAAAAATCTTAAAGATTTTATAATCTTTTATATTTATATATAAAATATAGAAAGTTTTTATTATATTAGTAAATAGTAAAAGAAGTAAAAAGTTATTTATTTAATTTTATATTATCTTATTAAAACTATATATATATCTATATAATTATTTAGTTATTAAAAAAATAGTTATTTAATAATAATTTAAAATATATTTTTAAATATTACTAAATTATTTTTAAAACTATATTAATTTATTAATATTTTTTTTAAAAAAAATCTAAAATCTTATTTTATAGTAAAAAGACTAATTATATTATTAATTTTAATCTTAATAAGAACTTTTTATGTAGATTAATTTATTTACTCTTTTAAACTAAATTAATAAAAGTCTATTAATATATTAATAAAAATCTCATATTTTATTATATTTAATATTTAATAAATTCTATAAATATTTTAATTTTATTTATTTTTAAAAAAGATATTAGCTTTTATTTATATAACTATTAAAAATTTAATAAGATTTTAATTAAAAAGAAATCTTTAATTAGCTTTTTAACATAAAATATTTTAGTAAAAGTAATATTTAAGATATATACTATTAAATTTAAATTAAAAAAAATAATAAATAACAAATAGCTTTTTATATTTAATATAGATATTTTAAATATATAATAATATTATTTAGATTAACTAATATATTAATAATTTTTTAGAATTATATCTATATATATTTTATAGATATCTTAATATTTTTATAATAATATATCTTAATAATATTTTAATCTTTTTAATAAATTAAGATTTTTATATATAATATCTATAGGAGTTTAAGGACTTAGGTAAAGGTCTGCCTTAGGCCAGAATAGCACTACTCCTGATCTAGAAAGATATTTTAAATAGATAGGATGAATTAAATTAATCAAAGATAATAGTTCTAGATAGGAAAGCTAGTAGTTTATATAGGGTATAAGAAGGATTATATAATAATAAAGGTAAATAATAGGAAATTAGGATTTACCTAGCTAAGCAGTAGTAAAACTTCTTAAAAAAGAATTAAATAAACCCTAAATAAAATAATATAATTTATAGTATAAATTTATATAATTTAAAAGATAAAACTTAATAGTATTATTTATATATAATCTAAAGCTAAAACTCCTTTTTAAAAAGCTAAATCTATAATTTATTAGATTTTTCTAAGTTTTAACTATAGTAAGATTATAAATATACTAATTAGTATTACTAAAATAATATATATAAATTTATAATATCTTCTATATATCTTTTTTAGAACTATAGAAAGAAAAGTAATACTAAAATTAACTAATAATAATAAAGAAAAAGTTAAAAAAAATCTATAATAAAAATTTTATTAATAAAAACTACTATTTTTTAATTAAATAAGGAGAATAGCTATTAAAATATAATTAATAAATTATATATAAAGAATATCTAGACTATAGTTAATAAATTTAAAAAAAAGCAGAAAAAGTAAAAAGATTAATTTAGTATAAACTAAGTAAAAAATTATATAAAAAAAGCTATAACTAAAGCCTATAAAATAATACTAAATCTTTATAGGATTAATAATAAAAGAGGTACTAAAATTCTAACTAATTTCAAATATTTAATTAAAAAATAGCTACTTTTTTATTATTATCTAGAATATTTATTTTATAGATAATTTCCATAATTACTTTATAAAAATAGACTTTTATAGTTATCTAGAGTATATAATTATTATTTATAAATATAATTTAATATTAAATTAATAATTTATAGTTAGTAATTTATTTTAAAGTAAATTAAAAATTAAATCTTAATACAAGATTTAAAAAGATAATTTATTTAGATAAAAATTACTAATACTTTTATTAAATAATCTATAAATTATTAATAAATTATTATTAAACCTTAAAAAGATAATTAAGAAATCTTTATTAAAAGAATTTAAATTTAAATAGTTAAAAATCTATAAATAGATTAATAAAAAATAATTAAAAATATAAGCTCTATATAATTTTTTAATAAATAAAACTATTTAGAGCTAAATATTATTTAACTAGATATTTTAGTTTAAAACTTTTCCTAAATTATTATTAAAAAAATAAAAAAGATCCTAAAATATATCTATTAACTAAATTAATTTTATTAAATTAATAATATTTTTAATAATTTTATTTAAAATCTAATTTATACTAAAAATATATTATTTTTAAATCATTATAAAAAGCTTATTAAATTATATATAGTATTTTTTAGTAAATAAAATATATATATTTAAGAATTTAGTATATTAAATATATAGTTTATTTAGAATAATTTAATACTATTTTAGCTATTTTTAATTAACTAAAAATAAAAACTATATTAATTAAACTAAATAATATATATTTAATTATATATTAATTAAATTAATAATAAAAAAAATACTAATTAGCCTATAAAATAAAAAAAAAGTTAAAAAATAAAAGATAAAATAATATTTTTTTTAAATATTTTAAAATTTTAATTATTATTTTAATTTAATAAAAAAGCTTTTATATTAGTAAGAAAATACTTTAAAAATATAAAAGGTAAATAAAGATATAATTTAGAAAAATTAAAGAAGAGAAATTTTAAAATAATATAGTATTTTTTATTTTTATTATAAAATTAGCTAAAAATATTTAAATATTTTAATAATTAACTAAAATAAATTTAAATTAGAAACTATAAAATTTTAATAAACTATTTAAGTATTTTTATATTATTACTAATAAAATAATACCATATTACTATATTTTATAGATAAATTAAGAACGAAATCTAAGAAATTATTTTTAGTTAGCTATAGTTTTTTTATTTATAGCTATTTTATCTTTAATTTGATAAAAAAATAACTAAATTATATAATACTATACAATATAATTATTACTACTAAGATATAAATATAAATTAATAACTCTTGGCAAAATCGTTTTCTTGGAATATCTCGCCAATATAGGGCTTTAAGGCCTTAAGAACTTATTTAAATTTTAAGCTATCTTTAGCACTATCAATTAATCCTAATATTATTAGGATAGATTATAGCTATTATTAGTGGTGTATAAAATATATAAATACTGCTTATTCTACTAGGAAAAAATATATAGTAATCTCTAACTGGCCTATAAATAAATATTACTAGTATAAATAATATTATCTATAATATATATTATATATTTACTAGAATTAACAATAATAGCTTTTTAGTTAATAACTATATTATCTATTTTATCTAAAAAGTTAAGTAGTATACACTGAATACCTATAAAGGTAATATAAGATTAATACTATAGGTATATAAAGCCTTAGAGAAGATCTTTAAAATGACTTTATAGCTTAATTACTGAATAGAAACTATTAAAAAGTTAATTAAATTAATTTTTTAAGTAAATATCTTTTAATCTAATTTAATTAGATTTTTAATAACCTTTTAAAATACTATACTATATATATAAAATTAGTAATAGAAAGTCCCTTTAAATAGTTTTATATTTTTTTTTAGAGTATTAGTATATCGTTTTTTAATATTAATAATATTAAACTCTAAAAAGATTTAAAAATTATTATTAAAATCAGAGATAATAATATTTAGTAAAAGTTATAAAAATTAATAATAAATTAATTAATAAAAGCTATAAAAAGAGTATATCAGTTACTAAATAAAAAAACTCTATTACTTTTACTAAAAAGGTATAGTTTAAAATAGCTAAATAATTATTTTTTAAAAATATTATAATAGTTATTAATTTGACTATTAATATTAATCTTTTTTATAAATATAATAAATAACTAAAGATATTTAACTTTAAGGTCTATGTATAAATACTAATATAGGGTATAGTAGTGTATAAGGTATTTATATATTTAATTAATTTATTAATAACTATAAAGTTCATATTAACTCTAAATAAAAAGCTAATTTATTAAAATATATTATTTTATAGACGATAAAGTAATATTAATATTATCTATATTAGCTAACTGATCTAACTAAAAAAAAGTGCTAAAAAGGCTTAATTATAGTTAAATTTATCTTTTTAATTATAATTAATTAAACTATTTAGTAAAATATATTTTAAGAATATTAAATCTACTAAATCATATATTTATACTATAAAGGCTAATTAAGACTATATATAAAATACTAGAAACTAAAGTATATATAGTTTTAATATCTTTATTTAGTTAAATATAGTTATTATATAAATAACTATAAAATTTAAAAGTATTTATCTATTAAAAACTAGGCAATTCCTATTAAATATACTAACTATAGTAAAAGTTATTAGTTTAATTCTAATCTATATAAAATATACTAAAAAGTGATAAGATAAATAAAAAAAGCTTTTTTTTAACTATTCTCTTTATTACTATATATTACTATATTTCTATTAATAGATAGTATAGTGAGTATAATTAATATAATAGTAAATAAAAACTTTTACTATTAACTTTTTAGCACTAATTTTAGTAATATTTTAGATATAAATAGTGTTATAACTTTAAAAATATATTAAATTAAAAATATTAAACTATATATCTATATTAGAATAGATAATCTTTATATTAATATAGGTATAACTAATAGACTTAATTAAATTAATAAAATATTAAAATAGACCTTTTAGATTAAAGAATAAGTCTAAATCTAGAGATAAAGATCTTTTAGTATCTATATAAATAGTAATAGCTATAAATAGATTAGTTAGATCCCTATATTTTTAGTTATAGGATCTATAGGATTAATTATCTAACTTTAAATAATAACTTTACTAGCTTTAGTTTTTATAGTTTTAATCTTTATAGCTATAGCTAGATTAGTATACTAAGATTAAAATAAAAATAAGGTATATACTAAATTAGTTTAAAAATATTACTAAGAAATTATATTTAATTAAGCTAAAAAATATTATAAATAAATAAAAGGATAATAAACTATTATTAATTAATATTAATACTAATAATAATAATTTTCTTTTATATCTTTAAAATAAAACTATCTTTTAAATTAGTTTATTAATTATAATATAATCTAAAAAGAAAAGATTGATATTACTTTTATATACTAAAGATATATAATTTATTATTAACTATAAAATTAGATTATAAATATTAATAAAAAAAATATAGTAATTAAAAATATAGATTTATCTCTTTTTTTTAAACTATTTTTACCTATCCTTTTTATTAAAGCCACTTTTAGTACTTATATCTTTTATAAAAAAGTAATAAAGTCCTTATTTTTAGTAAATCTTATTTAATTAAGATCTTCCTTTTTTATTAATAATAAAGATAATAATAATAATATAGAATATTATAATATATTTAAAAAAAGTAATAGTAATTATTATTAATAAAAGTATTTAAAATCCTTTAATATAATATATATAAAAAAAAGGATATAGTAATAGTATCTTTTTTTAAAGAAAAAAAGGTCTAATAAATAAATATTATCTATTTATAAAAGCTATAGAAAAATAAAAATAATAATATAATTTATTAACTAATTATAGCTAAACATTAATTATTTTATCTCTATAGATATAACTTAAATAATAATATATATAGTATTTATTTATTAATATTAAAAAAATTAATCTAGTAATATAGTTCTATTAGATTATTATAAAAGACTATTAACTATTTAAGCTATAGTATATATAAACTAGTTAGTATTAGATAGATCTATTTATTTATAATATCTATAACTAATTTAGTAATAGTATCTTAGCTAAAATATATATTAAGCTATTAAAATAGTATAATATAGAATATATTATTTTAAAAGACTTAAATATATACTATTTAGTATACTATAGGAAGGTCTTAGTTTTAAAATTGATTAGAAAAAGGAAAAATCTTATAATTAATAAATAATTATAGCCTAAAGATAACTATAAAGAAAAGAGTTATTATCTAGCAGTAGAATAACTAATTATCTATTATTAATCTAATATTTATAAATTCTATATTAGTAAAGTATATTATCTATATAGAGTAAACTAATAATATTAAGAATTTATTACATTATTAGTTAATTAGAATAATTATTAATATTAAGATATTACTATTTAAATATTCTTATTAATAAAACTAGATAACTATAGATAATAAGAAATTTATTAAATTTATTAAGATTTATCTAGAAGTAAAAGATTTATTAAAAGTAAATATTTTATATATTAATATTAAATACTAAGCTTTAGTTAAAATTATAAAAGCTATAGTAAAAAAATCTATACTATAAACTAAACTATCTTTTTAGATAAATCTTTTTTTTAATAAGATATATAAAAAAGCTATTAAAACTATATACTATCTATACTACTAATTTACTAAGACTTAATATTTAAATAACTAGATCTAATATAAGATAGCTAAGAACTAAAAGAAATATATTATTAAAAAAATATTTATATATAACTATTATTAAAAAATATAGTAAACTATTAAAAAAGAACCCTAGGGCCTATAGAAGCTATTAAAATAGACTAAGAATAAATAAAGTATTTATAAATATAGAATTATATCTTTATTAAGAATCTTTAAAGTTAAATCTTTTTTAGAGATAGTAAAAGAGAAAGTATAAATATTTAAAGTTATCTTTTTTCTATAACTATCTTTACTAAATCTATTAAATATTAACTAAGAATACTATTTAAAAAATATTAACTTTTTAAAAATTATAAAATATAAGATTAAAAAGATAGTTAAATTAGCTAATATAAATAAAGTTTTAAAAGAGGATAATTTATTAAACTCTTTTTAGTAAAAGTTAATTAAAATATTAATAATTATAAAGACTTTTTATTAGTTATTTAATATATATATATAAATTAGCTATAATTTAGTTTATTTCTAGAGATTAATTATAATAATACTATATAAAAAAGGTAAATAAGACTTTTAGCTAGTTAAATTATACTAATTAGTAGCTTTTTTAAATATTTTTAGTAAATTTTTTAAATTAATAATTATATATAGAATTAGTTATACTATAAAAGGGATAAGTTTATTACTAAATATTTATATAGATAGTTAAAAAGGTATTTTAATTAATTATATTATTTATGAAATTATTAATTAAATTAAATATATATAAAAAAGGAATATATTAGTAGTTTTAATATTTATATTTAATATCGTTAGTATATATAATAATATCTTTTATATTTAACTATTATATAATCTAAAAAAGAGATCTTAACTAGCTAGTTATTTAAATTAAAATATTCTTAACTAATTAAAATACCTATATCTATATACTAAAAGGCTTTTTTAGTAAAATCTTTATACTAATAGATATTTTTTAAAATTTATTAATTTTATTAATTTTATTAATTTTATTAATTTTATTAATTTTATTAATTTTATTAATTTTATTAATTTTATTAATTTTATTAATTTTATATCTTTTTTATAATATTAATCTAATTAAATAGTATATTAATATAAAGAGCTATTAAATAAAGCTAAATATAAAATAGCTAAATATATATCTAAAAAATAAACTTAATAATTAGCTATTAATAATAATATATAGCTAAATTAATAATATTTATTTAATTATAATTAGATATCTTAAAAAAGAAACTATTTATATATTATATTAAAAGTATTAATTAGTATAGTTTTAAGCTAGCTAATATATATTAGTTTTTAATCTAAAAAAGTATTTATTAATCTATTTTATTAATTTAGTATACAATATTAAATCTTATTTTACCCCTTTTTAACTAAATAAGATTATAGTATAAACTAATAAAAATATAGAAAGATATTTTAGCTTTTAGTTAGATCTATAGTTATTATTTTAGTAATACTAGTAAAAAGTGCTAGCTAAAGCTAGTACTAGCTTATAAATACTATAAAGGTTTGTTAGATTAATCTAAAATATATCTCTAGCTATTATATAGAAAATATATCTTATAGTAGAAGTTCTATAAATAATATATAATATATTAGTATAGTTCTAACTATTATTAATAAAAGTAAAAGTATATAACTAAGTTATTTATTAATTTACCTATATCTAAAAATAAATTATATACTTTATTAATAGTATATTTAAAATAATAGTAGCTAATATCTTTAATATAGAATTTAATTTATTTTTAATTAGATTATATATAGATAAACTAATAAAAAATAGCTCTTAGAATTAGGACTAGACTATCTTTTATTATTCTTAAGATAATACTATACTATTATATCTAAAATAAATATAAAAAAAGTAGATAGATATTAATAAAAGCTTAAATCTAGTAAATAAATAAATATTTTATATTTTATCTAAAAATAGTACTTATTAATATAAACTAAAAAAAAAGAAGATATTTATCTAAAAACTATAATAAATATCTTTATTAGCATTTATTAAAAATTATAAATAAACTAAAAAAAATTATAAATATATTATTAAAATAGGATTATATAAAATATTATTAATAGTTTATATTGATAGTAATAAATTTAAAAATAGTATTAAAGCTATAGCTATAATCTTTAAATTATTAATAAATATTAATTAATATATAAAAAGCTAAATAGGCTAAATTAGCTTTTTAGTAAATATATACTATAAAACTAAAAGGAATAGAATTAGCTTTTATATTAACTAAAAAGGACCTTTAATTACTAAATAGCTAGACTAAATAAAAAGTAATTATCTTTATTAATAACTAAACTATCCTATAAACTATCTATTAATTTAAAATATCTTTTAACTAGATTTATCTAATATTATATATAAAACTTCTAGAATAGCTTTTTATAGAAAATATTTAGCTAAAATTCTAATAGATTCTTATATATAATAATATCCTAAAAATTAAATATATAAAGTAATTTACTAAAAAGGCTATAACTAATAAAATTAAAATTAATATATTTAATAACTATATTCATTTACTATTTATAGTTAAATAAAGTATTTAATAAAAAGTTAAATTATAGTAAATAGAAATATAGAAAAGAGAGAGGACTATAAAATTAACTAGATATCTAATTAAAATATTAGCTAAGAAAAATCTATTATATTAATAAGATATATAAAAAGTGATATTATTAATCCTAATTTAGCTATAGACTAAATATATAGCCCTTTTAGTATATTTAAATAAGATTAATTAATATAATAGCTTTTACTATAACTATAATCATAAAAACTAAATAATTAAGTATTTTTTTTAAAGTATATATATTTAACTAATTTATATAAAAAGATATATTTAAAGCTATATAAATAAAATATTTTAATAGTATTTAAGATTAGGATTTTATTAAAAATAACTATAAAACTAATTATAGTGGAATTTATAATTAAATTAGGGCTACTAAAATAGTTTTTAAAGATTAATCTAGATATAACTAGTATAGAATTAGTAAAAAAGGAATAACTAGAAGATTAAATAATTAATATAGAGGAAAGAAAGGACTTAAAAGAAATAAATAGTACTTATTAAAAAACACTAAGATTTAGAGAATAAATAAATTATAAACTAATAGTATAGTACTAGATCTACTATATTATTACTAAAATTAATATATCTATATAATAAATAACTATAGCTAATATAGAGAAGTAGTAAAAATAAGGTACCTTTAATGATATAGGATCTTAGTAAATTAAAAAGCTAAGGAATAAGATAGTAATATAGTAGAATTAAGGTCTCCTTGGTGATATAAGTAAGTAAGGGTGATATAGAGAGGAAGAGAGAGGAAGAGAGGGCCCTTAGAGCTAGCCATAGTATAGTTAGGTTATATATTTAGGATACTTTTTAATAATATATAACTATAGGGACTATATAGGGGCTTACTACTTATTTAATTTCCTTTTAGGCGAGTTTAGTTAGTTTACACTCGTTTAATCTTATTTATTTAGTTTATATACCTATTTATTCTATTTATATTATTTCTTTTATATGGGTGGAATCGGCGGGTTAATGGTTCGATTCTGCCCGCGGTATAGGTAGCCACTTTTCTGCTATAGACTGGTTCTGTTAGCACTCCTGTATAGCAGTATGTATGTAAAGCTAGCTATATTGGGCAATGAATCCATTATCATTATCATCATTATCATTATATAAATATAAATTAAGATATATTAATATAATTAGTTTATTTAAATAAATAAATATTTATATATTAATAATATTTATTCTAATAAGCTTATTTAATTTATTAATAAAACTATTTTAAATTATATCTATTAATATATTTATATCATTTTGATTTTTTAGTTTTAATAATTTATACTTTAATATTTATATTTTAATATATATAGTATATATATCAGTTAATATCTTAATCAGTATTTATTTAGATTAGTTTATAATTTACTTTCAAACTAAAAAAATACTTACTATATAGTATAAAGATTTTTTTAAAACAGTAATAATAATATAAAATAGAATCCTCTAAGTCTATTTTATATATTATTATTAATATTACTAAAAAAGCTATATTTTATATAAATATAATAAAATAACTTAAATATTTTTAATAAAAATAATATTATAGATTAATAAAAACTAAAAAATACTCTAAGATATAATAACTAAAAGATTAATATAGAAAAATTAAAGAAGATATAGTAAATTAATAATTTTTACACTACCTTTTCTTTATTTATATACTCTATTTTATAATCTTTAATTATTTTTTTATTATATAGTAGCTAAGCTATTTACTATAAAAAGGGATATAGTTATTATTAAAAGATTAGAAATAAATAGAAGAACCCTATTTCTAAGATTATTATTCTATATAGAAGCCTAGAAGTTTTAAATCTAGAATCTATATTATTAATTACTAAAAGTTTAAATTAATACTAAATCAATATTAACTCTTTAATAATTTAGATTAGAGAGAAAAACCCTTAGATATCTCTGAGTTAGATTCTATAAGAATCAGTTACTACCTTAATTAGATATAATTATTCTTCGCCCTATATTATTTTTACCTAGCTAATAGGTTATCTATCCTAATAACTTAGATATCTGATTCTTAACAGAGCTACTATAAACAATAGATAAATTTACCTTAGATTTAACTATAGAAGAGGGCTAAGCCACTTAGTAAAGGAACTAGTAGTCTTTAGTGATTAATTTAATACTAATTAGTTTAACTTTAGTAAGAAAAATAATTTAATATAAATAAGTAGATAATATAGAATACTCCTTAAATCACTTTTTAGTATATATAGAGCTTAATATTACTATACCTTAGTTTAAATAGGTAAAATAATAAAATTAAAGAGCTATAAACTAAAAAGTACTTATAAAGTTTATTAAAATCCACTAAACTAGCTAAGATCTATTAAAGATAGATAGTATATAGATAGAAATTAAAAGTATAAGACTACTATAAATAATTAATATAATAATAAAAGAATTAATATTTTAAATAAAACTATTGATATAATGAAATCTAGACTTCAATAAAAACTATAAAAAGGTATATAAGTTAGTATACTATCTTTAATATATCTTTTTAAATATATAGTCTTTATATATATAGAAATAATATATTTTTATTTATAATATTAAGGTATATTTAATTAAAAAAAGATTAGCTTATATATATTATTAATATATATAGTAAATAATTAAAGCTAGCCTAATAAATATATAGCGCCTATTAAAATAGGTAAAAAGTAAGCTAAATATTTATAAATAAGTATTATTTTTTAATTAAAAGTGAGGGGAGACTTATAAAGATAGTAAAAGAGAAAGTAAATACTTTTAAAAAGGCTTTTTTTTATAAGTACTAAATATAGATTTATTAAATATTATTAGCTATATTTATCTAGAATTAATAAATATATTTTTAATTAAACTATATAAGATTAAAGAAGTAATTTATTTTATATTAGTAAATAAAATACTAAAAGATAATTTTTATTTAAACTCTCTTTAATATAAACTAATTATAATCTTAGTTATTAAAGATATATTTATTTAACTATTTAATATCTATATATATATTAGCTATATTCTATTATATTTTTACTGTTTAATTATAGTTATATTATAAAAAAAGGAAAATAGAACTTCTAATTTACTAAGTTATATTAGCTAATTATACTTTTAAATATATTAAATAAGTTCTTTAAAATAATTATTATATACTAAATTCAGAATATATATTTTATTATAATAAAAAATAATAAATAAAAAACTAATATTAAATTTTATAAAATATATAAAAAAATAGATTTTTAAATAAACTAATATATATTAGTCTTTAATCCTAAGAAATATAGTTTAATTTACTTTATTTATATAAAGAAAAGTTAGCCTTATTATATAAAACTATAATTTATTAATAAAATAATTATTTAACTAATTAAAACTATAAAATATTATTTTAGCTTTTAGTTTAATTAGAAATCAATCTTTTACTATTATTATAAAAGAATAATAGCTAAAATAGATATATCTTTTTAAGCCCTATATAGTTTATCTAAATTAATCTAAGGTATATCCCTTTTAGTAATATAATATATTTATTAAGCTATAGTTTTACTATAGATACTATATAAGATCTTAATATAGTTTTAGCTTTTTTTAATTAATAAAACTATCTATAATTTAATTGATAAACTATTTATCTTTATTTAAAAATAAATAGTTTACTTAATTAGTAAAATATTTAAACCTATAATAATAAAAGCTTTTAATATTAAACTATATTTACTATTAATTATTTTTTAAATAAACCAATTAGTTAAAAAAGTTATAATTTAACTATATACTAGGTCTGAATTTATTTTACCTTTAATAATAATAAAATAACTTTTTTTAAAATAAATAAATATTAATAAAAATATGGGCTTAAAAGATAGATAAATACTTTTAAGCTTTTTAAATTTAATATTTATTAATAAAAACTAAAAAAGTTAAAAGATATTTATTTAAATATTTTTATAAATATTATTAAAGATATTTATTAATAATAAAGAGACTAGAATAAAAAAATATAATAATATTATTATTATAAAAATATATAAATAACTATTTATTATTCTTATAGATATAAAGAGTTATAAAGGCTAAATTAATGAAATAATAATAGTTAATATTAAATATTATTACTTTTATAATTAAATAAAAACTAAAAATATAGCTATAGTTTATATAGTAAAACTATATATAGTAAAAATAGGTTTATAGATTACTTTAAAATATTTATTAACTATATTTACTATTTAGTTTAAATATAGTTTAATTATCTTTTTTAATAGCTAAATAACTTTAAAAGCCTTTTATTAGCTTTAAATACTTTTTAAGTAAATCTACTTTACTAATTATTATATTTTATTATAGTAATTTAGTATATAAACTATATAGTACTAATTTTAATAAATTCCTATTTATCAAAAAGTAGTTAAAAATAAATTAGCTAATTAATATATTGAAAAAGTTACTTAAAAAAGTCTTAATCTTTAAAATCTTGAAAATTAATATACCTTTTTCACTATAATAGCTAAATATTATATTTAAAAAAAATAAACTAAATATAAAAGAACTAATAAATAAAAAAAACTAACTAGCTAATAAAATAGCTAATTAAAATACTATTAAAGAAAATACTAAAATACTAATTTAGTTAATATAAAATAATATTATTAATTATAATATAGTTTTAAATAGGATATATTAAGCTAGTAGCTTATTTAAAAAAAGTCAGCTATTAAAAGACTAAATAGTATAAATATAGCTTAGCTAATAAAACTATAGATTATATTTTAATAGTCTATTTTTAGTATATAAATAGAAAAGAAGCTATATAATAGATACTATTTAATTAAAAAATAGTAGTTAATTTTAGTTATAATAAATTATTTTTATAATATATTATAGTATTAATTAAATTTATAGTTAAAATAGAGACTTTAAAGTAATTTTTAATAATAAATACTATAGCTATAGATAAAAAAAAAGAAAAAGAATAATTAATAGAGTAGTATAATAAAAATAAAAAGATAGAACTAAATCTCTAATACTCTTTTAATTACTAATAAATATAAAATTAGCTAATATAGTATAAAAATAGTATATAAATAGTGTATTAGTACTAAAAGATAAATAAAAATAATCTAAAGATAATTTATAAGTAAAAGAGGTAATAAAAGAGCTATAGTAGTAAAAATACTATTAATAGTATAGTGCTATTGATACTTTTTAATAGAAGATATAACTATAAGGACTTAGTGGGCAGTAGGCGGTTAACTCTCTTTTTACTATTTCCTTTATTAATTTAATTTTACTATACTTTACTATATAGAATAGGGTGGTTAACCACTTTTATACTATAGGTAGGCCTATAGCACTCCTGTATAGCAGTATATATCATAGTGAGCTACAACAGGAATAAGAATTCTTCTTCTTCTATATATTATTTCTATATTATATTAGCTAACTCTATATTTATTAGTAATTAAAAGAGTATAAAAAACGTAGTTCTATTTTTTTATTCTATATATTTTTCTATTCTTATTATATTACTTTATTAATTATTCTTTTTTATTTTTTTTATTTATAGCTATAATATTTACTATGACAAACTATTTTAGGGTTTTTATTTTAATTATAAATTTAATTATAGCTAGTATTACTATATATTATAATAATAGCTTATTATAACTAAAGTTAATGGTTACTTTTTATTTAAAGGTTTACTATATAGTTATTTATTTATTTATATACTTAAATATATTACTAATTAAATATACTATTTATTTCTAGATAAAAATAAATAATTTATAGATTAAGTTATAGATAGTTTTATTAATTAAGAAAAGTTAAAATTATATTAATATCTTATATAGTATTTATAATATAATCACTATTTAGTAAATCTAGTATATTACAAATAGTAATATATCTTAAATAGATCTAGCTAGGCTATATAGAGTTTAAAAAAAGATATCTATTTTAGTTACTATCTTTTTATAATAGTAATAAAAGGTTAATTTTAAATTAAACTAAAAACTAAAATATTATTCTACTATTTTAGTTAGTTAAATAGCTATACTATCTAAAAACTATAGTTTTACATAGTAAAAATAGTTCTTTTTTATATTAATAAAATAAATTAAGCTATACTTTTAAAGGTTAAAGACTAATATATATTAATTTATTTAAAAGTTTATTTTTTTATATACTATATATAGCTTAATATTAGTTTTTTATTCACTATCTCTTACTATAATAAAATATATATTATTTATTTAGTTATTAATAACTACTTTATTTAAATAGCCTTTAATTAAATTAATATTATAAATTAAATAAAAAATAGATAAAATAGATAAACTTTATAGGATATTTATAAATATAAGAATCTAGTTAAATATCTTTTTTAATATATAAATATAAATACTATAGTTTAATAAAAATATATATATTGAAAGTGCTATAGCCTTTAATTAGTATTTTAAATTATAAATAAGTTATATATAGGAGATATTATTATAAATACTAAAGATATTAAATATAAATATTAATACTATTAATTTCTTTTATTTTTATATAGTCTTAATATAGTTAATAATATTATAAATAATATAGTTAATTAAGAGATTATAGTAACTATTAAAATAAAATTCAAATAGTAAACTATATTATTTAATAATACAATTAATTTAGTATATAATAATTAATTTAAAAAACTTATATTAAATAGTACTATAAGTTAGTATAACTTAGTAAATTAAAAATCTTACTCTCCTCTTTTTTATAGTATAACTATAATTAAATACTAAAAGTATAATAAGTTATATCTTATATATATATATAAATATTAAATAGCTAAATAAGTATATTTTTAATAACTAAGATTATAATTAACTTATACTATAAACAGTTTGATTAAAAGTATATTTATTATTTTTAGATAGTTAAATCTATTAATATTAGCTAAATCTATATTTAGTAGTTATAGGAAAACAGCCTTTTTAAATATATCTACTTTCTCTTTAACTATCTTTATAAATATTTTAGTTATTTTAATTAAAAAAGTAATACTATATTTATAAATATTTAATTTACTCAGTTAGCTTTAATTATTTACTATATTTACTATTAATATATATAAACTACCTATCTTTTTATAAAATATATTTTAATATTATAAATAAATATATACTATTTCTATATATACTAAAAGTGTATATTTAAAAAGATATATTAAAAGTAATATACTAATTTATATATTTTTTTATAATCTTTATTAAAATTAAAATTTAATTATACTAATAGTTTTATTTAAAATATTAATTCTTTTATTATACTATTAATTATTTATAATAAGCCTATACTTTTTACTTTTATATATATTTTATCTATTTTTACTAAATTATAACTAGTCTAATAAACTTTAATAAATTTAGTAAATACCTTTTAATTAATAGTATTTTAGTTTTATTATTTTAACTATTTAAACTAAGATATTATTAAGTTCAGTATATATTAAAAAATAATTAAAAAAAATATTCTATATTATTAGCTTATTTATAATAGATTAATCTATTTATAAGGCTAAAGCTAATTATTATAAAATTAATTATTAATATATATTAGTTTTTTCATTAAATAATCTTGTTTTTATTTATAGTTAAATCTAAGCTAAATTTATTTATTATCTATAGTAAATCTTTTATTTTTTATTAATATTTATATTAATACTATTTTATACTAGATAATATATATTTATATTACTAATAATAGTATATTTATCTAGTTATTAATAAAATAGCTTTTATTAAATTAAAAAAACTATACTAATATTAGATTAATTATATATATTATAGATAAATAAAAGTAAATCTTTGTACTAGATTTTTAAGATTTAATAGTTAAATAAGATTTATTAATATAATTACTTAGTAAAGTTAATCTTTTTTAAAATTAAAAGATTTACCTTTAATAAAATATTTAATAATAATTTAAAATAGATTAGTTAAAATATTATTATTATTAATTAATATATAATAAATATATTTATATTTTTTTATAGCTTTTATATTACTATATTATTTATTTTTAATATCTTTTTATCTTTTAGGAATATAGCTATTATTAGCTATATTTTATATATATTATATTAAAGGATTTTAAAGTAATTTATTAATAATTACTATCTTTTAAATTAAATAATATTTTTTTTATTATTTAGATTATCTATACTAATTATACTATTAATAGATATTAAAAAGAAATATAGTAATAGCTATAGCTATAGCTATATTAGTAGCTTTTAAGATTTATAGATCTTTAGTTTAAAAATAGTTTATTAATATTTAAAGCTTATTAAATTAAAGAGAGGGTCTATAGATTCTAATATATTATTAATAGTAGTAAACTATATTATAGGGTCTTTTTAGATTATTTTATTATTTTCTTTAATAGTTAATAAATCCTTTTAAAGATTATTATTATCTAGCTATTTATCTATAGTTTTAGCTTTAATATAGTAATATTTATTTAGTTTATTTATCTAATTAATACTCTAATTAGTTATTAGTGTTATTTATATATATTTTATTAGTATTAATATAGCTTTTTTAGAATTATTCTTTAAACCTTTAGAATAGCCTATTTTATATTTTAGTTTAATATAGTTTATTAGTAATATTACTATTAAAGTAGTAATTAGCTAAAACTAGAAGGTAATAATAGTCTAAAATTTATATACTAGAATATAAATAGATATATTTAGATCTATTTTAGTGATTTATAAGGCTTACTAAAGATATTAAGTCTACTATTAAAGGAAAAAATATATCTAGAAAGATATTTAGAGGGTAGTATTATTACTATTTATAGTCTTTTAGTTAATACTATTATAGAGATAAAGTAAGATTTAATAGAAAAATAGGCTTTTAGCTAATATCTTTTTTACTTTTACTATAATCTTTTATTTAATCTTACATTTTTAGCTTATTAAATAATATCTTTTACTATAGTTAATATATTTAATTAAGATAGTTTAGCTTTTATAAATAAAATACTCTTAAATTAGATATTTTACTATATAGTAACTATATTTAAACTAGTTTAAGTAGTATAAATAAATATATTTTAGTTTCTAGTATTTCTAATATATTTTTAATTAATCTTTATAATAAAAATAAATTATCTAATAGATTTCTTTTTTTTTAGATTATATTTATAAAAATAGCTTAGTTAACTATAACTAGACTATTAAACTTAATAATAAAAAAGCTATATTCTTATTAATATATAAACTATATTAACTAATCTAAATATATAATATATATTTATATTTATACTATATATCTAAATATAAAAATTTTAATACAGTAGTTTTTTTATAATATCTTTTATTACCTCTAAAATAAACTTAATTATCTAGATAAATATACTATAAATAACTATTTTTTATATTAACTACTAGATTATATAGCTAATACTAAATATTTTTAGCTAATTAATATATTTTTATAGTAGTTTTACACTAATAGTATTTACTACTATAATTATATTTTTTAAAAATAGTTTCTAGACTATAATAAACTAAATACTATTAGTTAATATTATACAGTCCTTCTGCTTAGTTACTATTATTTTTTATCTTTTTATTTAGTTAACTAGCTCTTTTAAAATCTTAGTATATATCTATTTTTTAAATATACTAATCTTAATTATTATTTTATAGTCTTTTTATAGTTTAATATTATTTACTCTAAAAAATAATATATCCTCACTATAGTTAATTAAAACTATAGCTATAATTAAACTTTACTGCTATTTATAAATATAAAAGTTATACTAAAAGTTAGTAGAATCAGTTAAAAAGTTTATTATTTATATACTAAATATACTTAATACTACTATTTTAATATATTCTATATACTAATTTAGCTAATTAAAAGATTAAATAATCTTAGCTATACTAGCAGTATTACCTTCTTAAATATTTATTATATACTACTAGATCTAGTTAATAAAGCTAATAATAACCTTATTAGGGTATAGGCCTAAGTTTTTAATATAGGTTAGAATAACCTATATACTATATACTAGTTCTTCTATTGTGATAGTGCTAGGTTAATAGTGTAGTTATAGGGTTATAGGTTTTATACCTCTCTTAGGAGGCAGTTTTTATATATTTGTATTTATAGCTATAATTATAGCTATCCTAACCTATAAACTAGATATTAGATAAAAGCTCTTATTATCATAGATAATTTAAACTCTTTAATAAGGTCATAGGACCTCTAGTTGTTAAGATATTATAAGAATTCGATTCTGCTAAGAAAGAGTTGTTCAAAGTTCATAGTAATTCTATACTAATAATAGTATTTAGTACTATAACTATGTCTTCTAAAAATAGTTCTTAAACTATAATAAACTAAATATTACTAACTAATACTATAAAGTTTTTTTATTTAATTATTATTATTTTTTATCTTTTTACTTAGTTAATTGGCTCTTTTAAAACCTTAATATATATCTATTTTTTTAAATATACTAATCTTAATTATTATTTTATAATCTTTTTATAGTTTAATATTATTTATTTTAAAAGATAATATACTTTTATTATAGTTAATTAGAGCTATAGCTATAACTAGACTTTATTGCTATTTATAGATATAGAAGTTATAGGAGTTTAAGGACTTAGGTAAGGGTCTGCCTTAGGCCAGAATAGCACTACTCCTGATCTGGAAGGATACTTTGAATAGATAGGATAAATTAAATTAATTAAAGATAATAATTCTAGATAAGAAAGCTGGTAGTCTATATAGGATATAAGAAGGATTATATAATAATAGGGGTAAATAATAGGAAAGTAGGATCTATTTAGCTAAACAGTAGTGGACTAGATAATTTAGAATAAATATATAATTTATAATATAATTCCTATATTATTAAACAGAAAAAAAGGATAGATAGTCTAAATAGAAAAAGGGTTATCTTTTAGATATTAATTTAGTAAAATAGAAAGATAAAAAGAATAAATACCTAAAATAATAGATAAAAAAAAAAGTCTTTAGTTTAAATCCTAGTTAAATTAAAATTAAATAAATAAATATTCTTAAGAAGAATTTTTTAATTTAATATACCTTTTTTAGGTTAAAAAGTAAAAATAAAATAAATTAAACTAAAAAAATATAGTAATATTTTTTAGATTTATTTAATCTATAAAAGATAAATACTATTTAAATAGAAAAATCTTTATTATTTTATTAGTAATTATCTAATTAAATAGAATCTATTTAATTTTAATTCTTCTTATTTAGACTTTTTACTATAACTAATAATAATAAATATTTATATAATATAGTTTAGTGATAAAAATAGAATCTTTTTTAACTAAAAAATTAATAGTTTTTTAGTTATTATATATTATAATAATATTATATTTTAAGTTAAATTAGATTATTTTTAATAAATACTAAATCTATAAAAGCTATTTAAATACTATTAATAAAGTAAAAATTTAGTTTTAGTGGTTAATATAGTAATAGTTTTTTATTTTTTTAATATTTAATTAATAAAGCTATTAAATAGAATAAATATATAATCTTTAGTACTTTTTTATTTTATATTATTACTATAGCTAGTATTATTTGTTATTTAAACGAATTAAGCTAAGATATATATTATTATATATAATTATATAGTTTTTAGTCCTATATTAGTATAAGATTATATATTTTATTATATAGAGATAATATAAATAGGGTTAGTAAATAAATTTAAAGAGGATTTAGTATATTTTAGCTAGATTAAAATAAATTATAATAATAATAAATAGGATAGAATTAACTATTTATTAATAAAGATAATATTAATTTTAATTAATAATAATATTTTTATTTAATTAGTTAAATTAATAGAGATTTTTATTTAAGAATAGGGTTTTTAGTAGTTTTTAATTAATTATTTAAAATTAATAGACAATTTTTTTTATATAAAAATCTTAGTAAATCTATAGGTTTTTAGTTAGCTAATTTTAGATAATCTTTATATTAATAAATAAAAAGAGCTTTTTTTTTTTTTAAAATTATAAAAAATATATAGTTTTTATCTAATTTTCATAATATAAATATAGTTATTAAAATAGTAAATACTAAATAAATTATTAATAAAGATTATAATAAAGATTTTTTTATCTATATAAATATATAGATTTTTTAAAATAAGAAAAAAGCTTAATTAGATTAGTTTTAATCTAATCTCTTTTTACTATAAAAAAGGTAATATTCTAAGATTATAAAATATATAATTTAGATAAATTATATAATTTATTTTACTATAACTAAATAAAATATAGTAATAAATCTTTTTATTTAGAGTACTATTTAAAAAGATATTTACTATATCTATTTATTATATATTTAGATTAAATATAGTAATAATAGTTAATAGGATCTTAAAAGATCTAGTAGTAAAGATAGTAACTTAAATATTTAAAGATTTAATTAATTAGAGATTACTATATATATATATATATTTTAAACTAAGATAGAAAGCTATTTTTATCTAATTTATAAGAAAAAATCTATTAAAATAGTAAGATCTAATAAATAGTATAATCTAATTAGTTAATATTAAAATAATTAATCTAATATAAATAAATAATATTATTTTTTAAAATAACAGTTTATATATTTATCTAATTTAACTTTTAATATTTTATTTCTATTATATTATAAAATTTTGATTTATAGATATAGTAATTAATATTATATAGTGAATTAAAAAGTAAAGTAAAAAAAGACTATTAATAGTGATTTTTTTTAGCTAATTTAATAAGATTATAGAGAAATAGTATAATAGTATATTAATAGTATTAGTCTAATATTATTTATTAATTAGATTAAATAATAGTAATCTAGGATATTTTAGACTAAAATAAGTATTTTAATTAAATTTAGTATTATTAATTATAACTATTAATTTTAAAAACTATTATTTTATTAATTCTATATTATATATGAAAAATATTTAAAATAAAAAAGATATATAATTATTATTATAATTATTATTTAATATATTAAAGGATGTTAATTTATTAATTTTCTTATATATAAAAAAAGAGAGTAAAATATCTCTAATAATCTTATTATTTAAATTATAAAGATAGTAAATTATTTTTTTTTTAGTTAATTTTAAAAGTTTTAGTAATTATTATTTATTTTAAAATTTATACTATTTATATTATTTATAATATTTATAAAGGAAGAAAATTCTAATATATTAATATTTTTAATAATTTTATTAAATTTAAATAATATAAATATCTTAATTTAGTAATAATTATTATTAAAAATAGATATATTATTATAAATAAAGAAAAAATAAAAAAAACTAGTTTTATTAAAAATATAGTTATATATATAAATAATTTAATTTAATTAAAAGATCTAGATATATTATATATTTAAAATATTAAAACTAATAAAATAACTAATTTAAATATAAGATACTAATTTTTTTAAATATAGAAGATTTCTAATATAAATATAGATCTTATATCTATAGACTTAAAAATTTAATAAATCTAATTTTAGTCTTATATAGCTAAATTATAATTAACTAAATTAATTAGATAAAATCTAATATAGTAATTTTTATCTTAATTAGTAATTTAGGACTTAATTTAAGATATAAATTACTATATTTATAATTTTAAACTATAAATCTTCTAAAAGATTAATATTTATATATATAGATCTAGCTAATAAGATAATTAATTTACTAATATATTTTATATAATTATTTATTTTAAAATAATAAAGTAAAATAATATTAGTTTTAATTCTTTCTTTTTTAACAAAACTAACTAATAGAAAAAAATTCTAATCTTTATTATAGTAGATTTATTTTAGTTTAATATTAAAATAGATATTAATAAACTATATTTTATTAAATAAGGCTTTAGAGATTTAGTTCTTTAATCTAATATTTTTTAATAAATAGTATTAAATAATAAAGCAGAATAGATAGCTAATATAAATATTATAATTAAATATATAGATTATATATATAAGGTCTTAATATAGGGTTTTAAATAGTTTTTATCTTATATTTATAAGATAGTAGGATATTTAGTATTTAATTTTACTTTTTTAGTAAATATTATATAATTTAATAGTATTTATTTAATCCTTTTTAGATATATAATTAGTTAATTTAATAAAGACTTTTATAGTAACTAATTCTAAATAGATTAAGGTTTTAATATTAATATATTTTAGTTATTAATACTATAGATTAAAAGTGCTTAAAGCTAAATAAGGTTTTACTAATTTAATTATATAGATTTATTAATAAAAATAAATAGGTTTTTAGTCTTAAGTTATATAGTATAGACCCTAGATAGTATATATAGAATAAATAGATATATCTATTTAATTTTTAAAGAGATAAAAAAATATATAATAAAAGATTCTAATAGATTTTATATATAATATAAAGAAGATATTAAAATAGAAATCTAGTATATATATATATACTGTTTAAGATAGAAAGGCTATTTATTATATAATTAGCTAGGCTAAAATAAAGCTATTCTATATCTAAAAATAGCAGTAGAGCTATCTCTAACTAAAACTTTTTTTACTAATATATATAATTTATAATTAATAAATTATATATAATTATTAAGTATATAGATATTAAATATTATATTATATACTAATTAATTTTATAAGATAATTCCTAATTAAATAAATATATTTAAATTATTAAATAAATATATAATACTGATTTTTTATTAAATATAATATTATTTATAGATTTAAATAATATAAATTTAATAGTTTTCTTTTATATATAAATAGATTTAAAATAGTTATATATCTTTTTAATCTAATCTTTAGCTTTTTTAAATAGTTTTTAATTAATTAGTTAAATTTTAAGATTAATATAATAGTAATTAATAAAATTATATAAATCTTTATATAAATTTTTATTACATAAATAATATTATTTTTTTTATTATAGATTTTTCTAATTAAATTTAAACTAAAAAATAGTATAAACTATTTTCAATAATAAGATTTTTAATTAAAATAGATTAAGATAAATTAATTTATAATAGTATTTAATTAGGCTAAAAAAAGAAGATAAAATATTAATAGATTTACTTTTTTTTATTTAATTAATTAAATTATTATACTAAAATTCTATAAAATATAAAGATAAAAATATAATAAATTTTAAAAAGTTATATAATAAATACTAAAGATTTTATGTTTTATTTATATTTAGTATTTTTATTTTAAAAAATAGACTTTTCTATTTAATTAGTTATATATTAATTAGTTAATTTTTAATAGATCTTTATTAAAATAGATATTATTAATAAATTATATAATATTTTTAAGTCTTAGTAAAAAAAGTATATTTATTATATAGTATTATTATAATATTATAAGATTAATTAAGATTAAATATAATTTATTAATTATCTATAAAAAAAGTAAATAAAATATAACTAATTATATAACTAATATAGCTAAAAATTTAATTATAATCTTAAAAATTAATTTCATAATTATAGTATATTTAAATTTATATTAATTATTAAGTTTTATTAAGATTGAATAAAGACTTAGTATCTTTTTAGATAGTAAAAATAATAAATTTATATAATTAAGATAAAAAAACTTAGTAAATTAATTAATCTAGATTAATATATTACTATATATTATAGATTCTAGAAGTTTACTAAATATAGTTAGACTATAAAATTCAGTTATTTAATATATATAGAATAATAGCAGTTTTAGTACCTATTAGTACCTAAAAGATTAAAGGTTTAGGTATTAAAGCTAAAAAAGAAAGTGATTAATTAAAAAAGCGATAATATAATTAAAATAAAGATAGATATATATTTAGAAAAGAGATATCTAGGCTTATAACTATAGGAGTTTAAAAACTTAGATAAAGGTCTATTTTAGACTAGAATAGTACTACTCTTAATCTAGAAGGATATTTTAAATAAATAAGATAAATTAAATTAATTAAAGATAATAATTCTAGATAAAAAAGCTAGCAGTCTATATAGGGTGTAAAAAGGATTATATAATAATAAGGGTAAATAATAGGAAAATAGGATCTATTTAGCTAGATAGTAGTAGATTAGATAATTTAGAATAAATATATAATTTATAATATAATTTATAATATAATTCCTATATTATTAAATAGAAAAAAGGGGTAGATAGTCCAAATAGAAAGAGGGTTATCCCCTAGATACTAATTTAGCAGAATAGAAGGGTAAAAAGAATAAATACCTAAAATAATAGGTAGAAAAGGGAAAGGTCTCTAGTTCAAATCCTAGTTAGATCGGAATTAGGTAAATAGATATTCCTGATAGGAATTCTCCAATCTAACAGAAGTTATACTAAAAGTCAGTAAAATTAGTTAAAATTATAGTATTTATACTAAATATATTTAATACTACTATTTTAATATATTCTATATATTAGTTTAGCTAATTAAAAGATTAAATAACCTTAGCTATATTAATAGTGTTACCCTATTAAGTGCTTATTATATACCACTAAACCTAATTAATAAAACTAATAATAATCTTATTAGGGTATAGGCCTAAATTTTTAATATAGATTAGGATAATCTATATACTATATACTAGTTTTTTATTGTGATAGTGCTAGATTAGTAGTATAGTTATAGGGCTATAGGTTTTATACCTCTTTTAGGAGCCAGTTTTTATATATTTATATCTATAGCTATAATTATAGCTATCTTTATCTATAAAATAGGTATCAGATGAAATCTCTTACTATTATAGGTAATATAAGCTCTTTAGCAAGGTTATAGGACCTCTGGTTGTTGAGATATTATAAGAATTCGATTCTGCCAAGAAAGAGTTGTTTTCTTTTTTAAAACTATAAAAAGAAAAAATTAATACTAAATTATTATTAATACTAAAATTAATTAATAATAATAAATAAAAATAAAAAAAAATCTTAGAATATATTTATTAATTAAATTAATTTTATTAAATTAATTTTATTAAATTAATAATATTTTTTATAATTTTATTTAAAATCTAATCTATATTAAAAATATACTATCTTTAAATTATTATAGAAAATTTACTAAGATATATATAGTATTTTTTATTAAATAAAAAATATATATTCAAGAATTTAGTATATTGTATATATAGTTTATTTAAAATAATTTAATATTATTTTAGCTATTTTTAATTAACTAAAAATAAAAATTACATTAATTAAACTAAATAATATAAATTTAATTATATACTAAATAAATTAATAATAAAAAAATATTAACTAGTTTATAAAATAAAAAAAATAAAAAATAAAAAATAGAGTAAATTTTCTTTTAAATATTTTAAAATCTTAATTATTATTTTAATTTAATAAAAAAAAGCTTTTAAATTAGTAAAGAAATATTTTAAAAATATAAAAAGTAACTAAAGATATCATTTAAAAAGATTAAAAAAAAGAAGTTTTAAAAAAATATAATATTTTTTATTTTTATTATAAGACTAGTTAAAAATATTTAAATATTTTAATAACTAACTAAAATAAATCTAAATTAAAAACTATAAGACTTTAATAAATTATTTAAATATCTTTATATTATTATTGATAAAATAATACTATATTACTATATTTTATAAATAAACTAAGAATTAAATCTAAAAAATAATTTTTAGTTAGCTATAATTTCCTTATCTATAGCTATTCTATCTTTAATATTATAAAAAAATAATTAAATTATATAATACTATAAAATATAATTATTATTACTAAGATATAAATATAAATTAAAATATATTAATATAATAGTTTTTTTAAATAAATAAATATTTCTTATTAGTAAATATTTATATATTAATAATATTTATCTTAATAAGCCTATTTAATTTATTAATAAAATTATTTTAGATTATATCTACTAATATATTTATATAACTTTTATCTTTTAGTTTTAATAATTTATATTCTAATGTATATATAATCTATATTATATTAAAATTAGCCTCTAAAAAGATATTATTTACTTCTATATTTATAATAGCTATTAGCTTAAAAATAAATAGTATAAAAAATACTATTATTATAGAAATCTATATATATTTATCTATAATATCTATAATTAACTTTAATAATAATATAAATATATATATATATTAGTGTTATACACTAGCCGATTATCTACTGCTGTGTTAGCCTTACTACCTTAAAGGTAACACTTCTCTTGGTAGCTATAGTCCCCTTAAGCTTACCTATCTCTTATTACCACTACCTATCTAGCCTTATATAGGCTCAGAGTCTGTAAGGTGCTTATCCTAAAAGGTATATTAATTAGGGACGCTAACTAAGTTAGTTATTTAGGGATTAGTGTCACTAAGTGAGTTTTTAAGATTATTAGATATTATTTAGGGTATTAATTAATATAAAACAAATTAAGAATAAGTTATATTTTTATCTAGATATTTTAAGTAATAATAGAAAGATTAAATATAAAGAACTAAATATATATAGTAAAGACTGTTTTTATATATTTAGTCCTTTTTATTATATAATAAGTCTTTATTTATTATTAGTAAGTCCCTTTTATTAGTAGTAAGTCTTATTTTATTGCTGATAAATTATTATATATTATTTATTGTTTAGTATTTATATATAGTATACTTTATAATAGTAAATAGATACCTATTTTTTATATTATTATATAGCTGTGTTATATATTTTAGGTTAACTTTTTTAAAAGGTTTTTTTTATTTTATTGTTTCTAGGGTAGTGTGTTTAATAGGTTTTTATTATTTTTTTAGTGTTTTTAGGAGTATGGTTTTTTTAAATAAATTATAATATTATCCCTTTTTTTTCTAGGTTTTTGTCCTTAGAAATATAAATAGTATTTTTTTTTAATAAGTACTTTTTTCTATTATTATATTTTAAGTTTTTTCTAATTATATTATTAAAGTTATTAATTTATAAGAATTAATTTAGTATTTATATTAAAGAGGAAGGTTATTAATTAGTAATTTTTTATAACTATTATATTTAATTTAAATAAATATATATCTATTCTGATTATTCTAATTATTGTGTTAACTATATTAAAGATAATAATAGTACTAAATATATAATATTTTATTTTATTTATATAGATATAAAATAGTAATATTTAATAAAATTTTAAAAAAAGATTATAGAGGAGTATTATATTTTATATTGTACTATACTATATTTTTTTTATAGATTATATAGTTTTTTAAAAATTATTACATATCTTATAATTTAACTTAGTAAAGAGAATTTCTAAAATATAAATATATATAGTATTAATTTATTATTATTTTAGTACTAAAATAATATAGCTTTAATTGGCTATTTAAATATATTAAGATTAATATAGATATAAATAATTTTTTTAGTTTAATAAATATTTATTAATATTTTTTATTTTATTAAAATAGAATATCCTTCTTTATTAAATTTATTAATAAAGCTAATAAAGCTATAAATTAAAAGATAAATATTTAGTAAAAGTTAATAAATCTTAAAAATCCTTATATATTATAAACTATTTATAAAGCTTTTTATATATAAATAGTTTTTATCTTTTTTAGGTTAATATAAATACTTTTACTAATATATATAATAAATCTAAGATATTTTACTATTTACTATTTAAATTTTAATTTTTCAATATTATACTATAATCCACTATCTTTTAATTTTTATAATATTTTATTTATTTTTAGCAGTAATCTACTAATAATCTATTTAAATATATAATAATATTATTAATATATATAGAAATAAAATTATTAAGATACTTTTATAGTATTTAGTTAATAAACTATTAAAAAATTGCTAATATATTAGTAAATTTAAATAAGGTAATATTTTATTTAAAAAGGTTATATTATATATAAAATATAGTTTTTTATTTTTTATTTAAAGATATTTTAATCTTATAAAAAGTTATAATAATATTTAATTTAGTAAACTATTATATTTTAGATATATTTTTTAAGGTTTTTTAAATTAGTAATAAAAAATATTAATGTTTTATATTTTATTTATTAATCTTTTAGTAATTAATATAGAATTATATATTTTTTTTTAGCTTTTATATTAATAATACTAAGGCTATTATAGATAATTTATTTATATATATAAAATCCTTATTTAAAAGATTTATTAATATTTTCTTTAATCATAGTAGTTCTTTTTTATTTATACTATATAGAGAACTATAAAGTAGTATCTTTTTAATACTATTTTAATTATATTTTTATATTCTAATAAAATCTTATAATTAATTTTAGGCTCGTAAGATAGTAGCTTTTTTATTAGTTATTAGCTAAATATATTTAGCTATAGTTAATACTATTTTAATAATCTTTTTTTTATATTAATAAATTTCTTAGATTATAAAATATAGTTAATATTATCTAATATAATCTGTTTAATTTATATATAATTTTATTATAGATTATTATTAAATAGCTACTAAATTAATATAGTTATTATTTTTTTTATTTTTAACTTTTTTATTTTAATTAGTTTAATTATATTATCTTTTTTATTTTAATACTATATTTTTTATTTATTTTTATAAAGATATCTATATACCTTTTTTATAGTAAATATATTCTATTTATATCTTTTATTAAGATATATTTAAAATTATAGTATTTATTTGGTCTTTAATAATATAAATAAAGATTGCTTTTTATTAGCAACTATAGATATTAGTGTTAAAATATATTATATATATAGTTTAATCTTAATTTAGTACTATTTTATTAAGTTACTATAGTTATATTAATATATATAAAATATTAAAAGTTTTAATAAGTTTTTTATTTATAGTTATATAATTTAGATAATTTAAATTAATTAAAATATTAATATGATAATGATGATAATGGATTCATTTGCCTGATATAGCTAGCTTTATATATATATTACTATATAGGAATGCTAAGGGAACTAGTCTATAGCAGAAAAGTGGCTATTTATACTATAGGCAGAATTAAACTATTAACCTACTAGTTCTGTCTATATAAAAGTAATAATATAAACAGAATAAATAGGTATATAAACTAAATAAATAAGATTAAATAAGTGTAAACTGACTAAATCTATTTAAAAAGGAAATTAAATAAATAATAGGCCTTTATATAGTCTCTGTGGTTATATATTATTGAAAAGTATCCTAAATATATAATTTAACTATACTGTGCTTAGCTCTAAGGGCCCTCTTTTCCTCTCTTTATATTACCTCTATTTACTTTAATCATTAAAGAGACCTTAGTGTCACGCACCGGCCGATTGTCCACTGCTGTGTTAGCCTTGCTGCCTCAAAGGTAATACTTCTCCTGGTAGCCATAGTCCCTCTAAGCATACCTGTCTCTTGTCACTGCTGCCGCATCGGCCTTATATAGGTCTAGAGTCTGTCAGGTGCTTATCCCGAAAGGTGTATTGATTAGGGGCGCCAACTAAATTAGTTACTTAGAGATAGTAATCTTTAAGTAAGCTCCTAAGGTTGTTAGATATTGGTTAGGGTATTAAGCAATATAAAATTGAATAAAGATAGGTTATATCTTAATCTAGGTATTCTAAGTGTAATAGTTTAATTAAATATAAAGAACTAAATATATACTAGTGAATAAGCATCTTTATATATCTAGTCTATTATATTGCTGATAAGACTATATTTTATTATTAATATCTTCTAAGTTTATCACTGATAAGTCTACTTTTATTATTAATAAGTCTTAGTTATATAATCTAATCTTTCTTTTATTGTAATCTAAAGGTTTCTTTATATAACTTTTAAATTAATTAGTTATCACTTCTCTATCTTTATACTTTAGTGTGTTACTGATACTAGATCTATAATATTATCCTCTCTTTTTAGGTCTTTATTTTAAAGATTTTTAAGTATAGCTGCTTTATAAGTGTGTGTCTTTATTTCTGTTTTTTTAATTTTTTTATTATATTATCTTAACTATATCTTTTAAAATTTTTATTTATAAAAATACTTTATTTTATTGTATTAAGGATAAAGGTTACTAATTTATTGTTTTTTATAATTATTATATTTATTTTAACTAAGTATATATCTATTTTAATTATTCTGATTACTATAGTGGTTATATAATAGATAAAGATAGTATAAAATATACTATATTAAATTTTACTTTCTCTGATATAGAGTAGTGCTATCTAGTTAAATCCTAAAACTCTATTAAAAAGGAAGAGGAGGCTATTTTAGCTAAACTCTTTTATTTTTAAAAGTAAAAATATTTATTATAAAAGTATATTAGTAATTTTATAGTATATAATTTTAAAGAGATTTCTAAACTAGAAGATTTTAAATATTATAAAAAAGAAGAGTTAGATTATTTTATAAAAGAATATATTAAGTTTATCTATTAAAAAGATTATCCTATAGAGAGTATTTATATTATAAATAAGTCTACTCTATCTACTATTTATAATTTTAATAGGATTATTATAGCTATATTAAAGGGTTTTACTCTAATATAGTTAATTATATTTATTAATTTATTAAGTTTTATAGACTAGACTAATATTAATTTTAATATTTTTTTTATTTCTATCCCTAAAGTGTCTTTTTTACCTTATAATAATATTATTAAATTAGCTAGTAATAGCCTTTTAGATTTATAATAAGTTCCTATATATTTTCTAAGATAAAATATCTTTTTTATTTAATTAAGAATTACTGTTAACTATTAAATTAGCTATCTTTTATAATAGTTTTAATCTTATATTTATTTTTTATTTCTTTTTTAATTTTAATATTAATAGTAATTTATATATTTTTTAGTGTTAGTTTTAGTAATAATATATAGAATATTAGATAAATTTATTTTATATTTTTTAGTAGTTTTAAGTGATAATTAATTAGTTCTATTTTTTCTTTAATTATAAATAGCTTTAGTTTTTTATAATCTAACTTCTTATTTAGTTATTTTATTTTAATATTTTATTATAGTAAGTAGACTTTCTCTTTTTTTTTTAAAGTTAGGCCCCTCTCTATAGTTTTAGTTATAGTATATCTTTATATATAAATTAAAAAACTTAATATCTTTTATTATCTATAAATATAACTATTAAATACTAGTTATTAGTAATTATACTAATTCTATAACTATATAATCACTTTATAGTTTATTAATTAATAAAAGATTATATCTATAGTTAGTATAAAATAGTAATTCTTTTATAGTTAAATATATTATATTATTATATATAAATTATATAACTAGTAATAGTCCTATCTAGTTATTCTATTAATAATTTATATAATATTATAAGTACTATTCTAATATTTAGTTTATTTATTTTATTTATCTATTTATTTATAGATAATAGATTATTAAAAGTCTATAATTAATATTTATTTAATCTATAAATAATTACTATATTTTACTAATAAATAGCTTATCTTTATCTAATATAATCTTCTTTAAAGTCTTATAATTTATAAATATATATTATAAAAGAATATTTACTATTTTTTCTATAGTAATCTTTTTTATTATTAGGATTATATATATATATTTAGTTAATTTATCTATAATAACTATAATTATATTATATTTTTAGGATTCTAGCAGTTTAGTAATAAAATCTATTATAATCTATTCCTATAAGTATATTAGTATTTTACTCTTTTATATTTCTCTATATAGCTAGTATTTTACTAATTTATCTTATTAATAAATATTATAGATTATAATATATCACTAAACTTTCTAATATATATTTAGAAAATAGTAATTATATAAGATATATTTAATTATTTTCTTAATTCCTATATATCTATATATTAGTATATTATAATATTATTAAATAACTTTCTTTTTTAATACTTAAAATATATAGATTAATCTATAAATTAGGATTAATCTATTGTCTTATTTTCTGATTATTTCCTCTAGGTCTATATCTAGGATTTTTTATATTTTTATATTATTTTTAGTTACCTTTTTGATTTACTTAATTTATTTATTATCTATAACTTTATTAGTTACTAAAAAGATTTAATAATTATATATAAGATTTTTTTAGTATCTATAGTTAAGATTATAGATATTACCTTTTTAGTCTTTTTTTTATAATTTAATTATTAATTTAAGGTATTTATTTAGCTATTACTCTTACTATTATAATATTTAATTCTATAATTATATTATAAAAAGACTTTTATTTATTTTATTTATTTATAAATAAGTTTTTTTATTATTATAAAGAATATTAAATTCTTATAATTTAATTTTACTATTATAATATATTTTACTCTTTCTAAATATAGTTTTTAGACTTTAAATACTAATATTATAGTTAATAATTTTTTATTATAGATATTATAATTAAATTTTATTTAAATTATCTTTCTAGACTAAAATATAATTAGTTATAGTTTTTTATTATTTTTTAGTTAAGTTATTCTTACTTTTAATATATAATCTAATATATCTATTTTAATAGTTATTAATTTCTCTAAATTATAAATTATTTATATTATTTATTCTATAAATAATTATTTTAGTTTATTAAATAATTCCTAGGCTTTATTATTCTATTTTTAGTATTTATTTTTTTTTATTATTTTATTAAGTTTAACTATAATTTTTCTAAAGTTATAGATATAATTCTAATAATAGTTATATAGTCTTATAAATTATTATATTTTTTTAAGATTTTTAGTGTTAACTACTTAATAATATTTTATATTTTTTTTCTTCTATACTAAATCTTTTATTACTAATTATATATCCTAAAATCTAATTTTTTAGATATAAAATTTATATTTTTTTAGTTTAAGAGTTATTATAGCTTTTTAAAGTTTTTAAAAGACTTTTTTATTATATTTAATATATTCTTTTATAGTTTTAAAAAATACTAGGATATTATTAAGATATATTACTATATAGATATTTAAATACTTTTTTAATATACTAAAAATAAATCACTGAAATATAGCTAATATATTAGTAAGTTTAAATAATATTACTATATATTTAAAATATCTATATTTTATTTAAAATACTATTTTTTATTTATTATTTATCTTAATTTATAGTTAATTATATATATTAGTAATATTATATTTTATAAAATATTTTATTTTATAGATTTAATCTTAGATTTTTTTAATTAAAAATAATAAATATTAGTTTTTAATAGTAATTGAATTTAATTATTAATAGTCTATATAAAATTATAAATTTCTATCTTTTTTTTTATAAAGATAATAGGGTATTTAATTAGTAATAATAATTTCTAGATATATCCTTTTTTTAGGTTTTTATTAATATAGGCTTATAATATTTCTAACTTAAAATTTAATAACTAATAAATTAGTTAAAATATAAGCTTTTTACTTTTTTTTTATCTTAATTTTATAGTTAAATAGATTATATTTTAGTAGTTTACTGTTTTTTAGTAATTTAAATATATCTTAGTATTTATAGTACTCTTTAGGTATCTATATTTCTTTTTTAGTTATATAAAAGGTTTTCAATTTATAGTTTACTATAATATATTCCTTTAGCTTATTATTAGTTATTTTTAGTAACTATTTTACTATTATAATAATATTAATATTTATAGTTTTATTTTATATTTTATTTTTAGGCTACTAACTCTATTTAATTTTATATTTATATAGATTATAATAAGTTCCTATTTCTTTAGAGCTAAACTTTTTATTATTTAATATCTTATATCTAGTTTATCTTTTTTTAGTCTATTTATATTTATAGTTTTTAAAGTAGATACTATTATATTACTAATTAATTTTTAAATTATACTATCTTAGCTATAGTACTTTAATTACTATATTATATTATTTTAATTTAGTAATATTAAAATATATTTTTTCTTAGTAATTTCTAATAATTATCTAAATCTATTCTATATAATAAGTGATTTTTAATCTTAGTTCTTATTTATATAGTTTAATAATTAATATAATTTAGCTTTTTAAACTATTAATATTTAGTATTTAGTACTAAACTATAGATTTATAAAATTTCTTATTATTTTAAAATTAAATATAACTTAAATAGGAATATTACTTTTTTTTAAGATTATTATTAAGGCTTTAGCTTTTATATATCTTCCCTATATAGTAGCTACTAATTATTATTTTTTTTAGTATAGTTTTTATATATACTATAGTGGTTTTAAATTAATTCTACTATAATCTATTTTATTAATTATATAGATTATATATAATTTATTATAGTATCTAATTATAGCTTTTAAATTATACTTTAGATATCTTATATATCTAATATATATATAGTCTTTTTATATATATAGATATATTCTTTTTATATCTTTAATATATAATACTAACTTATTACTATTAGATTTATTATAAAGCACCTTTTATAGGTCTTTTATATATAATATACTATCTAGATTACTTTTTTAGTTAAATTACTCTTAAGTTCTTAGATATTTATTTCTAAAAGATTCTTAAAATATTAAAAGTATTTTATTAGTTTTTTAAAATAATAGAGTTTTTTAAATCTCTAAAGTTCTTAATACCTCTATAAATATCTTTAAAATATCTATTTTTTATCTTTTAGATTCTTTTTTTAATAGCTTTTAAGAATTAATTATTTAATAACTATTTTAGATCTCTTTTTAATCTACTTTTATTTCTTAGTTTATTTATAGAAATTATTCTTATTTATTATATTTTTTAAACTATAAATTAACTAAGATTTTAGAGCTTATTTTTTTCTAAGCTTTTATCTCTTATTTATATCTAAAGTTTAGTTATAGTAAGTCTTTATACTCTAGCTATATTATTTACTTTTTTTTAGTATTATAATCTCTATCATTTTTAGATATAGATTATCTATTATCTAGTATTTTATTAATAGTTTATAGCTTTTATAGCTTAGCCTTTTTATTAAATAGTTTATAAAGTTATCTAAAGATATTAATATACTTTTTAACTCTTTTATAGGCTAGTTCTATTTTTTATTATTTAGTTAATTACCCTAAATTAATAATATTAATACTTTTATATATTAAGGTTCTTAGTTAATCTCTATTTTTTATTTATTCTTAATATATTTCTTTAATTTAGTTAATATCTTTATTAATCTTATCTAGGCTCTTTTTAATCTTTTAAATATTTCTACTTATTATTATAATAGTCTTTTATTATAAATTTTTATAGTTTTATAGTTTATTTATCTAATTATTTTAGATTATATCTAGTAGTTATTCTATATTATTTAGCACTATTTATTTAATTCTAGGCTTTAATACCTCTTTTAAAATATTTTTATCTATCTAAGTTTATTTATTTTTTATATAATATCTTCTTTCTTAGATCTTATATAATATTTATTTAGCCTTCTTAGCTTTCTCTACTCTATCTTTAAAGCCTTTATAGATCCTATTAAGTACTTCTTACACTTTTATAGAATATCCTTCTAATATCTAATATATTAGCTTTAGGCCCTATCCTAGATTCTACTTAGTATTAAATCTTTAAATTAGTTTATTTTATATTATATACTCCTCTTTTTTAAGTAATATAAATCTACTATAGCTTTTAGTTATTTATTTTATTTTTATATTTTTTTATTACATAGCTTAGTTTATTATATTTAAAATAAAGCTTCTTTTTTTACACTATTTCTATTTTTTAGTAGAGAGTTTTACTATATTAAATTTTATTAATTATAATCTATAAAAATCACTATAGATTTTTTTAGACTATTATAGTCTTTATTTATCTTTTTAATAATAGTATCTATTATTCTAGTATTATCTACTATATAATACTTTATTTTATTAAAGCTTCTATTTATATAGTTAGTTATTAAATTTAACTACTATTTTAATTATCTTTAATAATTTAGTAAATTAATTAATTAATATTAATTTATTCTTAATTTCTTCCTTAAAACCTTATTTAAATAACTAAATATATATATTATTATTATAGTCTAGATATAATATAATCTATTAGAATTTAGTAGTATATATATTTACTAAGCTAGTTTATTAGATTTATTTAAGTCTTCTTTTAGCTATTCACTAAATATTAATATCTCTAAAAGTCTATTTAAGCTTTTTTTTAAAGATTTAGTATATTATAAATATTTCTTTTATTATATTACCTTAATCTTTTATAGGCTTTTTATTAAATTCTTAAATATAAAGCTTAAACTATTTAAAAGCCTATCCTTAGAAATATATAGATATATATATCACTTTATCTATTTCTTCTATACAGTTAATTATATATAACTATATATTTATTTATATAAAAAATAATTATAATTTAGCTTAATCTTTATAGAAAAAGTCTAATTTAAATAATTTTATTATTAATAGCTATTTATATACTAATTAATCCTATAGTTAAGAAACTATCTTTATTAATTTAGTATTAGTAAAAGGTAGTAATAATATATATCTAGCTTATCCTCTCCCTATATTACTAATACTATTACTTCTTACTATTATTAGATTATAGTTAATAATAAAATATTAATTATTTTATTAACTTTACTTAAATCTTAAACCTTAGTATTTAATATATCACACACTAACTAATTATCTACTACTATATTAGCCTTACTACTTTAAAAGTAATACTTCTTTTAGTAGCTATAGTCCCTCTAAATATATCTATCTCTTATCACTGCTATTATACTAGCCTTATATAGGTCTAAAGTCTATAAAGTATTTATCCTAAAAGATATATTGATTAAGGGCGCTAACTAAGTTAGTTACTTAGAGATAGTAATCTCTAAGTAAGCTTTTAAGGTTATTAGATATTAGTTAGGGTATCAAGCAATATAAAGTCAAATAAAGACAGATTATATCCTAATCTAGGTGTTCTAAATATAATAGTTTAATTAAACGCGAAGAACTAAATATATACTAGTGAATAAGCGTCCTTATATATCCAGTCTATCATATTGCTAATAAGACCATGTCTCATCGTTAATATCTTCCAAGCTTATCACCAATAAGTCTGCCCTTATCGCCAATAAGTCCTGGTTATACGATCCAATCCTTCTCTTATTGTAACCTAAAGGTTTCCTTATGTGACTCCTAAGTTGATTAGTTATCACTTCTCCATCTTCATGCCTTAGTGTGTTGCCGATGCTAGGTCTGTAACACTTAGTTCTATAGTATTACTATTTTATTTTTTAGCTTTTTAATTTACTAAGGTCTTATATCACTAAAAATACTTTATTTTTATTACTTTTTTATATTAGCTATAGCTATTTATTGTGTAAATATACTGATTTTAATAATAATATAATAGATCTAATACTATATTATTAGTTTTATAATTTATTTATTTTTTTAGTTTTAGTACTTTTTCATAAATACTATCTATTTTATCTAAGTTTATCTTTTTTTATAATAATTATTTAATTATTTAGTTACTCTTTTTTTATTAGTTCTATATTAGTTATACTTAGATTAATTTTTAAAAACTATTTTAGTACCTTTAATTTAATTATAAAATTAGCTATAATTAGTCTTATAGCTATTTTTAATAGGATTTTATCTATTTTAAGTGTTATTAAGATATTTTATTTATTTAATTTTAAATATATTTTTTATATAGATTAGTGAGATAGATATACTTTAAAAGGATATATTTAACTATTTAGTTTTTATTGTTATAGCTATAGTAAAGGTTATTATATTAATTAATTTTATTTAAATATACTAAAAAGGCTATATACCTTATTTATAGCTAAATTAAGACTAATAATATTATTTTTTATATATTTTATTAGTATAATAGATTTTTTTAGCTAGTATTTTAATTAAATATTTAGTTAGTTTTATAGTCTTTCCTTTTTTTTATACTTTTATTTATTATAGTTTAATCTTTTATTAGATATTTTATTTAGCTATAAATAGTAAATAGATATAGTTATTAAATATATTAATTTTAATTTTATTAGTTATAGCTTTTTTAGTAAATTAGTCTATATATTTATTTTTTAAAATACTATTATAATAGGAATTTATTAGAATTTTAGCTAAATATCTTTTAAAAAGAGCTATTCTAGAAATTTTATATATAATATTAAGTAAATCTAGTTAAAAGGTATTTAAGGTTAATAGATAATTTATAAGATAATTTAGTTATTAATAAAGATAATTACTTTTTATGTAGCTTAACTATTTAGTAGTTAAAGGTCTTTTTTAGCTAATATAAAGATTAGTTCTATAATTTTTAGTTTTATAGTATATACTATTAAAAAGCTAATCTAGCCTATTTAGTTTTTTATATACTAATTAATATTTATTAGTAATCTAAAGGTTATAGCTATAGCTTTAATACTATTTTTAAATCTACTATTATTAATATAGATTATTAATAGTATTTTATATAATTTTATTTTAATAATATGTTTATAATCTTTTTTAGCTTATTTATAGTTTTTAATAAATATCAGTAAAGGTATTTATTATAGTTTTTAGATAAATATTTTTATTTTTTTAGTCTATTTTTACTAAAATAGCTTCTAGATAAAATATAAAATATTTATTTATTTATTAAATTTAGGTTTTTATTAGTATTTATTTATTTTTTTTTATATTTATTTTAGATATAGTATTATAGTATTATTTTAAAGATAGTAAAAGATAGTTTAGTTTTAATTTTAAAGCTATTTTTTTATTAGTTTATCTATATATAGTTTAATTAAAAGTAGATTAAATCCTATATTAAAGGTATTAATTACTATTATTTTAAATATATTACTAATAAAATATATAGCTTATTTTTAAATAAAGGTAAATTAATAAATAATTTAGTTATATATTTTTACTATTATTAGTAATAGTTAAAACTATACTAATATATTATATATTATTTATAGAATTATTACTATAAGATATATTTTTTATATAGTAGTTAAGGATATATCTTAAATTAATTTAGCTAATTTTTATAGTATTTATAGGCTAGTATTTATTTTAGTTAATACCTTTTATTAATACTATTAAATTAATAGTTATAGATATAGTTAAAAGCTAAAATATCTTTTTATATTTTTATTAGTCTATATAATTATCTTAGTTTTAAGTATTTTTAGTAAAGTAAAATAAGGTTTAATACTATTTATAAGATTAATAAAATAGACTAATAAGTACTTTTTTAAGTTAAAAATTAATATATATTAGTTAGTTTAGAGCTATAGTAATTAATATTTTTAGTGTAATATATAAATAGTTTTTTTTTTTAAAAATATTTAATTATAATTAAATGAAATTATTCATTTAGCTATATACTATTATTAATAACTGATTATTAAGTTTATTTTTTAAATATGTATTTAGCTATTCTATATTTAGTTTTATTTAATAGCTTTTTATATTAGTATATTACTATTTTTTTAATATATATTTTTAAAATATATATTATTTAATTAAGTTAATATTATAGAGATAGTATAGGATTAATAAAATTAGTAAATTTTAAAAAAATATCTATTAGTATAAAAATTCTATTAAAAAGGCCTTTTAGTATATAAATATAGATATTTTAATTAGTTAGAAATATTTTAACTTAAAAGATTAGTTAGCTAAAATCTTTTTTTTTAGATTATATAGTAGCTAAATATAGAAGATATTATTATATATAATAAAAATATTAAATATAAATATTAATACTATTAGTATATCTCTTTTTTATATATATTTAATTTAATTAATAATTTAGTAAATAATATAGTTAGTTAAAATATTTTTTTAGCTATTTAGGTAAATATTTAATAATAAGCCTATTTTCTTTATGTTAGATTGGAGAATTCCTATTAGGAATATCTATTTATCTGATTCTGATCTAACCAGGATTTGAACTGGAGACCTTTCCCTTTTCCACCTATTATTTCAGGTATCTATTCTTTCTACCCTTCTATTCCGCTAAATTAGTATCTAAGAGATGACCCTCCTTCTATTTAGACTATCTACCCCTTTTTTCTGTTCTATAATACAGGAATTGTATTTCTGCTTAAAGTCTACTATCCTACCTAATTATACTTAATTATTCTATCTATTAGAGTTATCTATCTTCTAGATTTATTATTTAGGTTAAATTATACTAAACCTAAAGGAGGTATATCAGATTAAGCTATCCTAATTAGATATAACTAAATATAACTAACTTAATTAAAATTATATTTAAATATTCTTTTAGTTGAGTGGTTTATAAAGTCTAACAGTTATAAGCCTAGATACCTCTTTTTTAAGTGTATATCTATCTTTATCTTAATTATATTATCACTTTTTCAATAAATCATTTTCCTTCTTTAGCCTTAATGCCTAAACCTTTGATCTTTTAGGTATTAGTAGGTACTAAAGCTGCTATTATCCTATATATATTAGATAACTAGATCCTATAGTCTAACTATATTTAGTAAACTTCTAGAATCTATAATATATAGTAATATATTAATCTAGATTAATTAACTTACTTAGTTCTTCTATCCTAACTATATAAATCTACTATCTTTACTATCTAAAGAGATACTAGATCTCTGCTTAATTTTAATAAGGCTTAATAATTAATATAGACCTAAATATACTATAATTATAAGATTAATTCTTAAGATTATAATTAAATCTTTAGCTATACTAGTTATATAACTAGTTATATCCTATCTACTCTCTTTATAGATAATTAATAAATTATATCTAATCTTAATTAACCCTATAATATTATAGTAATACTATATAATAAATATATTCCTTTTACTAAAACCTAAAAGTATTATATAATCTACTAATAATATCTATTCTAGTAAAGACCTATTAAAAATTAACTAATTAATATATAGCTAACTAAATAAAAGAGCCTTTTTTTTAAAACAAAAATACTAAATATAAATAAAATATAAGACCCTTAGTATTTATTATATAATTTCTTAGAATCTATTATATCTCTATCTTTATATTTTATAGAATTTTAGTATAATAACTTAACTAATTAAATAAAAAAAAGTAAATCTATTAATACTTTACCTTTTTTTTTAGCTTAATTAAATACTATTATAAATTAATTTATTTTAATCTATTTTAATTAAAAATTTTATTATTAAAAATATTTTATATTATTTTTTAGTCTAAATTTAATTAAAAAAATCTATAATAAAAAAAATAATATTATTTATATAATAAAGACCTATATAAAGGTTTATATAATTTTATTAATTACTATTATATTAATGTTAAAATTTAATTAATTAATTAAAAGCTATTTAAAAAAGCTAAAGATTAGATTAAAAAAGTATATAATTACCTTAAATTTATTTATATATAAAAAAAAACTATTAAATCTATATTATCTAAATTTATAAATAACACTATATTTAATAAAAAATTAGTATTATATATTTATCTAATAATTTAGATATATTTATTTATTTAATTAAGAATTATTTTATAAGACTAACTAGTATATAATATAGTATTTAATATCTATATATATAATAATTATATATAATTTATTAATTATAAACTATATATATTAGCTAAAGAAGTCCTAGTTAGGGATAGCTCTACTATAATCCTTAGATATAGAATAGCTTTATTCTGACCTAGCTAATTATATAATAGGTAGCCCTTCTATCTTAAATAGTGTATATATATACTAGATTTCTATTTTAATATCTTCTCTATATTATATATAGAATCTATTAAAATCTTTTATTATATATATCTTTATTTTTTTAAAAATTAAATAGATATATCTATCTATTATAGCTATATATACTATTTAGGGTTTATACTATATAATTTAGGACTAAAGACCTATTTATTTCTACTAATAAACCTATATAATTAAATCAGTAGAGCCTTATTTAGCTTTAAATATTTTTAATTTATAGCACTAGTAACTAAAATATATTAATACTAAAACCTTAACCTATTTAAAATTAGCTACTATAAAAGTCTTTATTAAATTAATTAATTATATATCTAAAGAGGATTAAATAAATACTATTAAATTATATAATATTTACTAAAAAAGTAAAATTAAATACTAAATATCTTACTATTCTATAAATATAAAATAAAAACTACTTAAACCCCTATATTAGGACTTTATATATATAATCTATATATTTAATTATAATATTTATATTAGCTATTTATTTTATTTTATTACTTAATACTATTTATTAAAAAATATTAGATTAAAAAACTAAATCTTTAAAGCCCTATCTAATAAAATATAGTTTATTAATATCTATTTTAGTATTAAACTAAAATAAATCTACTATAATAAAGACTAGAATTTTTTTTTATTAGTTAGTTTTCTTAAAAGAATTAAGACTAATATTACTTTACTTTATTATTCTAAAATAAATAGTTATATAGAATATATTAATAAATTAATTATTTTATTAACTAGATCTATATATATAAATATTAATTTTTTAGAAAATTTATAGCCTAAAATTATAAATATAGTAATTTATATCCTAAATTAAGTTTTAAATTACTAATTAAAATAAAAATTACTATATTAGGCTTTATTTAATTAATTTAGTTAATTATAATTTAGCTATATAAGACTAAAACTAGATTTATTAAATCTTTAAGTTTATAGATATAAAATCTATATTTATATTAAAAACCTTTTATATTCAAAAGAATTAGTTATTTTATTAGTTTTAATATCTTAAGTATACAGTATATCTAGATTTTTTAATTAAATTATATTATTTATATATATAACTATATTTTTAATAAGACTAATTTTTTTATTTTTTTTATTTATAATAATATATTTATTTTTAATAATAATTATTATTAAATTAAGATATTTATATTATCTAAATTTAATAAGATTATTAAAAATATTAATATACTAAAATTTTTTTCTTTTATAACTATTATAAATAATATAAATAGTATAAATCTTAATATAAATAAAATAAATAATAACTACTAAAGTTTTTAAAATTAACTAAAAAAAAATAATCTACTATTTTTATAACTTAGATAATAAGATTATTAAAAATACTTTACTCTTTCCTTTTATATCTAAAAAAATTAATAAATTAGAATCCTTTAATATATTAGATAATAATTATAATTATATATCTTTTTTATCTTAAATATACTTTATATATAATATAGAACTAATAAAATAATAGCTTTTAAAATTAATAGTTATAATTAATAATACTAGATTTAATTAAGATATTTATCTTAGTTTAAAATATTCTAGATTATTATTATTTAACTTAATTAATAAATAATATTAAACTAATACTATTAATATATTATTATACTATTTCTTTATAATCTTACTAAATTAGCTAAAAAAGATCACTATTAATAATCTTCCTTTATTTTCTAATTTACTATATAATATTAATTACTATATCTATAAATCTAAGTTCTATAATATAATAAAAGTAAAATATTAAAAGCTAAATCAGATAAATATATAAATTTTTATTTTAAAAAATAATATTATTTATTTATATTAGACTAATTATCTTAATATTAATTAATTAAATTATACTATTTATTAGATTTTACTATTTTAATAGGTTTTTTCTTATAAATTAGATAAAAATAGCTTTTTATTTTAGTTTAAAATATATATATATATATATATAGTAATTTTTAATTAATTAAATTTTTAAATATTTAAGTTACTATCTTTATTACTAGATTTTTTAGGATCTTATTAGCTATTATTACTATATTTAATTTAAATATATAGTAAATAAATATAGTAAATATCTTTTTAAATAGTATTTTAAATAAAGAGATTTACTATTATATCTTATTTAGTTATAATAAAATAAATTATATAATTTATTTAAATTATATATTTCATAGTTTTAAGATATTATTTTTTTTATAGTAAAAAGAGATTAGATTAAAATTAATCTAATTAAGCCTTTTTTTTATTTTAAAAGATCTATATATTTATATAGATAAAAAAATTATTATTATAATTTTTTATTAATAATCTATTTAATATTTATTATTTTAATAATTATATCTATACTATAGAAATTAAATAAAAATTATATATTTTTTATAATTTTAAAAAAATAAAAAAGCTCTTTTTATTTATTAATATAAAAATTATCTAAAATTAACTAACTAAAAAGCTATAGATTTACTAAGATTTTTATATAAAAAAAATATTTATTAATTTTAAATAACTAATTTAAAATTACTAAAAACCCTATTTTTAAAATAAAAATCTTTACTAATTTAACTAATTAAATAAAAATATTATTATTAATTAAAACTAATATTATATTTATTAATAAATAGTTAGTTTTATTTTATTTATTATTATTATAATCTATTTTAATCTAGCTAAAATATACTAGATCTTTTTTAAATTTATTTATTAACTTTATTTATATTATTTTTATATAATAAAGTATATAATTTTATATTAGTATAAAACTAAAAATTATATAATTATATATAATAGTATTTATTTCAATCTGATTTTTTAAATAGTAAATAATACTAACTATAATAATAATATAGAGTAGAAAAGCACTAAAAATTATATATTTACCTTATTTAGTAATTTTATTAATTAAATATTAAAAAATAATAAACTATTATTATATTAACTATTAAAGCTAAATTTTTTATTTTATTAGTAATATCTAAATAGTTTCTATAGATTTAGTATTTATTAAAAATAATCTAATTTAATCTAAAATATAATATCACTATAATATATAATAACTAAAGAACTATTAATTTTTTAATTAAAAAAAATTCTATTTTTATTACTAAACTATATTATATAGATATCTATTATTATTAGCTATAGTAAAAGATTTAAATAGATAAAATTAAAATTAAATAAGTTCTATTTAATTAAATAATTATTAATAAAATAATAAAGACTTTTTTATTTAAATAGTATTTATTTTTTATAGATTAAATAAATCTAAAGGATATTATTATACTTTTTTTAGTTTAATTTATTTTATCTCTATCTTCTAAGCTAAAAAGGGTATATTAGATTAAAGAATTTTTATTAAGAATATTTATTTAATTCTGATTTAACTAAGATTTAAACTAAAAATTTTTTCTTTTTCTATTTATTATTTTAAGTATCTATTTTTTCTACCCTTCTATTCTACTAAATTAGTATTTAAAAGATAACCCTCCTTCTATTTAGACTATCTACCCCTTTTTTCTATTCTATAATATAGGAATTATATTATAAATCATATATTTATTCTAAATTATCTATTCTACTGCTATTTAGCTAAGTAGATCCTATTTTCCTATTATTTACCCCTATTATTATATAATCGTTCTTATACCCTATATAGACTACCAGCTTTCTTATCTAGAACTATTATCCTTGATCAATTCAATTTATCCTATCTATTTAAAGCATCCTTCTAGATCAGGAGTAGTGCCATTCTGGCCTAAGGCAGACCCTTACCTAAGTCCTTAAACTCCTACACTTTATAATATAACTAATTTAGTATATAATTATTAATTTAAAAAATTTATTAAAAATATTTAAAAAAGCTATTAGCTAATATAATTTAACTAACTAAAAATCTTATTTTTTTATATAGTATTATTATAATTAATTTTTAAAAATAAACTAGATTATAGCTAATTTATATATATATATATTAAATAACTAGTAAAGAGTCTTTATAATTATTAGTATTTTAATTAACTTTTACTAAAAGGAGTTTAGTAAGCTATTTCTTTTTTAAAATTTTATTTATATTACCTAATTTAACTATATTTTTAATCTTATACTATATAATCTTTAAGAAGTTAATATTTTTTAGATAATATTCTTAGTTAATATTTAATAGATTTAGTAAGGATAATTATAAAAAAAAGATAGCTTTAAATCTCTATATATATTTTTTTACTGCTTTTAAAAAAGATTTGGCTTTAAAGGTTTTTAATAAAAATATAATTTTTTATTTATAAATACTTTACCTATTTTTAGCCTATCTTAATAATTTTTATAGACCTTAGGGTTTTTTTTAATAGTTTATTATATTTTTTAATAATGACTATATATAAATATTTTTTTAATAATATATTTTTTTTAATTTAGCTATCTTATATTAGATCTAGTTATTTAAATATTAAATCTTAGTAAACTAGTAATATAGATAGTATATAGTTTTAATAGTTTTTTTATTATTATTTCTTTTATGTGGGCGGAACCGGCTAGTTGATGGTTCAATTCTGCCTATGGCGTAGGCAGCCACTTTTCTGCTATGGACTGGTTCTATTAGCACTCCCACATAGCAGCATGTATATAAAGCTAGCTTTATCAGGCAAATGAATCCATCATCATCATCATCATCATCAATAACAGGGGAGGAGAAGAAAGACTAGTGTAAAGCAAGAGCTCCTTGAGGCCAAGATAGGTATTATATAGTATATTGCACACATCTAAAGAAAGTCCCCCTTTGTAAAACGAGAGCTATATCCACTAGCCTTGTTCATCATTTCCCGTCTCTGTGTATTAGAGATACTAGAAGAAAGCGCCATATCTTTCTCGCGGTCAAAGGCGCGCGCTCTTGGGTCATCTTCTTTCTTCTCGCGAGCGTGAGTTTGATTATTCAACCAAGTATTTTTGCCAGTATGATCCTATAGGGGGGAAAAGATGGTTAGCACCTGGTAAGCTCCTTAGCCTGGATCTGTAGATCTCACATTGAATTTCTTAATCTTCTCTTCCATGGCTTTGGCCCGGGAAGTATTAGTGATTGATGATGATTCCCCCGTATTGTCAGATGAGGCACTGACGCCCATCACTTCATCCTGGAGGCGTCGCATCCTCTCCTCTGGTGTTTCGACCCACGAAGGATCAGCTTGCTTAGAGCTTTTTGCATGCGCCGATTTGCCAGTCTGAAACTTCCGACTCTGTACCCGTGTTGGGTCAATTTTGTTGGCCCAGTCACTGTTGTCGGGTGGTTGCAGCATCCACTGATCCCGTCGACTTTCGATGCTGTCGGACTTTGCCTTGGAAGGAGTTGACTTATGTTCTGGCTGGTCTTGAGGAGCTGTAGAATCTCCGTTGGCCGGTGGCAGACTGGGTCCAAAATCGTCATCACTATCGCTGTCAGACTGGCTGTGGCTTTGTGTTTGGTCTGGCCCAGAAAGCGAAGTGGGTGGTGGTAAAGAGGGCCCTATCACTCTCCGCTTGGGCGATGGTGATATTTTACCCTCAATGTCATCCTCAGGGGAATCAAATTTCCGCTTTTCATTCGACCTCATTGTCTGTAAGATTAGCGAAAAGAGAAAGGAGGAGGAGGAGGGGTGGAGGAGGGGAGGTGGTTTGTGGAATTACTACATAGGAAAAACCAATCATGGGAGCACCGGATCACGTGATGAGGATGTATATCCAGCGATTCAGTAGTACCAAGAAACATATAATGGTTAATGTACTTAAAGATGACCAATATTCAGTATGTGAGAAACTAATCCTTGTATTTGCTACACATATGGATACTTACTGCTGAATGGGTACCGCACCAAACATAGGGCTTCTTTGTATATAGTACATACTGGATCACCGTCCCTGGTTATCTTGCGCCGAGCCACTAGAAACCGCACTACCCATATACTGTAATGTTCGAGCATGCGTGTCTACGAGAACTCCCTTCAATCTCTTAAATCCTCCCTTGTGTATATAGGCTTGATTTATCCCGAGGAAATTGTGCCGCCCAGACCCTCAGAGCTTACCTGCAGTGATGTCATTTGTAGATTTCAAACCGAGCATCCACATCTGCATCGCTTTAGCCAGGATCTCGGGATCAATTGCAATTTGAGAACGTAGATATTGACAGCCACACCAGTAGCTATATAAGAGCATGATGAAGTAAAATTCCACGTATGTGTAGTATTCATCAAAACGAACTGTGTAATCACAAACTACCTACTATAGACCAACTGCCGTGCACCGCCTACCTTTCCAGGTAAACCATTGCTGCCCCGCCCGGATGTGTCTTCAACAAAGCTCCAAGTCGTCCTCAAATTCGTTCTCGTTCTCAACTGCCAAGTCAAGCTCGGGTTTCGTTCTTAAGTTTCCCTGTTGAATAGCCGACAACCATCTTTGCTGAAACCTGCACCATATTTCTTCACTAGCCCCCTTCCTGGGAAATTGATTCGCTCACCTTTGCTGAATGGGCGGCGACCTCTTTGAATGATGCGATTCTCTACTGTCTAGGCCTGGCCTCCCCCACTGTTGATATCTCACACAGAGCATGATTGAAATATCTGCGCCTTCCTATGAGGAGTTGCAAAATGAATCCTCAACCGTCCCCGGCGCAGTCTCGACCAAATCAAGAGGAAACATCTGCTTTGGTTCAACCGAAGACGAGCATACTCTCCAATGACAAACGACCATCAGCATCATCACACAGTGCAGAATATCGACAACAGATCCTTCTACCAAGCCACGATGATGAGAAATTGCCCAGTCGTCCTCGACGATTCCTGGTCCAACCGCTGGAGACAACTTCGCGAAGCTCTCATAGGCCTCAGGCAACTCCAGCCCCGAACAGCGCACAAAACCATAGTAAAGCCTTCAATTCCCCTCCCGGCGATCAAAACCAACCAGGAGAGGGCCCTGCGCGCCGGCAAATTCTGCCAGGAATTATCGAAACGACCGAGGTCAGTAACCGAGGGACCACCCTGGCGGCTACAAAAACGCCGGCGCCAGGTCACTCTGACGGCGCTGCCATCGGCCCGAGACGGTTTAAGCCGGAAATCCTCGAAACAGAGCACCGATCTGTGAAAGGGAAGTTGTCTGAAATTTCTCATCAACGTGATGCCCGAAGCACATCGATAGCCCTCACCAGCTTGCGGTCACAACCATCGGGAGCCGCACATCAGTGGGATTGCAATCGGGACACTTCCACACACCTAACCGACTCCAAGTTCTCTTATGTAAACCTTCTCCGCCGGTACGAGACTCGGAGGCACTCATTCCGCGTTCCAGAACTCCCTCCTATCCCATCCAGTAGCAGCAGCGAGGAATCCGCGGAATCTGCAGAATCCACGTCTCCGTCCTCAAACCCCACTAAGGCGTCCCAGAAAAGGACCGAGGACCAAAAAACTGGAAAAATTTTTCGAGAAAGCTGCGATGGGGAGTTCTCAGAGTATCTACTCTCTCTCGCTGCTCGTTCGGCTCAAAAGCAATTGAAGGAGCAGGCGCTCGCCGCCTTTCCGAACGAACAAGTCTACCAGCCCGTAGACCATTTCGCCATCGATGAGGAAGACAGAGAAATAGAAGAGGAAGGCTGGATGTATCCTCAAACACATCATCTCAAGTCCCGGCGCCAATCCTCCGCAGATCTCACCTGGGAACTCGAATACATGCGACAACACAAGGAAGACGCTGAGCAACGACTTCGGGCAATGGTAGCACCTCAGAATGCTAATATGGTGTCCACGGGACGTGATATGATCCAAAAACCTCCTGGTGTAAGGCCACCCATGCTCGGACACGACATTGTTCTGCCCTGGAGCCAATCGCCAGACGGAACACTCTGTGAAAGCAACAGTGTCGATAAGAGCTCGCAAACACCTCCAGATCGTTGCATCGGCTGTGGTGGTCTCTGGTGTGCAACTAATAGAGCTGAAGATGGGCGAGGGCCAGGTCTTTGGATGGGTACTTGTCGCAAAGAAAAGAGCCATGGACGGGGATCTCCAGTATTAACTGGAATTATGACCCCGATGACCCAGAATGAGTCCCAAGTAAGCTCTCATCTGTTTTCGGGTCCTCGTAGGAGCCATCGAGATACATTGACCCAAGATGGACCTCGAAATGACGTTGATACTACCGGAAAGACCCTCGATGATGAATTCCACGATGGGTTTGTCACACAAATCTACAATTACCTCTCCCTGGGCTATCCTTGCGTTGCTCGATACTACGACCATGAACTCAGCCGGATCTCTGCCATTACCGTCGATAGTCTTCGACAGGACGATTCGCACACCGATGCGCGTGGCTATGTGGTTGCTCCAGATAATGACACCACTGTAGCATGTAAGAGATGGAAGGCCCTTCGTCTCTATATACATGAATGGGCTCGCCAGCAGCCGAGCATGGCAGAGGATGACACGGCCCTTGAGGCGTGGGGGGTCCCGGAACGGAGAGGAAGCTGGGCAGTCTGAAACCCCCGTCTCCCATTTTGATTTGATTATTTGTGTCTCTTATGGTCTGCCAGCATTACATACCCAGCGTGTCGAACTAATAAAAATTTGCATTCTCAAGGCCATAGCGCCGCTTGTGGGTCTGATTTCTTTTATCTGCAAGCTGGTCTCGACCTGAATTCCCCGTGTAGACTTGAGCGGAAGTCACAAATAAGCTGGCGAATTTGTCCAAGTTCGATGAGAGCACAACGGCCCTGGAGGTGGAAGCATCCTGCCATGTCTCTCACCATTGGGGATATACTGAGAAAGGGCTATCCCTTGTATGAAACACCGAAATATGCCGCGACTGAGCTGGTGACAGGACTCAACAACCTTAGCAGGGGGCCGTTTTCTGAATCCAGAGCACCTCGTGGGTGTAGAAAAAAGTGGCGTCACAATGCCGAAATCGTCATCAAGAAACAGCAACAGTCCTGCCAGATATTTATGGACTGCCTATCGCCCTATCCGCAGTACTGAATTAATGAGTGTGCTCATTCGAAGACGGCTGAGCCAGCATACTTCCTCTTCGCACTGTCTCATGCACAATACCTGGGAAGATCTTCTGCTTGGGGACGACCTCATCTGGACCGGCAGAGTTACTGCTGGCGGGATTGGGAAACTCACTCCCGCAAAGATGAGCTCGACTGGGTTGACTAAATAGCGTACCCGGGGAAGTTGCCTGATCTGTGATATGCGGATCAGAGCAAGGACTGTCGGGGTCCTTGGTTGACATAGGAGTAGGATCTTGATTACAGAACCCAGATGGCTGCGTAGCGGTCGATTGGGGGGAAGCTGGTCGAGTTATTCTGGACGAGTTGACTGCGACGTTTGAATTGAGAATATAAAAAGAGGGTGACATGGACATACTTTGAGCCCCGGGTTTCATAGAGGTATTTGTGGCAGTATGGAGGAGACCAGGGGCCAACCCGTTGCGTCCATCGGTACCGGACCTCTCTGAATATCGCTCGATTCTGGTTTGAGGGGAAGACAGTTCGATTAGCCATTCTGTCCTTATCTCTTGTCGCATTCTTCTGACCGAAGAGTATCATCACTCACAAGGACAATTCTGCCATCAGAGTTTCGTGCCGGAAGGCCTCACGAATGTCGGGAACGTTGCTTTTTGCGACGTTGTTGCCAGCCACTCCCGGGGAACTGCACTGCGAGCCAAGCCATCTTTGTTTCAAAGGGAGCTCGAATCCACTTTGGTCAACCGAATGTTTGGCTAGCTCACACATATCGACTGCGCTAAATTTGTAGATCTGGGCGGCCACAGAATACTCCTCAATCAAAGGTTCTTTGGTAAAAGCAAACTGTAGTGGATCATCGGTGGACAAGGAAACATTTAGTCCACGCTTGAAAAAGCTGGCGCAGGGGTTCTTATCGTAAGTAAGAAACAATGCGTTATTGCTGAGCGGCGACATGGCAATGCCAATCTGGTCAAGGTAGTAGAGGTATTGTAGCAGAGGGACCTTGCGTAGGAGAATCCCATGACTGATGCTTTGACAGCACAGAAAGCCCACGGCTAGATGGTCCGGATCCCCTGCTTCACCACAATGGGGTCGCAGAACGAAGGTATTGAACCCCCGACGTTGCCGCCAGTTATTGAGAGAGGCGATGTTGGCAAACATGAAGTAGATCCAGTAGCTATACGGCGGGTTTTGTTTCGTGTCCCATTCCCTCGGAATGGGATACTTTCTGTAAAACCGACGTTCGGCCTTGCTCTCATCATCGACGCTATCGAAACCGACAACACGTTGTAGGAAGATATGAAGTTTGGGGTGACTGGAAGGATCATTGGTCACTTCAAATAGAGGCTTAAACACGTTGGTAATAACCTGTTCAAAGTTCTCCATCATTCCACTTGACTTGTACACGTCGTAGAGACGTGGGACCTGGATTAGCCAGCGGACATTGGGGGAGAAGAGCTTGTTGTCCACCACCCACGCGGCCAACTTGTCCCATTCTTGAATAGATCGCCCATATATGGAGATCCGCCACTCGACCATTTGATACTTGCTGGATTCAAGGTCGGAGATGACTTCTTTGGTAATCTCAGCTAGATAGCGACCCTTGATGTAGTTGTCTGTCTTCAGGAAGATCTCACGAAGACGGGATTCCCCCACAGGATTATATTTCAGGTTGAACTTGTCGAACCGATGGAAGGAGTCGGTGTGCGCCTATGAGATTTGGTCAGTCATGAAACGAACCAAGGGCACGACACGCAGACTTACATGCATATCCAATGTATCAATGCTGAGGTCATAGGCTGTTAGATTGATGCTCTCAAAGACTTCTCTCAGTGTCAGATGCTTTCCATCTCGAAAGAGAACGACCTCATCGGGTGATTTCCTCATTTTGCTTTTGATGAAGCGAAGAAGGTGTTTCTGATTCATGCATGCCGAATGATGAACATGGGTATCCACTTTACGGACATTGTAAAAATCTCGATGTGGCACTTTCTTGCTGTCGGCGATCTCCTGGTATTCGTTGAGTAAGGTGTAGAGTTGGAACTTGCCCTCCAGGTAGGATAGCCGTTTGAAAGCAAAACTTTTGGCCGGTCCATCCGTCGAGACATCCACCACGGCGTCTAAATCCATATAGAAATCTCGAAGTGAGGGTATCTGAACAGCTGGTTCGTGCCGATCGGCCGCGATCTCCGATTCGTACACTTGATATACACTGTTGCCATCCAACCGGTATGTCCAGGATGACGGTCCTGGGACAGGTAATAAGTCAGCCATATCGAAATCCTCCCCAATATCTTCACCCATCTTTCTCTTCTTGCCAGCCAGGTCCGACGGGCCCCCGACACTGCCTGGCTGGTATTCCTTGCCATCATCCCAGGCTGGCTCGGGCGGAGGGGGGTAGACGACCCATTCAGATCGGTCTCTCGGATCGTCACCGGGCCTCTGCAGGGATAGCCCCATATACTTAGCACGGCGATCCAAAAGATCCCTGATCTTGCGGTAGATGGCATTCAACTCCGACGTGACAGCATCTCCCCCGGGTGCAAAGCTGTTGGCTCCCTGAGACAGCCCAATGCCCAGGCCAGCTCTGCGAAGGCCCTCTGCTGCCGGTAGGTAGGGTCCCTGAGTATGAGCGACGCCCAGAGGCATAGCTTGGTCTCGAGCTGAGTGATCTGCGGCCAACTGGCTAGCCTCCTCCTGGTAGGCTCCGTCGGGTCGCAGGCGAAACGGAGATCCCTGATGCTCGTGTGGCCGCGAAACTTGAGGCTCATCCCGCACAGCCTGGCTCTTAGGCTGAAGAATGGTATCCGGGGCGGTTGTGACTAAACCTTCCTCGTGTGGCTCGGTGACGGAGCGTCTATCGGGCTGTACCGGGCTTGCTGGCATTGTATTGTCGCCACTCTTCGATGCCAGCTGATGATGCTGATAGAAGAGTTTGGCTTCAGCGTGGCTCATGGACTTCTCGTAAGCATAGTCGTAGGTGGCTGTCTTCTGCTGTTGATCTCGAGGCAAAATATCGGCGCCCGAGCCCTGCGACTTCGGATTTTCATGGATTGGTGAGCTAAGGGAGCTCTCACGAGAGCCCTGAGAATGAGAAGGTTCATCGTAGGGTGACGCGCTGGCATTGAGATTGTGACCGAGCATGTCAGACTCGGAAGACCCCATGACCTTCCCACTTGATTGCAGTACAGGAGTGAATCGGAAATGGATATTAGATGGGAAGGGAAGCAATCAATATTCAGAAAGGGCGACAGGAAAGCGGAAAAGTGGAAAAGGCAGAGGGGAAGAGACAGAATCACTGTATTCTGGGAGAAGGTGAAAGCTGCATGATGTATATGATTTTTTTTCGTTCTTGTGGTCTCAGTGGGCGTCGCAGGGCCAGAATCGAGTGGATCCGAGGAGGCTGAGTCACTCGGTGTGTTTTGTATACCGTGTCTTGACGGGGAATGTTGAAAAAATCTCTATAGATAGGTCCCGAGTTCCTAATCTGGAGGGATTATTGAGTAGGAGTTTAGTGTGCTCTTTGTAAGAGATCATGCGAGGTAAAGAGACAAGGACATGATGGCGAGGACTACTATGACGTGACGACCGACGTGTATAACTAACTAGTTATAGATCGTTAGATACATACAGTGGCTACATCTGTTATAGCTCGTTCTCCGTCATCCTGGAGTGGACCCAACTTCCTTTCCGCCAGGCGACCGTCATTCCTCCACATCTCAATCATCAACTTCTGGTTTCTCTCGACCACGTTGCGAAGTGGCAACTATCCATCCCTTAATCTTGATCAATTCCATATTCCATCTGTACTCCGTTTCTGTGTCTCGTTCGGTGAGCAACCCCCTCACTTAACTTCCAACTACCATTTCCCAACCCCTCAAAATAGCCCCTAAGTTGGGTTCGGTTCTGTGACTGACAAGCTTGTGCATGATACAGCTCCCCCCTCCATTCCCCCTCTTCACCTGCCATATCTTGTCAAATCGTGGTAACGCTTGGAGTTTCCTCCCCGATCCTCCGTGTTTGTCGCAAGCCATGGCGTCTCTCAATCTTTCAGCCAATGGTCCGTCCATATCGAAGAGCTACCAGGCTGTCGTGAACGCTTCGCCCTCCAGTGCTGGTTCTCCTACCTACGGGCAATGGGCTGTCTTCTCTGTCTCAACACCACTTGTCAGCGCATTCCAGCAGGATGCGGGGAGCAAAGAGAGTGTGTTGAAGGTTCAAAGCACGGGAGGTCGGTTACCCCTGCTTTTCTGCCCTGCAGCTTGCTTTGGTGCTGACCATGCCTGCAGAGGGTGAATTGGTGGATCTCATCGACGAATTCTCGGAAGGCCGAGTACAATTCGCTTATGTGAAGGTCACCGATCCCAACACAGGTCTACCCAAGAATGTCCTTATTGCATGGTGCGGCGAAGGGGTTCCGGAACGGACCAAGGGTTACTTCACGAGCCATCTGGCCAGCGTGTCTAAGTTTCTCCATGTGAATTAGTCCCCTGCCACCCGCAGACTTTTCAACTCTTCGACTGGTCGGACTGACCATTGGACACTACTCTAGGGCTATCACGTTCAAATTACCGCAAGGGCCGATGGCGATCTTAGCCCCGAGGGTATCGTACAAAGAGTCGCCGACTCCTCGGGCTCCAAGTATTCGTCTGAATCCCAGGCCCCGGTCGCATCCCCCGCCTCGTCTACTGGTACCCGCCCTCCCGTTGCCAGTAAGCCTGTATTTACTCCCAACCGGTCTGGTGGGATCGCCCCAAATGTGTCTCGCCCCAAGCCCCTCACGTCCTCGACCAGTGTAGATGATGATGGCTGGGGTCCTGATGCGCCTCCAGTGACTCGAACGCAGCTTGAGAAAGTCCAGCCAGCATACCAACCGACGAAGGTGAATCTGCAACAACTCAAGGCGGAGAACCAGTCTTCTATCCCTCGACAGCCTGCACCCGTCTCCGAAGATCGCGGCGATATTGTGCGAGGGGGCTATCAACCGATTGGCAAAGTTGATATTGCGGCCATTCGAAGACAGGCCGCTCAGTCGGGCGATCTCAAAGACGATCGCCCTGCCCCCGTTAAAGGGGCCTATGAGCCTGTGGGCAAGGTAGACATCTCCGCCATCCGTGCGAGAGCTCAGAAACCTGAAGGCCCTAGCGATGACGCACCGATAGTCCCAAGCCCCGCTCCCCGCAATGAGCCTACTACGCTTCCCGAACGCCTGGCTGCGAGCCCCAATGCGGAGAGACTAACAAATCTGCCGAAACCAAAGGTCGCGAACAAATTTGGCCCAGGCCCATCATTCCCTGGTACGAAACCGCCTCTTCCTGCAAGTGCAAGCGCATCGTCGACTGCTCCGCCCCCACAGGTTGGAAGTGCTAGTCGAACTTTCGCGGATCAAGGAGGCAAGACACCCGCTCAGTTGTGGGCAGAGCGCAAGGCCAAAGAACGTGGAGGAGCTTCTCCTGCAGCGGACGTGGCCCCTGCTCCTATCAAAAGCCAAATTAGTGGCCACGGGGATTGGAAGAGCACGTATACTGGCAAATCATGGGCCCCGGTGCCTACTGTCCAGGATAAGGCCAATGTGCCCCGCATAGTGGACGCTAAAGCCTCCGAGGACCAGGAAACTCAGGCCACAGATTCTGGTTCTCAAGTTCGTGATACTCGCGGCCAAGTTACTGAAGAATTTACTCAACCCGTGGCCGCAGAGGTGCCCGCTCCGCCTCCTATTCCTCAGGCTAGTCGCCCCATTCCAGTGCCTGGGCTACCGGCGAGGCCTACGGAGCCTGAACCCGAGCCCGAGCATGACTTTCAACAGGTCTTGCCAACACCGGCACCGCAACCGCGTTCTCCTACGCCCCCCACTCCTCCTGTGCGCGAGAGCTCACCCATCCGGGTAGCTATGCCCGTTGCACGTGGTGTTGCCGATGCCCACGAGGAGCAACATTCGCCCCCCCCTGCTATGCCAATCCAGAGTCTGCAGGAGTCTGTTCCCGACGAGAAAGATCTAGAGGAAGATGATCTTGGCCGAGCTGCAGCTGAAGCCACTGTTTCTAACCAAGCTGAGGGTGGACCTCGTGCTGTTGTGCAATACGACTACGACAAAGCCGAGGACAATGAGATTGAGCTTCGTGAAGGAGAGTTTGTGACCGATATTGAGATGGTAGACAAGGACTGGTGGCTAGGCGTCAATGCCCGCGGAGAGCGGGGTCTCTTCCCTGGCAACTACGTCGAGATCGTGGAAGACAAACAGACCGCTCCGACACATGCAGTAGAGCCTGAACCCGAGCAACAGCCCGAGCCCGTCCCTGCTGCTTCGGCACACGGACCCACTGCAACGGCACTTTACGATTACGAGGCTGCGGAGGACAACGAGATCAGCTTCCCCGAGAACGCGAAGATTGAGAATGTCGTAAGTACTTGTCTCGGTTCATGCGTGTTGATTACGCGTGCTAATTTTTCTTCTAGGAGTTCCCTGATGATGACTGGTGGCTTGGAGAGTATCAGGGACAACGGGGGCTGTTCCCAGCCAACTACGTCCAGCTGGATGAGTAAAGAGGGAAGCTCCGAAGGGCCAAAAAGCCGTATTGTGTGTAAATAGCTACCTGTGTATCTTTTTGTCCTCTTATCATCCTCATTTCTCTTTTCTGCAATCCTTACACTTGACCTGATCATCCGTCCGTCCATTGTAGCTGATGCTGCATGTGAAATATCATCCTCGGGGTGGCCCAACTAGAAGACGTCATGGGGTTCATTATATAACCACGTTATGTCAGCGTCACATGACTATAAACTGCCATAAACAAGTCTCCCGAGGCCGACTCCGTTCGCGGCCTTGCGAGAGAACTTTGCTTGCAACCCCGAGGGCAGTCTTATCCTGCCGACACACCTCCTTGTGCGCCGCTGCGAACCTCCCTGGGGCTGACGTTCACACCCATTTTCCATCATCATGGCGTCGCTCGGCGAGGATCTGCTCGTCACTGTGAACAAGCTCCAGGACCTGGTGTTCAACACCATTGGGAATGACTCGCTAGATTTACCCCAGATCGTGAGTTGTATAGCAAACGTGCCTTGTAGCTGTGCGTGAGAAAGCTCTGGACTAATACTTTCAGGTTGTCGTCGGCTCTCAATCATCCGGCAAGTCGTCGGTCTTAGAGAACATTGTTGGCCGAGACTTCCTACCACGCGGTAGCGGCATCGTCACGAGACGTCCGTTGATTCTTCAGCTCATCAACATCCCTAGTGAACGTCACGACAGGCCTGAGACCGACGAGGTTCATGTGCCGCACACGGCAGCCAGCGTCGCTGGTCAACATGAATGGGCTGAATTCCACCATCTCCCCGGCCGCAAGTTCGAGGACTTTTCTTCGGTGAAGCAAGAGATCGAAGCAGAGACTGCCCGGATCGCAGGAAGCAATAAGGGCATCAACAGGCAACCGATCAATCTCAAAATCTTCTCCCCTCATGTTCTCAACTTGACCCTTGTGGATCTACCCGGCCTGACCAAAGTGCCGATTGGCGACCAACCGTCGGACATCGAGAAACAGACTCGCACCCTGATTCTAGAGTATATCGCCAAGCCCAACAGCATCATTCTTGCGGTGTCCCCGGCCAACGTGGATTTGGTCAATTCTGAGGCATTGAAGCTGGCGCGACAGGTGGACCCTATGGGTCGGAGGACCATTGGGGTCCTGTCCAAGCTGGATCTGATGGATCACGGTACTAACGCCATGGACATTCTGTCCGGCCGCGTGTACCCTCTGAAACTTGGATTCATCGGCGTAGTCAACCGATCGCAACAGGATATCCAGTCCGGCAAGTCTCTGGCGGATGCCCTACGAGCGGAGGCCGACTTCTTCCGCCATCACCCTGCCTACCGAAACATGGCAAACCGTTGTGGAACCCAGTTCTTAGCCAAGACGTTGAACACGACCCTGATGTCACACATCCGTGATCGATTGCCTGATATCAAGGCCCGGCTCAATACTTTAATGGGCCAGACCCAACAAGAATTGGCTAGCTACGGCAACAAACAGTTCAGCGGCAAGGAACATCGGGGATCCTTGATTCTGCAGCTTATGACCCGCTTTGCATCCTCCTTCATCTCTTCCATTGACGGAACGTCGTCGGAAATCTCAACCAAGGAGCTCTGTGGCGGAGCAAGAATCTACTATATTTTCAACGAGGTGTTCGGAAATTCCCTGGAGACGATTGATCCCACACACAACCTAACTGTGTCCGACATACGAACAGCTATTCGCAATTCGACCGGCCCTCGGCCTAGCCTGTTCGTGCCGGAGCTGGCTTTTGATCTGCTGGTTAAGCCGCAGATTAAACTCTTGGAGGCCCCTAGCCAACGGTGCGTAGAACTAGTTTACGAGGAGCTTATCAAGATTTGCCACACTTGTGGATCGCAAGAACTCTTGCGGTTCCCCCGCCTCCAAGGCAAGCTTATCGAAGTGGTGTCAGACCTTCTCCGCGAACGCCTGGGACCTTGCTCGGGCTATGTCGAATCTCTGATTTCTATCCAGAGGGCCTATATCAACACCAACCATCCCAATTTCCTTGGCGCCGCCGCGGCCATGTCATCCATCATTCAGAACAAGCAGGAAGAGGAGCGGAAGGCCATTTTAGCTGAGGAAAAGAGGAAGCGTGAAAAGCGACGGATGAAGGAACTCGGAGCAGCGAACGGTACTACCGGCACACCGGATGAGGAGGAGACATCCACCGAATCCAAATCACACAATCTCCCCATCCGAAGTCAGTCTACAAAAGGCGCGCGGAGCATGTCGCCCCGCAACGCAGAGAATGGTATTACAGCATCTCTGAATGGCGTTCACGCAAACCACCCGACTGGTTTCGGAGGTTCGCATACTGCCCGTGATTCCTTCCTCAACTACTTTTTTGGCAAAGAGGGTGGCCTCCAGAGTGCGGCTGCGCCGCCACAGCCTGCCATGAACCGAGCCGTAAACCACGCAGGCGAATCCAGCATCAGTCAGAGTATTCGTCGCGCCGAAGTACGATCGCCAGTGATGCCGTCCGAAGAGTACCAAGTCTCTTCCGAGTACGGAGGCGATGTTTCTGTATTTGTGAGTAATACCTCTTCCTGAGGATGGTCTTAACGGATTTTAACTAACCTACCTCCCACAGCCGCACGATAACGCGGAACCAACTCTCACAGACCGCGAGATGCTAGAGACCGAGCTAATCCAACGGCTTATCTCCTCCTACTTCAGTATTGTGCGGGAGACCATTGCCGACCAGGTTCCCAAGGCCATCATGCATTTGCTCGTCAACCACAGCAAGGATGTAGTACAGAACAGACTCGTCAGCGAACTCTACAAAGAGGACCTCTTCGGGGAGCTGCTGTATGAAGATGATGGCATCAAGGCCGAGCGCGAAAAGTGCGAGCGATTGCTCGAGACGTACAAAGAAGCCGCGAAGATCGTGGGCGAGGTGTTATAGACGCGGACAAGACAGGGCGTTTGGGCTGCGGATGACCGCACCGTGTTTTAAGTATCGGACGTTGGAACTCGGTTTTGTGATATTGTGGATGTACAATTACTTGGGGCCGGATGCACATGCTCGGGATATATCTGCTTACGTATGTCTCTCTAACTTGAGGATTCTGTTTCGTTCTCTCGTTCCCTCTTTCCTCTCTCCTCCCTCTTCTGGCTTTGCGCCATGTGCCTACCCTGAGCTTTTGCCGGTGCATCTGTGTGGCAATGTGAATGAGTTCGACGTGCGATGCTATCGAATATACCGCTATGCAACTGAACATGTTCAACGTGCTTTTCTGGAGGCGATCTTCCGTAGCCGTGTACCCTCGAATCCATATAGTCCACCCCCCACAAAGACTAGGACCGCACCGGCCAGAACTGCGGATGCTAGATGGTTACCAAACAGGTAGATCGACAGCAGGAGGGACACCAATTTGCGGATATTCAGAACGACGGTGACCGTCAGCGACGACGACTTGGCGGACAAGAGATGGACCCCCCGAATACACAAGTACTGGGTCAGCGCATTCATCATCAGGTAAGCTACCTGAATCGGAAGCCGTCCCAGCACCGAGTGGACTGACGCGTGCCTTTGGACTGTTGTCAGCATGGCAACAGCCGTGCCACTCATCGTACTCGACGAGAGGCCGGATAGAGGAGTGGCAGCCGGGTCAGGCATTCTGGAGAGCAGCGAGGGTGTCGATGAGACCACACGCCACTGTGACGAGAGCTGCGGGTAGCTAGTCAAGAATAGAGGCAAGGATAGGGTATGCGAATAAAACAGGGCCTCCTTCCAATGATCTCGCCCATAGGTCGCATATAACCGATCCGCGTAGATTCCCTGGAATGCCGATAGTACCATGGCCAAAGCAAGGATTGTGAATCCCGTTACGGTGGTTATCATGGCGGTATCTGAGACGGATCCAATCTCCACAGTCTGATCTTGGGTCTGCGCATCGGCCAATGCGGCGGCCACCACGCCCACTGTCAACATAGCCACGGCCAAAATTTGACCCCGGGAGTATCTTCTATCATTGAAGAGATACCCAACTACCATGGAAGCCACCGGACCACCGGACCGTAAAATAATGTGAAGTGGGACAGAAATTCTATACGCAAATGCCCAATTGTTCAACAGATTGACCGTCACGAAGAAGGAGGTGTATATCAGCCACGATCGTAGCGGTATGGCGCGGGGGCTGAGGAAGAAAGCCCGAGGCCCGGCGGACAGGGATAGAAAATGCGGCAGAGTGAAGAGGGCGCACAGGATGAATTGCGCGAAGGTGATTAACGGACCTGTGGTGAAGAGTTCAAGACGGGTCGGGGAGAATGTCCGTAGGCTTCAAGGCTTACCGGCCGTGGGTTGCTCCCTGTGGAGGCCAAATTAGTTGGCGACATCTCGAGCATTACACACGAATCGAACTTACTTGATGATTGCCTCCAGAGCAAACACCTGGCAACAGAGTGTCAGTCACTTGTTTCCAAGACTCGGTGACGCACTTACATTGGCACAACAACCTCCGAAGATAAGGGAAACCATCAGGACCATGTTAGCCCAGGTTGGGACTACCGCATGCGCCGCTGCGGCGACCAGACCCGCATTTCTCTTCTGCTCACTGGACTTGTTGATACCCGACTTCGGCGCGAGCTGGGAGGGAGGTGCCACTCTCGCATTGCCCGTGGACGAGTGGGTGAACGTATTGGTTGGGAGAGCGTAAGCGCCAGGGCTCCGTTTCGACGCGTCATTGTCATTGATCATTTTCAAGGGGAAGCGGAAGATAGGAAAGATCAGTGGCAATGCGGCATTGCGGGCTTGGAAGTGAGGTGTTGTCAAGTGGAGTCAAAGAGGACACGGCGTGGAACGCGGGAAGTGGAAGGTGGAGTACTGCGTCCGCTCTCTGCTCTATATACTTCCTCTTCTCCCACCTGTCCTTCTCCTAGGGCTTTGCGGTCTACGATAGAGTTAGCTATCTACTGTCTTATCACACCATCCAAGGATGCTTATCTAGATATATGTTGGGTAATTAACTGGCGTCGAGTGCCGAAGAGCCTCGAATTTATACATCCTGGTGGACAAAGTCTGAGAATTGGAACGCCCCGAGACAGAATGAAGGATTCTTCCAAACAGGACACCCTCAATCATCCACAATATCGTCGTCGCTGAGAAACAATTTCTCCTCCTCCGGGGGAGGTGGAGGCAGCCAAGGCCCAGATCCGACGCCGCTGGGCTTGGTCTTCTGGGGCTGTGAGGGGGGCAGTCCGTCTTCCTCCGCATCGTCCAGCCGGATACCCGGAATACTTGTGATCTGGTCCAGTTGCTCCCATGCAGGGTCATCGCGTCTGATCTGTGCCATGTAGGGTAGCTGATGGAGCAGAGCATCGTCTCGCGACATCATGGTCACAGTCACGGCTGAGGAATTGATATTGGTCCCCTGTAACGAGGCCGGAGAACCCACCTGGAGGGTCTTCCAGGAGGTGACACCGGTAGGGTCAGCCGGAGAATTCAGGTTGCGATGGGGTGGGCGAGGGGCTTTGAAAGGATCGAGCATTTGCTTGATCCACGAATCCACGAGACCGTCAATCTCCTCAGTCTTTCTCCATAGTCGTAACGAGGATGGGTACAGCATCTTGTGGGGATCGCCTGGCCGACTCCGCCCATCACCAGGTATTGGTTGTCGTTTGACGGGGTATGGGAGAGCAAACAAAAGCCCTCGCGCTGCAACCTGAAAGCTGATTTCATCCTGGCGTAGCATATCGACCCCAGAGTTCAATGGCGTTGCGCCAATCCCAACTCCTTGCCTTGCCGCCTGAGCTGGTCTACGGTCAGCACTCAAGATGTCACTGTCGGAGAGCGCTTCGAGGCATCCATTGAGGCTATCGACGAACGATACCCCATCGCAGGATGGTGGATAGTTCTCGTGGAGGGCACAGATAAAGGTGGAGATATCAGTGCCGGTTTCCTCCATTAAGTCATTGACCGCGACCTGCGAGATTTTGACTCGATGAGATTGAGATGAATGAGCGGGCGGTGGGGGCGGAATCGGAAAATTGGCGGGCATGAGACTCGCATCAAGACGTTTGTTGTAGACAATCTTGCCCACGGCGTGAAACATCCCAAGACTCGCTTCTCTCTGACATATCATTTTGAGTGATTCTTCCTCCATTTGCGTCAGTGCAGATTTCCCCCGGGACTTCTTGCCCTTGCCTTTCGTGAGCGTATCTCCCCATTGACCCGCTTGGTCGTCTTTCAAGCAGAGGAACTCCAGAGATGACACCGCACTACGAATGTCTCCTATCTCGGCCATGGTGTTCAGAACTGCCGGTCCGGGAATACGCACACGTTGCGAACATCGAGCTTCCTTTTCTAGGACGGATCGAAGTGCCTTGTGCATGAAGGTTGGTGCAATGCTGTTAAAGTCAATAATCGAGGTACTGGGATGGTTGTACAGCGCAGGTCCAAGCAACCGATGAACAGTCAGATTTTCGGAAATCGAAGATGCTGAGCTCAACAGCGTCTCTGAAACAATCATCACCATGGGTGGATGTATCCACCCGCCATGTGCAGGATCTGCCGCGGCGAGATAGCGTTGCAGCGAGGCACGGAAGGCAGCCAGACTGAAGGAATTCCGATTGAGCACAGTAGGAAATTCTTCCACTAAAAGAATGCGTCGATTATGCGAGGGTCGTCCAGAGGGATCTTTCGACTCGATGGCATCATCCAAGTCAAGACGTCCAAACCGATCGCCCCGGCCAAGAAAATCCTCAAAATGAGCGCTGACCGAGATATACTCTTGGGCAGTGAACTCAGAAACTGCCGGATTCCTCCACTCAATAACGTCGTATCCAAGGGTTTTGGAGAGTAGAGTTACCGTTGTTGTCTTTCCGGAGCCGGCGGGGCCGCGTAAGACCAGTAATTTCTAGGACTTTTAGCAGAGGGGCTCGTAATGATATGATAATGTCTGAAGTCCTTTTGAAAAATACTCACCTCCTTACGCCTGCCAGAGAAGGCATCCTCCAGCCAACCTTGTACATCAGAGACCTTTTTCTTATGAACGGCTAATTCGTCCAGACTGGACGGACCGAATCGCTGGGCCCACGGCCGCCGATCAACTTCCATTGATGAGTGACCAGCATATTTTCGATTGCCATGGCCACTGGACTCCGAGGGCATGAGGAAGCGCCTCGCGGAATGGGGTTTTGGCCCTGAGACCGAAGTTTGTCTGGGTATTGATGACCGCGCCTCGGAACTCTTGTCACGATAGCGTACACCAACAGCTTGCTCAGGATTTACACTGATCAAGTGTTGCGAAAAGATTTCGTCGTAAGAATCGTAGTCATCTTCGATGATGTCTGCGTCAAGGGTGGACTCGGCGACGGGAGCGAGGGGCCGCTGTGGTTGGAACTTCCGCGAAGACCATCGTTGGCCTTCCGTTGCTGGCTGAAAGAAATTGTGAAGAGATTTGAATTTTGTCTGTTTGATTGGAGATTCAGACTTTCGCGGGGATGGCGAGGAAGAAGGAACTCGAGCTGAGTGAGCTTGACTGGAACTCGCTTGCGAGGTCGCTTTGGGGCGCGACGAGAGCGCGACGGGGTTGGAACGCGTTGTGCCGGATAGATTGGACGCTCGTTCCCTCTGCAACTCACTCCCACGAACGGACCGGCGCTGTCGTTTGGGGGGACGGCCATCCATATCCATGACGAGTCCGGGGAGGGAGCGAAAGGCGAAGAGCAAAAGCCCCGTCCGATAAGCCTATGACGCCAAGCGTGGGGATCCACCGCTTGTTTATCAGCGGCGTCCCTGATGATGAGGATGAGGAGGATTCTCATGGCCTAGGTATTATTCTTAGTGGGATACTCATCCCCTCCAGTGCCCGACAGATCTATCCCTCTCGACCAGTTTTGGCTATACATAAGCACAATTGTCATTTGGTATTCATTGATCCACACTCTCGTTAACATTTACTTGGTGGTATTTCCCCGCTTGTACATGGTCCGACTCCAATTAGTGTATCATACATATCCAGCCACAATGGGTATATCGACAACGTTTCGACCCTTAAGTCAAAGAAAGAAAAAAGAAGAAGACGGAGTAAAGAGACAGAATCGGTCCCAACTCCGGCGGCTATGCGCCGCCAAAGACATCATAGTAGTAATCCTCATCCAGGCCGTCTCGCGAGGGCACTGGCGGGGCTTCACCTGCAAACGTTGCGTCGTCAAAACGGACGTTGAGAAGCCGGATCTTCAATCCATAGTTGCTGACAAGATTGATCAACTTGGTTGTCTCCGTGGTGATCGGTTGTTGGTTGAGAAGCATGAGCAGGCCATCCAACCACTCTGATGCCACGCTGTGTGAGGCAGGCCGAAGCGTGAGAAGCACCACCTCTTTCTGGGTAGACCGGCTGCCGGTCCGAGTGTGACCATGGTTCTTCGAATGACCCGTAGCGGAAGAGGATTGCGCATATCCGTGAATGGTAATCTTTGTCGAGGCATGGCGTGGGGCCGTTTTCACGGTAGACGACGAAGAGTGGTCAGGGTTTGTCGACACATTGGAGACAACCGAAGAGACATTAGAAAGATCGACTAGATAGCCCTGGTTAGCATCCCGATAGTTACTAGAATTTGACCTGTCCACGGAGGTATCTCACTTTTCTCAGGAAGCGCATCAAGCTCCGGAGCTTTACTCTCCATAGAGGTAAACTCTCCAAAGTGCAGATATCGTCGGTTGTGGGACAATTGGATGTATTGATGCGTAGCCGAGGGTCGTGGAATCGACCCGGGTTCAGACTTGTAATTCGAGTCGAGTGCGAACCAGGCACCCTGTAGCAAGCATCGAATGCGTTGCTCCTTTACAAACTGTAGCGCTTCATGATGAAGCTCTTCTCGCACCTGCTGCAAGTGCTGGCCCCATGCATCTTCGTATGTGAGTTCGAGAAGTTCCATTTGCAGCTCCCGGAGCCGATGGTATTCGAAATTTGCCAGTTCCTCCTCGACATCTTGGACATCCTTCGTCCGAGAAGCGCCTCCTACCACAGATTCAATTAGAATACGAACCAGCTCTACAAGCTTGTCCAGATCTTCTGTTTCGGCAGCCGTCGCCTTCCACATCCGGAAAAACGCTTGTAGTCCTGCCACATGCAACCGAGTCCAGTGGAGGAGCAAAGGCTTGAATAGCTTATCGAGACTGGATCGTGATTCCAGAAGCATGTAGCTCTTCGAGTCTTCCATATCGGACTTGTCAACCTCGAAGTGTTCATACAAAATGGAGGTCACTGCCAAGGACGCGCGGGCAATGGGGCACCGCTGCCGGGCTGGTTTCGTCGACTGCTCAAGGAGCATCTTCTGGAATTCATCTTGGTGGTTGCGAACATAGTCGGCCAGATCCATCATCCCCAAGAAGCCTACCTCGTAGAACTCTGTAGCGGGGTTCTCCGATTCGAATCCAAGTCGCCGCCACTTTTCTGGGTGGTGTCGTTTGGAACGCCGAGTGTCGTCACCATTCTCTATCGCTTCATCAGAGCCTTTGACTGGGTTACTGGCGAGATGAATCCCCTTCAGTGCTCGCCGATGCTCCGGCTTCTCCTGGTTAAGGGGAAGTTCTCTCCACTTCCGAAGCAGAACTTTGGTCAGAGACTGAAACTCAAGCAGCGGATGGGCCAGGTCCTGTAAGGCCGAATCTTGCATGAGTACATAGACTGCTCGAATTACACCCAGGTCCTGTAGCTTTTGAATGAACTTGGGCCACTCGGCTTCGGAATCGAAGGTGATCGAGTCACGCATGAGAGAGTTGATTAATTGGAGCGCATTTGCACACAACGCATGGTCCGCGGACGACAGCCGGCTGACGAGCATCTCCAAAAACTGAGGATATAGCGCGATCGCTGGCTTGAGAGCTCGGAAGCCAAACATATCAGGCTGCGACGAGCGGCCGCCGGAGTGGGGGTGCGAGACAACGGAGACGAGAATCGACATGGCACCTCGAAGGATGTTGACGAGAGGGTGGGTGACGATCAATTCGACAATCTAAGGGGGGCAAAAAAAACCAGGGGATGTTCTTAGCAGGCATTCTGGAGACCTGGAGCCACGAAGGCGCGAGAGATTGGGGTGGGCTTCATTCTTACTCGTTCGACTAACTCCTGGTCGACGCATTCCCATCCTTTGTCCACCTCGAGTAGTCGCGCAAAACTGGTCAGACTGTAAGCCAATGTATTCCCACTCGCGTGGAGGGACAAATAGCGCAGCCGAGTTAAGCCACCCTCGGTGATAAAGAGGTCTGCGAAGGACGGGTCGCCGATGTTGCTTTGGAGCTTGAAGACGGCCATTTTGCGCACGGCATCCTCGTCGCTCCCTAGGCGCTCCACCAGTTCGGCGACATTGACATTATCCATCGCGGTATCACTCCCCCAATTGGGCCGTAGTCAACTTCGGGGGGGGGGGGGTATGGGAAGAAAGGAAAATGGCGGAGACCCGGAGACTCGACTCGGGGGGGGGGGGGTGTTTGGCGGCATCAGGGGGGAACTGTGGGGCAATTGGGATCTGAGCTACGAGTCTAATTGTGCTCGACACCCACTTGGATTTCTATTTGGGCCTTGAATGGGTTCAATTTCAATGTTTTCAGGGTCGAACAATTATTCGCTGAATTAGAAAATCCCATAGAGGATTTATTCATACATCAAAACAAACGGATGAGGATCCGGGGGAAGGTGTGTTTTCCTGGCCCGGTGAATCTATACAGCATTTTCCTCACTGTTCCAACACCGGAAACATGCAGGGCCATACGCCACAATAGATCCGCCCTGCAAATTATGTACTGAAGGGGTGGAATTCCCATCGAAATAAATAAAAAAGATAAAAAGAAGAGAGGGGGGCAGGAGAGAGGGGATGGGGGTTTCTTGTGCCTTTTTTTCTCCCTTCGTCCCTCCTCAAAATGAGCTAGGAAACCTGCCTAGCCCATCCATCATCCATGGACAACAAAGAGGTCATCGACGCCAACCAACATTCCAGATAACATGAGCAATGTCCCGAGCTGTATTAACGGTATCAACGACTCGGCCCAGAAGGCCATTACTGACGAGCTCGCCCTCGCCCTCGCCCTCGCCCTCATTGTAGGGCATGAACATGCCGGACGCAGTTAGCCGCAGTGGACGATCAGACAATTCGTCCTCAGCCTCGGGGACGAACCACGGCTGATTTTGATTTGTGTAATGACCGGTAAAGTCCAGACTGGGGTCCTCGTCGTCCTCGTCAAGGAGAAAATTGGCCGACGTCGATGACGGCGAGGGCCGCAAGGTCTCCACAGACGGGGTGGGTGACAGGGTAGATGAAGGGGGTTGAGTGGTCCAGCGATCAAGAATGGAACCACCGCGCGATTCCGGGGTGTCTCCGCGGTATTTAAGAGTCGTTGATGGAAGGGGCGCGATCGTCTTGCTCTCGCTGCCGAAGCTATTTCGCGGGGTGGTCCGGTTGCTGATGGACGCGTTGCTCGAAATTTGTTGCATCATGACGATATCGTCATCTGATGACGACTCTTCGTTTAAGGCTACGGGCCAGCCGTCCTCGTCGTCGCCCTCTTTGGCCTCCACGGCGATACATTGGACCACTTCGTTGTTGAAATGGATGTGGCGGCGCTCACTTGGGGATGTTAACCCCGACGAGGACGAGGCAGTGAGCGTGCCCCCAAGGGAATAGGTGGAACTTCCTGTTCGGTGATGGATTTGGTCTAGATCGGTGTTGGACCGGGGAAATGGGGGTCGTGTCCAGCCATGCTCGGCCTCTTGCGCCTTGAGAATCGCTCCCGCATGTTGCAGGAGTGTGTGCTGGGATAGTGACTGTTGTAGAATGGTCTCCGATGCAGTTCTTTTCTTCAAGATGGGTTTTCGTTCGAGATAAGAGTTGGGAGTATCGAGTCGACTGGGTGGCGGCGACGCATCCGACACCACGGCGTCACTCGAACTCGACGTCTTCAGAGGACCATAGAGCCACGTCACATCACAGTCCTTCAGCCTGCAATCCACAAGAGTTAGCCGTGGAAACTGGGCGAGAAGCCAGCAGCCATTGAATCACTCACCAATTCAACGTCTCCGGAGAGATGGTCCCGAGGTGATTCTTGGCCTTGGCCCATGTTCTCCACGACGCGTTTTCCAGTCGCACGCCATTGCTGTAGTCGCTCTTCCGGGCAGTCACATACCGCCAGGATGCCCAGATGTCTTCTTCCCGCCAATCATGGGAGAGATAATCTACATGTCGAGAGGGCTCGACCTCGATGGAGGTATCGTCGGCGGCCGGGGTTCCGCAGGTCCAGGGGACGGGGGAAGTGGAGGCCTCTACGGACACCTCGCTCAGGACGTCGGGCTCCTCGTGACCAGCCGAATGGGCCGCGGAGTCGGCATCGTACGAGGGGAGGATCAAGTCATCGTCCAAGGAGAATGTGCTGAAAGTGGTGGGGCTGTAGGTAAGGTGGTTTTGGGCGGCCGGGGCAAAGGTCGGCGAGGGCGAGGCGGAGGAGAGAGTCGTTGCGACGGGGCTGGAACACTCCCGGGTTGAAGACTCATGTTGCATGGGTGATTTGATCGCAAAGCCGTTGTCCTCGAGGAAGTATCGTTGCGCGGTGGGGGATTGCAGGAGATCCGGGGGAATTTGTGACTGCGAATGCTGGTCGCGGGGAGCCAGCACCGCCGTCATCTCCCCGAATGAACCGGCGTAGAGGGCTGCAAGGGCGAGAGAGGAATTATAGAGGCAGGGCCATCACCCACGAGATGGGAGGCGATCGAGAGATAACCGGGATATAGGGATGGGTAGATGTGGGGGAGTAGGAATAAGAAGAAAGTGCGGGTCGGGCGGATGAGAAGGAGGAATTCGTGGAGAAGCGGAGAGCGAGCGATGATAACCAGAAGAATTGGGAAGACGATGATGAAAAGAAAGTGGTGACACAAAAGGATACGCCGGATCCGGCCATCCGTTATATGCGCCACTAGATCCCCCCATATCTGTCTTCTCTCTATCTCGACCGTGATCTCTATCTGCTCTCCCTCTCGCTTGCTTGCTCGCTCCCTGCCTCGAATGCATCGACTTCCCTCGCGTACAGACACGAAATCCGGGACGAGAATCCCCTAATGCGCGCCTCCCCACTGTGGAGCAGGGGGTTTAACGTTCGCGAAACCGTCGGGGCATCACAGATACCATACAGCCAGACCATGCAGGTTAGGTCTGAGCACCGACTTGGGGTCGCACATCATCGACGTGGGGTTTGGAGAGGGAACTGTCTTCCATTGCTAGAGTAGACCTCTCTGGCGATGGCGATGGTACGCTACGTAGCGATGACCGAGATGGGAGACGGGACCCGATCCGGATTGGATGGTTCGCTCTTTTTCTCGCCCAGCCGGACCATCCTGCTATCCGGATCTTTGCAACGCTCGCCGCCGAGGTTGGCCTCGTTGACCATCCCAGATTCAAAACACACCAAAGGACCGTGCGGTGCACCGCGAGTCCGTTCTCTCCGATCGACGGGCCGAGATGGGAGACTCGATGCGGCCGACGCCACTTGCAGCACGGGCCGCTGGTCAGAGAGCGAGAGCGAGAACGAGAAGGCGCGTTGCGATGAGCAGTGACGATCAACACGGATCAAGAATCGTAGGTCTTTTCCGATTCATACATCTACTACTGTATAATGTAGTCCTTTTCATGCCTGGCGCATCCATGGCTGTTCATTTGCCAAGCTTGAGTACATATCGATATCCTGATCCCACTAGTATAGATAGCTGCCATATTCGAGAATGTCTCGGCATCCAATCTAGGCCCAACCACCCCGTTCGCCTCTTAGGTTCTTCGTACATCTGGGCAAGAATTGCCTTTGGTCTCTGCGGGTGCATGAAGACCGTGGTTGGCCCCAACTTAAACCCTCTCATGATTGAGCTTGCGAGCCAGTGTCGTCGTCGCACCGCTGCATAAGACCGCCTCGTTATAGCCCAGGCCCTGGTCGAGCCCCAGAGTGAAACGCCCCCCTCACTTTGCCACTATCAGACCCATGTTCTGGCCCAGCCATCTCCAGATCCTCATCTCCCCCGCGGAGACGCAACCTCATCCCGTGCATGATAAGCGGGATGTGCCAATTGACGCGACAAACCCCACGCTCTTCCCTCCCCAACGACTTTACACACTTCCAATTTTTTTTTTTAAAAAAAAAATAAAAATAAAAAAAAATAAAAAACGCCCGTCGGATACCCGGGCCCCTATTGGTCATTCGGAACAAAATTTCCTACGGCACAGGATCTTCCTAGCCGACTATGGCCGCCGAAGGGAGCCTCCGGAAACTTGTCCTAGCCGGCTTTCGGGCTGCCTTGGATTGATCGTATGGGTGGAATTGCTCTCACTTCTCCCAACACGTTGGACCCAATGTAGAGGAGAGAACGGATATTGTGATCAACTCAACCGTCCCTGTGACTATCTCTCCGCCCTTTTCTTTCCCCTGTGTACCATTATCCCGGCACCAATTGGCGTGTCTAGGGCCTTTATTCGGCCTGCGAGTACTTCGCACGAATGCACCTCAACGGCCCGGCATGGGTGGCCGCTGCATTGGCCCCATTGACAAATGGACTAGGGCGAGGGTCGTTTCCTCTTCTCTCTTCCCCAGGGCGAGACCATAACAACAGTTGGAATCCCCGCCCCCAATGGGACACCCCCAGAAAGTTTCTTTTGTCATTCTTTTCTTGCGCCACTAGAAGCGGGGTTGGGGCAGGTGGGTGGTGCAAAGACTGAATAGAAACGAAGAGATCGACAAATGGATTCCCATGATCGACCGAGAACAACGGAGCATACATCCCCTATCTCCTATGTTATGGATGTCGTCTGTCGTCTGTTGCCGCGCGTACCTATAACACGATGCTCATTAGGCTATACTTCTACCGGCCGTAGTACCGAGCTATTCTGGATCCTACATAGATATGTATTGCCTGCATAATAATGGAGGCACAACTCCAACCTGCACGCTGTCATTCGCATCGAGCAGAAGGTCGATACCCCGACATGTCAGACACTGTAGGTATGATATCTCGGAGTGTATCTCCCAACCTTGGAACTCTCCATATATGTATAGGTCTGTACCGACAGACCCACCAGTCTCATTTTCGACCAACCGAAAACGCGCATTTGAGATCACATGACCAGAATATTACCCAACGGGGCCTAGCGTCACCGCTGCCCCTCGTCCCCGCGGGCGCGCAGTCGCAGGCGACGGTCTAGACAAAACGTCGTCGAGCGTCAACTGTTGACAATCCCCCCCCCCCCCCCCCCCCAAGTGAAAAATATGGCTGAGGTGGCAGACTCAGGCCCCGTCGAGCCCCAGGCCCGACACGTCGTATATTGTGGAGGTGAGTTACCCCCCCGTGCCGCCCTGCTGGGTTTCTGTGGGAGCTTTCGTCTGCGGAACCTTCCCAAGCTCGACCCCGAAATTTCAACGCTGACGGAATCGACTCTGAATAGTATGCACACTTCCCCCGGAGGTATGATCGATTCCTGGAGTGAAAATTGCTCTCGCTCTCCCCTCCTTCTGCCCCACCTGACTCGGACGACGCCATTGACCGACCCGGCATATGTAGTACTGCGAGTTCGGCGGGACCGCAAAGAAATGCGAGGATTGGCTGAAAGACAAACACGCTGACCTTTGGGCTCGGATTTACTCGGAGGGTAAGGCCTAATTCTCCTGCGCTGCTCATTCTCGCTCCCTGCACGGGATGGGTCTCTGATCTCTCTCCTTTCTTCTCCTTTGGAATGCATGGCCTAATCGCTAGTTCCAGATGCACTGACGGCCAACCTCTCCACCCTCTCGGTATCCGCCCAAGAACGCGCCGCAAAGGATGCTGCCAAGAAGGAGGCAAAGGCCGCACAGAATGAACAACGAGACGCGGAGCGTAAAGCGGCGTCCAAGGTCATTATCAAGCGCGTCGAACGCAACAAGCGCAAGCACGTCACCGTCATAATGGGTCTGGAGGTTTTCGGGCTTGAAAACAAAAAGCTCGCCAAGGAGCTCGGGAAGAAATTTGCGACGGGATCGTCAATGACCCGGTCGCCGGCCGGGGCCGAGGAGATCACAGTGCAGGGTGACGTGAGTGAGGACGTTAAGGAGTGGCTGCTGGAGGTATACGGAAGCAAGGTACCCGAGGCGAACATCGAGCTCGTGGAGGACAAGAAGAAGAAAAGCAGTTCGTGAGAGCCAATTTCGAGGAGGCGCTCTGACGACGACAACGAATGCATTTGCGGAGAGGGTATCATGACATGACTGAAATTTTCTTTAACAAAAAAACACAATGGAAGCAGGTAGCACATTAGCTACACTCCAAAGCCATAATATGGTAGGCCGCGCCAGTTCAAAGCTCATCCAACACGCGCAGAGGATCATGCTCCGTGGGCGCTGCGTCGGGTTGATCTTGGGAACTAGTCATCAACGTAACACTCGGCGCCGCGTGCTCAAGGCTCTGGCGGCGATCCGCTAGACTTGATGGATACCACGACGAACCCGGTTGGCTTTTGGGGGCGTTGAGACCGAGGACCGACTCCCATGTATCAGATGGATCGGGGGCACCAGGAGAAGACCGATTCAAGGTCTCCGTCAAAGGCGGAAGGTTCTCGCTCGGTAAACTGAGCGCGGGCCAGTGTTGAAGGACCAGAGCCAGCACGAGCACCAGTAGCGCGCTGGTTACGACAGCCCAGAAGATACGAAGCCGTCGGCTGACGCGAGACTGCCATTCAAACTCTCTCTTCTCCCAACTGTCAATCTCGCGTCGGACACTTTCGAGTCGAGTGCCCAGACCCTCCACCCGCTTCCGTCCCACCTTCATTCGCGCCTCCAGCGCGTCTGCTTTCTGGATCTGAGGCTCGAACCCCTTCAGGTCGTTGATTTGTTTGCGAGTCTCTTGGTCAAGTCCGGCTGTTTCGCGCTCGAAATCGTTGAGAAGGACAGACGCGGAATCGGAGAGTTCCTGAAACGACCCAATCGTCGAATTCAGGGCAGTGACCTTCTCTAGCAAGTTGTAGTATGTGTAGTCGAGCCGTCGGGTGAGGTCTGTCGCTAGTGTTCCGATGGAAGAGAGTGCGGACCGCAGATACCTTTTGATGAATCGTCAGTGCATAGGTCTGATGCATGGCGAATGATGCTAGATCCTCACTCTTCGCCCTGTTTCCTCCGTTTCTTCACTTGCTCTAGGTCTTCTATGGATTGTATCTCCTGGCGCCGAATGGGCCCTAGCCGTTCATGCTGTTCTGGCGTGTCCAGGAGGCTGCCCCGGCGGCTGCCTGTCCCCAATCCAGTCGTGGAGTCGGAACCCCATCGTGATCGAGTCGTCTCCCGCGTGATTGGTCGAAGCAGTCCGTCATCACCCTCACGGTCCTTGTCCCTGCTACTCGACCAGGCTGGTAGCAGCCCCCGTGCACTCGCGGAGGATGCAAGTTGGCTCATGGGCCGCGGGAGGCGGATTTCCCGCGACTTGCTATGCTTGTGCCGATGATGTGATTTGGGTCCGTCGAGATCCAACGGGTCGATATGGTGGCGGTGGTGGTGATGATGAGGGGAGTGTCGGGAATGGGAGCCGGTGAGGACAGGCCCTGGGGAGGTTTCTCCATCAGCCTGACTATGGACACGTCGCGAGGACCGCCGGTGGGCCCAGATGTTCTCTGGCTGATATGCAAATGGCTGGTCAAGGCTCTGCTGGTCCTTGGGCCGTTGACTGGGAGCGGATCCATGGGTCAGAGGGAAGGTAGTGGAGGGTTTTCTGGTGGAGGAAAGGGGCAAAGGGGGGTTGGGATGGGGTTCCATATCAGCACACTCTAAGCTGTGTCCTTTCGAGTCGCAGGGCCTGATCAACAGGCTGGGGGCAAGGCCTATAGAAGCGTGCAAGGTCGAGTGTGAAGAATGGGAGAGTGGGCGATGACGCCAAGGCCAGTTGGAGCGCCGATGCAGATCGACGTCGTGCAGAGGCGATCAATGCATTGGAGAGATCGACATGAAATAAGACACATTGCTGAATACGTGCTTTTTCTACGGGTACATGAGAAGAGAAAGAGACACAGATAGAGCAATGCAGAATTATAGACAGTCGTAAAATTGGCTCGCTCGCGATGGAATCAAGTCCCTTGGAAACCCACACACCTAGGAAACGCCGGTAACCCAACAGCCCGAGCCTCGTTTGCCTGTTGATCTCTATTTATGCCCCGAGGCATCAAGACCACCATCAACCGGAGGCGATGTACATGCATGGTTTTTTGTGTCGTGATAGATAGGGAGGATGGCGGGAGAGAAAGAAGGTCGTGCTCAAGACCTCACGAGCTGAGCAGTTTGTTGCGCTTCTCGCGGCGCTTCAGTCGCTCGACCCGTTTGCGATGCATCTTCTCTGCCATCTTTTCGTAGCGTGCCTTCTCCTCCTTAGCAGCTCGACGGTCCTTAATGCGCTGAATATGGGCCTGGCAGAAGGAAGCTAGTGTTAGTCGGGGGAGCGAACGGTGAAACATGACAGAAGAAAATAGAAAACGTAGAATGAAAAGTTAAAAAGAAAACGGGAAGAAAAGGAATCACCACCAGCTTACCTGTCGCTCGGCCTCCTTCTCCTCCTTCATCTCGCGCTCCCGTTCCTTGACAGCTTCTTGGTGCTTACGAGCTTCCTGTCGTTTAGCGTAAGACGTCAAGCCCGCATTGGGGCGGAACGGCTTCTTAGAGTCATGCCAGTTTTTGCCTGAAGGACTTGGGGTTAGTCGGGAAATGAAGACCGAGGCCGGTGGGGAATTTTTCGGAGTTGCTTGGGGAAGAAGGAGAGGGGGACGCATACCGTTCTTGCGTATGCCCTGGACCGGGGCAGCGCTGCTAACGCTGCCAGTTGCAGCGGCCAGCGTTTCAGAGGAGGACATAATGCTCCAATTAACAAGCTCAGCCGGTTGCACAGTTGCACTCGTGGAGAACAAAGAGGTGAAGGGAAGAAGCGGGCGTGTCGCGCGATCCGCTCCGAAATTTTCACTCGGAGATTATCTGATCGATAACCGGGCTTGGCGGGCGCTAGCAGAAAACTTGCAACCCGGACCTGATTCTGCTCCACTTGGCTTTTTCTCCCTAACCTGCTCCATCCTTCCAAACGGGGCACTGTTCGCTGTTCGCTATTCGCTATTTGCCGCGTGTCAAATCCCCTATTCTTCAGCTTCGCTTCTACAGGCGGGGCTGGGCCGACAGTCACACCGCTCCCCCCACCTTCGCCGCGGAAACAAATCGCTCATAAGCGACGAATTCAACCTTCTCCTCCCCTCCCCCCTCCCTCTTCCCTGCTCTCCTTTCGAACGATGCTCCTGCGATAACATTGGACTTGCCTCCTTTGTCTGCGTGTGCGAGTGTGTGCCAATTGGACTGTTGGATCCCTTGATGGCGGCGGCCGAGCATGCGATCACGGTCGTCAGCGATGAATCTATGGAACTCCCCTCTCTCCCACCTAACCAGGGAGTGGAGGCGATGAAAGATATCGTCTTCGGATCTGTAAGGAACTTTGCACCCCTCAGCTGCGGCTGTGTAGACGTGTTTGCTAATCTTCCGCGCTCCAGGCCGCAGGAATGGCAGGAAAGCTCATCGAGTATCCCTTCGACACCGTCAAGGTCCGCCTGCAATCTCAACCAGAACACCTGCCACTCCGCTATACAGGACCACTGGACTGTTTCCGTCAATCCTTCCAGGCCGATGGTGTTCGGGGGCTATACCGGGGCATCAGTGCCCCGATGGCCGGCGCCGCCGTGGAGACGAGCTGTTTGTTTTTCAGCTATCGCATTATCCAAGATACTTTGAAAGCTACCGTCTTCCCTGGAACCGAACAACTACCTTTGACTGCCCTTGTGGCAGCGGGTGCAGCCTCGGGATCCATCACGTCGCTTGCCCTTACCCCCATCGAGCTCATCAAATGCAAGATGCAGGTCCCCATCGAGTCAACGGGGCACAAGGCTCCAGGTCCGCTTGCTCTTATCACGGCTGTGTTTCGTCAGGAGGGACTACTAGGGTTCTGGCGTGGCCAGCTTGGAACCCTGATTCGGGAAAGCGGAGGCAGTGCAGCTTGGTTTGGCGGCTATGAAGGAGTCTCATCGCTCTTCCGAAAGTATTGGCCATCTCAGTCCTCGGCTGACTCCCTTCCCGTGTACCAGCAAATGATCGCTGGAGCTACGGCAGGGATCAGCTATAATTTTCTGTTCTACCCGGCCGACACGATCAAGTCACGCATGCAGACTGCAGACCTCTCGCTGCTCCCAGTCGACGGGGGGCGACAGACCTTTTGGGGCGTGGGCCGAGGCCTCTGGAGACAGCATGGCCTACAGGGAATGTATCGCGGGTGCGGGATCACCTGTGCGCGCTCGGCTCCCAGCTCGGCCTTTATTTTCTCTGTTTATGAAGGATTACGATACTATTTTGGATGAGTCGCCTCGACCGCATATAGATTTTAAACCTGCACATATTTCGGTCCTCGTGTGGAATAGTCGCTGACTCCTATACCCCGTGATGCCATTTGGATAGAAAACAGACTCCGTCGTCAAATTGCCCATATCTTCCGGCTCTACCACCTTATGTTTTACTTGACGATGGTGCAGTGTCTGCGGTTGGAGACCTGCTGCAAAAGCGTGAGTTGTCTCAGGGTTTCGCGGTTCGTCGACAAGCCATGTTCCGGTAGTGGTCCCAATCTCATCACCATGATCCCCACGAACTTGACCTATGGCATTAATGAGAGTCTTGGGGAGAGTGGCTTTCCAGATACCCAGCTCTGCTATTTGCTTCGAGGAAAAGAATCATCTGTTGCACTTTAAACAGGCTCGCCGTTGGCGCTCCTTCGTACCCGCGGATGGTTATATGGGCGCGCACACCTATGCCTTAAACTGGGATACCTGCACTGGAAGAATGTATATACTCCATTGATCTCCAGAGATACATAAAAAAAGCAACTCTTGTTTTAGTTAGGCATGGACACCATAATTGCGCGGCGTTCGTCATTCCCAAGGTTCTACCATTCCTAGCTTCTCTTCTCTCAGTGGAACAGATCCTTCCACCTCACTTGTTCATTGCTAATTTGTATCAATCATTCTGACCCTGTCTCCCGTCCCCGAGACTGCCACGATACTCATCTCTTGATGTCCTCCTTGAGCTGCAATATCCAGAAATTCCTGGACAGTCATGGCCAGCCCTCGCTCGCTCAGAAGGTCCTCGCCTGCCAGTGTCCCGCGCAGGAAGGGCCCGTTCATCGCCCCATTCAACTCCCACACCTGTCCGTCTTTTTGAACAAGCGCGATAAAGTGATGACAATTATCCTCCCGGGGCGAGGGAGCCGCCGAGGCTCCTCGGGATGCGGCCACCATATATGCCTTCTCTAAGAACGATGACTGATACAGCAGATCTGCTCTCTCACGAGGCCCGAGCTGGATGGCCTGCTGGAGAAGCCCAGCGAGCTGGGATCCCGGGATGATATATCGCCCCCCGTCCAGGTTCAATATGCAGTGCAGGAGTGCCATGAGGCCACACGCGTGACCGATCGTCTGCCTCATCCACACAATGGGCTCGTCGGGGCCGGATCCCTGGTACTCTGCGATCGTGGGTTCCACTGCAGCGCGTGCGGTGTTGTAGATAGGCCGGTCACAGAGCAGAATCACCGCATGCACCGGGCGAGGAATCTCTGCGAGCCAGTCGGGATCCGTGGAGAATACGTCGTAGAAAGCGAGTCCCGGGCCCACCCCAAGATTATCGCAGAGACGTGACAGCACCTCGGGGTTGTTCTCTGGCAGTGTGCAATCTGAGCCCCGACGCCGCCATTGCAGAAGGAAGCGAAACCCTTACCGAGGGGGATGAAGGTCTTCCGGCCATTGACGACCTCTGCTGGGGGAATCTCTGACATGCTCCGCTGGATAGGATCACAAATTGTGCTATTATGTATGGTCTTCACCAGACAGAATGAGGAAGGTGTCTGTGGTTCAACCAGCGCAAAGAGCGGCGGGGTTAGGACACTGCGTCGTCGCCGGGCCGAGTGAGAGACGATTCCGCCCTACCTAGGTACCTTTCCATGCGTTGCATCTCTCTGCGTCGAGACCTGGCAACGGTCATGCCAAGGTTACTGGAAACCCGGGACGATCTCACAATCGAGAAGTCGATATCAAGGTTCACATCGGCGTCTCTGCAAGACAAAGCAGATACTTAGTCTATGCTTCGTTCCTCTCACTGAACACAATATCTTCTTTCAACGGAGCAATTTCAGCCTGACAACGGCCAGCAAGGAAAAAAGTCCTCTGTCACTATGCTATTTCCGGCAATGACTACAATGGCCATCTTGGAGCCGGCATCGTCTCCATCTTTTTGTGATTCTGCTCGTCTCCTTGGCTTTCACCATCTGTCCAGTAGCTTCCAAGCGGATCCCAGAGTGGAAGATGCCATTCATGGTGTACACCTTTGCCCCCTGTTTGGCACCGGCGCCATCGCATTCATCCATTCGCTGGACTCGGCCTACAAACGGATCGGGCCCAAGACCTGGGTTGGAGAATCAGGGACCTGCCTTGTGCTCGCTCCATCGTGAAGGTGGATAGAGCACAGATGCAAAAGAAGAAGAAGAAGAAAAATCGGCATTAAGCTAACTGTACTGGGCGATATGGTAGGCGACCTAGAGCATACGGATTGGATCGATCGGTCGAGAATGAATTTCCCGACTATCTCGGAGTCGGCATATGATTCGGGGCTGACGGGAATCCGAATGGATTCTGGCCACTGCCTAGATCCCTTCTGTATGAGACCATCTCGGCCGGTCCACCTCCGCTCCGTGGAGTCTCCGCGGGTCGAGCTCATAAAACGGCACCAAGGATACCATTTGGGATGCCACTGGAAAGTAGAACGAAATGCTGGCACATATCCTCCTCGTCGGCAAGGTCCTCGGCGTCGTATTGAAGCAGTCCGGGATCCGATTGCGTCTCTGGTTTTCGTCGTTTCTGCATCGACTGACCTACAAACCGGGACCGGAGCCCAAAAACATCGTCATCGTGGGCGCATCTTTTGCAGGATACCACGCGGCCCGATGCCTGGTGAATGCAGTCCCATCGGGATACCGGGTGGTGGTGATCGAGAAAAACAGTCACTTCCAGTTGACCTGGGTGCTCCCAAGGTTTTGTGTGGTGGACGGGCACGACTACAAAGCTTTTATTCCCTACGGTCCATATTTGAAAGCCCCATCCGGGTCTTACCGTTGGATTCAAGATACCGTTGAATCCATTCGTCCCAATTCCACGCCCCGGGGTCAAGGCACAGTCCAAGTTGCATCAGGAGAATCGATCGACTACGAGTATCTAGTATGGACAACAGGCTCATCCGCCGCCCTCCCGTCGCGCTTGTCCCACGCCGACAAAGACGAAGCATCGAGAGGCCTTCAGGATCAGCGACAGCAGCTCCAAAAAGCACGGGACATCGTCGTCGTGGGCGGCGGCCCTGCTGGTGTCGAACTAGCGGCCGATGCAAAGGCACAGTATCCCGAAAAGAACGTAACGCTGATTCATTCACGCAAGGCCTTGCTGTATGACGGGTATGGAATAAAGCTACACCGCGCCATCCACAAGGCCATGGAGGAACTGGGCGTCCATCTTGTGCTAGGAGAGAGGCCGGTCATTCCCGACGGCGTCACGGGCGACATTACGCTGAGCGATGGCTCCATTCACTTTGATCATATGGTTAGCTTCTTGCTCCTCTCCTTTTCTCCCCGGGCGCTATATACTTACTCTGAGGGCCAGATCAAATGTACCGGACAGAAGCCAAGATCAGAGCTCCTTCGATTTCTGTCCCCTACAACGTTTTCTGCATCGGGGCATATCCGGGTCAAACCCTCATTGCAGGTCGCAGACGATGCATTCGATCGCATCTATGCGGCAGGCGATGTGATATGGACCGAGCATCTCAAGAATGCTCGTTCGGCCATGCAGCAAGCACAGATAGTTGCAGATAACATTTGCCGCGCCATTCGAGGCGGACAGCAGATCGAATACCAGCAGCAGTGGTGGGAGGGGACTACCAAAGTCACTCTAGGTCTTGTAAGGACTCTCCCTGGTTGGGCACAATGCCAATGCTAATCTTGTTTGGATAGGGGGGATCGGCTGTTTTTATGACTGATGGAGAGGCTGAGTGGCTAGTATCAATGAAGCAGAAGACCGACTTGGACAGTTGGATGGTTTGGAAGGCTTTGGGCGCAAAGCCCTTCAAGGACAACGTGACCAGTTTTGAGAAGGATTAGCCATGGAGTCGCCGCCTTGGATATAGAATGGCCAGGTTTTCTCGTCGGGAAATGTATGACTCTATTGCTTCCTTATATTTGAACTTACCTGTGGCTCGTCTTCTAGAAGAAAGCCGCTGATAATGTTCTTGCGCATCGGAGAAAGATATATAGTTGAGTTGATAATGGATGGCGATAAGCATCGCTAATCCAACCGCTCCTCCCCGCTTTAACCCACCACTTCGCGACTTTGGAGCATTCCCAACATTTCCAAATCTCCCCTCGTCAGCTATTATGCCTCCCGTCAAAGGGCCCATCTCGGCGCAAGAGCTGGAGATGCTCTCTACCAAGGCCGTTTCCGCCAAAGGAGCTGCATATTGTATACTGTGCCCCATCCGTGCCGAGTGATCCCTCTGCTGATCCTCACTGACCAGGCCCTTACTCCAAGTTCCGCGTCGGCGCATGCATCCTGACCGCGTCGGGGGAGTTTGTGGTCGGCGCAAATGTTGAGAACGTCGCGTATCCCGTGGGAACCTGTGCAGAGCGCGTCGCGTTTGGCACTGCTGTCGTATGTCCATCTCCTGTGTCCCTTCCCCCTCCGTCACGATGCGCCGGGTCGTCGTCAGTCAATGAGTAACCATTGATGGCTAGGTGGCCGGTCATAAGGAGTTCAAGGCCATTGCGGTCGCGACAGATATCAAGCCGGGGGCGTCGCCTTGTGGCATGTGTCGACAATTGTAGGTCTCTTCCCTTCCATGCTCCGTGTCACCCCTGTCTATATGATACATCATCCACAGAGATATGTGCTGATACAGATCAGTATGCGCGAGTTCACGACGCCGTCCTTCCCAGTGTACATGTACGATGCAGAGGGGTCGTACAAGGTTATGACAATGGGCGAGGTTTGTATACCTTCTTGCCTATAAGTCACTGCTAGCAACACTTACTGACCGATGCAGTTGCTCCCGGACTCGTTTGGGCCGGATGATTTGCCCCGGGATTGATCAAGAATGTTAGCGAGTGTGTGGATAGGAGAACCTAGTGAGGATGATCTTATACAGCGAAGAATCAAGAATGCTTGTAGCCAAGAGAAGAATCGCTTTGATAATCATGATGTTGATGTTTTCAAATCAAACCAAAAAAAAAACCTCATTCAAGAAGAAGCAACTTTCTATACCTTTGCGATTCGAAAATAGGTCGGACTCAATCCAACAGAACAAGTCCCGACACCGACAAGATATGCAATACATCACAGAAAGTGAAAAGAGTCAAAACAAAACCAAGGTTGCAGGACATGGCGCGCTCATAATGTCACATCAAAGATTCCAATCAGATCCGATCCCACTCAACTCTACCGAGAACATCACTCGCTGTATTGCAAATGACAGATCGGAAAGCAATCACGCCTCTTCATCCTCGTCCAAATCATCTGCGCCTAGCAATTCATCCTCGTCGTCCACCACGTGGGTGTAATCGCCTCGGCGCGCCGCAAAAGAGCCACGGGTCGCATACGGTCGCTGGTATCCCCGACCGCGGGAGCGAATGAATCCCGTGGTGCTACGCCAGAGGCTCATGATGAGCAGCGGCAACGATTGGGCCACTGCTACGACGCCAGCAATAACTGCCACTGGTATCGCAACCAGCGGCGAGTCCCGGGAGAGCCAGCTCTGGGACGAGGAGCCTTCGCCGAGGCGGATTTGTCCAAACTTGCCGTCCCATTTGCTGTAGACGTAGTATCCAATAATGCCCGCGGCGGTGATGGGTGTCACAATGGCAAAGAAGAGACCCGCACCGCTGATACCATGCTTCTTATTGAATTCATCCTCCATGTCAGGACACGGGTGCATCTTGATCTGGTCATACAGGTCTCCACCCTGGCATGTTGTCTGTGGAAGGCGTCGGTACCCCGTGGGTTCCCACCACTCAACGAGTTCAGGATCTTCGAAGCACTGTAGACTGTGGTCGGGAGCGGCCAGGCCTGGCACGAGACCACAACTGCCGTCGCTCTGCATTTCATAGTTGTAATCACTATGTCCTTGTCAGTGGGCCAACTTCATTGTTTCTTATGCACGCGTGGACTTACCATTCGAAATCGGCCCGGGTGCAGGTGCAGTTTCCGCCAACCCGGTGAATATGCGGTTCGCGCCAGTTGATCCAGCAGTCGGCATCGGGCTTCTTGCGGTGATACTGCTCGACGTGGCCAAACAAGCAGTTGCCCTCCTGTAACGGGTGCTTGGGCGTCCATAAGTAGTAGTCTTTGCTATTATCCACCGCTTCATCCAAGTGGCACTGCCGGCTCCAGATACCACTGAAGTCAAGGTTGATCGTGGCAAATTTGCCCTGTGCGGATTTGGCTTCCTTGGCCCACAAGAGGAAGTTCTTCGATGTATCGGAGGGCACAGTCGAAATATCAGTGACGATCATGTCCACGTCCGAGAACTGGAACTCCTTCCAAGTGTTCCCCTCATCCAGACTGTAGGAAACATACTGCGTCGGTTGCAGCTCGCTGACAAGCACAATGATTGACCCGGCATCGCCATACTCGAACATGTACCGGCCCTTCTTGACATGCTTCCAAGTGATACCGCCGTCGCTAGAGAGGAAAGTATCGGCGGCGTCAGTGCTCGACAGATATTCACCGACATTACCAACGCCGATCATCACGCCGATAGCTGATCCGGAATAAAAGGTATCTCGCCAGTCGCGCCGTTCTGTGTAACCGTGTAGATGCAGAGCGCATTGATATGTACCATGACCCTCCTCAACAGAGCAGTCGAATTTGTTGCCGTCAACATCGCGAGTGGGAGGTGCCAAAAGCGCCCATTGACCGCCATCATTGTGAGTGATCACGGAACGCAGCTTCTTCGCCATGCCCTTGTTTGTTACTTCGTCCACATTTGCAACGACATTGGCAATAGCGACACCTTCGAGGTTGGCCATTTTCTCAAAGTCGACATAGCCGCGATCGTTGACATTCAGTGCTTCGAGACTTTGAACGAAGTAAGTACCATTGCTGTTACTCTTGACCAACGAACCATAACTGCGGCCTTCGACTGAGCTAATCTCCACATGCAAGAACAGTGCATAGGTAGAACCGGGAAGTGCCGTGTACATAGGCACATCGATGTTAAAGGGGAAATGAGCCTCAGCGAAGACCCGGGCGTCCATACTGGAGCTGACATTCAGGTACTTGTGCTTGTCTGTCGGGTAGGTAGCCACAACAATGAACTCATTCATTGTCACAAAGTGGGCGATATTGGCGTTGATGACTTCGGAATCAGCCCAGCTCTCCAGACTCTCGCTGGACACCAGCTGCCGATTGTTTTTCTTGTTCTCCTTTTCGTACTGTTCACAGATGACAAGCTCCTCGCTGTCCTCGCGACCTTCGTGGTAGGCAAACACACATGAACCAACACCGCGAAGCATCAGATGCCAATCGTTCCCACGGTTTTTAGTCCAATAAGCATCGTTAACGCAGTCACCACCAGCGCAGTTATTACTGCCGATCCAGATCATCCAGTCCATATATTTCTCATGGAACACCAGAGGCGGCGCATCTGTGGCTATTAAAGAGGTGGGCTTATCAAACTTGCGGTAGGTGTATCCACGATCGATGGTTGAGAAGACCTTATTGCCTTTCGTCAAGAAATAAGCACCGTCACTGTAGTAAGGATGCTGGATCATTTCGACTACCTTCTCGCCCTTTAGAGCTGAAGGCTGTTCCCACTTCTTGCCATGATCGTGAGTGACGTACAACTCATATTTGTCGGTAAGCAGGAAAATGGTCTCGTCGTCTCCGGAGTTGCTCGTCTGCCGTTCCAGATAGAAATAACTACTCTGTGTAGCCGTGAACGGTTGAGGTTTGCCGACATGGACCTTGCCATCGGTAATAGGCGAGCTGGTAGAGTTTCCGCAGGAGAGCTCAACATCCTTATCAAGAGACTCGCCGCCTTCCCGGATACATGCATTTCCAGGAATAAGTCTCCAGCCAGAGGGGCCCATATACTTGTCATTGGGGTCCTTGCATTCGCCCGATGGCGGGATCAAGGGAACAGCTGACACACAGCTCTTGCCGTCCTCGCTGCGCTTGAAATTGTAGTCGCATTCAAAGTCTTCAGCAGAACATTTGCATCGCTCAAACTTGGGGGGATCCATTTCGAATTCCTTCTTGATGAAGCAGTCCGCGTTGGCCTTCCGACGCTGGAAGGACTGCTTGTGGCCCATAAGGCAGTCAGCCTTGCCGTCTTTCCCCACGCGGGCAGTCCATATCTCGAGATCGTCTTTAGTGCACTTGCGCTCGTGGAGACCGTCAAAGTCGATAGAATAGATGATAAATTGGCTGTCATCGCTGGATATGCCGACAAGCAGGAACTTCAGGCTGGTTGAGTCTGGGGTTGTGGTGATATAAAGGGGCTTGATCTTGTGCTTCAGCTCAAGAGGTTTCTCCCACTCCTTGCCATGGTTGAGAGAGTATTCCACCTTGTCGGTCTTTCCATCGTCGCTGACAGCCACGATCACACCTCCTTGGTCACCAAACTCAAATCGATGGGGACCTTTGAGCGCGCGCTGCCAGTTGAGACCGGCATTGTCGGAAACATAGAGGTCACCCTCTGAGTATTTCTTGAGGTGGTCGCCAGTGTTACCCACGCCCATGACGAGACCCGGCGCTGGACTCGAAAACATTCGGCCAAGGGAGGGAAGCTCATGCAGCGCATCATAGGTGGTCATTGAGTGAAGGTGTAACCTGTCGTCACCGACCTTGAGGGGCTGGAACGTTCGCCCATCATCAAAACTAACGCTGCTGATGAGCTTCTTTTGCTCATTGTCAGACTTTGCCACCTCTTCCCAGTTCTTGACAGTGTTGACAATGACAATTCCCTGGATATCGGCTACTTTCTCAAAGTCTACCAGGCCGTTGATGTCCCGATTGGTGTGTTCGATGTTGGGGGAGAAATACGTGCCGTTGGAATTGGAAGAAAAGAGAACACCAACTCGGTTGTCATGCCAAGTTGTTTGCACGTCCACCTGGATACTGTAGTTGGTGCTTTCCAGGAGGGTGTATGCATCTTCCTCCATTCGGTGGCCACCAAACTCCGCACGATGCCATTCGGCCGAGTCATCACTGACGTATAGAGCCTGCTCGGTGGTGCCTCGAGATTGAACACCCGCCACGATATACTTCTTGACCGAGCGAACCTTGATCTCAATGCCACTCACGGGCCGTCCACGGTCCAGATTGACCTCGGTGCCGTCCACATCGTCGTGGAAGAAGTTATCTGAGTATACCAAGCGTTCAGACCGATCAAAAGGCCCCCTCAGCCCAGGCACCACACAAAGAATCCGGTCCTCCAGTGTGTCCAGCACATCAATATCCTGCGCAAATTCTGGGGTACTGGCTGCCCATGTACATTGCAGCATCAGCTCGCGCAGCGGTTTGACAGTCTTGAAATCATCTGTTGTGTAGTAGGCTTGCGGCACACACCCTGTGCTTGTGCAGTCCAAGCCCATGAAAATCACCTTCTTGGGATTCCAGCCATTGAAATTTAACGGAGGGCTGCGCATTGACAGGAGAGGCGGGGCGTCAATCTGGAACGCATCCCAGGACTTGCCCTGGTCGGTGGTGATCCAGTGTTTGCCATTCTCGCCGAGCACGTACGCGCGGTGGTCGTCATGCGGGTGGCGCCAGATCAACACAACAGAGCCTGCCATGCTCCCGTCGCTGCCCTTGATCACTTCCCACTCATTGCCGCCATCGAACGAGACATGTGCGTTGCGTGATACCGCATCCCGGAATAGAATCGTGTTTGTGCCTTGGAAATAGAAGAGGTCTAGAGGAGGATGGGTGAATTCATTGGATTTGACTTTCGGATTGTCCCCCTTTGCTGTGGCCGGCTGTGTGGCAAAAGCCAACAGCAGTCCTACCACGACAAGCAGCCACCGAGGGATCATGACCGCTGATACTCAGGCATCTGAAGGGGTACGCGATCGGGGGTTGGCGATGCGTAACGTCCTAAACTGCCCGCCGGCCGATTCGGACGCAGACAGAATTGATAGTTGAAGGGATTCAAGAAACAAAAGACAAGAGGGTGGCAAAAATTAGAGTCACCAGTTGCCCCTGAGCCAAAAGCCTAGGCAGAGCACAATGTCTAAATGTGAAGCGCGATGGAATGGATGACGGAGCTGCGTGGCCTCAGCCTGGGGGAGCTCCCCTATCACGTGCAGGGCTTATCGCTATCGCCCGAACCATGGATCGGCTGTGCCGGTATGTACATCTATTATATGATTTAGGTTGGGGCAGTACATGTTTGTGATGTATAGCAATAAGCGGAGCTTTCCATGCTTTGCTGTGAATAGGGGCTCGGCAGCCTGTGAGAACATGTATGTACAAGGGGCTGCAAACCCAAAACGAATATACAAGGGTGGGCGCATCCAGGTCCCGGGAATCTGAGAAGGAAATGAAACAAGACAAGCAACACACTGACCCCAATGCAAAAGAAAAAACAGTCTTCCTCAGTAAAGCGCCCCTCAAGGTACTGAATATGTCCCGAACAATAAACAACACAGACGCTGAATAAACGAAAAGAATGAGGACTCTCCAAACAGAATAGAGGAAAATGTAACAAGTCGAATATGAAGGTCCAGCATCGCCATCTAAAGATGCCGTCGGAGCTTGCGCCACATTCTCCTCACTGCGCTCTGCTCGTTCAAGTCGGAGCTCCAGAGTTTCTGTCTGCATTCGGCGGGTGGTAATGCAGCAAGGCGCAGGGGATCCTCCTGGGGGAACGAGGAGGGTGTGGGAGACTGCGTGCGCAGATCAGGTCGGGTCAATGTCATTTTCAACGTCATTTCGCGATTGCCGGGCAGACGCTGCAAGCCTGATTTGGATACAGGCAGAAACGACTGACGGCGTTGCAATAAAGACGGTGTATCCATCGACGGTCGAGGGGTTTCTCGCAACTGGGACGATAGCCGCGTCGCCGCCGTTTCTTCCTCTAACGACCCGCCCGGACTGCCTACCACGGTCCCATCATCATCCTCGAAGAAAGTCCCCACGCAGTCCTGCTTCAACGGTAGTGGTTGGAGCGGGACGGGCTCTGGGGCGAGGTTTTCTTTGTCTTGACCTAGAGCGGGAAAGCCAAATTCAATGGCTTCATCAAATTTCTGCGGGGATGCCAGATACACGCGCAATTTGAGACGGGCATCTGGGTCTTGGTAATACTGTGCCGTGGGATCCATGCTCGAGGTAGAAGATTTGGGGGCGTGGTGACTCGATTTTTGACGGGACGCGGGACGGGAGGTGGGGGATGCATTGATGACTGGGGTGAACGGAGGCATGGAGTGGCTCGAAGGGAGACCCTGTGGCACTGACGCCGACGGTCGATGTTTTAACGAAGTGTGTGTTGAGAAGGAAAGAGACCGCGCGAAGGAGGGGCGACGCCGTGACTTGGGTTTGGTCGCCGCGGCATCTGCTACATGAGCATGATACTCATCCAAGGACAAATCCAGATCGCCATCCTCGTCGAGCCACCGAAAACTCTCGTAAAGCGATTGATCCATCTTGGAATCGACTTCGTCCCAGTCAGACTCGGAGTCTGAATCCCAGAAACTAGTGGACGGCTGGCCCACGGGCAGAGTGATGTCGGACGGTAAACTGTCGGTGGACGAGCGACGATGCTGGGCACTACTATCGCGGCGATAGAAGGCCTCGTCGGCGGCGTCGAGAATGACGCTGTCGCGGTAGGCGTGCCGAAGACGAAGACGTTCTTCGGGCGAGAAAAGCTTTTGTTGGATCTTAGCGGGGAGGGCGTGAAAGCATTGCGAGTCGGCCTGGGCCACCAGGTAGGCGAGTTGCAAGGAACCGGGTTTATGCAGTTTCCGGGGACAATAGAAAGCACGTTTCTCCAGACCGCGCCTCCGGGTCAACGAGGTTGTGGAAGCATTGCGAAGCGCACGCGAGTGCAGAGGGCCAGGCCCAAGACGGGTAGGCCGAGCCCGGACATGATAGTTTGGCGTGGAGCTCATCGGCGCAGGGGAACTGGGATCGCTCTGCGCTAGCCGCATGCGCATGCGCTCGACATTCGAGAAGAACTAAGCGAGTCAGCAACAATGAACAACGAGGGAGGTGGAGATGAGGTGGAGTCCCGAGCCCTCCGTGCGCCAATCCAGCTGGAGCGGGCAGCGCCATGGGTGATAGTGCGGATGACGGCCCCCTTCACCGTGGTTCAGGGGGAAAAGACCGTGCCCAACGGTAGTGGCGGATGGATTCACAGATGGAGCAAGGATGGGAGGGTTGAGTTCTCCCGCAAGGCCACTCGGGGAATCTCGTATCGACTGCAAAGGCGAACTATCGAGCTGACTATATCTGCGCGCTGCTCCACCCGGCAAGGGGGGGGGTGGCACACGAAGAGATCAAGGGAAAGAGAAAAGGAAAAAGAAAGCTTACCTTGCGTCTCACCGCAGGCGGGAGAGAATCCAAATCCTCGCTGGCCGACCACTGCATGGTTGTGCGTCTCTCGATCTTGATCAGCCCTTTTTTTTTTTTTTTTTTTTCCCTTGGGCTTCCCCCGATCCTCACAGAGCTCCCGCAATGGTGTAGATGGTAGATGTGTATATCGGGGCTCAACAATGAGCGAACCGAGGGGTCGGGTGGCGGAAGATTGTTTCAATGCCAGTCGAGTCGATCGGAATCAATAGAGGCCAATGATCACCAGGGGGAATCCGATGGATTGGAGCATCAACGACTCGAGGTCCACGCAGAGAGAGAAAGAGGAGGAAAAGTGATCGGGATAGGCGATCCCAGTGAATATATAGCTAGCTCTCTTCCGGGACTCTCTTCCCCGGCTCTCTCGTCCCCTCTCTTTCTTTTGCCCCGGCGCAAGGATGTGATTGGAGCCCTGTAGCCAGCCCAATCTCAGCCATCGCAGCTCTCCAATGCTGCCACAAACCCAAACGCAACGGGTGCACAGACCGATGTGATGTGACGGGGATCTATTTCGAGACCTGTCACCTCGCGCCCCTCTCGGAGTGGAGTGTCGTTGCGGATCTATGTACATACATATGTACTGTATATACAGCATGGAGCGTCTGAGGAATCCTTGTGACGAGTCATGAACTCTCGATCGCGTCGGCGGGCGTTTCAAGACTAGGATTAATGACCTTGAACTAACAATACCTTCACTGACGACATCTACCGACATGCCTAGTACCCAGGAAATGAAAGGGACTGCCAGTCTCAACCGAGAAGGCGGGTGCAAGGAGATGTCTTCTGCGGGAACCCTCGTCATTGCCGGCGACAATAGGGTTGTGACTGGTCATCCGGGATCGTCGTCGTTCGAACCAGCCCTACCGGCGCGAACTGAAACCCCGTCTGAAACTGCTGGAGATATTTCCAGGGTCCCAGCATTCGTTGCGTTGTCAATGCCGACAGAGACGGGAATTGCAATCTGTCCAGGACAGATTGAGCGCAAGAAAAGAAGAAGGGAGGATGGATACTCCGGAGTACTTCCCAATACTTCTCAATGTACCTTTTTCAGGGGGGGGGGGGGGAACACGTATAAACACTATATACTACACTATTTATATATCTACAGTAAGACCCTACTACCACAACCCCCAGTTCACTACGACATAATACCCAGTCCACCAGCACCCGCGCCCATACTGAGGCAATCTATCTTCGCGCCCGGTTGGATGTGGGACCCCTGCGCACGGCCGATGAGCTGTCAGTCGCCGATCGCCGATCCCAGACTCGAAGATGTTCGTGGTGGATTCTTACGAGACAAAGAGAAACGACCAGCCCGAGGTCGGAGGGCTCGAGAAGCAGGTGTGATTGGCAGATCCCATGCGCCGCCCAATCTATCGTGCAGTCAAGATACGCAAGCGACGCCACCGACAGACGAATGCTCCCAAACAAAATTCGAAACACGATTCAAAAAGAACTTGAGAAAAATCCCCGACCACCGATCCCATAACATGGTAGGATACGGGAGACCCTCTTCCTTCCCCCATGGGCGGGCATACCTTGATGCAAAAAAGTACAGCTCTATGTGACGTGTCCCACCGGGTTTGTCTCGGCTTACAACGCGTTGAGCACTTGCTGCATGGCCACCGTGTTCGAATCCTCCCGCCGCGACACGTACGCCCGCACTTCCTGGACGCTGAGTTTGGCGTCTTGTCCCCCGGCGCCTCTGCCCGAGCCCGCTCCGCCCGTTGTCCCGCTGGCCGCACCGCCGCGGATGCGCTCGCGTAGAGCCTCGACGCCAATGACGAACAGACTGCCCACTTCCAATAGCACGTCCAGCGCGCCACCGGGCCCCTTAGTCTCCTCCTCGATCTCCCATGACTTGAGCAGGTCCGCATACTGCGTCATATCCTTGGTCACCATTAGACCGCCCGGCCCGCTTACGGCGAACCGCTTGAAATGCTCCAACAGCAATGCGCGCGTCCCCAACGCAATCTCCGTTAGGACTTGGCGGACATTGGCCCCACTGGCGGGTAACGAAGTCCGCGCGATGTTGTGCAGCCGCGTTAGAAACGTACAGATCGAGGTGCAGGTCTAGAGGCAGTGTCAGTTGACTCCTCCAGCTTGGTCTTGTAGGTTTGGTTCCATTTCATCTCGTTTCCTTCCGTTCTTCTGCTTCTCTGCCCTGGCGTAGCGACACACACTGGGGAGGGGGAGGGGGAGTTTATAGGGGAAAGCCACAACTCACCGGGGTTTGTAACATCTCTAGCCATGCGGCATTGTCGCTCTCACGAGGCCGAAAGTCATTCTTCCTCTGTCCGGACAGTAACCGGCTCACCCAGGCCAGGGTGGCATCAATTGTCTTTTGCTCAATGGTGTTGATCTTCTCCTCAATCCGAGACGTGGTCTGGCTGGTGCGCTTCTCCATGTCGTGGCGGGTGGTGATGCTACCCGCCGCCAATGGCAACAGGACCGCCTTCACACACATCACCATCAAGGTGGTAATGCTAATGGTGGTCCGGACGGACGGAAGGTACGCAAAGTCTGGCTCGATCTTCCCCAACTCCTGGGTAGTCGCTGCCTCCAGGGCGGCGTCCAAGCAAACATCGACGTACCCGTCGCCCATGGTGATCAGCACCAAGGTCAACAGGGCCGATACATCTTTGTGGGTGTCGGTGTTGACGCTTAGCTCGAGCCCACGGCCCACGGCCTCCGCCAGCCACTTCAGCATGCGCTTGGCGTCGCTCAGGTTGGGCTGACCATCCTCATCGGTGAGTTTGATTTCTGTCAGCCGCATGGTCTCTGGGATCTCGCCTAGTTTTGCCACCTGCAGCAGCCTTTTCCTTTGCATGGGTGACATCTCAGGTAATTCAAGCCGGGCGATAAAGGCGTCTCGGGCGGTGGAGAGCAGTTCGGTCCCAGGTCGAGATAACGAGGCCATGAAAGTGGTTGCGGCTTTTTTGCGGCGGGCATGATAGCTAGTAAATTTGAACAGGAGGGCACTGAACAAATCCTCTAGGGTGCGCTTCTCACGTTCAATGTAGGAAGACCCCACAAAGTAGGGCACAAACAGCTCTTCCAGCTGTTGATCCAGCAGCAGTGCTGTCTGGGAGGAGATGGGGTCTGGATGCTCTGTCAAGCCATGCGCTTTCAAGTCGTCAATCAACGTGCTGATATAACCCCGAGAGCTCTGGAGGCATCGTAGAAAGGCCAATGACGAGACCCCACTGGCTTTCTCCAGCACCATCTCCAATCGCTGCTGGATGGACTGTTGGAAAACTCGCTGCACAAACTTCCCAAGGACCTGTTCATGGTATGGAAACGCTCGCCGGATGATTGCCGACTCCTCTTGCACCACAACTTTGACTTCGTCCAGCAGGGACTGCAGACTTGGTTCGACGCCTGGCAGTTCTGCATCCGGGTCGGCCATCTTTTCCCACGACTCAGCATCACCGCCCACTTCCTCAGTTACTAGCTGACTTCGATCGATAAAGAATTGATGCTGGTTGACAAACAGCGCAATCACACTGGCACCGCCATTGAAATCTTGCAGCACTGTAGCACAATCCTTCATGCCCTCAAAATTGGCCTTGCGGTAGAAATCATCAAACTGCTTCAGCAGATCTTTCTCCAAAGTCTCTGAGAATTTCTCAATGATCTCCCGTGTATTCCGCCGCGGTGGGAGATCCCCACTGTGGAGGTCTTCGGAAGGGGAGTTCCCCCCCTGGGTGCCACTGGCGGTATTGCTGGCCGCTGGAGTCTCCTGCCAGCTCTGGGGATCAAGTCGTTGACTTATCCTTAACAGTTGCCGTGCAATGTGGGCAGATCGAACCTTTGCCTCGCCCGTACCAGAGCGCCGCAGGTTCTCCAGAAGCGAAATCTCGCCGCGATTGCTGACCCCGTCCCAGCACTCTAGCAAGAAATGGGCGTCCAACGCCCGGCGGCGCTGTCGGTCCAGTTCCTCCAGTCTCCTTCCAGTTTCCACCGCCATGTTCCCGGTTCCTCCTGCGCTCTCTAGGCCGGTGGTGCCATTCAGCGACGTGTCAAGCTGCTGGAAGGACTCGATGGTCTGTCGCAGCTTCCGGCCGAGGGTGGTGAGGTTTTGTGAGTGTTGAGCTTCTGCTCGTCGGACGGCTGCAGACAGCTCATTCTCGCGGATCTCCAAGTCGCCAGAGAGCTCGCCTAGGCGCCGTTGGGCATTTTCGAAGGTCCGGATGAGGGGCTTTGGATCGAAGGGTTGATTGGCGGCGCCCGCCGTTCCGACGTTTGTGCGGCGTCCTGCGATAGCTGTGTCCGAGAGTGCCTCGATAAACTCCTTGACGATGAAGTCCCGGCCCGAGAAGTCGTCGAGCGTGAAGCTAGGGCCCTTGGGGAAGACGGTGCGGGCGGGGTTGGAGGAGACTATGGATGCATTGTCGGGCATCATGGCGATTGCGAGGCCGGAGTCATGGGCCACCTTGGGACCGGCTCAATGGTTGGATCGGCCAGTTAAGCCCTGAAAGAGTTGAGGTGAGTCCGACTTGAAGAATCCGGGGAAAGCTGAGATGCGCGCGGGAGTTTGGAGTTGCGGACATGTATTTCCACGCGTAGAAGCTAAATTGCCACCGCTCTACTCGGGACCGAATAAAAGATGGCTCGTGGATATCATTACCGTAGACTTTATTTTATTTTGTAACTAGCTACTGGAGGTTTAACCATTACTACCGTAGGACTCTTTATGTCGAGAATAAACAGCTCTTGTCAATGTTGTCGGTTGGTGATGTTGCAAGCTATGTTTTCCAGCGGAACTTGCAACGGCTTGGCCATAAGCTACAGGCCGAGCCGGTTAGGATTGAATGGCTATGTCCCTAGGCAGCTGCCTTGTCATACAAGGCAGTTTTCTAATTCCCAGCATCAGAGTCCTATGAACAGACCGACACATTTCCAAGCGCGGGCCTAGAATCCGTCAACCTGTAAACGCTCGCATTTACATGCGGACGGCCACGTACCATAAGTGCAACGGCTTCTTCCCGCTCTCTACTCTTCCCTCCGAACCGCACCACCATGGTCTCCCAGCAAGACCGCGAGATCCTGCGCGCGGAGATCCGCTCACGCGGCACTGAGCTGAGCGCCACTGATCGCGAGAACCTCATCAAGCCGTATCTCCCCGATCCCGCCGAACTATCGCGACGACCCCAGCCCTCGACCTCTTCCTCCTACCAGCGCCGGCAGAAGACACGCAAGACTCCAATCCGCACGTTCGTCAAGTCGCAAATCCACCACTTGGCCTATGCCCTCACGCACATCTTTTTTGGCATCGTGGTGCGCTTGCTTCAGGCCTATCACGCCGTTGTCGACCGCGTCTTCGCCATCGTCTACCATCACCACCGCACACCCGAGCTGATCCGCAAGGATGTGCGTGGCTTGAAGCGGCTTCCACAGCATCTGAGTGTGATTTTGAATTTGCGCACCGAGGATGATGCATTGGCGGTGTTGATGGATGAGGTGGCCGAACTCGCTGCCTGGAGTGCATGTGCGGGGATCTCCCAACTCAGTGTCTTTGAGAAGACTGGTATGGAATGAAGGTATTCGCCTTGAAAATGTTGCCATACTGATCCGAATCCTCTAGGTGTGCTCAAGTCCTGTATACCGGCTCTGCATCAGATCATCACTACCAAGTTGGCATCGTACTACGGTTCGCCTTCGCAGCAGCCTTTTCTGCAAGTCTTTGCCCCCCACCACCCCGTTCATGGCATTGCAGCGAATCCCAACTCCGACAAGCCATCTCTTGCTCTTCTTCTGCTGTCTTCCACTGACGGTCGTGAGACCCTCGTGGACCTGACCAAGACTCTGGCGGAGATGTCGCAAAACGGCAAATTATCGCCAGAAGACATCACACCCGAACTCGTGGATGCGGAGATTAGCGAGATCACCACTCAGCCACTTCAAGCCCATGGCAACAACGCCGCCAATATCCTCAAGCCCGAACCAGACCTTCTTCTGGTGTTTGGACCCTTCCTTAAACTGGATGGCTATCCGCCATGGCAAATCCGGTTGACGGAGATGTACTGCACTGGTGACCGGAGCCACAGTGTGACCGGGTATGGAGAGGCTGTCGAGTACCAGGGATTCATGCGGGGACTGTGGCACTATGCTGGTGCCCAGATGCGGTTTGGACGGTGACTTTTCAAAAAAGGATGGAATAGAGTGAAGAAAACACAGAAGAATTGGAGTCACATTATCATTCATCATTTGTGTTATACCCTATCAGCATTAAAATGAGTCTCTATTATTCATATTTCTGTATATCTCACGAATTGCATGTCATCCTCAAGAGACCTGCTGGATGACTATTAACTATAATCTGTATCGGTATCACTATGCCATGCCGAGGCGTGAAGGTTTAAACAAATGCAACAAAAACTAAGTTGACACAGAGACATGATTAGGAATCACCACGTCCTAATAGGCAGAGGGGGTAATAAGGGGAGGCGAATAGAGAAAACCAAGACAAATGCAATCCCAAACGCACACATATAATCCAACGCCTGCGTAGCTGCCTGTAAATGAAGCCTCCAAAATGGAGAAGCTGATGACGATCTCCCGGTGACAAAGCTGGGTCGGGATTCAGTTCATAGGGTCGTTTCCATTGCAGTTCATAATTTCAAGATGTCTGCCATCGACATCTAGCAAGAGAGAGAGAGAGAGAGGGGGGGGGGGGGGGGGCGAAGAATAAGAATGGAGGATTTAACCATTCATATCTGCGTGGCTCGTCCCATTCAGTGTCCACCCAGATGTCACTGACCCAGTTGGCCAGGACGCTGAGTGACCGCGAACACAGTCCAGACATCGCACGATTTCGATGCCGGTCTCAGTAATGCCTTCAACAGCGCAGCTGGAGCAGATCTTTCTGCGTAGCTCGTTGTCCTTGCTATCGAAATCCTCCGTTGGACTGCTTATATCAGATTTGGTGTGGCCGCCTAATGACATGCTGACGATGCCAGGGCACAAGTGGGAGTCGCATTGACGCAGACAGATGAAGCAGGCTCGCTCACTACACAAGTCACAGTCGGCGTAGGCATCGAGTACTTGCCGTGTTGTAGGGCGTCGATGGCAGATATGGCATGGACGAAGGGCTGACGGCGACGTTGATGGATAGGAGAGTGGTACGAGAGTCTTTGGAGAAACCGGCGGGGAATAAGGGTCTGGCACTGGGGCGTAGGCATTGGGAGAGAGGAGAGAGGATTGCTGAGGGGTCGGAAGAGAAAGATACGGGGGTTGAACGTGCCGGCGCTTGCGAGGAATGCACCTGGGGCGGAAAGATAGATCCGCCCCCTCTGTTGGATGTCGGACCAAGGGCAGGGTACGATTGCTATCGCAGTCTGGGCGATCGACTCGAAACGGCACAAAGGATGATCTGGTCGAGAATGAAGGGTGTTAGTTATTGGAGACTCCATGCAACCGGGCATGAGTATCTTTGAACTTACGGCCGGGTCAGGGTTGTGGAATCTTCGTGGTCTCGTTTGCGTTTCCTCCAGCTCGCAGTAATGGAGTCTGTAGGCTCCGAGAAGCTGGGCATAGTTGGAGCAGGGCAGCAGTCCCACCAATGCATGGGTAGTAGGAGACACTCAGAAGTAAGAGTTGAGGGGGTGTTGACAGGCTCAGGCCGAGCGCTGCGAGGACAGAAAATAAAGCTTGGGCCAGGTCACGGTACCTCAGGGACCCGCGTCGGCCTCACCGCCCTTCAGGTACCTGTCCGTTGTATGGGCTACCAGGTATGTAGATACTATCGGTAGCTTTAGAGCTGGCCATGGAGAATAAAAAACACGTCCGAGTTTCGAGTTTCGAGTTCATGGGCCTTATTAGAATGGTGAGCGTGAGCCTTTTTCTTTTTATAGAGATGAGCATATTCCGATGGCATTGTGCTTGATCCAGTCACTGTAGATTATCGCTTTTAATCTCACTGGAAGTCCCCTAGAAACGGATTCAGATAGATCAGATATGGGATTGGGGCTCGCAAAGCACGGGAAGGGCTTTAAGGGATCGTTCGATTGCGAAGCTGCGCAAGCTGAAGCCACACCAGTATTCAACCTTGGACGCGTGGAATAATCAAAGATCGGTCTTCTTCGTGACCTGAAGTCGTCGTCATATCATTCCTTGCTTAACTAATTAGTTTAGCCAAATACTCCTTATTTACTGATTTAGTTAACTGTGTGTCCCAAAATAGCCATATGGCTGTGGTAGGGGTCCTTAAGCGGTCGTTCAGTGGCACATGAATTGCTCCATGTCTGATTTGATTCAGGCCGGCAAAAGTTTTATCCCCATTGATAGCTAAAATTAAACTCAGCCTGAGACCTACATATGAGCGCCTTCGGCCCAATCCGACAGGACTGGGCGCACTTTTCTTATTGTATCGGGATCATGGGTGGTACTGGTGGCATGGTCCTGAGCTTCAGAGATTCAAATGGAGCAAGGGCGCTGACCAGGGCATAGACCTCGCAATATAGTCGAACGTGACTGGCATCAGGGTTACGGGTCCTGGAAGCCACACTGCAGTTTTTCACTCCATCGGGGAGCCGATAATAAGTCTACGCCCTGTGGAGATCGGGATACCGAGTCCTCAGGGCAGCCCGCTTACCTCCCGGGGGGAAGGGGAGGGGGGGAGCACTGCCCCCTGTCCTTACAAGTTTCTGTTTTTAGGTGCCCTAGTAGATTGGATTTGTGTTCCTGTTGCATTTCCCTGGGTCTTGCGATTGCCCAAAATAAAAGGCGTGTGGGTTCGTGGGGCAGTAGTCGACGGGCGATGGGAGCTGTAAACGAGAGGTTGTGCTGAAGCCAAACTGCCGATGGTCGGCAGTTGTGAATGGAGTGATTGGGGAACTAAGGAGAGGTTGCGACACGCAAGTAGAAGCGACCACAATCGAACCTCAGATAAATCCCGATATCCCTTAGCCGTCCCTATTGGAGTATATAATGTACTTTGGGAGTACGATGAACTGCCAAAAAAAAAAAAAAAAAAAAAAAAAAAAAAAAAAAAGAGGATATAGGAATACGCTATGCATATATCTGAATCTATTACGCATCATTCTTATTCCCACCTTCTTATTCCCACCTTCTTATTCCCTCCTTTTGCCCCCGTTTGTGGGGACGTGGGGAATTCCCCTGATGCGGCGCACTTCACTGCGTAGTAACTATCGATAGATGTCCTATTCGCAGGGCTGCTCCTAGTGACTGACCAAGTCCACCTTCTCCGTTCTGGTTGGATGCCCTGATCGCCTCTTGCATTGCGTAATCCATCTAGCCTTCCGATTGCATCGCGCCGCCTTTTAGTGACATGCGCCACGATTTGTCGATTCTACACGACTGTGGTTGCTGCCCGCCAACGCCTCGGTTCTTAATCGCGCACTCCCGCGACCGCGGGAATTGACTTCGCGACATCGCCGAGCGCTCCGACTGCATGGTCCTACATGGCACGTTTCCTGACCCGAACTCACCGTCCTCATGGATGAGGGCTCCGACCAAGCCCCTCGGCGGAAGAGGGTCTCCAGGGCCTGCGACCGCTGTCGCAGTAAAAAGTGAGTCGGCCATCGCACCCGCGGTGACTCCCAAGCTAACTGCACCCAGGACAAATGTGATGGCGCCCGTCCCACTTGTTCCGCCTGCCAGGCAACGGGCCAGACATGCTCCTACGACCCTCATATGAAGAAACGTGGCCTCCCCGAGGGTTATGTGCGCGGCCTGGAGAAACTATGGGCTTTATCGATCTGCAACATCGACGGGTTTGAGGACACGATGCTGGCCATGCTGGGAACCACCGCAGAATGCACCAGCCGCCGAGGGAAGTTGATGTCAGTATGGACAGGGGACAGCACCTCGGAAAGCCTGCATGAAACGTGGAAGACCAGTCGCTTGTACAGCGCACTGGAGAAGATGCTTTCTAACTCCGAGGCCGTCCCAGCGGCAACGGGCAAACGATCACGAAATGATGATCATCAGGACGGACCGGCCGGTCGATGGGGGTTCCGAGTTGGCAGAGACGCGACGCCGTTGGGCCCCGAAGCACCGCGAGTCGTTGGTCCGGCTAGTGTCTCCCCCAGCACCAAACGTGCTCGACTGGCCCAGGCCTCGGAAGGTCGTGGCACACCATGGGCTGATGCACCACAAGGACTCCAGTTGCCGCCACAGACATCTCAATTGCTCGACATCTATTTTACTGCAACCCACTCATGGTTCCCGGTCGTCGCAAAACACAGCATCCTCCGCGCCTCGTACCTCTACGCCAATGCCCCGTTATCCGTGACAACAACCTCCCCCGGATCCGGCGATCATGCTGCGCTATGGGCAATACTGGCTTATACTATCACACAGTCACGAACAGATGCTCAAGCCAGCCCGGCGCGGGCTGTGTCTCTCGCGAATGAATATTATGCCGTGTCCCGACGTCTGATCCCCTCGGAAAAGGAACGCTACGAGCTTGGCCATATCCAGGCATTACTACTCTTGACTTTGGTCAATGTGGGCCTCGAGGACTGGACGGCTGCATGGCTTTTGAGTGGTCAAGCAGTGCGCATGGGGATTGCCATGGGCTTGGGAGCCTTTACCAACACGCGACGCTCGGATGAATCGAGGCAGGGCAAGGCTGTTTTCCTGGGTTGCTTCGTGATCGATTCTTTGTTGTCCTTCCGCCTGTCGAGATGTCCCGCCATGTCCTCGAATGATTTTAGGGCGGTCGGTCCGTTAGAAGAAGATGGCTTGGAAGAGTGGAATTCGTGGGTGGATGTTCTCCCTCCTACAGGGGCTTTTCGCGGTCAAAACCCCCCACACAGGGGACCGCTTTTAGCCCTGAGTGGTTTTAACCGCTTGGTCGAATTGGCAAGCGTGCTGAATAAAATATCACGAAACCTGTCGATGGGGTACACGTCAGCTACATTTGCCCAGCAGCTCGTGCTGGACCTGAAGCAGTGGGATGACACCCTGCCGCTGGGGTGTCGCTTGATCGGGCCCGAGAGCATCTATCCTGAACGTCACTCCACCCTCCTGCCGCACCAAAGCTATCTTGGCCTGGCATATACGGCAACGTTACTCTGGCTCTACTTGCGTCTCGTTCCAGGTGAGCAGGGACTGCATCAATCCCAGCGGCCAGCGACCGAGGGCGCCAAGAAGCTTCTTTATCGCGGATTGACGATGATTTCCCAGCATCTGGAGAATTTTCCCATGTGCGGGCTTCCACCCATTTTCGAATTTGGCCTACGCACGATCTCCGAACAGGCGTTGTCACTGCAGCACACGCTCGAGTCGACCGATCATTTCCCATTTGCCCAATGGACCAACGAGTTCCGACATATGGCCACAGTCTTGATTCCGACATGGCCCGTATATGGCTCCCTGATCTCCTCTATGGAACGCTGGGGGCAGTCTAGTGATTTAACCGGGGCAGCAGCGCCACTATTTCCTGGACAGCCCGCTGCTTCTTCGATGCCAGGGACCGACCCTCCGCCAGGGTCTATGCATGCTTCGGATGTCGGCCACAGCATGGCCCCTCACGACCAAAGCAACTATGCGTCCTCCATTCTCGGCATTAGCATCCCCATGGATGCACAGTCCATGACACCCAAGGACACCGTTATGGAGAATGTCGATCTGGCCACGATGAATGTCCCGTTGCAACAGCCGATGGAACCCCGTGCGATGAGACTTGACAAAATACCGCCCCGTGGTGGACCGGACGGGCTGTACCCGCCTGGTAGCAGTCATACTCAGCCCCACACACCTGACTCTTCCACCTCGCATCCCCTCATGGCCGGGGAAATTCCCATGAGCGATCGACCCAGTTTCACCAGTGATGGCATGGCGTTTAATCCCGCCGGACCGGGCGACCTTGACGCGATCTTCAAAGATTTGGCGTATCTGGACACGACCGAGTGGTCCACCAATCGCGAGGCTGGCCTCAAAGACTTTGGATTCATGGATGACAGTACCTTCCAAGCGTTCTGCCATGACCCAGATCGTCTGGTTGGATCTCAGCCGCTGGTTCACCCGCCATCCATTGCGGATATCTGGCCGCCGCCGGGCTTCTTTCCCGAGACCTTCCAAGATATTCCTGAAAAGCCTGTAGGGGGTTGACGGGCTATTTGGAACTCATCTTGAACGGTATGTGGAATTTCACAACTGGGGTCGTCCTCTACCGAATATCAGCTTGTCTATATGTATACCTAGAAGAGACCAAGGTGCATGGGTGCATGGTTAAGTGGTGGTTATCGTCACCCATCTTGGTCTAACGAACAGGAGGCCGGCTGGTTGGTTCTCCGTCCGCCTGCACGTCGTCCAGAGTCCGCTGTTGCATGCAAGGACGCTCACGTCCTTAGCCAATTGAGGTTGCCCTGCTTAACCTTATCCAGTACCCCGTAAGGGGAGAGCTGACTTCTTTTCCCTCTTTCCCTTTCTGTTGATAGGCCGCGTCTCCACCTTGGAAGCGAGCCTGATGACGAGTGTCCGTGAAATCAAAGATGATCTGGGAGTGTAGTGGCCCTCTGATGTACCAATATACCCGCACCGCAGGGCAAATCACCCTCGATGCACCTGCAAAAGAGTGGTTATTTCATCATGAAGAAATGAACGCGAAGAGTCCTAGTCCGAGGTTAACAAGTACCCCAGGTATCTCGTAATCACCGGAAACACACGTGATCCCCTGCAGGTATCCGCGATCCGTGGTTCGTGGCGCTCGTTCTTAAATCCTGCGATTTGGGAATCGCAGATCGTCGACTCAGCCACTCCGCGGTTCAATAATCCCGTGCAAGGACCCTATCTCTGCCACGCTTTCTCACCGACCTGCGATGGGGTCCTTTATCCCTCCCGGCCCCCTGGACGATCGCTGGATCCCCTCCTGAAACCGAGTCCAAACTCCACTCTTGCAAGCTTCAAACAGTTGATCCTTGCCTCGCGCTGGTTCAAAAAAACCCGCATCCCATGACGCCATGCGTGGGGCAGCGGGTGGTCTTGAGCTCCCACTGTGAACCTCGTTGGCTCGTGGCCCGCGTGGTCGATGCTCAACCCCCATTATTGCTCTGAGCGGTTAGCCTATCACTCTCGCGCTTCCGTTGCTGGCCAAATCATTCGGTGAATGGTGAGTTGGCCCATGGATCGCCACACTCGACACCCGCCAGGCTGTGGGGTTGTCGAACCCGTTTGCTCCTCAGTAATGGATGATCTTTGACCCTTTTTCTGCACGTTTCATCAGGCGCCGGCTGCTTGATCTTGCCTTCTCCTCGCCTCCCTTCCGCGCTTTGTTTCCTCCGATGGCCCTCCCTTCTGTTACATTCCTTCTTTAACCCTTCGTTCGTCTCCCTCCCCTCTCTCTCTTCCTCGCACACACTCTCCCTCGGCGGCGACGATGTTGAGTTCTCCGCGACGAGGGATCCTTGTTGCCTCTCCGCTTATTACCCTCCTTTTGATCTACTACCTCTACCTATTCCCGAGCACAAAGCCAGTCGCTACGAACCCCTCGAAGGAAGAATGGAACTCGGAGCAAGGCCATATTGTCCTTGAAGGGGCGCAGTCTAGTCCGTTGCCCGATGACCAGAACCCAGACGCGACATTGGAGGAACGGTGCGCGCGCTTAGGCCCACACCTCAATGACATCTTCGTGGTCTTGAAGACTGGGATCACAGAGGCTCTTGAGAAGGTGCCAGTGCAGTTGCGCACCAGTCTCCAGTGTGTCCCGCACTTCGCTGTCTTCTCTGATTATGAAGAGACCATCAATGGCGTCCGCACTTATGACGTCTTGCAAAATGTGACTGAACGCACCATTGAGCGCGAGCCGGAGTTTGAATTTTACCGCCACTTGCAAAAAGTCGGTCGCAAGGGCCTGTCGGAGGAGGACTGGGGCAGCGACGAAAACGGCCCCTTTGGCAAGACCAACAACCCCGGGTGGAAGCTAGACAAGTGGAAGTTCCTCCCTATGGTGGACAAAGCGCTGGAGGCCATGCCCAATGCAAAATGGTACATGTTCATCGAAGCTGATACCTACGTTGTCTGGCCAAACCTGGGGAACTGGCTGGCACGTTTGGACCACACTCACAGTTACTACCTTGGCAGTCCAATGCAAATCGGGGACACGCTGTTCGGGTACGGTGGTGCCGGTGTCATTCTTTCCCACAAAGCGGCCTTCCTTTTGCATAGCCATCATGTCGAGGCCCAGGGGAAGCTAGAGGAAATGACCTCCAACGAATGGGCCGGAGATTGTGTCTTGGCCCGGGCCCTGGCAGAGACGCACATCCCCTTGACTTGGTCTTGGCCTATGATGATGACATCCCGACCTTCAGAAATCGATCACTTCTCCGAGGGGTACGGCCGGCAGCCCTGGTGCTACCCAGTGATCACATACCACCACATGAGTCCGCGCGACATCGAGGAAATGTGGCTTTTTGACCGGACGTGGTTTAGGAGTGGGAAGAATTCCTTGCTACTGCATGGTGACGTTTATCGTGAGCTCATTCACAATGACCATATGGCCGAGCGTGAGGACTGGGATAATCTCTCGGGGGCTGATATTGTCTTCGACCCCCCAACATCTTCGTCCCTAGAGTCCTGCGCCGATGCTTGTGCCCAGAATACCGAGTGTCTGCAGTACTCCTTCAACCAAGGCGATAACGTCTGCAAGCACGCGTCGACCACTTTTGGTGGTGTTGCCAACAACGGGACTTTCTCTGGCTGGATGACTAACCGCGTTCAGCGGCTATTGGAAAGCTTCCAGTCGTCCTGTCCCCAGGTTGGATACATCTTGAACTAAGTTCGACAAATTTCCCTGGGCATTGTCACACCCTTAACACTCTTTCCCTTACCTCTTGGTCCGCTGTACATAGTATACCCCTTTCTTTGCATATATTTCCTTTCGTTCTCCTCTACACCTTGACCCCTGGGTGATGAGGTCATTGGTGAGGCGTTATGCTGGAGTACTTCATTGGCATCTGCTGGGCAGACAAGTTCTTTCGCTCCCGGTCTTCAGACGTTCTACATTTTCTTGCATTTTGATTTCCTCGAGCGGCATATGTCGCTAAATGGACTAGCAGAGCTACTGGCACTTTGACTAGATTTGAGATTTTTGACGATTAGCCAATCACCATGGAACTGCATTTTACTACTTGGATGTCCGTATCTCGCCAACCTAGTTTGAGATTCCGTTCAGTATGTACGCATGGAGGCTATATAAACACAGTCAAACTTGTACCGGAAGAAAAACAGTCATAGAATCTCGAACGGTCATCACGGTCGTCCTTCGTATACCACGGCATTGCTCTGTTTTCCTTGTCACTTAAACTTGGAATGCGGTCCCTGCTTACGCAGGCTCTCTGCCTTCTGCTGCGGGTCTGTTGCATCGTCCTCGGAGGAGCACCGGCGAAATCGTCAGGACAATGGCAACGCAGACCACAGCAGCTTGGATTCCAAAAACAAGCCCTAGTCCATTTCGGTCGATCCATGTAGGTTGAAAGTATCCCACTGCGAATCCACCACAGGTGCGCCACATGTTGAGGATGGCCGACACACCAGCAGGCTGCTCGGGGTACTTCTCAAGTGCATAAGCAGTGATTGCCCTGCGAACCGTCAAGTCAGCCTCGATTGGTTTGTCCTCTTTCTCTCCTGCATTCTTCGCAAACGACGAGCGACGAATCAAAATCGCCGAACTTACACAATTGTAGCAACCATGCCAATATTGACCATAATCCAGCCAAAGGCCAGGCCAATCCAATGCTTGCCAAAGTTCATGGTGAGTCCGTAAGTGAGCAGGCCACAGGACATGCTGCCGATAGGGAACCAGACTCCGTGGAGGCGGTACTCGCTGCGCCAATGGGATGCGTGGCGACGATAGACCCAGCTATTGAAGAAGTGACCAAAGATCCAACCTGGAATGTATCAGAGGGACGTTGATTGTCGAGCACAGCAACGACAGGAACAAACTGACCACAGAGGGCTCCGATTACGCCTGCAAAGCGCATGGATGACGCTTGCATCGTGTTAAAGAGGTAGGGCGGGCTATGGAGGAATGTGTCGATGGTGGTGGTGATGCCTGCAGACATGGCGATTAAGCACGACTGGGAACAGCCGTCCGCGTGATACGGGGAGATAACATACCAATGGGCCAGGTGAATGTGACCAAAACCGCCAAACCTATGCCAGTCACGAATCAGACCTTTGGATGGCACGTATAGATCGGATTGTGTCGGGCACTCACCTGTCATCAGAAGAGGAAACTGGAACACGTAGGATATGAGGGTTCGGCAGCAGTATGCCAAGGTCGATCTCTTGGGAACCTCGGTATTGCCGATGCCAAAGTAAGATCCCAACCGAGAGCATGCCGGTCCGGGCTTCCCAGGAACGTAGTAGGTTTCCCGCCCAAATAGGAGAACCATGATGGTGGAGGCGCCATATAGGGCTGTCAGGACTCTGAATGAGTCGCGCCAGTTTGTACCAGCACCAATGTATCCTGCAATTGCAGGCCCGAGGAATGGACCGATGAGGAAGGTAGTGCCCCTGTTGCTGGTGTGTCAATATTGATTGATGCCACATGGACTATTCGTATTGGTGATCAAGGCCAATCCATCGAAACTTTCAAGGCACCTACCAGATATTGACCATGCGTGGCCATTCTATTGCAGCCGAGTCAGCTTGATCCCAGTGCGATCTTTCCTCCGGCATGCGAAGACATACCATCAGGCCTGTACATATCGTGGATGATTGGCAACCCAATCACCTGCGGTACCGTGCCGAACAACCCCTGGAGAGAACGAAAGGCTGTGAAAGTCGAGTAATCATGAGATAGAGTGGCGCCCAGTACCATGAACATGGTGATGATTTGGGGCCAGATCCAAATTGGCAATCTGATTGTAGATAGAGCCTATCAGCCGGGGTGATCCTGGGTCATCTCACGCAGTCAGACTACTTACCGGCCGTAAGCTTCGATGAGCGGAACCGCAAAGATGCCCCCGAAGCCCTGCAGCAAGATGCCATAGTTCATGCTCGTGGCCGAATGGTTGATCGTGATGTTCCAATCTATTGCTTGCTGGGTGACCAGCGTTGAGCCCCAGACCATCGCTCTGCAGCGTGATCAGCAGCGGCCAAGGTATGGACCGTCTCCAACGCGACTCGCCGTACATACCCGTCCGCCAGCAAGGAACTGGACATGAGCGATACGAAAAGCCACGTCTTCCGCGCCGAACTCCAGTTCCGTGGAGCCCGCGTGTCCATCGCCTCGGAGTCCTTGAATTCGGGGTCTGATGGACTGACGGCGCGGTCCATCTCACGCAACGTGTCGACCGGGGAGGACTTTTCCATGACGGCGCAAAAACACAGCGACGTTGCCCAGGCACACGATCAGAAAGGTGGTAAACAGCCACGAGGCAAGGGGAAAGAAGAGGAGACTATCGTTTCCTTTTCGTCTGTGCATGAGGGCAACAGCGAAGGTTTTATGCATGGAAGAGTCCGATCGAACACATGGCTAGGGAGGGGAGTTCTCGCGTGGCTTGTGTTGCGCAGGACTGAGATAAGAGAGGGAGAGAGAGGAAATGATAGACAAATCGGAGGAATCAGGGCCTTGAACGAGCATTCCCCTCGTCCTTCTCCCCTGAGAGGCTGATGTATCATCTCGATCAGCCAAGGCGAGACTCGAAAGAATCTGATTCGACCACCACAAGGGAGGAACCACACCGGGCGATTGATCTATGTACATGTCGAATCATACTAGGATACGTCAGTTACTGACTCGGTACTCTAGGATCGCGCCCGACCTCGAAAGTACACCAACTTATACTATACCTCTACTAGTAGTATGTCCATATAATATAGTTTCACCAGTGCTGGGGACGATCGACGTGTCTCGCGGAGGAAACTAGAAGATGCGCGATCGATGGACTCATCGACGGCCCTAGCGAGGGTGGCGCCCCTTGCATGCGCATCGCCTGTGATTCGCCCTCGCAAGATCCGGACGCACTGGACTTTCTGCTTCTGCTCATACCCGTGGACGTGGTCAGGTCTGGGAGCGCAGCGTGGTGTTGGACGTGGAATTCGACCGCGTGTCTTTGTCCCCCAGATGGAATAGAAATATTCATCGGAGTGCTTCCCCCCCACCTCATCTTCCCACTCACGTTGATCGTGGATCTTGAATCAATGTCGCTGCTCGAACGATTCGCTCAACTTCTGGGCCGACCAACGCCTGCGCCTCCAGCGGCATCTGCAGTGCCACCTGGTGCTGCTCTCGCCGCGACCGTCACGGTGGTCAGTAATGCAATACAATTCCAGATCGTCCCACAACAGACGCAGGGACTGACATTGATATTCGAGGTCATAGCCAGCATCGCTGGGCTTCGTCCCCGTCGCCATTCACTTTGATCTTTTTGGCAGCTTGGTGCGCTTGGGAGGAAACGCCACATCGGAACAAGTGGCCAATGCCAGCAACCAGGCCCAGTCCAAGGATGAGCCGGAGATCTGTACGTGCGCATCGCCGGATCAATCTCGATTGGATCTGCTGCTAATCCTTCGGACTAGGCCCAAGGCTCGCATGTATGTAGATCGCACCTTCTCGACGAAAATCCCCCGTGCAGGAGGGATGATAGTGACTTGCTACAGCCGACACCTTGTACATCATGGCTGGGCTCGGACTGGTCGACCGCGTGGCCGAGGACCGTTTCAATGCGAATGCCATTACCCGGCACATGGTTGACATGCCGTCGGCGCAGCATGGGGCTCTGCATTTGTGAGTGTCCCGCGTCGTATGTGTGTTCGGCCGGTCTCAATTGCCCTTCGAATGACATGCTAACCCCTTCAACTGATAGCACCACTGAAGGAATGATGGCCGGTGCGTTCCTGATGAAGAAACTCCAGGACACCAATTTCGCGTACCCATTTGCCGAGGCCGATGGCCCATTCCAATACGCGCACCGGCTGATGGGAGAGGAGCAGCTGTCGAGACAGCACACCTACTCGATCATGGAGGCCCAGGGCCGCATGGACAGCTTCAATCAGTTTATGGTGGGCAAGTTTCTCAAGTTTGGAACGTTCCCCAACCGGGTCAAGGGAATGGGCTACGATCTTGACGCAGTGCTGGGCAATCGGGATGATATTTCCTCCGTCGCCATGGTGGATATTGGTGGCGGGCGTGGTGAGCTGCTGCTCGAAGTCCAAGCGGCCTACCCACACCTCCAGCCGGCGCATTTAGTTGTTCAGGAATTCAACGCCGTGATTGGCGATGTGCCTGGGGTGCGCTTGATGGAGTGGAACTACAAGGAGAGCTCGGAACAGCCCGTGGTCGGGGCCCGGGTCTACTCGTTGCAGCACATCCTGCACAATCTGCCGGACTTGGATGCCGTGGCGCTCTTGCAGAAACTATCGCGTGCCATGGCACCCTCATCGCGACTGCTGATTATCGAATACGCGAAGAACTTGACCTATACGTCTCTGCACTCCAGCATGATTGCGTTGTATGGTGGCCGGGAGCGTAGTGCAGCCGAGTGGCAACAGCTGGCTCAGGTGTCGGGACTGGAGGTCAGCTTTGAGGCATACGTTCGTGCAGGCGAGTCCTTAGTGGAGATGAGGCGTGTGAATTGGTGAGAGCTCGCGAGTGAGAGTATCGGATGATTTTCCAAACGCTCGACTCACTTTGATCTATTCAATCCATTGGCGTATGCTTCTCAACTTCAATCTACGTATATTCTAACAACCTCAAAGTCGTTCGTAAGAATATACATGTAGTCCACAACAATTGTAACAGAATAAGATATTCAAAGAAACGAGACAAACTGTGAGACGTGTCCCTAGTCCATGCATAAACTGTGATCGGCTCACGAACTCGTCTCGGATGGAATCGATCCATCACATCCCGGAATGTCATGGCTTCACATCCGCCCCAGACGCCAAAGGACAATCTTCCTGTGTCCACCAACGAGACGTGATGCTCCTTACATTTGAGCTCCCTCCCGTCCAGGCTGAACTCAACTCGGCAACGCACTGAGCAAGGGTTCATTTGCCTTTGGTCCACTTGCGAATCCTCGTCAGGTCGCCCGCCCACATATGGTGAGATTTACGCGCTCCACAGCGCTGGTCTCCGATGACCGACTGCACCATCTGCGCCCTTTCCTCCCTTCTCCCAGATGGTCGGGACCGGCAATGGGCTGCCCAGGACATAGTGTGATGCTTCGTTTTTCTCGTCACACCCCCTTGCGCCATGGCGCATGGCTATTGCATGGTTACCATTCGTCCCCGATGTCCTCCCACCCACCAGGCTGGAATGTCGCCTGTGGCATCCACATGGACTGGCAGGAATGAACAGAGGAAGCGCTGCTTACAGGTTATTGTGGAATCCCGGGAAAGCTAAAGTTGCGATCCGAGCAGCTGGACGCGCACTGCTGGCGAAATTCTCACGACTGATTCCCTATGTTCGTCCCAATCATTTCTTCTTGGTCTTGTCACACCGGGAAAAACCAGATTTGCGATTCTTGGAGCCATTGGCTCTGGGGTAAAGGACTCGTTCCTGGTGATTCACTCCCGACAGTCACGGATTTGTCCTGCATCCCTTGTTAGGCTCGACTCCCGAACTCTCTCGTCTGACCTGTCCATCACTCGAACTCTGTCGGCTGTGGATTTCCGTCCGACAGGGTGATGCTTCGACGACGATCTGATTCATCAGTGCACTCTAATGGGCGGGCATTAGCCTCGCCTGTCAGATCCCTATCATTACTCCGTGCCCAATGCCGTCAATGCATTATTTGTACTTGAATCAAGCCCTCCGCGCTGCAACAAGATCTCAGGGTCTTTCTTGTCTTACCGTTCTTGCGTGACGAGACGGTTCTTGCACCATGGACATCCCACATCCTGGGGAGGGAGATGTCAACATCGGTTTGTCGCGTGCTCGACACAGGAACTGGAGAAGAGTTGGCTGACATTGATCCTTGGTATCTCCTACAGGCACTGCCACGTTCGATGCTTGCTGGGTAGGCAACTGCAGGACTTCTCTTTATCTGGTAGTTGCATAACTGACCGCCATCCAGACTCTCACTGCGATTGTTGGTGTCGCCCTGCTTTTTCGATATACCGTCAAGGCTTGGGTGCTCTGGGCATTGCCCCAGGTCACTACTCCACAACGCGTATGGGGCATCGAAGACTTCTTCTTTTTGATAGCATACGGATTTGACATCACCCATATCACCATGATACAAATGAGGTTGGTCTGTTGTTTGTTTCTGGTTGAAGAGTTCGTCCACTTAATGGAATTTTGTCTAGTGCTCACTATGGGTTGGGACGCCACTTCTTCTACCTGTCCCCCGAGGAACGAATTCACGCCTTGAAGTGGGATTTCATTTCGCAGCCAATTGCCGTAGCATCCGCAATGGTGTCACGGACAGGCATGATGTGGTTTCTTTTGACCTGTTTCGCCGCGAGCGATCGCAAGATCCGGGTCTCGATCATCGTGTGCGCCATTGTGCAGATCGTTGTGAATATGGTGACCATCGCGCAAATTATTGCTCAGTGTGGGCCCAATCCATATCGAACAGTCCGTCAATGATTTTCCGTTATACTTTGCATAGAGCTAACTCTCCAACTAGTCGGATCGAGTGCAATATTTCCATTATATGTGGACGCCACTCCCAGCGGACGGCTCCGTCAAGTGCCAGTCACCATCGGTCCAGACCACCGTCGGGTTCGTCCAGGGGGGTTTTAATACCGTCATTGATTTCTTTCTGGCGGTGCTTGCTGCGGTAGAACTATGGCAGTTCTTTCTGCGAACCTTGCATCGCGACCCCAATATCTCCTTCTGGTCCCAGTTCCGGAAGATCAACAGCACTGTTCGATCACGTCGCATATGGCAGACCGTGACTCTGAGTGGACCACTGCTACTTTCTGGCGCTGCCTCCATTGTAAAGACCTATGTAAGTGAGGAATATCAGAGTCCCAATATGCGACTGGACTGACCAGCATGCTACTAGTAGAAATTGAAGTCGCTGGGTGACCGACTGGATTTCACCTATAACATTGTTTCCTTTGTGCTCTGGGTGAAGTAGGTCTTCTAGACTGAACCTTTATTGACCCTCTCTCTGACAGTCACAGAATTGAGAACTACAGTATTCTCCTTGCATCGTGTGCCCCGGTAGCTCGACTCTTCCTGCGGGCAATCGTCGACAATCGCCGCGATGGCCGACCCACCGGCTACTGGTCTCGTTCACGATCCACCAACAACAATAACAACAAGAACAACAATGAAACCGAGCTCAAGAACCGCGCCAAAGATCAGTGGCTGGACTCCGCGACCGTGTCCAACTGGCAGGACGAGGAAAACCCTCCCACTGACTGGAATCCGACCACGGAACGGTCGGAGAGTCGAATCTCCAAGGCCAAACAACCAGACTATGTGGATGATGGCTGTGTTACCGTCCAAACAGACATCGTTGTCCAGGTGGATGATGGTCGCTCCACTTCGTCGGGAGGTGCGCGGTTGTTGCCCGAGGGAAGCGAGCCTCCTCATGGATTGGACCACCGCTGACGGGGCAATCCTGATGATATGACTGGGTGTATAAACTCGACTTAATAGGCGTATATAATGCAATCACGGAGACTCGTACGACCCTCATCTTTGGGTGTTGTAGTGTCAGTTCATCAATCCGCCGGCTTGGCCTCCCAATAAGAAAAATCCTACTACACTCATCAATATTGAGATGAACCCGTCTCGACACTGAATTCATGCTTGGGAAACAACGCCCATGTACATTCAGCCGGACATGTTGCCCTCCAAAAGTATTTCCAAGTGGACTGGGTGCTGCATGCCGCACCAATTGGGATCTTTGTCGTTGCGGTCGATCTTGATACAGTCTTCCCAGATCAAGACGACGCACCGTGATACTTTGCATGATTTTGTTCGCCTATAAAAGAAGAGCCATGATGACACTGGTACATGTTTAGAGCCAATTATCTGATACGGCTGCTCGTCAACCAATAACCAACATACAAAACTCACCATGGGACCGGGCTTGAAGAGAATTGCCGCGCGACACAATCGCCTGTAGGGGCTTTAAGGCGTAATCTTTGTTCGTGATATAAGGCTGAACAGCCTCGCTCAACTTTAAAGGGTTGGAAACCCATGTCAGTTGCGGAATCCTATTGGTTTAGTATCTGAGGAGCGATCTTTCCACTGGTCCTGGGAAGAGCTGATGGTGACCTCCTTGGCGGCTCAAGTCCAGGATATGTCGTCTATCAGAGGGTTTTTTCCACAAGGGTTTCCCGACACGTAGTGGAATGGTGTGGATTTTTTTGCGTGGCAATTGAGTCTGTTTAATTTGGGTAAAGGCAGGACGAGCCTGGGAAATAGATAATTAACACGGTCTTCGATTTTTATAGTTGTAGTATAGAGTTGGACCGCCACGCTAGTCGTGGCGTGGGAACATACACGGCAAACGGCGGATTCATCTGACCATAAAATTGCTTAGGATACCTGGAATGTCTATAGAGCTATTGTCAATGCAGAACTCCAAACAGGGCGAATTCCGCACGTTGATACATTATGAGACAGAATGAGTGGTGCTCTGTTCAGCGCCTTGGGTCCGCCAGCGCATTGTGAATGAGATCATTCTGCGGCATTGATAAAAGGTATAGACTGAGACTGAGACTGAGACTGCATCATGGGATGGATTGGGAATCACTTCCCGTGTCGAGTATCATCCAAGTAGAGAATGATCAATGGTCCGGCTGTTTTGTACGTAAAGTGTAGGCAATTTTAGAAGTAACGAGAAGCAGACAGGCAAAAAAGAAAGGCAACCTGGAAAGGCATCCTGGATTCTTTCATCGGTGACTCGTCTCCGCCATTCACGTGGCTGCGTGGATATGACAGGCGCGTGCCTGCCCGAATAGGAAGGCGCAGTGAATGCAGCGAGTGAGGGATGCCTGAGGCCCTGGGCTATAAATATCGCCTTCTTCGCCCTCCCTTCCTCTTCTTCTCTCTTTCTCTCCTCGCACCTCATGAAACTCGTTTCCTCTGGGGTGCCAGTGTGGGCTTTGTTGGCTTTTATGTGCTTCTTCAACATTTCTTTCGTTGGGTTCAACACCCAACACTTCCCTGGCTTCAATAGCCAAGCTGTTCTTTTTTTTAGACAGCTGGGACCCTGCCAGACGCGAGTCTGAGGGGGCACCATGGGAGGATGGGCCATGTTCTTGGGGTTCAGCGACACACAGGGCTCGTGCCTCAGGCCTCGGTGCGAGCTGTATGCAACGGACAAATGGGTTCCTCAATGGGCATGTGCCGCGGACGATGGTGGTGGCTCTGGGGGCAGAAGCACATTGTTTTGCAGCATGATGAATCCACTCCAATGATTCTGCGGCTTTGTCTGATTGGAATCCCCCCGGGCTCCTATCAACATTGCGGCTGGATCCATTCTGTGCCAGGGGACACCCCTCGGGAGGGCCGGGCAAGCCTGACAGAGGGCTCCCTCACGTTCATCCAGTGGACCTGATGCGAAACACCTTCCTACCTGTTGCACCATCTTGTATTTAACCCTGGTGGTGTTGATCCGCTCCGTGTAACTAGTGACCAGCCTTGGTGTTGAGTGGTTGTTAATGCTGCTGCTGCTGCTGTAACTATATCTTCACCAATAAATGTGGATCCCTGTTAAGGTTCCTCCCGTGTTTTCGTATCAATTCCCGATTCCCACATGGCCATGGCTGACAAGGCACGAGACTATCCAAGATGCCAGTTCCATTTCACGATGCAGCAAACATTCCGAAGAAGCGATTGATTTGGATATTAAGTCCCTGAGGCATTTATTTGGTGAGGACCCAACAGGTGTGGAGACATGTCTATGCATGGGTACAGCTAGGTTTCCTGATATGCTGCTTAGTTTAGCAGCATAAAACCGTATAAACATCGGAATATCTCCTGGACAGGAAAAGAGGGTAGAGCAAGATTTTAATTTTGACAAATCCTTTGACAGAGGACTGTGAGGTCTTATGTACAGCCTGCCCCTATAGCTAGAGTGTCTATGTTACAGCCCCCCCCCCCGTAGATGCCCTTGTTTGAGATCAGGCCTTGAGTAAATTCAATCCGGTTGCTTCTATTGAATCAAATCCATCAGGGTTTGAACATGACGTGCCTCCAGGCTGTAGACTGTTTCTTGGATCTGCTTTGCTCGTTCTTCTCCATAGATATCCGAGGCCAATCCAAGATATTTGGCAATCACCTGTTCACGCGCGGATTCGTCTGCCCTGTCCTCCAATCCAGGCTCGATGTCCTTCTCCACGGTCGATCCATCCCCGAACTCGATTTTAATCCTTTGTTGGTAGGCGCTTAGATTTTCACCGGGCACTATCGTAATGCGATCCGCCAGGGCATGGATATCTTCATCGTGCAATCGATCATACCCAGCCCACCCAGTATGCCCGCCGTGGAGCCAGGCCAGCGAGACTTGGTAGTAAGCCGAGAACTGAGCATCCACGATATTCTGCGGGTGGACCTTATTCGGGGTCGATGCGCCAACGATGGGAATCTGATATGCTGGGAGCTGAACGGTGATCGACTTGACCTCATTGGTCCACCGATCGGGTGCTCGCAGGTCGTCCACCATCGTGATGAGTCCATGGGTCATCCGACAGGCTGGAAAGGGCTTCCAGATCGTCTCCAGGAAGACCCATTCCGTTCCGAGACCTTGGCGGAGCTTGTCGTAGTCCACCGTTGCGGGGGTGTAGGCATTGAAGAAGCCAAATTTGCCTTCCAATATCTTGGCTGCGCCAATGACTCCGGCCTGTGCGAGCTCCACACACATCCAGGCATCGTGCACGGTGAATCCCGGATGCAACCGCTTGTTCCAGGATCCATTCTCGAGATACTGCATCGATCCGGCGGCCTTGGATCCGGCAAGACCAAAGGCCATCTCGATCAACGGCACTGACAGGCCCTTGATCTTCGCAATGGTTGCCACGGCACCGAAGATGCCCGCGGTGGCCGTGTTGTGGAACCCACGCGAGTACGCTGCTTGAGTCAGAGCTCTTCCGAGGCGACAGGTGACTTCATATCCCACGGCAAGCGCTGCCAAAAGGGTTTCAGTCGAGCTAGATGAATCCTCGGCGGCCACGAGTCCAGCAGAGATGGTTGTCGTGCCTGCGTGCAAGGCCCCGGGTGCGAATGTATCGTCGAAATCCAGGGAATGAGCCAAGAGCCCGTTCAAGAGGGCCGCATACTGCGCTGTGAACGTTTGGCCACTGGCAATCACGGTGTGAGATCCCCCTCGGCCATTGAGTTTGGAGATTGCCTCGAATACGGGGCCAGTCGATTCGGCCTTCTGCGTTGCTGCTGACGCCACTCCAATGTAATCGAGCAGGAGGTTTTTCACAGTCGCGATGACTGTATGATCCAGCTGCTGGTAGTTGGTATGATATACAAACTCTGCCACGATCTGAGTGATGGGCGGGATCGGTGGTTCGGCTGAGTGCTCCATGGCTTCGGTAGGTTGGAATGCTTGGTCTTCCTCCACCGAGGCGATTTAGGACTGTATTTAATATCGTTCCTAGAGCTGTTAGCCATCGTCAACGAAGCCGGGCCGATGCGGCAATGCGTGTATATGTGCGAGGCCGCGAGCGGGCCGACGCACTATGGAGACATCGGCGTTTCGACTGGTTTCGCAAAATGAAGCCCGGAGAGGAGAAAGAAAGAGATCGAAGCGGCCGACGAATGGTTCTGCTAATGCGAGTATACCCAGGTAGATGACGGGGGCTTCTACCAAGTACCAAGTAGATCTTTACAAAAGTCCCCTGCGCGTCCCCGAGTTATACTCCTCCCTCATACGCGTTCCCACCGGCCATCTGATCAAGTTCCATAGCTTCATTCAATCCACAGATTTTGTACAGAGAAGCTGGAGGAATGCCGGCAGTCTCGTCAGGGAAGTCACCCGTCTCTTTTAGACACTGGACAGACTGAGTGATGGACATGTAAGCCGCCCGGGTGCAGATGGCCGGATAAATGATGATTTTAAAGCCAATCTCCTGGGCCTGAGCGACCGTGAGTCGCGGTGATACTCCTCCCTGGACCATGTTGTACAAGACAGGCGTCGGGTGCAGTTCCTGACATGCGCGCCGCGCCTCGTTGACAGTGCGAATTCCTTCCAGAAACGCAACGTCAGCACCCAGAGCAATTGCCATCTGGAGCCTTTTCATGGCAGCCTCAAAGCCCTGTAGCTGCAGGGCGTCGGTACGCGCGATGATCACAATATCGCCGTGGAGTTGTTGCCGCATGTTGACGGCTGCTTGAATACGTGATCTGTATTCATTTTCGGACACGAGCTGCTTATTCTTGAGATGGCCACATCGTTTGTTGACGACCTGGTCCTCCAAGTGCAGAGCTGCAACACCTGCCCGCATGTACTGGGCCACAGTCCGGCCAACCATCAAGGGCCCTAGCAGTTTTCAATTAGTCGCCAACGAGATATACGGCTTGAAGATACAGGCGGCAATACCTCCATATCCTGTGTCTGCATCTGCAATGAGCGGGATCGATGGGTCCAAGCTGGCGATGAGACTCGCGTTGTCTCGCATGTCATTCAGTGTCGCCAGCCCCAAATCGGGCATTCCTAGTCGAGAGACAGAAGTCCCCGATCCCGTCTATTGATTTAGCTCATCGCGAAGTAGGAACCCCTGGGAGAGTGATTCTCACCATGTATAAGCCTTTGAATCCTGCATGGAGTGCAACGCGGGCACTGAGGCCGTCGTAGACTCCCGGACATACCACGATCCCATCTTCGCTCGCTAGTTGACTTCTCAGCAAGGCTGCTGGGGCATGAGATGCCTGTGTGCTTCCCATGAGGAATACTTCGGGCATGTCACCAGTCACCAATCACGCAGGAGGAAAAAAGAATGGTAAAATGCAATCTCGGTTATTTGAAACCGCCTATGGCTATCGTCATAAACCACGAGATCTATGACGGCCATTTATGTCGTGTGTTCCAGGCGGGGGGTTGTGCTCGACGTGCCGGGGAATGGAATCTCACACCGGAGATGGCACTGATATCGGCAAACGAACAACAGACAGGGGAACAAGTATTCACAGGTAGGGGATATTTGTGACATATCTCGGTTTTCCATGAGGGTGATGCCATTCTGGGGTTTCCCTGGAGTTGCTGCAGATGGGCATTTTGCGATTTGGGTCAAAATGCCGGGATCGGCCAACGTGCGATGCTCTTTCTCCAAACCGAGGAACGTCGTTACAAAATAGACCGCCGACAGCACCGTGAGAAGCCATGTAAATCTTTCTTTGTCTGTAATCAACCAAAATGTCGCCAACGGAGCATGATGACGGCATGCTTGCTAGTCTTTCTCGAAGCATATCGCATGCACTGCACCAAAGCCGCGGGATTCAGCTGGACCTGCCTACTCCGGAATCCATGCGAAGTTCAGGTAAGATATTAATTTCATAGAGGTGGGGATTGCTTATAGCTCTGTCCAGGTGAAAATAGTGATAATGAGCCCTATACCGCAAATTTTGTGGCAATACTTGACAGCTTTATTCAAGCTCTGAGTCGTCGGGGCCACAGGCCCGAGGCCGAGGCAATTCAACGAGCCAAGGATATTGCCTTGGAGCCCAAGTCCCTTGGAGGCCTGGATATTGCTATGCGGAAGCCCCTGGACCAGAATGGATTTGATTCCATAGTGTTTTGGGTCGAAGCATGGCTTCAATCTCTGTCGTCGGCGGAGAAAAGTCGGCGACTTCAGTGTCCTCTGCCGGTGCGACCATCGCAAAGGCGTGGAATGACACTGACTGAGAAGATCCTTGCACATCACTCAATTGGGTCAGTTTCATCATCCGGTCTCGCTGCTGGAGACTTTGTCCGAGTCGTCGTAGACTGGGTCGCTGCGTCTGAAATATCGTACTTTGTGAGTCGTTTCCTCCAGTTCGTCCTCGATTAGTTTTCAATGCTCATATGGCTTCTTGCAGTCAATGACAAAGACTCTTTCTCAGCTAGACTCCTACACCATATGGCGCAACGATCGGTTTTGGCTTGCTGGTGACCATGTTGTTGACCCTCGAACATATGATACACCCTTGAATCGTCGGCTGATCAATGCTGCTGAGCAAGTGGCTCACAAATTTCGATTGACAGATTACAAAGGGCCCAATGTAGGATATAACGGGCCGCACTTTCTGTTTCATTGTTCTGACATTTGCTGATTCAAGGGGCCAGTATACCATCATGCATACTGAGTTTGTGCGCGAACGAGCGGAACCTGGGATGATCGTTGTCGGCGCCGACTCTCGTAATAATCTCTCAAAATTCCGAGTCTTATGCAAGCCACTAACCATTCCGTAGATACTTGCTCCTCTGGTGCCGTTGGATGCCTTGCCGTTGGTCTGGGTGCTGCCGATGTGGCAATGAGTCTGGTCACTGGAGAGACTTGGTTCAAGGTTCCTGAATGTGTTCAAATTCGATTTGTTGGACAGCCCCAGCTTGGAATCGGAGGGAAAGATATTATCCTCCACATCTTGGGAGAGCTTAAACGCAACACGGTGGCAGCTGAGAAGGTGGTCGAGTTCTCAGGTCCTGGCTGTCAGTATCTTTCCGTGGATGCACGATTTGCAATCTCGAACATGTGCACAGTACGTCGGTCCTATAAGAGCCGAGGTGCATCCGGATTAGAGCCGTGAGCTGTTCTGGCTGATACGATGCATAGGAATTTGGTGCCATAACTGGGATCTTCGTACCAGACTCCACGGTGCAAGCCTACATCTCAGGTCGAAAGCACAGAAACAGGAAGTCTTCATCGGTTTACTTCCGGCCTGACCCAGATGCCACGTACTCGGAAGAGTATGATATTGATCTCGCCGACGTGAAGCCTCTCCTTGCCATCTATCCCTCGCCGGATGACGTGGTTCCGGTAACCAACAAAGCTGGCTTGCATCTAGACGGATGCTTTATCGGAGCATGCACGACAACAGAAGAGGACTTGGTTCTTGCTGGCCTTGTCCTTGAGGTTGGTCTTCGGTGGAATCTCCCATTGGTGCCAGGAAAACGCCATGTGACTCCTGGGTCAATTCCCATCCGATCCAGACTCGAGGCATTGGGCCTTTTAGATATCTTCAAGTCCGCCGGCTTCTCAATTGGTGCTCCTGGCTGCAGCTATTGTGTGGGCATGGGGGCCGATCAGGCCGGCGAGGGAGAGGTCTGGCTCTCGTCGCAAAATCGGAATTTCAAGAATCGAATGGGCAAAGGGGCCATGGGAAATCTTTCTTCTGCGGCAACGGTGGCAGCATCATCGTTTGCGATGAGAGTGGCCGATCCATCGCCTTTCATCGCCGAGGTCGAGGCAGGGTATTTTGACGCGATCAAAGCTCATCCCTTGAGAAAACCGTCGCCCTCTGCGGTCAAGGAAACGAAGCTCGCGTACGTGGAGCCTCACTATCATTCTTCCGCCGGCCAGTCCTTCGCTCAGCACAGGTCGAAGGCAGGGGAAAGAGGCAATGTGTCGATGCCATCGCACAATCGGCGAGCCTCAATCGTGGACAAAGTTATTCGACTCGGCGACTTTGTCGACACAGACCAGATTGCACCAGCCGATTGCCTTGTCACTGCGACAACCGATGAGGACCTGGGGGATCACTGCATGAAATACACCATGCCTCAATTTCGCGCAAAAGTCCGCGATGGGCTAAGAGTCGTGGTTGCGGGCAAGGCCGTCGGGGTGGGATCGTCCCGAGAGGCTGCAGTTCGTGCATTCAAAGGTGAGTTAACGAAGGGAGAATCTGGAGATTGGGAGAGGTCGATCTACTCACATCGATATTTCATAGGTCTCGGAGTCAGGTGTGTCATAGGGCGCTCATTCGCCTTTATATTCGGTCGCAACCTCCCCAACATGGGCATTCTGCGCTTCGTCATTGATGATGATGTGTTCTATGAGGCAGCAGTGGATGGTGTCGAGATTCAAATTAGCCTGGATGATCGACAGGTCCAGGTTGGTGAGTTGACGTTTCACTTTCAGTTGTCGGACATGGAGCTGGCCCTTATTGAGAACCAAGGCATGACAAGTGCCTATCAGAAATTTGGGAAGGATATCTTCCATTCCCTTTCTGGTGGAAAAGGAATTCATGAATTCAGCCAGGAACTAGTCGACGAGAAGTCGGAGTTGCCCGCGGGCATGAGAGATTTACAGTGGTAGAGCAGGATTTCATTATGTTTCAAATGCTTGGGGATATCAATCCAAAAAACACGATCATATGAATATTTGCCAGTAATCCAATACTTCCATTGTTGACCAGCTGCATTGATATCAGGCTCATTGGCTGCAAACTTCAATTTACAAGGTATATCTGAAATCCGGATGGGCATCGCAGAGCTCTTCATAGTCCTTCGCACTGTCAGGGTTGAGCTCGCCCCGTGCTGCAAATTCAGCAGCCACGGCATCACGCCGTTTATTCTCATGCGAAAACATCCACATTGTTATCACAACTCCAACCACCCCGAGGGCATTCAGCCCCAGCAAGGTACCGTGCCCTTCAAAGAAGCGAGGCGGATCAACGTAGACCTGGGTGCTGATAATGCTATAACATTGAATGAATATCTGGGCAATGGCCCAGGCTGTGGCTCGCTTGGTGAAGCCAGCGTGTGAGATCAATACCCACGCGCTTGATAGAACAACAGCCGGGTAGGCACCAGCTGCGACAAAGGAACAGCCCACGATAAGGACCGCTTTGGTGGTGCTTGTGAGAAGCATGATGTACCCAATTAGACATATAAAAAGGCAGATCAACGTGGGGACGCCCTTTTTGTCAAAATGATCGGCCAGAATATTTCCAATCGGGAGTGTGATAATGCCAAATGCATATGGGATGATTGTGTATAGCTGCGTCATGACTGGATTGGATCGAGCGTCAGTGATTTGATTCTAAAATGGAGAGTAAATCCATGACTGACGTGGAGAGAATCCAAATAGATTAATGAATGTCGGTAGGAAGACTCCAAATGCTGCCACGTTCAGACACACCGCTGCAACCGCCATTGCCTGGAGCCAGGACTTGGGGTCCTTGATGGCAAGCCATATCTGTGCAACTTTGAGGCTGGAGCCCGGCACGTTGCGAGCTATCACATTGCGATTAGAATACATCTGCGCTATGACTGTCTAGCCAGCCTCTGTGACTATTCGACGTACCTGTCTTGGTTCTTTGCAGAATCATGTCCCGCTCCTCTTCCTCGCGGAATATCCAGCTTCCGTGCTTTGCAACAGCTTCTGGAAACTTAGGAAGAAAGACGAGGACCAGAAGTCCCCAGAAGATGGTTGGAACTCCCTCTACGATGAATAACCAGCGCCAGGATGAGATTCCCTGGCTACCATCCAGGTGTCTATCGACACCGTATGAAATAAGTCCCCCGACCGCCCCCGCGATTGGTGCTGGAAGATAGAAAAATGCTGCAGGGAGTGAGTACGTTCTCATGCCGCTTCTCCAACCAATGAACTCACCAGCCCTGGTGCCTACTTCATTTGGGTAATACCACTGTGCAAGATAAAGGTTTCCTGTCTGGACAACCGCTTCAAATGCGCCCGTGAGGACTCGAAGGACCATGACTGGTGCGTAGGAATGCGATGCAGCAATACAGCAGGCGGCCACTCCAAATAGGACGACGGAGGTTCCAAAAACCAGAGGCGCCGGAATACGTTGCAGTGTCAATGCTGCTGGAAGTTCAAAGACCATGTAGCCGACGACTGTAGTCCCATACGTTAATGGAATTCCCAGGTGACTTGCAAAGCAAGAAACGGCAATGAACAACAGTCACTCACAGAACATCATCAAGCAGTTAAAGTACTGGCTACTTGAGATATGGAGGCCGACCTCCAGACCCATGACTCGCGCATTTCCGATCTGGGTTCGATCCTGCACAGTCTCCTTTTAGTGATCGGGGGTCTCCAAGTGTAATAACGGCATTGTCACAAACCAGGTAGGCAAAGAAAAAGCAACCTGCCAGCAGAGGCACAATGGCCAGATCCTGTTTCAAAAGCAGTCGCTTTTCCCGTGGTGATCTCTCATACTTAAAGGTAGAATGTGGAGGGCAAAGTTTCTCGTAATTCTCTGCATACTCGACATGGTCGTCAGTCACTTTTCTTTCGAGTTTCTCCATTGTGAGTAGCTCGCAGGAATGATCATAAAATACGTGTGGGGGTAGAGAAGGAGAAGAAGAAGAAGAAGAAGAAGGCACTCACTCGTCCGTCATTTATCAGCATGCCTGCACCGCCAATCATAGCTCAAACCGAATCCGGGGTCAAGTTGGAGTTCCCCGTGGGGTCAATGCACGTTTTCGAATCTCGAAGAAGCTGGATATTTGCCGATGAATCCGGGGTAAAGGCCGATTCTAAGCCAATTCTCCGATACCACGCCCATCCACGCGGAGATATGTCATGCAAGACACGATAGAGCTGAGGCTGAAGCCGAAGCTTGAAGCTTTCTCTGGCTCATCATTGGATTGCACCGGGGAAACATAGCTTGAATGGTTTTCTGTGGTGAAAGGGATTAGCGAGTAAATAGTGGAGGGTATCAAGTTCTACCTCGTCCTGACGGAGAAGCGGATGACATGCAATCAGCATGGGCAAGGCAATGTCCGTTTATGAAGTCAGAATCAAGACAGCCAATGACGAGAGGCCAATGACGCAACGTCTTTGCATTCTAGAATCCTTTTGCCTGCATTCCCCAGACACTCAGTAACCGAACGGCGATGATTGGCACTTGGGCGAGTACCTAGGTATATATCTCGGGCCGCTTACGCAGCAACGCGGGGTTGAACGGAGCCGAGTGACTGGCCAAGTACTTGGCAAGCTTGCAACCTGTAACTAGCTCTGTAGCTCAAACTGGTCTCATTGGGAAGCGTGTTGTGTTGTTCAAACCAGAAGTGAGTCCCGCCGAGATGATGGAAAGACCAAGGCGGGCCGGAAGAACAGTCAAGGCGTGCACCAACTGCCGGCAGCAAAAGGTCAGTGACTCGAGACCGGCACCTTTCTTGTTCCCCCAGCTGAACCTGCGAGCAAAGCTTCGCTGTGATGCCAATGAAAACCGCTCACGGCAGTGCTCACGGTGCGATCGACTGGACCTCGAATGTGTCGTCTTAAGGACGTTTAAACGGGTCAAGAAGAAAACGTGGGTGGCAAGCTGACCGCAACCAAGGATTACTTGTGACAGCGGAATAGGAAGGCTGAGCTGCAGCATGAAGTCGAGATCTTGCGCCAGCAAATACATACAGGCTCATCAGCCAGTCCTCCGGTCGACAATTATTTCGCCCCAGCAAGCAATGGCGATCAAGAGCATGTTACTGCACCGCTAATACCAGACCCATCCCCGGGTGATCAAACGATAGGTGATGATGTGCGGTCTGACGGCAGGACTGGACACCATGATCTGAATGAAACACCTTTGCTTCCTGGAATGCTTGACCGTCGAATCAGGAATGAGAGCCCATGTACGTTACCGCGGTCCCTGAACGGCTATTCAGTGGAAGCGCAGAAGATTGACGACTGTTTCTTTCTGTAAGTTCCCAATTGGTCTAGAGTCAGACACGGTTCATACTGATACGTTCAACATAGGTTCTTCTCCCACTACTCTCACGTCCTACCCATTTTAGACGCATGCAAGTCACCCGACGTATACTACTCTCGCTGCCCACTACTCTTTTGGACCATTTTAGGGGTTGGATCCCGTCAGTATCGCCGAGACCCGACGTTGCTGACGAGGCTCGCACCATGCATTGAAAGTATGGCTTTGTCCTCGCTGGCCAGCCGAGTCGCCGTAATCGAGATGATCCAGAGTCTCCTCTTACTATCCTTATGGCCTTTTCCTTTCAACTCTGCCAACAAGGCCATGGTTCACATCTTCAGTGGCGCAGCAGTCAATCTAGCGCAACAGATTGGGTTGCACGTTGTTGGTGTCGGACAGGACTTTGCCCGAGTGAAGATCGATGCAGATGAGGCCGCCAAGGCTTACAGGGCACAGCTATGGCATTACTGTCTTTTGGTAAACCAGAGGTGAGGTACAATAGAGGCGATTGATGGGATTTGGTTAACGCTTTACGGTATTAGTGCCAGCTATGCCGATGGCCTTTTGCCCGGAATTTTGACCACTCAGAGCCACACTGAGATCCAGCGTGCCAAGGCCTTACTGCCTCCATCTCTCCAATACCAAAGACAAATTTACGAAGTCGCGGTGAACGCTACACAGGCCATGCAGCAGGCCGGTGTGGCAGACGATAACGGGTGTAGTGCGGCACTCTTGCATGCTTTAATCGACAACTTTGATCGAGAACTTTCCTCGATCCCTCTCGCGGAGGGTTCCAGTCATATTAGTAGGTGAGCTCTGCTATCCCCAGCTGGGTCATGTCTGATAAATTCTTAGCCAAACTCCATTATGCCATAACACGGCTACATATTAGAACATTCACATTTTTCAGTACTCCCGGGCCTGAAACCTTCATGGCAATAGTGGACCTCTACCACACAGCTGTGAGTGCAATAGATGCCCTAACATCAACGAGTGGACCGGCAGCAGCATGTCCATTTTTTATGTACCGCGTGATTCTGCTGGCTGCCTTTAGCATCCTCAAAATCCTCCGTAGCGATGCTCACCAATCCGCGGTCGACGCGAGCGTGGGAGAGGACAGTTATTTTTCGGCAATCATGTTTCTCAAGCAGATGTCCATGGCTCACGACGACATCACTGCTCGCAGTGCTGACATTTTGGCTCAACTGTGGGCGAGCGACACAGTGTTCAAAGGTCCTGATGGAAAACGAGATAGTCTTTCATTGCGGATCCGGAGCCGTTTGACAATAAGCGTGGTGTATGACTGTTTTTGGTGGTGGCGTGAAGAGATTGCTGGCATGTCAAGTCCATATCAGGAGAGGCGAACCGTCAATCAGGAAGGTTGGTTGCCCTTGGATGACTCACTTGGGTATAGTTCCTATCGCGTCGAGGTGCATGCTTACAAGTCTTGCAGGTATTCTAGGTGGAAGACCAAGGCCTCTGTCAGATAGCGCCCCTAGCCAGGCAGGCTGTGGTCCATCTCCGTTGGCATTTCAGAGTATCCCATACCTCGGCGCTGAATTCGATGACCTTGCAGAGTTCAGCTGGTCAGGCGCTGGGAAAGACCCGGTACTACATCAGACAATTGACCCGGTGTTATGGGTGGTCGGATCAGGCAAGGAACAAGATGAGGCAGTATACGGCTCTCAGTCTACGCCCATCATCTAATATGGCCAAATAAAACCATTATACTAGCTTCTTTGCTTTAGCATACTTCCATGACGAGAAAGCAATCACACGCGATCGGATCGGCCAGTAAAAAGCAGAAAGCTAACCGCCAAGTGAGAAAAAGCAGCACAAAACATAAAGCTACTTCATGCATCGATCCGAGCCGGTAGATCACAGTCCTCGTCAACAGATCCAGCTTCTCCGTCCTCCACTCCCGCTTATGAAGCGATCTCAGACAACCGTGGAGCGCCACATTGGGGCTCGTCCAAGCCGGGCTTGGAGGCAAGATACTCCTGGGCAAGCACATGTAGCCGCCTCACCTAGCGCCTCCCCCCGGACTTGGCTATTGGCGGTGTACTTATTGTGGTCGGGGTGGATAGTGGCGGGATCGAGCGTAGGCAAGCCATCTATCCCTGTAAAGGTTTAGGAAGAGATGTGGGAATAGATGTTGGAGGTGTAGGTGGTAAGGTTGCTTTTGCTCTAGTGCCCTTACTTTATACGCCCCCCCCCCCTTAAGCTTACCCCTGCTAAAGGTATTATACTCCACTCCTATTTAGGCGCGGGATTCTCATATTTTTATTCTTTGTTTGATTTTTTGGTTCCCCTATATGCTCGGCTCTATATGACAGATTAGGGTGATGAAGCTGCAGCGTTCTTCCTGGCCTCCCCAGTGGTAATTGGCATACGCGTAGAGAGTGCTAGGGGCCACTACACAGGATTACTGACAGGTGGAAGAAGTCGAGGCCATTCTTGCGCCGCCGGAGACTGGCCTCTTGGCATAGGGAGGCCTGATGGAGTGTGTTCAGCGGAGTTCCAGGGTGTATACCGGAAATACATATATGGGGGTTGTAGTTCCATGCCAGGGCAACTTGGAAAGTGAATTCAACCATGTCGCGTAGATCAATCCATCAAGGCTTCTCTCACTTGGTTTGCCTCCCTCATCCTTCCATTTCATATACTACCCGCCCTCGGTTCTATTCGCCTTTTCTATCATATACGATCATCAGTCATAGATCCAGGAGATATTTCTTCTCCACCTGACTCGGCCTCCAAGACCGATAGCCCTCAATTGTTGCATGCGGCCGACCTGAAGAGACAGCCGCTCCTACGGTATACCTGGCAATACGCTTCATCTAGAGTCTACATAACATCAAGCAGCTTTATGGAGCAGGTTATACGCTCGGTCCAGGGCTGGCGCACAGAAAAGGCCAGACAGTATCATCTTACCTAGTCGCTTCGCAAATTTATCCATGACTATGCTAGCATCGACCATGACCTAACGGCCGAGTCTCTTGCTGCCTCTATCGCAGACTCCAGCAATACCTAGCTAAGGAACCGAATTGACGACATCCTTGCCCAACTAGACGCGTTGAAAGGGGGAATTCGCGGTGGGCCACATGCCCAGCCGCAGTGATGGTAGAGATGGTCTGTCTAGCCTTTTCTTTTTCTTTGTTTTTGTTCTTTTTATTTTCTGTCCTGTCTTCCTGGCCATGGAGACAATTATGGAGATAATCCCCAGGGGCTAAACCCAGCCATTCGTACATTTCCTCATGATCCAAGTAACGCTATTCAAATTATATCACGTTCCCCATAAGCATGTAGATCCCCAAGCTCGACAGCAGATCCTTTCATCTCTAAACATCCTGCCCTCTTTGTTACTCTTCCATTTTTCCCTCGTTCTGTTCATCTTCATCTCTTCCTCTCCACGCCAAGTCTACGCCAGCCCTGCTGGTTCTCTCCCCCATCGGATTACAGTATGTACAATTACGAGCATCCGCAAACACATTTAATTGACCAGCCAGACATCATCGGGAATATACACTTTTCCATCCATTAGCCGCCTGGATGTGCGAACAAAAGCAAGCACGTTGAACTCTGGACGATCAAGCGAAATAAACGATGATTTCATGCCTTGAACAGCGGCTTCCACTTTGACAGGCATGATCCCCAATGGATGTGTAATATCAAAAATGTCACTCGTCAATGCCTCCTCTCCTACAACCTGATACACGATAGAGTCGCGAATCCGGCTACAAGCTGCCATGCAGGCCGCGATGGTCCCGGCCATACTATCATGACACATATTATTCAAGATAAACCGCGATGTGATGTGGCCCCTTTGCTCTTGGGGTGTGCATGCAGTGACGAGGACAACGGATGGCAGGCCAAGAGATTGTTCGTCAACGAGTTCCCAGTTCACACATCTGCCTAAAACCTGGGCGGCTTTGCCTCGAACCTCTTTGCAGAGGCTAATGATTTGGCAGCTGTTGGTGATATCCGCGGCGCTGAGTGATGCCAGGTTGGTCACCCCCAAATCTTCCGCTCGCACAAAGACGGTTAGAGTGGCTATGTCCACAATGGTGACCTCGATATTCCTTTGGTCAATTTGGAGGTTGTCCGTTGTATTCCCGGTAGGAAGGGGGCCCATATCATGGAAGCCCCCAATTGTCTGTATAGTTGTCAGAGCAAGTTATGACATGTTATTAGGACTCCCCGATCGATACGCACATTGCGAAAGTCCATAAGAATTGGCGCACCAGTCCCCGGGACTCCTGCCATTTCATAATTCCCTCTGGAGAGAGATTTCTTCGATACTGGGTCAAGCGGGACATGTGCAATGAGAACCCTGCGAATCGCAGTTTGGTAGATGCGCACCTCCCGAGTGAGAAGGGTGGGATCAACGGACTTGCCGTAGCGAAAAGGAGTCTTGATCATATCCTCATCAATCGCAAACGGTCCAACCCCAGAACTGACGTTCCCACAGTTCCCGTGAAACCGGATACTATCTTCCCCAATGCTGACCTGAGCATAGCTATAGTCCACATCGGCATCGGGGCGATCTGAGCTCTTGATGATGGCAACTTTGGACGTCACGATGCGGGTTCCCCCAAGCCCGTCGATCTGGAGCGGGTCTGGAGTCCCCATTGCTCGCTTGATCACTTTGTCACGGAGAGCTCCAGGAGGGGGGACATCCTCGTCCTTGAAAAAGAGGGCTTTGCTGGATCCGCCGCGGACTAAAGCGGCCGGTATGCTGGTCTGACCCGGGAGCATGATATGATTGTTGCGACGGAGAATCCCTAAGTTGTGACGACTGAATGTACGCTTGACCGTCTTATATATTCACTGGACACTCGCACTAGGCGGGTGTAGAACTTATCATAAATTGAGGGTATTGTCCGTGTTCCGCTCTAAAAGCCGATCGGAGATTTCTCTCCGAATTCGATCTATATCTCCGGTTCCCGCGGCCAGAAAAGAATCATCCGGTCATCGATAGACCGGGAAATCGGCTAAGCAACCTCCATCATCGAGATCAAAGAATAGATGTATACATCCTGGCTGGAATTGTTCTCAGTGTGGTCATTCTCGCTTGGATGAGGTTGTCCCAGACAAGCGGACTGCCGATGACGTAGGCCGAATGTCAAATTCCAACCGTTCACTGGAAATGTCGCACATGCGAGCGAGATATCACCACAAATGCTGGTCGATACATGAAAAGAAAGCACCAATTGCTGAAGTGTCGAGGGAGCCTAGGGATCTTAGGCGTATCCCATTCCCTTCCTCCACCAATTCCACACCCCCCGTTGCGCCATGCGACCGCCAAACTCCTTGACACTGTCAACTTCTGAAAGTCCGCGGTCAATCGAGCTCGAGTGCAATTCCTTCGAAGGACTCTGGCCTGCATGTGCATTTGCGTTGTCCGGTGCCAGTTGTCCCGGTCTTGTGACCAGCTGGAAATCCTTGTAACGAAGCTTGCGCACCACTCCAACCCATGACTCGACCTGTGCCTGGTCACGGCCCTCGACATACATGATGCCGGGGCAGCCCCCGGAGCGCAGGAGCACAAAGCATTGGTGGGTGTCGGCGGCGCGCTTCAGGGCCGCGACTTTCTTGCGAGAGGTGATGTGGTGGGTACGTATCAACGCATTGTAGAGCATGGTTTGTGGGGAAGTGCGGACATGGCGGGATCGTCCTGCAGGATGCACTTGCAGTCGCAGTTGCAGAGACGAGGGACACAAGAGTCTTGCAACATTTCCAACACGGAAATCCGTCGATCGGGAGGCGGTGTGGGTGATGACTCAGCGGGCGCCGATCGAACCTTGGAAATCATTGGAATCCGATCCAACGGCGATCGCTTTGTTTCTATTCCATAATACGATTGTAATTGGATGGATTTTCAATTGACCCGCGGGATGACTGGTAAGTGCTGGCATGTTTTCATTTGTAGTGTTTGAGGGTTGCCATTCCTGATGGTCGACACGAATATGCAGATATGTACATGCAGATCGTATAGTTCCAGCCGGATTTTGCATACCCTATGCACGTAGGAGAGCCAGATATATATATTTCCGTCCTATTCAGCTATGTACTTCAGCAATATGGATCAATCCTTGAAATAATTCGAGAACATCCATCACAGTCAATTTTGATCATAACCATTTCTAGATATGCAGGGAATTCTCCCGATTGGCGTCGAAAAAGAGAAACACGGCCATTGTGTGGCGTGCCTGAGGCTCCGACGATCGGCGTCGCCTGCAGCTGTCATCCGCATCATGAGGGAATTCTGCTTCTTCCTTTCTTCACGTCGCAAGAAAAAAAAAAGGGCGGGACTCGGCCACGCCAGAAAGCAGACAGCAGTGATCACAAAGGGCTCCTGTCGTATGGATCCTTCCATCGTGTCCCCCAGTCGACAGAGCCACCTGACTTGACTCTTAATAATGCACAAATCCATCAGAAGGATGCCAGCCCTGCAGCCTGGGTCGTCTATCTCCGCCACGTTCCACCTATGGCATCATGGGGATTGAAAGACCGCCTTGACGAAGTAACCGCCGGCGTGCCACTAGCTTGCCACACCGACCTGTCACCATCACCGCCAGGAATCGGATCCGCTCTGAACCGCACTTGCGAGTGGCTGGCGCGGTGGAGCCTCTCCTCTTGGCTTCCTGATTGTGCCAAACTTACGCCGCGGTGTCCGCGGCATGCGCCGCTTTTCCATGCTGCTCTCGAAGGAGTCGCCTGAATCGGGGAAATGAAGGGGTGCAGCCTGGTTCTTCACCCCTAGGGGCTCTCGTGGCCAGTTCCCTGTGCATCGCTGATTGGCCTCCGGAGACCCGATTGCGATCGGATAGTCTCATCCGTTCGTGATGGCCCCACAGGATCTCGTTGCTTCCCAGCCGGATTCAGTTTTTCTTTTTCGTGGGATTGGCCATCTGGGGAAGAAGAGTCACGGTGATGCTTGGCTTCCTTTCTGGGGCCCCAATAGATTCGGGGCACTCGCTTGTATAAAGATGGGAGTTCAAGACCAAGACCTTTTTTCTTCTTCTCTTTCTTTAACCGCCTATGAGGAGATGCTGTCTATTGTGGCCATCTGTACACAATAACACTGGTTCTGAAAGGGTTGAAAGATGCCTGCTCCACTTCATTCTCGTCCTCATAACTCATCTTTTGCTTCCGGCCAGGAAGTATCACCCCTAGGAGACCATGGCCCACGGGTATATGTATCCCACGAGGATGAAGATGCCATCGCCGATATCCACCATACGTTGACTGAGAAGGATCACTCGGCTTCGAATCAAATTTACTCAGAGCCTCACTGCTCTTTCGATAAGTTTCTCGAGGAACAGGTCCAGGGAGGCAAGAAACGCTCTCATCTCGGTGTATGTTTCCAATCCCTGTCCACCTGGGGTGAGGGCAATGGCCATGCCGACATCAAGACTCTGGGAATGGCATTGTGGCGCACAATCACTCTACAGGATATCTATGAATGGACCATCCAGCCGTGGTTATCGTCCAAGAAGCCACAGAGCGGCCGTGCTCTGATCCGTGATTTTTCCGGGGTGGTGGATAGTGGAGAGATGATGCTGTAAGTGCACCTATCGCCTGCAACGCGTTGCATCGCCTGATAAAAGTCTGAATAGGGTTTTGGGCCGCCCAGGAGCTGGTTGTTCAACATTACTTCGGACAATTGCTGGCCACCACTCCTCTTTTCTCGGGGTTACAGGCTCCATTGACTATTCTGGCCTGAACCCCGAGGAGGTTCGCAAGCATTACCGCAGTGCTGTGGTCTACGTGCCCGAAGACGATGTGCATTTCCCGACACTCAATGTGAGACAGACTCTGGAATTTGCACTGCAAAGCACAACACCGAAGAGGTATCAGGACCGAATCCCGCGGTACCTTGAGATCTACGGACGTGTGTTTGGAATGACCCATACGATGAATACGCTGGTGGGCAATGAGTATATCCGAGGTGTTTCGGGTGGTGAGCGTAAGCGGATTTCAATTATCGAATCGCTGGCTACGGACTCGTCGGTTACTTGCTGGGACAACTCGACTCGTGGACTGGATGCATCTTCTGCCCTGGACTATGCTCGCAGTCTGCGTATCATGACTGATACCTGTGGAAAGGCAACATTGCTCACCCTGTATCAAGCTTCCGATGCCATTTATGCACTGATGGACAAAGTTCTTCTCATCGACGAGGGTCGAATGCTGTTCCAGGGCCCGGCCAACGAGGCAAAGCGATATTTCGAGGAGCTGGGATATGAATGTGCCGACATGCAAACCACTTCTGATTTCCTCACCAGCATCACCGTTCCCGAGCGACGAAGGTTTCGACCCGGATGGGAAGACCGGGCTCCAAAGGGGCCGATTGAGCTAGAAGCGGTGTTTAGGCAGAGTTCCGCGTTCAAAAGTCTTGAAAGATTGATTGAGCAGTACGAATATCAGCGCACTGGCGACAAGGGAAATGGATTATGCTCCACAGACTCGGAGTGTGGAAGCACGGAAGAGTTCAAGCGGACGATGCAGAGTGACAAGTCTCGTTTCGTGTCGTCCAATTCCCCATACACAATATCACTGTTTCGGCAGATCGTCCTTTGTACTCAGCGTCAGCTGTGGCAGCTTAAGGGCCACATGGGCCCATTGTACATCAAGCTGGTCTCCGCCGTGATTAACGGGCTGTTGATCGGGTCAATGTTCTATGACCAACCCCAGACCACTGACGGCATGTACTCGCGTGGCGGTGTCTTGTTTTACTCTTCCATCTTGCTTGCCTGGCTGCAGATGTCGGAACTAGAAGATGCCATGCAGGGCCGCGATATCCTTACTCGTCAAAAGAAGTTTGCATTTGTTCGTCCCAGCGCGGTCTGCTTGGCTCGTGTCCTACAGGACATGGTGATAAGCACGCTACTCACCTTCCTATATCTTGTTGTGTTTTACTTCTTGTCTGGTCTACGCTCTGATGTGAGTCTCAATTCTCATCTATGCTCTCATTCCTGGATGTGCTGACATCATGACAGGCTGGGCCATTCTTCATTGATTTCCTCTTCATCCATATGTGCACAATATGCATGACATCGCAGTTTCGTGTTTTTGCTGCGCTTTCTAGAAACTTTGAAGTGGCGTTGCGATACTGCGGTGTGGCTATGTTGATGTGCATCGTCTTTGGTGGCTACCTCCTTTCAGTCGAAAAACTGATTCAAAATGTTCCTTGGGTAGGCTGGATAGCGGTACGTCTCCACTGATTGCTCTCATCTTCGTTGAAGACTAAATCCTTGAATTCAGTACACGACACCCGTTTTATACGCCTACGAGGCCGTCATGGCTGCCGAATTTCATAACGTCAACTTCACCTGTGCCGCTTCATCAGTTGTACCATCCGGTCCCAATTACACTGACGTTGCATATCAGACCTGTGCTTATGCCGGGAGTCAGATCGGAACCACCATCGTGAATGGTGATGACTATCTGGCGACACAGTTTGGTTTCCACTATAGCCATGTGTGGCGCAACTTTGGCATCCTCTGTCTTTTCACAGTGGTTTTTGTTGCGTTAACCTGCTGGCTGAGTGAAGTACTGGAGTGGGAGTTGAACAGTACTGGTCCGATTCAATACAAAGGGTCTCGCCGTTGGTTCAGTCGCCCAAAGGGAGCAAGTCTGGATGAGGAACAAAAGCCCGTCCCAGCAGACCTCAGAGTATCCCCGATTGCATTTCCCAATGCCAACCCTAAACCAGCATTGGTTGGTACTGATTCCACTTTCACTTGGTCTGACCTTGAGTTGGATGTGCAAATTGGCAAGGAGACTCGCAAACTGCTTGACGGTGTCTGCGGCTACTGTAAACCGGGGAGTCTGACAGCCCTTGTTGGAGCTTCTGGGGCAGGAAAATCTACATGTAAGACTTGGTGAATGGAGAGAGTTTTGGCATAAATTCGCTGACATTTGTTGGTTCAGTGTTAACTGCACTCACCCAGAGGCAGAGCGCCGGTATCGTCACAGGGTCTATGTGCGTGGACGACCAGCCAATCGACGCCTCCTTCAACCGGCAAATCGGATACTGTCAGCAGATGGATATTCATGACGAGAGCAGTACAGTTCGCGAGGCATTCGAATTCTCTGCTCTCCTTCGACAGAGCCATCATATTCCCAAAGAAGAAAAGTACGCATATGTGGGCACCGTTCTGCATACATTGGATCTGGTGGAGCTGCAAAACGCCGTGATTGGGTCCTTGGACATCGAGAAGAAGAAACGCGTCACAATTGGAGTGGAACTGTGTGCCCGGCCCAAGCTGCTCCTGTTCTTGGACGAACCCACAAGCGGACTCGATAGCCAAGGCGCAACCAGCATCGTAGCACTGCTTCGGCGTCTGGCTAATCAGGGACTGGCGGTTCTCTGTACCATTCACCAGGCCAACCAGCAGCAATTTGAGGAGGTAAATATATGTGCTCTGCTTTCCCATGGATCATGTGTTAACAAATTCCAGTTTGACCGTGTTCTTGCCCTGAGTCCTGGTGGAAGCACTTATTATTTTGGACCAGTCGGCGAGTCCGGTCAGGCGATTTTCGAATACTTCCACAAGCACGGACATGACTCTCAAAATGCGACCAATGCGGCCGATTTTCTCATTGAGGTGGTGGTAGATGGTATGAAGGACACTGGAAATCAGGCTAACTGGGCGTCGGTTTGGCGGAACTCGGAAGAGGCCGCCGCTGTCAAGGAAGAGATCGCGGCCATTCGCTCTCACAAGAAGAGAAAGGCTGGCCAAGAAGCCCCTATGTCGCCTCCACTCTGCCATCAAATTGCCTTGCTCACTCAACGGACCTGTCGCCAGTTCTGGCGAACCGCTGAATATCCATATTCGCGGCTCTACGCTTCGTTCATCCACGCGCTGATCAACGGACTTACCTACCTCCAGATCGGAAACAGTAGCACTGATCTTCAGTCAAAAGCATTTTCCTGCTTTTTGATCCTCATGCTAGTGCCTGAGTTTATCAACGCCATCTCCATGCGATTTATCTTAAACCGTGACATCTGGCTGGCACGAGAGGGCCCAAGTGGTGTGTATGGCTGGGTTGCATTCAGCACCGCGCAAATTGTCTCTGAGATCCCATATGCCATTGTGGGTGCGGTCATCTTCTATGTTTTATACTACTTCATGGTTGGACTACCGCTGGGTTTCGCGGCAGGATACACTTTTCTCATGTTCCTCATGTTCTTCCTTTTTGCTACTTCCTGGGGGCAATGGATTGCTGCGTTGAGGTGCGAACAAGTATCAAACACCCTTCTCGAGATCAATACGCTGACAATCACGCTCTCAAATCAGTTCTGATGCTATGATCGCAGCAACTTTGATGCCGTTCTTCATCATCATGTGTGAGCTCTTTAACGGTACCCTGCGCCACCATGACCAGATGCCTGCATTCTGGAAATACACCATGTACTACATCACGCCATTCACCTACTGGATTGGTGGTGTGTTGACTGTGGTCTTGCGCGGCACCGACGTCCACTGCACGGGGAGTGAATTGACCATGTTCGACAGTCCACCTAATATGTCCTGTGACGAATATGCTGGGTCCTGGATAAATGCGACAGGTGTTGGCTACCTTTCCAATCTCACGAGCAGCGGCCAGTGTGGATATTGTGCATATCAGCACGGTGACGATGTGAGTCGGATCTACCCACTGAAGACCTTTTCACGCCAGAGTTAACTCATGGGGCAGTACCTGTCCGCAATTGGACTCGATGAATCCAAGATCTGGCTTTATTTTGGCATTTTCTTGACTTTCACCATCACAAACTACCTGATGGTGTATCTTCTTGTTTACGTGCGGTCTGCTATGAAACCATTTTGGCGATCGAAGTGATGCTTGAACACTGTTCTCGATATCTTGCACATGCCAACTGTATACTACATCACGGATCGAGTCATTGACTCTTGTTTCCGTTGGAGTCACAAGAGCGACTATTCTGTTGAAATAGATTGGATAATGTCCATGGTCTATGGTCTAGCTGCGACATAGATGAGACACATAAGACATGGCGATAAACTCTCTTTCATACTGAGGGGGCAGAATAGAGCAGAGATAATCGCCCCAATCCTTCCCGCGTTGGAAATTCACATACGTGGTGAAGTATTCCCACCATTCGGGATACCAGCCAGCGAATTCCCAGTCGAGGACAGCTGTAACTTGGCAATTTTCATCCACTAGGATATTGCGAGAAGAGAAATCGGCATGCGTGAAAACAATATCGTGACCATCGGTCAGCGCGCAGTTCGCATAGTATCGAAGCGGCGCGGAGATTCCCGAGCTGAGATCGTCCAGTATCCATTCATTGAATTCCCGCTCGGAATCAAAGGGCCCTCCTTGGATAGACGTCCACTTGCCCATTGAGACGGTGCCACGATCAACCGCACCGATGTACTCGCCTTTTAGATTGCGCAATTGGCAGAGGTAGCCACGAAGTTGTTGCGTAATGGATTGTTTCTGATCAGGGCTTAACGTGTCCCAGACATCTTCCAGCGACTTGCCAGGCATGTAGTCCATCACGATGCCGACCAATACCCCATCCTCCCAGCGCACGTCGTGCACTTTCGGTACCGGAATGGATGTCTTTTCCGCAACGAAGCGAAGATTCGAAGCTTCGTGGATTCGAAGATCTTGGGCTTTTTTCACCACGAGATTTTCGCTGATTCGAACAATCTTGCGGCCGTGAAAGGTGTAGAGCACCTCGCCTTCTTCGTCTCTTACTTTGGCTCTGGCTTCTGCTTCCTCGGCTTGTATTTGGTGGAAGTTGAGATATTGGTGCATCAGCTTGGCCTTGAGCACAGCTTTGTCTTTGTCAAGGGGCTGGTTCTTTGGCGGGGCTTCAACTTTCACCCTAGCCCCGACTTCAGTTGGGAGTTGAGTGTGAATCTGTGGTTGGTCACTTGGCAAGGACTTGTTCTGGAAGGTCCCTTCCCTCGTTTCGTCTCTGTCCATCGCTTGACTTATTTCCATGATCTGTGGATCCCAAGAGCGAAGATTGAGCTGGAGCAGCCAAGCGCGGGCTTCCAGACTCGTGCCAGTTGCTGATGCAGGATGACAGGAAGTACTAATGGCTTGTGGCGAGATATTGGCTCTGATAGGGAGTGACTTCTGGAGAGAAGCATTCTGTTGTCAACACCAGGATTCTTCGGGGTAACATCGAAGGGCCAGCGAGGGTGGGATCTTGTATCACATGAAGCACTAACTGGATTAAGACTACTAGGTACACAACCTTGGAAGTACCTCCGCTGAGAGTACATACGGCGACAAGGACTTGACGATATTGACACTTAGGATTCATGGAGATAGAATTACGAGAGAAGAGAAGGAAAAGTTTTTCGGGCTCACAATTTCCGATTGCACGAGAACTTCGAAGTAATTGTTGTAATTATAACCAGTTTATATACACTGACAGGACCCTCTTATACAATGCGACAGAAGAGCCCTCCAGCACCACTGACCCGCTATCCCACGGGGTAGTATATCGGGTCTAGTACGCATAGCGGAAATGAGGATTCTCCTTGTCGGTGAGCCCCGCCCACTTGGTCTCATCAATCATTGACTCGGTCACCGAGCCCCGTGTCTGGTCTCGCCGACGATTCTCCCAAAGATAATAGAGGAACAGTACGACGGAGAGAACTGCCGCGCCGGCTTGCGTGGCGAGCACTGCAATCTTCGCCGGTTGGTACTCGGGCGCGTCGCGGGCCTGGAAAGTCTGTGGCCCGATGATGTTGCCGACCGAAAAGGAGCCAGCGACGAGCGCGCTGGCGAATGCGCGCTTGGTATGGCCGGCGCAGTTGGCCATGGTCCACTGATACAGAATCGGGAGCGTTGCCACAATGGCGTTGACCAGGTAGATGCCGATCAGCACGCCAGCGGTGTTGGTCTTGGGGAGGAAGGACATGAGTCCGCCACCAATGATGCCGGGGATGGTGCATAAGACATTCCAGGCCCAGCGATGGGAAGTTTGGCGGATGCCAAATCCAACCAGGAGGGTAAAGAAGATGCTTACAAGGCCTGATGGAGTGTTGAGAAGGGCTGAGATGGGACCAGAGAATCCAAAGCCGGCAATCAATGTCGAGGAATACGTTGTCACAACACCGCTGGAGACGGACATCTAAAACCAAAAGAGTAAGCATATCGATCTAATAGAAGACGGGAGAAGGAGGCTTGACTACCAATATCGTGGTCAGTGTCAACAACCAGAGCTGGATATCCTGAACAGCCTCCCAGATCTGGTTCAAACTCAACGCCGAGCTCCAAAGACCGGTCTGGTTCTCGCTGACGTGCTGCAGCAGTGCGATCTTCTCGCGGTCCGACAACCACAAAGCTTTGATTGGCGTGTCTGGGACGAAGAAGAAAGTCAATGTGCCCACGACGGCAGTCACCAGCCCTAGTACTAGGAACATGATGCGCCACCCATCCAAGACGGCATACTCGACGTGCTGGAAGGCAAAGGAGATGATGCCGCCGATGATCTGTGCAACACCCAGACCCATATACCAGAAGGTGAAACGAGGTGCTTGCTCGCTGCGCGTGTAGAACTGGCTACTTAACAGCATCAGCGATGGGCCGACCGTTGCCTCAAAAATACCGAGAAACACCCGGGCGACCAACAGGCTCTGGTAGTTGTGAGCGCCAGCCGAAGCAGCAGCCGCAACTCCCCAGAGGAAGACGTTGCCCCCGAGCCATTTGGCAGCAGGGGTTTTCTGCAAGCAGTATACTGTGCATGGCATCAGTTCATGGCCGATGCTAGCAAGGGGGGAGAAGGCCGCGAAACTCACCGTTGGGGACCTCTGCAATCAGGTAGGCGAGGAAGAACCAGGTAGCCATGTTGGAAAATTCATTCCCGACCAATTTGAGATCCTTTTTCAGTCCCATCACTGCGGCATACTACGGTTGGACATGGTTCACATCAGCTGCATCGATGACCCGGGGAGGCAAGTGACTCACGTTCAGCATCACTTTGTCCAGGAACTGCAAGACATAACAGCCAAACAGGTACGGCATCAACCGCCGATCGATCTTGCGACGGAGTGCCACGAGATCGACGCTGGCGTTGTCATTCTCGTGGGCCTCGAGATAAACCACGGCGTCGTCGAGTCGATCAGCGCCCACCGTCCGGGGAACTGCATCGGGCTGCTTTTCGCCCATGTCCGACCACAGTTGCAGATGGGATCAAGGCGAGGACAAAAAGCGCAGAGACAAGAGGAGGGGAATTTTCCAAAAAGCAGCAGCAACACCGGAGAAAAAAAAGAAACAATGGGAAAGCTCGGAGGGAGAGGTGGAACGCGCATAATGGAGTGAAATGCCGGCCTGAAACGAAATACATGCAGCGAGCTTCGGCGTCCATGCAGGCTCTAGACGGACAAATGATCATCCCTAGTCGCAGGATACCAGATCAAATCACTGTGAATCGGGCGATCGACCGTCGATTCCTGCCTGATCCGTCCCTTAGGGTTTGCGACTCTCCACCCTGGCGTCGAACTAGACCGGGACCCTGGTCGCCAGGTATCGCGCTGTCGGACTGTCATCTGGCATATTGCACGGATCTTCTTCCGGATACCAGCATTGGAGACTGCCGTGCGTGATTTTGGACTGAGTTCTCACTGGTTCATTCGGGCTCCCTTGGGGGTGGACGGGTCTCGCGGATGGCGCAAGGGGGAGCAAGAGGCAGACGCGTCCACGCGATTGGCGCCAGACGAAATTGAAAATTGACTGGACAGAAGCAAAGAAGAAAGCAAGGCCACGCATGAATGCAAGGTTCACTGTCTTCACGTGGAGTGATGGCTTGTTCCATCTCGATGCTGTGACTCTCGTCCTGTGAACCACTGCGACAATGGGTTGGGTGCACAATGCCACACCCCAGGCCGAGGCTGCATCGCAGTACAAGCTCATTCTGGCTGTATGTATCAGCCTGACGCTGTTGATGGGGATCACGGTGTGTCTTCGACTAGGTGTGCGCGCGCGGGCGAGTCGATTGGGCGCCGCTGACTACGTGATGGTGGTGAGCATGGTACGCAACCTGTGAGAATGGGGATCGACTTGAGTCGATGCTCGACCCTGACATGCAAATGCAGATATTCAGCATGGTATACAGTGCGCTCTGCATTGCCCGTGAGTCCTGCTGCCCTTGGCGTCAGTTGATATCTGCTCACCCCCGCCCAGAAAGCAGATACGGACTTGGACTGCCTCTCAAGCTGCGCGCGAAGACCGACCTGTCCACGTATACAAAAGTGAGCAACAAAGAACCCGTCATCCCGGCGACGACTGATGCCTGGTAGCTTAATTATGCAGGGCGTCCATTCTACCAGATCGGCATCGCTGGGTTTAAGGCCTCTCTTTGCCTCAGCTATCTCCGATTGCTCTCCGGTACCTCGAAGACCTTCTACCGGGCCTTGATTTGGGCGGTAATTGTGATCTCCACGTTGGGTCACATCGCTGGGGCTTTGGTGCTCATCTTGGATTGCACACCGGTAAGCAATCGCCCATCGCTGTCCCGGCTGATGTGACCACTGATATGGTCTTGTCGCAACCGGCCTAGGTGGAAAAGGCATGGAATCCACACGTCCATGGGAGTTGTCTTCCGGTTGGAGCGACCTTCTACGGACTGGCCATCTTCACCATCATCTGCGACGTGATGATCATCTTCCTCCCCATCCCGCTGCTTCTAAAATTGAACATCAAGCCGGCGCAGAAGGCGGGCGTTGTCTGCCTGTTCCTTCTCGGTCTGTTTACCACCGTATGCTCGATTCTCCGATTGACCCAGATTCACCGGGTCGCCTTTGGAGATGGCAACTCGACGATGCTGGTTCTGTGGGGGACCGTCGAATTTAATGTTGGGGTAAGCAGCTTCATGCGAGAATGGACGGAATCCAATGCGAGCGCGAGCAGCTGCTGACCAGCTCCAGAATATCGTCACCTGTATTCCGTACCTGGCACCCCTGCTGAAAGGCTTCGTGCGTGATTTCCGCTCGACCAGCGGGCGCAAGTATTACGACAGCCGTGGCCGGAGCTACGCGATGGAGGCATGGTCCAAGGACCAGCGTTCCCGCCTGCACTCGAACGCGTCTGGACCATCGCAGCCGAAGCGCACGCCTAGCGAAGAGCTAATCCTGGCTAGCCGCCAGCCATCCCATGGTGGGATCGAGATGACGGTGGAGTATCGAGTGTCACTAGAGAACGGGTCGACGGAGGGGAACATGCCGATCGCCTCGTAATTATAAAGTCAGTTGGGAAGGAGTATATGTAAATTAGTGGATCTGAACGAGACTCTGGTTTGCCCTTATCTTCCACAGGAGATCCCCTATTTGAGTTGAACAAGAGATCATAAACATTTGCTGGTCCACTCACAACACACAATCAGACGATGTTGGCGTCAGCCGGTGCCAGGCATTGGGGCAGCGTGCATGACGCTAGGCATTAAACTCTCCTTCGAGGTGGTGTTGTCCCGTTCCATCAGCCATGCAGCCAGCAAAGGAGAGGATAGAACGGGATAGAATCTCGGTGAGCCCAAACTCTGTACGGTGGGCCCGGGAGATCGCTGTCGACGCATCAGAGGCCCCCAGAGGATCGCCCGGGGGAAGTTTAGGTCTGGCGCAGTCGAGGACGCGGGCGCCGATCTTGGTCTCGCAGCCGGCGTGGTTTCGAGGCGGCGGAGTCCGGCGCCGCGCCTGGTTGAAGGGTTGCGGTGCGTGGGGTGGATCCATGAGATCAGCCATCAGCAGCCAAATGTATAACTAGCGTCCACTAGTGTCGCATCATTCGGCTCACATCGGGATGCAGAAGGATCAGATTCCGCCTGGCGAGACTGGGTTGGTTGCGCTCCACTCTGGCCTTGTCCGAGAGTCGTCCAGAGATGGAAAAGTGGCCATCAGGATCCCTGCCTGATCCTGTCAGCTTGATCCTGTCAAGGCGCAGAACACGGCTGCGACTGGCATCGCCCGGTACAAGCCCGAGGCAAACAGAAGACCCTCGACGATCCTGATTCTCTGCGCGTCCATCCGCGCAACACACCATGTCGGATCCGCCGGTCTTGATCGTCGGTGCGGGTATCAGTGGCCTGGTGCTGGCTCAGCATCTGCAGCGTCTCGGCGTGCGCTTCCAGATCTTCGATCGCGACTCTGCACTCGATGCTCGCAGTGGCGGATGGGGTTTGACGCTGCACTGGGCATTGCCTGCTCTGCGTGAGCTTCTGCCAGAGCACCTGGTGAAGCGATTCCCCGAGACGTTTGTTAACAAAGATGCCGCAGCTCGTGGCGATGTCGGGCAGTTTCAATTTTTCAATTTGAAGTCCGGCGAAGCATTGTACACTGTCCCTGCTGCGGAGCGCATTCGTGTCAACCGCGGTCGATTGCGGGAGTTGTTGACGTCGGGCGTGGAGGTTCAGGTGAGTGAGTGGTGAAGCCGCGGGGTTTTTGTTTTTGGCTTTTTCATCTCGACACTTTGCCAGATCACATCGAATACTTACATCCATCCTGCGCCAGTGGGACAAAACGCTCGCGACGATTGATTCCACTGCCGAAACCATCACTGCGCATTTTGAGGATGGTTCTTCTTACACGGGGCGGTTACTAGTTGCCTGCGATGGCGCTCGATCGCGTACGCGCCAGATCTTGTATCCTGATGGCCATCAGATGCACCCATTGCCAGTGCAGCTGCTCGGCGCATCGACGCTGTATTCTGCACAGGAGATGGATGGTGCGCAGTCGATCGATCCGTTCATCTTTCAAGGATCACATCCCGACACCGATGTGTTTCTTTTCTTCAGTTGTAAGAGCTGATAGCGCGCTTGACATGTCGGTAGTCGTTGCTAACACCATCGCAGTCCTTGATACGCCCAGGAACTTTGAAGACAGCAGTACAGATAGGTACCACTGTCAGATCATCGTCTCCTGGGCCGATACCAAAGGGATCGCCGTTCCTACACTCGACGCTGACCGTATTGCGCTCATGAAAACACTAACGGCCAACTGGGCTGAGCCGTTCCGGTCTCTGGTCCACAAGCTACCGGATGACAGTGAGGCGCGCTCCATTCGGATTGAGGACTGGCTGTTTTCACCCGGTCAGCCGCATCCGCACCCCCGAGCGGTGCTGGTGGGAGACTCGGCTCATACAATGACCATGTGTACGTCACAGGCATATACGACGTGTCTTCCAACGACGCGTGAAGATTCTAACCAGGTCATAGTTCGAGGCGAAGGCGCTAACAATGCGATTGTCGATGTCTTGGATCTGATCCACCACGTCGATATGACAATTACTGAGTATGAGCCCAGAATCCCAATTCTCACTTGGGCCGTGATACTAATAATGCTCCTTGCTATGTTAGATCATTTGCAACCGACACATTGCCCCAGTCACTCTCTGCTTATGAACGTGATATCTTCGCGCGTGTCGAACCAAGCCTCCTCAGTTCACGGCAGGCGTGTCTGGATGCTCACGACTTTTCGAGGATCTTGGAGGGAAGCCCGTTGGTGGCGGCGCGAGTGCTTCAATCCCAAGCCGACCCATGATAGTTGGGATTGAAGCAACCTGGGATCTTGTCGACCAAATTCCCAAAATCCATCAGCCACTACACAAGACTACTATGAGTGGCTGCAACCTTGGCAGGAGAGAAGCACTAGTGTGATGCAAGTAGGGATTATATAAATTTCTCATGCATTAATCCAAATCATCAGTGTGGCTTGACTGAGTTTCATACTTCCAGGTTCCGGCGCCTGACACCCTTCCCTTTTATATACATACATTAATGTGCATGATCTATCCATGGATAGGTCAACAACCACTTGGGTCCCTTGCCATTCCCTTCCTGCAGTGCATCAAGCACCTTTACATGCCCTCGCAAACACAAGTAACAAATGCGTCGCACAGTTCCACCACCGAGCCACCTAAGGATGTCCAGGTCTTGTCTGCATCGACGGTTGCGCTCAGGCGTGGCTCCTCGGTGAAGGTACAGACAGTCGTCTGCTCAAAAGCAGTAAGCTGGGCGCTCGACGCGAAGACGAGACCGTGCTGCGCAACGGCGGTATGTCCCCAGAGCTCTTGAACGGGCCGCTTGACACCGTCCACGGGGAGGGTGACGTCGGCGTAGGCGCCAGATTCCTCGTTGGCGAGTTGGATGGTGGCAGTGATTTCCCGCCCGGCCTGGGGAGTGGGAGTGGGAGCCGCAAAGACGGAGGTGGAGAGGAAGGCCAAAGCCAGGGCGGCGGTGTTGGTGAAATGCATCTTGGATGGATAAATGCGACAGAGATGAGAGGCGAGTCTTTGGTTGTTTGCGGTGCGACTAGGAAGGCCAGATAGAGTCGGTGATCGGATGAGGAGCTCTTTGCTTGATACCCAGTCTCTGCACCGGGATACAAGGGGCTTGATATAGCTATCAATCACACCTGCTTGTAGATCAATGCATTCTCCTCACATTTGATGTTGACATGCAGACATCTTTGTTGACCGTCTTCGTCGAATCCGGGGATGAAGTTCTACTTTCCGCATCCGGCAAGTCTGTATAGTTGAATCCAGGAAGCTGGAGGTATGTGGGAACATGGCAGACAAGACTCGCGCTACAAGAAGGCATAACTACATTTGACATGCGATCTACTGAACAGAGTGGTTGGTTTAATATTCCAACGAGCTTAAGTTTGCCGTGTATATCGACCCGGCGTTGAACCCGTCGGCATCGCATAGAGCCAACATCAGCTTGAAACAAGCAGTCACTTTCATATCTCCGCAGAGTTGGAATATATGCAAACGCACGTTTGTTACAGTTCAGCCAGTGTCACTGCCAGCAATGTATGGGTTCGGAAATGGAAATGGAATTTGAATCTGTCGAGACCGGGCGAAAGCTGCCCCGACGCAGGCCATGATTCCAACCCCCAACGAAATGAATCAAAAGCCTCATCCCATTGAAAGGTGCGTGTCAGTCTGGGGCTGGGGAATGTTATTTCAATGAACCGACGAACCGAGAAATGGAATGTGACAGTAGGAATCCAGACAACCCAACCTTAGAAGGCTGAGACGCCGATCGATTTCTGCATTCCATCGGACTCATCTGTCTTATCCATGAGACGATAGACCTGGGGATATCTTCAACATCGCCGGTCTACCTCGGTTGCATGGTGCAGGACGACGTGATGGGCGATTCAGCACGTCCGACAAACCCCCTAGAACTGGGGCGAGATAGAAAAAGGATAGGTTCGTAATTGTGGACTCTGTCGTGACGAAGGATCGTCCTCACTTCATGAACTAGTGATTCTGCCAGATCAACCGCGCGACGGCAGACCGAAGTCAATAGTAGACGCACCACCAGTTCCTTCATGATCGTCCAGATCCCATCTGCAGTGTAGACGCATCATCATATCAGCTGTAAACACTGGAAGCTGGCGGCCAAGCTCATCATGACACCTGTCGCCTACCATGCAGGATGTGCGATGCAGCGACTCGCGATAGAAGAATCCGATCCTCAGGGGTAAGGCTGCCACCGAACTATCATCATCACGTCGAGCGAAATCGCGGTGGACGAGCGAATCGACATGCATCTGGCCTGGGAGGCCGGTCGACGCTTCCATCTGAAATCGATCCGGCGATATCTGCTGAGGGCCGACTTCTGGGCGTCGCATCTGGTCTGCGCAGGCCTGTGTTGTGTTGTCAGCGCGAAAAACGCGTCACCCACGACGCGCAACCATGCACCGGCGAGCTGTACCGATGCGCGCTGGGATTTCTCTACTCCTACATCGCCTTGATTCACTTTGAAAGCGATCTCACCATTGCGCATGGTCATCGCCTGCTCCCAACAAGCGTCCGATGGCCCCAGCGGCAACAACTCGTGCAGCAGTTGCTGGCAAATGGCGCTGGCATTCCCCCGAAGAATTCGCGGTACTTGTTCAGCGAGCTGAGGCTATCGCAACTCAACCAAGTCTACGCCTTCCGGTATGGCATAGTGCTGCGAGGATATCAGTTCACCTACCATACAGCGAGCTCTTTCGCGATTACCTCACCCTTCTGACGGGGGTCACCATTTACGTCGCGTTGGTCTTGGCCGCGATGCAGGTTGGCCTGGCCACGACGTGTTTGAGCGAGAGTATATCCTTTCAGAATGCCTCCTCCGGTTGCACCGTCTTTGCGATTCTCGGCACGCTCGTGGCAGCGTGCTGGAAACGTCTGAAATGAATGCCACGGCATTATCCCTTGATGACGGCTTTACATTCCGGTCCTGCATTGCTGATCAGGTTGGCTCTGGCCATGCCGATCCATGCACACGGCAGGACTGCAGACATGAAGCACTCCACCCGCGAGAGAGATGATAGGGTCGTGCCTCTCGCTCGCGCAAGGAGCCGAGGAGCGCATTGGACCAAGCTTCTTCCGCATAGTTGATTCGCATGATTATGAATAGAACCTGGAGTGGCCGGTTTCTCTCTTCCCCCCTCTCCTCCATCAACATGCCCGCGGACAGCAACCTCTTCTCACGCTCCCGACATTAGTTCCGATTGGTCAGATTGCCAAATCAGTAGTCGATGAAATATTTCCTGCGATGGCGTACTATTGTCATCTGTATTCTGACCGGTCAACGCGTAAACAAGGCCTCAAAAGTCTCGGGATTCTGATTGATGTGTATGTAGTCCCTCCCCACGATGTGCCTGTCTTTCACAATATCGTCTCCAGTGTCGGCGGGCCGGCATGAAACCTTTATCTCTGACACGTCAGAACAGGCTGCGCCCTGAGGGAAGGGGTGTCGCTAGTCAAGCCACCGAGGTATAGATTGCAATAACCGTTATCTGGACAGGTTTCGCAAGAAGGGTGCATTCCGTGGCGGATGAATCACATCATTCTGGCATCTGCACAATTTAGGTTCCCGTCCGCCAGACCTGTTAGGAATTGCTTTTGTGGGGGGTATATTCATCATTCTCCCATTCTGTGCTCCTAAGCCGAAGACCAGCAACCCCGACAAGCATCACCTTCAAACCGATACCGGTCGAACTCTTGGAATGAGCCGCTAGCTTTGAATCTGCTTCCTCGCCTGTCGCGGGAACAGGATGCTTCATCCAATTCTTGACATCAGCAACGTCAACGTGGTCCTGACATTCTCAGGTAAGACTCCGGCTTGGCTCTCGTCAATCAGATCATCTAACCGCATTTCAGGCCTATATCTCTTGGTGTTTGGATTCATATCGACCAAACTCAAACAAAGGTGGTACCTTGGAGAAGCATGTGAGTTGCGCTGTGTGTATAGGTCGAGGTGGGCTGTTAACTCGATGTTTAGTGCCATCGTTGGTGGTGGGCATTTTGCTCGGACCAGTCAGCGCCAACTTGATCAATGTAAGCCGATGGGCGCAAGATGATGACCCTGGGGAAATTGCCTATGTACGATGACCAGCTAACTCCTCCATTCCGAGTTTCGCTGACTTGTTCAGGGACTGACCCGTCTGGTCACTGGCCTTCAAATGGTCAAAGTGGGCTATGAGCTCCCCAAAAGATACCTGCGACAGCGACTGGTCGAACTGACCATCTGCCTGCTTCCTCTGATGACGATTCAGTGGCTGGCCACCTCGTCCTGTATTCTCTTGATGATTCCCCATCTTTCATACGTGTGTTTGACAGTCACCATGCTCGAAATGCCCGACGGCTAACCAGGGTCGACACAGTTGACGGCATTGATCATCGGCTCCTGCGTCATCTGCATCGATCCAGTCCTCTCACAGGCAATCGCAAAAGGCCCCTTTGCGGACAAGTACGTCCGAAGGCACCTCCGAGAATTTATTTCGGCCGAGGCAGGGGGGAACGATGGGTTCGGATTCCCGTTTCTCTTGCTCTCCATCTCCCTTCTGCGCTATGCGGACGCACCCGGGTCAAACGCTGGTCCAACAAAGCGTGATTGGATTGGAGAGACAGACACCGGGCGGTTCGGCGGGGATGTTGGTCGGGCACTGGCACATTGGATTGTGGAAGGGGTTCTTTACATGATCGTGCTGGGCTCTGGGTACGGATTGCTGGTGGGCTTTCTCGGCCGACGGGGTATTAATCTTGCATCAAGAAGGTCAGCAATATTTGGGATGAGACTGTTTGGTAGACAATTACTCACCGGCCAGGCAGAAGATGGATTGATAGGGAGAGTTTCTTCTTGTTCCCGATTGCCATTGGGGTATGTATCCCGAACTATATCCCCACGAGGCCAAGCTAACATTCCCTTCTCGTCAAGCTGTTTATCGTGGGAACCTGCGGTTGCTTTGGATCGGACGAGACGCTAGCATGTTTCATCGCGGGATGCGCTCTGAATTGGGACGGTCTGTACCACGCCGAAGCTGAAGCGCGGCACGATTCATTCAACTCGACCATCGAGACGGTACTCAACTTTGGGACGTTTCTGTTTATTGGCGCCACGATGCCTTGGAGCCAGCTCCATCTGCCGCATGCGACCGGCATAACGGTTGCACGTCTCATCACATTGGGTATTTTGATTCTTCTCTTTCGTCGCATTCCCGCAGTCATGCTGGGCTATCGCTTCATGCCCAAGGTGTGCAGTAACTGGAAAGAGGCGATTTTCATGGGATACTTTGGGCCCATCGGTCAGTTCCCTTTCTCTGCGGGCTAATAACTGTGGATTTCTAATATATAGCAGGTGTCGGTGCGATCTCCTATGTTGAATATGCGCGCCGACTGCTCCCAGAGCCGGGCAAAAGTGATGACGAGATCAACCACTTGACTGCGAGCATGATTCCCGGTAAGAAGGCCTCGCCCGTATATACCCGTGACTCGGACATATACTGATCCATGAGTCCTGTGTGTAGTGGTGTACTGGCTGGTTTTCTTCTCCGTCGTGGTTCACGGACTGTCTATTCCGCTCTTGAGCTGCATCTACAAGTGGCTGCGAATACCTGTCATCCGGGATCACCCCGTAGAGATCTTGCTGCTATCGGAGAATGAGCCGGTGCCCAACAACAGCGTGGTGGATCGTCGTGCGCATTCCGTCGTCGTCAACAACCGGTTCTCCCGCATCTCTGACCAGGGTGAGCATTTGTGTCGCGATCACCATGCACAGCCAGACACCGACACGATTAGCCTCCGATCCAATGGGCAGAATCAATATGTGGAGTCGCTCGAGCGTGTATCCACCAAAGGGAGCTCCCGGGAAGTTGAGCAGGTTTCTGCTAGGGACGTGGTTTAGTCTTCCGCGTAGCATGCACAGTCGTCGGAGACGTTGATCGGAGCCATTCTCCAGGTATCAGTGCGGACTGGGTGACAATACCTGCGACTTGACTTCACGATTGATCCAGCGTGGGCTTTCTATCACGAATGGGAGGTTGACACCTTTGGTTGATCCGCTCTCACATACTGTCGCGTGCCGTGCGCGAGAGTTGCCAATCGCCGAAGCTCTGCTTGGTTCTTCGCCCGATCGTAATCGGAGAGATCTTATGCAGCGGTGACATTGCAGTGCCCGAGGCCGTCAATAATTCGCATGGCCTCATGAATGAAGATCTCGGCCGTGACAAACAAATCGAGTGAAGCCGCATGTGCCAAGTTGTTCGCAAGTGCAACTTGAGGAACGCGTGGTTGGATAGTGGGAAGAAACCCAATGAAATTAACCAAGAGAGCACGTTAATTCGTACGTGGCGAATCCTGTTGACCGGTACTTTCTGCTCGCTCTGATCTTGAATCATGCCAACATCATTCCTTCCGCAGTTCGAATCTGAACGCCCTCAGCTTGCGCGGTGGCCTGGACCAATTGAATTTTAGCTTATGTGTAGACAAGCACCCAGGGCACCGAGATCTACCATGATACCAACGATGTCACTACCCTGCGCGAGGACTTGGCCGCGTTCAGGCTGACAAGCTGAGCCGGCGTGCTCTCACAAAGCTTCAGCGAGAGGAGGCTACACATAGCTCTACCATCGACATATCCTGTCGCAGCCAGAAGGTTGATGCTGTGAGATCGGAAGATGCACTACCAAAGACGTGCGAATTGTGCAACTCGAAACGCTGCGTTGGCAGCCCCCCCCCCCCCCAATGAGAGCATCAACAATATCGGTGTGGTACACTTTCACGCGCTGCCTATGGTATCTGGTATTTAGATACCAAACCCTTGGTTCTGAGCCTATCGCCCTTTGGCCTGGTTGTCCGGCAATATCAGTTGCACCACGGGTTGGTCCTGGCAGTCAAGAAGCTGCGAAGAAAAGATGAGTGATGCGTCGTTTGTTATGGCTCTGGAAAACTACGTACTAGGTCTTTGAATCACAAATTTTGCCATCACACTTGATTTATTCAAGTTGCAGTCTGTCATCATCCTTCCTGTGCAGCAACATGCCAACGACCTGCCAGGGATGGTAAGGTACTTGGGTAATGGATTAGTTAGAAAGCGAGAGACTCACGGGTATATATTTTCATGGCTAGTTCTTCCGCCAATTCATGCGAATTGCATGATACCCTAGTAAAACTGTCCAGGTAAACCGACCACTCAAATGTGATTTGGGTCTTGACGCTGTCGATTGGTGGAGACTATTCCTCCAGCGTCTACGAATCAGAGATTCCAAGACGGCCGAATCGACCCCGGCCACAAAACAGCCCTGACGTGGAGTTTCATACTGAGCTAGCAAGCATTTTGAATGCTGACTTTCTCCGCGATTCCCCCACACGCTGGACTTGGCACAATGCGGGGAGAATGCATGACCCTCATGATGATGCGAGCGTGAGATGACCGGAAACACCTCAGCGATGGTCCCTGTTGATCGACATCTATGATCAGAAAGCAGCTGTGACTCCGTGCAATCCTACAGGCGGAGAAATGCGACATTCTCCGCGCCAGTCCCTGCTGATCAGCGCTGCTCGGCCTTCATGTTGTCCGGGGAAATCACGAAGCCAGTCAACTATTTCAAGTAGAGTGGACAGGCCCAGGATCAGCATCGGCGGAGTTCAGTCCAGATTTCAGTCCAGATTTCAGTTTCACAGCGGCCGCTGAAGACCGATTCTGGTGTGTGAGTGACTGTCCTCTTCGACGGGTACGTGTTGATTGTGGTCATTAGTCCTCACCATGAAATTCCTGTGGGGAACGCTCGTCATGAGCGCAGTGAGTGCTTTTGCGACAGATCACCTCATCCCAGGCGCGCAGATCATCTCTGCCCAGGACAAGGCTGCCCTCAAGAGCGTTGGGGCTGATCACGGGAAATACCCGGATCGCCAGACGGTCATCATCCGCCCGTCGAAGAATGACGATGACGATATCGCGGCCGATTTCCTCTGGGGGATAAAGCAGGCTAATCATGGTGGACGGCTGTTGCTAGAGAAAGGGAAAACATATGTGATTGGCAAGAAGCTGGATCTTGGTTTTCTAAATGACATCGAGGTCCAGTTGGAGGGTGAAATCAAGGTAAAAGAAAGAGGAATGTCCCGGTCGACGTCGCAGCCTGACACTCCCGTGACTAGTTCACCAACAACATCACCTATTGGCAAGCCAACAACTTCTACTACACCTTCCAGAAGTCTATTACATTCTGGGTCTGGGGTGGCCAGGATATCAAGATCTTCGGAGACGGCACACTCAATGGCAACGGACAGAAATGGTACAATGAGTTCGCTGGAAGCCAGATCTTGGTATGAGAAGACCACCGAGCCCAAGGGATTACACTCTTCCCAGGCTCACATTGCTCCTAGAATCCCGATAACACCTTCTACCGTCCCATCCTGTTCCTCACCGACAACGCAACTCGAGTTAGAGTGGAGGGCATCACCCAGTTGAACTCGCCGTGCTGGACGAATTTCTTCGTGCGCACCGACGACATTTCCTTTGACAATGTGTATATTCATGCCTACTCAACCAACTCCTCGGTATGGATGTTGTTCCCCGAGTCCATTCTACGCTGGTACTCACGATCATGACAAGGCTGGCGCCGCCAACACGGATGGCTTCGACTCGTACAACGTGAACGGACTGAGCGTGACCAACACTCGAATTGACAATGGAGACGACTGCTTCTCCCCTAAGCCCAACACGAGTAACATATTTGTACAGAATTTGTGGTGTAATAACTCGCACGGCGTGAGTATGGGCAGCATTGGCCAATACGCCGGAGTCCAGGACATCATTGAGAACGCGTATATTGAGAATGTGACGCTGTTGAATGGTCAGGTAAGTCCTACCGTGAATGACCCGATAATATCAATGCGGATCGTGGTTAAGACGGGCATAGAATGGAGCACGTCTGAAAGCGTGGGCCGGCCAGGATGTGGGTTACGGGCGAATCAACAACATCACCTACCGCAACATCCGCATCGAAAACACAGACAATCCGGTGGTGCTGGACCAGTGCTATTTTGACGTCAATGCGACCGAGTGTGCCCAATATCCCTCGCAGGTCAATGTCACCAATATCGTGTTCGATAACATATATGGCACCTCGTCTGGGAAGGAGGACCGCGTGGTGGTCGATCTGACCTGCTCACCCAACGCGGTGTGCTCTGACATTCATCTGTCCCGCATTAACTTGACCAGTCCAGCCGGTAGTCCGCCTGAGATAATCTGTGATGGCATTGATGGAGATATTGGGGTAGCATGCAACTCGACGACTTCGACCTAAAGCTACCGACGACAAGAGGCGAGGAATCCTTGTGGATCCGAACATTAGACGGAAGATAGGCGATCCATTGCTACTAAGTATGCTGCACTTTGGCAACCCCGTAGGGTAATTGATAAGCCCTAGCACAAACATGGTCGGGTGCTGGAACGAGACTCGATAGGTGTTAGCATTCTAATCAACTCTGAGGTCTTCTTAATCTGCTCATGATCTTAAACAATGAGTATTCAGCTTACTTCGACCGCATCTCCAAGGGTCTGCATAATTCCCTCTTCCACAATCTTGGTTGATTGCATCCCACTAGGGCCATCTGAAGCGATCCGGTCGCCGCCCCAGAGATATCTCAACGGTCGCCTCGGTGAATCTCAGTCGCATAGAGCCTAGTCGATCTCCACGCCGGCCCAACGGAGCTTTGACCGCTGGAGCAGGAGGATGATGATAATGATGTTGCAGTGAGTCAAAACCGTGGAGAGCTAAGACCGCCACCAAAAGTGAGAAAGGGGGGGGGGGGAGCATTTCGCGACGACGTCGGTGGAAGGGAAGCTCTTTGCCTTTGCGAAGGCGCGTTGATGGCGTTTTTGGGGCACATATGAGGCATGCTGGGCTAGACTCCACTTGGAGTCCCCAGAAACCCCGGATTCTGAGAACGTGAGAAAGCCGGGGATTGTTCTGGAGCATCTCGAGTGATTCAATTGGCGCCGACAGGTCTGGCTGCTCCCCACACCCCACGATCCCCACAGTGCAGGGCAGAAGTCATATCCGGCACACATGCGCTGTGGCCAATGACCTGACTAGGATGAGCTCCCCCCGGGCATTCGCGACCCCCACGCCATCTGGTTCTGGGTCTCGCCGTGATCATCGTGCCGGAATGGTCGAGAAGTCCGGGGGTGGAGACGCCCCTAGATATAGTGCAGACGCTCGTTCCAGTTGACGTGTGGAGACGGAGAAAGAGAAATGTGGAGGACGGAAAGCAGCTAGGCGCAGGGACCTGGCATGTCTTATAAGAACCCCATGCCCGCGTCTAGTCACGTCTCGCTAACGCCGGCCCAGAACATCTGCCCTAGTTTACTTCACTCTCGTGACGCCGCTTTCTCCGACAGCACCATGGAGAAAAGCGATGACCACCCCCAGCATGTGGAGGGTGCCGTCGCTAGCCCTGGCGTGGTGGAGTCCGGCAAGCAGGAGGCCTTCTACGTCGAGGACCGAGTGGCTCATCTCTCTGACGAGCATCGCGAGTACCTGCTGGCGCGCCATGGCACACTTGATCTCGATCCCCTCCCGGATATGAACGACGCAGACCCATACAATTGGCCGAAATGGAGAGTGAGCAACTACCAATTCACGGGAGAAACAAAGGAGACAGACCTAACAGAATGGGCCGTCGGATAGAAAACCCTCAACTTGTCCCTGGTCGTCTTCCACGCCATGATCGGTCTCTTCACGGCCGCCTCCATCCAGTCGGCCTTTGTCAACATCTCCACCGACTTGGGCGTGAGCATGCAACGCACGAGCTATCTGGTATCGCTGTTCATCGCCGTACTCGGTGGTGCGCCCTTGTTCTGGCGCCCGCTTTCTAATCGATTCGGTCGTCGCCCAATCTTCCTGATCTCGTTGATTAGCGCGATGATCGGAAACATTGGCTGTGCGGCGAGCCACTCTTACGGCACCATGGGTTTATGCCGTGCCATCACGGCCTTCTTTATCAGTCCCGCGGCGGCCATCGGGAGTGCCGTCGTGGCGGAGATGTTCTTCAAGAAGGACCGGGCGCGGTGTATGGGATACTGGACATTGATGGTCACCCTGGGTGTCCCAGTGGCACCCTTCCTCTTCGGATTTCTGGCCCTGCGCATCTCCTACCGGTGGATCTACTGGGTCCTGGCTATTGTCAGTCATATTTCTATTTTTGACATTTTAATTCCGCTTGCTCCTTTTCAATTCCGCACCATGGTTACACTAACCGTGGATACGCTCAGGTCAACGGCGTGCAATTTCTCGTGTATCTGTTTCTGGGGTCCGAGTCCCTGTATATCCGTCAAGAGGGTACTCCGCAACAAGTCACCAGCGTTGCGCAGAGCCTCTTCAAGTTCCGCCGCATCGACTCGACGCCGCTGCGCCTCTGGGAGTTTGTGCAGCCGCTAACATATCTCACCAAGCCTTGCGTGCTCCTACCCACCTGCGCCTATGCGATGATATTCCTATGGGGCAGCATCATGCTTACCATTGAAATCCCCCAGGTCTTTCCGGAGCAGTTTGGCTTCAACACCCAGCAGGTCGGTCTGCAGTTCCTGGGGCTCATCATTGGCTCCGTCCTGGGCGAGCAGATTGGCGGTCTGATCTCTGATCGATGGATGCTCCTGCGTTATAAGAGCACCGGGCGAGCCCCGGCGCCTGAGTACCGCTTGTGGCTCAGCTACATTGGCCATGCACTGACAATTTGCGGTGTTGCTGTGTTTGCAGTTCAGCTGGGCAAGGCCAGCGACAAGTGGAATGTTACTCCCATCGTCGGGGCGGCCATCGCCGCTGGCGGGAACCAGATCGTCACGACGATCAATATCACCTATGCGGTTGACTGCTATCGGGCAGATGCCGCCAGTGTGGGTGTTTTCATAACTTTTGTGCGTCAGATCTGGGGTTTCATTGGTCCCTTCTGGTATGGTGATGTCCCCTTGCTATGACTGATAGTCTGCCATCGATACTCACCCGTGCTTAGGTTCCCACAGATGTTCGCAAACTTGGGCTGGGCTGGCGGTGCTGGCACAGCAATTGGCCTGATCTTGGTTGTCAGCGTCATCCCGACTATCGCAGTGCAGTGGCGTGGTTCCAAGTGGCGCTGAGCGCAGCCGTGTGCCATATGATATTTGAGCCCTGCTGCATTATTTTCCCAATGAAATGGTTTCCTGTAACTGCCTGAATAGCAGCAGAGGTTGGACTTGCCGAGTTCGATCATCCTCGTACCCTTAGGCTCAGTCTTGAGGTCTCCGGGCTGGGAATCAACTATAAGTCTAAACTGGGAGGCATCAGATATTTAAGATAGTACCACCATGGGCATACACTCGGTCAACAGGGGCGCAAGAATATTTCCATTAACGCCCGAAGGAGATCAATCATGACATTAGTTCATTATATACCATAGATCCCGTTTACCACTCATCCACCCGGCGCATCCGCAGATGCATCCCCTCAACTGGCTTCGTCGTCACGGCACCGGCAATATGGATCTCCTGCTTTGGATCCTGCATCTCGAACGCATATCTTCCGACTACCCCGGCCACCGCGCAGCGTAGCTCCGCGCGCGCAAAGTCCTTCCCAATACACGATCGCTGGCCGTGCAGGAACGTGATCTGCGCAAAATTGGTCGAGGCGCCACCGTTATTGTTGGGTACCGGGTTGCCACTCTTGTCTGTGTCCATCCAGCGCTCAGGCACGAATTCTTCGCCATGGTCGCCCCAGAATAACGGGCTGCGGTTGATTGCGTACGGGCACAAGATGACCCGGGTGCCCTTGGGGACGCGTTTGCCTGCCACCACCGTGCCGCGGATGGATTCACGGATCGTGACCGGGACTGTCGGGTACAAGCGCAGCACCTCCTGGCAGACTCCGTTGAGGAGGGGCAGGGACTCCAGCTCGTTGAAGGTGACGGGGCTATTGCCTGTGGGGATTTTCTCGCGGATCTCCGCGCGGAGGCGTTCTTGTATTTCCGGGTGCAGGGTGAGCAGATAGCAGGCCCAGGTGAGGGCACTCGCAGTGGTTTCATGCTGTACCCTGTTAGTGGATTTCAAACGGCAGAACGAGGCCGAGAGAGCACTTACACCAGCCGCAAGGAACGTCAGCATCTGATCGACCAGCTCCGTGTCGGAAAAGTCTCCACCCAGCATCATGGTGCCGAGAATGTCCGCCTCGAGGTCCTGGGCGGAGGTCTTGGACTTGGCCAGGATTTCTCGCTTCTCACGGACAATGTCATCACACAGATTTCGGAGGAATCCTGTTTCACTAGCGACCACATCGTTCAAGCGCCAGGGCACTCGTTGCGCAATCCACTGGGGTAGTGTGAAGTTCATCGCCAGAAAGGCCATTTTCTCGGTGGTTGGCTCTAGGATATGGAGGAAGCTCTCCGCCACCTTGTTGTCAGTGTTCTGCAGCGAGCGGAAATCACGGCCCATGGCCGCCGGGCCGATGATATCCAGTGTGAGGCGACTAGCAACACGGTCAGGATGGAGAGCTCACGATCCCCGGATCACCGCGATCGCCGTGGAAGTTGTCGCGTACCTTGCCCACACGCCTAGTTCCAGCTTGCCCACCCCGGCGGCTGAGTTGGTGCCCTCCATCGGATTCCGCTTCAGCTCCTTCTCCATCTCGTCAAGGAACTGGTTTGTCTTGTCCCACATCAGCGAGTACATTGCACGGATGTTCTTGATATTGAAGGCCGGAGTCAGAGCCTTGCGCTGCTTCTTGTGGGCCGCACCCTCTGATAGGATCAGTCCAAAGCCCAGGATCCGAGCCAGAAAGTCCCGGGCCCGCCAGGGCTTCTCAAAGTCATAGGTGTTGGTACTCATGACGTCCAGGAGAGCTTGGTGGTTGGTGGGCAGAAGGTAGCTCTGGCCGATCATGTCACGCAGGTGGATGAGGCCGTCGTTGGGGATGGTCTTCATCCAGTACAGCGGCATGCGGCCACGCGGCGAATCAAAGATAATCTTCGTATGATTCATGAGGCCCTAACCATACGCGTCAGCAGACATTCATTTTTTTCCCGTCGAAACCCTTTGGAGGTATACTGGGACTGTGGGCAGATGTCGCAGCGGACTCAGGAAGAATGGCCACATGAGGAGACTCCAGCAGGCCAGCACCGAAAGATTTACTCCGAAGGCCCCTAGAACGACCGCCCAAAAGCTCTCATCACCGAATACGGTGCGATGAAACAGATAAGCTTCAATCAGGGTGAAGCCCGTTAGGGCCGGTAAACCGCCGCCCATTGCCATGGGATTCCGACAGGCACCACAGTGGTTTCTCAATCGAAGAGTCTCGTCCGGGCCAAGCGACGTGTGTTTGATGAGATGTGCAATCCCAGGAAAAACCGTCAGTAACCTTAAGACGGGCCCTAACTGTGGTTGACCCATCCCCACCGACTATATAACTAGCGGGCATTCGGCATGAGGGGAACGAGCCCACCGGTTAGGGAAAGATCGACCTCGACGTTGTCATAGGTTGGCCCATGGCGGGTTCATTGATAAGAACAATGTTGTCGCCTCAAGTGTAGGCAGGAGCAACAATGCCACGGTTGTCAATTTGCTGGGGGATCAGATGCGCCGGAGCAGCTTGTGAAAGGATCGACACGCGGGGGGATGAGATCATAGCTTCAAGAAGCGAGTTGGTAACCTAGTTAGTTAACCTGAGGAAATCCAAGTAACTGGAGTATCGTCTCTTGGTGTCCAAAGTTCCATCCGAGCCCCATCGAGAAGCGCGATCGGATGTTCGTATAGCATGTAGTTGGAAGTATCCCGCAGGGTAAAATGCCGTGCCATGGTACTTCTGGGTACTTACCAGTACTTCGAACAGCCCTAACCGAGCGTCAAGCACGGCGTGCATGTGAAGATCGTCGCGCAACTCCAGACTGGATGGGCCAATCAGCAGACCCGACCAAAGAGGTAAGAACTCTCCGACCTGCTCGCTCCGATTAGAAATCCCCCTAGAGTTTTCATGTCAGGCTATTCTGACCTGCAGGCCGGACTGACTCCGCAGCGGAGTCGTTCGCAGAGCATTCCCATTCGGTGCAGTCAGTGTTGAACGGCCTCATTTATGAAAGTCAACCTTACCATCCCATGCATACGTCCCAGTCCAGTGCCAACGGTGGTACCTCGGTTGTGGATGGTGTTTCCCCCTGCGCCGAGTCGTTGATGGAGCTTCTCTGGAGTATACTCGGCAGACTTCTCCAGACGGGGTTGCAAATCGCATCGCATAAAAAGTCCCCGGCCGTCGCCTTAGTATGATTCTCCCTCCATCACCATCATATTATTATCGACAATCATGACTGCGTACCTCGATCTTATTCAACACTATCTGCAGAGCGCGCTCGCGCGACTGCCCGCGCCCGTACAGCATCTGCTGCACAATCCGCTCACTCAAAAGGCCTTTGGTGTGGTGGTCGCTCTGGGAGTTGTGCAGTCACTCAACCGGTCTCTATCGCAATGGTCCAACAACAATTGGCGCGGGACGGGACGCTGGGTGCCTTCGTGCGAGCTCGTTCTCTTAACAGGGGGATGCAGTGGCATTGGAAAGCAGGTCATGGAAGATCTGGCCCGCACCGGCGTTCGGGTGATCATTCTGGATATCGTCGAACCCACGTTCCAGCTGCCCGCCAATGTCTCCTTCTACCGGGTCGATATTACATCGGCACAGAGCGTCGCCGAGGTGGCCATCACCATCCGCAGGGACCATGGTGATCCCACGGTGCTCGTCAACAATGCCGGCGTGGGCCACGACGGGACAATTCTGGATGAGCCTGAATCGAAGATCCGCCAGACCTTCGAGGTCAACACCATCTCGCACTTCTGGATGGTGAAGGAGTTCCTGCCAGCCATGATTCGTGCCAACCACGGCCATGTCATCACCATTGCCAGCATGGCGAGCTTTGTAGCTCTGGGGGAGATGGCCGACTACTGTTGCTCCAAGGCGAGTGCACTGGCCTTCCACGAGACGCTGCGGCAGGAGTTGCGGTCCTGGTACAATGCGCCTAATGTGCGCACGAGGTGAGTCAAATCTGTCGGCCGGATTCGAGCACCACAACGGCGACTAAGCGTGGATAGCGTTGTCCACCCCATGTGGGTCCGGACGCCCATGATTAAGATGCTCACCGACCACGAATCCCATTTCCGCCAGCCCATCCTGACGGTGCAGACGGTGGCAGATGCCATCTGTAACCAGATTCTCACCCAGAGCAGTGGCCAGGTGATGATTCCAGCTCACTTGTCGACCGCCAGCCTGGTGCGAGCCTTGCCAACCTGGATGCAGGAGGGAGTACGCTCCATTGCTTCGGGCTCGTTGCGCAAGATGCGTGGGGTGCAGCAGAAGGAGGGCAATTGAAAGCTGGAGGAGTTTGATCCCAATTTGTGATGATATGAAATGCAATTTGATCCTAGTGTCGTATATCCTGTCTCCTGCAATTGAATTGTAATTCCCCCCAACCGGTGTGCACGAAATCCATGTAGTGAGAGGCCTGCATGTTGGGAGGCCACACGCCCGGCTGGTACGACTTGGCGGTTGTAACACTTGTAGATCAGACTCCCAAGGGCCCAATGGAGCCCCCTTCGGTACGTTGTTCATATATATTCCGGAAGCGACGGTGTGATTTGAAGCAGACAAGACATGTCAAGCAAGTTTGGAATTCTCTCCACATCAAAAGCCTATGTACACCCCCCGAAAAGAATCGCCCATCCCCATTCTCCAGGCTAGAGTCTATTATTGGGCCAGCTCGGTCAACCACGACTGGACCTTCTTACCCTGCGCGGTCTGGGTGTGGTCGCCCAGGTACAGATTGTATATGGGCGCGACATGGCATTCGCGGTCTCCAACGAATAGTTCCACATTGCCAAAGCCCGCCTGGAACTTCTGCGCAAATTCCTTGATGACGGGCAACATAATCTCATTGCCACCGCCCGTGATGAGCACCGAGCGGATGGGGAAGCTCTCGTACCAGTCCGTCGGCGCATGGAACAGATCGGTATAGTTGTCGCGCTGGGCGTGGCCCAGGTAGGCCGATGACCAGGGTCCCGCGACGGCCTGGGTGACTAGGTCGCCGCCGTCATAGATCTCCTGGCCGGGGAACTCGGTATCCAACAGCGTCCAGGGCGAGATCATCGTAGCACCCCCGAGCTTGCCGCCCAGCTTCACGGGCTCGATCTGCGGGTGCGGGTGCGCCAGATGCGACAGAACGCCGCCCATCAGATTGCCGCCGGCCGAGTCACCACCCAGGAAGACGGTCGCGGGGTCGCGGTTGGGCTGCGCCAGTATGTACCGCACGGCGGCGACCGCCTGTTTCAGCTGGGTCGGGTAGGTCGCCTGCGGCGCGAGGGTGTATGTGAGACCGAAGACGGCGACGCTCTTGCCGGAGCGCTGGAGGTCGTGGACGAGCCGACCATAGAATTTGAAGTAGCCGATGTTGGCTGGGAGAGTGAATCCGCCACCTGCTCACACCCCACGGCTCACCGTTAGTTCAAATCTCGTTCAACGGGAGACTGTTGGGTGGTGAGTCTGTCGCGCGGACTTACCGTGGAACCAGACCAGCACATTCGTTGCATTGCGATCCCCGATCCAGTGGCCGAGGGCGCCGTGGCCCAGTTCCACGGTCTCGGGCAGCGCGCCGCTTTTCTTCGCGTAGCGCTCATAGATCTTGTTGGACGGGGGCACCGCATACTGAATCTGGAGAGGCGACAGGCGCGCTGTGATCTTGCGAAAGACCGCGTATCCGACGTGCAGGAACAAGGTTTTGGCCTGGCGTTCGGTGCGCCACAGGCCGGTCAAGAGCGCATAGAAGATGGTGAGGACGATCGAGCCCAGCGCGGGGAGAAAGTCCAGCTTCTCCTGGAGCGTCAATTTCACGCGACTCAATGACATAGTGACACGGGCATCGCTCGACCGAGTCTTGCGACCATCGCGCGTCTGATCTTATCCTTCTCTATTGGCGCGGGGGAAGGCAGTCGGATCGCATGTGTGCAGCGGGTTCGACCTCGGATGGTAGACAAGGCGTCGATCGGTTCGCAAAGCTATCTCGTTATGGTAGGGATCGGAGGGGATCCATTATTGTTCAGGGCTTTTCTGTTGGGGCCGAGGTGCCTTGCTTTTTGCTTTCGGGTCTAGCGAGGTGGAGATCCTCGGCTGCAGAAGGTGTGAAGATGGACGATGGTGGGGAAGGGGAAGGGGAAGGGGAAGATGAAGATGAAGTTGGAAGGAGAGAGGAGGAGTTCCACGGCATGGATTGTGGCATCGCGATCAGCGTCACCACAACAATGGAGAGATCTAGTTCCATCTACTGTGCAATCCGTCGATGCGGTAGAATGCACACCAACACTTGTCTGGTATCTGTTATCTTCCTCGACATGCTTTTTCCCGGAAGGTAATGAGATCTCTTACAATGCCGTCTGCGCGGTCTTTTTGCGCCAACCAAACCTATCCAGTCCACCACACCACCGCCGATCTCCAACCGCAGAAACCGAGGCATGTGAACTGCTTTTAAAGACGGCCATCCGCCCATCGACGGCGAGTCTCTGGTGAAAACCGCCACTGGCCCTTTCTGTCCCCAACCTCACCATGAACGACCACGCCAATGTGCAGTCGGACTGCTGCTTCGACGTGATCATCGTCGGCGCCGGCATCTCTGGCATCAATGCCGCCTATCGCATCCAAGAACAGCTGCCCGGCTTCAGCTATGCCATTCTCGAAGCCCGGTCTGACCTGGGCGGCACCTGGGACCTATTTCGCTATCCTGGCATCCGCTCCGACTCGGATCTGTTCACCTTCGGCTTCGCCTTCAACCCGTGGAAGCGCAACAATCCCATCGCCGAGGGCTCCGCCATCAAATCGTACATCGGCGAGACCGCGGAAAAGTTTGGCATCGACCAGCACATTCTGTACCGCCATCGCTTGAACTCGGCCGACTGGTCCAGCGAGAACCACACCTGGTCGCTGGCCGTCGACCGCAACGGCGAGGCCAAGACGTATACTGCACGCTTCGTGATCTTCGGCACGGGCTACTACAACTACCAGAAACCACTGCAGGCCGTGATCCCGGGGCTGAATGCCTTCCAGGGCCAGATCATCCACCCGCAGTTCTGGCCAAAGGATCTCGATTACAAGGACAAGAAGGTCGTGATCATCGGCAGCGGGGCGACTGCGGTGACTCTCCTACCTAACCTAGCCGAGCAGGCGGCGCGGGTGACGATGGTGCAGCGCAGTCCCTCCTACATCCTGTCGCTCCCCAACCGTACCGCCAGTCACTGGCTATCATACCTGCTGCCCTCGGCCGCCTACCAGAAACTACAGCGTGTGCTGTGGATCCTGTCCGCGCGCATCTTCTTCCTGTTCTGCCAGCGGTTCCCCTCGGTGGCACGCTGGGTCCTGAAGCGCAGGGCCAATCCACAGCTGCCCGACCATATCCCCCACGATCCGCATTTCAACCCGCGCTATAACCCTTGGGATCAGCGGCTTTGCGTTTGTCCCGATGGTGACTTTTACAGTAGTCTCCGACGCGGCAAGGCTGACGTGAAGACCGACACGATCAAGACCGTCACCAAGAAGGGATTGACGCTGAGCTCGGGCGAGACCCTCGACGCAGACATCATCATCACCGCCACGGGTCTGCAACTGCAGATGGCCGGTGGCGCGGTGCTATCGGTGGACGGCCAACAGATCGACGTCAGTTCCAAGTACTTGTGGAATGGGATGATGCTGCAGGACCTACCAAACGCCTCATTCGTGATTGGGTACACAAACGCCTCCTGGACGCTCGGCGCCGACGCAACCGCAACCTTTATCACCCGCCTGCTCCAGACCCTCGAGTCGCGGAAGCTGATTGCCGCCACGCCGCGGTTGAAGGCGCAGGATGCACCGGCGCTGCAGCCACGCCCACTGACGCGCCTCAACTCGACTTACCTCACGGCCGCCTCGAGGTACTTGCCCAAGGCCGGGGATCGTGGGCCCTGGCAGCCACGCGACCACTACACCAAAGATATGCGCTTTGCGCTGAAGGGGAATATTGACGAGGGATTGGAGTTTGTGCAAGGCCCCAGCCTGCGTCTACGTCCCAAGCAGACGTGAGCGCGAGCAACCCAGGTCCCAATTGTTCCCAACTATGACGCCGTGATGATACCTCCCAGTTTTGCGTGACAGCTCTTCTTTTACGTGTATTTCCAACTCTGTGTGTGTGTGTGTGTGTGTGTGTGTGTGTGTGTTTGTTACGACGTCTCTTTGTGTTTGGCATTCATGAGAGGAGATGAAATCAATTAGTCAGGGCCGATCAGGGCTCGCCGGCCTATAGTTGTTCGAAACTAGGCTTTCCCGATCTCCAGACGTCCGCATTAGTTACGCACGCCGAGATGATGTCACTCAACGCCGTCGAGATGTCATGGTCGCCCTTGATTCTACCAACCGGCGAATTGTACAAATAGACGGCAACCGGGTGGTCCAAAAGGAGTAATTCTTTCTAGGAATTCTACTAAATGCCGACTTTAATCAGTACAATGGCGCCCAAAGACAAGTACACAGACCCCCAGCTTCGGAATGAAGTCAAGCAAGAAATCCACGGTAGCGATAAGGGAGGAAAGCCGGGCCAATGGTCGGCGCGAAAGGTAGGTCTTTGAGGTGCGATGGAACCTATTGGACAAGCCTACTCACGCCACTAGGCACAAATGATGGCCTCCGAGTACAAGAGGCGCGGTGGCAGCTACAACACCTCCAAAGAAGAGGGCCAGAACCAGTCGCAGAAGCATCTTGAGCAGTGGACGAACGAAGAGTGGCAGACCAAGGAAGGGTCTGGCACCGCGCGCCAGGACGATGGGACTCGCAAGCGATATCTGCCGAAGGAGGCGTGGAAGCAGATGAGCGACGAGGAAAAGGCGGACACCGACAAGAAGAAAACTGAGGAATCAATGAAGGGGAAGCAGTTTGTTGAAAACACGCCCAAGGCAAAGGAAGCCCGGAAGAAGGCAAGTCGGGATACGGCGGAGTCACAGAGCGACGGCGCGAGGGATGATGTAGAGGATGACAAGCAGAAAGAACACGACGGACATCGACCTCAAACCAGAAATCAAACTCGATCGTCCCGTCGAGATCAGGACGATACAAAGGGGGCAGTTAGAGAACAATCAGAGGCTGGTCAGACAGATGATCAGGGGAATGGCTTCGCGGGCACGAAGCGCAGTGCAAAGCAGTAGAATATGTCCAACAAGAAGCAAAGGGAGGAAGACCGCGATGATGATAATGATGAAAAGTATCAAGAAGGTGAGGAGGGAGACTATGAAGACGGAACTGATGACCTAGATGGAGGAGGGAGAAAGAGAATAATCATATCTATCTTGCCGTGATATCCGACATGGTGCCATGTTCAAGGTACACGCAGCCGGCTGTATGCTTTATTGTGTTAATCGACGTTGGAAAGACGCCGAAGCGAGCGATTCATATCCAAACACATGTCCCTCCCTCTTTCTCCGTTGATCCTTAGCTTGCTCTCCTTACTTGGCTTCTTCGTCAGTCTTCTCTCGACCCTCGTAACGGCTGGATGGCAGCATGTTGAGTTCATCCTCCTCCCGGTCCAGCTTGTAGTTGGTCAACCAGAACCCAGCACATCCCACGAAGGCCAGAATTGCAGTTACGCCATAGTTCCATTCGAGGAGAGGGTCCGCGGACAGACCAACGAGAGCCTGGCCGATAGCAGATGAAATGGCATTCATGAATAGTGCCACCGCTTGTACAAGAGATCTCATGTTGCGAGGCGCCTTGGTGAATGCGTACTCTAGCGACGTGATCGAGGCGAAAATCTCCGAAATACCACCCAGAATATAAGGCAAAGCCTGCACCCACACCGAAATGTCGGTGTGCTTCCCTTCAGCCTCGAGGCAGTAGTTGGCATTCTTACCGCAGGGCCCCTTCTGGTAGATGTAGTGCTGGGTCACGGTCGCCGCAATCATCGAGCAGCCTGCTACGAAGAAGCCCGCCGTAATGCGCTTGAGGGGCGTGAAGTTGAAGCCCATTCGACGGATAGCTGGGTATACGATCCGGTCCATGATAGGAATGAATATTATGAGAGCGAGAGGATTGAGGTTGTTGATGACATCGTTTGGCACACCTCCCAAGTGCATGGTGGCCGCTTGGGATGTAAGGTTGTTCAGCATCTGATTGTATGCAAGCCCTGGATTTTCGTCAGCAATGGCAACGCATTCATGGTAAGGGCAAATGACTGACAGTACAGAGGGTACCAGAGGAAAACTTTGCAAGCCTTGAGTCCACGTCGAACTTCGTCAACCCATTCGTCGTCGAACGTCATCCATTGTGGTTTCTCAGCCCCCAGATGGCTGGGCTTAACATGATCCCAGAAATCATTCGCATTGGCACTTCTCTGAAAGCTGTATATACTTAGTCAATAACGTCACACCTCAAGTTCTGTTGCACTGACAGTCGTATGGGATTGAAAGACCAACGGCCCTTCATGGCTAGACCCCAGAGACGGAAAGCCTGGCTATAGACCGAGCCAGTAGGAGGAACCAAGTAATACTTGTTCCGGCAGAGGAATAGCACGGTCGGGCAAAGACAGAACATAATAGTTGGGAGAAGATATGAGAGCCAAAATCCTACGTATCTCTCAGCATAGACCATGCTGATCTGGCCAACCAAGGAGCCAACGTTGATCATCAGATAGAAGTAGAGATAGATGCGAGCCACCGTTGCAGCGGGATCAACAATCACGCGCTCTCTATTTTTCAAGACCTGGATGTATGGGCGCTCTTCGCGGTATTGCTCCGCAATGAGGGGGGAAATGTTGGATCTGAAGTCAAGGTCAGTGTTTTTTCCCCGCTGCGTTTTCTCAAATATACATTCCGGATTACCTACTTGAAGCCGCCTGTGCCGATGCCCATGATTATCAGGCCTATTGAGAAGCAGGCAATGGAGCCCCCGGGACTCGAGATCACACTTGGGATTGCAGATATAATCAGGATAGTATGGCCAACAAGAGCCACGGCGATCGAGGCGAAAATGGTACGGAATCGACCCCAGTACTGGTCTGCAACGAAGGCGCCAGCCAATGGCATGATGTACGACCAGAATTGGTTGACTTTGTTATCAGTATTTTGGCAGCCGTTGATTCTGGGATAACTTACACAGGGTCAAGCCAGTCGATGCTCGCTGTCCCATACCCAAGGCTCCGGGCACATCATTATTAAAGTCGGCGCCCGCTGCGAGAGCACCCGTGGTAGAGTGGGCAGGAAGAGGTCGCTGGAGGAAGTTCACGACTTGGAACGCAAAGTCAGCTTGGTCTAGATGAACACAATCCCGATTCCCACGTACAGACCGCGGTAGTGCCATAGTAAGAGAAGCGCTCGCAGAGTTCCACAAAAGCGACAGTGAAGATTGTCCATGGCAATTTCCCTGCGACGCGACGCAAGGTTCGCAGATCTTCATCGTTGGGGTAGATCTTTTGTAGCGATTCATCCTCCCCGTCATGGCTACTGTTTGGGAGCTGCTCCACCGGCGCGGGCTCAATCCTCGCTGAATTCAGACTTCCTGCCGGTTGGTGATCGGGATGCTTCTCGATCACATCGACATCATGCGAGAAAGCCTTGGACTTGGCGGCCTCGGCCACGTCGACCGGGTCAGACACGTTCATAGTGAGAGCCAATTCAGAAGAGAGACCCAAAGAGACGGCGAGATAAGATTCAGGGAGACAGAGACAGTCAGAAGATGAGATGAGAAGCGGGGGGAGAGAGAAGAGACGAGAAGCGGCTTTATGACAGGGCCAAATCACCCGATTAGGCAGGTCTCTCACTCCTCAATTCTCCCTCCTTCCAAGTTTTGATTCTGCTCTTCTTCTCCCTTATCTCCTCGCCATAACGCCACTGACTTGTGAGTTTTGCACTTTCTCGGAATACTAGCTAAAACAGGATACTTCCAGGTCCATGCACTGAAAATCGTGGTTGTCGCATTGCCGAGTGTAACACGATCGATACAATCCGCCGGTGGCCCTGGCTTTACCTTCTATGTGGTCAGCACGCAAGAAGCCGACCGCTTGGCATGATAGGCACTTTGGAAATAATTCAGTCGCAAAGTACCTCCGCGGTTCCTCGAGCTAAAGCCTCCTCGCCAAGGACCGCCACATCCAATGATCTGGTGTCCCTCTGGGCCCAAGTGTTGATTCCGATTCCCTTGGCGCACGCTGCCCGCTTGGCCGGCAGGGAACAGTGCAACCATACGTCTTGGCTCTATTGATTATTGAACCTGTCAGCGATAAACGAAAACGGGTAGCTCTATGAGTGGCGAGTGGGATAGCAAAGGCTTGGGGGACTGACTGGGTTGCACATAAGAGGTCTTGATATCTATCGCAACTGCAGGTGAGGCTTGTCCCCATCTACATCTGGACTTCAAAGTTCAGGTGAGCTTTTGGAAATTCAGCGGGGTATTTCAACCTCTGTTTAAAACGATCTACTTCATCTTTTCTGGTATCTGTCTTTGTGTTGGTCTCGTTGCATACGCTTTGACCTGGCACCTGTATGGGTAGGTGACACTGGAGATTAGTAGTCAGCCCACCAGAGTCAGATAAACCACCAGACCAATTGCCATCGTCCAGCATGCAGGGTTCAGGCTCTGTTTGATTTGGGGCCCAGACCGCTGATAGTGGCTAGCGTTCTTGGATTGCACTAGGGACGATGAACGGTTGAGGCGAGAGAGCCCGGGGTAGGGAGCAAGTTTGCGTTACGCTTATTGGAGACATGCACTGGAATGGAATCCATTCAAAGGAAAAGCGAGAATAAGCCGATAATTCCCTATCGACTGGGGCAAGCTTATCATTTTTCTGAGTTTTGTGGCGAGTCAGCTTCGCGATTACGCTTCGCATTCCCCTCCAACCCGTATAGAACGTCCTCTGACATGCCCGGAATGACCATATCGAACGTCTCCTGGATCACGGTGTACTGGTAATATCCACACCGGGCAATGGGCTTAGTCTTTCGAACATCGAGGATCCCGTCGGTCAGGACCTCGTCCTTGATATGCACGGCGATCACCCGGCCGATCACTACATCCACTGTGCCCATGGGTGGATTTCCGGGTAGTCGCACGGTCGAATGGTACTCGCACTCGAACTTGACCGGAGACTCTTCGATCATTGGTACATCCATCAGTGTTGCCGGTTCCTTGGTCACTTTGGCGCGCTCGAACTCATCCACTCCGTAGGGAACCTGCTCGGCGGAGATGTTGACTGCATCGCGCAAGTCCCAGGTTGCGAGATTCCAGACAAACCGCCCAGTCTGCTCGGCATTGACGACGGTATCTTTGCGCGTGCCATTGACTGTCTGGTTCGACGAGAACATCACGTATGGCGGATCAAAAGTGAGGTTATTGAACTGCGAATATGGAGCCAGATTGGCTTGGCCCTCCTTATTCTTGGTGGAGATCCATCCGATCGGCCGAGGCACCACACACGCCTGCTCAAGGTCAGAGGGAGGAAATGCTCTTTTACCGAATCTGTCTTACTTGCCTTGAATGGATCGTGGGGAAGATTGTGCTCGGTCACGCCTGGTTGGTAGAACATGTTGGGGTGGCTTTTCTCCGAGGGGGAGAATGCCCGCCGTCCTATTTTATACCACCCCGCAGTCGGTGAATATGCCGACGCTCTTTGTACCCTACGAACGTGTGCCGAGGACCGCTCCAGCCGACGCTGATCTTGCCACCTCTGTGATTGCTGTAGGCACGTCTTGAGGGGTTCTGAAAATCGACGATCTCGTCGAGTGCTCCACATGGGGACCCGCTATTTCGTACATCTCGGGGAGTTCGGTGGCTCGGGAATCTCGGGACTCGGTGACCAGTCGCACGTCTCCGACTTGTGCGGCACCCCGAGTCTCGATATCCTGGATGAACCCTTCTGGACGATTCCTTGATTGGAGTGGGTGGCGGGTCCGAGATGCCCCTGTTCAACAGGCTTCTCGGGATATTTAATGGCGGCGATCGGCCACTTCGAAAAGAGCATCAAACACGGTCTTCGCGCTCTATATACAATACTACCCCCCGCGTTCTACCAGTGACCCCATCCAAACTCCAACACAATGGCCACAATTCACCCCGACCTATGCTTTCGATCCTTCGTCGAAGCCTTGAAAACAGATGACGATTTGGTCGAGATCAATGACCCTATTGACCCCAACCTCGAAGCGGCCGCCATCACTCGCCGTGTCTGCGAAACAGACGACAAGGCACCGCTCTTCAACAATGTCATTGGCATGCAACACGGTCTGTTCCGCATCCTCGGTGCACCTGGATCTCTGCGCAAGTCCTCCAAGGATCGCTATGGCCGCCTCGCGCGCCATCTGGCTTTGCCACCCACTGCTTCCATGCGTGATATTCTCGACAAGATGCTGTCTGCTAGCACGATGGCCCCGATCCCCCCTCAGATTGTTTCCACCGGTCCTTGCAAAGAGAACAGCCTCGATGAAAACCAAATCGATCTGACCAAACTTCCTGCACCCATGATCCACCAAGCCGATGGCGGCAAGTACATACAGACGTACGGCATGCACATTATCCAATCGCCCGACGGCTCGTGGACAAACTGGTCTATTGCTCGAGCTATGGTGTCCGACGATAAGCACCTAACGGGATTGGTTATCGAACCACAGCATATCTGGCAAATTCACCAGATGTGGAAGAAAGAAGGCCGGGATGTGCCATGGGCTTTGGCTTTTGGCGTTCCCCCCGCTGCCATCATGGCTTCCAGTATGCCTATTCCGGATGGGGTGACGGAAGCTGGCTATGTGGGCGCCATGACTGGGTCGGCTCTCGAGCTTGTGAAGTGTGACACTAATAATCTCTATGTACCTGCCACCTCTGAGATTGTTTTTGAGGGAACGCTTTCCATTGCCGAGAAAGGACCCGAAGGTCCCTTTGGTGAAATGCATGGCTACGTCTTTCCTGGAGATACCCATCTATGCCCCAAATACAAGGTCAACCGCATCACCTACCGCAACAACCCGATCCTGCCCATGTCATCCTGCGGACGCCTGACGGACGAAACTGTAAGTTTTTTTTTCTTCTCGGTAATCATATGACCTCCGCTAATATCTACTCTTAGCATACTATGATTGGTGCCCTGGCTGCCGCTGAGATTCGCAAGATCTGCCAGCAAAGTGGCCTCCCTGTCACTGACGCTTTCTCGCCTTTTGAGTCGCAAGTGACCTGGGTAGCGTTGAAGATCGACACTGCTCGACTGCGCGAAATGAAGATTACCTCGCGCGAGTTCTCCAAGCAGGTCGGGGATTTAATCTTCAATCACAAGGCGGGATATACAATTCACCGGCTAGTACTCGTCGGCGACGACATTGACGTCTATAATGGCCGAGATGTCATGTGGGCCTTCTCGACTCGCTGCCGCCCGAACCTTGATGAGACCTTCTTTGAGGATGTGCGTGGATTCCCGCTTATTCCGTACATGTCCCATGGAAATGGATCACCTACTATGGGTGGTAAAGTCGTTTCAGATGCCTTACTTCCAAGTGAGTATACCACGGGTCGCGATTGGCAAGCCGCCGATTTTGAGCATTCGTATCCAGAGGAGCTGAAGAGGAAGGTATTGGGTAACTGGATTCGGATGGGCTTCCGGGAGGAATGAATGTATGATTCTTCCTCCCTTTGATCATGCCTTGCATGTTGCGTAGACGCGATAGAAATAGTACAATGATGGACTTGATGTTTTCGGGACTTCCATGTCTATGCAAAATATATAGACTTACCTCAACGTCTTAATTCGTTGCCTAAGAATCCAAACTTCTCCCGATCGGCCCTGTCCACTCCAACAATGCAAAGTATTTCTTCTAGCGTACGCCCTACAATCATTTCATCCTTTCGTTGGCGAACACTCCCTTTGGTCCGTGCTTTTTCTCTTTTTCTCTTCAACGCGTAGTCACCTGACCGTGAGCGGACGAGAATCATCGGCGGCGGGGATGTTCCTTATTCGTTGCGACAAGCAACAAATCATCTCGAGATCGTCGAACTGGAGACGCCCCTTGATGTATCTCAGATCACCGACGAAGACTCTTGCTCGATAATCGACGCGGAGCAGTCAGTCCGACCGTGCCGCCGCGTCGGACCCTCGGCAATCATGAGCGCTGTCAGTCAAGACGAAGCGGATCGGGTTCTACGACTAAAAAGCCGAGAAAGAGAAGCCCACGCGTGCTATCCATGTCGGAAGCGAAAGGTCAAATGCGACGGAAATCGTCCATGCCGGACCTGTCAAAAGCGCAAGCATCCCCAGATCTGTTCTTACGATCTTGCGGCACATCCACGGCGCAGATCGGCATCTCACCAGGGTGCGAATCGCTCGGCGTCACCGCAAGCCGTAGCAGGCAGGACCCAAGAGACCGCAAACCGGGTTGATGAAAGCTCCAAAGACTATGTATATTCTGGCGACAATTCGGTCGTTTCCATCCTCCGCCTACGCGCGTCGGATGCTAATGATTCGATGGCTCGCGAGGTTGGGTCTGTTCTGGGTCTCCAAAATACCTTTAAGAGTTATCCATTCATGGATATCAAAACCCCCGAGGAGAAATGGAGATCTTTGCTAGGTATTTTGCCGCAGAGAACCGAAGTCTTGAAGTAAGTTAAGCAATTGCATGGTAATCCTGCGCCCCATGTCTGACGAACTCAGATTCTTTCACTATTATCGCATCACAGCCTACCCATTCAATCCAATTCTCAATGATATGGATCGGTTTGAGTCTGATTTGTGCACCTATCTCAATGCCCATGCAACGAGCCATTTGTGGGACCCAGAGAAGGTCAGTGATCGATGGGCAACCGACAAGTCCATTGGCCATATCAGTCTCCTCCTGGCCACATTGGCAGCAGGGGCCCATTACTCTGATATTGAGTACCCCCAGCGCCTGGAATACTCCTTAGACTTTGGTATGGCTAAAGCGAGCGTCTCGACCGGAACGTATAACTGACAATATCTTAGCCCGTCGGTCCTTCCATGCCCTTCGTCTAGCCAATTTTCTCTTCCGGCCATCACTGGACATCGTACAGGCACTTCTAATACTGGGCAACACTTTGCAGAATATGGGCCAGTCCGATGCTGCATGGGCATTGCTTGGCACTACCATCAGACTGGCCCAAACCATGGGCCTGCACACCAAAAGTAGCACCGTCCATTGGCCTGATTATGTGCGGAGCAAAGCGAAGAGTCTATGGTATGTTGTCCTTGACATGAAATCTCATCCATGGTCATCTATCATACTGTAAATCGCGCTCTGACCTCTGGCTTACAGGTCAACGATTGTTTGGCAAGATAGCCTTCTTTGTCTTTGTTACGACCGACCCCCAATTGTATCCGTAGCAGGATGGCCCCTTGATATCTCTTCTTTGGAAAGACAAGACCTATCATACGCCGAAGTCATGCATTCCATCTGTCGGCTTGGCCTGGACACTATGCGACCCGAGAACCTAGGAGTGGCTGAAGTTGAAAGAGCAATTGAAGGTTTACAGACACTCGATAGTGCTTGCCAACGGGGCCAGCCACACCTTCGGGAACGAGCGAATTGTGCAACATTACAACAACATCTGGAGCATCTGGCTTTGAGGATGCATGCATCGTTCTGTGTATCTGTGTTATGCCGACCAGCCATGAAGCAGTCACCACCGCAGCCATTCTTACTTCAAGCCGATATACTGCGGGCACGCGCCAAGGGAAGTCTCACGGAAGCCTCTAAAGCTTTTCTTGACTTTCACTCACTTAGTGTGGTGCCGTTACGAACTTGGTCGATGGTGCATACTGTTCTCAGCTCCACGCTGTTGTTGTGCATTTGGGAAGAGACGCGCAACGATTCCGAATGTCGTTATTTACAACAGAGAGTTATGGATGTTTTCTCGTCTTCTGATTCAAGGACAGGCGAGGAGGGAGCTTCCATGTCAGATAGTGACAGTCAATGGCTATCTGCTCGCCACATTCGAGCTCTCGTCACCCTGCGAAGTGCCTTGGATCGAGAAGGGGCCTTGGCAACTACCGAGGATGATAATTTGACCGACATAGGGCTCAATATGCCGGCGTCATTTGGGACTGGGTGGGTTCTTCGCCAGATTGTGCAAGCAATGCTAACGTTGAAAAATCCCAGCAATCCTGATGGCTATGTTGATATGATGAATCCTCTGGATATATCTCCCATCTCATTCCTTGACTCCATCATGAACGGTATATCCGAAACAGTGGCCATTTACTCAAGCACTCACTTACACATATGCATTCAATAGTGCCTCTATTCGACTTCACGCAAGAAAACGGCTTTTTGTAGAGCCAATTCCCTAATTATCTACCTGGAACACCCAGCACACTCAAGAAGCACTTCAATGCCCGACTGTCGAACACTTGCATCTAAGTCTACACAGGTGAGCGAATCCACATTGCTCAAATAGTGCGTCTTGAATTGAGTACCTCGCCACTCCACCAAAAATTGTTTGGGATGGGCTCCACTCTTGCTCCGAACGAGCCGAGACGAGAAATCCCGGGTGGCTTCGCACGTCTCGGCTTTGGATGCGGAGAGCTCGGCGTCGGCATCGGTTTCTTCGGTGACTTCGGAGCTTCGGAAAATCTACCTAGGACTGACATTGCGCCAGTACGAAGGCGTTTCCCTGTTTCGCGGGGTATATTTTGGATTTGGGATCTTGCCACAGTTTCGTATTTAAAGGCAGGTGCCAGGCCGAGAGTTCATCCTGTCCAACGCCATCTCCACATTACTACCTCAAAAAGGTCTTCCATAGCCGGCCAAGTATCGTTGACAAGAGACTCATACATCCTCATCGCCGTCTCAATTTCCGATGCTTTCTCTTCTTTCGGGCACTCATACCCCTCAGTCATCTCGTGCCTCGCCCGGTGGAAGCCCAGCGGAGACAACAATGCCGATTGAACAGCATGCTTCTGCACACCAGCCGTCGGCGCCCCGACGCAAGCGCATTGTCGTAGCGATGACGGGTGCAACGGGCGCCATTCTGGGGATCAAAGCCTTGATTGCCCTGCGACGGCTCAATGTCGAAACCCACCTGGTGATGAGCAAGTGGGCCGAGGCAACCATCAAGTATGAAACCGACTACCACCCGTCCAACGTGAAAGCACTGGCGGATCAAGTCCACAATATCAACGACATGGCGGCGCCGATATCTAGTGGCTCTTTCCGAGCGGATGGTATGATCGTTGTGCCTTGCAGCATGAAAACCCTTGCCGCCATCCACAGCGGGTTTTGCGACGACCTTATCTCTCGAAGTGCCGACGTCATGCTCAAAGAGCGCCGAAAGCTCGTGCTTGTGGCCCGAGAAACACCACTAAGTGATATTCATCTGCGAAACATGCTGGAAGTATCCCGCGCTGGCGCCATTATATTCCCTCCCGTGCCCGCCTACTATATCCGAGCGGCCTCGGTGGACGATTTGGTCGATCAAAGTGTGGGCCGGATGCTAGACCTGTTCGATTTGGACACGGGCGACTTTTCGCGATGGGAGGGCTGGAGTCATGGGGAGAAGTAAATCATCACAGAGGACGGGGTTATGCATGGCGTATTGATGTTTTGCATCTGAGCGGCGCTCTCGGCTTGAATCGATTGGAATTCATTGTGCGCTATACGATGAGAGTCTTGACAGGCTCTAGAGGGCAGAGTCACCTAATTCTTGTACATATGCGAGTGACTCAATGTGATATTTATTATGCGGCGAAATCCTTGATGAAAACATGAAAACAGGTCGAAGTTGCATGGAATACAAATGCGATAACCACGGTAAGAGGATACGGATACCTCGAGATACATGTAGTCCATCGCCCAGCCTGGACCTCCCCCAGTCGCTGTTTAACCTCCAAATCTATGATTGCACGTTGGGCGTTCTCACGCCGAACTCGGCCAGGAACCGCAAGGGATGTCTCCAGTGGGAATCCACTTCACAACTCCCATCTCCCATGCACTCTTTTCGCTCCGGCAGTGGTCCTGGATATCGAGGCGACAAACAACTATCAGGCTGGCTTTTGCATTCCGACAATGTGATGGTGATGGCACAGTACTCAAATCTTCAGTACAGGTGGAGAGGCATCACACTTTCTCCGATACGCCCAGAGCCATTGGCGTCGTCACACATTCCACGATCTGCAAGCGAGATCCTCCCTTGATTCTCAATCAGCTCACTGCAACAGAATTACGGCTGGCTGACCGGATTGTCGTGCTAGGACAATTTCCACAAGGGAACAATGGGATCCGGAGTCATGTCGGGCTGTGCTCAAGGTGACACGCTTGCTCTCATCCTAGAGGAAGATGATCAACTCCGACTATGTGAATGTGTCAGGCATGGCTGATTCCTTGTGTGAGATTCAGAAGCTTACTCGATTGGTGCCAAACGAGCCCTTTGACTAAATAAACATCCTTGTCGAGTCGGAACACGGCTCGACCGTGTTTATTACTTCGCAGCGTGACCGGTCTCAAATCAACGACGGAGTCCGATGGTACTGGTTCGGCCTCAAAACGCTGGGCCTTGCTCATTCCTCTAGCAGAGACCCTGGATACCATTTGTCTTGGTGGTCGAATACCTGGGAAGAATTTAACCCAGCCCCTTTGCCGCATCTGCAGCCCTTCCAGGTCGAACGACAAGGCTCCAGGGTCACTTTGACTTTGTTTTGGCTCTGAGACGCGCTTCCTGGGCACAGCAATGCCTTCCTTGCGATTCCTGGCGCTATTGGTAACCGTGCCGAGAGTCTTCGCTTCCCCTGCTCCTTTCAAGAGGGCAAATGTACCCACCGTGACCATATCCCAGCCCGAAGCCACCATCGTTGGCTCGGCTTCAAACGATGTCGAAAACTTCAATGCAATTCCCTTCGCCTTGCCGCCAACCGGACCGCTGCGATTGAAGCCGCCACAGCCGCTCAATGCCTCCTTGGGCACCGTGCAAGCAACCGGGGCAGCCAAGTCATGTCCGCAGTTCTACTTCTCCACCGACACCAGTGGCCATCCCACCTCAATTCTGGGCGAATTGGCTAATATTCCGCTCTTCCAGACGATCACGAATGCCGGTGAAGATTGTTTGAATCTCAATGTCTGGCGCCCAGCTGGGACTCAAGCCGGCACAGGCTTGCCGGTTCTGGTATGGATTTTTGGTGGCGGGTTCGAAATGGGATCAACTGGGACATACAATGGGTCCAGTATCGTGGCATCCTCCAACAGGCTGGATATGCCGGTGATCTTTGTGGAGATGAACTATCGTGTGGGAGGTTTCGGGTTTATGCCAGGATCAGAGATCCTTCAAGACGGATCTGCCAATCTGGGTCTTCTGGACCAGCGTCGCGCTCTGGAATGGGTTGCCGACAATATCGAAGCGTTCGGGGGCGATCCGTCCAAGGTGACGATCTGGGGTGTCTCTGCTGGTTCCATCTCTGTCTTCGATCAAATGGCCATGTACGATGGCAATCACACCTACAACGGCTCTCCACTTTTCAAAGGCGCAATTATGGACTCCGGAACGCTTTCAGCCGCTGACCCTGTTGATGGCGTCAAGGGCCAAAAGGTCTTTGACACCGTGGTGAAGTCGGCTGGCTGTCACGATGCCGCCGACTCTCTGGAGTGTCTACGTGGACTGGATTACACCTCCTTTCTAAATGCTGCCAACTCCGTCCCGGGGGCTTTGTCTTACAACTCCGTAGCATTGTCCTATGTGCCTCGTCCCGATGGAACCGTCTTGACAGATTCACCCGAAAGGCTGGCTGGCGAAGGGAAATATGCCTCCGTGCCTTTCATTACCGGCGATCAAGAAGATGAAGGGACTATCTTTGCTCTCACCCAAAGCAACATTACTACAACCTCACAAATCGTGGACTATCTACAGAACTTGTTCTTCATCGATGCCTCCCGACAGCAAATTGAGGGCCTCGTTGCAACTTACCCCGACTCTGCAGCCGATGGCTCTCCCTTTCGGACTGGCGTCCTCAACAATTGGTACCCCCAGTATAAGCGGCTGGCAGCGTTGTTGGGAGACTTGAGCTTCACTATCGCCCGCCGGATCTTCCTCAAGCTTGCTATTCAAGTAAAGCCGAGTGTGCCTTTTTGGTCCTATTTATCTTCCTACGACCATGGCACTCCGATTATTGGAACATTCCACGGGTCAGAAGTTCTACAACTCTTCAACGGCATCCTGCCAAACTATGCCTCAAAATCAATCCATTCATACTATTTGTCATTTGTCTATTATCAAGATCCCAATTCCCGGGCAACTAATTACATGCATTGGCCGCAGTGGAGCAAGAACGAGAGTCTGATGAATTTCTTCAACGATCATGGGGCTCTTCTTGCAGATGACTTTCGCAACGACACCTATGATTTTCTTATGAAAAATATACAGTCATTTCATCTTTAACGGGGGACAAACTAATGGGCTCGAGACGATGGGTCTTTGAGATCAGACGTCGCATTCCTATCTTTAACTCATCACGGTAGTATAATAAAAAGTGGATATTTGATAATGTAACCAGCGGAACGTATCCACACATTTCACAGGCAGGCTGCACTGAAAAGCCTCAACGCCACGTTGCCATCACAGTAGCTGTTGTCCCAGAGCAACCTGTTGGAACCGTGTATGACCGGTTCGGATCACCTTCCCACTCCACCGAGGACGAACCGTCCGTTTTCTTGATGAATTTATACTCGAAGAAGGTCCCAATGGGAATAGTCACCTCCACATACCACAGCGGATTAGACGAGGTATATTCATTTGCAGATAGAGCAACAGCATCATCCGTATTCCAATTGCCGAGCTCGCCGATCGAACCTGAGATATACATGTTCTCACCGTAAGATGTTGTGACCATCTCCTTAAACAGCACTGGCAGTACCGTGGCCTGGGCACAAGAGCTGGTGGAGACTGTGGATGAAGTGGTCGCTATGGATGGGGACCCAGAGCTGGTGGTAGTCGTAGAATTCGATGAGCCACAGAGCCCACTGGTCCTCACAGAGGAAGCTAGCATGAAGACTCGAGGTAGACCCGATGCCATTGATACGGCAATATCTCCGCTAGAGTCCACCGTGACAGGTGTACAGGTGTACACCTCCATGAGTTCAGTGCCAGAGGAGTACCCACTGCCGCTCAGTGACAAAGTATGTGAGCTGCCAGAAGAGCCATAGTTGGACAAGACAGTAATGACCTGGGATCCACTTGAGCCTTTTTTCATGGCAATGGTGTGGCTGTCTTGATAGAACGGAGCGTTCTACAAATATGAATCAGTCATGTATATTGACACTGTGTCACGAGAACGCACATTGGAAGTGACATAAGACGAATCTGAAGAGATTGCGAGACTTCGAATCTTGTTTGTGGCAGTAATGTACTCGTACAACTCCGCAGTGGTAGAGTATCCCGAGAGCCAAGTTGCTTCGCGATTGTCCGGATCATTACCTCCATTATAATGTTGTTCTTGGCCGGCATAGATGATTGGAATACCGTCGGAGAGAAAGACAAATGAGATCACATTCTTGGCCTGAGAATAGTCTTCCGTATAGCTGAGAGAGGGGAGTTAGCTTGGCGTGTTCAGCGACGCAAAGGAATACTAGCGACATACTAGGCGAACCGCGGATTGTCGTGATTCTCAATGAAATTTCCCAGCAGGGTCGGTTCGGCACAGTTGGATGCGACTGAGTTGATCATATTGTACAAGTTGTTGATACTGCCACTGGAGGATTCAAACGCATATAGCAACTGATAGTAACTGAATACTGTTAGTCGACCTCCTCGCAAGCTCGGGTGCGTTCTTACACTGGGTAGTTCAAAAGCCCATCTAGATAATCCTGATAGGGGCACGTGTAAGCTGGATCCCCGTCTAAAACTTCGCCAACGCAGTAAACACCAGCAGCGTTATTGTACCCCGGCCAGAAGGACTGCTGAACATGCTTAACGGTATCAATGCGCAGCCCATCGACTGAATAGACGAGTGTCAGCAATTCACTGGACATGGAAGAGGAAAACTGCACGACCGAGACGCGTACTGGAGTAATTCGAGATCAGATCGGCCACCCAGTCGTACCAAATGGTCTGCACTGAGGTCAGCTCGGTGTTCAGATCGGGTAAGGAGACCGTGGTGTCTCCCAGCCAACAGTCCTCGACATTGGTCTGGTTATCATAGTTGCTAATTGAACAATACGAATGAAAGTAGGATGAAGAGTCGAAGGGATTGAAAACACTGTAATTGACCGTGTCTCCAGCACCATCATAGCCCTGTATTGTTGTGAGCCTCGATTCAAGCCAGTAGCTTCAAGAAAATTGTACCAAATGATTCGCCACTACGTCGACCATGAGATACATGCCTCGATCATGTAGAGCTCGCGAGAGGGCCAGAAGGTCATCAGCCGTGCCGTAGTTAGTGTTTACATCGTATCTGCTGTCATTAGACGGTAGGTCCATCGGCTTCAGTCGCCCTTACATTTTTTGTTGCCAGTATCCATGGTAGGCTTCACCATCTTCCGTATCTTGCGGTAGCTGCTCGGTGACGGGCGAGATCCAAATGGCCGTAAATCCCATGCCTTGGATGTAGTCTAGCTGGGAAGCGTCGGCTTTGAAATCTTGAAGATGAACGAAAAATACGTACGTGATTGACGATTCCTTGCCAGCTACCGCCGCAATAGACCTAGTTTCATCAACTGATTGTCCATTTGCTGCAATGATCATACGGCGTACCCGGTCACTGACGTCGCATGCGGCGGTCGTGGAGTTATCAGTGCGACCAAACCGGTCCGTCAAAAGAAAGTAGATGGACTGGCTGCGCCATTCTGCGGGTGTCAGACCTGCAATGGTGTCTGCCAGATATATCATTGCTGTTAACGCAAATAGCTTGACTTCCGCCATGATGGATGTGGAGTTGATTGTACAAGATTGTTGATGAGTGATATTGATGCTGAATTTGCCGAAGGTTGCAGCCAGGAGAGCGAGTTTATACCTTCTTCACATGCTGCGAGGCCCTGTGGCTGTAGCAGCCAGCTCTTCTCCACGGAGATCTGTCGGGGCCAAGAGCCAATCGCTTAACCCCCTTAGTGCAACCTCAGAGAGTTTTTTGAATACTTCGAGGATGCACGTCGCTGTCAACTTCTATTTCGCTGTCCTGCGCGACTAGAAAAGGAAGGGATACCGGTCGGAAAAGCGAACTATACCTCAAGTGTCTGCACTAGCAGACAACGCCAGGTTTCAACCAGTAGATCCTCCGACGCCCTTGGTGGATCGAGATTCTTCACGGCTCTGTTGACCATGGATGAGAGCTGGGCGTTTCTCATTCATATCAAGGTCACATCGGCCAAAACGCCAACGACGCCTCTGCTGTAGGCGAAGCCGAAGCTACCAGGGACGGAGCTGAGCGACGCCGATGATTGGTGACCGCAACTTCAGATGGTCCGAGGCTAATGGCAGGATGAGCAGGGAACGGGAATTCGGCAGTGGAGATGGCGAGGGCTGTGTCCTGCGTCTTGATCCGCCAGAGGGGGCGATGCGGAGCGGGGAGAGATCGACAGGTCCGGGGACTCCAGGCAGGCGATGAGGTTGTTGTCGGTAGGATGTGGATGATATGCCAGACTCGCGTCGATCCGCCAGTAAATCTCCGCCAGGATTACTCGTGGCGCTCGAACCAATGCGACGTTGCGTCCACGAAGGCATCCGCGGCGGTATTGGAGAGGGGGAAGAGAAAAGAAAAAAGGCAGAGCGCATCGATCTCCGCTTCGCTGCGTCTTTTCCAAACCCCCGCAGGCTGTCCGACAGGGCGTAGTGATATCCCGATGCAATTTCCAACCCAACCGAAGTGAGGTTCATCAACGTGGTCTGCAGTGCCATAAAAGGGCGCGGATTTCCCTGTTTTGGCCAGAGGCTCGACATCTTCGCATCCCCCCTTTTGAGTCATGGCTCCTCGTCTTTGGACTGCGCTGTGCGCGTATTTGACCTTGAAGCAGGCCGTTGTGGCTGCATCATCACCACCACAGCTCCTTGCGCGTGCCACGACAAGCCTGGAAAGCTGGCTGGCATCGGAGACACCGGTGGCAAGGCAGGGAATTCTCGACAATATTGGCTCGTCCGGGGCCTATGCCCAGAGTGCGGATTCGGGCGTTGTGATTGCCAGTCCGAGTACCGACGACCCCGACTGTAAGGGATCCCCAACATGCAAGGGATAAGCGTGAGACACTGATGCTGTTGGTAGACTATTACACCTGGACGCGAGACTCGGCGTTAACCTTGAAGGTCCTGATCGATCTGTTCAAGAACGGAGACAGTGATTTGCTCGGGGTGATCGAGGAGTATATCGACGCCCAGGCGCATATCCAGACGGTCTCCAACCCATCGGGGAGTCTTTCGACTGGTGGACTGGGAGAGCCCAAATTCAATGTCGATGAAACAGCCTTCACGGGCTCGTGGGGTCGTCCTCAGCGGGATGGACCTGCACTGCGTGCGACGGCGTTGATTGCCTTTGGTCAGTGGCTGATTGTAAGTCGGATGGGCTCCATACCTGGAGGAATGAGATGATGGATGATGGATGTTGGATGATGGTGCTGACACAACATCCCCCAGGACAATGGCTACACAACCCAGGCAACGGAGATTGTCTGGCCGATTGTGCGCAACGACCTTTCCTACGTCGCACAGTACTGGAACAACACTGGCTATGGTAGGTCAATGCTCTCCTTCCATATGGTTGGGTCAACATTGCTTACCATCCAACGCCAGATCTCTGGGAAGAGGTGAGCGGCTCGTCCTTCTTTACCATTGCTGCGCAGCATCGCGCCCTGGTGGAAGGCAGCACCTTTGCTAGCCTGGTGGGCTCCTCCTGCCCGTACTGCGACTCCCAGGCTCCGCAGGTTCTTTGCTTCCTGCAGTCCTTTTGGACGGGATCGTACACGTTGGCCAACTTTGGCAGCAGTCGCACCGGCAAGGACGCCAATACGCTGCTGGGCACGATCCACACCTTTGATCCAGACGCGGGCTGCGATGACACGACCTTCCAGCCGTGCTCTGCTCGAGCGCTGGCGAATCACAAAGTCGTCACGGACTCGTTCCGTTCAATCTACACTCTCAACTCAGGCATCTCGGAGGGTGTGGCCGTTGCGGTCGGTCGCTATCCGGAAGACACATACTATAATGGTAATCCATGGTATCTGTGCACCTTGGCCGCTGCGGAGCTATTGTACGATGCTTTGTATCAGTGGAATCGCATTGGATCCTTGACCATCACGAGTGTATCCTTGGCCTTTTTCCAGGATCTCTACAGCCCGGCCGCCACAGGCACGTATTCATCATCCAGTGCAGCTTACTCTTCCATCGTGAGTGCAGTCAAGACGTACGCCGATGGATATGTGAGCATTGTGGTAAGCGGCTGTCTGTTTTCAATGCCATCATTAAGACCAAAAGAAGAAGCTAACAAGTGGTCGATAATATAGGATAAACATGCCATGAATAACGGCTCTCTGTCGGAACAATACTCCAAGTCTGATGGCACTCAGCTGTCGGCGCGCGACTTGACCTGGTCCTACGCTGCTCTTTTGACTGCGAACATGCGCCGCAACTCCGTTGTCCCTGCTGGCTGGGGCGAAACCTCGGCCAGCAGTGTGCCTGCAACCTGCAAATCGACGTCAACGACCGGGACCTACAGCACTGCGACCAACACCAACTGGCCCAGTACGCTAACTAGCGGATCGGGTTCCGCTATCACCACGACCAGTACTGGGGCTAGCACCACAACCGAGACGACGACTCTGACCTCGACCTCTTGCACTACGCCCACCGCGGTAGCTGTCACGTTTGATGTGATCGCAACTACTGTCTACGGGGAGACCATCAAGCTGGCAGGTTCCATCTCCGAGCTGGGCGACTGGGATACGGATGATGCGGTTGCGCTAAGCGCGGCCGACTATACTGATAGCGACCATCTATGGTTCGTGACGGTTACTCTACCCGCAGGGACCAGCTTTGAGTACAAGTACATCCGGGTGGAGAGTGATGGAACCATCGAGTGGGAGAGCGATCCTAACCGTTCGTACACGGTGCCGGCGGCCTGCTCGACCACTACTGTGACTGAAAGTGATACTTGGCGATGAGAAGTAGGATGACGGTATTTTCCCACGACATTCACCTCGGCAGAAGGGTGGAATGGACCGAGTGGGAAAGACGATGGCCAAATACATGACTGCCGTAGCTTCTCGGCTTGGTGGCTTATGCCCCCCATTGGATGAAGTGATCAAAGGAAAGGGCACATTGGTCAAGTCTTTTGAAATTCTAAACAGGTTTTGTGTAAATGTCAGTGCTCTATGTTAATGGATATATCCAACTCTTGATACAAAAGTATGGAGAGCGGAATAAAAGGTCACCGACAAGGGCATTTGCCATCTTTTCTACAGTCGATGATGCCGGATGAACAAGCCCGTGAATGAGGCAACGAGAGAGCACACGAGCGATACAACTGATGAGGATTAGCCTGCGGTCACGGCTTCTGATGGAAGGGGAGGATCACTCACGATACGTATGCTTGAGGCCCGATAGGTAGCAGTCGACCACGATCTCACGCAGGCGACCGCTCAAGTGGGCAATGTAGTTGGTGTCGGCCATGGCGCGTTTGATGACCTGTGGAAATTAGTTGAGCTGACTGGAGCAATATAAGAAGAATACACACTCACCATTTCCGAGCCAGGCCCGCGAAGGTTGCGCTGAAGCTGGCGGTGGAACTCCATGCCAAGGACGGAGTTGGATGTCGTCACACCAGCGGTCATTGCGAAGCTGACCAAGAGCATGTACCCAGCAGTCGCCATAGCCACTTCCTCCGGTGGTAGCAGAGAAGTCATCGCCACGAATGCGGACGCCGATGCAAGTCCGGTGCCAAGCCCCCCTGGCATAATATACAGGGACTCCCAAAGCCCCGTATGGCCATTCCAACGAAGGTAGAGCAGGGTGTGTGTTATGGACGCAATCAAACCGGCCAGAATGAGTAGGATCTTGTAGTATCCCGTCTTTCGGATGAAACCGCCTGCTAGCAGACCACCCATGGTGTTGCCAATTACGGCAGGAACTAGATGAGCGCCGGCGACTGTGGTCGACGCCTGCTGAGTGACTTGAAAGTAGAGCGGCACTGAGAACATCAGGGCAAGCTGCGCGGTGATCTGCAGCAGTCCGATGAGATAACTGGTGGCCACGTTGGGTCTTCGCAGAATGTGCAAGTTGAAGATGGGTTCGCGAGCAACGTATGTCTCGACCAGCACGAATGCGATTAGTAGCGACAGACCACCGCCAGCCGTCACGCCCGTCACCCACGACCGCCATGGGAATGACTTGCCGCCCTGGTCCAACAGACCGGTGAGAGCAATTATCGCCGTCCCGAGCAGGAACGTTCCCAAAAAATCAACCTGTTCCAGTTTCGACTTGCCTGACTTCGACGCGTCGGTGGTTGTATTCTGCTCGACCTGGAGCTTGAGCGTTACCAGGATCGCAGCCAAAGCTACGGCTGGCGCCTGGAGCAGAAATAGCCTGGGGGAAGATCGGTTAGCAGTGAGGATGACTTCCATCGGATCACGGCCTTGACCTACCAGCGCCATCCGATCGTATCGCTCAGCCATCCGCCAAGGGGACCCCCGATACTACGACCCAGTGTCATGGAAATGTTGACGTAGGCCCGCCAGGTGGCCACCTCACGCCGAGGCACGATGTCCGTGATGAGCACGGAGCTGATGGTCATCGTTCCAGCGCCACCCATTCCGCTGATGGCTCGGCCGAGGATGATCACCCACATCTGCGAGCCAATGCCGCTGCGAGCAACAAATGAGTGGCATGTCCGAATGGAATGGAACGGAGACAGACGCTGCACATACCAGACAATACATCCCACCGCGAACAGAAAGTAGGAAATCAACAACAGTGGCTTGCGACCGTAGATATCGCTGAGTTTTCCATACTAACGGCCCATCCGCAGTCAGTGTCGATCTCCACCGAGGTCTCCCAGTCTCGCTCATCTCACTCTGGCGGCACTCACCATGGGCTGCGCAGCGCAGAGACCCAACGTATACCCGGTCGACAGCCAACTCGCGTCGCGCAATCTATTAAATTCCGAGGAGACACGGCCCGCGGCCGCCATCACCAGTGTCGCATCGGCATTGGAGATGAACTCGCCTGGATGGATGACGATGGTTAGTTGGATGGGATGGTTTCGTGGGAAATGGCGTTCTACCGAGCAAAAGCACTGCGATGATGGTCCCCACGCCCGTGAGAGCCTTGACTTTGGGTTCTGCCGTGTCCGACGGTGGAAGCAACGGGCTTTCTTCATCGTGCGAGGTTTGCGTGTTGCGAGCGAGTCGATCGGGCTGTGCAGCCTCGTGCGGCGTGCCGTCTGTGCCATCTAGGTGATTGCCGATCATGGTCGTGCCAATCTTCAAGACTCATCCCCAGGCCTCGACCAACAAATTGAGGAACAATCTAGAAAGAGAGACAAGGTAGAGAGAGAAGGGGAACGGGAGGAAGTAAGGCACCGGGCGGACTCCTGACTGTCGAGACAGGGCATCCTTTGCCGAGTCGCGAGTCTCGACCGGGGGAAATCTGACAAGACATCGCGTTATAGCGCGATTGCAGGCGCCCCGGGTCTGTTGGAGGGGTCCAGGACAGTGAGATTTTCCAGTTAGTATGAAATCACGAAGCTAGCAACGGGGTGAAGCCAATGATGCACGGCCGGCGTGTTCTCATCGCGATCGCGAAGCACGCCATTTCGGGGAAGGCCCACTGGTGTATGCAGGCACATTCGCGAGATCGCGAAGATTGGCTCGGTAGTGGAGGAGTTCAATTATGCCGATCGAGATCATTGCGACTAGGGTTGACTCTCTTCTTTTCTCGCGCTGTACATTGGACTTTTTTTTTTTTTTTAAATTGCCTTGCACGTTGAAGCTCGTGTGAGCATGTCGGGAGTTGTTGATAGATCGGGATTGGGGCCGATCGTCATAGATGGCGCCGATGGCATCATCCAATGCTCCACGCTCCGCAGATGGCCTTCAATTTGATTCGACAGAATATGCAGTAATAAGTTGATATGTAATCTCACGTATATGGATATATACTCCATGCCTAGGTCAGATTAAGACTTATCGCAGAATCCATACTTGTGCACTATGATTCAAAGTGTCAGTATCGAGTCGAAGGAGCCTCCAGCCGACCAAATCTTCCAGCGTCTCGGTCAAGGATGTGCGGCATTTTATTCCATGACGAGATTGGCAATGTGAAGTAATGAAATCGGGCTGCAGAGGGCCAGGGCTGGGGAAATCGACGTTAGCGTGGCCCTCGACTCGTTCGACATCCGGCAGTTGATAAGACTAATCGAATTTAGGAGGCGATGAGATCCTTGGAGAACCAAATTCCGGGGTAAAGAGAATAGGACGAGGTCCGTGTAAGAAAAGGCACCGTGTCCGACCGGCCTTCTAGACATATCGGGGGATGAATGGTATTCCTAGTTGCATCAATCGATGTACTCTAGGTGAAGTATAGCCAAGAACGGTCGATCATGCTCCTGTTGTTTACAAAGCAAGGTTCCATCTTAGAGGGTCGTTTGATGACAGACATGTCACTAGAACCCATGGAATCTGTGACATCACAGTGCCTGATTGCCAGCCACTGCCGCGACATCCACCCACTGCAAGGATGGTTGGGGACAGGGTTTCCGACAGTGCCGGCCTCAAAGGATGACACTCGACGGGAGCTTTTGTTTCAACGAATGCAGCGCCCCTTTGGCACTTTCTGCACTACTCGGAGACATTTGGAGAGACTAGGCGCAGAGATGTCCCGACTGCCGAACACCGAGCGACGGTACACCAATCACGGGCAAAGCCAACCGAATTCTAGCGGTTTCGAACCCTTCGAACACAATGGAAGATTTTGCAAGTGTCAGAATTTTCCAAAGTTTAAAGAGGGGCGCTGTGTCATCACAACGTGGCCACTCTGAGTGGCGATGAATAAGCTTCTTTCACAGTGCATTTCTCGGACACGGGATTTGAGAAGGAGTGGAAGAATATATGCACATGCATCTTGGCTCCACATGTCAGCATTCTAGCTGAGATTGGAAGTCTTCAGGCTGATCGTCCGGATTCCCGGACGTAATGGAACAGACGGAGCAAGCTGACGGTCGATCTTCTTCACCAGAACTACACATAAAATGAAGTGTGCAGTGTCATCAACCCAGTACCCAGGAGCCGAGTCTTCCCCGAGAACGGACATAGATGTTTTTAAGACCGTGATGACATCCTCAACAATGGTTCGAGTGGACCTCGGGACCCTTTCTGAACGGTAAACATTCCAGATTTCGCAGGATGGGCCGCGGCCGAATTGCACGAGAACGTTCCGTCAACGGTTGGTTGGTGAAGATTAGGACGAAGGCGAAGAGTTGCTCGGTATAAAAAGCCATTATGATCCAGCAGAGAGGACCTTGGGAGGGATTCACATTGCAACACAACCCCGACTGAGACTAGCATCGCGATCATCATGGGATCCACCGACTACCAATTTGAAGGCTGGATGGGCCTGGACAAGAACGCTGCCGAGGGTCAGATGGTGTGGCAGCAGTTCGAGCCCAAGCCCTGGGAGGAGACGGACGTGGATATCCGAGTCACGCACTGCGGTATCTGTGGCTCCGACATGCATACTTTGCGCAGCGGATGGGTATTGTTCATCTGTTCTATCCACGCATAGTCATTCCAGCTGACCGGCTCCCAACAGGGCCCAACCAAGTACCCCTGTTGTGTCGGACACGAGATAGTCGGCACGGCTGTCCGCGTCGGCTCGCAGGCCACGGGCAACATCCAAGTCGGAGACCGCGTGGGTGTGGGTGCGCAGAGCGGCGCCTGCTTGAATCGCGATGGCAACTGCGAGACCTGCGCCGCCGGACGTGAGCAGCACTGTAACCGCATGGTGGGCACATACGACGGAGTCTATGCCAACGGGGGCAAGTCGTACGGTGGTTATGCACTGTACAACCGGTCGCCCGCCCACTTTGTCGTCAAGATCCCCGACGCCATTCCCTCCGCTCGGGCAGCTCCCATGCTCTGTGGTGGTATCACCACCTACTCTCCTCTGAAGCAGAACGGCTGCGGCCCTGGAAAGAAGGTTGGTATCATCGGGGTCGGTGGACTCGGTCACTTTGGTATCCTATTTGCCAAGGCCCTTGGTGCGGATCGTGTTGTGGCCATTTCGCGCAAGGCGGACAAGAAGGAGGATGCGTTGAAACTCGGGGCCGACGAATACATCGCGACTGGCGAGGACAAGGACTGGTCCCAGCGTTACTCCCAGTCCCTCGATCTGATCGTATGCACGGTGTCCTCGTCCAAGATGCCCATCGTCCAGTACAGCCAGCTGCTGCGCCCCCGCGGCACCTTTGTGCAGCTAGGCGTGCCGGAAGACGGTGCTCTCGAGATCCCGGCCGCAGCACTCATCATGAAAGGGATCAAGCTCGGAGGTTCCTTGATTGGTAGCCCTGACGAGATTCGGGAGATGCTGGCCCTGGCCGCCGAGCAAAAGTTGACGCCGTGGATCGAGGAGCGGCCGATGAAGGAGGCCAACCAAGCGATCCAGGATATGGAAGCGGGCAACGCTCGGTACCGCTATGTGCTGGTGAATGAGTGGTAATCATAGACGGTTGGAATTGGCGTACATTGTCGGATAGATTGAATTGACTGCACATAAATCACCTTCCACGAATGTGTGTTGTGGCATGTAGTTCTCGGGTTGACCGACCCCGCCAGGCCATCTTCCATCCTCAGGCCAAACGCGCCCGCGCCGCCCCCACGCCCACTTCTAAGCCGCATTTTCCACGGCTCGCAAACATCTTCGACTCTCACACCTGCGGGCATGCCTTCTCTGCTCGATCTCCCCACGGAACTTCGCGGAGAGATCATTGAAAACGTCCTTCGGAGCCGTCGCACGCCACCCGCTGCACCCTCCAAGTCTCAGAGAAGGGAGTTTCAAGATATCCAGTACAAAGCCCTGCGAGGCCGGTGCGGGATCTATAATGAGCAACGGGCTACCCATTGTCCATCGACATGTCTGCCTCTCCTTCTGACCAATCGTCAGCTTTCAGTGGAAACAAAGTGGATACTTGGCCGCCGAGCATCGAGAATCCCATATGTCCTCGACATCTCCGTCTTGAATGACCTCGATCTCTTCCCCACATGGCTGTCGGTGCCGCGGACGACGAACCGCATCGGCACCCTCTGGGTTGATATACGACTCTTCGGGCACATTCTCTCTCGCGACGTGGCCAGGCTATTAGGGGGTGCCGGCGGCCGCTTTGGCTTCCACTGGAGCTTCTACGCGCTGCTCGAGCGTTTCTTCCGATACGGGCCCGTGGATGAAAAGAAAATTCCAGACTCATCCGGGGACAGCTCTTTTTTCGGCAATCCGACGTTCGACGACCGGGATATCTCCGTCGACGTGCTCACGCTCGCATTCCAATCGGCGGAGTCGGAATTTCCCGATCCACCGGACCATATCACGTACAGGATGTGGCGTGTTCGACAATACGGTGCTGATCGCTTCCAACGTCACCCAGATGCACGCGATAAGTACTCCCAGCTTGAGCATTATCGTACCCGGCCGGAGTGGTTGGCGGAGTATCTGTCTTCGGAGATCCGCGGCCTCCTACACATGGGATACCATACGGCAGAATATGGGAAATTCCTTTACGAACGAATCGGTATAATTCGCATGATCGTCGACGGGACGGTGACAGAGATCGACCTCGGGGCGACCCTCGCTGAACAGCGGTTTACTGACCCAGCCGACACCTTCGGCCACGTCTGGCCGCGAGAGGAACGGGTGCCGACATTCTGGAGATGGAAAAAGAACACGCTAGCTCGTCGAGAGGAGCTTGGATTTCCTGTTGTCTGGCCGCAGGATCCAGAGTTGAATGCCTGATGCAGTAGTTGGTTTTTTTGGGGACATTCTGGACCTCCGTATTCGTGATACTCTGAAAGAAGCTATTCCAGAATTGGTGTGCATGCCTCCATTGACAGGCTGCCGACAAGAGTGTGTCGTCTGCAAAAAGAAATCTGAGCCCCATTCTTCGAGTCAATGTTTGTCGGTGGCCGCAAGTATGATGCCAAGCTGCGGACTGAAATATCTATCGTAGAAAAGTCCTTAAGTTCCACAAGTACTTTGTAGAAGTGATTTGACCTTTCTCCCCTAGCTCTTCTGGTACTCACTGCCGCTTGTCTGATGGCCAGTGGAATCTCTTCTGGCTTTTACTTTCACTTCCGATTTTATACTGTCGTCGGAGGTATCAGATCTCTCGAGGCGAAAATTGAGTGGCTTTCTGTCGTTTGGCCTAGATCAACTTCTGGCGTAAGGCCGTGCCTGATCCACTATGCATACCGAATTGCAAAGTCGATGGACGTGAGAGGCCTGCAGCTGGCAACAAATCTACCACATCTTCCTCAGATGGACTACGAGGTTGTCAGACATGACCCAGGCCTGCCATTGTGATTTGAGCTGCTAACTGGGCCCACACACTGGAGAGGAACACGCACAGGAACAACGTATGTAGATGGCCATTGCGTGATCATTTCTATAGCTATGAGCAACAAACTCTGGAAGCCAGAACAAGCTGGAAGCACTCAAAATCCAGGCACAATGGACACAGACTTCAACTGAGGGTCGTCAGAGATTTGTAGGGTGAAGAATCAGGATTTCGAGCATCAACTAGAAGCAGAGCGGATGGGGTATTGTTCTTATTGGAAGACAAGACATCATTGGAAGCCTATCAGACTCCAGAATGAAGAGAACGTTTGGTCGACCCTAAAGTTCCACACCTCGAGAAACTTGCGGTCCGGTGAAGTTCTTCCATGCGCTCCTCGGCGAATGGGTGCCTACGACCAATGTGAAGTAGATGTGATAGAGCAATCTGCTTCTCCTTCGCTACGAAACATCGCAAGCAGCGAACACCATTTCCCCAAGGAGGCAGCTCGTCCAGGATCCCCAAATCTCCATACCCAGACTCCAGATCCAGATAATAGCCATGCGAGTGACCGTCACGACCTCGTCGCCTGGAGAAAGGATCCAGAAATCAAATCACTTCGTCCCCAAATCTCAAATGCCGAACCTCAGACTCCGATCATGATCCTGATGATGATTTCCACGGCACCCTCCTTGTGTCGAGTAGAGTATTGCCCACTCGATCACTTCTTCTCGGAGCTGATCGGAGCAGCAGCCGGAGTGTACTTGGTCTCTCCTTTGCCGTTGTTGTAGTACTTGCTACCATCCGAGTTGGGGTAGTGATAGGTATTCGAGTTAGGTGCCTACTTGAGTGGCTTATTCTGCAGTGACATAGCCAGCTTCATGTGTCCTATTCAGATTCTTGTATCTCACCAGGTGGCCAAAGATTGCAGGATAACCACCCCGTAAAGTTACCAGCTATTTCGACGAATACGAGTGTGAATTGAGAACTCGGATGAGTCACGGAAGTACTCTATTCATGAAGTGGGTTAGAGAAATAATTGCATGTTCAAGTGGCTATTACGCGGCACCAAATACCAAGCTACCTGCCGTCTATCGTCCAGCCTGGTTCTTTTGTACAGATCCCAAGAATGTAAATTTGCAGCTGCGTTCCAATTATGCAACGCTTGGGATTGGATAGAGCCGGATGAGAAACAAAAACAGGCAAAGAGAAATGGAAATGCACAAGCGACACTCTCGCCATGGGGATTGAGTAGATCAAACAATACCAGGATTAGAGCGACGTGTAGACACCAAAAAAATCCTGGGTAGAAGACTATAGAAGAATCATGCCCATTCCGGTCAGGACCGCGGTAGCCACGTAGGCAGCAACCTGGAGGGAGCCAAAGGCCATGCCTGAGTGAACAGTGATGGGGGCGCCGCCGCTGGAGCTGGTGCTGGAGGAGCCGGACGAGCTAGAGTCCGCGGTCGCGGTGGCCTCGGTCGAGACGGATCCAGTGCCAGCAGTGCCAGCCTGCTTCATCTGCGAGGAGCAAGTGCCGGTGGCCTTGGTGGTGGCCTTGGTGGAAGCAGAGCCGGCGAAGCTGCAGGCAGTGGCAGCCTCGTTCTGCTCACTGTAGTACTTGTTCAGGATGAAGGCGAGCTGGTCCTTGGCACCGCACATGCTGTAGGCACCGTACTTGCCGGTGGTGGCATTGGCATCCAGGCCAGAGCAGTCGGTGTAGCCGCAGACAGTACCTAGCAGCTTGCCGAGCTTGCTGGACGACAGACTGCTGTCCGGAACGCAGGCCGAGGCATCGTAGACACAGTCACACAGGCTGGAGTCGGCCGTTGGGGGCAACGGGGAGGCCTTGGCCTGCCAGTCACTGCCCACCGTAGGGCACGCCTGGAGCGCCGTGTTGGTCGGGGTATACGAAGCCTTGTTGGTGCCGGTCGGGTCGGCCGTGGCGATCTCGTTGGAGTACGAGGTAAAGTCCTCCATCACGCTGACACTAGTGCTATCGACGACAGACACCAGACCTATGCGAACAGTCAGTCTCCGGGTCGAGTGCTCGCTGAGCTGCTTTCACGGGGACTTACCGTAGTTGTTGGCCTCCTGGAAGTACATGTACACAATACCGCCAGACCACACGGCGGCCATGTCGTCGCCGTAGAGGGCCTTCACTTCGGTAAACTTGCGGGGGGTGACGGAGTTGCAACCGTATTCAGCAAAGAAGACGGGGGCGGTGTAGTTGCTGAACTCCTCGGTACGGTCCTTGTAGCCGGAGGCTTCGTAGGAGGAGTCACCACACCAGGAATAGATGTTGTAGCCCCAGAAGTCCACGGCCTGGTCTTCAGTTTCGCAGTCGAAGTAGTTGGCGAGGTCCACCCGGATGGACGACACATCGGCGGTGGCATATCCAACACCCATCGACCGGTAGTTCTTATCCTTGATGTACGCCTTCATGTCCCGCACGGCAGCCTTGACAAAGGCGCTGCCGTCGGTGGTCGACGCGCTGTTAGCGACTTCGTTGCCTGCAAAGAAACCGATGGTGTTGTTGTACTTGGACAACTCATCGATTACGCTGGTGTAGCGCTCGTAGAGAGCCACGTCCCAGACAGGATCGTTGCGGTTAATGGCTTCGGTGGTGCTGGAGAGATCGGAGATCACGTAGATGCCAGCATCGGCCAGGGCTGACATGCACTCCGAGTGGTCGGCAGTCGGGTCGATGTAGTACGTCCGGATGACATTGGTGCGCAACTTCTGCATGTAGGGAATATCACGCTTACAGGTAGTAGCATCCGATAGGGGATCCGCAGTCTGAGAGTCTGCTCGGGGTCAGTATCAACCAGATAAACGGACCTCCACGCCGACGGTGTGAGATCGGGAAGGCAGGTCGCGGCCTACATACACTGGTAGGCAACACCACGCAGGTAGCTGTCACTTGGTCAGCATATTCTTGATCCATGGCTATATAGCATCACGGGAGCGGGAATCTGCCTTACAATTGGGTATTGTTGCTGGAGTAGAAGAATTTGGAGCCCTATTGATGATCCAGTCAGCTCGAGTCTTGGGGGAACTGGCTGGATATCACCATCTTCCTTCTCTCGTCTTCTCACCTTGATCTCGATAGTGTCCAGGTAAGCCGCGGCGGACCCGGCCAGGGCTGCCAGAGACAGCAGAGAGAGCTTCATGATGGGAGAGGAATCGCGGGCTCAACTGATACCGCGAGGATGAATCTAGCGAATGGACGGGAGGAAAGCCTCCGGGAGAAATCAGAATCAGCTGGCGGGGTGGGGAAGAAAACGAAAGACTGTATAATGAAGAAGCAGCGCGGAATAATGAATGTATTTCAAAGGTCTGAAAAGACCAGTGGAAGAGAAAACCAGCGCCAAAGAATGAGATGGCCATGCTGGCTACGCCCCCGGGAGCCATTAATAGCCTGGAGCGCCTTCCCAATCAACATGATTTGCTCCTTGCCCCTGACCACCAAGGGGGGCGAGGACGCGTACAACCGACCCAGCTGGCATCCACCAGGCTAACGCTTGAAGAGGCTGGGCTTTGAACAAAATCTGGGCGACGACGGGCACCCGGATGTCAACATTTCCAGGCCGGAGATGATGGACCGCGTCAACTAGCGTTAGGGCTGTAGAGACGAATCGGTTCTGTAGCCCCGAGCGAATGACGAGGGCCAATCATCAGGCCCCACTAACTAAAAGTATCTTGGCTTCTGCAGACTAAGACTCGTTAGTTAGTGCGCTGCGAGAGCTAGGCGTCGTCCACACGGGGGGAGTGCACAGTATAGCGGTACGCATGAGAAATAGGGAGACTGTCAAGAAGCCAGAGACAGTCATCTCAGACATTGTCTTCTTCCCTGAGATTTGATTCGAAACGACGTGGTCGGCTGGGTAAGAATTCTGGAGATGAGGAAGGGAAAAGCGGAAGCTGACGCGGTGCGGTGGGGCCTCGTTGGCTGCAAATGGCGCCGGCAGTGCGTGGCCTTCCACGTCGCACTCTTCGAACGGATGATTCATGGTGTATCAATGCATGCTGCTGAGCATTCGGCTGGTCTCAATAGCAGAGTCAATATGTATCACCAGCTCACTCGGGGCTCATTATATCGCCAGCCTTTTGGTTCCCCGGCGACTAGTTTGGCCGTGCAGTTCAAGGAGTGGTTCGATGTGGAATACCACACTAGAGAAGTCCTCTAGACCACTACGGACTAGTATCGTGGACTAGTCTCCCAAGAATAATAATAATAATCCTATTTATCATCCATGGATATCATATCGTTCAGGAAATTAGGGTGACTACTTATAGCTCCACGCCCGGAAATAATTTCTCCCCGGGGTAGTGCGATGCGCTACCGCGTTGGGGGCATTCTGGTTTGTCCCTCGCGCTGTCTGATCGGACGCTTCTCGAATAATGCAACCGATTGGATTCTGCAAACGGGGTATAATTCTTTCATGGGAAGCCATCAAAGACGCGGACCAATGGTGGCGTGTTCAACCGATCCGCACTGGGAGCCGTATATACTCCGTATACTTCCATAGATGCAGATTAGACTCGATTCGGCTGGTGCATAATGATCAGCTTTTGCCAAGCCAGTCGATCCGGGGATCATGGCTCCACGTGGATTCGACATGATATTCAGTCGATCGACGGTATGTCCGTGGTGAGGAAGGTGATCCGATTGATGGTCCCCGTCTATAGATCTCGTGAGGTCCTAATCATCTCGCCGTTGTGATGCCTCGCGCTTCCACCAGACGCACCCAAAGAGAAAGCTCGATTTGACCGATTGGACTCTACTTGACTACGGTCGAGAACGTACGCACCTCGCTGTCGGCATGATCGGAGAACTCTCAGAGTAAATCGTTTCATAGACTGTAATTGCAATAACTACATTCAATAATCAAACCCCCGAATCCGTATAACAAAAGCAGTACTTATACATCTCGAGTTCTCGGTCGAAAAACAAAAAAAAGGTCGTCGTTTATATCCCTGTACTCTCGTCACGGCGTGATTTTTTTTTGTCGTTGTTTTGTCTTATTATAGGGTGGACTGTCACTTCTCCCCATCACATGCGGTTTTGCTTGCGATGGGCTTCGATGGCCGCTTCGAAGGATCGGATCGTGTCCAGCGGTCGCTCGAGACGGTTCCGAGTGGGATTCGAACGGTCGGGATCCGCTAGATGCGAATTAGCACTCAATTTCTAAACAGCGATCGTCTGGTGTGACCTACTGATGGGTCGGCCCTCCGAGTCCCTGTGTTGAATACTGCGGAGCGAGAAGACATTTTCGGCGCCCGGTTGAGCATTCACAGACACTACGCCTATTAGCATTCATCGCATGGATCCCGCACGGGTTGACCACTTATCGCGTCCCTCTGGAGCACATACTGGGCTGGGCCTCGTAGAGAGCCATATTGGGGTCGGCCTTGCTCTGCAGCGAAGTCTTGGGATGATCCTGCGACTGGATGGAGCCAGTGCGGTCACTGGATGAACGAGAAGCTCCCATTTTGGAGGGTAGGGTCGTCGGATTCAAATAATAACCGCTGTGAAGGATGGAAAGAGCACGACTGATTTCTTCTGGTGATGGTGTGTCTTGTATGTGTGTATATAGTTGACTGCGGGGAATTTCCGGGGGCTGCGATGTCCTTCCCCCGCTATATATATCAGCGGTGCGACATCCCGGAACTGGCAATGCTTCCCCCTTAGCTAAGAATAGATCGCCAGGGCGATACAATGTCTCTGGACCACTCCCAGTGAGGTCACGCAAGCTGTGGCAACAGTGACGGATTGTCACAGATATTGGTGTAAAGCCGATCGCGATCGTCGCGCGGGTCAATGTCCAGCATCCAATTCCGTGGTATGACGTTGCTCCTCCCCAGACACGGCGCTCCTAGTGGCCAGCCACGCTTCAGGCGCGGCATCGCAGAATGCTTAGCATCCATCCACGCCAATCATGCGCCCGGGGACACGCAAGCATCGGTGGCTGAAGGTCCGGTGTGCCGCTCCGACACGGCTGTGATCGAGGTGCCCGAGGGGCGATGCAGATCGAGGTAGACTTGCGAATGGCGGCACACCTGCAGGGGATGATCTAGCACGGCCCAAGCACATGCAGGTACCAGGTCGGAGGATGGAGGGATGGAGAGATGCAGTCTGGAGTTAAGTCCAGCTCGGTGGAGATGACGAACTTCCCCCATTCCATGCGAAGGTCATAGAAAACTTCCGACTCTTCCGGCGGGTCTCGCATTCCCTCGCCAACATCACCGCAGCGCAAGGCGGCCCATCGCGATGGCAGCAGCACGATCTTCAAGTCACGTCTCATATGGGCGATTCCATGACAGCAGTGATTAGCCTCGGTCGTTCGCCCGTCGCACAGGCCAGGATGAGAAATGAGACTGCGAATTGGGGGGGGGCCAGGCAGCCAAGTTCTGCGAGTGGCGATCGGCGATCCGCGAGTCAACTGAATTCGCGCAAACGGGACGGTGCATTCGACAGCCCGGGGCTTGAATCCTCCTCCCCCGACACGGGCAATCGAAACATTCGGCTTGTTTCGTGGTCTTTCTCGGCTTCCCATCACGGTCGGGGTCTGGATCTGCGGTCCGTTTGGGGTCCAAGGTGCTTGAAAGTGTCGCCTCGGCCGCTCTGGATGACTTGTCGGAATGGGAATCAAATCTGCGGCCTTGCATCAACACGGAGGATCCATCACCAACCGCGAGCCCCGAGAAATCATCGCCTTGGATGTTATAGAACAGCTCATGTCCCTCCATACCGCTGGAGTGCACGGCTCGTGGCTTTGTGGTCTGGTTGGCCACCGACCCGACGTGGATACTGGTACTCCAGCATTCCCTAAACGGAGCTTCTGAGTAGTACGACCGCTGAGACAAACACTAGGCTCAGCCTCAGGTTTCGAGCTGCTGGAAGATCGGTCAAGTAAAGCGTTGCTATGCCCATCGTTGCCGGACGATCCTAGGTTACCTCAGTCCTTGTATACGTAAGTAACGTGAGGGACATTGTATATTTCTGAACCGTATGGAGCAGTCCGCTGTGGAATATGACCTCTGAACGGGATGAGGATTGAACATACCGCTCTCTAGGCCGGCTCGATACTCATTCCTATAGACGTTGCCGAAGTACCGGCCAGGACATTTGTTGACAGATATTGTCTAGAGAGATGTCTTTGTAGGCATACTTTACGGTGGAGGAATGGAGCCTTGGAACACGAGTGTTGCAGTCTGGTTACCACACGAGATGCCGCCAGGAAATCACGGACTGGTCGATGATGATCCTCATGCAGCCCTTGCTTTCGTTCCGGAGGGGTGGTGGCTGACAACATTGGAAGTATAGATAGATATATATAGCGGGATCCCCACGGATGGTGATCGAATTCGCAACTTTTTCACCACGAGCCCCACCGATCAATCCCACCATGACGTTGGCATCATTTGTTTTCTCTCGCACCCAAGACGATTGCCTGGAATTCTCTACGATGGTTTGGTTGTCAGTCAAGGATTGTAGCTAGGGCTATCGGCCACATCCCGCGCGCCCATGGCGAAGTCCCGTCGGAATGATGACGATCGAAAACACAACGAGAGCAACAAACCGTCATCTCCCGCAATTCTTGCATACGACGTACGACAGTTGACGGACGTTCGAGCCAGCCACAGGCCTCGGCAGATGCGCCGATGGAATGAAGGGATAGGTTTACGACGATAAACACACCCGGTGCTCGAGAATGCTGCTGACAGGGAAGAATGGCCATACCGGTGACAGTGTTTATAGTCACAAAGATCCCCCTTGACCAGCCTCGCACCTCCCACGAACCCAGCAACCTTCACCATGCGCACTCCCGCTACCTGGATTGGCGCGTTGGCCATTCTTCCACAGGCGCTCGCGTCGTGGCCGCTGTTCTCGACGCAAGCCGCGAGCCCGTCGCAAAACGACCAGCCCAGCGTCGAGGTGAAGACGCTCTTTCAATTCCCCAACAACGGCTCCTGGGTGTCGAACATTGTCCTCCGCTCCAATGGAGACCTGCTGCTGACCCGCCTGGATGTGCCGGAAGTGTGGTCTGTGGATGTCGCCAGCGGCAATGCAACACGCGCCTATACCTTCCCCAACGTCACCGGCTGCTTTGGCATCAGCGAAATCGACGACGACGTGTTTGCCGTCGTGACCGGGAACTTCTCGACGGCGACGTATGCGCCGACAGCCGGGTCCTTCTCGGTCCATCAGCTGGATTTCAGCCCGCAGGAGACCAAGGACGGTGAGCGCGCCCTGTCTCCTGCGGCGTCGAAAATTGCCGCCCTCCCCGAAGCCGAAGCCCTGAACGGCATGATCACCTTCACCAAAGACTCTCACCTGGTCCTGATCGCCGACAGTCCCAAGGGGGCCGTGTGGAAGCTCAACACCCAGACCGGCGAGCACAGCATCGCGTTGAACGATACGACCATGCTGCCCGCCCAGGGGCAAGCACTCCCACTCGGAGTCAACGGCCTGAAGCTCGTGGACGACTACATCTACTACTCGAGCACCACGCGAATGGAGTTTGGTCGGGTCAAGGTGAACGCGAATGCGACCGCGGTGGGGGAGTACGAAATCATTGCCAGCGGCTTCTTGCCCGACAATCTGGATGTGACGCCGGATGGGACGGCGTATATCGCGACCGACCCTCAGAACTCGGTGGTTCGCATCACTCCATCCGGCCAGATCGCCTTGGTTGCCGGAGGACAACTCTCCACGCAGATGCCTGGAGCCACCTCGTGCCGTCTCACTCCGGACCGGAAGACTCTGTATGTCGGCACCAGTGGGGGCCAGGTCGCTCCCGTCTTGGGCGTCTTCAAGGAGCCGGGCAAGGTGCTGCAGATTACCCTGAAGTAATACCAGATGAATGATGTTGATCGGATGGTCGTATTGTGTTGGTCGGTTTCTTCTCGATCCATGAAGAACAAACCACATTGGAGCTTGAGTCTAGGTTAATGCTTTGTCATAATGTACCTTTTATTTTGCTTTGGAATACGCTGTCCCCTAAGAGTTGTATCTTCATTACCTCCATTCGCGATGAGTGATGGAAAGCTTTATAGGATGTGGTCAACATGGCTCAATCGATCCAACTCCGGATATACGGAAACAGCAATGACTCCCCGTCCTCAACGAATAACGAAGCGCTCACTGGTTCCGTATAGTTATGGATGCTCGAGTGGCGACACGCTCGGATGTATTCTGGCCCGGATCTTCGGCATTTCCTCCCCAAGTAGGTAATCCAGCTCGGCGTTAATCAGATAAGACAGAGCGGATTCATCGGCCCCGGGATTTCTCACTGCGTATATATAGATCTCGCCAGGGCCCTGGTCCCCTTGGCTGTGGCATCAGTCCACATCCCGTGAATTTAGCATGGCCGGCACCTCGCTTCGAAATATCCTTGTCGTCGGGGGTTCGTTTGTTGGGCGGGTAAGTAGATTGTGCTCTTTCGTCCTTAGTCAATATTGACCGCGCATCTAGACCACCGCTCAAGAGCTCGCACGAGTGATCCCTCCCACCCACCGAGTGAGTCGCCCCAACCCGAGTCCCGGCAATGACTGAACTGACACTATCACTTAGGTTCTCCTCACCGAACCTCACAGTCATTTCCACCATCTGTTCACCTTCGTGAGTCCCCCCTCCCTCCGTCCAGCTCCAGGCCCGAAGATCTCGCCAGCTGACGTGGTTGCACAGCCTCGTTTTGCGATTGTCCCGGGCCAGGAGCACAAAGCCTTCATTCCATACAGTGGCATCTTCTCCGCCGTCCCCAATCCCACTGCCCACAGCGTGGTGCAGGCCCGGGTTGTGTCCGTCCAGCCCCAGCACGTCGAGCTCGACCGCGAATGGCAGGGCTCCAAGCAGATTCCGTTTGAATATGTCGTTCTCGCCACGGGAACCCGCCTATCCAAGCCCGCGGGGATGGAATTCGACGACAAACCGTCCTCGGTCGAATACCTCCAGAAGCACCAGGCGGATATCAAGGCCTCACGCTCCATCCTCATCGTGGGAGGCGGCGCGGTCGGCGTGCAAATGGCCACCGATCTCAAAGAGTACTACCCGGACAAGGAGGTCACGGTGGTGCAGTCGCGCCCTCGCGTCATGCCCACCTTCCACCCGCAATTCCACGAGCTGATCCAGCGACGCTTCGATGAGTTGGGAATCCGACTCATCACGGGCACCCGCGTCACCATCCCGCCTGGTGGATTTCCCCCGGCCGGCACCAGGTTCGACGTGCAACTCACCAATGGCACGGCCGAGTCGACGGACTTTGTGATTCTGGCAACAGGACAAACCCCCAACAACCAGCCGGTCGCTCAGCTGCCGTCGACGCCCGGAGGTCCGTCCGTGATCAACCCCGACAATGGGTTCATTCGAATCCGACCCACGATGCAGTTCCTGGATGAGCAGTACTCAAACATGTTCGCGGTCGGGGACATCGCCGATACAGGGGCCCAGAAGGCAGCCCGGCCGGGCGCGGCGCAAGCGGCGGTCGCGGCGAAAAATATCCACGCCTTGATCGAAGGACGTACGCCGGAACATCAGTTCGTCAAAGGCCCCGGGGCCATCCATCTCACCCTAGGCATGGTAAGTTGGCTTGGAAAGCTGTCGCCGCAGCCTGACATCGGGCGTCTTCAACGTCACCATCTAATCGCCATCGATAGAAATACAACGTGATTTTCCGCAACCCGAATGACGCCGAGGGCCAGACCGAGCCGTGGATTAACGAGAAGCACGAGTAAGTATCCCTGGATGTGACGACATCACCTGCAATGAGACTCACAGTTACTCCAGTGGCCAAGAAGATATGAACGTGGAAGCAATGTGGCAAAGGCTGGGCATCTCCGTCGAGAATCCACGGCAATATCACATATGAGAAATCCTAGGAGTACCCTTAATGAGCCGTCTATTACGGTTATCTTAAAATGAAAGAAAGGAACATCCGACCACAACAGTTTTCGAAGTACCACCCTTTCGATCATATTCTCTAGGCAATGGAGATGATCAGACAATCCTGTCCGTTGCCGCCTGAAACCCGGGCTCAGAGGGGTCTATGGAGCCGTAGACTTCTCCCAGTTCCAACAGAAGTCGGTAGATGTAGATCGACATGTCAATTTCTCGCAGAACCCGTCGCGACCAAGTGTTGCCCGCCTGCGCAATCTCCTCTGAGAGTCGCTCGCCCACTGGATCGTTGACGAGAAAGTCCATCAATGCTGGAAGCTCTTCCATGCTCATGGTCACCGGGATATAGTGGGCCCATGGGACGAGACGGTCGTCATGCCATTCTTGAAACCAGGTCTGCTTCAAGACGACCGCCTGGCGAGACAGAAGACGGTGGAAGCGTGTGCTCATGCTGTTTCCATCCAGGTCAAAAGAGATATCGGTAGCCTAGGGAGGTATCTTCCGATTCAAAGCTCTCTAGGTCGAGAAGTCGCTCTATGTCCTGACAGGCGGTGCGATCCCCACCCTGCTCACATTTTTTGTATCCTCCCATCTGGACATCAAACGCATTCTTAAAAAGGCGGATCCGGTTTTCGTCGAGATTGCCGGCCGGGGCACCAAAGTAGCGGCTGCGTCGATCACTTTGGCTGTATTTTGGAGCGAGTGGACAAAGGCGACAAACCGCTGCCGGTGTCCATACATCCAATTGAAGCGCAGCGCTTTGCCCCCTGTCGAAGATCCTCGCCACTACAAGCCGGCCTTCTTCTCCAAGGGCACTTGATCCTCCTCCAAGAGAGGGTGAGCGACATAGCAGGGACAGGGGATCAGAATATCGCCAAACGCGGACATGCGACCAAAGCTCAAGATAGGAGCCATCGAGTGGGTATATGAGGAAGTACTCGGGGATGCAATGAAGCCATGGAGCTTTCCCGGTTCTGCGAACTGACAGACGTCCTTCTCCGGACCGAGACGGCTGGTGACTTCACGCGGAATCTGCCTGCATGAATCCCTCACCTGGGGCTCAATCGATCGCCCCGTGCTTTCCATAAACTCAACGTCGATGGGCTGGGAGCCGGACTTGCTGAGCACCCGGGGCTCGTCAATTGTGTTCAGGTAAAAGAGGGTCAATCCGGTTGCTGTTTGCGATTGATCCTCGTCGTTACGAGCATCGCTCTTCTCGCACGGCCTCGCCGTACCTGGGTGTCTGTTTGGCGGGGCGTCTTGCTATGTAGTCACCGGCGCTTGCAAGGTACTCTGGGATGACGAGAATCAACCATCCAGGAGTCGGCTATGCTTCCCCCGTTGAATCATGATAATGACAATTCCCTCGGTCAGTCAATGGGCTCACAGGCCCGGCTCTTCCCATCATTTCCGCATGCGGCGAGGCAGGAACCCCGAGTCCAATAGAAAGATCACGCAAGGGATGCCGGATTGCTTCGCATATGCTGCTTTAGGGAATCGGCCACCTCCCTTCTGTCGACACTTGGGCAGGGGAATGAATGCATTGGAATGCTCGGCATGTTAATCTGCACGCCTGACAATTGCCATAACAACGCCGAGGCAAATGGTGACTTCTGCTTCGTGAGGAGGCGAGAAGATCGGATGGACCTTTCTGGAGTTCAGATTGCTACTCTGCATTTTCCCGGACGAGCAAGCGATAGGTGACAAGAACCTCTGAGGTCTAGATCGATATATATCGATGAGCGAGGGTAGATTCTGGACAATTGTGTAGAGGTGAACAGGAAGTGGCAGAGATTGATAGATTGATCTTTGGTGGTTGAAACAGTTGCCTCAGGCGCTGAACCGCCATCAACAACAGCCAGAACTCTCCGTCATTGAGAGCGAGATCTTTCACCCCCCACCATCATCCTCTCGGTAGGAAAACCGAGAGTGGTGTCGGCCAATTCAGACGACCCAGGAAAACGCTCTGGGGGTATTTCTCTCATGCAGCAGGCATGTGGTGTGAATATTATCGTGAACCATCTGCCAGGTGTGCTGACTCGATTGATCCACAGCGATCGGTGGCTGATTCTGTCAGCGTTCACTACTCACGATCGGGCGACAACCTCTATGCTCGCGATTCAATCGGTCGCAGAGCCTTGCTTCTCCTGGGCACATACCAGATCTCCATTTTCAGCGTGGTCTTCATCTTTGTGCACCGTGTCTTCGCATGAAGCAACAATCGCCAATTTCCCTTCAAGTCAACTTGTCGCCCATCCCCGCAAGACCGACGTCTCGGCAAGTCGCTCTTGAGAGCTTTCATCATGCCTTTTTAGCCATAACCAGCTGTCGGTTTGCCCATGGTTCCTGATTGATAGTGTGGATTTTTCCATGACGAGATTGATAACCGTGATTCGGTTTTTATCTCCGCGGAACTGCATGATCGACCGGTGCGGGTCGGAGCGGGCGAGGTAGAATTTTTACCGCAGATACGATTCGCGCCCTTATCAATCCGGCATCGGGCCCGAATGGCCAATTGGATGGTCCGGGGTGACGGACTAGGTCCTCGCCTCCAATCTTCAATCTTCTCGATCTTTATTTACGCGAGGGGCTCCTCTCTCTGACACTCCCCCTCGCGTAGAATCCTCGTCCAACACCACGAGATCCCCGCCCGGCAAAGAATATGTCTCGCCTAGCCGGTGACAAGATCGGGACCCAGGAGCCCAACACCGTCATCGTCAGAAGCGAGCCCGAGGGCGGACTGGAGGATCCGTATCGACCCACGAAATGGCAAAGCAATGTCACCATTCTAAGTTGTGTATGTCTGCAAGCTGGGTAGGAAGTGGCATTTTTCGTTTCTAACGGTGACCTAGTACATCGCCAACTTCAGCGACGGGTTCCAAAACACACTGGCGAACCCGACCAATGTGATCTTCAAGAAGCTCCTCGGCTCGAGTGGGTACCCATCCGACATGAAAACCAGGATCAGTAACTCCGTGATCATTGGAGCCATCCTGGGTGTAGTCGTTCTGGGATATAGTTCCGACATGTTTTCCCGACGAGCGGGCTTGCTCTTCACCTCATCTCTGGTCGCAATCGGTACATTGATGTCGGTGTTTGCTTTTCAAGTCCGCCCATCCCAGAACATGCTGTGGTACTTTGTGGTGGCCCGCGGAATTGCTGGCTTTGGAGTAGGGGGGGAATATCCTCCGAGTGCGGCTGCGGGTCTAGAGGAGTCAGACGATGTATGTATACTCCCCATCACTCAAACGCAACGAAAGGGGCATCTTGCCGACCCGATGTAGGTCCTGAAAGCATACCGCGGCCCTCTCTTTGTGTCCTTTACGTCGCTCATGGCAACGCTCGCCGGTCCGATTTTACAAATCACTTATTTGATTTGTCTGGTCGCCAGTGACAACGATCTCACTGTTACCTTCCACGCCATTTATTCTATCGCGATTATCCTTCCCGTTGCTGTGATGATACTGCGCATGTTCATGGTGGACTCGTCGCTCTTCCACCGGTCTAATCTCCGGCACCAGCGTCGATCGGCAAGGCTCTACTTGCTCCTCGCCCGCCGGTATTGGCGGCGGATCCTGACCACTTCGCTGGCGTTCTTCTTATATGATTTCATCAACTTCCCCAATAGCATCATGTCCAGCACTATCATCGCGTCGTTGGTGAGAGATCATGATATCCGCAAGACCGCCATCTGGCAGGTCGTGCTTGCCGTTCTCCCGGTCCCGGGGGTTCTCATCGGGGCTTGGCTGACCAATGCCATTGGAAGACGAAACACCGGGATTCTGGGGTTCGGTGGGTATGTTGTCCTGGGATTTATCATTGGTGGCACGTACTCGAAACTCTCCCAACATATTGCGGCGTTTGTGGTCCTTTATGGCCTCTTGCAGGCATTTGGCCATATGGGCCCCGGGGCTACTATTGGGCTGATTTCTTCCGAGTGCTTCCCCACTGCCATGCGAGGGATGGGCTATGGGATCGCAACGGCCTTTGGCAGAACAGGCGCAGCTGTGGGGACAGAATGCTTTACTCCTCTTGAACAGAACGCCGGTCAAAACTCGACCTTTTACCTGGCGGGCGGAGTAGCAATCATTGGGATGCTGGTTTACCGTTTGCTGCCGGAAAGTAGTCATCTCGATCTCGCAGAGGAAGATCGACTGCTGGAGGAATTCCTTGAAGAAAAGGGTTACCGGATGGGAAAGAATTAGAACGTTGAATACGTTGGAAGATTATCAACACTAGTTCAGCCTTTGAGGAACTTCAGTGGCTGCGTCTTGGTGGACTTTGGTGCCCCGGAAGAAGCTCAAACGATGCCAATACCCCGAATCTAGGAGGATATAGTCCAATCCAGGTATTACCCAATTGTTCTCACAGAAAAGAGACGTTCATCGAATCAGATCTCTCGGGCAAAGTGGGACGCTTGCTGGGTGTTTTATCGACGTGCTGCGGCTACCACCAAGAAGGGTAGATGGATGTGCTTCGCTAATGTGACCCTGGAGATCATCACTAAGCCGCCCTAAAAAGACACCTGGCTTCTGACTGGGCAGTTCCATCGACAATCGGAAATAGAATTTTGTCTCCGTTTCGGTACATGATTGGGGTTCTCTGCGGTGTTCTGCAATTACGTCTGCAGCGGCCACAACGACCAGTCCGTCTAGAACATCAAAATCGGCGTCTGCAGGTGCCGCTGCTTCGGTTACTCGATGAAACAGGTTGGACTGTAGGAGCTGCCCGTGTGGAGTCTCCACGATATGTTTGTTCTAATTGCTATGTATTGACTCTATCGGACGATATTAGTACCAATCTAATGCTTTTTTTATCGAAAAAGAGTTTGTAACTAACATTTACGAAGTATTCAGTTTAGAATCATTGATTGAGATATAATACGCTTAAGGAATATCTTGAACATATCAAGACTAGCAATTTTGTATTTGAGCAGAGATGGCAGGAAAAGACACCACGCCGCTGGGCGAAGGAAGCATTCAAGATTAGCAGTGATCATCAATTTTAAACAAACTAAAGGACAGAATCGAAAAAGCCTATTGAACTCGTGGGACTAAATGCACGAAGTCTATGCAACGCTTAGGACGTGCCTCTTGCATCCTCGCACCCCCCAAATCTTAGAAAATGGTGCCCTTGACCTGGGGCTTTTCCTTCACGTTGATATTTCTGATCATCAGGGTCCAAGGGATTGCCAGAACCATAATACCCGTGCCGACAGAAAGTAGACGCAGTTCGGCATAGGCGTACGCCTTTTGGATAGCAATCCGTGTCGCGGTTCCGATCGGATACCCCCGCTGTGTTGGGAGGTCGTTATATATCATGTCAAAGTTCGACATGGCTGACTCGGGCAGATACTTCATCAAAGCATTTGGATAGGTGTTCTCCCAGATGGTCATACTAATGGTGAGACCGGCGCTGTCGCCAATCGTGCCGACGACATTCAACAGAGCAAGGGCAGAAGCGAAGTGCTGGTGATCGACCGCAGCTAGGATCGAGAGCTGCTCCACGATAATGAAGATAGCGCCACCGATAGAAAGGAATATCTGGCACATCACCTGGTAACCGACACTCATATTTGGCTGGCGGAAGTAAATCATCAATCCTTGAGCCAAGATGTAGAGCGGAACGGAAATATACAATAGCCACTTGAAGTAGCCGGTTCGGCGAACGATATAACCAACCAACAGAAGGAGTACCCCAGAGACGATATCGAAGATATGGTTAATATACCCGGCCTCGGCAGGCGTAAGATCATTGACCACTTGGAGCCAGGACGTGAAATAGTAGTTCCAGCAATAGTTAGAGAGCTGGTAGGTGGCATCGAGAAGACAGGCGCCAATAACAGTCCGGTCGGAGAGGAAGCTCATACTAAGCAACGGCTTCGGTGCAAACCACTTTTCGTGAATCGCAAAGAAGAATAGCATAGAAAATCCGACCACGAGCATTGCGATGATATAGCCCGACTGCCAACCGTGGGGGGCATAGTCGGCAATGTCAAATGGAAGCTCGAACAGCACCAGACCTAGGGTAAAGATCACCACACCAATCACTATCATAATGTGGTCATCAGCACGCCAAGCCCTGTGAAATGGAGACGGGAATCGATCGGACGGCGCAACTCACAGTCAAATTCTATCGTCCAGTGCCAGACACTCTGCCAAAAGGTGCGACCGCTTTTCTCTCGGACCAAATGTCCATTATGCTCTGCCTTGCTGAGATTGTGCTTCAGCATAAAGTATAAGGGAGCGGCCACGACAGGGAATATAATAGCCCAAATACCAAACCCCCAGCGCCAGGTGATCTGGTTGTAGATGTCCTGTCCGACGCTCGGTCCCGCAAATGCAGTGATGATGTAGGGCGAAGAGGTGAACGCATACGCCAAGGCTCGATTCTGGAGCTTGGACGAATCGGCAGTGACGACGTCTACACAATACTCCATCCCCATGAATCCGAGCTGGTAGAAAGTCTAATATTGGCACTGGTGAGTACTTTGTATCATCAGATAGGGCGAAGGGGGGGGGGCGCTCGGCTCTCCGACTTACGTATGCAGCGCAATAGAGCGAGAAGCTATTGCACGCGGCCAGAAGGACTAGACCCAGAGTGGCAAAAAATGTCATGAGAAGGAAGCCTTGCGGACGGCCCCAGGTGTCCATCAATTTGGCCGTGGGAAGCAAGATGGCAGCGGAACAAGCATCGGCGATGGCGGTTGGCAGGCCCGAGAGTGAGTGATACTCCCAATAACTAGCGACGTAAGGAGATAAAGTATCGTAAACTGAGGACTGGAAGGCATTCACGAAGTATAGGAACCAGATGCTGGCGGGCAATGGCATTAGCTTTTGTCCCAGGTCGGTCAGGGACCAGGCGCAGGTCCGGTAGGTACAGAGGCATACTTGATGAAGACGAGGACCAGCGTTTTCTTCGACCAGGTTAATGCTATGGCTTCTGCATCGCTCACACCATGCTGCAGGCCGTCCTGCGGCAGTTGGGACTCATTGTTCGTGCAGCCCACCACATTGTCTGTGGCGGCGGGATCTTTCGTCTCCGTTGACTCGCCGATGTGATGGGGGTCAACTGACACAGTTGTCCGATCGGCCGACTTGCGACTGAAGAAAGTTCGGGCCCTTCGCAGCAGAGGGCGCATCTGCGTTACCGCCATTGTGGTAAACGCTGGAAAGAGAAGCGGAAGGGGAGAAGAGGACAAGATCGACGAGACACGATCTGATCAGGATCCAGGGATCTCGAGCTGAAAAAAAAGGCTTGAAGACGAGGGCAATCCTTGCCCTTATAGAGAACAAGCACCGAAGTCGGATGCTTTGGTGCGGTCACTAAGAAAGCACGCGCAGTCGACGACCACTTAAGGCCGGGGTTTTAGGCTTGGCGACGGGCCACAATTTGCTTATGCACGCCAATAGCACGATTTTGCCCCTGCGACGGTGCCCTCCAGCTCCACCAGGGGGCTAGGGAAAAGTAGGGAAGCCCGAATGAAAGCATGAGATGCAGAGTTTGCGCGTCGAGCTCACCTGAGACTCATGGGGCGATCGGCGTGCGCGGTGACCAGTGATGGGTGGGTCAACGCACCGCGAGGGTCCTATGTACGCTCCCCGTTTCCACAATGAAGACTGATTTGGGTAAGGAGAAGGCAAGTCATGGCGAACCGGTTTCCATCCCAGACGCATTCTCGGGCGGGGTTGCCTTGGGATATGTACCTGGTGCGCACGATCGTTCGAAGATGATCTCCCCGTCGAGGTTGCTTGGGGAAAGACCCTGGATTTGATGTTGCAACTTCGCCCAGGCCGTCGTACGAGTGATCGCCCAGGAGTGGCCAGTCACGGCTCGAGAGGCTTCCTCGAGGATATTTCTTCAAGAGGGATGCATGCACCAGGTTCAATATCCCCTTCCGACTTGGGCTGGGCATCTGGATCTAATCAGATGCTCGATCTTATCTGGAGTGACCGGTTCTGGAACCGCCGGACGCAGGGCTTGTTCACATCGTGGGGCACGGCGAGTGGACGCCGGTGGGCCATGGTGGGCTGCGGTCTTTTTCAGAACGCAGCGTGAGTGGATGAGTGATGATGGAGTTGTCGTCCTCGCCCCGGACGCCCCCTTTGCACACGGGAGATGAATTGTGGAGCGACTCGGGCTCCAGCGAATCAGAGAGATGCGAACTGGGTCGAGGGTTGAGGGTCAAAGTGGTGGGCTGCCGTGCAGCGAGGAAGAGAAAAGGAGAAGTTCTGTTGGGCGAAAAGTTATCAGATCTCGGTCACGGTCACAGTGACTGTTACCGATGCAACCAACCATCATGCAATCCATCTCGGACCTGGTCTTTAACACCCTATCGGATCTAGTTTTACTCTCGCTCTGACAGGTTTTTCATTCAACCAGTATCCACACACCGATCGGTTCGAATCAATATCGGTCGGATTCAATATTGATGCGTCTCTCACCCGTGTCCGAGATGACGGGGCATTTGATCGACCGCTTTCCTACTCTTCGCGTGTAATCGTGAACAGTAACCGTCGGGAATTCTCATCTTCCACCGCACTCTTCTTTCCCACTTGGATGCCCACTTGATCGAGAGACCCGTCAACCGTCCATCGAGTGCCTGTTTCCGCCCCAACCTGCTCCCACAATTCGACCCAGGTCTTCATATCGTGTCTGAAACTGGTACTGCCGGGCTTGATGGCTGGAAGTTCGGCCGGCTTCACACTTCCACTTTGCCTTCCCACAATGATTCCGCCCTTTCTCACCAGCCGGCCAATGATCTTGGCCGCCTGAAGTTGCTCCTGGAGGGGAAACAAATGGAAGAATGCGGAGCAGTGGACCACGTCTGCCCCCTTGGCCACTAATCCCGTCCAACACTCTCCTTGCGCTTCGCCCTGGAAGATATCCGCAATCACAAACTTGCTTTGGAGCGTTGGCTGGTCCCGGAAGAGATCGTAGCCGAGCTGGATCAGCGGGCCTTCAATGTCAACGCCCACGAGCTGTGAGGAGGGAACTCCATCAAGGACAAGCTGCCGCATATCTTGTCCAAAACAGCAGCCGAGGTCGATGTAAAGTGCCGATGGGTTCGATGCGAGCCTCGATATGATCGACTGATACAACGGATGACCAAGAAGCGTGAGGTTTAGAAAACGGTAATAACCGATGCAAGGATAGGGATTGGAGGCAAATCCACTAGCGCGCTGGAAGAGGCGGTTAATATTGATCCTGACCAGACCATCGGTGTCAATGTCATCTACGAGTGGCATCGCGATAGTCATCTGAGGTTGGGAGGTAATTGACCAGATCTAGTCGACGATCGCGACCACCCGGGAAGAGAAATCGAGCGGGTAGAACGTACAATCTTGTTGATATGTGGGACTACGTCGGTCGGTGGAATCTTGGAGTAGGTCTCGAGTAAGTGGCGCATGTGCGCATTGACTTCCTCGAGATCCGGGTCATACCATTGCAGCTGGTGTTGAGCATTGGAAGGGTCATTGGTTGCAGCCATCGTGAAGAGATCGGAAAGCGCGCAGGGATAAAGCAATGGCGGATGGCTGTTCATTTTTAAACCCCACGGTGCCATGTGGGGCGACGCTGCTATCGAGAGCGATGACGCCTCGCTCGCAGCTCCTACCCAATCTAGCCTCTTTCGCTAGTCAACCTATTTTGGTTGTAGAACAGCCCGATCGGGCTATAAGTGGTGTCGCTATGATAGTCAGTATCCTCTAAGCATCGACATGACTACACTGTGTCCTATATTCTAGAGGCCAAATTTCGGGAAACGGACCACCATCTAATATTGCTCTTTTTCATCATAAAAAGTACTATCCTGTAGGGCTTAGCCAGCTCTACAAAAATACACTCTCTATTTATAAATAATATATGGTTTGGTGTAGATATTAATAGTCAAAGATACCTTATTTAGTGCTATAGTAGCTAGTAGAATAGACCTATAACTAACCTACTATAGTATTTAATAATATTATCTTTCCTAATTTAGTATTTAATAATACTACCCTTTTTAACCCTAGATATACTTAATATTAATTGTTCTTATTTTATATAACTTTAGTAGAACTATTTTAATTTTAGAATATATATAAAGATATTGTTACGGAGCTAGATCAGGTGATCCCTAATAGTCATTATCACGTAGCCGTCCGCTACTTACTTAATCAATTACACTTCTCTACGTCTTTACATCGTACCAACTGGTAGCATATCTCCGTTCGCCAGGGTTCTCTGGGTTTAAAATTTTTTTACGTCCTTGATCCGATTGAACGACTGCGAGTCTTCAAGTCCTTTAATCCTCTGCACATATTGTTAACGCGCTCTACTGGCTTCTGGCAGCTATATATAGCATCGCCGTCACTTAACGTCGATATTCCGCTCTAAGCCTAAGCATCTACACACTTCGCTAGTTTCCGGCGTATACTCTTCTTCGAATCCTTATCTTTGAATCCTCACTGTTAAGTTTTAACAGCTGCGCTTTTTATACTTTTTCTCTCGCCCTATCTCTTTCTCACGTCACGTACATATTATATATATATATGCAGGGTTTAGGCACTATATACCTATATCATATAATCGCGATAGAGATATCGCGAACGCTGTATATTTAGCTTATTAGCTACGCCTTTATTACTCTAATATATAGAATCTTTAGCCTAATATCACCGCTGAGCTCTAAATGTATATTGATTATATGATCTCTGTTATAGGGGACAGGGTCCCCGGGCGGAACGGAGGAAGGTTACTCCGACCATATCCTTCAACATCATAACAAACTCTAGTCGATGATAAATCCCTACGATTCTCTGACAATTTAGGATGGAAAAGGAGATCTCCCTCGCTACTTAAGTTAGATTCTACAAGAATCAGTTACTGTCTAAATTAGATATTATCCTTCCTTGCTTTAATTATCTTTACCTAACCAACAGGCTATCTATCCTAATAACTTAGATATCTAGTTCTTAACAATTTCTGATTCTTCTCTTTTAGTTACCTAAGGATAATTATAGCACCCTAAACTTAACCAGATAATCGCCTTTAAGGGGAACTTTTTACTACTAAGACTCCACTTCTTACTATTTCTAAGACTTTACTTCCTACTATTACTAAGACTCCACTAGGAGAGGGAGCTAACCCTAAATTATCAGTAATATAAAGCTAAAGCTTCTTTAAAATATATCTAAAAGGGCTTAATATAGCTCAGTTTAAAGCTAAACTTAATAAGATTTAAGTAAGAATTACTAAGCTTTAATAACTATAATAGCTATATTAAAATTCTATTTACTTTTAAAGTAAGTTACTTTAGGAAAGATTAACTATCTAGATATAATCTATATTTAAATCACTATTAAATTAGTAAGTTAGTAAATCTTTTTTATATCTAAAACAGTATAGAGAAAAAGATATCCCTTTTAAGAATATTAACACTTTTAATATTTATTTTACCTTTTAATAATAATAAATCTAGCTTATAGATATAAAAACCTTATTCTATAAAGGCTAAGAATAGTATTTTATAAATAAAAAGAAAATTATTATAGGTCTAGACTATTTAGACTAAAACTATTATAACTAATAATACTAAAAAGTTAATAATAAAGCACTAAAATAAACTAATAATAGTTAAAATTTATAGAAAGAGTTTAAAAAATAGACCTTTACCTTAATTAAAAATACTATTTCTTTAGAAATAAAGACTATAAAAAAACTTATTTTAGCTTAATAATAATTTAGCTAAAATCTAAAAAAGTTTTACTTTTACCTTAATACCTTAGAATATTACTTTTTAAAAGCTCCTAAAAAAGAGTATATACTTTTGTTTTTTACTAAACTCTATAATTCTTTATAGAATTATATTCAAAAATATATATTATAATTTCTAAAGATTTACTAAGAAATAGTGTTTATTACTTATTAATATTAAGGCCTTATAAACTTTAAAAGTTATAAGTGAAACTATAATAAATTAATACTATATTAATAATTTAATTATTCTAAGACTAACACTTTTTATACTAATTTATCTTACTAAGGATCTTAATCCTCCTCTTAATAGAAATCTTCTAAATTCTAAGATTAATATAAATCTTTTTAATATAAAAGATATTTATTTATAAAGAGATAAAAGAATTTTAACTAATTAATTTAATCTTTTAAATCTTTTTTATAAAACACTAATAAATTATTATTAAAACCCTATCTAAACTATTATAGATTAAATAGAAAATATAATTAGTATTATAACTATAAAAATATTAAATATTATTCTTTTAAATATTTTAAACTTAAAAAGACTACTATTTAATCTTTTTAATAAAATAATAATAAATCCTTAGAAAACTAAATTATAGAATTATTAAAAAATAATAGTAAGCTAGAATAAAACCTATTACTTTTACTTAATAATCACTAATAGATACTACTATATAACTCTATATCCTAATTACTATCTAAAATAATATTAAAATATATATAGATCTTAATATTTATAGAGAAGCTAATTTAGTTAGTTAGTAATTTATATAAAAATATAAATTTTAATAAGTAAAACTTAATTCTTTTAGAATCTCTAGAATTTTATAATCTTCTATACCTATATATAAAATATAAAAAATTCTTATTATTTTAACTAATAGTAAAGGCACTAAAAAGATATTTATTTAGCTTTATATTATAATTAATTAAGATTTTAGACTATAAAATAGTCCTATTTTACTTTTTTAAACTACTATTAATAATTACTAAATATATTTATCTCTTTAGAATAATTAATAGTAGTTTAAATAGTCTACTTTCTCTATTCTTACTATATATAAATTCACTAAAGCTTATTAGAACTAAGTATATATTTATATAGTAGTTTAATTACTAAAAGAAATATAGCTTCTAGATAATAATCTAAAACTTTTACTAAAATCTATTAAATTACTACTAAAATTATATTAATTTACTAATATCATTTCTTTTTAAAAATCAAAAATATTACCTTTTAATAAAAATACTAATTATTTAGTTAACCTAAATCTAGGTAAAAATCCTCTATATAGACTAATCTACCTTTTTTTATAAAAAGAACTTATAGAACTTCACTAATATTTTAATAAAAACCTTATATTTCACTATATCTAATACTTAAAAAGTCTTATTAACACTTTAATCCTTTTTATTCTTAAAAAAGATAGTAGTTTATATTTATATATAGACTATTAAGGGCTTAATAAGGTTTTAGTTAAAAATAGATATCTATTACCTTTTATTTTAGAAATCCTTAACTAGCTCTCTAAAATAAAATACTTTAGTAAAATTGATATCTAAGATATATACTACTAAATTTAAATTAAAAAAAGAAATAAATAGAACATAGCTTTTTAGGGTTTTAGGGTTAGGGTTAGGGTTTAGGG